>NC_141685.1:1188655981-1190004648 GCF_964263255.1 Lissotriton vulgaris | reverse complement strand
CTTTAAACTGAGATATCTGTCCAATCAACAGCAGGAGTTATTATCAATGGGCGCAAAGGTGCCCACCCTTGGGTACGGCCAATTAATAAAGCCCAAATCTCAACCAGGTCCTCAGCTATCAAAACTTCAAAACAGTGATGTGAAGGAAGCATCAAGTAAAATATAGATTTGCCAACTTCAAATCCGAAATGCATTAGCGGCGAATATTGAGACCGTGAATGCACTCTACATTGATCCCAATGCTATTTATCATTCTACCTCTGGGTGCATATTGGATAGTGGTATGAATCCTGCAGTTAACCAGATAAATGTTTGTTCCAAAGTAACTCAGAATAACTCTGCAATGGGTGGACTATACCTGGGTATGGAACCCTGTTCAGAGACTTCCATTAAGCCAATGTGGAAAATCCAACCTCTTCTGAAAAGGATTTTTTTTGTCTCCCCTTTTATGAATCCAGAGGGATGACTGACATTTTGAACCAGAGAACACTAATAACGTTTACATCTACTATTCCTGATTTATCCTTTATCACATCAGTGGATCTTCTGTCTGTACAATTCAAACACGGTTCACAAAATTCTGTTTGTAAAACTACCATTACTACTTGTTTGAACAACAAAATTGTAAACAAAAACTTGATTGCAGCTCATATTTTACAGAATTGAGGTTAACAAATCTTTTACCTCAAAATGTCCATCTGTGTTGGAATTGGCATCTCCAAAAACAAACGTATGTTTCCCCTAAGACAAGATATGCAACCACTAAGAAATTAACTCCCCTGCTTCAAGGAACGATTAGTCCTCTTGATAAGCTAGTAAATGCCATAGGCCTCTCAATCACTAGTTTATCATCTGGAGTCTGTACCTGCAAACACTCACTAAACATAAAGTGACATTGGAAGTTTGGACTTTTGGCAATTTTCACTGATACAGAAGCTGGCAGTGGGGACTGAAGAAGCTGGAAGTGAGGACTAAAGTATGAATAATGTGGGGAAAGTAAAACAAGCCATTTAGACTCTGTTATTGGAATGTTCATGGTCTTGCTCAACTGTTGGCTGATCCAGAATAAATATCCTTTTTACAAACCTTTGAAATCTTATTGTTTCAGGAAATGTGGAAAGAGCAAGATACTCCATTATCAGTTACAAGGAATTCAACCTTCTAGCCACATATTCAACAAAACAAGGTCCCAAACTATTGGTTGATGTCATGACTCTCCTGTATAATGAGGTTCTATAAATGAATAGCATTCCAGAGTCCTGGCAAGGAAGTATCCTGCAACCAGTCCACAAAGGCGTCTCCTAAGATGACCCTTCAAACTATTGGTTTATTGTTTTAACTGATGTTTAGGCGTAGGTGTTTGTCTCCCATTTAATGGTCAACTTGGGAAAATGGGCAACAGCACAGGAATTATTTCCAATTAAACAATCTGGATTTCATAAGGGCCAATTTAATCTGGATTTCATAAGGGCCAATCTACTATCACTAACTTACTGATCCTCACCTTGCTTGTGGTTTAAAAAAAACATGTATCTGTTTTATAGATTTACAGGCTGCATTTGATTAGTATGAAATTGGAATCTTTGCTTGCAAAGCCTCCAGTTTGATGGTCATCAGTCGCTAGACAATCTTTGTCTGACAGTTTTACAGCAGATTTGTTCCATGTTGTATCATTTATAAACAAGATTTCTCTTTGCACCAGATTTCTTATAAATACATAACATGGTACGAGCTCATGCATTTTTTCAACACTAGTATTGTTCTTAATTTATGTATCCAAGCTACGTTCCAGGAAAACAGACTCTTGGTGTTCCTGGTGTCAATGGTTGCTTCCCTTCTTTTAGTCCTTGTTTGCTATTAATTTGTGTTGTTCAGTGCTTAATTTGAGCGGGTGGTTGACAATGGGGGCCACTGTCACTCAATTTTGGGGACTGTTGGACATGGCCCTCTCAGCAGGGTCATTATGCAGCTTTGTCCCTTTTGCCTTCCACTTTATGCAACCAGTGATAAAGTGCTTGTGCTGGCTTCATAAACATGGTTAATTTGGTTTATACCCAATTGGTTTATTTACTTTACTTGTAAGTCCCTTGTAGAGTGGTATATATACCCAGGGCCTGTAAAATAAATGCTACCAGTGGGCCTGTAGCACTTATTTTGCCACTCACTTAAGTAGCAATTCAAAACATTTCCCAGATATGCCATTACAGCCTGAATGCAGTTTTAAACTGCAATCTCGACTTGGCATTTAAACACCCTAGCCAAGCCTTGAAGTTGCATTTTCATAATAAAATTGAAAATGCCACTTTTAGAAAGTTCCTAGTAAAGATTTGCCTTTACTGACATTAATTAACAAAGCATTTGAATCAGTGTAGTGGGCAGGAAACTTAATTAGCGTGGCCATGTTTTTATTATCTTACATTCCTTTTTCCAACCCATAGATTTTTGAGTAGGAGTATAGAGAAAATTAATACTAATGTACTCCTTGAACATCTGATTTAAGACCTGGGACTACATTAAAATTGCCATTACTCATGTGATATTTTAATTGAAAAACATATTCTTATGATTTGACTTCATGATTTGATTGCCAGTTATTTTTTATACGCACATGTTCATTTTGTGGTGGCCTTGTGAAGAAGCTACCTGAGTTTCACAATTGGTTTTGTTTGTATTCCAGAGTCTATGACATGTTTATTTTGAATGTTATTGTTTATAATTTAATAGAAATGTAAGGGAATAAAAATATGGCCACTCTGATAAAGTTTCATGCCCACCACACTGAATCATATGTGTTGTTAATTAATGTCAATAAAGGCATATATAGTGGCCTAATCTTACTGACAAAATAGAGGCCAAACCTCTTAGTTATTACACTTTTAGAAATTCGCCATTTTCCTGCCCTTTTGTTGTTGTTACCTACACTGGATCACATGACTGGGTATAACTGACAGTTAAACTTTGTTAATTCCTCCCAGACAGTTGCACAATAGAGGGGTTAGGTGTACCTGCTGGCAGGATGGGGGGGGGGGGCAAAGCTGATCACCGTCTGAATTACACCCCAATGGCTTGTGCTCTGCCTCCACACAATGGGCTTAGCAACCCTTTTTTACTGAAGCCAGTTTGGAGCCAGGGCAAATGAGTCAAGAAATTCCATGCACTTCAAAGAAACTTTCCAGAAGCTTCTCTCTGGGCACCAGAGTATACAAATAGGACCTTTACACCACCTCTTTAGTACACTTATGGACCTGTGGATACACAGGAAGAAGGACTGCAGTGGACTGCAGTGTTGCTACAAGGACTGCAACTCTACTGGACTCCTGTTCTGAAGGAACTGCTACCCTGTTGTGCTGGCCTGCTTTCCTCATGCCTGGTAAGAAGAACTAGACTTGCAACTTCATCTTGTACCAAGGACCTCAAAGTTACTCAAATGGTTACTCTGCTGGCCTCCTGATCTGAGCTTCACAGCAATAAAAGACTTCCAAAGAGCTCCCGGACCCGTCCTCAAGGTGTTCCCAACCCCAAGTGGTGCTTTCCAGGACCTTGACCCTTGGTGTGGTGTTTATGTTCTCGGATTCTAGTTTTTAGGCTCCCTGCCCTTGCAAATGGGCCCTTTCGCAACTGAACTTTGCTGCTCACACTGAATATCAGTGCAAGCTGCTGCCAGCAAGTTCTCTTCACACAGCAGCTTCGACAATCTATGGGGGATGGGGGACCGCCAACGTGAAGCTCCAGCCCACCACCAGTCCGCCACACCACTATGGTCATCGACCAGGTATGCGCTGGAGTTTCTTCTCTAAAAAATCATAACTCCAGTTCTACAGATATGATTTTTGTTGTTTTGGTGTCAAATAATTTATTCAAATGTACTTTTTTAAATGGTTTACGATTTATCTTGTTTTATGTTTTCACTTTATTACTGTTTGTCTGCTGCAGAAATACTTTACTCTTTGCCTCTAAGTTAAGCCTGGCTGCTTTTTTGTACCATCCTACCCAACATTAAGCATAGGTTAGTTTATTGACTTTTTGCGATTCACTATGCAAGGTATTGTGGCTGTTACTTGACCTGAGCTCACAACCCAGGCAAACAACAACCCAATTTCTCACCGGAAACATCAATTAATTTTCCAGACATTTCCAGACATTGACCATGAGAACAGAGGAAAAGCTCACAAAGGGGGGAAGAATTAGTAAGATAAAGATGAAGCAAACATTGCAAAGGCAAAAAGCAGGACCCCGCCAAAATACAATAAAGGGGAGGGTTGAATCAAGACTACACAGCCTTGGTACTTGGTGCACTGACATTTAATAGCACCTGCTACAAGTTTCTGAGCAGAACTTTGGGCACCAATACTGATTCTATGGGAAATCAAGCTCTGTTCATTGAAGTCAGCCCCAGTCATCGTTTTTAACGGTAAATACTTTATGCTGATTATTTTTTTAGTTGACAAATCCTTGCTGCTTTTCCAATGCAAGAAATTAAAATGTTGTTTGTACTATCAGTATCAACTTTATTACACTGGAGCTTTTTAATATAGACTTGGTTAATCTGTGTTTTCTGCATAAGCCATCTTTGCCATACAAAGATTTTGATTGCACAGAGGGAAAAGATAATTGTACTGACCTTTTTATTAGGGATGGTGAATTAACAAAGCACAGTGGACCATCTGTTCGAGGATTAGCTTTTTTGCTTATATGTGTTTTACCTTTTTCATATATGCATTATGTGCTGTATGTCATCAGAGTAAATCCCCAATTTTCCCTGTATTTTAATGATTTTTTTGCCTATTGCTGTGACAATGGGTTTGGCAGGTTCTTACTTGTGTTTGACGCACTCTCTGAAGTGGTTTGAAATTCATGATGGTGGTTAAAATGAATGTTGCATGGCAGGTTGATAGTGCTATGGAGTTATATTTATTTTTTATTTTATTTTTTTATAAAGTTTTTGTTTAGTGCGAACATGACTCTAGTGGGTATCAGAGTGCTTTACAGGAAGGGAGGGTAGGGTATAATTGAAATAACTTACATGATCAAATCTGTGAATAAAGTAAAGGGTCTTGAGAAAACACAAATTATAACACTTGTTATCAGAGGTAGTCAGCAAAGAAAAAGTCTGGCATAATAGCAAGAGTCACCGGTATGGCTACAATCAATAAAACACAGAAGTTATAGCTTATCGTGAAAACGTGTCCATCAGAAAATATAAGTTGGTTCTGATTTAAGAATGCAACAACATGTAGATTGATGTAACTATGTAATGAATGATTTTATATATGTATATGTATTCTATACAATAGTATTATTTCTATTTTCTCATTGTGCCCTGTACATTTTATCAAAGAAGGGGAAAAAACTCAATAAAAAAAAATAAAAAAGAAAATATTTTGCTTCTTTTTGAAGGAAGTCGTAGATGCAATTAGGTGAACGTCCATTGGTAGAAAGTTCCATATCTCAGGAGCGGCACCCAAGAAAGCTCTGTATCCTGTTTTCATCTTATAGAAACATTGTGGTTTCAGTATCAGGGCGTACACGCTCACAACGGTCTTCAAAAACCTGATTTTTCAATTTTTTGAGCCAACTCTATGAGGGTATTGAATTGTAGGGATTTATGTGTCATGCATTCTGTCTTTAGTTGAATTCTTGCGTCATCAGGTATCCAGTTCAGGGATTTTAGAGCCAGGGAAATGAGCTTGTTTCTTTTTGTTCTGGAGACAAGTCTGGAAGCCGCATCAAGGGAGGCACTTAGAGGGGCCAATATGTATCTAGATGGACCACAAAGTTTGTGGCACTACTGTAGTCCAGACTGGGCAACACAAGAGCTTGAACTGCTTGCTTGGGGTCCTTCTGAGGAAGGTAAGGTTTAAGTTTCCCTATAATGCTCATCTGATAATTCTTCCCTTTGGTGAGTGTGCTGATGTAATCCTGCATATTCAAGTGTTTGTCTAATGTTATTCCGAAAGATCTAGCATAGTCAATTATGTGAGGAGAACAGTTTAGTGCTGGTAGATGTTTCTTTCAGAGATGGATTTTGGGAATATTGTTCAGAGGTAAGATACGTAGGAATTTTGTTTTGGCAGTGTTGAACTTGAGGTGATTGTCAGTGAGCCAAAGATGCATGTTTTGTAGAGTAGAGTTGTAAGATATGATGTCATCTAGTGAGGAGATTTGGAGATATAATTATGTGTCTTCTGCATACACTTGATAATGAATGTTAGCAGATTTCAAGGAGTCAGCTAGTGGTTCCATGAATAGATTAAAGAGAATGGGTAAGAGGACGGATCCCTGTGGAACATCCAGAGTGACCGTAGAAGACTTAGAAAGGGATTGGTTCATTGTGACTCTTTGGGTTCTGTTGTGGAGGAATTAAGTAAACCATTGTAATACGACCCCTGATCAGCCCATCCTTTGTTCAAATAGGGTTGATAGACTATTGTGTTTAACAGTATCAAAGACAAAAGATAAGTAAAGCAGTATCAGATGGCATGATTCATTTAGATCCAGCATTTTTGATATGTCATCCACCACATGCATGAGTACTGATTCAGTGCTGTAACCATGACGGAAGCCTGATTGGTGTTTGTCAAGGAGTCTATGTGGTTACCGAGTTGGATCTGGACACATTTTTCCAGGAGTTTTGCCAGGGTAGGGATGTTTGAGATAGGTCAGAAGTTGTTGAAATCTGAGCAATCTGCATTAGTTTTTTTAAATGGGGACTTCCTGTCCTTTTTTAGACAGTCAGGGATATTGCCTTGACGTAGCGAGGCATTTGCAGTCTTCGGCCACAAGGGTAGAATAATGGCTTTGGTCTCTTTGAAGATAGTAAGAGCTAGAGGGCCAATGGAGTGATTAGATTGGTTTAAGGATGATAGGATGTTGTAGATATCATTATCATTGATTGATGTGAAAGTTTGCCAGGAGGATTTGTTGTTTTTGGGTACCTGCTTTAATTGATTGTTCCATTCACCAGGCTGGGGGGGGGAGGTTAAAAGATGACTGAGTCCACCAGGAATAGTCCCTTCGCTAATTGGAGTTCCTTCTCGATATTTGTTTGAAGATATTATGTTGAAGGACAATTCAGCTTCCCAAAATTACATGGCTAGAAGTGGCTGAGTTTGCTGCCGCTAATTGCAAAGTTATAGGATTACATGAATGATAGTATTTTTGGGAAGAGGCACAATCACATCTATCTATGCAGCTAATACCACTGCCTCAGATCCATAGGGTCCTGGGTGTCCTGGGATTATTGTGTGCATTGTGGACTTTGTTTTACCTTTTTATTTAGCTTCTAATATATTAGAAACCAAGCTTATGCTAACATGAACGTGAAAGTGTGCTTCATTCTTTTTGAAATGACGTTACAGTACACCACACAATTGTTGTGGCTGTTGTTGTCCTCCTGCTATAACAAAGAATTGTGAGCTGTACACTGAAAGACAGGGAACCTTACTAGTCATGTGAATGTGATGTACCTAATCAAACACAACCAAGGTGTCCCAAACTGTATTGTATACAGTGTTTCAAATTACAGTACCTGAAAAGACTCTGAGAACCTCTGAATCCAATGTAATAATATTATGAGTGAATCTTCAAAATATATTCTGTACTAAAATGTTTCTTCTTGCCTTATTCACAGTGGTGCATATCCTGAAAACCATGTTCCTGTGTCGTAATGTGTGAAATCCATTGTCTAAATCTTATAAATTCTTAGTAAGTAAGTAATTTTTATTTGTTGATTAATTAAAATCATTACAAAAAAGTACATATCAAGCATAAAGTCTGATTGAACATATACGGATACAATGCCTTAACATAAGTTGGTCAGCATTTGTTTAACCCTTTTCCAGTTAGGGACTAAACCATCAAACAATCAATCAATCAAGCATTTGTATAGCACGCTACTCACCCAGAGGGTCTCAAGGCGCTTGGGGGAGGGGGTCCTCTACTGTTCGAGTAGCCAGGTCTTGAGTTGCTTCCTGAAGGAGAGGTGGTCTTGGGTCAGGCGGAGGTGGATGGGGAGGGAGTTCCACGTCTTGGCGGCCAGGTAGGAGAAGGATCTTCCTCCTGTTGTGGCTCTTTGGATGCGGGGAACGGTGGCGAGGGCGTGGTTGGTCGATCGTAGCTGGCGGGTGGGAGTGTAGAAGGTCAGGCGGTCGTTGAGGTATCCGGGGCCTTGGTTGTGGAGAGCTTTGTGTGCGTGGGTGAGGAGTCGGAACGTGATTCTCTTGCTGACGGGGAGCCAGTTCAGGTCTCTCAGGTGTCCGGCAATGTGGCTGTGTCGGGGGATGTCCAGGATGAGTCCTGCTGAGGCCTTCTGGATGCGCTGGAGTCTTTTCTGAAGTTTGCCTGTGGTTCCGGCGTAGAGGGAGGTGCCGTAGTCCAGTCGGCTGGTGACGAGGGCCTGGGTGCATTATGCTAACAGCAAATATTGTCCATTTGTCAGTAGCAGTCAACAACGACTGAGTAAAGTGCGATGTGCTCACGTCACCCAAACTAATGTGCATTGTGCTAGCAGCAAAAATTAGTTGTATTTCAATAAGAATTAGCAGCAAAAAGAAAAAAAACAATTAATAATTTTTTTACAAGATGTTTGTAACTATTAGCAGCAAGAAATAAAGTGCATTAGGTTTTCAGCGACAAAGCTAAAGTGTCTTATGCTATTAGCAGCAGGATATAAAGTGCATTACATTTTTCAGTGACAAAGCTAAAGTGCCTCATACTAGCAGCAAAAAGTTATAATTTGGTATCGTTAATTACAAAATGATGTATAATACAAAGCTCCAATCAGCGAATAAGTGCACCTGATCTGACCTCTAAAATCATAGAAAATAGCTGTACATAAAGTGCCAATCATAGTCATAAAAATGACCTTTGAATTATAACATACATATAGTACACAGTTCCAAAAATGAGTTAAAAATACAATAAAATAGCCCACCTACTCCATAAAAACATTGAAAATTATTATATAATTACAGTAACGGATATATCATTTACTAAAGATGTCAACATTATGTAATTTCTTTTCCACTTTGAAGATGAACTGAACAAATTGGTATATAGTATGAATATTGACACCACGTAAACAAAATATAATTGCCGTTCTACAAGTTCTGACTCCCATTTCTTTAAAAATAAGCTTTAAAACTGTCTTCCGCTCCTGCGACATATTTAGACATGAATTTACAATGTGCAGCAAAATTACCTCACACAGCCCACAAAGCCTACACATATTTGATGACCATTTATACTCCCGTTTTGGGATTCCATCTTTAGTTGGATATATGCCAAACCTTAATAGCGTGCATTTCTTTTTAATCAGGGGTTTTAAATAAAAAAGCAAATATGGTTGGGCTAACATTTTATCAAAGGAGTTAGCTATAGATCAGAAGTGTTTTTTTCCCCAGTTCATCTTTATCCATTATTTCTGACAGCAGAGCAACGGTTAGGTTAATTGATTTTTTATAAACCGTTTTACTCCTCACTTCATCTTCAATTTTTGGACATTCAAATTTATAGGCACTCCGATAAATAATCCTGCCAACTTCTCGAATATTCGCCCTTCAAAATCTCACGCCAGCACACGTTTGCTAACGTGCCCTCATCGGCTCGAGATAGTGCCAATAATGTTTTTAAAAATGCTGCTTGTCGGACCAATAACTGTTTCCTTAAACCAAATTCCAGTCTTAAATGGGCACAAGAAATCTGTCTAGGGATCCTGAAAACTGATTTATACATCCTTGCTTCTATGTCATCAAACAGTTTTGCATCCTTTCCTCGAAAGATTATTGAACTGTAGTTCAAAGATGGGATAGGCTTTGCTCTCATGACCTTCAGCAAGTGATCGTAATTAGGGCATAATAGCTTATCTCTCAGTTTTCTAAAGGCAAAGGCAAGTGAAGTACCTTTAAGCTCTAAATTATTAAAATGCTGCGTAAATGTCAAACCATCATAAAATGTGATTCCCAAATATCTATATAATCTTACACAATCTATAGTCAAACCGTTAATATTACAATCCTTAACCCCCGGTTTGCCTTTCCCTATTGTCATTATTTTTGTTTTTTTTGTATTAATTGTTAAACCATTTTGAGTAACATATATATAAAAGGAATTTATTAGTCTTTTTAACCCTATAACAGTTTGACTAAGTAAAATAGAGTCATCTGTGTACTGCAAATATTTACTCTCTTTACCCATCACAGAAGTGGAGTGTGAAATAACATCATTAAAAAGGGCTGGGAGATCAGACATAAATATATTAAAAAGGCAAGCAGCCAGAACACATCCTTGTTTCAAGCCGACATTAGTTTCAAGGTGACGAGTAGTGTGTCTACCGTCTCCAATTTTGATCTGTATTGAAGTATCGGAGTATAATAGTTTGATCATTTTAAAGAGTGTTTCTGATATACCCCATTTAATTAACTTCAACCAAAGAATGTTTCTGGGGACAGAATCAAAAGCGGCTTTTAGGTCAATGAAACAGATGTACAATTTTTGTTTCCTACATTTTGCTCTTTCGCCTAATAATGTCAGTAAAATCAAATTAGTGAGAATTGATTCTCCCTTTCTAAAACCCGTTTGAAAATTTGGGATCAGTTCTTCTCTTAATGCCCATGACTCTAATTCGTCTAACAGACAACTTGCAACTATTTTCGCACCTACGTCTCTACGACTTATTAAGCGATAATTTGCAGGGTTGTCCTGCGGTCCGCTTTTATAAATTGGCTGAATAATGCTTCCCTGCCATGATTCTGGGATACAACCAGATTTAAGAAGATCATTAAAAAGGAGCGTTAATAGCTCTGGCCAGTTCGATATTTTAGCTTTAAAGATGGCATTAGGGATTCCATTGGAGCCAGGTGCTCCAGTAGATCGGATCTTGATTAGGACTTTTTTAACTTTATCATCCAACCCTGGCTCAATATCAAGGCAGCATAATAAATCACTGGAACTGGGTAGAAGACACTCTTCTGCTGGCTCCAATTGGCAATGATGTTGATAACATTCCCCATCATCGCACTGTGGGCCTTGAGAAGCTGTTTTCAAATTTTTAAAAAAGTTTACCCAACTTAATTCATCAATGTTGGCAGTATTACTTCTAAAATTACCATTTTCAAAATTATTAATAATACCTCAGAATAGTCGCAAGTCTTTGGACTTACATGCCTAATATAATTTGGACCAAGTCTCTTAGTATGCTTGTTTAGCCCTCCAGATTTCGTTCTTATATCCCGTTTTTAGGTCTCTAATTTTAAGTGACATTGAAAAATAAGATGTCCCTTTTGCTTTTCTATACAGTGATCTTATTGTTTTATTAAGGGTTCTTTTCAGATACAATAAGCGGTGGGAAAACCACCCTGGGTTCTTCGGGTTTGAAATAATACCCCCAGAGGGTTCCTGTTTAGAAAATGTATCCAAAAGAGAATCACATAGGGAGGGCCAATGAGCAACCATCGAATTCCCTTTGGATTTTGTTGCTTGAGCTTCAAGAATTAGATGAGAAAGGAATTCCAAAATATCTTTCTCAGTTTTATCACTCCATATCAGCCTTTTAAGATTAAAAGCGGTGGGGCAATTCTTAATATTCTGGATTCAGGCAAATGATCAAAAGGGAAATCAAAAGAAATAACTTGGGGATTGTGGTTGCTCTCAATCCTTGGAACTACCTTGTAGCTTTGGACTAAATCAGAAAGTTTATCTGATAGTATTGTATAGTCAATTATAGAAGAGCTACCAGTTTTGTTAAATGTCGGTATATGCTCTCTATCATGCATATTCGTTAGATTATATTTAATAAACTCACAATTAGCCCATTGAGCTAGTAGTTCTGACTGAATATTCCGCTTTTTATACAATACAAGATGAGTATTAAAATCCCCAGAGATGATCATCAGTGAATCCATGTGATCATAATATAGCACTTTCACCATTTCCCATAACTGATTAAGTTGCAATGATCTCACTTTTTTTTTAACTTAAATAAACACTTAAAAAAATTAACGATTGTCTAGCAATTAATTTAACGCACTGTATCCATTTGAACTGAAGGTCAATCTCGAAATGTTCCACATCAAGACTTAATGAAACATATATAGAGAGACCACCCCTTGGCCGAACAGAAACGGCCTCCCGAGATGCCACATTCAAATATTCAAAATAGCTAATCAGTGGTTCGCTACACATATACCATGTTTCTTGCAAAATTAACATATCAAAAGTTTTTAAAAATCCTACAACTTTTACATCCTCAATAAGTGATTTAAAACCATTTGTTTTCCAAGAACAAAGTTTAAAAGAAATTGGTGCTTTATCTAGAGTACCCCGGCATCAATCAATCTTTACTGGATTTATACTTGTTAATGTTGACGGGAGCCAACTCCAATCTTCTACAGGCTCGGGGACTATCTTTAGCTCCTCACATATTCTTGAACCTGGCTGACAACTCCTGATTTTAATGCCACATAACACATTTAGCTCTGATGATGGACCTGAGGGACCTTTCAACACACTGACCTGATCTGCCTTAATTGATTTTAGGGCATTGTTCTTTACAACCAGACTACTTGATGATTTAATCGGGATTAACGGAATAGGATATTGCAAACCTTGAAATCTCCATACCTTAATCCCCCAATTTTCAAATTTGTTAGCATTTTCTATTATTTTACTAACAGTATCATCATTTAGCCAAGTCGTAAGCGTTATCTCCCTGTTACCACTTTCTTTCTTGAACTCCACAAAATTCAGATCTTCAGATACTACATCCTTAAGATCTGGAATTGTGTTTAATAGTTTCAGAATGTTACCCCGATTCAAAATATCATAAGTGCCTCTAGTGGAATATTGGGGACGAAAAACACTATTCTCTTTTCCACCAACACCTCGGAGGTTTCTGTAACTCCCCTTACTCCAGAGTCAACTAATACCCTCTTCCCAACATTTGGGGACAAAACAGAAACCGTCAAATTTGTTCGTTCAATCCGCTCTAGAGGCATATGGACCTGAATACGGGGACAGTCCTGCTGTTCATTCGTGTTGCATTGGAGGTGAATGGGATTTACGCTTTTCTTGTTATAAGGCTTTTGGTCCTGAATACAGGGTTGATCAGTCTGAACGTTCAGGTTATGTTGAAGGTGGATGGAATTTGCAATTTTCTCATTAAAAGTATCTTGAATTCCGTGTTGTACTATCCCTTTGTCTCTAGACCATACTGGCCCTGCCTCCCCTAGATTTATTTCATGCTGGACTTTAGACCCTGCTATAACTTGAATTGGATTTACAATATTCTTGTTAGTGGTATTTTGATTTCCACACTGGAAAACAGATTCCTTATTTGGCTGAGCATGCTCTCCTGCCATCCCCAAGTTTGATTGGGCCTGAGTTTTAATCCCCGCATTTAGTTTGGACTCCTCCATCATCACACGACTAACAACTTGACTAGTTTGTGTATCCTTTTTGTCCACTTCAGAGTCTTTAATTAGTCTAAAGATAGGGAAGAGGGCCTTAGATTTGAGATTAGTGGTTGTGTTGAGACTCTTACTTACTATCCCACTATAGTTTTTTTTCCTGTACTGTTTTATTGTGGGTTTTCCTTAACCTTTTTCTCGCCCGTTTTGATAAAACCTCAGGTTCTGGAATAACTTGTAAAGCCCTACTTGCTTTGGTGCTGGTCTTATTCGACTCAGATTTTTTCATCGCACTTGGGGTTTGAATAGGCTCAGAAAGGATACGGATGTTTTCATCAACTATCAAGGGAGCCTTATTTTTTCACTTTTAATCAGAGAGTGGGAAAGTTTTAAAAGTTGGGAATTATTAGCTACATTTACCGGATTTGTTGCTTCATCACACCCTTGGACTTTTCTACCTGACAGCAATTTTACCTTGTGTACTATAGAGCTAACAATTAAAGGCAAGTCAGAAATGTTATCTATCAATTGAGCACATGTGCACGATATTAACTGACTCTCTTGATCAGCTTGAACCTTAGAGATCTGTTTAGTTAGTTGCAAAAGCTTTGCATCAATTCCTACAACATGTGTTGCTAGAGTATTTAAAATGTCCACCTGGATGTCTAGCTTATCCGAATGGAAATTAAGGGCATTAGCGATTGAATCCATAGTATTTAACATGCAATCCCATATACCACGCTCAGGACTGTTGACATTATTTTCCAAAACACCAGAACTGGCCTGAAAGTTCCCATCGAATTTTGTTAACAAAGATAAATCAACTATATTAGAAGATTTGCATTGCTCATTTACATTGGCATTAGCAATGTTACACCTACTAGCCGCACCTGGAACCAATAGTGATTTGTTAATAGTAAAACTGTTCTCCAAAATTATACTCGACTGGTCTAAATTAAAGGGACGTGCTTCACCATTTTCTAATGATTGTTCGATTGGGCTTGATACTAAATCATCCACACCTCTTTTACAATTTAATTTGTCAATGATAGGAACTGACAATGTAGCTGCATCACTCATATTATGGATCGAACAGGAGGAGATATCAATTACTGACCCTGAAGATTTTACGTTCTCAGAAGCTTTTTTACAGAGCTCCTCCTGTCTGGTACTCAGTGAGTCATCCACCAGAATTGACTCTGTAGGATGAACCACACTATTGTGACAATGAATTTGTACTTGCATCTGAAGCCGACTAGAAGGTTCCAATAAACATTCAGGCGGTAGAAGCACTACATCCTTTACAGCGTTGTCCAACTTTAAACTCCTCTCCTGAGAACCAGCAACTTCGTGCAAACTAACTGTCCCCGAAGCGATTTTAGACTCTATTATAGCACTAGTATGATCACTTTTTAAACTCCTCTCTGAGGGACCAGCCACTTTGCACGACTTAGCTAGCTCCGAGGAGATTTTAGACTCCATTAGTTTACAAGGCTGCACACTTTTTACACCCAATGACAAAGGTAATAAAGGGGATATTCTGCAATCACTGACAGACTCAATATTCTTAGATGTATTTCTTTTTTGTTTTTGAGTCTGACTATGATGATACTTAAAAAAGAAGCTCTTAATAGATTGTTGGGCATTGGTTTTTAAGCTTTTTTGAACCTGGCTGGGTTTATGGGGGTTATGGATGAAGAGCCCAACTCAGCTGACTCGTTCAAGTGCACCTTTGACGAAACACTAACTCTACTTGCACTACTTGCTCCACTGTCCTCCTCATTTATTTCATATTGCTTTGATAGGGTCCCCACATTAATCGACTCATCGGGCTTCTGGCGTTGTTTTCATTTTGGCAGAGCCCCACGCTGACGGCCCGATCTCATCATATACCGTCTCCCGGCTGGGGATGCAGAGGATAGCAATAAAAGATATCAACACCAGATAATAGCAAAGCAAACTGGGTAAGGCAAACTTCCAGTAATAGAGCTCGCACCTCAATCCTTTAGCTAAATTCCAGAGCCAACATCAGAACTCGTACTTGCAGATACCCCCCTTTTTGTTGACCCCCCCTTGATGACAATCTCCAATAACTGTTCAAATCCTTTCTTTTCTGCTGAAGACGCAGCTCAGCACGACTACCATCCCTCAGGGGCTGCAACCTCATGACGCAGCTAGCGACTTGCTCGGATTCCTCGCGGTTCAATATGCAGTCAAAATGCTGTCACACAACTGAATCTCCTGTGCGGCTTGCAGCTCCGGGGAAGCACCCTCTGCCACTTGCTCCTGATACGACGATAACCCAAAACCCAAGCCCAAAACTGCCACCACTTAGTGGTAGGGCACAAGGGCACGGTGACTCCACACCCCAACCTCAGCTCTCGCTTCTTTTGTTCACTGCGAGACACCGCCAAGTCGTCAGGACTTTTGAAGCCTTTACCGCTGCCTTTCCCTTTTTGTGGCTTATCCAAAATGCCAAGATTAAGCCTCCTTACCGTGACCCTTCAGCAGGATTACCATGGCTCTGCTCGGCTCTGCTCGGTTTTCTTTACTTGGCACTACGCAATTCAGCGGCCCACCAGCCTCGAGCCACTCACTTCACTCTTGCTTACAGAAGCCACAGAAGTCACCTCACACTCCACGCTGCCCGCTCGAACTTGCTCGATCTTACTTGTGCTACCCAGGATCCGGGACCTTACTGTGAGCTTTCCAGCGCCCTCACAGCAGTAACCAGCAGCGGCAGTTATTCGGTAATCAGCAGCGGTAGTTATTCTGTCCTCAGCAGCAAACCCCCTCACGGCCGCCCGGCCCTTGACGGAACCGGCTCCCTGGTTTCTCCTGGCTTTCAGCTTTTGCCTTCAGTCTGCCTTCAGCTTGCCTTCCACTACACCGGGATACCCTTCACTGGCACAGTGCACGACGCTCTGTGGATTTTTTCGGGCGATTTCAGCGTTATTTTTCTCAGAAACCCGCTCCTGCGGCTCCCGCGTCTCCTTGCGTTTCTCTTCGCGTCTTTTACTCTGCCCTGCTCAGTCTGGAACCGGAAGCACTGAACTTTGGTGCAGTTCACTCAGACATACCCTTCGAGAAGAGAGTAACCTTCACAACACTCACCCACGCCTAAAAATGCCTCCGCAACAGCAGCCCCCAATACCTCAAGGAAAGAACCTCCTTCCACGTACCCAAGAGAAACCTCAGATCCCACGACCTCGCCCTCACCATAATCCTGCGCATTTGGTGGAAGAGACTTTTCCTACATCATGGCATGACCTGGAACGAGCTCCAGATATATATCAGACACATCCCTTCTCTGCACATCTTCAGCTAGACCCTCAAGACTTGGCTCTCTGAATGACCAGCAATGCTTACCCTCCCCTCCCAGCCCTTTGAGAACCTCAAGGCAGAGTAGCCCACTTGACAGTTCCCTTATATATTGATTGATTGATTGATTTATAAAAAGGACTTTTTTCCCTGTGTTTAGTGGAGCCCCATTTCCCATGCTGACAAGGCAAATTTATGATGAATTTTCTATTGAACTTTACTGTTTTCTTTGTGCTTATGATTTATATGCCTTAATGTTAACTTTAACTATGGATTATTTTATGTACTCCGCTTTGATAATGCTTTATATAAGCCTTTGAAAACTTTGGCCTGTGTCTGTCATTCTTATTAAAAATGTTACAACCTTATTTCTGTGAGCGTTTACTTGAATTATAAATGGGTCCAAAGTCCATATAGTGACTGCACTGCTCACAGTCCGAGCTAATGGTATGCTCTTGGTAACAAAAAGAGAGATAGATTTGTGTGCTGACAGTGTCTTGAGAATGTCTTAGAGGTCCTAAGTTGCAAGCCTTAACATGGCCTCCTATTATAGGGGTCAGCTACCACTCCCACCCAGGATGGATTGCTCACCCTATCCTATATGGAAGGTTGACTGCCAGACTGCCACAAACTCAATCCAAGATAGGAGCATGAACAAACACTAGGTAGGCTATGGTAGCATCCTCCCTGAGATCATGAGTCCTCCTGGCTGCTTCTGCGGCTCACTCGCACCCCGTGTGACTGGTGCATCTTCACAGGAGAGAGGGCCTGACTTGCTGTAAGGCTCACCTACTTAAAGTCCAAAGCCAGATTCCCTGGCCTGCCCACTATAGCCTGCTCTGGGAATCGATCAGAAAAAGAGCAACCCAATTGTCTCCCTCCAAAGAAGCTGAGAGCCAGGGCAATGCACTGCTGGACAACTTGCTATGTATGTTGAACGTCTTGCTGCAGATGCTTAAATGGAGAACTGTTCCACGCTTCCACCAGTAACTTGGTCTTATTTATTATTTATTTATTATTTGAATTTGTTAAGCGTGACAGCTACCCAAAAAGGGTTTCCCGGCGCTGGACAAGCAGGTTCAATTAAATCTCGGTTTCAACTACAAAAGAGTTATTGATTAAAGAGCCAGGTTATAGTGGCTCTGCGGAACTGCACATAGTTAGTTTCAATTCGAATGTGCAATGGCAAGGAGTTCCACAGAGTGGGGCCTAACAGAGCAAAAGATCTACCTCCCATTCTGGCTAGTCTAATTCTAGGCACTACAAAATAGGCCAGATGGGCAGATCTCAAATTCCGGGAGGGTACATGAGTGTGAACAAGGGACTTAAGGTAATGGGGGGCCAGGTCAGTTTTTATTTTAAACATGTAGGTCAGTGTCTTAAATTTGATACGGCTATCTATTTTGAGCCAGTGAAGACTCCGTAAAGGGCCTGAACTATGGCTAGATCGGGGTAGTTTGCACAGCAATCTTGTGGCTGCATTTTGTACCAATTGCAGGCACCCTATTACATCTTTCTTTGCCCCTAAGAAGAGAATGTTACTGTAGTCTAAGCGGGAGGTTATGAGAGCATGGACTACGGATTTTTGGGAGTCTTCTGGCAACATCCAAATAATTTTCTTTAGCCAGCGCAATATAACAAAACACGTGGCCGAGACTTTGTTGACTTGATCTTGCATTGGCAGTGATCTATCAATCACAAAGCCTAAATTGCGCACATGATCTGGTGGAAGGGGGAGCGGGCCCATTTCAGCGGGCCAATGTTTAGCAGACCATAAGTCATGTTGCCGGACCTGTATTAGTACCTCAGTTTTCTCGCCGTTGAGTTTTAAAAAATTAAGATTCATCCAGTCAGCAATTCTCCTCAACCCGACTGCAGGAGAGATGGCGAATCCTGAGCAGTGTTTGAGAGGGAGAATACGATCTGGGAATCATCGGCGTAGATGAAAAGTGTGAGGCCTTCTTGTTCTGCTATGTGAGATAGTTGGCTAACATAAATATTAAAAAGCAGCGGGCTCAAAACTAAGCCTTGGGGTACCCCATAAGGAGATATGTGTAGTTTAGAGGTTGCAGAGTTATAGAAAATTTTGAGAATGGGATGTGAGATGGTGTCGAAAGGGGCACTGAGATCTAATAAAATCAGTGCCACTGTCTCACCTTTATCCAAAGGCCTACATAGGTTTTCTGTAACCCCTAGCAAGGTAGTCTCTGTGGAAAATCCAGGACGAAAACCAGATTGTGAAAAATGGAGAATATGATTATCTTCAATAAACTGAGCGAGATAGGAGTGGATGTGCTTTTCAAGAATTTTAGAAAAGACTGGTAATAAGGAGATGGGACTGAAGTTGGAAGGAACATTTGGGTCGGCTGTTGGTTTTTTCAATAATGGTGAAACCATTGCATGCTTCCAAACCGCTGGAACAGTGGCATATTGTAATGACAAATTGAGGGTGTTACAAATCACAGAGAGCTGAGAAGTGCTGAGTTGTTTAAGTATAGGCACGGGAAGCGGATCATTTGGTGATCCTGACTTTAAATTTCCTAAAATGACCCTCAAATTCTCAAGGCTAAGAGGTGGCCTGCAATTGAGAACTGGAGTAACACAGACTGGATCAAAATTTGGCAAAGGGTTTAGTATAGGGGACTGGGGAACATTATCCTGATGGAGAGCTATTTCCTTATAGATGTTGTCAATTTTATTTGTAAAAAATTGGGCAAGTTCCTCACATTTTTTGTCATTTAGTGGAGGTGTAGTAGCAGTGGTTTTGGAGCCAGCTAGTTCTTTCACTACTGAAAACAGAGTTTTAGGTTTGTTAGTAGACTCTTTAATGGTCTAGGCTACATAATTGGCTCGAGCAGTTGTACATGCTTTATGATATAGTTTTAATTCAATTTTGTAATTTTCTTTGGACTCCAAGGAGTAATCTTTCCTCCATACTCATTCTAAGTGCTTACACTTAGACTTTTCCATTTTAAGAGATTCAGTGAACCAGGGGGCTGGGGCTTTGTGAGAGTTAAATTTCTTGATTGAAAGGGGAAGGTAGGCATCTGCTGCTTTAAGAAGCCAGCTGTCTACACTTCACGATATACATTCAATATCATCCCTCTTAAGTACCCATTGAACCTTGTCTTAGTTACTAGATGAAGGATGTATAATTTGTATTAGCAAGTTGTCCGAGACAACCAAGGCAGCAACTGTTTTCCACAGCAGTGATCGAAGGACTATGTCGAAGATCCATTTCAGATCCAGAAACGCCACATTAAGCTCTTCCCTTCTCAGTCACACCATTTTCCAAATTAATAGCAAAAAGCAAAAGATTTGGTCGACAACACTAACATTTTACTTACAAGTGAGAAAGTACATTGATCATGTCGATTCATTTTTCTAGAAGCATTTTGCTGAAATATTTTTTTGCATACTGTTGGTAAAGCTTATTAGTTGATAACTACCAGGGTCACAGCATGCACCTTCTTTTAAGACTGGAATTATTTTTACATAAATATTATAGTGTAGGGCATAGAGTGTCTCTGAACTATACCTTTAGAATTCAGTTGAATATAGTGGCCCTCAATATGTGGCTCAGTTTTAGACAAATCAGAAATTATTTTATCTAGACTTCAGGCTTTGCCTGCTTTCTGACCTATTATAGAAGTAACATGGTCCTCTAAAGCAGTAGTTCTTAAGCTGTGGTTGGAGAACCCCTGGGGGTTCACAAGGCCTACTCTGGGTATCCACAACTGTGTTACAAAATAGAATAATATTACAATCAGTACATTAAAAGCAATAGTGTATACATATAAAGAAGCAAAATAAAAAAATTTAAAACTTTTTCTGTTTGACTGTTAATCAAACAAAACATTTCAATATTTGAGTATGTGTTTGGTGTATACTTGTGTTTGTATCATTGTGTATTGTTTTGAAGGTCAAATCACAGAAAATGGCTTAGGCCCGGGTTTCTGAGCTTCCAATAATGACTCAATGGGGATCCCCGGATTCCAGTAATGACTCAGTGGGGGTCCACAGAAGACAAAATGTTAGAGCCAATGTTCTAAAGTACAACTGAGAGCTATATCATTTGCCTCATGCCCTAACTGTGGGCACAAGTTAAAATGATCAAAGTTGAACTGCCGGGCATCATTAAAAGATTGGTACAATGTGGTATTCAGACCGCAGGCAGAATATGTACTTCTGGTATTTTGGAAGATGTTATGTTATGTTATGTTAGCAAGGTTTTATATAGCGCTCGTACACCCAGAGGTTTCATGGCGCTGACTGACAGATGCTTTGGTGGTAGGAGAGTTATGCATGAGCCTGGGTGAACAGCCAGGTTTTAAGCTGTTTCCTGAATATCAGGAGATTGGTGCAGGAACGGATTTCCAAGGGAAGGGAGTTCCATAGTTTGGAAGCAAGAATGGCAAACCCGCGACCTCCCTGGCGTTGGAGCTTGTAAGTGGGAATGGTCAGGAGATTTTAATTGGCAGATCAGAGGTTATGGGAGGGAGTGTATCTAGGCAAAAGGTTGTTGATGAATTGGGGGCTACGGGCGTGAAGGGATTTGAAGATAATGCAGGCCGTTTGAATGTGACTCGCTGAAGGATGGGGAGCCAATGGAGTTGTTTTAACAGAGGCCTTGCTGACTGGCAGCGTGGCAGTCGATGAATCAATCTGGCGGCCTGGTTTTGAGCCATCTGGAGGCTCTTACTGAGAGCGAGAGGGAGATCCAAATAGATAAGAGTTACCGTAATCCAGGTGTGACAGTACGAGAGCTATCACCACCTGGATCAGGGCTGGCTGGGTGAGCATCCGACTAATCTTCCTGATCTTGCGGAGCTTGAAGAAACATGTGGACACTACCGTGCGCACTTGGGTTTTAAGTGACAGATCTTTGTCAATGGACACCCCCAGGCTTTTGACTGAGGTAGAGGGAGTGGGAGGGGAGCCGAGTTCTGGTGGCCAATAGTGCGGGCCCCAGAATAGTTGGCTTTTGCCATTGAGGGCTAGTTCGGTCTTGCCGGGATTTAATTTCAGCTGGTTGGAGTCCATCCAATGGTGATGTGTAGCATAGTGCTCTGGAACTCCTGGATGGATTCGGGGGAAATATCGATGGTAAAGATGAGTTGGAGATCATCAGCATAGTTGAATGTGACGGCTTTGAATGCTCTGGGGGAACTGAATCAGGGGGAGCATGTAGAGGTTGAACAAAAGGGGAGACAGCGAGGAGCCTTGGGGAACCCCGCAGGAAGTGTGGAGTTTGGGGGCTGAGAAGAGGGCCAGGCAGACGGCTTGGGTACAGTCGCTGAGGAAGGACCTGATCCAGCTGTAGGCTGAGTTGCAGATGCCGGCCTGTTTGACACGGCTGAGGAGAATCTAGTAGGACCAGGGCCTCGGGGATTCCTCTATCTGCATTGTGGCAGAGAGAGTCCAAGACAGCAGTGATGACTGTCTCCGTGGAGTGGGCGGGTCGAAATCCAGCTTGGAAGGGCTCCAGAAAGTTGGATTGCTCAATAAAGTTCGAGAGGTGGGTGGTAACGTGAGCCTCCAATACCTTAGCCAGGAAGTGGAGGAGGGAGATTGGCCTGTAATTGGAGGGGTCGGCCCTGTTTTTTTAAGAGGGGTACGATGACTGCCTCTTTGAAGATTTTAGGGACCACGCCTTGGGATAGTGACGCATTGAGAAATGTCAAGATCGGAGGGGATAGCACCGAAAATACGTTTTTTAGGATGTGAGGAGAACAGTAGTCTCAAGGAGAGCCAGATTTTACCCTGATCAGGAGGGCTTGTAGGGAGAATGCGTAGAGGGGTGGGAAGTGATCTAGGGAGCAGGTGCTGGGGGCGCATGCAGGGGAGGGAAGTGAAGGGTCCACAGCAGGGATGCCCATGGCAGGGATGCTGGATTTGATGGTGCGATTTTGTCAAGGAAATATTGATTGAAAGAATTGCATAGGTCCTGGGTGACCAAAGGCTTGGGCAGAGTTCTTTCAGAGTTGAAGAGCTTGTTGACAATAGCGAAAATATCCTTGTATTTGTTATCTGAGTGTTCTGTTATGCCCTAGAAGTAGGAAGCTTTACCTTGGGTGATGGCTTCATATAGTCTGCTCGAGCAGCCAAATAGCGAGTTTTTTCAAGGGGGTCATAGTCTCTCCTCCATTTCCGTTCCTTTTGGCGGATGGCTAGTTTTTGGGCCCTGAGGTCGTGAGAAAACCATTTGTGAGCGTCCGACCGATGAACTGTTTTGAGTGTTACTTGCTGCTAAGAGCCAGTTTGAGATGTCAGCCTCGGCCTGATCGAGATCTGAATTACAGGCTTTCATGGAGTTCAGAGACTTTCCAGGAATGCTTGTTTGTCAAGTGTACCCCATTTTCTAATGAGACCCCCCTTGGTTGTTATGGACTTACTATGTGTTGGGATGGAGATGCTGAAATTAATCAAAAAGTGATCGGACCATATGCAGGGGGATATGATGGGCGAGGAGATAGTAAGGTTGGTGCTCCACACCTGGTCCAATATGTGTCCCTTGTCGTGGGTGGCAGAGGTGATGTGAAGGCTGAAGTTGAGGCCCGAGAGAAGCTCCATTAGTTTGCTGGCCTGAGGGCCACCGAGATCACTGTTACACCAGTAATTGAAGTCGCCGATTAGTAGGATTTTTGTGTAGTCTGTAACCATGGCGGCCAAGGGGGTCTGTATATTAATATGCATATTAGTGGTCCAACTTTCGATTCGAGTTTGATGATAAGATTATCTGCTGCAGGGAGTTTGAATGTCGACATGTTGGTAAAGACATGGTTTTTGTTGATGATGGCCGCTACTCCCCCTCCTGCTTTCCCTGGGGCTCGGTCAACGTGCAGGATGTAATAGTTGTCTGGGAGGGCTGCCAAGATGTCCAGGGAGGAGTCAGTGTTGAGCCATGTTTCAGTAACAAAAAAGATGTCGGGTTTGTTAGAAGAGAGGAAGAGGAAAATATCTAATTGGTGCTTGACTAGGGAGTGGGTGTTGAGGTAGGAAATGTGAAGTTTCTGATCTCCAGCTTGTGCTGGGATAGGCTGCTGGTTCATGCGAGGGGCAGTGGGAAAGGGTCCCAGTGGGCTGGTGTGCAACAGAAAGCCAAACAACCCAAACGTTTCTGTTATGAAACACTGTCAGTATGATAGAGAACTGCTGAGACACCCAAGATTCCCTGCTTGATTTTAAAGTACGTTTATAAAATTTAAGTGTTTTTGATATCTCTGTCATTCTTTTATTCCTGAGTATAATTTGCATATGTGCAGGCTTTTTAGAAAAATGGATACTGTTTAGGTGCTGGGCTTGTAGATTTTTGTCTCTGTAGTACAAAAAGAATAAAGAATTCAAATAGATTGTTGTGAATCCTCAATACAAATTTGACTCGAGGAAGGAATAAAAAACTATTGAATTGTAAATTATAAGTAAAATATCAGACCGCAGTATTGAATCCCACTTTAACCGTCTGTGATTGCTTGCTGAGGAAATCGTAGTGGTATTAATCACTCCTGTCAGCTTCTGGCTTTTTAGTCTGCCTTGATTTTTAAAACTACTCGTACTTGTTATTGTTTTACTTTGTGTGCCTGAAGGGAATTTGGGGGGGAGTGTCTGATATTTTGCTTTGAATTATCATGCTCTTGGAGCCTTTTAATAAAATTGAATTACCGCTTTGTCACGGGCATCTCTCGGGCTTGTCCTCCCCTGCCACGGCTCCGCAGCACTCCCGACCTTAATTGCAGCCGAGTAGCGGCCATCTTGGACGTGACACGCGCTTGGCGTGGTCAGTGGTCTAGTCGTTTACTCATCTCCTCGGCACTGGCCACATCCTACTCAAATGTGTCTGAGTAGAACGCGCAGCGGGCGCGCCGATGGCACACCCGTCTGCACCTGTCTGCGCCCATCCGCGCCCAAACGGGCCCAGGGGCCACAACCCCTGGTCAAAACTTATCTTATTCGGCCCAGGAACTAAAAGCCCTGGCAATACACCATTCCCAGCTGCCTCATGATGTGGCTAACCACATTCGGTTGAATCAAATTGGAAATGCAACAGTGAATCTGAGTACATCCCCCTATGTTCCTCCCACTTGTGGCCTTACCCCTCCCATATCCTTGAACATTTGCTTTCTATATCTCAATACCAGATCATTAGTTAAACATCAGCTGGACATTTTTCTGTTGCTTTCTATTGAAAAGCCGGATGTGTTGCTGCTTACCAAAACATGGCTAACTCTGGAGTCTGAACCAGACATACTAGCTGTTCTCCCTTCAGACTATATATCTTGCATATCAACCGGCATCCAGGCAAGCCGGGTGGGGGCGTGGCGGCTATTATTCACAAGAAATTTAATAGCACCTTAAAGTCCTCCCTGGAATTACCTGATGTGGAGAACATGGTAGTATCCCTAGATTCTACTGCAGGAACCATCACATTAGTGTTGATTTACCGTCCCCCTCAGTCCTTGCCGTCTTTCCCGCTCTTACTTAGCGAACAAATGGCCAACCTTTTGACTAATCATTCAGGGTTTTGCTTATTGGGGATTTCAATTACTGGGCAAACGACGTTCATGGCGGACCGCAAGCAGCAGAATTGTTTGAATTAGTTTCCAACTTGAACTTAACCCAGATGGTATCATCCCCTACGCACATTAAAGGACATATACTGGACCATATTTGGTCCCATAACTTGTCAATATCGGTACCCTTGATATCTCCTTGTATATGGTCAGACCACCACCTAATCGACTTTACGCTCAGTCTTTGCAATAGGCAGAAACCCCCAAAGGTCGAGGGAGGCCTAAAAAGAAAGTGGAGAACTCTTGATACTCAAGAGTTCATTCAGACTCTGGCCAGTTCTCTTCCTACCTTTAATTTAAACGTTGATGTCATGGAATCTGCCATTGCGGGATGGCTGAAATCGGCTAGTGATGAGCACGCCCCCTTGATCCCATTCTCTCAAACCAGACATCAAGATGCTCACATATGGTACACTGCCGAATTGAAGACACAAAAATTGTCGGTTCGACAATTAGAAAGGAAATAGAGACATGGATATCTCACTCCAGATAGACATAAGTTTCTATCGGCTCGCACAGAATACAAAAAAGCAATACTGACGGCTAAAGCAGCTTATTTCTCAACAAGAATTCTTAATGCAAATAACAGAACTAGGGAAATATTCAAAACTGTTGGTGAGATTAGTAGTGACGAGAGAATACTTTCAATTCATACCCACACGCAAGAGATGTGTGACAGCTTAAACAATTATTTTGTGGAAAAAATTGCAACTATTAGATCAAGCCACTCGCCTTTGACTAACATAGTAGGTCAGGAGGATGTCTCTAGAAACCCGGTCACTATGACTTCTCTTCCTGACTTATGCCCTAAAATCTTAACTGACCTATTCGTCCGGGTGAAGTCAGGCTCTCCGAATGATTCTTGTCCCCCTTCTATTATGAAAGATATATTTACAGCACTGCCACATAGCATACTTCCATTTTTAAATGCATCTCTCAATCAGGGGGTAGTACCGCCTGCTTTTAAGGCTGCCACACTAGTTCCCCTCTTGAAAAAGCCCGGGTCAGATCCTCTAATCCCTGATAATTACCGCCCTATATCCCTTCTTCCCTGTCTGTCTAAGATCCTGGAGGCACACGTGGCCAGATGCCTATCTAGCTTTGTAGAACAGACGGAATATTTGGAGCCAAAACAAGCAGGCTACCGACCGGCCCACTCAACAGAGGCGGTAGTCCTGGCCGTCCTGGATAGTTTAGGAGCTAATTCTGATAGGGATTTTTCTCAGGCTTTGATACTCTTGGATTTGTCGGCAGCGTTCGACACGGTCGACCATAACATCTTGTTGAACCGTGTGGAGCAGGCAGGCATCCAAGGATCTGCCTACAAGTGGCTTAAATCTTTTTTAACTGGCAGAACGCAAGCAGTGCGTCTGGGCACCCTTACCACCCCAATAATGACCACCACGTGTGGGGTACCACAGGGTTCATCCCTGTCACCATTATTGTTCAATCTTTACTTGAGGCAGGAAGGTCACCGTTTTCAACTACGGAGATGACCTTCAGTTGATCTTCCCCCTAGATGGTCCTAATGCTGTTGTGGAATTTCAAACCACCATGCTACATATCCAACATTGGATGGACAGCAACCAATTGAAACTCAACCTGGGCAAGACGGAATTGCTGTTGCCTGGGAAGAGCAAGGACTGTTGGGGTCCACACTTCTGGCCTAGGGAACTGGGCTCCAGTTCCATCCCTGTCGGTAAAAAGCCCTGGGGTAATTACTGATGCAGACCTTTCGCTGAAAGGACAAGTGGGCGCAGTGATTTCCTCTAGTCTCTATCAGCTCCGCAAAATCAGGAAAATTGCACATCTCTTGACTCCCTCAGCGCTGATCCAGGTGTTGATAGCTTTGGTTCTCTCAGGCCTGGACTTTGTTAACTCCCTCTACATCGGCCTGCCCCAGTATTTAATGAAACAGCTGCAAATGGTGCAAAACCAGGCAGCCAGATTAATATACAAACAGACAAAATGGCACTCTGCCAGGCCCTTGTTGCTCAAACTCCACTGGCTTCCCGTGGAGCAACGAGTAGCTTTTAAGACCGGATGCCTTGCTTTCAAGGCACTGCAAGGTAACAGTCCAAAATTCATCAAGGCCATGATAAATAAACATGTTTCTCTGCGCAATTTGCGTTCATCTTATCTGCACCTCCTATCTGTCCCGATTATAAAACTCAAACGGGCTGGAGGTTGCAGGTTTTCTTATCTGGCACCTATCTTTTGGAATTCTCTTCCGGTAACAATTAGAAGCTATGATAATCTTCTGGGCTCTCGAAAAGGCACTCAAGACTTGACTGTTTGGACTAGCGTACTAATTGGGTCTGATGTAACAACTTAAACAGGAGTAGCGCCATGAAACCCTGGGGCGACCGTGCGCTTTATAAGTAAATGAAAACATAACATAACATAGACTGCGTGGCAGGACCAGAATTGATTATAATAATTTCCACTCCTTTTCATGTTATTGATAGAGGTATGTGGTCGCTTTATGGCGCTTTTTGAAATTATCATGTCTTTTAGATATTGCCAGTTATGTATGTGGATCAAGATATATTAAATACTGTTAGCTCAGCATCCCTTCTTGTAATGAGTGCGTTAAAATCAGATATTGCAAGCATTACACGCTCGAAGCACGTTAGAGAAATTGATGCAATTTGATTAGCTTCAAAATTACAGGGGTTGTCACATTAATGTTGGTATAGCCCACGCTTCGTTCTCCTCCTCCTGCAGATCTCTGAAGAAGGGGAGGGGCTTAAGTGTAATGTTGAAATACCCAGATTTCAAACTTGACTGTACTAAAGTAGCAATCTGTCCAGGAAGGAGCTGTAAGGTAGCAGATTCAATTACCACATTTACTTCTGCGGGCGACGAAGCGTGTTACGAATGCTGCTGCCACTTGGCGGATTGCAACTTATTATGGTTGCGAATGCGGACTTCTTAAATTCTTCAGGGAGTCCGATCAATTTATTCGCTCACTGTTGAAACATCTAACTCGACTTTATGGGATTTTCTCCACCATCCCTGGACTCTAACTTTATTAACTTACATGTACTTTCGCCTATGATGATACTCTTTGTTGAGACAACTACTTCGACCTACATGCTGATGTGAATACAGCCGTTATCCTTACCCAATTTTCTATCATTGGGGTATCCCACTATTAACACCAAACTCTGTGTCCTCATCTCATGAGCGGATTACCGAACATCTACCTACTATTTTCTATGCCTTGATGAAGTCTCTGTGGGAGACGAAACACGTGTTGCGAATGTTTATGCTGGGAAAACTTGTCTTTTTATGAAATTTGAATAAAGGAGAAAACATAAAATAACGCTATCTGAAGAGGACCTTTTCTTGACTCTACATTGGATCACTAATTTGCCCTTATACTGTTTAAACTGTGTGCCGTCTTGTAAACTCTACTGTTGATAGTAGTATATATGTTCATTTGTGCAATACGCAGATAAAGACTAAAAGAATTTAAATTATTTGGAGTGCTGTAATTAGATCCTCACCTCCTCAAAGCATTGTTTCTGGTTGTACATCCCTGTACACCAATATAGCACCTCCAGGTAGTAGGCGCTTTTAGTTTCTGGAGCACCCATTATATACTAATACAGAATCTGACTTTGTCTATTTATATACGCGTTTCCACTCATTTGTATGACTATTTAATATCTTTCAATGAATGTTGCGAACTTTTCCTTTTGGACACTGCTACCTTTTCTTGTTAAACTTATGTATGTGGATCAAGATATATTAAATACTGTTAGCTCAGCATCCCTTCTTGTAATGAGGAAGTGCGTCAAAATCAGATATTGCAAGCATTACACGCTCAAAGCACGTTAGAGAAATTGATGCAATTTGATTGGCTTCAAAATTACAGGGTTTGTCACATTAATGTTGGTATAGCCCACGCTTCGTTCTCCTCCTCCTGCAGATCTCTGAAGAAGGGGAGGGGCTTAAGTGTAATGTTGAAATACCCAGATTTCAAACTTGACTGTACTAAAGTAGCAATCTGTCCAGGAAGGAGCTATAAAGTAGCAGATTTAATTACCACATTTACAGATGTTGTATAATGCCAATAATGGCCAGTTTAAAAAAACCACACATAGATGCTGCAAATCCCTGCTGTCGATGATACCAATTTTACAGTCAAATGAAACCTTAGCCCAAAATCTCAGCTTTCCAGATGGCCTCGCCTCATAACTGTGACCACCCAATATTGGTATAACTTGAAATAAATAAGGACGAGGTATTCCAGATTCCCCCAAAAAGGCATATGTGATAGGTGTCAATAAACTAACACCAATCACTGAACTTTGATTCCAGATCTGCTACATATATTAGTTGAGTGTGGGGAGCAGATGACAGAGGATAAGGTCAGTACATTTGTTTCAGCCTGGGAAGATTTTTGCAAAGGATGTGTACTCACCGTCTACCTTCTCAAGGGCTTCTGAGGAAGGCTTTTTTGAATGTAGGGGTCTATGTGAAATGAAAATTCTTTATTTGTTTTTTTACAATCATAAACTATAACATTAAACATTATAAAAAAACATAAGTTAAAAAACAGTTTCACAATAATGTGCATCATTATGTCTGGATATGTAAAGGAATTTCAAATTCGTTAATAACCATATTCACAGGTTCAACGTCCGCTTTTTTTAAGAGTGAGTCAATCAAAGTTAAAAACGTTACCCCTTGACAAATTAAGATATTTGATGATCCCCCCGCCCAGCCGGTAATAGTCTGCCTACAAGTACAGATGTTAAGCTCTTTTAAAATTGGTTTTAAACGCGTCCTTCTAGCTTCATTGACTATAGGACAGACACACATCACATGGCATAGGGATTCATTATGATATCCACATAGTCTACATATTGTGGTTTGATATTTCCATTTCTAACTTGGTTGCAAATCCTTGGTTTTGTGTATTCCAAACCGATATAGCATATACTTCTTTTTTAAAACCAATCTGAAGTGCGCTGCTAGATAGTCTTGCAGTTTGAGTTTTACATAAGAATTTATCACTGTCCAAGAATGTCGCAGTTTTGCCACTGGGTTTTTGCCGTCTCGGAAAGATCATTTTTTTGCAGTGCCATTGCACACTCTGTTGAACGTCACCCTCTCCATATGACCGTCCCATGCCTCTTGGATGTCCAGTTCCACCAGAGCCGATCTTTGATGTTCACCCCATGAATGCGGGGTTTTAGATCAAACTGGGCCTTTATTTCTGTCCAGCATAGAATGTTCAAAGTGCCAGGTTACGAGGAGCGAAGTTTCTAGTACAGTTTCACAAAAGCAGATTGTCTCTGGAATTTCTGGTTTTGAGGTCCAAATTCCAGGTGGATCTGTGCTGGTGAAACTACTTTTGGGAGATTAAAAACAGCTTTATACACCTTAGTCTGTAATTCATGTAAAATTCCGAATTCCCGACCATGCCATATTTCCAATCCGTAAGCCAGCGCTGGAAGAAATTGTGCTGCCATTGTTTTCAAAAGATGGCTATATGACAGGCAACTCAATTTCAGTTGTAGCGGTTTGTATGTGAAGATTAAAGTTTGAGCCTTTGCTCTTATTGCACATTTTTGATCAGTAAAGGACATGTATCGCCCTAAATGTGTGCCCAAATACTTCTAAGTGCCAACTTCCTCTATTTCTTTAGCCTTGGAAAACCACCTGAATATTTTTGGTCTTGGGCCCACTAATCGCACCACCTTTGTTTTTTTCCTGTTTATCTCCAGCTCCTGATGGTCGAAGTAGTTAGTCAGGTGGCCAATCAATCAATCAATCAGTACATTTGTAAAGCACGCTACTTACCCATGAGGGTCTCAAGGCGCTAAGGGGTGCTGCTCCTGCTCGCAGAGCCAGGTCTTGAGGAGCCTTCTGAAGGTGAGCAGGTCTTGGGTCTGCCGCAGATTGGTGGGGAAGGTGTTCCAGGTCTTGGCGGCGAGGAAGGAGAAGGATCTGCTGCCGAAGGTTGTTCGTTGAATGCGTGGGATGGCGGTGAGGGTGAGGCTGGCAGAGCGGAGTTGGCGGGCAGGGGTGTAAAAGTTGAGTCTGTTGTTCAGGTAGGCTGGTCCGGTGTTGTGGAGTGCTTTGTGTGCATGGGTGAGGAGCTAGAAGGTGATCCCCTTGTTGACGGGGAGCCAGCGCAGGTCTCCTAGGTGGGAGGTGATGTGGATGCGGCGGGGGACTTTGAGGATTAGTCGGGCGAAGGCGTTTTGAATGTGTTGTAGTCGTCGCAGGTGTATGGCCGGGATTCCTGCGTAGAGTGCGTGGCCGTAGTCCAGCGTGCTACTGGCGAGGGCTTGGGTCACTGTTCTTCTTGTTTCGGTCGGGATCCACTTGTAGATTCTGCGAAGCATGTAGAGGGTGTTGTAGCAGGAGGAGGAGATGGCACTGACCTGTTTAGACATGGAGAGGGAGGAGTCGAGGATGAATCCTAGGTTGTGTGCGTGGTCCATGGGCGTTGGAGCAGTACCCAATGTGGTCGGCAACCAGGAGTCATCCCACGCAGAGGGGGTGTTGCCTAGGATGAGGACTGCCGTCTTGTCCAAGTTCAGTTTCAGACGGCTGCTCTTCATCCACTCGGCGACGGCCTTCCTTCCCTCGTGGAGGTTGGTTTTGGTGGTGTGCAGGTCCTTGGTCAGGGAGAGGATGAGCTGGGTGTCGTCAGCGTAGAAGATGATGTTCAGGTCGTGCTGGTTGGCCACTTGTGTGAGGGGGGCCATGTAGACGTTAAACAGGGTCGGGCTGAGGGATGAGCCCTGGGGTACGCATCAGATGATGTTGGTGGCTTCGGATCGGAAGGGCCGGTGGCGGAATCTCTGGGTTCTGCCGGAGAGGAAGGACCGGGTCCAGTCCAGGGCCTTCCTCTGGATTCCAGCTTCTTGGAGGCGTGTTCTTAGTGTGCTGTGGCATACTGTGTTGAAAGCAGCTGTCAGGTCCAGGAGGTTAAGGGCTGAAGTTTCGCCTTTGTCTTGCTGGTGCCTGATGTCATCTGTGGCGGCGATGAGGGCAGTCTTGGTACTGTGGTTGTGTCTGAATCCGGATTGGGATGGGTCTAGGATGTTGTTGTCCTCGAGGTGGTGGGACCGCTGTATGTTAGTGATTTTCTCAATGACCTTTACTGGCAGGGGGAGCAGGGAGATGGGCCGGAAGTTCTTGAGGTCTTTGGGATACGCCTTGGGCTTCTTGAGGAGGGTGTTGATTTGGGCGTGCTTCCAGCTTTCCGGGAATGTCTCTGTGTCGAAGGAGATGTTGGTGACCTTCCGTAGTTGGGGTGCGATAGTTGCGTTAGCTTTGTTGACAGCGTGGTGTGGGCAGGGGTCTGATAGAGATCCTGAGTGGATAGAGTTCATGACCTTGCGTGTCTCTTCGTCGTTGATGTGGTACCAGGAGGTCAGCTGGTTGGTGCAGCTGGCGTTCGAGGTGGGGTCTGTTGCGGTCGGGCGGATGAGGAGTTGAAGCTGTTGTGGATGTCGGCGATCTTGCGATGGAAGAAGGTGGCAAGTGAGTAGCACAGATCTTGTGAGGGCGGGATGTCGTTGGTGTTGGCGCGCTGGGGTTGGAGAGTTCCTCCACTATGTTGAAAAGTTCTTTGCTGTCGTGTGCGTTGATGTCCAGTCAGGCATTGAAGGATGTTCTCTTGGCTGTGCTGATGAGGTGGTGATGTCTGTGGGTGGCGTCCTTGTGGGCTGTGTGGCTGTCTGGTGAGCGGTTGAGGAGCCATTTCTTCTCCAGCTTCCGGCATGTACGTTTGGAGGTCTGGAGTTCTTCGGTGAACCAGGCGGCTTTCTTCCTGGGGTGGATGATGGAGGGTTTCTTGATCGGGCGAGGGTGTTGGTGCAGTCGCCGATCCACTGTCTGAAATTTTGGGCGGCGGTGTCTGTGTCTGTGGGGTCTGTGGGTGGGTTCTAGGCGAGGGTGGAGGTCAGCTGGTCTTCGGTGACTTTGCTCAAGCAGCGGCGAGGCAGCTCTTGGGTGCGGTGGTGTATGGTTTGTTTCTTGAAGGTGAAGTGGATGCATCGGTGGTCGGTCCTGTGGAGTTCAGTGGTGTGGTTGAAAGTGACATGGGTGCTTGTGGAGAAGATGGGGTCGGGTTTGTGGCCGGTGGCGTGGGTGGGTTCGGTGACGAGTTGTCGGAGGCTGAGGTTGGCGAGGTTGTCGATCAGGGTGGCAGAGTTGGCGTAGTTGTTGTTCTCGAGGTGGAAATACAGGTCCCCGAGGAGGATGTAGTCCGTGGATGCGAGTGCGTGGGTGCGGGTGTGGTTGGCAATGGAGTCGCTGAAGAGGTCCCGGGGTCCAGGAGCTCTGTAGATGAGTGTTCCTCTGAGGGTGGTGTTGGGTTTGGTGTGGATCCGGAAGGGAAGGTGATCGGCAGAGTTGAGGGAGTTGTGTGCGAGGGTGTGGACCTAGAGGGTGGACTTGTGGACGATGGCTATTCCTCCTCCCATCCCGTTGCTGCAGTCTCTGCGGGAGATCTTGTAGCCGTTCGGGATGTCTATGGCGATGTCAGGCACCGAGGAGTCGTTCCACCAGGTCTTGGTCAGAAAGGCCACGTCTGGGGCGACGGTGTCGAGCAGGTCCCAGAGCACGACGGCGTGTTTGCGTGCGGAGCGGTTGTTGAGGAGTAAGCAACGGAGGTGGTTGGGTCCGGTCTGTGGCGGTTTACTGGTTCTGTCACATGTGAAGGTGTAGATGTGGCAGGAGAAGGGCTCGTGGATGCGGTTCAGGGGCAGCTGGAAGCAGTCTCGTCCGGTGTTTAGAGAGAGGAGGGTGTTGGAGTCATATCAGAGTCTGTCATCGTGGCGTGCGTGGGGTCCAGGGGTTCTGGAGCCAGGTGTGGACGGGCACAGATGGGCTTGCCTTTGGCACGCCAGAGGCGTGGCCGCACAGCGGCTGCCATTTAAGGCAGGGAGGGAGGGAGGATCAGCTGGGAGGTGGGAGCGGGGCTGTGAGGAGGCTGTGGCCACAGGGGCAGCGGCGGAAAAAGTGCGGGGTACAGAAAACAACAGAGGGGGGTTGGGGGGAGCGAGCTGAACAACAGTGATCAAAAAACAGCACAAAAAAATAACAGAGCTCACACAAAATCAGGGGAAAATAAATCAAAACACAGAGCGAACCCAAAGCTCACGGCGGTGAGCTGCGGCAGGCATGACACAGCGGGCACGGACTAGCGTACAGGAAAGGAGCAGGCAGTCAGCTGGTGGAGCTGTTTGGCAGCAGGGGGGTGACCTGGCCTGCAAGCAGGGTCAGGGGTCACTCCTGGTGTCGAGCAGCGGCCGCCATGTAAGGCGGGGAGGGTGGATCAGCTGGGAGGCGGGAGCGAGGCGGCAGGAAAAGAGCACGGTACAGAAAACAAAAGAGGGGGGAGGGGGGAGTGAGCTGAACGACAGTGGTCAAAAACAACACAAAAAAATAAAAGAGATCACACAAAATCAGGGGACAATAAATCAAAACACAGAGCGAACCCAAAGGTCACGGCGGTGAGCTGCGGCAGGCAGGACACAGCGGGCGCGGACTCGTGCACAGGACAGGAGCAGGCAGTCAGCTGGTGGAGCTGTTCAGCAGCAGGGGGGTGACCTGGCCTGCAAGCAGGGTATGGGGTCACTCCTGCTGTCGAGCAGCAGATGCCATTTAAGGCGGGAGGGAGGGAGGATCAGTTGGGAGGCAGGAGCGGGGCGGCGAGGGGGCGTGGCCGCAGGGGCAGCAACGGAAAAAGAGCGGGGTACAGAAAACAAAAGAGGGGGGTGAGGGGGAGCGAGCTGAATAACAGTGGTCAAAAAACAGCACAAAAAATAACAGAGATCACACAAAATCAGGGGACAATAAATCAAAACACAGAGCTTACTAAAGGTCACGGCGGTGAGCTGCGGCAAGCAGGACACAGCGGGCGCGGACTCCTGCACAGGACAGGAGAAGGCAGTCAGCTGGTGGAGCTGTTCGGCAGCAGGGGGGGTGACCTGGCCTGCAAGCAGGGTCAGGGGTCTTTGTAAGCCAATAGGGGTTTGGCTTAAGACCACAATGTCGTTTGTAATGAATGTAGGGGTTTATGAATTAGGAGGAAAGTTGGGAATTGGTGAGAATGGGGGATTTGGAGGCCATTGGCATGTGCAATCTAGATTGCTCTTATATCGACTCCACAATATTGACTACCAACATATTGTCAGGACAAACAGATGTACAGTTAAGAATGGTAAATATACTTCCCATATGCACACCTTGACAATATGTTGGTAGTCGATAAGTGCAGGTGGATATTATTGACCTCAGTATTGTAACATCCATGCAATACCAGCAGGTCATTGTGCAGAATTACAGCTGCTGTTCAAAGAAAGCCAAAAGTAACTTTTCAACTGTAACTTCTGAATTTTTTTTTCCTGACCATTCAAACACATTACCCGATAGGACTCATTTATAGCCGTATATGTTTTTTTATAGCACTGCCGGAGTTCATTACAGGAATGCTGAAATCTGTCTGCATGTTATTGGAATTGTTTGGAAAGAGATATATTAAACTGCATAAAATGCTGCAATTCCAGATGCATTATACTATGTTTCATTTCACAGTACGGTTTACACATGTACAATGTATATGAGTAAACAATGTATCTGTGTCATATGAAGAAACAAGAGACTCAATTAAAAGAGGGTTGGGCAAGTGTGATTGTGTGCTCATTAATTAAAACAACCCCTACTGTTTATTGAAAGAAAATCTAGGTCACTCCGAATTGTGGGACATTATGAAGAAAGTTTGCCTTTGGACACATTTATACTTATTATCAGAACTCCGCAGTGACTTGCAATGCCCCTACAATATAGAGAAGGGGGCACTTACTGCTGAATAATACGGAGGACGTTCGTCACCTCCCCCCATAGCCCAATGACGTTTGGCAGGTATTAACATACAAATAAATTAGGGTTTTTGGGACATTCACACTCACCTTATGTTATTGATCAAAACGTTCATTCTGAAAGACAAAAAGCCATACCACTCTAGGCCGTATATGCAACCGAGTTAGACCCCTTCAGCAGTTTCGTCAGACTAATAGCGGCATTAGTGAAAAGCACTGGCAATACAATAAATCAAGTTTAATTACACCGCGGCCCCGGGAAAATGATCTCATCCATTGTTGTGAGTAATCTGCAAAAAGTAAATGCCCTCCCAGTAAAAGTCACAAACATTTTCCCACTGGACTCTCCAATTGTTCAGGAAAACCTACCGCAATCAATACAGTCTGTCTTCATTTACTCTGTAATATGTATCTCGGTTTACGATGTGTAACAGTTTAAGTGGAAAGATGTGAAGTTTGCAACTACGCTATTATCAAAACCAGTTGTTTTTCACGACAAAACAGAGCACAGACTCGGAATACTGAAATATGAAACAGGAAGTTGAACATATGCCAGCTGTCACATTACAACACAGAGACCTTTTTTATGTTTTCAATTATAATTCTGTGTATTACTTTTCTCTTTCCCATGAATTTTGCCAGCAAATGTTGGTTAGAATGTATTGGATACTTTACAAAAAATTGACATAATTAGGGGGTTTCCAATTTTCATGAAACACCGTTTTTTCCATGATGCCTGTTCTCGTGTTTTCTTTAGTCAGCTCATCCAGAAGGAGCAGCCACTGGGAAAAGATTTAACCAGTGTATCTCTTCAATTTGTGTATTGGCAAACGTATTAATTTAATAATGAACATTAAGAAGTCAGGGTAGTATTTCAGCTAAACATAATTGACGTTAAAGAAAGAATCAATGTTACACTTCTTTTTTAAAAGCAGTGACGCATACAAACAAAACTTTACGAAAACCTTGTTATTCATTATAATGTTCCCAATGCAGATGCACAGAAATTATGCTACTAACGTTATACACGAATGTAGGTGCCAGAAACATTAGTAGTCTCGGCCGGATCTTATATCCTTATATCCTGATGAGCCTCCATTAAGCAAACACCCTCTCTACCCCAGTACTCCATCCTCTTCTGGTGGAATTAAACATCAGAAGAATCCTTTTGCTTGTAACTGATCTCAGGAGGATTGTGGTGTTTTTGAATACAGCAGGGTCATCGTGATTTCTTTTGAATTAGCCTGCCACTGCCTTCCAGAACCTCTTTCAGAGGGTTTCACGCTCAGTTTCGTGCTTTATTAGTCACCCCACTTAAGTCACTTCTTGTACTACCATTTGCTTGGCAGTGTGCCTAACGATGTCTGTGTGTTTTAAAAACATGTATTTTCTTATATTACATTGTTCCCAGCCCTGAAGAGTCACAGGCATTGACCTGTTTTTGAAACACGTGTCGGCTAGCGTTGTTTTTCTCATGAACATCTTCACATAAACAACCAATAAGAAAACCACCGGTGTCGACTATCATATTTGCAATATTGTATCAACTGTTGAATGTAATAGGTGTGCCCAGGTTTTGTTCATAGTATCAACAATAAGGTGAATGTCAAATCACGTTCTTGCTTTTATGAAAAAAGGAGTATTTTAATAGAACACACAATGTATAGTATCAGCTCGCTAAAATAACCTTGCCAGCCTCTAAAGGTCGGTGCGCTAGCGTTATCCTGTATGAAATACCTGAATCCCTCTGTCCCATTTAGTTGGGTCTGTTATTTTCTATTTGTTACTAAAGGCTACTTTCAGATATGGCTCCCCAGGCCTCCATGTTATGAACCATACATGGGCACACATACATCCCAGTACTCACAACAAGTATCACACACTGCCGGTGCTACACACACTCCATGCAGGCCAAGGGTGAGTTAAGTACACAGCCACAGAACTTTACACAAGGGAGCCGGAAGGCCCCACCTCAATTACACAGGTTACAAGGCGTGTTCATACTAATGGTACTATAGAACACAAAAAGGAAATTCATGCTTGTATCACTTACCTCCAGGTAAAGGCAGAGCAGCCCTTTGCCCCTCCCACTTGATCACACTGCATTACTGTGAGACAGGCCAATATTATGGTGAACATGCATGATACATGTTTGCCCATGACCTAAAATCATTAGCAGGCATCCAGACGCCCATGTAGTTGGGGCATTCAGGATAAGGGCGCACCCACCGTCAACATGCAACACTACCATTGATCTACATTGTGATATTGTTTAAAACATGATTTTATTGCATTTTTCCCAACAATAAAGCTGTCATATAGCTGTAGTCATACTGGCATTGAAAACGAAATAGCAGTTTATGACAAAGGATACAACAAACAGAAACAGCATGAAGCAACCTGTGCAACCATACAAGGTAACACATCAATGGCAATGACCAAATATAAATAGACAGGAATGTTGCATAGGTATCACTTGCCATATCGCAGTAGATTAAGTCTCATAGCCAGGCCTTAATTGCTGGGGCCATGAAGGCCCCCCAGTTTCTGGACACCTATCTTTTTTAGCAAGGAGTAGGGCAATGGCAGTGAAATGTCCTATTCCAGTGGCCAAAATTTGGACCTATCCCAACAACACCAGCAACAGGGAAGGGGCCTGGTCAGTTTCAGCCATGGAAGTAAGGTAGCTGAATACTTCTCCCCAGAAAGTCTGAAGCATCAGGCAATGCCATGCCAAATGCATAAAATCAGCGTTATTACTTTCACTTCTGAGGCAACTATCGGATTTAAAAGGGTCTATCCTGGCGAGGAGTGCAGGTGTAATGTATTTCCTGTGTAGGTACTTAAATGGTGAGAGTTTGTGCCTATAGTTATTGGAGACATAGCGTGTCTGCTCACAACAGAAAGTCCAAATCTTATCTGTCACAGGTTGCCCACAATCCCTCTCTCCTGCCGTGCGAGCCTTCCCTCCCACCGAGGGTTGGAGTGTCTAAGCTAATCAATACAGACAAGCGACAAAATGCGAACTTTCAGCCGATGTAATAAAAAGTGAGAGCAGGAGAAACTCCCCATTTCAGTAATTGAGTAGCCCAATGCAGCTTGTGTAGAAACCTGTATTCTGTGTAAAAGAAACCTGTCCATCGGGTACACCGTGCGGCCTTTTCTCAGGCTCACTACAGCTCGTAATTCAGTATTCCAGGAAAAGATCTCTTACTGTATGTAGTTCACACTGGGACAGTGTCTGCTTAGTTAGGGCTTCACAAGAGGGGGGATCCAGGGATTGTCTTGCAATGGCAAATGTGGGGAGTGTAGAGAGTCCGCAGTCACGTATTGTTGCAATTTTTCCCAAATCCAGGATGTGGTATGAATCGTGCACATTTCAGAGGGGGGTCGTGAAAGCCCTTGTGGGAGAATGGCTGACAAAGAGCCGGGGCAAACCTGCGAGTACTCTGACTTCAGGTATTGTAGCCGCACACCTGGATGATACCAGAAGTGTGCGTACTGTGCCTAAGCGATCAAGTGATATAAATAATAAAGATCTGGGACCCCAAACTCCCATGCTGCAAAGGCATTATCAATATATGCCAGCCAATTCGTACCTGACCACCAGCCCAGATTAGTCTGACAAGCATGCTCTGCAGTACATCGAAAAATGTAGTCGTGAGTGGGATGGGGATAATAAGGAAGAGATAAAAGAAGTGAGGTAGCACAACAATTTTTATAATAGCATTTCTGCCCGCTACCGACAGTGGAAGTTTTATCCACCTGTCAATTTGGGTTGACAGTCTGTTTAAATAAACGAAATAATCAAACTAAATGTAACACTTTTATAAAAAAATAAAATTTTCCTTTTAAACCAACAAAAAAAGAAACCAATGAATAAATCAAGAACATCAAAAAAAATCCAACAAGAAAAGCAAAACAAGATATATGTAAGTATATTTTCAAATGTAATAAGTATAACACATATTTACTCTTCAATACTAAGGGGCAGATGTATCATGTGTTTTGCATGTCGCAAAAGCTGCGATTCTCTATTTTCCAGCGTTTGCGACATGCAAAAACGAAAATGGGATGTAACAAAGAAATCGCATCGCACATTAGGAATTCGCATGTTTGCGAATTCCTTAAGTGCGAGAAATTCAAACTCGCAGAAAAAATTGCGATTCGTGATATTGCATTGGTGCAAAATTGCGAAATTCGCATGGATATGTATGAAAAAATCGCAAATTGCGATTTTGTCATATTCGCATAATAAAGAATCGCAATTAACACCAGGTACAAGCAGGTGGTAAAAAAAAAAATATATAAAAGAACACCCAGAATGCATTTTCACTTTCTCCAAAATGGCGGGACTGTACCTGATTGCCAGGAGGATGCGCATCCAAGCTCTTGCCCAGAGAAGACAACGTCAGGAAAGGATATTCCGAATACGCATTACGCTGTTCCAGCAGACACAGGAGGAGATATATGAAAAATACAGGCTACATCCTCACAGCATTTTGGACCTCATTACTGAATTGAAACCATTTTTGACACGCCAAACTGCCAGGACACAAGCCATACCAACACATGTGCAGGTATTGTGCTCACTGCACCTTTTGGCTTCTGGCTCCTTTCAAACAGTAATAGCAGAGGTTGGTGGAGTGTCACAGAGTGCCCTATCGCGTTTTTTCCATGTCTTCTTGGATGCAATGATCAGTAGACTCCAACATCATATATATTTTTCCAATACACAGCAAGCCATACAGGAAGCCAAGTTGGATTTCTATCAAATAGCAAGATTTCCACATGTGATTGGATGCATAGATGGAACCCATATTGCCATCACCCCACCAGCAGCCATTGAATATGTTTTCCGCAACAGAAAACACTACCATTCACTGAACATCCAGGTCATATGCAACGCTAAATACATAATACAGGACATTGTGGCAAAGTTTCCAGGGAGTACACATGACTCTTACATCTTCAGACATAGTGCAATACATAGACGTCTCAGTGCTGGTCAGTTTGGAGATGGATTCCTGCTAGGTAAGTAATACTCATCCATCCTCCCTTCAACCCAACCAATGTAATGTAACTCTGAGTCACTTTTCCCTCTCTAACTTGCAGGTGATAGTGCTTACGCAGTGCGTGATTTCATACTCACACCATACTTGAATCCTGCAAATGCAAGTGAAAGACGCTACAACAGGGCACACCGGTCCACACGTGGGGTAATAGAACGTACATTTGGAATTCTGAAAAGCCGTTTCAGACGCATTCACAAAAGTGGAGGTGCATTGCAATACAATCCAGAGACATGTTGCAAAATAGTGACAGCATGTGCAATGCTGCATAACATAGCAACCCGCAAAGGCACAGAAATTGAAGTGAGTGACTCAGACACATCTGATGATGAAGATGATAACCCTCCCCCAAGAATGGCAGTTGGAGGAGTAGGAGCCATGGCTGGTCGGCAAAGGAGGGCAGAGATTACACGGAACTATTTTTAGGTGAGAAAAAATACAGAAAACCATTTTCACTTTGCCATTGTTCTTTAATGCAGAACAAGAAAACAGTGCTATATGTATGTGAAATTATATGTAATCATTTTGATTTAACATGTCCTTACTACTAATGAAATTAAACATTATCCATGCATGACTGCTGCATGGGTACTTCATGGGTACTTAAAGTAGGTAAGTTATTTTTTGCGTTGGCGACTGCCAGCAGGTTGCTCAATTGGAGGCATGGCCTCTTGCTCTGCTCCAGTAGTGGAACGCCTTCCACTCCTGCGTTGTACCATGATGTTTGTTGGGGTGGGGTTGCTGCTACTCCTACTGGAGTTGTCCTCACTTTCTCCTGAGCACAGAAGGGCCCTTGCACCTGATTGGTTTGTTTGTATACTTTCCAGTACCAAAGTCATATTGTTCACACTCTGTCCAACTGAACGTGTGCAATCACTCAATTCCCTCTGCATGTTCACACTGCGACGTGTGAAGTTGCTTGTGACTGCACATAGCCGGTTGATGGCTTTGGTGTAGCTGTGCATTGTGTCCTGCGCAGCCTGTGCAGCCCTGTCCCGTGCATCCTCTGTGTTCACAAGTGTGAGGCAAAGTTTATCAATGGCATCAGCCATGCGTTCCTGATTCTTGTTTGATTTAACAAGCTGCCTGTTGATGGATCTGAGTGCCTTATGTTGAAGGCGTTGTACCTCAAGCATGTTTTGCTCCAGGCCTGCAAACACTGTCACAACTTCACTCTGTCCTGTGTTATTTGCAGATGGCTCTATGCGGAATGCACGTGACCTCCGTGGACTTTGTGAAGGCTGTTGTGCATCTTGGCTGGACACAGTGACTGTGTCATTGGACACTGCTTCAACATCAGAGGTTTCTTCTTCTTCCATAGGTTGTAGAGGTAGCACTGGTCTGCGCTTCCTCTGTATGGTCACAGGGGCATTACTGACTTCATTGTCTAAATCTGACATCACATGGGGAGGTGACAATTCCACATCATTGTCAGTCCTGTCCTCACTGGTATGTCCTGTGAATGTAGAGTGCAAAATATTAATTTATGTGCATGACATAATAAAGTTTACTCATGGCACTGTATTACTTGTCCTGCACTTTTTCAGTTTTACGTAGTCCCACATGAAGGAGTCATATAAGTGAATGTTATTGTGAGTGTTACTAGGGCAATGGGACTACAACTCCCATGATGCATTGCTGTGGTATTGTTTCACAGTGTTCATGGCTTAATGGTAATCTCAAATGCAGTGCACACACACACACACACACACACCCATTTTTGGTACACACACATGGATGCACTTTCATATCCTCTTACCTTGTGCTGGTGCTGTGGGTTCTGAGCTGTCTATGTTGGTAACTCCACTCACACTTTCAGTTGTCAGTGTGGATTCTATCAATTCCTCATGGGGAGTTGGTTTGTCCACCATGGAGCTGCCACCACCTGTCAGGTTGCCATCTTTCAGCCTCTCTGCAAGTTTTTCCTTGGATCTCAGTCTCATATCGTACCACCTTTTTTTTATCTCTTCAATGGAGCGAGTGGTGACTCCTACTGAGTTGACCTTCTCCTGGATCTCCAGCCATATTTTCCTCTTCCTGGAGTCAGGTACCTTTAAAGATTTTTTTCCAAAGAGGTCTTCATGGTTGCAAACCATTTCTTCTATGAGCACTTCCTGCTCCCTCTCTGAAAACTTCTGCTTTCTTTTTTTCTTCTCAATTGGCTGCTCCTCCTGTGCCTTCTGTGCCTCCATAGCTGTACAAACAGGTCTGCTCTGCCTCAGCACACTCTTCCAACTGCCACTGGGTGTGGCTCTGGGGAGCAGGTGCAAGCAATCACTGGTACTTCCTGCTTGTGATGTCATCAACTTGTGCCAGCATTGCATGATTCCCGTTTTTGCGAGTTCCTAAAATGCGAATATCGCAATTATGCGAATCGCATTTTTCTCGCAATATTTTCTGCGAGTTTTAAGGAATCGCTATTTTCTCGCATTTTTCTTGTTACATACCATTTTGCGATTCCGAAATTGCGATTCGCTACAAATCGCTATTACGGACTCGCAAAATGGTTTTTTGATACATCTGCCCCTAAGTAATTAAAAAAAAAGACAGAAGGAGCAAAATGCATCACCTCACAAAAGGGAAAACTACGTCCATGCTACATGGGGTATACTTACATGCAAGCGAAAATAACAGGGAACAAAACCCATTGGATATGTAGTAAATTCTACTCCAATTCTTGCTATTGGAGAGCAAATACAGTGGAAACACATGTTATTATTATCAGGGAACACAACCATTCCCCCAATGCCACAGAAATCAAGGTGAGAAATGCTTTAGAAACCATCAGAGAATCAGGCACCAGCTCCCAACAAACCAGTACCCAAATATTGAAAAACATGCTAACTAGGGTTCCCGAACATGTAACAGGACAAGTACCACCCATCCCCACTCTAAAATGCATAATAGCCAGAACTTAAACATCTACTGCTCAGACACCACCCACTCCCCTCAACTTTTTAAGAAATCAACATTTTACAAGCATAAACAGTCACATATTGTTTATGACAATAACACACATGAAAAATGAATCATCATCTTTGTCACAACACTAGCATTCAAAGGTTAAAAAAATGCGAAACATGGATGATGGAAGGCACATCTAAAGTTTGCCCAAAGCCTTTTTACCAACTATACACTATCCATGGTGATTATAAAGAAGCTAACATTCCCTTCATATATGTGCTACTCCCCAACAGCAAAAATACTTCCTACATCGAACTACTTACAATAATAAACCAACAAACCAACAACTACGTCCCACAAAATATAATAATCGACTTTGAACAAGCAATGATTCAGTCAATTTTAAAAATATACCCACACCCTGCAATACACGGTTGCTATTATCACTTCAACCAAAGTATCTGGAGCCAGCTCCAAAAATCTACTCTAAGTATAGATTACGCCACAAATATCAACTTTGCTTACCAAATCAAAAAATGTATAGCCCTGGTGTAAGAAAGTGGCTCTATATATACTGGACCAAAGTAAGGTACAGTGTGTATAGAGTCCCCAGGGGGTATGACAGAGGTTAAAGTTAGATATAACCTTACTCTCTAAAGTGGTAGTTTGGTCGAGCAGTAAGGCAGTATCAGAGGACAGTGTAGAGCATTTGTTGTACCCACTCAGTCAGCAAAAGGTTTCACACACTCAAGAACTGAGCTCTAGGTCAATTGTTTTTATATCAAAAGATATAGTTGTTTTATTTTAGAACCAACAGGTATAAAAATATACTTTTCTCAATGTGAGTGACTTTAGGTAATTACTTTGCAGAAAGGCAATAGACTTTGTAAGTACAATAGCTACAGGGGTTGCAATAGGCAACACAATTCTAAACAAAATTTAACTTTGAGCTCAATGGGTTTTTCTACATAAATGCAGTTGATTACTTTAAGGATTACTTTTTCTAACCACAGGACTGGATCCGAGATTCAGTTCCGGGCCTAAGCTGTAAACAGTTAAGTAAAAGCGTTTTGGTTACAGTTGTAATTTTTAAAGAATATAAATGTATTTTCAAAGTTGACACAAAATCTTTTTAGTGAAAAACAAGCAATGGTATCCTATGGAAGGAAATTCAAGTCACAGGTAAAGTAGGTCTCGTTACTTTTGTAATCCAATACTTGCCTCCTAGGTTCAGTACTGGGACCTCTACCTAAGACAGGTAGGCAAATACGGTTTGGAACTTGGTATGATTTGTAAAGAATATTTGTAGTTTACAAAAATCGACACTTCGAAGAACTTTCACAGAAAATCAGTCCATGGTTTCCTATGGAAGAAAATGGAGGTAACTGGTAAGTACTTACAATTGTGGTTCAGTACTGGCCTAAAAGGTACAGTACTGGCTTCTCCCATGATCACAGGTGAGTAATTCGGAATTCATTATTCGGCTGATTTTAGATGAATATTTTAAAGTTTCAAAATTCCACACGGAAGAAATTTCAGTGAAAACCAGTCAATGTTATCCTATGGAAGGAAAATGAGTTATCGGCTTTTAGGTAAGTACTCGACTGGTAGAGTTAAGGTTCATGCCATAGACTCAGGGGTCTCCCAGGGTCGGAAAGGTACAGTAGTTACACCCAAAAGACAAAGAGTAATGGAGGGCCTAAGGGGAAATTTGTATTTAAAGACCTCTTGGTACCTTGTCCCCCAACTAGACAGTAAAAAACACGAAAGGTACCAGAAGTCTGAGTCCGTTGGAACCTATAAAGTGTCCCCTCTGTAAGACAAAACCAACAGGTTAATGTACAAGGAAAAACATTACCAAAATGTGAATGTGAAACCACACAGGAGAAGCTTAGAAAGAAGACTAGAACATGTGCTTGAAAAAATACCCATCAGCCCACTCAATAGCGGAACTTCGTCATCTGGGTTGTATGATTGAGATAGTGGTATCCAGTGTGCCCTTCCTCAGGACGAACCTGGGGCTAGCAAAACTTGGACCACGTGGTTGACCCTCAACCAAAGAGGATGATCGAGTACAGGCTGTAAGGGTAAAGTTGCAGTGCTCGAGAATTGTGAAAAAAGAAAAGAAAAGGAAAACAATTGTAATCCAGGTGTTCTAAAAATACCTATCTTGATGTCATAAGAAAAACTTTATTGGGTCTGTCCATCAAGGTGGTATGATTAAAAGCAGAGTGATAATAGCATGCAAGGAATTGCTATTCACCATGAGTGTAAACTGGTCAACCACGTGGTCCAAGTTTTGCTAGCCCCAGGTTTGTTTTTCAAGCACATGTTCTAGTCTTCTTTCTAAGCTTCTCCTGTGTGGTTTCACATTCACATTGTGGTAATGTTTTTCCTTGTACATTAACCTGTTGGTTTTGTCTTACAGAGGGGATACTTTATAGGTTCCAACGGACTCAGACTTCTGGTACCTTTCATGTTTTTTACAGTAGTTACACCTTCAGCGGCACAGGGGCAGCTGTGTGCAGAGAGAGTAGGCCCAATGCAATCCAATAGAGGGTGGGGGGCCTTTGGTTGGTGGCTGCAAGCAAGCAGGTCACACGGCTGTGGGAGCTGAGCTCCGAGTCACTTACTCAGGGCAAGTGGGAAAGTAGAGTAGGGTAGAAGTTGCACCTCCAGCGGCACTCGGGCGGCTGGGTGCCGGGTGCTTTTGAGCCGTCGCACGCTCAATGTTATCCTAGGGGAAAGTTAAAAAGTGAACAAAGGCGGCAGGCTCGGGGACGGAGATTCTTCAGGTGCGACCACCACTTCGAGAGGTAAGTTGGGATCTAAGAGAAGAGGAAGGGTCCCCAAAGGAGGACACAATGGGCTGCAGGGCATCGGGTGCAGGGGTGTCTTTTGGGGTCGGGAAATCTTACACTCGACTGGTCGCGGTTGGAGGGGTCCCTGGTTCTGAGGCTGCAGGCATTGTCTGGTTCGTTGAGGAGGGTCTTTGGGCACTGGACTTCGGGTCCCAGTCAACTGGGGGACGCTCTAATTGTATTCGGTCACTCAGGCACAGGCCGGGCTTGGCCGGTGCAGAGGGGGCTGGATTCGCTGTTCCTGGCTGGCACCAGGGATATTGCTGTTGGAGCAGAACCACTGCTCGTTGGAGTCTCAGTCTTTTGGAAGGTTCAAGGCAGGCAGGTCCTCCGGGTTTGTTGAGGTTGCTGTCTGCAGGAGACACCGGAGTTTCACAGGAGCAGGTTCAAGGATCAACAGGCCTGTAGTGTTCTGGGGCCAAGTCAGTGGGCGTTGTCCTTTTGTTAGCAGCTGGGCGACAGGTCTTCTTGTTTCTTGGTCTTCTTGTTGTTGCAATCAGGATCTAGGGAAGGAATGTTCAAGGTACCCCTAAATACTACATTTTGGGGCGTTACAGGTAGGGCAAGGGCCGGGACCAATGGATCCCTGCCCTGGGGAGGGTACACCCCCTAGTTTGCTCCTCTCCTGTGGGAGGGGGCAAGGGCCTAGCTGTGATTGGGCAGGGCTCCCCATCTTCAAGATGTCCGGAGCCCGGAGTCATGCTTCACCTCGCCTCTTCCGCCTGAGGGGTGGGTTTGGCATAGGCTGGCACACCGAAATCAAGAACAGGAGAACCCCCCCTAGGTCCGGGTATAAAGAAAGGCAAACGCTCTAATCTATAGTTCAAAACATCATCATTGTCCCACACAAGACTAATTTATTTGAAAATTATATGTGTATTTATTTTCTAGAAAAAATTGTTTTCATTCATAAATCCAATTGAATAACAATGAAGACACAAATGTATATACAAACTCTATTTACATTTAGAACACAGAAATGCAGCCTGCACACTCCCCACTTCAATATAATCATCAATCCCACTCAAACCCTCATCAATCAATCATACCACTCAACCATATTTACAAAATCATACACACATCACAAAAGAAAAATATTCCTATATACACATCATTTAAAAATAGCATACAAAAAGAAGAACAACAAAACAACAAGCGCCGACGCGCGTTTTGGAACAGGACCGATATTATCCAATCCTTCGTCAGGGCGCAAAATAAATACATAGAAGTTATTTAATAATTTTTCAAACCAAAAAAAACATATAATAATTTTCAATGCTTTTTGTCAAATTTTTCATTGAAAGATGAATTCAGGCTGCAGGTGCACATCACATTATTCGATCAGATCCCTATCCTCAAAAGGGAAAAAACCACGGGCGATGCACGAGGACAAGACGATGCTTCACAGTGGGGCAAAGTTTCAGCTCCAAGGTATGGTGGAACTCGGTCCGGGATGAAATTCCCCATGTGCGTTCAGTCTGTAATATATAGGTTCCGGCTCCCCACAAATACTCTCCAATACAAACGGGCCTCACAATCTGCCCGGGGAAAGCCAATGGCCTACACTAAGTTTACAGTTCCAATCAGTATTCTAGTAGTTTTTTCGGGTACCCCGGGGGGAAAAACATGGCACTTCCCGGGACGCAACAAATTAGCGCATCTCTTCAAACAGCGTCGTGGTGGGGTTCCGATCAGACTGCTGAGAAGGTCAGGCTGGCACACCCCCTTTCCTCACTTAGGGCTTCCCGCCATTCTTCCCGCCAGAGTGGGGGTCAGAACCGGTGGGGGCCAGTTGCTGAGTACAGCAAGTGGCCTAGAAAAGCTCACCAAGGCAGTATGCCTTTGAATCTTCCCCTGCCCATCCTGGGGGAGGAGGCCTGGTACCTCATCCCAGGATGTGCATTGTTTCAGGCCCCCCCAGAGTGGCAGTCTCTCAGCCCACGGGTCCAGAAACATGTCTAGTGGTGGCAGCCTTGGCAGCCACACAGTCAGTACACTGGGGGTTAGTTAGGTTTCAGGGGGCATCTCAAAGTTGCCCTCTGTCGTGCATTTTACATTAAATCTCACATTGGCATCATTGCAGGTTTAATGTGCTGAGAAGTTTGATATCAAACTTCTCAGTCTTCAGTGAAGCCATCATGGTGCTGTGGAATTCGTAATGACGACGTCCCAGCACCATACACTCTTAAAGGCAGCACTGCACTTACAGTGCTCAGGAATGGACCTGGGTACTGTAGGGGCATAGGGCTCATGCACCTGTGCCCACACCACTGGCATAGGGCACCCAGCTAGAGGGGTGACTGATGGATGCCAGGGCAGTGAGCTTGTGGGCATGTGCCATGTCGACTCCCTGTTTAGTTCTGTACTTAGACACTCAGTCTGCAAAGGCAGTATGTGGGGGTCAGGGTACAGGGCCCCTAAGCGTGGCACAATAAATATTGCAGCCCTTAAGGGCCTTCTCTGGTCACCATGGCTTGGGTACCTAGGGCACCATTTACTAGGTTCTGACAGGTGGCCAGAGATGCCAATTGGGTTTTAGTTCCAACCCAGTTTTAGGGAAGGAACACAGGCACTGGGCACCTGGCTGGCAGGAAGGGCACACTCAGTCAAAGCACATCAGCAATGCAGCAAAAAGTGGGGGCATACCCATGCAAGAAAGCTGGTACTTTCTCACACCTGGTCTGTGTAAAAACAACAGAAGTATCCAACCACTATAACATACTTCTTGAAAGCCCTTTTTACCAAGTCAGCAAGGCAAATCTCACACCACCAGTTTCAAATCCCTTGGTGGAATGTCTGTGATAGCACCCTTGGTCAAAAAGCTAAAACTAATATTGCAGTGAAAGGATAGCATCATTCCTTGCAAGCCACAATAGGAAGAGGACAACCAACCTTACACAAACTAATAGAAGCCATAAAAAAGAACAGAACCATCTAGAAATAAGGCTAGAACAATCTTCACTAAAACAAGTCCTAAACTTAGTAACCACACAAAACAATGTATGAATACACACATTACAAAACACAACTATTTCCAAACACCAAAGGACTAGAATACCTAGAGACAATAGCAAAATATATCCTTTGAATAATAAACAATACCAAATATCATGAGGCATTTTAAAATAACAAAACATTCAAACAACATAATTCTACTTTTTTTAAAATTAACAATTATAATTATGTCATTTATAAATTAAAAACGTACAAATAAATATATGACATAATATAATTATTAAAATAAAAAAGAAACAAGCAAACCAAATGTTAACAAAAAATGTTTCTCACCCATAATAATAAAAAATTACTTACAGTTATGTTGCAATTGATGGTCCTCAAAAACGAACAAATCCATAATAGATAAATCAAAACACAAATCCATTCAAAAAGAAACCCCCCCCAAAAAATGCAAAAATCAACTGTAGAATAAAGGCTCCAATGACGCAATCCTCTCACTAACGAATCTAACATTTAAACAACACGATTCTACTCTTGTTTTTTAATTAATAATGATAATTTTGTCATTTAATATAACGCTGTGAGCATGCCATCGCAAGCTAGTCCCCCCTGCCGCCGCGACCTACCAACTCAGCGACCGCAGTGTGGGGGGACTACACGGACCAGAGCACCGAGCAGAACTGCCCCACCCACCAGCCGCATTTCCGCGCCCGGAGGCGCTTAAAGATCCTGCGCTTGCCCGGGGGAGCGGGAGAACAGGTAGAGGCAGACCTTCAGGAGGTTTAGTCATTTGGATCAGTATCACCTTAGAAGTAGATATAATCCCTTTATGTATTGACTCCCCTGATATATTGGGGTTAAAAGTTATAATGTGTGACAACAGGTTAATATATCTATTTAATGTTTATAATAGACCCCATAGCAGTAGCAATGAATCACCAGTTATCGAACAACTGGATCACTGACTAGCATTACTAGAGGCTGAGTCAGGTGTAATCTGCGGCGGGGATTTTAATTGCAAATACGAACCCTTGACAGGCATAGGTGACATTTTTGAAGAACAAGACCTGGATTATAACATTCCCTCTCTTGATCATAGTAGCGAGACCAAATGTACAGTAGCAGCGACACAACTCTTAAAATTAACAGTAGAGCATGAACTACGGGCGTGTAATGGTCGCCTACCCTCAGATAGACCTAAAGGTTGTACATTCCATAGAGGTAATTCCTTTAGCCAGATAGATTACACAATGTTGTCCTTAAACCTATGGTACACTGCAATAGATCTGAGGATTATTACCAGGGAGGAGAGCGACTATTATCCTCTAGAACTAGTACTAGAATCTCATCTATTTAAAACTAGTAATAAACGGGTGGAAGAGAGTATACTAATTATTGGAGACCTAAAAATAAGTAACAATAGAAGAGCCACAAAATGGCCCTACATCCTAGCCAAAGGTGATAAAATGGCAGATATTTATAATACATTCTCAGACATAGCTACTCCATTCCAAGAAAATAAAAGAAGGAGACGATAAGGTGTTACATTTACACTACACCTTAGTAGAAGCTCTACTCCCGTTACTGACGAAATTGTACGAAAAGGAAGATAAAGGGTCTAGCAAGCACTATGAGATTGCCAACCCCTGGTACAGTAAGGAATGTAGAGTAGCAAAGACAGAGCTTATACATGCCATTAAAAACAAGAGCTATTAAGAAATTAGTACGTATAGGCAAAAGTATAAAAAGGCACTACTAGAAGCTAGGAAGGCCTGGGACAACGACTTGTGGTCGGACCTAATAGCTGCCGCTAGAAGCAAAGACCAGGCTGCCTTCTGGTGCCTTACTGCCAAGGGAAATAAAACCGGGAAAAGTAATAAAGATCTCTACCTAGATGAGAAAACCTGGGTTGACCACTTCACTAACCTCTACCAGGATTATAGTGGGGATGAAGGTACAATAATAAATGGCATATACGACAACAGTTTGGCCACTGTACTGCACGTTAGCCAGGAGGAGACTAATAAAGCAATAGGTGCTATGAAAGCAGGGAAGGCGCCAGGACCGGATAGGATCCCAGGCGATTTATTAAAACACAACTTAGAAGTCTGGGGCCCTTATGTAAATTTTTTGTGCCCCTCGATAGCGGCTGGGACACCAATTTCCCATACGTGGAAAAGGGCTGAGATAGTTACGATTTTTAAAAAGGGCAACCGTCAAGATCCAGCTAACTACCGCCCAATTAGTTTACTAGACATACTACAAAAAATCTATGCTAGACATATTTTAAACAGACTAACAGAATGGATGGAGGAGGTGGATATTTTAACGAAGTTTCAAGCGGGGTTTAGAGCGAAAACAAGCACACTTGACCAAGTTTTTAGGTTCATATGTATTTACTGGAAATACATTATAATTAGGAAGGGCAGCCTTTATGTCGCTTTTATAGATTTAAGGGCTGCATTTGACCTAGTCCCTCGCTCTCAGCTATGGGAGACCCTAAGGAAAATCGGGGTCCCTTTGGAAATACTAAGGCAACTAATAAAGTTACATACTGGAAACTATGCCACAGTGCGTTGGGGGCCAGGGGGAGAATTAACAAAACCAATTCGGGTGGGAAGAGGAGTAAGGCAAGGGTGCGTATTGGCACCAACCCTCTTCTCACTATACGTAAACGACATCCCCGACTTTCTATCAGAAAGTACGCATGATTCTCCTCGTCTGGGGGGAGAGGTGGTATCGGCTTTATTATTCGTCGCCGACACAATTTTAATATCTCAAACACCAAAGAGACTTCAATCACTAGTAGACACCTTCGATAGATATTGTTTACAAAAGGGACTTGAAATAAACTCCAGTAAAACAAAATACATGTCACTAAACCCCCACAAATCTTTTAAAAAAAACCTTGTTTTAAATAACCAGCCACTGGAATACGTAGACAGTTTTAATTATCTAGGAATCAACTTGGATAGCAAAATGACCTGGAAAGGTCAAATTGAAAAAAGCAGGATTATGATGGTCCAGAACTCGGTACCAATTTTGAAAAAACATGAGGCTAGCACATGCAGGGCTGTTTCACCTGCACTGGAGGTATTCAAATTCAAAGCACAATCTGCCGCGCTCTACGGAGCTGAGATTTGGGGCCCCCAGTGTAGGAAGAGCTTTGAGCGGGAAGAAAATACATTTTACAGGCAAATACTAAAGCTTCCCAACAGGACCCCTTTGCTGCCAGTTTCTTTGGATTTAAATATAAGACGTACGGACCATCATGCGGCCCTCAGACCACTTTTGTTTTGGGTCTGGATCTGGACCACCCCCGAACTGATCCATTATAAAACTGGCTTGGTTGAAATCTTAAAGGCCAATCGAACTAAGGATATTCCATGGTTGAATCACGTTATGACGTGGATGCAAAAGCTAGACCTACCACACTACTGGGACGACCTACAACAGTTACAATCATTAAGTAAAAAACAGCTAAAAATTATATTTTGGGCCCACATAAATAACAACTTAATACACAATTCATCTGTGGGGACTCTAACTGTGAAATTTCTAGCATTCAAAGATGTAGCTTCCTTAGAGCCATTCTTGGATGAGATAGAACCTCCCTTAGCTAAATCCTTATACTTACAGTTTAGATATGGTATCTTGCAAAATAGGCTCCAACACGGCTAGTTGGAAAGGAAACGGGGCGGGCTCAAGAAATAACACATGTCCTAAATGTGTAGCATCAGAAATAGAAAATGAAGACCATATATTATTTTTTTGCCCAGCGTATACAACTGCCAGAAACCGCTGGATTAGACCCCTATGTAAGCTTTTAGGCATAAGGTGTTATAGAGTTGCCGAGCGCATATTGAAAACTGATTCATCACAAACTATAGTCTTTTCTGTAAGTAGATTCCTAATTAATGTATTCCTGATTAGGAAAAGATTGGGGTTGAAATTTTAGGGTTGAATGTAGCCCAAGATTTTAACCCAAAGCTGAAATAACCAGAGGATTATTTTTTATCTTTTTTAACTTTTTGTGCGACAACTTTTTTAGCCATCCCCATCTACCCTCTGAGGTCACCTTGTGTATGATCTTTTTAATGATGTAATATTTATAACCGTTTTTAAAACTAAATTTTAATGTATTATGATCTAGTAAATTTTGAGTGTGTAGAGGCTGAGAGTAAAAAATGCTTTTTTTATTACCTGGCTATCTTTGCCCCTGTGCCACATGTAGATTATATTTCTGTAACATAGTATGTAAAAGCAGCATTGACATGTAATGATTTTATGAACTGTATCTTTTATGGTCCAAGTGACCGAAAATAAAGAATAAATGAAAATGAAATGAAACATAACATTCCCCACCCATAATAATAAAAAATAACAGTAATGTCACAGTAGATGGTCCTCAAAAATGAACAAATCCATAGTAGATACATTGAATCCATTCAAAAAGAAAGGCCCAAAAAAATGCAAAAATACAACTGTAGTAAAAAGGCTCCAACAACGCAATCCTTTCACTAATGAAACCCTCAAAAACCCGGAAATTTGCTAAAAAAAAAAGCGCTCCAACAAACCTAAAAAATTTAAAAGGAAATGTAAAAAAGTAATTCATTTGAAAGAAACAAAATACTTTTTCCTTAAAAAAAAAAACACATCTTCATCACCATCCATTAACAAAATGGAAAACCTATATAGAAAATAACACCCTCCCACAATAACATATATAAACCCATACACATTATTTCAACATTAAATACAACATAACATAATTCAACAACACATAACTAACACTATATAACACTCTACTACTCTGCAACACTACGTCAAACAAATCAAAAAACGAAGCTACCAAAACAACAGCAAGCTACACAAAAAATGAACATTCAACACACTAAAAATTCTAACTACACTACTACTAACTCGCCCCTACCCTAAAACTACCTTAAAAGTAAATTAAATCAAAGTTAGTGGACCCGACGAAACACAGCTCCCAACTGCGAGGTTCTGCCTTCCAAAATGACTTAAAAACGAAACAGATAGACAGAAAAGTAATAAAAAATGGAAACAAAAATGGCCGCGGAGTAAAAATGAAAAAAAGACGAACTCTCGAGGACAAAAATGGAGAAACAATAAAAAAATCCCAAATATTACACATACATTTTTAATTTTAGATTTTTTTAAATGTAGAAAAAATGCAAAATATATATTTCTTATTATATTATAATAAAATATAATATTCAATATATATTAAAATGTATATTTCTTTGATGTACTCAACTTCAAAATATACAATTACAAGAAGACTATTGTAAATGTGGAACCAATATAATAATGTTTATTTAAAACATTATATAATACAAAAATACATTTGTAGGACAAATTCATAAATTATTTAATATATTAATATTTAATATACTTATTAATAAAAACAAAATGTACAAACTATAAATTTGTAAAATACATATATAATTCTATGACAAAAATACAATTATATAAAATGCATTAAAATGCAAAAACTAATGTTTTAAAATGTTTACTTTTCTTTAACAAAAATGATAAAAACATAAATCAAAAAGCTTATAATGAAAGAAATGAAAAGTTACTTACTTTACTATTGCATGACTATACTTCATAAAATTGTACAATTTTTCAAAACTGTTTGAAAAAATATGTATGTAAAACTATATTTTAAATTTTCCAAATGTACAATAAAAAAGTGTACACATATTTTATACTGTATAATGTTCTCTGAATAACATCAACATTTGTTAATCATGTTTTCCATATTTTCAAAAATTGCATAACAAAACCAAATAAAAGCAATTGAATTGTTAACAATTAACCCTTTATAAGCTAGGCCTTTCCCCCCCCTCCTGTACTAAGCCTTTTTTGGGCTATATGTGTCAGGAGTGAACAAGGCAGTCAGGGATTACAGCAGCGTAGACACAATTTCCTACCTCTGCTCCCTTATGTTATTAATGGTCGATTGCGTAGAGCAATTTCTCTGACCTTGGTAACCCATTTCCTGAGATATGTCCTCGGAATTTGCCCATGGAATTCCAAGATGGCCGTCCTCCGATCTCCGTGGAGGTTAGCGGTCTAGTTTATTTATTCCCGCAAGCGAGAGCAGCTGCTAAGGCACTCGCTCGCGATTCGAACTGCGCACTTCGCCGAATTCTCTGAGTTTAGAGGAGCGTTTGATCTGCGCTCTTTCTTCGAGTGAAGAGTTTGTGATTTTCGAAGCCAGAAGTCATTTCGAGATTCAGCTAAGTCATCGTCATCATTTTCTATCTTGCAATTTAGCGCAGATTTTTGCAGAAACAGATACTTAAAGTCATTCGAACTATTTATCTGAATAATATGTTCTTAAGTCATTAAAAGAAGAATATTTCTGAGTAGAAAAGAAGTTTAGAGTTAAGATTACGGAAAGACTTCAATAAGCATCAGTATTGGAAGCAGTTATTTTAGAATACAGAGGTCTTTAGAATAACAAGAATAAGATTTGGAGTCCAATTACCTGGCTGAAGACATTGAAACCTGAAAAGAGTGAAACTTGAAAAAAAGTAGTCAACGGAAAAGAAGTAGATATAATTTTATATATATATATAATTGTACTTACCACCAATTGCTCTATTCCAATTACCTGTGAAGAAGATAACAGAAGTACATTAGAGTATTTGCAAACTTCATCTTCAGTCAGTACAGCATTTAACAGAGGAAAACATCTATTCCAGATTCAGGTGTAGCAAGGTAATAAGAGTACAAAGGGAGTAGGGTTATCTTTTAAGTCAGAGTTCAACTTCTGAGTGTACACCTAGGCCCAGATGTAGGTAAATTTACCGACTCTAGAATACCGAATTTTACCGATTCGGTATTCTAGATTCGGTAAATCAGATGTAGGTAAAAATTCTGTAATTTTTACTGAATCTGTATGATTCGGTAATTACCGAATCAGTATTTACCGATTCGGTAATTGCTATTGATTCCTATGGGCCTACAGGCCCATAGGAATCAATGTCAATTACCGAATCGGTAAATACTGATTCAGTAAAATTACCGATTTTGCAAGGGTGACAGGGTGTCACTTTGACACCCTGTTGCACCCCTGATTTTGCCTTGTGCGCCATGTGGGTATTCTTGGGACATGTCTGTGTGCCACATGGCACAGGTGTACATGCACAGATGTGCATGTACACTGGAATTCGTTATTTACCATGTAATAGTATTACATGGTAAATAACTAATCGGTAATGGCCTGTGGCACTGTTTTCAGTGCCACCTACATCTGTATTTACCGATTCGGTAAATTTACTGATTCAGTATTTTACAGAATCAGTAAATTTACCGAATCGGTAAATATACCGATTCTTTAAATTAAGCCTACCTACATGTCAAATCCCAAATACCGGTCGGTAAAGGCCGAAATCAGCCGTTACCGACCGGTAATTGGCGACCTACATCAGGCCCCTAATCTGTAGAATAAGAAAGAACAAATTTAACCTCCTTCAAAATCTAGAGAGCGGCAAAACACTGTGCAGGGCCAGGTAACACAGGGAAGCAGGGGGAATTAGTGGGCAATAAATTAGGAATTGTGTTACATGCTATTATTCATTACAGGGAATTCAGCAGTAGAAGATTGAACCCGGAAGAAGAATTCGAAGCAGTGCAGTCTCTCTTTCTCATTCCAACTCCCCTTTCCCCCTCTCTTCTATTTGTGAGTGTTTAACCTCGCAGGTAGGAGAGTTGGGAATTGCGGAATTAGCATCAGCTCCAGTGGAAGCTACAGTTTGAAGAGGTACTTGACAATTTGGGGTAGTTCAAGCTTAGGCCCCTGTAACATTTTGACCACATAAGGTATCCACACTAAGGGGCCGATTCCGATTGGGGAAACTAATCCGTACGTGGAATCAAATCCGTAGCCCTTTCCGTACGAATCGTACAAATGCGTCCGTACAATACCGACCCTAAAAGTGAACCGTACGAATTGTAAACATGCTGTACGACCCGACAAGTATGATCCAGAACGGGGAATCAGAATGTGATTTGTACGGAAAACATTGCGTATGAGCTGCGATTTGTACGGAAAACGTCGCGTATGAGCGAGCCTCACAATGAAATACGAGATGAACCCACACTGAACGAAGCGCACGCGAACCCCGTAAAAACGTCGCTTTTGAGCAACTCACACTGAACGAAGCGCACGCGAACCCTGTAAAAACGTCACGTATGAGCGAGCCACAAAATCAAATACGAGACAAACCCACACTGAATGAAGCACACGCGAACCCCTTAAACAGCACAAGGAGGTTGAAAACGACTCGTACCGCGAGAACCTCAAATAAACAGAAGCAAATACAAGTAAACGAGCCGTACTGAACCACGCGGACACTGTAAAACACGTCTCCAGTGTACAAACCATGGAATTTATTTATTTATTCCATTTATATAGCGCGTTATCACCAATAGGTCTCTAAGCGCTTGTACTTGGAAAACCTAAACATTACAGGAACAGGCCGCCAGATTATATCACGCCACATGCATCTCGAAAGAGCACCGTTTTTAACATCCTCCTAAACGGCAGTAGATTAGACTCCTTCCGAAGGCAGAGTGGTAGTTTATTCCAAGCTGCTGGAAGAGTGGTAGAAAAGGCCCGTCCGCCAAGGGTGGACAGGCGGTAGCGAGGGCTAGCCAAGAGAGTATCCTCAGACAAACGCAGAGTCCTCCTAGGGATGTACAGCGGCAGTCTGGCTTTGATATAGCTAGGTGCATTGCCATAGACTGCCTTATGCGCAATGCATAGGCCTTTGAATATTATCCTCTGCTTAATGGGAAGCCAATGTAGTTGACACAGGAGAGGAGAGGCATGCGTGCTCCTGGGTTTTTTTAAAAACCAGTCTAGCGGCATCATTCATGACTATTTGTAGTCTTGAAAGTTGTTGCTGGGGAAGCCCAACATACAGGGCATTCCCATAATCCAAACGTCCTAGGATCATTGCAGACACCACACTCCTTAAGGTGGAAAAGGACAGCAATTGGGAAATTTTTCGCAGTTGTCTAAGGAGGTCAACGCATGAGCCCACCACAGAAGACACTTGCTTCTTTATGGACAAGTTACCATCAATATGGATGCCCAGACTTTTCACCACACCTGCTGGCACTGGGGTCCTACCCAACTCCTTGGGCCAGAAACGATCGTTCCATGGGTTGCCCGAGATGGTGATGGGCAACACTTCGGTTTTCTCGGGATTGATCTTCAAGGAGTTGGTGGACATCCAGTTACTCGTAAACTTTAGGATGTTATGCAGCCTGGCTTGTGCTCCTGGTGAGTCCTCAATTTGGATGATGATCTGTGTGTCGTCAGCATAATTTTATATCTGACAATCCATCTGATTGAGAGCTGAAATCAATGGCTGCAAGTATATGTTAAAAAGGAGCGGTGAAAGAGCAGAACCTTGCGGAACTCCACAGGTTATGGCCGCTGCTGTAGATACTAGGTCTGACAACTGAACCCTCTGCGATCTTCCCTGCAGGAATGAAGTTAGCCAGCCTAGTGCGGTCCCCCCGATGCCCAGATCTCTCAGATGCTTCAACAGTAAATTATGACACACCGTGTCAAAAGCGGCGGAGAGATCTAAGAGCACCAGGGCCCCGGGGATCTTCTTGTCAGCTCTGCATCTTAGTTCATCCAAAATGGATAGCATCACCAGCTCCGTACTATGATGTTTCCGAAAGCCAGCCTGATTTCGCTCTAACAGATCATTGATCTCCAGATGTTGCGAGAGATACGTCAGAACATGCTGCTCAACCACCTTAGCTAGAAAGGGCAGTTGGGAGATAGGCCTATAATTCTTTACATTTTTAACATCCGCCCCTGGCTTCTTAAGAAGCGGAATCAACCAGGCCTCTTTGAAGGAAGTTGGAACCTGTCCCATCTCCAAAGACCTATTAAGGAGAGTGAGGACGTCCTCCTCAATCCCCGGCATGGCGAGCTTAAAGACTCTGGGAGGGCAGGGATCCACCTGAGAGCCAGATTTCACTCTCTCCACCAAGGTAACTAACATCTCCTTAGTAATCAAGGGTAATGTATTTAGGGAGTAGTGGACCTCAGGGGTGTCTGGCATAATTTGTAGTGGGCAGTCAAGGATTGGGGTACGAGATATTTCACCCCGGAGATCTTCAATTTTACTTATAAAGAAATCCTTAAAGTTCTGGCAGTCCTCCTGCGAGAACTCAGGCTTCTGCTCTTTATTATTCTTCAATTCCGTAAGAACCTTGAAGATTTCTTTCTGCGGGTCTCGGGCTGTCGCAATTCTGGTCTCAAAAAACTCAGCTTTACGAGCCAGAATAGCCTTTTTATAAAGTGCGAGCTCCTGCACATATAAGCTCTGAGCATTCATATTATAGTCCCTCCGCCAGGCTCTCTCCACTTTCTGTAGAGCCTGTTTCCTCATTCTAAGAGTGTCATTGAACCAGGGTGCCCCCATCCCTTTATCAGCCAATTTCACTTTTTTTGCCAGCGCGACGGCGTCAATGGCTTTCTTCAATTTGCCAAATAACCTTTGACTACCAATCTCGATGTTCTCATTGGCTGTGTTTGATGCAGTGGAATTTAATAAATGACCAGCCAGCTCTTCCTCATTTATATTGTTCCATCTCCTCACCATTTTCCACGCCGCTCTCGGTCTATATTCGCACCTGTGGGCCTTCCTCTGGCTCCTAATTAAATAGTGGTCGGACCAAACACACGGCGTGGTAACGACATGCTCTGGGGCAGAATCCGTCATCCATACCAAATCTAAGGTATGGCCTTTATCATGGCTAGGGCCGATCACCAATTGGACCATCCCTAAGGCCGTTAAGGCTTCTTCTAGGTGGTTAGCTTGCCCTTCTTTAGGGGAGATCTCCCAATGGAAGTTAAAATCTCCCATCACCATCAGATTCTTGTAACGGGATCGAAGGTCATGGGCTACCTCCACGAAGAGATCCAAGAATACTGGTTTAGCCCAGGGGGGACGATACATCAATAAGATGACCAGGCAAATAGTGCCCGCCTCAAATTTCACTCCTAGGACCTCTGCTCCGCCTAGATTTTCAGCGCACACTCTTTCTGCTCTCCAACAACTATTATAAAAAAGAGCAACCCCCCTCCTCTCTTTATGCCCGTATGATTATGACAAATAGCCCAAAAATTTGGGGGGAGAGAGGCCACCACATCTGGGGTAGAAGATTCCTCAAGCCACGTTTCTGTGACCCCAAGGATATCAACCTCCCCGTCCTGCAGTAACAAAAAAAGTCTATATTTCTATTTCTATGGAACTGAATGTCCTGGACAGATCCAAACAGGCATACAGAGGGGCTAACTCAGAACCACCCCTTATAACACACCCACTAAAAATTCAAACTAAGCCCCACCCACAAATGGACCAATAAAAAGGGCCCACACACACAAACCATGATCCTTTGCAACAGACCCATTTTGCAAGAGACACTGACAAGACACCACCAACTGCACACGTCCACCTTCACACATACCCCCTTCACATTCAGACCCACACACCCACATCCATACACACCATCACCCCACACCATGTCCGCACAGAAGAATCCAAAGTTCACAAAGGAGGAGGTGGAGATCCTTTTAGATGAAGTCATCAGAGTCAAGCCACAGCTGTTTGGTGCATTGGTCAGTTTGACCAGCATAGCTGAGAAAACCCGCCTGTGGGAGAGGAGAGTCAATAGGGTGAATGCTGCTGCACCCATCAGACGCACAAGGAAGGAGTGCCAGGCCAGGTGGTACGATCTGCGGAGGATGATCAAGTGGAAAATGGACAAAGAGTATGCACAGAGCCAGCACACTGGAGGTGGTGGTCCCCTTAGACCAGTACAGTACCAGCCCTGGGACTAGAAGGTGATGGCCCTGCTACCACCGGTGGGAGTACATCGAATTGAAGGAGTAGTAGAGCCTGGTGAGTACACAAACAGCTCATGTAACATGGGGGTAATTGCATCCACACCCCAAGTACAAAAAATGCCCGCACCAACACCCAAGCGCCCACCGCCCAGAACTACACCCAAAAATAACGCTAATGCCACTATCATGTGTATGCCCCATTGAGAAAGCAAGGCAATGCTATGTCCCATGCTACAGGAAGCACAGACCCAAAAATGGACGTCCGGTATGCTGGGAGAGTGGGTGTTACAAAATTCATTGTGGGACTCCAAATCAGACCCAATTGCATGGGCGTCCGCAGAGGGGGGCAAGGGGGATCTTGCCCCCCCAGGATCGCCAGTGCATCTGGTGTGGGCCCAGTCAGGGCCGGCCCTAGTCCATCATGCTTTTGAAATGGTGCCATTGTTCCAGGTGGCAGCACCCTCCATTGGGTGTGAATGGTGCAAGGGGAGGCCGAGAAGGGTGCAAGGCAGAGTGCGAGAAGGGTGCAAGGCAGAGTGCGAGAATGGTGCAAGGTAGAGGGGAGAAGGATGCAAGGCGGAGGGGAGAAGGGTGCAACGCAGAGTGCAAGAAGGCTGCAAGGCTGACTGCGAGAAGGGTGCAAGGCAGAGAGTGAGAAGGATGCAGGGGAGAAGGGTGCAAGGCAGAGAAGAGTGCAAGGCAAAGGGGGATATGGCTTCAAGGTGGATAAGGGTGCAAGGCGGAGGGGGACAAGGGTGCAATGCAGAGGGTATGATGATGCAAGGCAGAGGGGAGAAGGGTGTAAGGAAGAGAAGGGTGCAAGGCAAAGGGGGATATGGGTTCAAGGTGGATAAGGGTGCAAGGCGGAGGGGGGAAGGGTGCAAGGCAGAGGGGAGAAGGATGCAAGACAGAGGGGAAAAGGGTGCAAGGTAGAGAAGGGTGCAAGGCAGAGGGGAGAATGGGGCAAGGGGAGAAGGGTGCAAGGCAGAGAATGGTACAAGGCAAAGGGGGATATGGGTTCAAGATGGATAAGGGTGCAAGGTGGAGGGGAAGAAGGGTGCAAGGCGAAGGGGGAGCAGGGTATAAGGGGGAGGGGAGAAGTGTGCAAGGCAGTGGGGAGGAGGGTGCAAGGGGGATGGTGATGAAGGTAAAAATGTGCCCACCCCTAGAAACATTTCTGTGGATGCCCATGCCCAATTGCCCTCATCACATATGGCCCAGGTACACACCCATGCACCATGCTCAATGTACAGGGAGTGGGAAAGTACTGACAAGATAGCTGACACAGGGCCCTGGTGTAGGGAGCACAAGGCCCTCCTGTGACCAGTGCAAACACAAAAACCAGGACAGCAAGGTCAGATATCTTGGACAGGAACTCACAACCACTGTCATGGCAGCATGCTTCATGGGGGGACTGCTACACCACGAGGGAGGCCCAGTGCCAACTCAGACTCCAACTACCAGCGCGGCCTGTCACACACACCCCTTACACAAACATACCCTCCTGGGACAGGCAATGGAGTGCCCCACTGTCACAATGGACATGAAACACAACAAAACCAATACAGATCTGCTGAAGCATCCAAGCAAAAAATGCAGGGCGCAGATTTACAATCCCTGCGCCTCTTTCACGCCGCCGTTGCGTAACCTCTGTGACGCAGCGGCGGCACAAAAGTGGAACCATGGTGCTGGGTATTTACAAGGTGACGCATCTGGGAGATGTGTCACGTTCTAAAGCCCTGCACCAGAAGTAGGTGTTCTGGCGCAGGGGGGGGTGGTGGGTGGGTGTTCGGGAGCAGGAACGCCTCACAAAAGTGGCCGAGTGAAATCTACAAGATTTCACTCAGTCACTTTTAAGCCCATGCTGCGTCAAAACCCTGTGCATGCTTGAAGCAGGCATAAGGATTGCCGCAGCATTGTGCAGATAGGGCCCCATAGAGCATTGCTCGAGCTGCGTTACGCTGGCGATGCAACTCCAGCAATGTGCCACTTCTACAGCACAGATGCGTTCCACAGCTGTGCCATTTTTGCCCCATGGTGCTCCGCATCGTAAATGTGTCGCATCCATGCTGGCGGAGCTGTGGTGCAAAATGACTGGCGAATCCCTGCTGATATGAAGGGATGTGCCAGGTATTGTGAATATGCCCCCAAATGTCAATGACTCTGGAGCACATATCAATCTGACCTCACAACCTACCCATCCACAAGTAAACATTGAGGACAAGCCAAAGCATAGACAACTACCAGGTGGAACAGTGCCAACTACAATGTGTATGAAAAATGGATGTTACCTTAAATGGCATTAACATTGTCTGTCTCTCACACCCACAGGGCAACATGCAGAATCTACCCCCAACAATGGGAGAGATGATTCACAGTCCCAGGCTCCGCAGGACCCTGATCCCACCAACAACAACACCTCTCACCACTCCACGGATGACCCCGACCAACCTGGCACCTCTGGTGTCCAAACCCGTGCAGCACATGGATCAGGAACATCTGCACCAACCACCATCACCATTCCTGCAACATCCCAGCAGACATCTAGGAGCCCGTCCCACAGTCAACAACTGAGCCAGTCTGACAATGAGAGACAAGGTTCGCCGTGCACCCAGGAGGTGGCAGATAACACCACCACTGCCATCCCTCAGGGGTCCTGTCGACCCGATGTGCCCACAACGGCAGGCTAGGCTCGTGTGGGCAGGGGTGGTGGGAGTGGCGGCAGGCGGAGGTGAGAACCTGACCAGCCAGCTGGAGGGCCCGATATGTTTGAATTGCGCAACATCATGGAGGCATACCAGCGGGACACCAGGGAGATCAGTCAGGTAGGACCCTCACAGAGATTAAAAACCTGCAGGCCGAACAACACGCCAGTCAATTAGAACACCAAGGATGGACGGAGGCAAGACTGGCTGAGCTGCTGGTGGTACAAAGGGACATAAGCCATTCAGTCCGTTGGATCGCAGACAACATGGAGTACCGTCCCTGTGACACCAGGCAAGACACTTCTAGGCGAAGACCGTCACCAGGCACAGGGAGGGAGGAGGAGGAGGAATCATCCGACGCAGCATCCCATGCATTGTCATGGCCTGCATATGAGGGTCCCCCAAGGAAGGTGGGTTTTCCACGGAAAAGACAGTGAGAGGCAGCGGGCCATGCGCATCTCCCAGGTCACCTGGTCTGGCACCTGGACTTTGTGTGCAACAGCATCACCTCATTGACTGTCCTACTCTGCCACATGGACTTGCTGGTTGCAGTCTGATCAATGATGCCAAGCACTCTGGTCTGGACTCTGGTGACTCCAACTGCAAAGCATCACACCTCCCTCTGTGAAGTTTGGATTCTCTGGATCATTGTACAGCACCTATCACTTACTCACGAATCACGCACCTGACAGATAAATAAACATAATAATCACAAGGAAAATTGATGTTGCAGTCATTTAGCATGAGTCAACAACATACGTGTGGGGACATGTCAAAGTATGCCTGAGTGTGGAACAAACTCAAGTTATCCATACACTGGGATCTGAGTCTGATCGAGGACACACATTGGTCACAATGTATCATCAAATGCATACATGGAGCGCAAAAATCACATGTGATGGATTCAAGCTGCTGAGGGGGGGATTGACATACTGCTCGGACAGACAGGTTTGGAAGAGTATCATGAAGGCATAGAGGTCATGGGTCATGTGGAGGTGCCTGGGGAGGAAGTCCCAGGTCTGTTTTGAGAGGTGGGAGAACTATCTCCCGCATGCAGTTGTTTTGTGGAAGTGATGAATGGTGGCCAGGGCAAGGTTGGCTGGACAGAGATATGGCAATGGGGTGTTGGATGAGAGAGGTCCAGCGTCGTTTTTGGGTCTGGGGTTGTAGAATGCCTCCTGAGTGTGGCTGAGGAGTCTGAAGGTTATCCTGCAGTTGACAGTGAGCCATTGTAGGTATCTCAGGTGGACGGTGATGTGGCAGTGGCGGGGATGTTGAGGATGAGGTGTGTGGATTTTGGCTGTTGTTCCTGTGTTGAAGGCATTGCCGTAGTTGACCCGGCTGGTGTTGTGGACCTGGGTGACTGTCTGTCTTGCCTTGGAGTGGATCTATCTGCGGATCATTTGCAGCATGCGGAGGGTGTTGCAGCATGAGATAGAGATGGTGTTGAGTTGCATGGTTATTGTGAGCGAGGAGTCCACGATGAACACCAGCTTGCGTGCATGGCCACTGGGTGCTGGTCCGCTGCCCAGGCCGGTGGTACACAAGGAGTTGTCCCAGCCGTAAGGGGACAATCCTCAGATGATGACCTCAGTCTTGTCCAATTTCAACCTCAGGTGGCTGATGTTCATCCATTCGTCAACGGACCTCATGCCTTCTTGAATGTTGGATCTGGGAGTGTCTGAGTTTTTGGTGAGGGTGAGGAGCAGCTGGGTGTCAATGGCATAGGATATGATGATGAGGTCGTGTGTGCATGTGATGGTGGAGAGGGGGGTCATGGAGACATTGAAGATTGTCACGCTGAGAGATGAGCCCTGGGGCATGGGCCAGATGACCCTAGTGTATTACGTGGTTAAGGGGGAGGCGGATTCCCTGGGCCTTGCTGGTGAGAAACTTGGCAATTTAATCCTGTGCTCACCTCTGGATCCCAGTGTTGGAGATGTGTGATCTGACAGTGTGGTGGCACATGGTGTAGAATGCTGTTGAGAGGTCGAGAGGGGTTCGGGTGGTGGTGTCACCATTGTTGAGCAGGGTCCAAGATGTCGTTGGTGGTGGCAATGAGGGCGGTTGCAGTGGTGTGAGTACTGTGGAAGATGGACTGGGCGGGTTGCCTGGAGGTGTTTGCTTGGAGGGTGTTGCTCAGTTGCTCGTTGACTGTCTTCTTGATGACATTTGCCGGGTAGGAAAGCAAGGTGATGATCCAGGAGATCCTGCGGTACTGCCATCCATTGTTTAAGAAGGGCCTGGATCCTGCATGCCTCCAGCTCCCATGGAATGTGGCGTACCCAAAGGAGACATTCATGACGTGCTGGAGGTGGGCTTCAAGAATGGGGTATGCTGTGATTGAGATGTTGTGTTGGAAGGGTCCTGATGGAGAGCCGGAGTGGATGGTATACAGGAGCCGGGTGGTGTCCTTGCTGATGAAGGGAGTTCAGAACCTTAGGGGGGGTATGTCCCGCGGATAATAGCGCTGTCTGACTCAGTGTGGCGAGGCTGTCGTGTATGTCCAAGAGCTTGCAGTGGAGAATGTTGTGAGGGATTCCCTTGGCCTTGCAAGGGTGGGATGTCTTTTGTAAGCGTGGGCGTAAAATCCGTTTCGTTCGCAAAATTTGCGAATTTTTGGCAAATTTGCGATCCGCGAATCGCGCAAATTTGCCCAAAAATACCAAATTCGCAACCTGCGGATTTTTTTGCTTGGTCGCGCTGGAAAGGTACAATATCGCGCGCCCTGCGTTGACTTACCGTGATTCTGAGTCCGCTGAGTTGTTTTTCTCCCGGTTTGCGTGTGCTGCGCCATTTTGGAACTTGCTGCGTGATCGCGCAAGAGTTTTTTGACCGCGATTACATCATCGCGGCCCACCATCTTGCACAGCAAGAGTTTGGCAACGCGAGTACGTCGTAAGGGCCCACGATCATGCATCGCGGGAGTAAACAATGCCGAACACGTAGATGCGACGCGCAGCTGACTTCCGACGGGAGATATGAACAGCTCGCTTTCCCGAAATTGCAAATATTGCAATTCTGCACAAGAAATCAACCGCAGGCAGCATCAACTTTCTGAAAATGATGATTTTGATCAGAATAACTCCTCAGATTGACATTTGGCTGCACTTTTTGGTGCAAGGAGTCCATTTGGGGGGGGGGGTGGGAGGAAGTTAGTGCCCCAGAGTCTGCAACTTCCTGTTCCTGTCCAGCAGGCTCCTCCCAGTGCTTTGTCCATGTCCTGGTTACTTTTGATTTGGATCTGGAGCTGGAAGGATTACTTTTTGTGACTGCTGCTGGATTTTTGGATTTGAGGACTTTTTGGACTTTGGAGTTTGGATCACTTTTGGACTTGAGATTTTACAAGTAAGTTGGTGTTGTTTGTTTGGGGCATTACAGTTGTTGCAACTACAGTTTTAAAACTTTTTTCACAACTTTAAAAAAATATATTTTGTGGGTAGCCACAGTATCCAGTAGGCCCAGGGTTAATCATGGGTGCATGATACAACTATTTCTGTGATTTTTTTTAACTTAATTCTCATTTATGTCATGGAATTTTAGCTCACTGTTATATGTTGTTTTTTTATTTTTTATTTTGGGGTGCCTGTAAAGCCTCACTAGCCAGTAGGCCCAGGGGTAGTGAGTGGAGCCAGCGCCTTGAGACCCACTGGGTAAGTAGTGCGCTATATAAATGCGATGATTGATTGAGTGGTGCATGGACAAAGTCTTTCTGTGGGGTGTCTTTAATTTAGACATCATTGAGGGCATGGATGGCATTGGATTGTGGTGATTTTTGTGTGTTTTATGACTTTTTGGGGTGGTGTTGGGGCCTGGCCATGTGGGTGGGCGCCATTATGATGCCTGGTCCAGGCAGGGCCTGGCCATGTGGCTGTGGGTCAAGGGGCCATTTTGAAGCCAGACAGTGTGCTCAGGCCTGCACCCAGTTTGCCTTGCTTTCATCCATTATGCCCAGGGGTAGTGAGTGGTGCATAGACCAAGTCTTTCTGTGGGGTGTCTTGAATTTAAACATCATTGAGGACATGGATGGCATTGGATTGTGGTGATTTCTGTGTGTCTTTCGACTTTAATGGGTGTTGTTGGGGCCTGGCCATGTGGGTGGGGGCCATTTTGAGGCCTGGCCATGTAGCTGGGGTCAAGGGCCCATTTTGAAGCCAGGCAGTGTGCTCAGGCCTCAACCAGTTTGCCTTGCTTTCTTCCATTAGGCCCAGAGGTAGCGAGTGGTGCATGGACCAAGTCTTTCTGTGGGGTGTCTTGAATTTAAACATCATTGAGGGCATGGATGGCATTGGATTGTGGTGATTTTTGTGTGTTTTGTCGACTTTTGGTGTATTGTTAGGGCCTGGCCATGTGGGTGGGGGCCATTTTGAGGCCTTGTCCAGGCAGGGCCTTGCCATGTAGTTGGGGGTCAAGGGCCCATTTTGAAGCCAGGCAGTGTGCTCAGGCCTGCACCCAATTTGCCTTGCTTTCTTCCATTAGGCCCAGGGGTAGTGAGTGGTGCATGGACTAAGTCTTTCTGCGGGGTGTCTTGAATTTAAACATCATTGAGGGCATGGATGGCATTGGATTGTGGTGATTTTTGTGTGTTTTTTCGACTTTTTGGGGTGGTGTTGGAGCCTGGCCATGTGGGTGGGGGTCATTTTGAGGCCTGGTCCAGGCAGGGCCTGGCCATGTAGCTGGGGGTCAAGGGCCCATTTTGAAGCCAGGCAGTGTGCTCAGGTCTTAACCAGTTTGCCTTGATTTCTTCCATTAGGCCCAGGGGTAGTGAGTGGTGCATGGACCAAGTCTTTCTGTGCGGTGTCTTGAATTTAAACATCATTGAGGGCATGGATGGCATTGGATTGTGGTGATTTTTGTGTGTTTTTCGACTTTTTGGCGTGTTTTTGGGGCCTGGCCATGTGGGTGGGGGCCATTTTGAGGCCTGGTCCAGGCAGGGCCTGGCCATGTAGCTGGGGGTCAAGAGCCCATTTTGAAGCCAGGCAGTGTGCTCAGGCCTGTACCCAGTTTGCCTTGCTTTCTTCTATTAGGCCCAGGGGTAGTGAGTGGTGCATGGACCAAGTCTTTCTGTGGGATGTATTGAATTTAAACATCATTGAGGGCATGGAGGGCATTGGATTGTGGTGATTTTTGTGTGTTTTTTGACTTTTTGGGGTGTGGTTAGGGCCTGGCCATGTGGGTGGGGGCCATTTTGAGGCCTTGTTCAGACAGTGCCTGGCCATGTAGCTTGGAGTCAAGGCTCAAGGGGCCATTTTGAAGCCAGGCAGTGTACTCAGGCCTGCACCCAGTTTGCCTTGCTTTCATCCATTATGCCCAGGGGTAGTGAGTGGTGCATGGACCAAGTCTTTCTATGGGGTGTCTTGAATTTAAACATCATTGAGGACATGAATGGCATTGGATTGTGGTGCTTTTTGTGTGTTTTTCGACTTTTTGGGCTGGTGTTGGGGCCTGGCATGTGGGTGGGGGCCATTTTGAGGCCTGGTCCAGGCAGGGACTGGCCATGTAGCTGGGGGTCAAGGGCCCATTTTGAAGCCAGGCAGTGTGCTCAGGCCTCAACCAGTTTGCCTTGCTTTCTTCCATTAGGCCCAGGGGTAGTGAGTGGTGCATGGACCAAGACTTTCTGTCGGGTGTCTTGAATTTAAACATCATTGAGGGTATGGATGGCATTGGATTGTGGTGATTTGTGTGTGTTTTTTGACCTTCTGGCGTGTTTTTGGGGCCTGGCCATGTGGGTGGGGGCCATTTGGAGGCCTGGTCCAGGCAGGGCCTGGCCATGTAGCTGGGGGTCAAGGGCCCTTTTTGATGCCAGGCATTGTGCTCAGGCCTACACCCAGTTTGCCTTGCTTTCTTCTATTGGGCCCAGTGGTAGTGAGTGGTGCATGGACCAAGTCTTTCTGTGGAGTGTCTTGAATTTAAACATCATTGAGGGCATGGATGGCATTGGATTGTGGTGATTTTTGTGTGTTTTTCGACTTTTTGGGGTGTTTTTGGGGTCTGGCCATGTGGGTGGGGGCCATTTTGAGGCCTGGTTCAGACAGTGCCTGGCCATGTAGCTGGGGGTCAAGGGCCAATTTTGAAGCCAGGCAGTGTGCTCAGGCCTGCATCCAGTTTGCCTTGCTTTCTTCCATTAGGCCCAGGGGTAGTGAGTGGTGCATGGACCAAGTCTTTCTGTGGGGTGTCTTGAATTTAATCATCATTGAGGGCATGGATGGCATTGGATTGTGGGGATTTTTGTGTGTTTTTTGACTTTTTGGGGTGTTTAACTGATGTTCCTCTGGCTTCCATTGCTTTTTTGTGCACAAGAGAACCACCAGTGCCAGGAAGAAGTCCTGCAGCGGTGTGTGCAGCACAACATCACGTGACGTCACATGTGGCCACAGACAAGACCACTCTGCAACTTGTGCAACTGCGGCCTGCTGCTCTGACATCTGAAGAAGATGGGCCCAAAGAAAGGTGGCCGTAGCGCCTCAGCGAAAAACGTTTCCAGTGCCACTGCCAGTAAGAAGGAGCAGAAGAAGCAAGTGGCACCACCTATCAAGGCGACTGGTGCGCCCACCAACACCTTTTTTGGGAGAAAAAAAACGACGCCTGCAGCAGCAGCGGTATCCGCCGGGGACCAAGCTGGAAGCAGCACCTCCGCTTCATTGGGCTCAGTGCCACCACGCCAAGGTAGGTCCAAGACCATGAGTGCTGCTGAGGCAGCCACTTTACTTTCTCAATCACCATCGACCAGTGATGTTTGATCATCACAAGAAAGTACCATCCAATCAACGCCGGGTGTAACTCAGTTGACGAGTGTTCAACAACCACAGCCGCAACGACAACCACAGCCGCAACTAGTACAACCGCAAGTACATGGGCAAGGAGAGGAGCAAGTAGAGGCGCAAGGAGAGGTGCAAGCAGAAGCTCAAGGAGAGGCGCAAGTAGAGGTGCAAGGAGAGGCGCATGGAGAGGTGCATGGAGAGGTGCAACTAGAGGTTCATGGAGCGGCACAACTGTCTACAAAGCTTGTTCCTCCAGAAGTAGGGGCACATCAGGAAATTGATATTCAAGCGGAGGTATCATCCGAGGAAGCCACTCCTCCTGATGATGATCCATTGTCTTCCAGATACCCAGCAAGAAAAAGGTCAAGGAGGGCTACTGCTACTACTACAAGTTCTTCTTCAAGCCCCCTTCATTCTGATGACCTTGATCTTGATTGGAACCCATCAATGCAGTCTGAGAGTGAGGCACGCCATGAGCCGACAAAGGTAGCTAAGCCTAAAAGGAAGGTTCCCGCAAGGCTTCGACTTATGGGTGATGACGACGAACAAGAAGTGGTGTCTACTGCTGCTGATGAACAGTCTGACGACGACCCAGTCATCGCAGTTGTCACTCCAGCCCCAGCGGGCATGCAGCAGACAGACATTTTCACCCTATCCTGAATGGCTGCTGAGCGGGATGTGGACGGTGTGGCACTGATACCACCACCAACGCAGTTAACTACAACACCAACACGACCTACAGCTTCCATATTTTTTAGTCAGAAGGGCCGGCAGGGACCTCCATCCAGCTCAACCTCCATTACCTCAAGCAGTGGTGCTGTAAGTGAACAACAGAAACAAATTCAGCCACGCCCATCTTCCACTTCATCTGGCATTGAAAGTCAAAGTAGTACCTCCACCACCAGCAGACATCTCCAGTCCCCAGTTTGGGACTTCTTTACTGTTAGCCAAAGTGCGGAAAACATGGTTGTTTGTTCGATTTGTAAAACATTACTTAGTCGGGGTAAGCTTGGTACCAACTATGGTACCGGAGGCCAGAGCGGTCATCCCTAAAAATACCACACTATCCAGTGGGATGCACACCTAAGGAACATCCAAGAAGCCAAAAGTAGAACTGATCCAAATGTATCCATTCACATTGCATCAGATGCTGATGAGGGGCTGATTGTGCAGGGGAGAAGTCAAGAACCGACCAACATTTTTTCTGGTACACCCAGTACCCCTGGCAGCAGCATTGCACGGGTAGCGCCCACACCCTCTACCCCTGCAACATTTATGAGGCACACTAAGAGTCTGGGAGAGACACCAATGCGAAAAAGTACATCACTGGGCCTAACTGGTTGGAAGAAGTCATCATCATCATCACGTAAAATGGTCCAGTCCCCTATTAGCTGAATGTTTTGGTCGGAGGCGCCATTTGAACGCAACCACCCAACGGCATGTCTGTATAACGCAAAGCTGCCTAAAATGTTAGAGCTGGACCTTCTCCCTTTTTCTTTCGTGGAAGGGGTGGGTTTTCTAGAATTTATGGTAACAGTCTGCCCTAAATGGAAGGTTCTTAGCCGGTCCTATTTTGCCAGAGTTGCGGTTCCAGCACTACATTAAGATGTGCTGGAGGTGATTGGGGCAGCTTTGCAGAAGAGTGCTGTTCACACTATCCACCTGACAACAGAGATGTGGACCAGTTGCAAAGCCCTTGATTACATGTGCATAACTGCACACTGGATCTCTTTTGCAGGGGTTAAAGAAAAGTTAAAAGTATGTGTTGACATGGACACAGTTATTCAAGCTGCTCGGAAACATGCAACAGTAGCCATGTTTGCAATGGAGAAAACTCATACTGCACTTAACCTTTTTGTGGAGTTTAATAGGAAGGTCTATGAATGGCTGCATCCAAGAAATAGCATAGTTGGTTATGTTTCCACGGATAATGGCAGTAATATAGTTAAGGCCATGCAGCAAGGTGACTATTTCAGAGTGCCATGTTTGGCGCACAGTATTAACATCGTGGTGCAAGATTTCTTGAAAAAAGAAAACACAGTCAGCAAGTAACTGACCACCTGCCGAAGAATCTGCACACATTTCAGCCATTCTTTTAAGGCCCGGAAGGAGCTGAGGAGCATTCAACGTGAACGTAGACTGCCAGTCAAAGGACTCATCCAGGAGGTGTCATCACATTGGAACTCAACCTTTTACATGCTGAGCGTCTGTCTGAGCAGTGGGGGGTAATAAATGATTATGTCTATAAACTGGGTTCTACTTTGAAAGACATGAGGCTAGAGTTGGAGGAATGGAAGCTAGTTGCAAGCCTGACAGACATGCTTTGGCCTTTTGAGGTCTTCACGCGTGAAGTCAGCAGGGAGGACTCTTCTTTGGGCAAAGCTATCCCATTGTTGGTCATGCTAGAGCACCAACTGAAGGCGGTATCTTCAACTTTCCGAGATGATGCTGAAAAGCAAGACGCATATCAGTTGGCGGAGAGTTTATTAATCCGCCTAGTTGCCAATGAAAGGCATAAAACCATACATACAGAACAACATTACATTTGTGCCACTATTCTGGATCCACGGTACACAAAGGCAGTGGCCAGCAAAGCATTCATTCCTTTTGACGAAGCAGATGTTTCAAAGTACAAACATTGGCTAGCTGTGTCAGCCACTCGGTTCGAAAAAGAGCAGCACAAAATTCAAGGAGCCGGCAGAAGTACAACTGAATCAGCATGCCATTCGGCGTCAAGTTCCACTTCTGAATCTGTGGCCGAAGGGAGTCACTTTCCCTCACAGCCATTAACGACACCAGCAGCAACCGTATCATCATCCTCACCTGCACCAGGCCCAGCCATAATATTGATGGATGCGGATTGACTTACTCATCAAGGGTTTGCTCGTTCCAGTGCTGCAAAGGCCGCAGATGGTACACAAAGTGGAGCAACCGTGGAGAACCTTGAGTCGATGGTGCAGGCCTATCTGGATGACCCAACAGAGGTCTTTGTTAATCCGAACCCATTGCTGTATTGGAATAGGAAAAGGCCTCTATGGCCACTGATCACCAACCTGGCTCTAAATTATTTGTCTTGCCCACTCGCAAGCGTGTCTTCTGAACGTGTTTTCAGTGCTGCTGGTGCTATTGTAACTTCAAAAAGGACCCGCCTCTCGCCCAAAAATGTGGAGAGGTTAACACTGATCAAGATGAATCAGCACTACTTACCACCAGATTACAAAATACGTGAATGCACGCAGGAAGAAGAGGACACCGACTTAGGTGACTGAAGTTCTTCTCTGTTAGCTGACCTACTCCCATCTCAATTCATAGAGTTTGAGGATAAGCTCTACTTCCCTGACACCGAGGCCTGAAAATGACTTCCTTTTTTTCGTCCTTATTCACTTTTATTCCTGTGTGTCTTTCTTTGTTTTGCAACTTTTACCACAACAAAACTCTAATCACATAATCACAACAAGTCCATCAGCAGCACTGTCTTCATCTTATTTTCCTTATTGATTTGAAGGAGCTGCAGTCTGCATTCCTGAGGTTCACAAGTTCACAACTCAATCATGCTCCTCTATCCTCCTCCTCCAGACTCCTCCTATCCATTTCCCTTAAGGCAGATGGATATATTACGAAGAATAAAGAAACTTTGTCTTCGTAGACGAGTCCCCTCAAGTGGGACTGAAATTACTGACTGACTACATGCTTGCTGATTGCTGACAGAATTACTTCTGAAATTGACAGGAGAGGCTGCCCTGTGGGCCCTCATTTTCCAAAGAAGATGCAGACAAAAAGTAGAACAGGTAATGAATAATGAGAAGATGGCATGCAGTGGACAGCAATGGCTGTTTGGCTCTGATGAAACCAATTGCTGTTTGTTTTTTGTGCATGAAATGAATCATATGTCTTGTCTTAGTTATTATGTAGTCTTTTACACAGTAATTGTAACTCATGTCTTCTACTCTGTTTTTTTTTTACCTTGTTCAATTCAAATTTTACTTCAACTTCAGGAGCCACTATGCTGCATTTTCCAATATGCAAAATTTCCTTGGAGTGGACTCATTTGCCAATATACCATGATGATTGATTAAATAATATATATCTTTTTTCTTTGCAGTCACTCACTGGGATGGATGGATCATCAGCGTCGATTTAGGTAAGAACTATGGCCAATTTGTGAGTGGCAAACAGGTAAACCAGTCTACAACAACTACTACAGCAGAACTACATGCCTGTCTATTCGTGGTATGTAGTCGTCGAGGGCGAGGCAGTGTACTTTTGTTGTTATGCCAGGCAGAGTCCACTCCACTCCAGACAGCAGTTCATGTAAAATTGGGGCTATGTAGCTTGCTGCATACAATTAGATATGCTTTGTCTGTCTGACAAAGAGCCAAGGTATGCTACATGAGGTTGCTTCACTCAGTGGTGCCTGCCTTGACCGTCTGCATGGAACAAATGATGAACTCAGACTTAACGTTAGCAATCCGCAATTACTCATCAGGCAGCCAGTGGACAGTGTGTCTGGTCACCAATATTGATTGACGGAGCGTAAGATGGAATGGAGGAGTATATTGCTAATAAGAGGAATGGCTGGATGCATGCAACTTCACCAATTCAACAGGACAACTACAACATAAAGTTACAGTATTCTCTCTTAACTTCTCCTTATCTTTTAAATGTTATTGTTGTAAACTTGAACTTCTATGAATGTGACTAGGTGCGTTTCTTTGTTCTCTGCTTCAAAGTCATCTCTCTAGCTATTTCATATGTTTCTATGCCATTTTTATAACTAACTTAATGTAGTAATAATAAGTGTTTATTCTCTATGAGGGCAGAAAGGCAAGTGAAATTGCGTAATTAATGCAGCCCTGTACTAGTGTCAATGTTAAATTGTTTCCTCATACTTACTAATAAGATGTAGTAAGTACAACTTTTGAGTAACCTAACCATCCGTTTAGCAAACAACTTCATACATGCAGTAGTGCACTACCTTTATGTCCCTTAAAAGATTTATGGATATCTTTGAATCCAAACATTTGTTTCTCTTCATTTGTTGTTTGTCCATGCAGTGTTTCTTTTATCTTCTCTCCACAAAACTTTTCCCAAAAACCCCCATTCCCATCCAATCTTCAAAAACCCTAACCCTCTTCCCCCGGGCTGTGTGGTTTTTCATTGAGGTATGACTAAATGACAACAAGAAATTCCACACACTTGCAGGGGAGAATAAGGTCTAAGCAACAAAAAAATGTTGGAAAATGAAATTTCATGTTCGACATCGTGGATTGAGCATCAAACATCATGCTCGTAGACATGACTAATCAAATGGTTAATTCTTATGTTTAAGTATCCTTTGCCTTCATAACATTTCTTACAGTAGCCATAGTCCACGAAACTAGTACTTATATTTAGAATACTTTAGCACTGCTTTGGCTTCAATTTATGGCACTGTTCTGTAGCGTACTATCTATCGTACTGTTTCTAATGCTACGCTCAGGCCACTCAATGTTTCATTTCCTTTTTTTTCATATGCTGCTACTGCCAGTGTGTACCACTACTACTACCAGCACAACAATGATATTTCATCCGTCGAAGTTTCTAGTCAACAACCAACCTTAATCACCATTTGCCATGCAGGCAGCCCTGTGGGTACCCCTATTCTCAAACACGAATCACAGGTAAGATAAGCATTTTGGACAGGTAAAATAATGGGCTAGGACTGGGAGGAGAGCAGAGACTGTCAGTACTACCAGTAAAGTACTATTAGGGCTACTGAATTCACTAACTCGGTACTGGCACTTTGGAACATTTCAGGACTAGATGTTTCATTCATGCTGGTAAGTTGGAAGAAACCAAACGTCCAGTAACTACCGCCCACCCCACACAAAATAATATGAACGCGTATACTATGTTTTGGTATGAAAAATAATTATTAATAAATATGTTGATGTAGTCAAAAATTTAAATAAATTAACCCAACTCACCCCCCCTGCCTAACCCCAACCAATGTCCAAAAGTCCAAAAGTCCCCTTTCCCAAACACCCAATTCCCACCCTCCCAACAGTCTTTAAAAAAGGGGCAAGGGACAGTCACTTCCTCCGGTGGTGTCCTCCTGTGGACAGCTGGTCCCGCACCTCCCGCACCTCCCGCAGCTCTTTGCAGAGGTCCCGGAGCTGTTGCTGATATTTTTTGACCAACCGCCTCAGGTAGTCCACTCTTTTACGGAGGCAGTGCTGACGTACCATCTAGGCTCTGGGGGGGGCAGCTGATTGTGTTGCTGCTGTGCGGCGGGAGGCTGTCGGGCCACGGCTCCGTTTGGCTGGAGGCTTCTGGCTGGTATACCCGGACGCACTGGAGGAGGATGCAGTGGTTGCTGTCTCCTCCTCCTGCTCCCGAGCCCACAGCCGCCGGCACAAATAGCCTCCAGCTTACGGGCCCTGGCCCCAACAGCCATTTCCTTTCTGGTGAGCATTTTTGGAATAGCATCTATATGAAGAAAGAAAGAACAATACTGTAGCCAATAGTCTTTAACATAACATCAAAATAATTCAACGGAAAGTTGACTCTCAGTAACACCAGCAAGTAGCAAACACAGTATAACATTTTGGTATGTATCTTCCCGCCATCTTTGTTGGCCTGTGACATTACTGGGAGTTTCAGGAATTCCACTAGCAGGACTATGGATGGACTCACACTACTACATACATAGTCAGAGAGTATTAAAAAAAAAGTCTTCTGTTTTTTTCTCTTGTTTTATAAAAGAAATTACTGGTACGTGAACTTGTGGTAGCCGGCATGGCAGCTCACTCAGTTTGCACCCAAGAAAAGCAGACACAAGCCATGATGACGCAGACTCTCAGTACTTTAGGCAGTACATGCAGGTGGGGATAGGAAGCTCTTACTTTTCTATAGGGGTGGCACTGCCACTGGCCATACTCGGTTACATCAAGGGCTACTGCTCAATGTAATGATATCTTTCGCACTGCCCCCCCGGGCCTTGACTACTACAAATGAAGAATGAGGATTATTCAATTCTGATCATATATCCTGCCGATCACATGATCTTTGGTTATATGATGGATGACTTTAGGTGCTTTGTTTTGATAGATTGAGTGAACTACAGCGATAGTCCACCCATGACACAGCTGAAATAAAATTATTAACATAGGGAGTGTGTGGTACACATAATTGCCGGAGGAAGGGACTTAACTTGATATAATGTTGTCAACTATACAATACATACACAATAGATTCTGTGCTTGCAAAGTAAAGTACTGTACTGTTAGTCAAGGCAGGGAGTATTTGTGAACAATCACAAATTCTAGTATTTGGATTTCTTCAGCTTTGCTACTCTGGCACGGATATGCTGTTCAAAGTAACAATCTTCATCCACTCAGCGTCTGCTCTACTACATCATACACATCTGCTATCGATGAGGAAAAAGAAGACAACATATAGCCTTCCAAACTACGTCTATCATTCTTCTTAATGTCTCAAATGTACCAAGGTTTCTTTTTCTCAACAACCAACTAACACCCTTTTAATTATATTTTGGAAACCACCGTTTTCTTCTCTTGACTTGCATTCAAAAACACCATTCTTTACAGTCATAAATGTTAAGACTCGCTCGTCCTTCATTTCACCCTTCTTTCACTTTTTGTTCTTCACATCCCTAAAGTACATCTGATATGACTTGGCTTCACGATAAAAGTTTGCCAGCTGAGTTGAAGTCAAATAGAGGGGGCCATTGCTTACCCGAGAAGTACAGCCGCTAATGCTATTACAAGTCAAGGTTGACTGTCTTCTCCATGATAGCCAAAAAGTAGTTCTAAATTAGTAACTGTTCTTATCAGTACAGTGTACTTGTACTAGTGTACTGTGTACTGTACAGAACATCATACACTCCTTTGTGAGCCTACTCAAAAATTTCAATGAGTAAGGAGTATAATAACTTACCACCGTCCGCCGCTCCTGAGCCTTCCCCCCAGCTCCTCCTGGTGGCGCTGCCGCATCTGGCGCCGGCACTGGTGGTCATCTGTGCCGCATCAGAGGTTGTTACGTCTAGAAATAACATGTCATATTTTCAGATGCCATACACAACCCCCTATTTCGTCTCGTAATGGAAGAAAATATTACATAACACATTTTTTATTACTGGGATTGAAAAAAGTAATGGTTTTGGGGAGGGTGTTAACTTTTTATATGCTTATTCCATTAAATGCTACACTTCTTAGGACAACTGGTGAATGCTTGCTTAACGTGCACCATTTTTCTAACTACAGAAAGAAGATTACATTGCCCTTCTGCCAACAGGACGATTCACCAACTACTAGTAAGTCATCACCAGCAGTACTTTAAGTACTTTTAAGAAGGGGGGGCTCCCGCACAGTTATTCTAATAATTCCATGTGTCTGTTAACTATTACGTTAAAGTAATTTGATTCATGGGAATGTTGTTTAAACTTTAACATACATTTTGACAAAATTAAATAAAGGTAATAATGCACTTAATGAGTCTACAATGTTTTAATCACAATGTAGATGAAACAAGGATATAATATCCAACATTACTTATTTTTGAAAGGTTGAATAGTGCCCCTGGGAGTACGGGAGGAGTGATAAGGTGAGGATAGTGCAGGTCGGGGATGGTGACAATAAAAACAGGCAAAAGTCTTGAATAATTGTGAATCAATTGTAGTATAAGGACAATAATAAATCCAAATAAATCGCTTAAACAAACACATGCCCCATGTAATACATTATTGCAATAGTCTCAGATGTGGGGCTGGGGTATTGTGGACGGTTGTCGACGTTTCGACCCACTGGATTGCAGGAGTTAGTTGAAACCTTGCGGCGGGGTCTTCATCAGCACTGGTAGGGGGCTAGCAACCTATTAGTATCAATAATTAGGTACAAATTAATAAACCCGTCTATTACAAACCAAAGTTAGATAATATAAGTAGGCACACAATTGGTGGAGAGCATACCTCAATTAATCAGTGTTCATCTGTAGATTAGTATTCGAGAAAAACTCGCTGTCAAGAGTTTGGAATCCTAAAGAGATTACAAACGGACCAAATTTTAAATTGCTGTATAGTGGGAAGTAGGATATATGCACAGCAAGAACTCATAGTTGGTCAGTATAGTAAAACAAAGGGCTTACGTCTTGGTGCGTTAGGGCTGAAATAGTAAGCTGGCCCGGGGACGCTGGGCCTGAGGTGATCAGACGAGTTCTCTAGAAATATAAAGGAATAAGTCAATCATGACCGTTGGGACCGAGAAGAGTTTCTGTTATCAAAAATATACCCGTGCGGGCTTACCCGGGAAAAGGGAATTATATGACGGTCGTCCCCAAGTTGAAGGCGAGGCGCTGTATAATGATTCCGAAGTTGCCCGCTAAAATAGAAAGGAGCATGGCATCAGTTAATAGCATGCTCGTAGGGGTATTAAGGACAAGAACTTTGCGTGGTATAGAACGCGCCGTGGCATCCGTAAGACTTACCGATTTCGAAGTCGAACCGGCGTTGGAGTCAAACCAGCGTGTTCTCAGCCAAAAGTGTAATGGCAACTCACTTCCTATTATTCCTCGGTAACTATGGGAACGGAGCCACGTGATGCCGGGTTCCGTGTAAACAGGGTGAAAAGACTCTGGACTAAACGTTACTAAGGAAGGTGGTAGCAATTTGATTAAATAACTTATTTGGGAGAGGATCGGAGGATTAGTAAAAACGATATTAGGGGGTGGGATGTAAATGTACACGGGCCAGCAGTGATGGTTAAATTGTTTTAGGTGTCAAGTATGATCAAAGGTATCTAGACTAGGTCGATATATCAATAATTGACTGGTAGTTAGGTAGGAACAAATTGTCAGTGGCGTACCTATCACAAGATGTTAGAGCCATAATACAATGCCATAGACAATAATCAATAAAGCATGGTTGTGTTCAGTTTACAAGAGCTAAAAGGTATAATTACAGCAACTAATCCCAAATGGTGTTTAAATGAAGGTAAATTCATATTTAAACATAGATGGCGTACCTATCGCAGGATGGTAAGGCCATATTAAATTATCATAGAATGTAAAGGACTAATGGTTTTAATGTCCATACAATGTTAAATATAAATATGTCGAGAAAATATGCACTTTCAGTATTTAAACCCAAGAGTACCTTTCAAATGACGGTAAAGACCTACTGATTAGATAACAAAAAAGTATATCACAGTCAAATTAGAGTACATAGCACTGTTGGTGACCAGATCAATAGGGGATCCGTGTCATTACAATTATAATAGGGACTGTCAAGTGAAATTGGACATATACAGGGTCAGACCTCATAAGGCAAAAAGCGAAACCCTCACAATTATATTATCAAAAAATCAGCAGATGTCAGTTAGTTATGATAATACTTCAGGAGAGTTTTAAGGTAGGGTGGCTAGTTGTGAAAATGAACTATAATGTTCATTGAGACCTGATTGGATCGAATCAAAAAAGAACATCCACTTGAGTTCCCGGGTGTTGAGAATGGTTGCAATGTTCCCACCACAGGGTCCTAATGTCACTTTTTCAAGTATCACCCACTTGAGGCTTTCAGGTGAATGGGAGGCCGATCTAAAATGATCCACCAGGGGTACGCCTAGATCCTCACACCAGATCCTGCTCATGTGTTGGAGGATGCACATTTTAGCCTTTTGTTGTGTCTGGCCAATGTAGATTAAGTCACATGGGCAGACTATTGCATAGATAATGTTCATTGTGTTGCAATTACTGAGTGACTTAAGCTGCACCTTCACATGGTTGTGTTGGAATTCTTTCGTCTGAATCGTGGAGTCACAGGCCTTGCAGTGGCCGTACCTAAAATGACCTAATATTGGTGGGAGATTCCATAGTGATGTTAGGGTGGGTTGGTCAGGAGTAGATAGAAGAGAGCGTACCACATAGTCTTTCACACTTTTAGCTTTTTTGAAAGCATGCAATGGAGTACATGCTTGATTGATGTCATCTGAGATCAGTTTCCAGTGGTGATTTATGATCTGCTTGATTTTGTTACTCTTGGTGGAGAAGGTGGTGACACAGACTAATCGATCATTTTCTTGGATGGCATGATCTTTTGGAGCCAAGAGGTGTTCCCGGGGGTAAAACCAAGCTCTTTTTCGTGCTTTAGTGATCAATCGCCTGGGATATCCTCGTTGTTGGAGACATTTAGACAAGTCATCTGATTGTTCGAAATAATGGTCCTTGACGGAGCAGTTCCTGCGGATGCGTAAAAACTGTCCAAATGGCAGATTGTCACGTAGAGCTCGAGGGTGATGGCTATTATACTGTAATAGTGAGTTTCTTTCTGTAGGTTTTCGAAATAATGTAGTTAGCAAGTGGCCTGCGTCTTCATAAATGGTAATATCCAGGAAGTTCACAGTTTGGTTATCTGACTGGATAGTAAACTGAAGGTGAGGTAACTGGCCATTGAGCCATGTATGAAACGTTGTCAGGTCTTTTAGATCACCATTCCAAATTAATAAAATGTCGTCAATGTACCTCATCCAGAGATAGATGTGATCTCTGAATGGGTTATGTGCGCACAGGACAGTGGTGTCTTCAAAAGCTGCCATATAAAAAATAGCTACATCCGGAGCGAAGGGAGCCCCCATCGCTACACCCTGGGTCTGAAGGAAGAATTGTTTTTTAAACATAAAAAAGTTATTTGTCATCGCTATCCTGAGCAAGGCGATAATAAATTCCGTTGGTACTTGCATGGGCGCCGATCTCTGTTGCAAGCATCTAGTTAGGACTGCCAAGGCTTCTTGTTGGGGAATACAGGTGTAGAGAGAGACTACATCACATGTTGCCAGTAATTGGTGTTGGGAGTCGAAAGGTAAGTTCTCAACAATGTTAATCATATGGAGAGTGTCTCTCAGATATGTCTGAGTAGCTTCAGCCAGAGGTTTGAGGAAGAAGTCGATGTATCTGCCCAGTGGCTCGAGTATAGATCCACACCCAGAGACGATGGGACGTCCGGTTGGATCCACCATACTCTTGTGGATCTTGGGGAGTGTATAGATGGTGGCTAAACGTGGGCATTGTTGGTTAAGATAGTCAACTCATTTTTAGTCAGGAAGCCTAGATCGTACCCATCCTGTGTTATTTCCAAAATTTCCAGAGCTATTGCTTGGGATGGATCAGATCTTAGTTGTTGATAGCTAGTGCCATCCGTGAGTTGTTGATTTATCTCTGCTTCATATTTACACATATCTTGAACTACAATGGCACCGCCCTTGTCCGCTGGTTTAATAACCACCTGATTGTTACTGGCGAGGGACTTAGTAAAGGACTATCTTATGTCCCTCGAACAGACCGGATCAGTTTACAGTACGAACTGAACTTTTTAAATCCTTTCGAAAAATCCGACAGAAATACTTCTTCAGGAACGCCGGTCCGTACATCAATCCCTCTTACACAGGTTTGAGGATTCCCTCCACCTTTGTTCCTCCGTCCTGCACTATGTCCCACAAAATACTTGCTTATGAAGCGGTGGTGTGGAGAGAGGTCAACAATACGTTGCTTGAAAAGACCTTCATCAAATACAATACCAGTAGAACTGAAAAAGCAGCACTCCAGTCCCTCGCCAGTAACAATCAGGTGGTTATTAAACCAGCGGACATGGGCAGTCTGTGGAGGTGAGGGCTAGCGTGCTGATGTCGTTGTTGATGGCTTAGCGGAATTGTGGGTGTAGGGATGGAGATCTGTAGATGAGTGTTATTTAGGCATGGGCGGAAAATCCGTTCCGCTCGCAGATTTTGCGGATTTTCGGGAAATCCGCAATCCGCGAGATTTGCGAATTTCCTGCAAAATCCGCAAATCCGCGAGCAGCGGATTTTGCTCGCACTGCTCGCACTGTTCGCGTGAGTTCGCGCCCCGCGAATAAGTGCGAAATTGCAGAAATACGATCTAAGCAAAACTGAAAGTAACTACTTACCAGGTTCAAAAGTTCAGGCACATCATTAGTAGCCATTTCCTGTAGTGCTTCCTGAGGGGCCCCTCCAGAGTTCAGTTGCCAGTTGCAACTATTATGTGACCCTGCTCTGAACCTCAGAATAGTTACACATATGCCACAAAGGTCCTGAATTACAGCTAAGGGAGACAAGCAGGAGCCAGGCTGGAAGTTAAAATCCATTAATCAGCCCCTAATTCATTATTGTCAGTTGGGGAAGGGCAGGTGTTGTAACTAATTTTGCAACAATGAAAGCACTTAGCAAGTGCAAAAGATCACTAATCAGGGCGCACTAAGGAAGCAGGTGCCAGCTAAAAAAATATTCTGTGACACATTAATCAGCCCCAAATTAATTCAGGTCACTTGAGGCAGGGAAGGTGTGCTTTGCTTTGCCGAAAATAATGTACACTGGACAACCAGAGGGTGTGGTGATGAAACAGAGGGTGGCATGGGTGGGCCAGAGGGTGGCATGAGTAGTCAGAGAGTGGCAGTGGTGACAGAGAGTGGCAGTGATGAAGAAGAGTGTCCCAAACAGGTTGGACACGTAGAAACAACAAGTTCGCAAAACTTGCGACCCGACAGGTAAGTTCGCAAATTGCGAAATTGTAAAAACCCTCGCGAACTGGCAGAAACACGGGCGAACACAAAAAAAAAAAAAAATCCGCAAATTCGCGGGAATTCGCGGATTTTGCGGATTGCGAGTTTGCAAATCCGCAAATTCGCGGATTGCCAATCCGCAAAATCCGCTCATGCCTAGTGTTATTCTAAGGGTGGTCAGCGGGTAGGTGTGAAACCTGAAATGCAGGTGCTTGACAATGCTGAGTGTGTCCTTGGTGTTGTATGTGACTCTGAGGGTGTACTTCTGAATGAATTGCAATTCATCCTCCTGGATTGTTGGTGTGGTCCCTGCGGGTGATCTTGTATCCGTATGTGATGGCAATGTTGAAGTTGTGTGCTGAGGATGCATTCAAACAGGTTACTGTAATGAAGGCGATGTGTGGGGCTGTTGTGTTGAGGAAGTAACAGAGTCCAATGGCGTGCTGGTGGACGGAGCGGGTGTGAAGTAGAAGGCACATGACCTGATTGTACGGACATGGTCTTGTAGGCGGGTCAGCATGCTGTAGGCAGTATGAGTTGCACACCCAGCATGCGAAGCTGTCGTGTGTACGCTTAGGGGTTGCCTGATAGCAGGTAGTTGGTTGTCTGGTGTTCATTGCTTGTAGGGTGGCTGGAGCTTGAGTCTGTTGTGTTACATGGGTCATGCAAGGATCAGAGGGTCTTGCACTGTGCACGTTGCAGGCACTGACGGGCGCTGACGGTCCAGCCTTTGGCATGGAGTTGGCCCAACAGTGTCACAGACAAGCTGCTGCCTTCATTAAGAATGGGTGGGGGAGGGAGGAGCATCTGGGAGGCGTGTGGTTTGCAGAATCAGGGCACTTGGTGGGGATTTGCTGCAGGGGAGGCAGCAGCTGGAATGCGTGAACACCTGATGGCTGAAGGGGTGAGAAACTAGGCCAAAACTAGCACACAAAGACAAGGAAGTTAGAAAGGCACAGTGTAACAGGTGTATGGAAAGGAAAGAGTATCTGGTTACTCATGGGTCACTCAAAGAAAATGGATGAACAATCACAAAAAATGACGGGCACAGGATCAGGCTCCAAAAGGCAAAGCTGCGCCCAGGACACACAGAGCGTCAGCAGGTGTTGCCTGCCCGTTGTGGGTAGCAACCTGCACAAATGCATACACAACCAAGTACTTCATGCACAATAGGGATCATTAGCCAAGAAGAACTGCATGCATCTTGCCAAAGTACACATACACCCATATGCATAATCTTTGACACTTATGCAATAAATGACGCATGCAAAGTGGCAAGAGATCTCCGGTGACAGAGATGAGACACATTGTACTGTGGTGAACACATTTACTACACAAACGGATCAAGTAAGTGTTGAGGCCATGCTGCATGAGCCAATGCCCATGGCCAGTGCCAATGCTCTACAGAAAATAACAGTCATGTAATGAGTCTACCTGTACTGCTGGTGAACCAATGTGCACATGACTGCCTGTGACTGTCAGGGCCTTGAATCCTCGGAAACGTGCGATGCTCAAAGGGGTCCATCTCCCGATAGCCCCCTGGTCTGAGTAGAAATTACAGACTCAAAAGGGTGATCAGGTGAGGGAAGGAAAGGAAGGGAACAGCAGGAAAGGAGATCTGAAACAAAGGTAAATAAGCATAAGGATTCAACACTTCTTGTCACTGAATCACAGAATACCTCAGGACCTATACTGTAACAGTAATACCTGTAAAGGAAAACAACAGCCACTGTATCCTAGTTGGGATCACAGTAATGAAAGTGCTACTGGATCTGAGGATCAAACAAGGACATTACTACACACTTACAAAGAAGGCTGTTCTATATGTTTCGATGTATGTATCCAGCAGTTAGCAACATACCCAAAAAAGTTTTAAGAGCCACGTAACTGGGGAATTTGAGCTTTCTTCAGGATAAGCTCTACAATCCCCTGCTGTGAAAACATATATGAACAATCCACATGAATTCATAGCACATGGAAAGGTGATGAAACACCATAACACACCAAAGATAATGTTGTACAAGTTGCAAAAGAAATGGCCAAAATTATGATCCTGTTCCAAGGATGGTGCAACTAGCACAGGGATCACCAAAGAAACATAAAAGGTAGCAGAGTATTGCAGCGATAAGAATGGGGTATAACGCTCTGCAGGCTGCTTCAACGTAATTAGAGCCTTGTGGTAATCCAGAAATTCAAGGTACATGAATAAAGTCCAATAAACAGAAATTCAAATGAGCTGCTGGGAGTCTCACACAAAGCGGACAATCCGTAGTTCCCCCAGGGAATCAGTGAAGGTCAAGAAGGGAAATTACTGACGATAATGGAGTTGTGCACCGTTGGCATTCAGTATCTGTTACCAAGAAGGGAAATTACCCAGCTCCCGCAAGTGCCTTAAGAAGCTCGTCCAACGAGGGAGGGAATTAGGTAAACACAAGGAAGCCCCGCAAGAGCCAGTCATTGGCTCATCCAACTGGGCTTTGCATTGCGAAACAGAACAAGCTGCTGGGCCGGAACTCAACAGAGAGTAACGAAGAGCGATGGTGCATAAGCACCCCTACCATGACCAGGATATGCAGCACGCCACAAGAGAATCCTGGAATTAACGGCACCTGACTGGTGCCACGGATGCGTTTAAATTTACTTCCACGCAACGTTGTGAGGTCATCAGCGCCACGATCTTGGCTTCATGGGAAATGTAATTTATCATCCACTTACTGAAAAGGCTTGCCCCGCAGTGTTCTCCACTGGCCCTGAGGAAGTGACGTGACAGTGACATGACATACTGGCACAAAGGGCAATGCATCCATACGAACAGACTCCCAGGATAGTTGACAGAACATGTGGGACATACTCTGGCTCCCACCTTCACAACATGGATATTGGAAATCCAAATGTACTGGCCCACAAGATTAAGTGGATGAGCCAAATACATCCTGCTGCACACAGAGAGGCTGCATTTCCTCATAGAGCCTGTTGTGATGTCCCACACACTCTCAACCCATGGCATAAGCAATGTGTCAGGGGAAAGGTTTACACACATTGATGTCTTCACCAGAGTCCACACTTCACTACAGATGACAGTCAAGAAGGGTGACTGTCATGTCATGGGAGTGTTGCTACCTGTTATTTGATCCATGGTGATGAGACATGTATGCATGGTACTGCAACATGCACAGAAACAGTTCCCACACATTCCCAAAGCGTACCAGCACCAAAAAGCCTGTTTGGATCTCTTACCCGAACTGACATTTACACATGTCCGTGCATGGAACGCTGATTCAGCCCACGTTGCAATCATCATGAGGAATAGCAGGAGGACAAAGATGACACGAGCAGACAACAGGCACAGCAACCTGGGAATGACAGACCCACAAGACGTCACCGGTAAAAATATTTTGCAGCAGACATGGGCAGTTAAGAAACATGAACAATGTAGGACACATGCAAATTTCAGAGAAAGTCATTGCGCATTACTGTGTGGCATGACATCAGCACTCGAGTGACACATCAGAACACACATCAAAGTCACTTTGCATACAGTCAGCTGGACACACACATTGCAACGCATGCCACTCAATGCTACAAGCTTGCTCACTCATACCCGGTGACTCACAATTATGAGAAGAAGTTGCGTATGAGCTGACTCCGGATATCATCCTCCTTCTCCTCATCACTTGCATCGTGACCAAGCCCTTGATCCTCAACGGGTGGATGTTCCTGCTCCTCAGGATCCAGGATGAGTGACACTGCCTTCTCAACTGCCATGTTGTGCAGCATGCAGCACACAATGAAGATCTTACAGACCTTGTCCGGTGCATATGGGAGGGATCCGCCGGTCTTATTGAGGCACCAAAATCGGCTCTTCAGGAGGCCAAACATCCTCTCAAGCACTCGCCTGGTCTGCCCATGAGTATTATTGTACCGCTGATCTGCAGCTTTTCTTGGGTTGCGGAGAGGTGTCATTAGCCATGACATGTTGGGATATCCAGAGTCCCCTACATAGATACATCATGTAAATAAGTTGGTCAGGAGATTCTGTTAGAGCAAAAGATACTGAAACATACAGGACAAACAGAGTTTACCCACCAAGAGATGCCCACTTGTTGCGCAGCTGCAGCATTATTTATGGCAACCTGCTAGGCCTCATGATGAATGCATTGTGTGCCGATCCTGGAAAACGTGCACAACATGGGAAATCAGCATGCTAGCAAGACACACCACAAGGGCATTTATTGAATGGTAATGTTTACCGTTGTGGTAAGCCTGCTCCTGTGCTTGTGGTGGCACCAAAGCCACAAGTGTCCCATCAATGGACCCAATGACATGTGGCATCCCTCCCATAGAATCACCCTTGACATCTCTCAACTCTTAAAGGGGTAGGAAATTTGATGAAGTCATCAATGTGCTCCAACATGGCTGCCAAAACATCACACAAGACACGGCTTAACATCGTCTGTGACATTCCACCAACATCAGCTATGGTTAATACCTGTAGCAAAAAAATGTAGGGCTGCCATCACCTTTATCTTGGGGGTCAGGGCAGTAGGACACATGTGTTGCGGTTGGAGATGTGGTGCCAGATTGTTCGTCAACTCCTGAATCAACTGTTGAGTGAATCTGTAACGTCGGATGCAGGCACGTTCCCTCATAGTAGCCAAGTCTGGGAATGGCCTTGGTACAGGCGGTGCCCTGCAGGACATATTTGGGAATAATGAAGATTGACAGTCAGCCAACATCAATGGCAATGTACATAGCACATGAAAAACTGCTACTAGACATCAGGTCACTATGGAGTCTGGCATGTGCAATAGATTTGCTGGCACGTCTACGAAAAGCCAGATACACCTTTTGATTGACAAATCAACATGACATGCCCTGAAATGAGCTGCTGGGCCGGTCTGAGTGAACATCCCGAGATATCACCGGAGCGACACACGTCACCATACCTGCAGTGGAAGGATGTCATCCCATCCAGACAGACAGCTGACTGCAAGGCACACGCACAGGTCACATGGAATATCAAATGTACATATCAAACACATTGCAATTAAGGTGTACACGTGACAAGGAAACAACACATCCATTGACACGACGCAGACATGTATGCCTGGGGAAATATGATGTCTGATGCACACACTCAACAGTCGTGGGACTCCACATGTGGGATGGTGTGCATAGATCTGAAACCATTACAATCTCAACACAGATCCATGTTAGATGCACCAACAGCAGATGCATTTTACGGAACATAAACAGCTAGCTCAATATTACACATGACACACACCTGACATAGTCACATAGGGTCATGCTGAGCGTGATATGTCAGTTGACAAAGTGCCCCAGTCCCTGCCATCAGGAGACAGGTGCCGGTAGTGATGACTGTGCTAACCCAGTGTTGCTGTGCCTTTCCGAATTGGACTAATAATACACATGTGACAAGTGTCAATGGGGTGTGTGCCACATAGTGCCCCATCACACATGGCATGTGTCCACAGGTCATCACACATCGATTGTGCAACAAGATTAGATGCCCTGTGCTACATCACTGGCTGCCTCACCTAGGGCCTGCACATGAAAGTATGCAATGACACGTACTTGATAGACATCCTTGTGTGAACCGTACCCCTACATCTCTGCCGTGTGCGTGCTTCATATCAACATTGTAATGGTGCCATACACAAGTGTGTAAAACGCACCGTACCCGTGCATTCGCATCACTGTGAGAAACGTACTGTACCCCTGAATTCGCATCAGCATGTAAAATGCACCGTACCCCGCATTCGCATCAGCGTGTGAAATGCACCGTACCCCTGCATTTGCATCAGTGTGTGAAATGCAACGTACCCCTGCATTAGCATCAGGGTGTGAAATGCACCATGCGAAACGCACCGTACTCCTTCATTCACATCAACGTGTGAAACGCACCATACACCTGCATTCGCATCAGCATGTGAAATGCACTGTACCCTTGCATTTGCATCAGTGTGTGAAACGCACATTGTGAAACGCACCGTACCCCTGCATTCACATCAGCGTGTGAAACGCACCGTACCACTGCATTCGCATCAGCGTGTAAAATGCACCATACCCCTGCATTCCCATCAGCATTTGAAATGCACTGTAACCCTGCATTCGCATCAGCGTGTGACAAGCAACGTACCCCTGCATTCGCATCAGCGTGAGAAATGCACCGTACCACTGCATTCGCATCAGCGTGTGAAACGCACTGTGTGAAATGCACCGTACCCCTGCATTCGCATCAGCGTGTGAAACGCACCGTACCCCTGCATTCGCATCAGTGTGTGAAATGCACCGTACCCCTGCATTCGCATCAGCATGTGAAACGAACCGTACCCCTGCATTCCAATCAGCGTGTGAAACGCACCGTACCCCTGCATTTGCATCAGTGTGTGAAATGCACTGTACCTCTGCATTCGCATCAGGATGTGAAACACACTATATCCCTACATTTGCATCAGCATGTGAAATGCACAGTACCCCTGCATTCGCATCAGCGTGTGAAACGCACCGTACCCCTGCATTCGCATCAGCGTGTGAAATGCACCGTACCCCTGCATTCGCTTCAGCGTCTGAAATGCACCATACACCTGCATTTGCTTCATCGTGTGTAACGCACTGTGCCCCTGCATTTGCATCAGCGTGTGGAATGCACAGTACCCCTACTTTCCGGGCATGTGTGCGCATTACTATTGTAATGGTGCCATACGTGAGCGCGTGAAATGCACCGTACACGTGTGTGGATCTCAAAATTACTTAGGGGACACATAGGGGATGAGCAGTAGGCCCTGAATGCAGCCTGGGTGTCATGGATACTGAGTTTTGAGTAGCTATGTGTTCTACAGGTCTCCTTCAAAAGTCATTTGGCCCAAAAAGTACAATGTTGAAAATTATTGTTGAGCTGAAGCTCAAATTTTAAATGATGCAAATGCGTGTCAGAGCCGTATGTTTAAAGGGATTGGAGGAAACGTACGATGCGAACGAATCTGATCTATCACTCTGTACTCCTCGAACTGAAAGCTCCTCAGCGGCACTGACTTAAGGCAGCATGAACCCCTGAGAGAGCACTTGCCTGCACAACATTGGAGTGGACCACACTGCTGCTGTCTCTGCATCCTCTGTCTACTGCAATGGCACGTACTGTGGAGAGGGCCCCAGCATTCACTGAGTAAGAAAACCAGGCCCTGCTGGATAGCCTCCTCCCACAGTACCCGAAGCTGTATGGGAGACCAGAGGAGCAGGTGAGTGCTGACTCCACTACCGTTGACTGTGCACCTGGTGTGTGATTGTCACAACAGGCATTTATTTATTTATTTTTATTTTAAAGGTTTTATATAGCGCTGGCTAGACCCAGAGGTCTATAGCGTAGGTCTTTAGGCAGGGAGTTCTAGATGGAATGAGCGTGCCTGAGGCTTTTCTTTTTTAGCAGAGGGGGAATAAGTATGAGGTCATTGGTACTCCTTGTCATTAGGGTGCAGCCTGCTTTGTGTAGTTTGTCTGAGAGGTAACGTGGAGAGTTTTGATGAAGTGCTTTATGCGTGATACATGCAATCGTGTAGGTGGATCTGTCTTCGATGGGAAGCCATTTGAGTGTTTTAAGCGCGGGGGAGATGTGGTTGAACCATTTGTAGTCAAAGATAAGTCTTGCAGCTAGGTTGAGCACAGATTTGAGAGGTGCAAGGTGGACTTTAGGTGTTCCAGCAAGAATAGCATTACCATAGTCAATTCTAGACAGGACTAGCGATTGGACAACAGTTTTAAAGTCATCGGCCGGGATGAAGGGTTTCATTTTTTTGAGATGGCGGAGAGTGAAGAGCGCTCCTTTGGCTGTGGTTTTATGTGGGAGGAAAGAGTAAGGTTATAATGAATGGTGATGCCTAGGGACTTAACTGAGTTGGTAGTGGTGAGAGAGCAGTTGAGGGCATTAAGGTTGGATATCCAGTTTTGTATGGGGAGAGGGTTGTTTTTAGGGGCGAAGAGAATGATTTTGGTTTTTTAGGGTTAAGTTTAAGATGATTGCGATGGAACCATGATTGGATCTTCGACATTGAGGTGTAGGACATTAGAGTGGGATTTAATCTTCTAGTAAAGTTGGGTGTCGTTAGTATAGAGGTGTTAATTGATTCCTGCTTGTTTGAGGATGAGGGTGAGTGGTTCCATGAAGAGGTTGAAGAGCGCGGGAGAGAGAATGGATCCCTGGGGTACACAGAGGGCGATTGGAGTGGAGTTAGAAAGACAGTTCCCGATTTTGATTTGTTGGGTTCTGTGTTGGAGAAAGGAGGTGAACCATTTGAGGACATGGCCATTGAGGCCAAAGTGGATTTTGAAGGTGTTAAGTAAGGCAGAATGGTTAACAGTATCGAAAGCCGCGGAGAGGTCGAGGAGAATGAGTAGGGAAGACTCACCATTGTATGTATATGTATGTATAAATGATTTTGTAACGCACACTGTTACTGGGTAGTATCCTGGCGCGGTGGGAAAAGCAAAGAAGGATGAGCAGGGATCAACTTAGGAACTGCTACTGAATAGGTAGGTTTTTAAATTCTTTTTAAATTGGGCTACAGATTGACTGGAGCGCAGATGAAAGGGGAGAGCATTCCAGGCGCGGGCAGCGACCACAGCAATGGACTGTCCCCCTAGTCTGGTTCGCTTAAATCGGGGAAGGGTCATTTTAAATAGGGAAGATGATCGGAGAACTCTTGTAGGGGCATACAGTGTAAATCTTTTCTTTAAATAGACTGGTCCTTGGTCATGAGTCGCTCTGAACGCAAGTACCAAGGTTTTAAAGAGGATAGGTTGAGGAACTGGGAGCCAGTGGAGGCCGGACATATGGGACCGGACACTCTTCCATCTGGGAACGTTGCAAAGAAGACGAACAGCGGCATTCTGAATGACCAACAAACGTTTGGTCAAATAGGCTGGAATGCCTCTGAACAAGGAGTTCGCGTAGTCCAGCCTTGCTAGAATGAGTGCTCGGGCAACCGTCTCCCTCGCCTCTCTAGGGAGTAGTGGAAAAAATTTCCCGAGCATTCTCAAGGTGGCAAAACACGTTCCGGTCAATTTTTTTATATGGACCTCAAATTTTAGATCCTCTCCGAACCAAATCCCAAGATTTTTCGCAGGGCCACCCATTTCCTTAGGACAAGGGATATTCGGGGGCCACAACGAATTTTTGAAACTTGGGGGGAAAGATCCATAAAAGAGGACCTCTGATTTGTCCTCATTACATTTTAATTGGGCCAGCGTTAACCAGCGGAAAACTGAGGATAGGCAGAGATGGGGCTTTGCTGTGTCCAGATGATCGTCAGGCCAGGTGAAAAGAAGCTACGTATCATCCGCATATCCTATAATCTTAGCCCCGTACTGTTCTGCAAGATACACCAAGGGGGTAATATAAATGTTGAACAGTAGGGGGCTAAGAGTGGAACCCTGTGGGACCCCCGTAAGGAGTGGTTTTGGTTCCGAGGCATAAGGCGGCATCCAGACCTGTTGAGTCCTTCCCGAAAGAAATGAGGACACCCAGGCCAGGGCATTGCCACCAATGCCGATGGTCGATAACCTGGCGGTGAGGAGAGCATGGGGGACGGTATCGAAGGCGGCAGAGAGATCCAATAGGATCAGGACTGCTCTGCTGCCCCCGTCCAGACACTCCCGAATCGACTCCGTCATCTCTACCAGGGCCGTTTCAGTGCTGTAAGCAGCCCTGAATCCCAATTGGGCTGGGTGCAGGGCATTGGATGACTCTACAAAACTTTCTAGTTGTCGAAAGCCTATTTTCTCACAGATTTTGGTTAAGGCAGGGAGAAGAGAAATAGGCCGGTAATTACCGGGAACCGTTGCATCAAGGCCAGGTTTCTTCAGGAGCGGCAGAAGCTTAGCCTGTTTCCACTCAGCAGGGACCATTGCCGAGGAAAGAGAGAGGTTTACGATCTGGGTAACATCCCCACAGACAGTGCTGGCCACTTCTGACAGAACCCGAGCCGGACACGGATCTGCGGGAGAGCCTGATTTAAGGCATTCGAGAAGGGGCAAAACATCACACTCAGTCACCAAAGCAAAGTTAGTGAGCTGTTGGGTATCGGAGGGATCGGACATACAGAAGATGTTAGACCCTGGAATCCCAGTCGATGATGTGGAAGTAAAAACCTGCTGAATCTTGGCTATCTTGTCTGTAAAGAAATTAGACAGAACTTCACACCATTCCCCAGAGGATGGAAGAGTGGTGGATTCTGCAACAGGGGACACAAAACTTTTAACAATAGAGAAAATTTCTCTACTGTTGTTTTCCGCTTTAGCTATTCTTCCTGCATAATATAGTCCTTTAGCAGTTTTAATAGCGGTATAATATTTCCTTTGGGCAGTACGCAGGGCGGCCTTTGTGTCAGAGCTATAGTCACGCCTCCAGACTCGCTCCAATTTTTTGCAACCCAGTTTTTGCTCCCTCAACTCAGGGGAAAACCAGGGTTGAGAGGGGCTATGTCGAAATCTGGGTGCGGTAGCATGTTTGGTGGACGCATTTGTCGCCTGTCGAACCCACCCATTGAAATCATCAACCGCCTTGCCCAGCTCGGGTGAGAGGGACTGGTGAGTTTTTAACAGTTCCTGGCCAAACACAGCCAGGTTAATATTCTGAGGGTGACTGACGGGGGGTGTCAAAGCTGATCTACCCATGTTACCCACATCCCATGAAAACCTGACCAGGTCGTGATCAGACCAGGTGACCTTTTCCGGGTCTAACATTTTAATGGGAAAGTTAGAGCACACCAGGTCTAAAAGATGACCACCGGTATGAGTTGGAGACGACACCCATTGCTTGAGCTGTGACAAATCCAAGACCTCTTCAAGTCTGCGCGATTCCAGAGCGTCAATGTTGTCAACGTGAATATTGAAATCGCCGACCAGAAGGAATCTGGGAAAGTTCAGGGCCCGGGGCACAATACAGTCCTCCAACGTCTCAATGAAGTGAATGGCAGGGCCTGGGGGCCTGTAGACCAGGGACCCCCCCAGCGTAAAGTGTGGGCTAATAACAAGGGAAAAATGAAGAACTTCGCCCTCCACCCCCACTGCTAATTGCTCGGAGGTAAAGTGCCACTCTTCTTTGAATATTACTGCTAAACCCCCTCCCCTGCCCAGAGGTCTATCCCCTCTGGCAATCTTAAAGCCTCTAGGAACTGCCAGTTCAAGTTCAAGTCCAATTGTCAAGCGAGTGACGAATGTCATCCACTATATTGAGCATGGCAGATTCTGTTCGGCATCCTTTTCTGAAGCCGGATTGCAGTGAGTCAAAGAGGTTGAACGTCTTCATGTGATTGTCCAGTTGGAGCAGGGTGCACTTTTCAAGGACTTGGACAGGAGAGGGAGGTTAGAGTTAGGTCGGAGGTTATTTAGGTCATTGGGATCAGTGTTGGGATTTTTGGGGATGGGTGTGATTTGACCCAGTTGGAGGGAGGCGGGAACACACCAGGTGGTCAGGGATGCGTTAATAATAGTGGTCCAGAGAGGGGCAATCATATGTTTAAGGTCTAGGACAAGGTTAGAGGGCATAGGGTCTTTGGTGTGAGTAAATGGTTTGAGTTTAGAGATTATATTATAGACTTCATGTTCAGTGACAGGGTGAAAATTATGCCAGGAGGCGTTGTTTTTTTGTTGCTGGGGCAGAAAAGGGTTGGATTCAGGTGGGAAGGTAACGGATGAGAGGCGGGAGGGGACCTGGGGAGGATTAGATGAGGATGGAGGATCAGGGGAAATCTCATAGAAAGGTAGTGGGTTGGGGGAGGAGGAGTTTAAGAGGAAGGATTGATCAATTTTGGAGACTTTATTAGAGAAGAAATTTGCAATTACTTCACATTTCTTATTAGTGGCTATCAGCTTAAGGGGGCAGAGGAAGTTTGGTTCTTGACAATGCTGAAAAGTTCTCTAGGTCTATTTTTGGCCCTATCAAGCTGTGTTCGGAAGAAGGAGGCCTTTTCATTGAGGATGTGTTTTTTGTAATTGGACCTAGCGGATCAGAGGAGGGCTAGATGGGAGGCGTTTGGAAGTTGCCTCCAGGTTCTTTTGGCCTGCCTAAGGGAACGTCTTTCGTTGTTAAGATCAGAGTTGAACCAGGTTTTGGAAAGTATGTTTCTTTGGGTTTTTAGTTTGGGAGGTGCCACTTGGTCTAGGACCACAGTAACTGATTTATTATAGTGCTCGGTTAGAGTGTTAGCATTTTGGGAGAGGGGAGTTAGCAGGAATTGGGCTTTGAGCTTCATTTCTAGTTCGCCTGGGGGGATAAGATGGAGGTTTCTGATTAATTTCTTGTGTTTGATGTTTTTGGCTTGGAGTGGAGGGGCTATAGTGGTGATAGTGAAGAGGATGAGGTGATGGTCGGACCAGTCAATTGAGATGATGTTGGAAAGGGAAGCCAAATCATTGTTAGTGATGATGGCATCAAGAGTAGACCCCTTGGTGTGTGTTGGGGAGTGACAGATTTGTTTAAGGTCACTGATCTCCATAAGATCCGTGAGGAGGTTAACAGCAGGGTCTTTGATTTAATTCCAGTGGAGGTTGAAGTCTCCAAGGAAGAGATTTTTAGAGTTGGAAAGTGATGATTGGGTGAGGAGGTCAGAAAGTTCCTCAGCGAAGAGAAGGGATTCGCCCGGAGGGTGGTAGATATTGTGGAGGCAAATGGGTGTGGCGCCCTGGATTTTAAGTTCGGCTCTGAGGTATTCAAATGTGTGGGGTCAGAGTTCTTGACAAGCGAAAGTTGAAGTTCATTTTTGAAGATGATAGCTAAACCACCTCCAATTTTATCTAGTCTTTCTTTTCTAAGTATGGAGTAACCCGGGGGAGGATAGTAGGTCAAGGATAGATGTAGAAGGGGCCTTGAGCCAAGTTTTCATAAGGAAAGCAATATCAATGTCTTCGAAGAGAATGGTTTCAGCTATTTTAGTTGCATGCCTGACAGCTGAGTGGCAGTTGACCAGCATTCAAGTGAGGGGTTTTGGGTTGTTTATGGGGGGAAAGCATGTTTGGATAGTGGTAAGTTGTGTTGGGGGCCTGAGTGAGACGGGGGTGGAAGGGGTTCCTCTTGTCCCCAAGATCACTGGATGCATTGTGTCCAGGTGGGACAGACATGCAATGTGGTTTTGAGTGAGTCCCAGGGGTGTACATGCTGATGTCTCTCAGAGCATGATGTAGTTCATGTGTGTTCACTCCTCACTTGAATTGTGCTTACTGTGACATTCACGGCATAGTGAATGACACATTCAGCCATGCCAGACCTTGGTGGCTTTATTTCCATATGTCCTGAGGTGGAACGGTGGTCTCCCTGGAGTGAAAGGTGACTGTACTCACAGAAGTTTATGACTTGAGGGGACCTGTGGTGAGATTGTCCAAATGATGTGTTCGACCTCATGGACATTGATGTGTGTGAATGTGCCTTGTCATGTGGGTGAGTGTGCATGTGATGTGCTGCACCACTGCTGCATGGCGTATGCAGCAGCTTTCCCCATCTGATGTGACAAGTAAGCAGTGCTGTGTGCCTGACTTGCAAAGCTAGCACGACACCTGTGACACCCCACAGGCAAGTGGCACATGTGCAAAGTGAGGGTTGTATCCGCTGTTATCAGTGACAGGCGAGTGATCTGTGCCAGGGTGTGTCTATCTGTGGAGTGGGATATGTGACTGCTTGGCACGTGCTGTCCCACACCCTGCAGTTACATGTGCTGCCCAGTGTGTGCCATGATCAGTGAGTGTGTTGCACCCGTTACGCCATCTGTTGGCTTTCAAATGCCATGTAGTGCATTGGGGCTTGCACACAGGACAAATTCACATGGACAATGATGCAAGTCCTGTCGGCATCCTATGCCCTGTTCACATTATCAAAGATGTTCAAGTGTGGGTCTCAGGGACATGGAGCAGGTGTAGTAATGGTGTCTCACTGTGTTTTCCTGACAGGTAACACCCTACGAGAAAGGGGAAATCTGGTGGGACATCGTCAGGGCCGGCAGGTCTGCGGGGGCACTCGCCGGTGCCTGAGGAATGTGCATAAGATGTGGCAGGACATCCGGTGCTGGACCCGGCGTATCGTCCGGGTCCAACTGAAGTTGTCACCTCCACGCCGGCATGGTAGACGCCATCGCCTGACCCCCCCACATGCTCCGTGTCCTGGCGGTGGTGTTCCCAGACCTCGATGGGAAGTTGTAGAAGAGACAGCAGCAAAGAGGGGGTAGGTACATGGCTATTTGTTGTGTTGTGTGTCATCGGCATTTTGAGTTGCCCTGAAGCCTGGCTACACTCCGACAGTTGGGGTGTCAGCTCAGACAGGTTATATGTTTAGGGCCTTTTCGGCTCCCATAGTCACCTGGTGCTCATTTTCATCCCTTCCCCTCCTTAACATGTGTTCCCTGGTCTGTTTATAATCACATTTGCACATGTTCATCTAGGGTGCAAGAAAATCCGACTGCACATTGGTTTCCGCATCATGTGGGAGAGTGGTCTGTGACATGTGGAGTGGTGTGGCTCACTGGTTAGAGGCGGCAGACCCAGAAGCAGAGAACGGCCCGGGAACCAGGGTTCAATTCCCGACGTGGCAGGGTCATTGACCAGGGTCAGCGGACTCGATAATTCTCACCTCGGTGCCTACTCTAACCAGCGATCACACTCGGCAACTCTGGGCATTAGCTTGCCTCATCTCTACAACGGCCCCCCACATTCGCCGGGGATGCCTGGTTTCACCTTGGAGATACCCAGTAGGGACCATCTCACGGGGATAGCCAGGACGGGTTCCCCAGGGGTCTACAGCGCCACGACGCCTCAGGGCAGCAGTGCGCTTTACAAGACACATACATTTACATTTACATGTGTTGAGACCTTGCCTGTGCCTTGACCTGTGCACTGCGTCGGGGCTCCATATTTGTTGGCACTGATGATGACTCTCAACAGAGGAGTGTGAGGTTTCAACTGCACACCCTTGCAGCATGCATGACCTATGTTGTGTCCTTAGACATGATGTACATCAGTGGGAGATATGCATAGTGCCATGACGGTTGCTCATGGTACAGTCAGCTCATTCCAGACACATGGATCAGTGTGCCCACTACAGTCCCCAGAGACACCCTGGCCTCATAATCATGTGTGTCATCCAACACTGTGCCCATTCTATGTGGGTTCAGCATGGGTCTGCCTCTGTGGCATTGTGCCCAGGCATAGTTTGTATTTTTCCTGCTACATGTGTCCACTGGACAGGGATACAACATTTGGCTTGTGCGTACTCACACTGGGCAGTGCCTGTGTGCCTATTCACAACAATCTGTTGGTGAGGTTGGGTTACTTTTGGAATTGTTGCAGCACAGTTTTTGTTACCCCGATTCAGAGGTCTCGCTTCTTGAGCTGTATCAATCACATTGACTGAGGTATGGGGGTGTTGTGCGGGAGAGGTCTACATGGGCCCGCCTGATTTAGCCTTGCCAGGTCTGGCCTGTGAGTGAGAATTTGCTGAACAATGATTCACCATTCACTGCCCCTGTGATGGTGGTCAGTGATTTCAGTTGTGGCTTTGCAACCTATGTCATTTTGTTCCAGACATGATACAGGCTTATACATTTTTGCCACATGTATGTAGTTCAAATGCAACGCTGTTTTGTCTTTGTGTGCAGACATCTGTGTCAACATTTTGCCTGGGGATAACGGTGTGTCCACAATTCAGCAATTATTCTGTTAATCAGAATTGCAGGCCCATTAGCTTAATCATTGTCCTGAGATGGGACATGTGTGCCACTCCACATGACAGCCAGTAGGTCTTATGTCCAAGCAACTGTGTCCTCAGGGAATGGATGCCCATGAGAGGACTGATATATTTCAAGTTGTGTCACATAAATGATTGTACCTTGGCACTCCCAACACTTGTTAAAAGTTGCTTATGTTTAGAATGTTTTAATATGATGAATTGTGTAAATAACACTTATGTGCCTGCATGATAGATGTCTCAAAAGGTAGTGCACACAAAACAACGTTTCCACTTTCATGGAAGACGCTGGCACCTTTTCCAAGAGATCAGACAAAATGTGAGGCAACACTTTGCACTGCGATGCGCTACATTTTTCGTGCTAGTTCATAGAAGTGTTCCACAAGTAGTCCACTTTATCTGATTTTCAAATTACAAGCTTTTTCTTTCAACCATTTAATCCAATTAAAGGTTCAAAATTCAAGAAATACAAATCGCGAACTGATGGTGAAAAATAGACGCCCAGATACCTTTTTGGTCTATTGTTAATACAACTCTGAATATCAGGGTGCAATTCAGGATTTATAATACCACAAATTAAAATCTTGGTTTTCTTTTTATTAATTCGATATCCCCCAGCGCTTCAAATTCTGCAAAAACAGAGAAAACCTGTATTTGCGAATGCATCTCAGGTTTCAAAAGTAACATTATATCGTCCGCATATAATTTAATCTTATCCATAGAAACCATAGGTGGTAGAATATCCGTACACTTCCTGATTGCAACCGCTAAAGGCTCAATAAAAAAAGCAAAAAGGACAGGGGACAGCGGGCAACCCTGCCTTGTCCCTCTTTGTACTGAAATCGAGCCCACCATAGATTTATCAATAGGAATATGAGCTTTTGCACCTTGATACAGATTTTTAACTAAGGTAATAATTTGTGATGGAATACCAAAAGATTGTAAAATTTAAAAAAAAGTGTATCCCAGACCACCAAATCAAAAGCCTTTTCTGCATCTAAAAGGAAAACTAAAGCCGGCACCTTACATGTTTCAAAATAATCTAAAGCCTCAATCAAATAGTGTGTATTGGTAATAAGTTGGCGACCTGTAATAAAACCATTCTGATCTGTGTGGATCAGTTGTGAAGATATATTATTGAAACGTATAGAGAGCAATTTTGGGATAATTTTATAATCCGAATTCAATAGTGTTATGGGCCTATAAGAGTTTGGGTCATTAGCTTCCTTTCCTTTTTTCAAAAAACTGACCACAGTTCCATCGTAGAAGGATGCTGGAATTGGGCCACCCTCCAACATAGAGTTTGATAATAGAAGCAGAAGTTCAGAGAGGGAGCTAAAAAATGTAACAAAAAATTCTGCGGCAAATCCATCTGGACCACAGGCCTTACCGTGTGGGAGACTTTTAACTAGCAACTCTAATTCATCCCCCGAGAACAATGTTGCCATTGCTTCTTGATCCAGATGAGAAAGAGTGGGCAGATGATATTTATCTAAAAAATTGTTTAATCTGCGTTGATCAGTTGTGTGCTGTGAAGTATAGATATTATCGTAATGGGACAACATTATTTCCCCTGTCTCACCCACATCTAAAGTATCTAGATTACTGATTGGAGATTTAAGAGAATGAATTACATTGTACAAAGTTTGTGATATGTTTTCACAATGGAATGTATTGCCTTTGTCCAATTTAGGCCGGGCGGCATTAATTAAAATGTCATTACTTCCTTTATTAAATTTTTTGTTCTCCACTATTCCTTGCTCCTTACCAGGCTCCTTTTTTTTAAAAGTCGAGTCCTTGTTCTCAGCCTTTGTATGGGCAAAAAAGACACCTCGAATAGCTATTATCACTTTATGCGAAGATAAAGAACTAGGAGGTCTAGGCCTACCAAACCTTAAAGCCTACTACTATGCATATTTTGCACAGTATCTTTCAAGATTTAAACACTTAATACCTAGTGAGGCATTGTTCATACATTTTTGTATTGATTTAATTTGTAAAGAGGCCGAAATTCCCTCTCCACTTTCGATATTTAAATCACCCAAATTAGTTAGATATAAGGTTTTGAACTGTTTTTTTAAAAAACGTGATGCTATGCTGAAAAGGTATTCACTCTCCCTCCTGAACTTAATACCTCCATTAAGCCAAGCCGTTTTAATGCTCGGGATTAAAATGGGGCCAGAAATTATAAAAAATTGGGCCAGATCAGGGTTCATAACACTATCGAACTTTGTGGAAAATGGAGCTTGGTTGACCCCTAATGAGATGGCTTCATTAATCGGTGGAAACTTTCTTCTTATGGGTCCATATAATTCTCTGTATAAGGCTCTGGCTCAAACTGACCTAACGCTGATAAGTCAACCCTCACACTTAATAAATGATCTTTTTTGGTCCTCACTCTTCAAGAAACCCGGAAAATGGAGAAGAAGCGTAGCGCAGAGTAGAGAGGAAGATGTGAGCACCAAAGCAATTAAAAAATGGCAGAAATATGAAAGTCTTAAACTTACTGATAATACTTGGAAAATCTTAAATAAATTTAATTTCACTCGTACTGAGAGGTGCCAATTGGAGACAAATGATCTTTTTTAGTAAATGGCTTTTATACTATACTCCCGCAGCCATCGCTAAAATGTTTAGTAATACGTCATCTACCTGTTTTAGATGTACTTAACTGGACCTGGATAACTGGTCTCATATAATAGCTTTTTGTCCTAAAATTAAGGTATTTTGGGATGAAATATTCTCTGTGCTTTCTCTTTATTTACACTGTACGATTACTAGCTACGAAAAGCTAATTATATTTGGATTTGATCCAGAGCTTAATCTGGTTGAGTCATTGGCAAAACTTTTGTATATCATAGTATCAGTGGCTAGATCACTGATTCTTAAGTATTGGAAGACAGATACAGTTCCATCCGTAGATGAGTGGTATCAAAAAGTAAGAGAGTCAGGAAAACGGAATTTATATTTGCACAAAGGATTGGGGGATTGCGTAAATTTGCAAAAAATTTGGGAAACCTATTTTGATTAAAGTTCGATGCATGTTGTCGGAATTCAAATCTTTATCTTTCTGCATGCCTTCTGGGGATTGTATTACATTGTTTATTTTTTCAGATTACCATTATGTATCTTGGATATATTGCAATGAATGTAATGAATGAAATGTCAAGAACTCAATAAAAATTTAAATAAAAAAACATTTAATCCAATTCAAACACAGACTTGCTTATGCCATTTCCCAAGCTTCTTATGTAACTGTAGTGCCCAACAGGGCCTCGCACGTTTCCTTTTTTACTAATCACCTTTTCAAAGAGGCCAGTGGTAGTGATAAATGGTGTGCCTTGATCTCCATATACATGTTCCCACAGTTGTCTTGAGGTCTTGAAAGTCCTTTGCTGCCGATTATACAAACTTAGGAGTGTCAAGACTTCAAGACCTCCGTTGGACCATGTATATGGACAATCTGCAATCCCATTTGTTTCTAACAGTGTTTTATTTTGAAGGGTGCCAGCTTTTTTAATGAATGTGGAAATGTTTTTTAGTGTCATTTCCTTGTGAGACATCTTTCATGCAGGCACATAAGTGTTCTTTTCAGAAAATGGCAATTGACCAAATTCAATACATGTCCGTTGTGTAAAGTATCATGAGTCCCAAGGTACCAACATTTATTTACATTTTTTTTGCCCAATGTACTTACAGGGCTCTGAGTGTGGTGACACCTTGGGGAGTTAGGTGGGTCAGTTGGCCCTGAGGAGCAGCACTACTGTTTTTTTCTTGGTGAACAAGAGGTGGCATTAGTTCATTGTATTGATCTGCTCTCCAATAAACAAACACTAGCTTCTCTGTATTTCTCATTCAAGTTGTGGCCTGGTGTTTGCTTTGGATCCTTGTGTCCAAGTAGCATTGTGTCTATATCAACTGTACAGCACAAGGCTCAAATATGTGCAGAGTTATCTGGCTATTACTCATGATGCATGGCATGATTTGCAGTGTGACATATTGATTTTGTGCTCATGTGGCAGATGTTTACAGGTGACTGATGCATTTATGTTTCTTCTCCATGCCCACAGCATCATCACCCAAAACTGGAGGAGACAGCTGCATGGACCAGGAGGAGGGACCCAGCCACAGTGCCACCAGTGTGTAGGAATCCGAGGGAGCCAGTGGCATGGAGGGTGAGGGGAGTCAGTCTGCGGACCTGTTGGAATGCGACACATCTTACCACGCCAATGGATACAATTCTGACTCCCATGAGGAGGGGGAATTTGCAGCAATACTGGGCAGCAGCACCGAGTCTGGCCCTGCCCCCTGCCCCCTCCAGCACCATCTCCACCCTTTCAGTTGCTGCTGTCTATTCTGTCCGTGCAGCCCCGCATGTCTCCTTCAGTCCCGGCAACGCAGCCCCTGCACCTGTCACATCGGCGGCCCTCAGTTCGGAGTCTGTGGACTTACTCCACCAGTTACAGGTTGGTCAGACATCGATACTGGCACGCACACTCAGGGGGCTGCAGGCACACCTACAGGGGCTGAGGTTAGACCACATTCACGCAATCAGAGTCACAGTCACAGTCTGCACTCCTCACAGCCCTCTCCCTCCACTCCAATAGTGTCTTCGGGTGCTGGGGTTGGGCTGGACAAACTGGCTGTAGTGTGCAGCACAGAGTATATGTCCACCTTTGGTGCTGAACAAACCACTGAGGTGGATATGTCTACCCCTGCACCCACCACACCTACCCTTCCCACTCCTGTCCCTGCGGTGCCTGGTCGTGCCCCCGATGATGCCCCCCCCAAGGGTCAACATGCCATGAGGTACTCCATGTGCAGGCAAGTTAGGGGTAGGCGGCCTAACTAACGTCCCCCTCCAAGGACATTTATGTGAACTGACCATTACCCTTATTTGAGCACTGACTCATTTTTGAACATCTTATTATTTCCAGCTGAATAAAGCCTTTTATTTTACATTCAACACGGTTGCATTTCAGGTACTTAATGTTGGTGATGACGGGCCTGGAGTTGGTGTCCTGGTAATGACCTGGACTCTCCTGTGGCTTTGGCAATGCATCGAAAACCTGTTGGTGAATAAGACTCAATTTAGCAGTCAAGTCGAAAAGGTAATCAATTAACATTGGGTATTCCAGCTGTTTGAATTCCTTCGGCCTAGGCACCCCCCAAACATTGGCGGGACGACCGAATACTATTTCGTATGGACTAAGCCCTACTCTAGAATGTACAGTCGCTCTCGTGGATAACAGAGCCAAAGGTAGTGCATCTGGCCAGGGCAAACCCGTGGATGCTTGTATTTTAGCAAGTTTCAGCTTAAGGGTGCCATTGTAACCCTCAACTAAACCAGCAGACTGGGGATGGTTCGCACTGTGGAACTTTTGTTTGATCCCTAAACCGGCACACACACTCTGCATAACTTTCCCTACGAACTCACTTCCGTTATCTGACCATACAATCCGTGGCATGCCATATCTGGGGAAATATTCTTTGAGAAGGATTTTGGCAGTGGACAAGGCAGTATTGTCCTTCAGTGGATATTCTTCGATCCATCTGGAAAAAGCACAAACTACCACTAGGACGTACTTTAGATTGTTGCAACGATCCATGTGAATGAAATCTAACTGAATCACTTCAAAGGGACAGGAAGGAGGAGCGAAATGACCAGCGGGTGTGGGGATTCCCTTGCCAGGATTATGCATCAGGCATACCATGCAATTTCTCACCACTCTCTCTGCACACTTGCTAATCCCATCATTCTTCCAGACTGGAGCCAACATCTTACAAATCCCTTTAGAACTGATATGCGCTGCTCCATGTGCCATCGTTACTACTGCAAGCACATACGCATCAGGCAACATCCAACGCTGTTGTTCCGACAAATCAATCCAACACCCACTCGAGTCCAATTTACCCGTGCTCTCTTTCCATACAAGTTTTTCCTCCTCAGTCGCCTCTTTCTGAATTTCTTTCACACTTTCCACTGTGTCCTCACACATTCCAGACTCAGAAATCCATCTTGCAGACGTAGCAACATACATCCTACTCATCATATTCCTAGCTGTCTGTTTAGCGGTCTCATCAGCAAAAGCATTCCCACATCCAACATCATCCGTGATTGTTTTATGAGCGCTGCACTTCACAATCGCAACTTCAGTCGGCAAGGTTAGAGATTCCAACAAGTCGTTAACTAGCTGACCTTGTTGAATCTTAGTCCCATGGGACGTAATGAAACCTCTCTCTTTCCACAAACGGACAAAACTATGGGCCACGCCGAACGCGTACTGACTATCTGTGAACACATTCACTCTCTTTCCCTTAGCTAAAACACACGCTCTCGTTAACGCGATCAATTCCGCAGCTTGGGCAGAATTCTGACTCACTCTTGCAGTCTTCACAATCGTACTCAAAGTCGTTACTGCATAGGCAGCAGTCACATCACCATTCTCCAATTTAAAGCAAGATCCATCAACATACAACGTGCCATCTGGATCTGACAACGGAGTGTCTTTAAGATCAATTCGTCCTTTTGTCTCTTCCTCGGTTCTGAAGCAACAGTCATGAGGTTCGGAATCACTCGACTCTTGACTAGTCGGCAACAATGTTGCTGGATTCAATACATTGCATCTTTTGATCTGAATATGACTCGCTAACAATGTCAGCTCGTAGCCAGATAATCTAGCACTGGTAAGGTGTTGCGTCTTAGTTCGATTCATGAGTGTGTCCACAGCATGAGGAACCATGACCACTAGCATGTTGTTCATCACCAAACCAGCAGATTGTCGAATGGAAGCCGCAGCTGCCGCTGTAGCTCTCAAACAATTAGGCAACGCTCTAGCTACCGGATCTAATGTTGATGAAAAATACGCACAAGGGCGTTGTTTATCACCAAATCTCTGTGTCAGAACACTCAACGCACAACCTTCTCTCTCGTGAACATAGAGCGTGAACGGCTTACTGTAGTCAGGTGTACCCAACACAGGGGCTGAACACAGTGCATTTCGTAACTCAGAAAAACTCTCCTGACATTCGGCAGACCATGGCACTGGACTCAGAACATTTTTCCCAGTCAAAGCTACCAACGGTTTTGCTAAAAGAGAAAAATTTGGGATCCACTGCCTACAGTATGAAGTAATACCTAAAAAGGCACGTACTTCTCTCTGTGTGGTAGGAACACTCATCTGCGTAATTGCTTTTATTCTCTCTGGGGTCAACTTTCTTCCCTCCTTTGACAAGAGATGACCTAGGTAGGTCACTTCTTGGCAATAGTATTGCATTTTTGAAGGTGACACCTTGTGATTCAAACTAGACAAATGGTGCAATAAGGAAATTGTAGCTGCTTTGCAAGTTTCCTTGTCATCGGCAGCCACTAGAAGATCATCTACATATTGCACTAAAGCAGAACCAGGAGGAAGTACAAAGGAATCTAACTGACTTTTTAATGCCTGGCTGTAAATGGACGGACTCTCACAATACCCTTGTGGAGCACGTTTAAACCTGAAGCTTCGACCTCCTAGAGAGAAGCCGAAAATATCCCTGCTTTCCTCGGCTATCGGAATGCTGAAAAAGGCGTTCTTCAAGTCGATAACTGAAAACCATGTGGCTGTTGCAGGAATCAACGTTAACAATGCAGTTATGTCTGGAACCACAGGAAACTGTGGAATCACAATTTTGTTAACCTCTCTAAGATCTATTACAAATCTATAGACTGGAGGCTTTGAAGGATCAGTACGTTTCAGAATTGGCAATACAGGACTGTTACAGACATTTCCCCATGTTTCTTCTACTACACCTTTCTTGATCAAATCTTGCACAATTAATAAAAGCGCGCGTTCACCTTCACTAGAAATTTTGTATTGTGGAATTCATGGAAATTTGACATTTGCTTTCAAAGTATGGTGGAATTTCTAAAAGACCTACATCGTTAGGACCAGTCGCCCAAAGAGTATCAGGGAGAGAACGCAGCTCTGGTGGGAGTGCATCCATCGACAAGTACATCGGGGAGGTGATTCTTTTACCCAACGTAAGCTGTAATCCTTCCGGAGAACAGTACAATGTCACATATAGGCGTTTTAACAAGTCTAAACCAAGCAGATTTTCATTACAACCTGTCGTCAAAATCAAGGGTGCTTTCAATTGACGGGGTCCCACAGAAATAGACAAAGGACTAGATACGGGGTTGTAAACAGGGGCGCCTGAAAAAACCTACAGAAACATTTGTTAAGCCAGACAAAGGTGCGCCAGGGAGTTTCTCATGTATGATAGAACTTTTTGCTGCACCAGAATCCAACAGAAACGGTTCGACTACACCTGATGTTGCTACTGCGACATAAGGCCCACTCTGATCTACTGGAACTGATACTACTCCCTCTCTTTGTCCATGGCTGTCCTAGTACTCACTCTGCTGAAATCCTTCACCAACTTCACAATAGTCTTCAACATGATATTGTTGAGATCTATTTTGTTGAGTAGACTGTCCATTCCGCTGATCAAAATGATTAGAAGGGCGATCGTTCGTTTGTGGAGGCATAGCACCTCGTCCTCGACCCCTAGAATTTTGCATATAACCACCACGACCTCTCTGAGCTGCTGCAGCATTATTTTGCGCTAAGACTGGACACTCATTTTTATAATGACCTTCTTTCTTACAATATGCACACTGATTCCACTGGTATTGCGGCCTTTGAAAATTATAATCTGTCCTTTGATATGACCCTTGCTGTGTATTAGTCTGATTCGTGCGAGGCGGATACGCTTGCTGTAAAAGAACTTTAGTTTTTAAATCTTTTGTCTTCTTCTCTGACTTTTCTTTCTCCTCTTTATCCCTATTTTCATAGTACTGGGCAGTCGCAAGTATTTGCGCAGTCGTAGAGACAGCCCACGCACTCTCGGAATCTTTCAATTTATTACTAAGCTCTGGCAACAGATTGTGCACAAACTTATCAACGAATAGTCTCTGTCCCCCTTCAGTACTCATATCCTGACCACTATGATCTACGAAAGTCTCTTCAAACCTTGTGAAAAAGTCGGAAACACTTTCGTCCTTCTTTTGCTTGCATGCGGACAATTTGTCCCAGTTAACGCGCAATGCTGGCATCAGAGTCTTCATTAAGTCAATTATTCTACCTGGTAAATCAGCAATTAGAGGTTCGGGTTTGGAACCACCTATTTGTTGACCATCCGCTGCAATTATAGCTGCCCAATCACCACCTAGGGCAACTGGATGATTCTCTTTACGAATTTTTTGCCCAAATTGGTTGCGGAACTACATTCCCAAATAACATGTCAATGTCCGCTAAATTCATCACACAAGCTTCAACTGTCTGTGCTAACTCCTTATAATATCCGGCTGGATTCTTACGCGGATCAGGCAAGGTCTGTTTCACTGCTAATACTTCGGCTCACTTCCACGGAATGTGTATCCACACTCTCTGGAATTGCGCCGGAGCGGCAGCAATACCACGGACCGCATCAGCTTGCACAGCTTCACGCCAAATTGGAGGAACCTCCCTCATTGGATATTGGCGATTCTGCTTCGTACTACGTTTTTCTAACTCCCTCGGTGAACGAAGTGATGGATCATTCCTATAACCTAAAATCAGTTCCATCGCTTCTTTTATATTTTGACCAACTATCATACCAGCAGCAAATTCTTTCTGAACATTAATTAATTCTTCTAGATTTGATTCAGAGTCATCTTCTTCCAATTCTTCACGCAAAAGGGAGCACATTTCATCGAACACATATCGTTGTGTCGGTTCATTCCATTGCATAAATGTATCTAATACATCTCTAGTACTATATCTTCCTCTTTTCGAAATCCATCTAAGAGCTGTGGAATCTAATATTCCCCTTTCTTCAGTACTGGGAAGCTGATTACGTCTCTGCACAGAGTCAGAGGTAGGAGTCTTAATTAGAGTTTTATAGAAGGGAGATAGAATATTAGAGACAGAATCAGTGATTCTCCGACGAACAGAAAGCGGAGTCATAACACTAGCAGAAGCAGAAAATAAAGTAGCGGTTGGAACAGATAGAACAGGAGCAGTAGGAGTAGCAGGCAAAGTAGCCTGTGAAATAGCAGGTGTAAGCGATACAGGTATAGGTAAAGAAGCCGGCAACCCTGGAAGAGGGGGTGCCGCAGGAACATTAACATTGACCACAGGAGGTACAGGAGCTTGATTCGGGGGAGCAGGAGCAGGAATACCAGGCTGTCCAGCAACCGGTAAAGGTGGAGCCGTAGCACCCTGTGCATACGGTGGGGGTGACCGTAACAAGTAAGACAACAGAGGATCGTTTTCGGGGTCCTCTACTATCTTAGCTATACTCGATGGCAAGGCAGGATAGCACTTGTCTATCGCTAAATTACGCTCTCTATTGGCCACCTCCATTGCTTTCTCATCCTCGTTGAGTTGCAGCTGCTTAGCAGACTGTTCTAAAGTCAACTCTTACTCTTTCTGTTCTTTCTTCAACTTTTTAATTTCTCTCTGTTTAGATTCTTTTCGCCAATAACAAAGAGAATCAAACATTGCCGGCCGGGCTTTCTTCTTAAACAATTTCATTTCTAAATTATCAATAACTTGGGGTTCAAAACTACCATGCAGTGGCCAACTAAGGACACCGTCTTTCTCCGTATATCGGACCCACACCTCATTATAAGATATAGGACCCACACCAAACTTACAATACAGATCATAAAGAGGAGTTCCAATCGGAGGAACCAAACATGAGTCCTCCAACCGGGAATCACTGTTGCAACCAAAACACGACAACATACAATTTTTCCGACTTACCATTTTATAATCCGGAACACAGAACAGACAAAAACACAAACAAAGGTGCGCGCTTGAACCAAGAACTTAGGCCTACCAAAGCGAACAAATGTATCGATAACCAAAACTAAACCAAATGATTATCGTAACTAGAGCAACCAGTGATAATCTTACGAAACCAAACCAAACCAAGAACTAAAAAGGATTTTATCCTAACAGGAACAACCCTTACGAGATAACCAACTAGCAACCACTTAATACTTAACTGAGGCACTGAAGACGTCACCAAGGAGAAACCCGTCACGTCTCGCCGTACTAAGGACTGCACCTCGGGTCCAAGACAGGGCGACGGTCAAGGCAACGGACCACTGCAGCCGTCCGAACGGGAACCCTCGTGGAAGAGAACGTCGGGCCACTTTTGCGATATGCCGGGATCGATGAAGTGGGGCGCCTCCCTCAGGAATCTTCACACGAAGCTTCTCGAACTCTTCAGGCTTTTGGACCGGTACCGAATGACGTCGCCCCACGTTGGGCGCCAATTGGAGTTCTGGACTTTATGGTTCCGTCCAGAGGTGTCAGGGACAACACCCGAAGACCCCTGAGTTCTACCTGTCTCGGTGCACAAATAAACAGAAACACGGGCTTCTCGATGGTGGCGTCAAAGACCAAAGGTTTATTACTGCAGGGACACAGAAGTCACAGAAACTACACACGGGCAGATTCTAGGAGCCTGTTCGATTTGTACAAAGAGGGTTGCTCCTTATATACTAAATATTAGACTTCGGGCGAATTCTTTACATGTTAGTACATTCCTAAACCTTTGTATCTTAAACAATAAATATTTGGCGTTGCACAGGAATCGTCAACAATATCTGATGTCAAAACATTACGAACGAGGGGTTCCCACTGTTCCATCATAATCTTATGTCAACTTTACATTCAAGAGCCGGACCGCCTCATCGTAAATTTCGTTACCTCCCCCTAATAAAGGCCCAGAAGGAAAGGAGCAGAGCCAGGTGCAGAAGATAGAAAAGCCGGATAAGAGATGTTTGTGGGTCGTAAATGGGCAAGGCTACCAGCTTCGGCCGCCTAATCATGATCAGGCCAACGAACACGAGAACCAGTATAGCAGGGCTGGCCTTAGGCAGAGGAGGCAACTTCTGTCGAGTCATGTAGCCATGGCGTGTTCTGCTCTAAGGTGCACGTGTCACTAGCAAGGTGAATCTCCGGCTAAAGCTTACGTGTCCTTGAGTGAAAGAGGTCACTGCGTGTCCATTGTCTATGTGAGGGCAAGAAATACAAAATGTCTTCCGTGATCTAAGATGGATGCCATGGGTAGATCAGAAATGTGCTTGTAACAGGAGTGCTCTTGCTCGTAGCATAGCGAAAACACCAGGATATACTAAATGGATCATTTGCGGTTCACTGATACCAAAATTATGTATTTACGACAATGTTGAAAACACAGGTTCAAATCGTCACGGAACCTCAGACTGCACTAGAAACTTGTTTTAAAGTAAGGACCAGATATTGAATTGGCTGGTCAGGCGACCTAAGCAAGTGCAGGAAGCCAGAGGGCGCCCAGTTCGAAAAGGATGGCTTTGTAACATCTGCAGCATGCTTATTGGTGAGATGAGGACAGAAAATATATATAAAATAATACATTATAAAAAAAACAATTACTATTCCTAACTCCAAAACCAACTAAACACAGGGAAAGTGCTAGATAATAGAGCATAAACAATTACTATTCCAACTACAAAACAACTAAACTCAGGGAAAGTGCTAGATTATAAACAAATAAAAAATTACTATTCCTTACTCCAAAACTAATTAAACTCAGGGAAAGTGCTGGATAATAAACCTTAACAAATTACTATTCTAACTCCAAAACCAACTAAATTCAGGGAAGGTGCTAGGTAAAAAAACAATTAGAAAAATTACTAGTTTCAGGCACAATGGAGGTAGAACAATTACACGAACCTGAGGTGTCTTTACCTGAGGAGGCTCCAGTTACCCAGGGGAAGACAAGGAGTAAGGAAAAACTACCTACTTTTAATAAAACAAGCACAGAAATTGAAGGAAGTGGAGGAAGAGGCCTCAGTATTGGTATCGGTTTGAAATCTACTGCTATCTCAAGATATGCGCGGAGGAGTGTGGGTAGGGCTATGTGGAGCAGAAATGATGTTGAAAATGTCCGAGTTGCAGGCGAACTCTGTTAAATGCGCCAGAGAGCTTGAGGTGAGTAGGAAAGAAGTGAAAGAAGTAAAACCCAGGGGAGGTGTGCTGAGTAAAGAGGATAGTGGTTGAAAAAAATGGAAAAGTAGACAGTAGACAGTAGACAGTACTGAGTACAAGATTAAAATGACTCCCTCTCTAAGTTCTTACTTTAAAGTAATACCAAAAATCTTAGTGCTGAGGGGCAGCCCTGCTATGGCGACAATTGAGTCTTACCAAACTAAACAACAACTATCAGCAGGAGGTGGGTCCTCAGGTGAAGCTCCAAACTCTGAATGGACAGAACATTTGAGTCTGAATAGTTTTCAAGTGTTGGCTTCAGAGATGGACGGGGTGGAGGAATCTCCGGAAGGGGACGTTTCTTTTGGTATTTGTATAGGTTTTTTAGGTCACCTGCCCCCTGAATTACAGGGGGGTTCCAAAATAGCAAAGCGAACCAGCCCGAGGCTGGAGACCATTCTAGGCTTGTGCAAAATGAGATGGGCGATGTTGGTGTTAACTCTGAAAATGGAGATCTCCCTATTAGTAGTATTAGTAGTTTGATTACCTCTCTCATGCTCGAGATTCGCCACGGATTTGAGATCTCAGAGTTGAATCAGAGAGAAATAAAATTTGCTTCCGAAGAAAAAGATAGATGACTTAAGAGCAAGGACTCTAGCTTTAGAAGTGGAAGTGAGAGACCTTAAAGTAATGGTGCAAGCAAACAGAAATGAGATAGAAAATCTGAAAGCAAAGGGGAGAGATCAGGATGAAAGGGTGGTGAGGTTGGAGAATTTTCAAAGAAGAAATAACTTACAAATCTTGAGACTGCCTGAGGGCAAGGAAGGTAGTGATATCAAGAGTTTTGCGGTACAGTTGTTCAAAAAGGAGCATCAGCTAAAGGAATCAGAAGATGAAATTCTAGAGACATTCAAAGGGTGCACAGAGACCCATTTAGGTTAAACGCAAATAGATCCAAACCTAGGGGAATCTTAGTTAATTTCCTCTCGTACTCTTTAAAAGAAAAAATCCTGGCTAAAGCCCTGACGAATAAATCATTAGACCTGGACGGAGCAAAAATTGAAATACGATCAGACCTCTAAGCAGCAACATGAAATAGGCAATATGAGTTAGGGGAAAGAATGGAGCCCTTGAGAAAGTTGGGGCTTTGGTTCAATGGAAATTACCAGCTTTACTCAAGATGATGTTAAACAACAAAATGCATTCTTTTTGATTTGTGGAGGAGGTTGACAAATTTATTGAGGAGCTCCAATCGGAGGTTTAATATCAAGATCCTGCTTAATTTGCTCCTCTCTGTATATATTTGCATGTATTGATTACAATCCATGTGCACGCCTTGGGGTTCACCCATATGGCTTTCTTTGGCCATGGGAAGTTTGTTAGGGTTTTCCAAGGGTGGGGGGAGCACAGGGTGGGGAGCATAAGGGAACAAAATTATAAAAAAGACCTCAAATGTCTTGTTATACACCAAATTAGTCAGCAATGCAAGACTTTTCGTATTTTAAAGTTTTTTTAGGGGATGTCCAGAAATACGGTAAATAAGATACATTTTTTTAGCATGGAACGTAAATGGGCTTCGGGTAAAGAGCAGGAGAGATTGGATAATGTTATATGTAAAAGAATGCCGAGCGCAAATTATTATCCTGCTAGAGACACATCTTACAAAAGAAGAAAATAGGGAATTCTTTAAATTGCAAAGGTGGGTTGCACATGCTGTTTATACAAATCAGACAATGGTTAAAAAGGGGGTAGTATTATTGGTCAAGCAAGGAACAAATATCTCAGTAGATAGAAGTGTCTCTAATATTGCAGGAAGATGGCTTGTAGCAAAGTTAAATATTTCTGGTCAGAAGTACACTTTGGTAGGGTATTACGGGCCAAACCAGGATGATACATGTCCTTTGGATGAGCTGAAAAATTAGATTTTTGGTTTCCCAGATCAGATTATAATGGCGGGAGATTTTAGTACTGTCTTAGACCATAAATCCCAGCATAATAGAGCCGCGTGTAATCCTAAAATGTCGGACAGAGTTCAGATGTTGATGGCCCAGTGGGGTCTTTGTGACATATGGGGCTGCAAGGCAGGGCCGCAACTTGGTTTTACTTACTACAACAGAAAGTATAAACATAAATCTCGTATTGATTACTTTTTGATTGACAGTGCACCAAAGGATGTGGTATTTGAAGTCAAACACATTGGTGTACACCTGTCAGATCATTCAGCCATTTTCCTTCATTTGAGGTTAGGAGAAAGGAGTGTATGTTCTAGGTGGATGCTATATCGTACAATTTTATTGGAGGAGGAGGCTGTCGCGATTTTTAGAGTAGAGACTGAAGAATTCTTTGGAAAATAATTTAGATTCGGCAATGATTGGGACAGTCTAGGATGCTTACAAAGCTTATTTAAGCGCAAGACTAGGAACTTTAGCAGCAAATAAAAGGCAAGCTTATTATGGAAAAGTCCTGGAATTAGAAGAGCAGATCCAGAAGTTAGAGGGAGTTTTGAATAACTTAGGTGGATTGGAAGAAGGCGAGAGGGAGCTCGCCGAAATTATGAAGCTAAGGGCCGATTTGTCATGAGTTATAACTGATCATGTTAGAAAGAGGTGGGAGGCCATTTTGAGTACGGCTAAGGATACAGCAAAGCTTATTTAAGCGGAAGACTAGGAACTTTAGCAGCAAGTAAAAGGCGAGCTTATTATGGAAAAGTTCTTGAATTAGAAGAGCAGATCCAGAAGTTAAAGGGAGTTTTGAATACCTTAGGTGGATTAGAAGAAGGCGAGAGGGAGCTGGCTGAAATTATGAGGCTAAGGGCCGATTTGTCATAAGTTATAACTGATCATGTTAGAAAGAGGTGGGTAGCCATTTTGAGTACGGCTAAGGATACAGCAAATTATTAGCATGGAAGGTGAAGAGTGATCGGGTTAGAAACATTATAAAAGAGATTATTTGTGAAAAGACAGGGGCAGTGCTGAGTGACAGCCAAGGGATGTGTTTGGCTTTTTTTAGATACTTTGGGAGAGTATACAAAGAAGATTTGGATATAAATGAGGAGGTTGTGCTGGCCTGGCTGGAGCACTTAGGCCCTCTTTCTGAGGAGGCAATGGAGGCCCTAGATGACGAGGTCACGGTGGAGGAGTTGAAGTGGTGATAAGGGGGGGTAAACGTGGGTAGGCTTCAGGGCCAGACGGCCTACCTCTTGAGGTGTATAAGGCTTTGGCCGGGACAATAATTCCTATTCTAAGCCAACTTTTTAACACGATATTTCAGACAGACACTGCCTTGCCTGATTCTTGGAAGGAAGCTATTATAACCTTGATTCCAAAACCTGGGAAATCCACAAAAAAATGTATATATTGTTTTGTCTTTAGCCCTGAAGAAGTCTCGACAGAGACGAAACGCGTTGGCTAAAAATAATCAATATTTGATCATTTGGATTTTAAAGACGTTTGAAACCTATTAATAGAGAACATTTTTTGACTACAAGTGGGCTTTGGACTTTCTATCTTTTCTATGGATTACGCTGCTATGAAGACTAACGATGCTATAACCTTTGATGGGTGCTAATTCCAATTTTGTCTCTACTTGGAAGTAAGGATCAATAAAAATATTGCTGACCTCAATAAGGTGAATTTTGACCGGGTTAGAAAAGAGATCTGTGCTAATATTCAGGATTGGATGCATCTTCCGCTAACTTTGTTCGGTAGAGTGAATTTAGTAAAGATGATCATGCTTCCGAAATTAACTGTTTTTTTTATCAATACCCTTATCATTTAGAAAGGAGTTGGTTTGTTAAGTTACAGAGTGATATAAGCTCGTTTATTTGGGCATCAAAAGGGCCGCCAATATGCTGGCACAAACTCAGAAGCAGGCTGTTGTAGGGAGGTTTAGCTCTTCCAGATTTTATGCTTTACTCTTGGGCCTTTTCATTAAAACATTGTAGAATGCTATTGGACATCCTCTTAGACCCAAAGATAGGTAGGATGTTTAGTGTGATTCTTAAGAAGGAGAAGGGAGCTGGAGTTGGTTTTATGTTTAAATTTGCTGATCCAAAATACTTTTAGAAGTTTAGGTTGAAGATTCTGAGGGAAATGGCGGAATCTTGGTTTAAAGTTAGAAAGGTATTAATCATACAATATTTTAGTCATTGGGCCCCGATCTGGGATGCCCAGGCTCTCCGGAATATACAAAAGACTCACTGGCCTTACCCTTGAAAGAAGCGGGCATTTTAGGATGGAAGCACCTGCTATTGGAGGGCGCTAGTTGGTTTTGTGGAACTGGTGCGAGCAGGTAGTGGTTTAAGTACCTCCAGGTTCAAAATTGGTTTCAGATAATGGGTGTAAAGTTAGGAGAACCAAATAAATTTGAGGAAAAGCTTCTCTCTACTACAGTGTACAAAAAAGAAATCGCACTATGGTACTGGATGATCTTGGAGATGGAGAAAGGTGTGTTTACCCTGCCGGTGGATCTTTGGGGATGATGCTTGCCAGAGACCGAGACCAGGCGTACTGGACTCCACAATGGCTCTCTAAATTTGGGTCAGGAAGACTAGTGGTAAGAATAGTGGTATGTTCAAAGTGCAGCAGTCAGAGTGCTGATGACTTACACATGTTTCTCTACTGTCCAGAGTTACAGCTCTTCTGGGAGGCAGTAAGTAAGTGTCTGGTTAGCGCTTTAAACCTGTAGATTAAGGTAAGCGCTGTTTTGGTTATTTTTGGGGTTATGGAATGTCAAATCTGTGCTAAATTGTTTTTTTATGTTATGCTATTAGTGCATAGGGAGATATGTAAATTGGGGGTATCTCCAACACCTCTAAAATTGGAGGATTGGCTGAAATATATGAGTTATATTGCAGATTTGGACATTTCGGATCAGGTCAAAAGAAGATATGAATTTTGGACTCCCTTTGTGTCTAGGGGATTGGTATGTTTGGAGGAATCGGTCCAATGATTAAGCCTTCCTATGACTCTGCTGTGTATAGTCTCCTCTGCGTGAGCAGAAGGACATGGGGAATGGTCTGTGGTGGACAGAAGGAGGAGGTCTCGCCAACAGGTGGCATGGCTGCAGGTTTGGGAGCCTACATCTTATTACCCTTATCACAGCGAATGAGGTTAGATAACCTAAGGCTGGCATCGATAGTAGGACGGAGGGTGGAAACAAGGCAAATGAGGACAAAACAAAAATAAAATACTATTCCTAACTCCAAAACCGACTAAACTCAGGAAAAAACTGGGTAATAAACCATAAAAATTACTAATCCATCTCCAAAACCAACTAAACTCAGGGAAAGTGCTGGATAATAAATTACTGTTCCTAACTCCAAAACCAACCAAACACAGGGAAAGTGCTGGATAATAAAGCATACAAAATTACTCTCCCAACTCCAAAACAAGCTAAGCTCCTGGAAAGTGCTTGTTAATAAACCTCCATACTACAAAATCAAATAAACTCAGGGAAAGTGCTGGATAAGAAACAAATACAAAATGACTGTTCCTAACTCCAAAACCAACTAAACTCAGGGAAGGTGTTGGATAATAAACCTTAACAAATTACTATTCTAACTCCAAAACCAACTAAACTCAGGGAAAGAACTTGATAATAAACCAATAAAAAAATTACTATTCCTATGTCCAAAACCAACTAAACTCATGGTAAGTGCTGGATAATAAACCAAAAAGAAATGACTATTCTAATCCCAAAACCAACTAAACTCAGGGAAAGTGCTAGATAATAAAACAATAAAAACAATTGCCATTCCTAACTCAAAAATCAACTAAACACAGGGAAACTGCTTGGTAATAAACAAATTAAAAACAGTACTATTCCAAACTCCAAAACCAAATAAACTAATGGAAATGCTTGAAAATAAACCATAAAAAATTACTATTACATCTCCAAAACCAACTAAACTCAGGGAAAGTGCTGGATAATAAATAAGTAAAAAAAATACTATTCCTATCTCCAAGACCAACTCAACTCAGGGAAAGTGCTGGATAATAAACTAATAAAAAGAATTAAGGGTCGATTCCGATTCCAGTTGGAAATCAAACCTACCAACACGGACCACGAACGGTGTCCGAACGACATGTACAGGCACCGTACAACCTGTGCAGTACAATGCAACGCCCGTGACGTACAACCGACTTGTACGGAACACAAGCCGAACGACCGAGCCGTAGGGAAACCAGTGATTCACCCAGAAACGGGACGCGATTTGCACCGACCAACACATACCAGGAATGAACCCGACCGACATGTACCCGCGATATCCGACCCACGCAGTACGATGCAATATGTGTGAAACCAGAATGACTCGCACGGAGCTCAAGCCGAATGACTGACAGACACAGAAAACAGGGCCCTGAAGCAATAGAGATCTCTGTGATCGACGTGTATGAAACACATAAAAAAGTCAGTATGAAAGACTCGGAGAAGCCCGCACAAGCCAACATCAGTCTCAGTCTCAGGTGGAAGATCGTCTCCTTCATGCCTAAAAAACACAAAGGAAAAAAATGACCAAACAAGCAATGACAAAGTCAATAAATATTTTTTTAAAAACATGGCATGAAGACACACACACAGCTCCACCTATATAAAGGCCACAAATCACTACCATGATCCTTTGCAAATTCAACAGATCAGCCAGCAGAGAACACCATCAGACAGCAACCACAGACACACTCACAACTCACCCATCACTCAATGTTCACACCATTAGTACCTCTCCAAAAGCACTCTCACATACATCCAGCAAAACTGACACTAACCCACCCTCACTCGCACCCTCACACACACATCACTCCCAACCACCACCCATCACCATGCCCCCAAAGAAGAATCCAAAGTTCACAGATAGTAATTTAGAAGTCCTGGTAGATGAAATCCTCAGAGTGGAGCCACATTTGTATGGTACATTGGTACAAAGGATCCCCATGTCACAGAAACCAAAGATGTGGGCGAGGATTGTGGACAGTGAATGCACAAGCACCAATGATGTGTACAAAGGACAATCTCCAGAACAGGTGGAATGATGTGCGCAGGAGGATCAAGAAGCTCCTTGAGAAGGAACACACCTTGAGTCAGCGCACTGGCGGTGGCCCTCCTGCCAAACCAGTATAATTCAGGTCCTGGGAGGAGAAGGTGTGGAACATCCTACCACTAGAGAGCATCCATTGTCAATCAGACATAACAGAGCCTGGTGAGTATACAACCAACATACTCAATATTGCATGGCAATACACACACATCACTGTCAAGGGGACAGTGAAACCATGCACCGTTAGCTAAGCCACAGTAACCAAAAGATAATCATCCCAAGATGTGTATGCTAGTCAGACAAACACAATACCTGCCATCTCATAGTGATTTGTAACTGTGTCATGACATGTACAAACCTACCAACAAATATGTGGGTGAAGATTGTCGACAAGGTCAACGCACAAGCACCAATGTTGCGCACAAAGGATGACATCCAGAAGAGGTGGTCTGATGTGCGCAGGAGGGTCAAGAAGCTCCTCGAGAAGGAACATGCCTTGACTCAGCGCACTGGCCCTCCTGCCAAACCAGTATACTTCAAGTCCTGGGAGGAGAAGGTGCGGGACATCCTACCACCAGAGAGCATCCATGGTCTATCAGACATACCAGAGCCTGGTGAGTACACAACCAATATACTCAATATTGTGTGGCAATACACACACATCACTGTCAAGGAGACAGTGAAACCATACACTGTTAGCAAAGCCACAGTAACCAAAAGATAATCATCCCAATATGTGTATGCTAGTCAGACAAACACAATATCTGCCATATTTTTGTAACTGTCATGACATGTACAAACCTACCAACAAATAGAGCAAGGCAGTGGCACAAATCTAACTAAACACTGTCAGACATTTTGCCACCACAAACACACTACCTCACAGTGAAGCTAACTGACAGGAAGGAATAGTGGGTATGCTGGTAAAGTGAGTGTAGTCAAAACCATGATGGGGTTTGTAGTCACAAAAATACTCCCTCTCTCAATTGGCCCATCATGACCTCTCTGAACCGGCCTAACATCACAGGGAGTGGAAAAGAACTGGCATGATGGCTGCCACTGGGTTCTGCTGTGGGGAGCACAATGCCCTGGTAGAGGTGTGTTCAAATCAGAAGCAGGACACCACTGCCTGACATCCTGAAAGCCAACTTGCCCTGCAACAGCAGCACGTTTCATGGTGGGATGTCTGGACTGGTGGGAAGGAGGACTGACAGCTCTGACCATACTTACCAGCATGTTTCGTCACAGACACCCCTCAACACATACACCACACAACTCACCTGGGATAATGAATTGCCTCACACTCCATTGAAATATCACACAAAGGTCTACCATACTGGGTTCTGCTGTGTGAAGCGCAGGAGCTATTTTTGGACTTGTAGCCAAACAAACACCAGGACTGCACTGTCAGTCATCTTGTCAGCACAGGCACACTACCTCACAGGAAAGCAGCATCAAAAGGAAGGGAGTATGGGCATGCTGTGAAGGGGGTTTAGCCAAGAGCATGATGGGAGTAGTAGTCACAGACAATGCTCACCCACCTACATGGCTCAACAAGCTCACACTGAACTATGCTCACTTCACAGGGAGTTGGAATGGACTGACAAGATGTCTGACACTTGGCTCTGTTGTGGGGAGCACAAGGACCTGCTGGGAACTGTGCACCAACAAACAGCAGGGCAACACTGTCAGCCACCTTACCAGTGCTGTCACACTCACTCACAGGGAAGCAGAGTCAAAAGGAAGGAAGTATGGGCATGCTGGAAAGGGAAGTGTAGCTAGGAGCATGATGGCAGTTGCAGTTACAGACAATACTCACCCACCTACATGGCCCATCAAGCTCACACTGAACCATGCTCACCTCACAGGGAGTGGAAATTGACTGATACAATGTCTGCCACTGGGCTGTTGTGGGAATGACAAGGCCCTGCTGGGAACTGTGCACCAACATACAAAAGTACAACACTGTCAGCCATCTTGCCATTGCTGTCACACTCACTGACAGGGAAGCAGAGTCAAAAGGAAGGAAGTATGGGCATGCTGGGAAGGGAAGTGTAGCTAAGAGCATGATGGCAGTTGCAGTCACGGACAATACTCACCCACCTACATGGCCCATCAAGCTCACACTTAACCATGCTCACCTCACAGGGAGTAGAAATTGACTGACAAGATGTCTGACACTGGGCTCTGTTGAGGGGAGCACAAGGCCCTGCTGGGAACTGATTATGAACAAACAACAGGACAACACTGACTGACATCGTGAAAATTAACCTGCACCCACTGCAATGATGGCACACTTCACGGTGGGATAACAGGCCTGGGGGGAGAAGGAGGTCCTTATTTAAAACAAATAACACCGATGCCAGCAATACACACACCTTTCCTGCTAAAACACATTGGCCACATGGTACCAGTCACTCACAAAGTAAATGCCCTGGCAAGATGGATGGCACATGGGCCTGAAAAAAAGAATGTGGCTGCACATCACACCTATGCACTGGCCAACCTAAACACGTTTGCACTCACAGGCATTGCAACCGTATGTTTCAACTCACTGCCTGGGGATGCAGTGTCCAGGGGTGCCCCTTGGCCTGGTTGTGAATGTGTGTCTTGGAGATGACAAGTGTGGAGATCCAGACATAGTACATAGTACAAAACACACAGGAACTCACATATACATCATTGACAGGGTACACCTGACAGTGAATGGAATGGACACACCAATATAGCTGACACTGTAGCATGGTCTCATTCACACTAGCTGCTGGTGTGAGCTGCATTCCACTCCTACATCGTTCTGAAACATATGCATCCTTCACACAACACACCACTCACTGTCATAGACACTGTAGTCTCAAGGACTAAACTGGACTGCATTGAAGGAGACATGCTACTCACAGCAGAAAACCACAACACACACAACACTGGCTATCACTTTCATGAGCATGGAAAAGCCAGAACTGCTGTACTCAATCCATATCACCATGGAGGACATTGACAAGATAAATCACTTATGCATGTACAAAACTCAGCACCAGAATCATTAGTTATGGTAACATAATCACTTGTATGAAATGAGATGGGAACTAGGAACACAGAAAAAAACGGATTCTCCCACGAGATCTCAGGCATACTGGACTGTGACCATGTTGTACCGACACACCAATGTGACGCACAAAGACTAGCAAAAACTGCTACCACACATGCCCCAATCTTGCAATATATCCTAAGTGGAATTGCACTTATGTCCTTGTTAAAGGTCAAATGTGGACAGGGATGACACACCTGTGTCAGCCACGTGATGGCCATTGAGTAGCAATGGCCATGTACAGTCATGCACACATTTCGACATGCACATTGAAATGCTTCAGGTTGGCAGGACAATGTGCTACAACAATATCAATCTCTGTCCGTGACAACTTAGGACAATGCAGTGAACAGGCATCCATCCTGACATACAGCTGCACCTGTCATGTATGTGAACCATTGATGCCTGTAGAAATATAACTTTCATTATGTGTCTCTTCCAAACACAGGTGGCGCTGGGGACACAGCAGCAAATGAAGAGGAGTCCCTGTCCCAGACTCCGGTGGACCCTGAGCTCTCTGGTGTGGATCAGTCTCTGTCCTCTTCGGGCGACGAAGAACAACCTGGCACCACTGGTGTGAGGCATCATGCAGCACCAGCAGTACAAACATCTGAACCCCCTGAACCCACACCTCCAACATCTGGCAACAGACAGAGCACCCCCGCCAACACGGACAGACCAAGGACACAGAATTCTGACAGCACAGGGACACAGGCCAGCTGGGAAGCTACAGATAACACCGCCAGTAACAACACCCAAGGGGGCCCAGGGTCACCTGTGTGTGCCACTGCAGGTCCTGCCATCTAAGGCTAGGGGTGGTGGTAGGGGTGATAGGCAAAGGTCATGGCTTGCAAAGGGGCCTTGACTGCATGATGACCCCCAACTGGCACGCATCATAGATGGATAGCACCAGAGGATTCGGCCAGGTATTGGGGATCCTCAAGGGCATTCAACAGGAGCAGGCTGCCCATGATGCCCGCATGGAGTCCAAGTGGGAGGAACTTACTGCGGTGCATAGGGACATACTGACATGCCTTCGCCAAATAAGCACCAACATGTCCACACCTCCCTCTGTGCCCACAACATCTGTTGCCGCAAGATCTGTAAATGCCACAGGGAGAGAGGATGACTCTGGTGGAGAGTCCTCTGCACTGCAGATACCTGCGCCTGAGGATCCCCCCGGAAGAAGAGGGACATCTGAAGAAGAACAAGTGAGACGCAGATGGCCATGCACATCCCCCAGGAACACAAAACCTGTTCTGGAAATTGTTCTTTGTGTACAAACCGTTCACCTTGTTGAATATATCCCAACTCTCCAACATGACATGGATGATTTATGTTGGTCTAATGTAGCAGATGACTGTGGACTTTACTCTGGACATTTCAGCTACCAACACTTCCAACTCATCTGTGAACTTTGGATTCTAAACACAATGTGCAGCACTCACCACCCTGTGTACTATCCTCACACATGTTTGTTAATTACCTCACTATTACACTATACTTGCCTCTGTTGTAATTCGTACTTGGTATGTGTCATGGAGATGATGATCTGCCAAAGAACACAGTGCATGCTAACTAATACAGCAATGTGATCACCATTCTGTGAGTCATTGTGATGTGACACATATGAGGGAGACAAACCACTAGGGCACCGCAACACATACTCACCATGGCCATGTAACTCATCGCCTACAATGATGTTGACCAGAAATACAGTGAAATGCACCAACATCACACCTATACACAGTCAGTGGTAACAAGCCCACAGGTGAAGTAAGCAAATGTCAGTCAGATTTGTGAAGACAGACACCGCACATAACAAAGTGAAGCACAATTTTTTTACACATCAGCAACATGTTTATTCCACAAGAGTTGCAAGGTAATTCCACGTGACAGTGGGCACACAACACCAAGTTACAAATAAGTCCAGGGGTGTGTGGTACATCACTTGATAGGAATCGACAACTTCCACCCTGGAATTCGTTTCTGGGTGCTGGGGGTCAGAGTTGACAAAACAACAGGCAAAGTACCCTGGAAGGACAGACATAAGACACAGTCAAAAGCACAGCAGAACAGGATAGAAATGCAATACATATGCACAAAACATGTCACAAGAAACTTACACACAAACAAGTTAGTATGCCAACACTGTTGTGGAGTACAGACTACCTGAAAGGACACATTACTGCACACATCCAGCCAAGTAGCACACAAACACTCTCAAACAGCAGCAGAGCAGCACCAAAACATTTCAGGCTAACTCAATACATTGACTTGACAACCCTTTAAACTCACATTCAGGTGAAGAAGTTGTTGATGAGCTGTGTGCGGACGTCACCCTCATCATCATCATCACTGGTATCGTGGCCCAGGTCAGAATCCTCCACAGGTGGCGGATGTTGGTCATCGTCATCCTGGATGAGAGGCAACTCCTTTGCACTGCCATGTTGTGTAGCATGAATCATAGTATGAACATTTTGCACACCTTTGCAGGGTCATATGGGAGGGCCTCTCTGGTCTTGTCCAGGCAGCAGAAGCGGCTTTTCAGGAGACCAAATGACCGCTCAATCACTCTCCTGGTCTGACCATTTGCCTCATTGTAGCGCATCTCGGCTTGTGTCACAGGGTTACTGAGGGATGGCAGCAACCAAGGCATGTTGGGGTATCCGGAGACACCTACATACAAACAATTGCACATTAGCTGAGTTTTGAAAGAGGGTGGAATACAACATTGCCAAACACACACAATGGTAAACAATCAGTACACACCGACAAGCCAAACACGCTGGTTCAGCAACTGTGACATCATTTGTCGCAATGCGACTACTCCTAATGATGTAGGCATTGTGCGCAGAACCGGGGAAATGTCCACACACATGGTGATACACATGTCCACTAGACATACCACCAGAGCACTGATGGAGTGGAAATGTTTCCTGTTCTGGTATGTCTGCTCATGTGCCCGTGGTGGTACCAGGGATACATGTGTACCATCAATAGTTCTGATGACGTTCGACATCCCCCAGTGTGTTAAAATCACCCTTTATGTCAGTGAGTTGACCTGGGCTAGGAAACTTGTACAGGTCAATGAAATGCAACATCCCCCCCAAGACATCGCAAAGCACACAACTGAACATAGTTTGCGACATCCCACCAGCAGTAGCCAAAGTGTACTGGAATGTACCGGTAGCAAAGAAGTGCAGGGCTGCTATCACCTTTACCTTTGGGGTCAGTGCTGTAGGGTAAGTCCGGCCAGGTAGCAGATGTGGTGCCAACTGCTCCGCCAACTCCTCAATCAGTGGCCTGGTGAAGCGGTACTGTCAGATGCAGTCGCGTTCCACCATGGTTTCAAGGTCAGGGAACGGTCTATGGACAGCTGGTGCCCTGCAATACAGAGATGGGTAAAGGAATTGTCCATTCATCCACCCATGTGGCTATGACCAAGCAAATATCACATGATACATGACAAAACACAATGAACTGAGGTATGTGCTGTTGGATATGGACACATATGTCACCTACATGCCCATCATCTCACATCTCAACCCAACATGTTTACATAAGCTCCATGTAGTGCAATAGTAAATCATTAGGCTGTGTCACAGTACCTATGTCCTGCTGTCACGTTCCAAACACACACCACAGTAACAAGCAAGGACTGATGTCTCCCAGGCATCACAGCTCTTTGACAGGCAGATACTCAGGGTCCCTGGATTGCCACATGGACACTGGCATGACATGGCGTATCATGTACACGCCACAAAACAACCATGAGTCCCACAGGTAGTGGCCCCTGTTGTCACTGCAGGCCAAAAAAGGATGTCTCTGAGACACACACACAACATCAATGTTGATGCACAAACCACATGTATGTGGAGACTGTCTCCCATTGGGCACATGGAATCAGAGACATCTGAGGCACAACATTAATTAATTAATTAATTGTGGGTTTATATAGCGCTAGAATCGACTCCCCGAGGAGTATCTCCGCGCTTCGACCGCTGGGGAACCCGTCCTGGCTCACCCTGAGAGATGGTCCCTAATGGGTATCTCTAAGGTGCGACCAAGCATCCCCGGCGGTGTGGGGGGCCATTGTGAAGATGAGGCAAGCTAATGCCCAGAGTTGCCGAGTGTGGTCCCTGACTGGAGAAGGCACCGAGGCGAGAATTATCGAGCCCGCTGACCCTGGTCCAAGACCCTGCCGCGTCGGGAATCGAACCCTGGTCCCGGGCCGTCCTCTGCTTACGGGTCTGCCGCCTCTAACCAGTGAGCCACACCACTCCACTTGCACACATGCACATGCACACATGCACATGCACATGCACACAGACCGTGGGTGTACATCAGAATTGTGGCTATGGGTCTCTCTGTGACATACATACCATCCCACTGAGGACTAAGGGTGTATGTGACATGTCATACACATAGCCAACCTGCAACTGTGTCCATGACTCATGCTCATAACTGAACAGTGGTACATTAATGTGCACAACTCACAAATGATTCTTTCCCCATGAACCTGATCACATCCTGGGAGTGGCTGCACCAAAGTGCCACCCAACAAACCAAATGTTGCCCCCACTACACACACAGGTAATGCAGCCTTACAAGCCTTGTGATACAGTGTGGCACAGGCTGTGGTGTTTTAGGTGTGCACCTGTGTCACTGGCAAGTAATTGTGTGTGGAATCCGTTAACAAGTTACATCAATGTTAACCGACACGGGTGCCTTCTACAGAGACGCATCGCACAGTTGTGGACCGAGCCGTGCACACGCCTTGGCCATTGACTGCAATGTTAACCGGCGCAGGTGATTTTTATGCAGACTCATCGCACAGTTGTGGACCGAGCCGTGCGCACGCCTTGGCCATTGACTGCAAGGTTAACCGACGCGGCTGACTTTTATGCAGACGCCATTGAATCTAATGGAAATGGGTGCGTGTGGATTTTCAAACTTGGCGTCGAACAGTTAGTTTTCCGTGCCATGGGCACTCATTGGCTATGGACAGTCATGGAAACGGATGCAGATTCAAAACTTGTACGAGGCATGCGCTGGAAATTCAGTTGGCTGCCTACAACATTGTTTCAAATCGTAGGGTGTCATGATGGTGAAATTTTGAACGATGCGGAAGACATTTACGAGTCTTGCAATTTCATGGATTGGCCAGATTTATAGGATGCAACGTGTAGACCTATCTCTTAGGACACATAACACAGATCCTGCCTCTGCAGGACAGATATAAGCCTGACTGGCCCCCAGAGAGCTTACTTGCCTGCACTACATGCTACAGGACAACATCTCTGCTACCATTGATGCTGTCTCTCCATCCACTGGCTACTGCTATGGCATGTACTGTGGAGAGAGCACCAGCCTCCAAAGAGGAGGAGAACCAGGCCCTGCTGGACAGCCTCCTTCCACAGTACTGCAAGCTGTATGGGAAACCAAAGGAGCACTTGAGTTTGCAGTCACTGCCTTCCTAATTGTGCATGTTGTCTGACTAGCAGTACTAGCAGTGTGTACACCAGTGGCAAGCATACTCACTGAGGAGTTTCAACCCCCAAAGTGTGTAGCAACATGTGTTGAACAGGTGTTCTGCAGCAAAAGTGAATTTGTGCAAACTTTTACTTCTCAGGCAATGTTACCATGTCATAAATGCAGGACAATGGTCCATTTCCATGGGTGCACAACCTGTGTACCTCCTTTATCTTTGTGATGACTACATGTATATCCAACTGTGTGGAGCACAAATGTGTGGCATGTGTGGCAATGGCCTTTTCACGTTGTCATCCTCACAGGTTGATGCCTACCAGAAGCAGGAGATCTGGCTAACCATCGCCCGGGCAGTTTAAACATGTGGGGGTCTACAAGTGCCGGATCTGCAACTGCCAGAAGAGGTGGCAGGACCTTCGGGGATGGACCCGGAGGATCGCAAGGGTCTAGCTGAAGCTGTCGCCTCCTCCCAGGTGGGGCGGACATCGGACCCTGACCCCCCACATGCTCAGGATTCTGGCAGTGGTCTTCCCGGACCTGGATGGGCAGCTGAAGGCCAGACAGCAGTAAAGAGGGGGTAAGTCCATACCTAATCTGTGAACTATGTCTGAAATGCTATTTGCAGTTTTGTTTGCCTGGTTACACTTCCACATTACGTCGGTCTTGTAGTCCAGGACTTATGTTCTTCAATTGTGTAATGCACCCTCTTCATCTGATCCGCAGGTGTGGCCCTTACAGTCTGTGACTTTTTTCACTTGGGCACTGTGTCATTGCAGTCAGCTACGCTTAAGGTTCCGGACAGCATCTGTTACCGGGACTCTGTAGTGTGCTTCGTGGGTTGGTCAATTGTTTACACAATGCCTGAGATCTGACATGGGATCTGTGTGTACCTTTGATATGTGTTCCAATGGCTGATGTTACTCGCAAAATGTGCCTGGGGTATTTAAAACACAACCATGCAGCAGGTGAGACCAATTCTGGGGCCTCAGGAGTATGTATATCAAGTGTGTCACACTTGCTTAGCCACCTGCCTACTGTCCAGGACAATTCACTGTTTTACGTTGACCTGGCCAGTCATGCCTACTCCAGGGCATTAAAACACTCTGTACTCCCACTCCAGTGTAACAACTTGCAGATTGTGCTTAGTGAAATGCGCCCTCAGGTGTCTGCCTCTGTGTCATGGTGGTGTGGCTTCCTTTTTAGGATAACTGGGGTGTTGTGTTTGCATTCACTCATATGTCTAATTTGTATGATGTGGGGTCATCAGAGTCCGGATTATGCTGTTTGCAGGGGATGGACATGTGCACATGTCAGCTGCAGAGCTTGCATTCCCCATGACCTATGATTGTGATACAGTGCAGACTGTTGTGGTCTGGATGCCCTGCCCCTGTGACAGGAGACAGTGATGATTGACTTTTCAGGCATTCCTGTGCCATGGCATTGAACTTGCTAAAGGGGATCCTGCAGTGGAATGAAATGTGCTCAATGTACCCCATTGTGGCATTGCCTATCAGGACATGAGGACATCATTGTGTCTGGTGCTGGTATGCATCACAAGTATGTCACATGAGACTCTGGCCATCCCTTCATCCTGACACCTGTACTGAATCAGTGGAAAGAGATGTTATGTGTGTATAGTAACAAACTTAAACATGTTCACTTGCATGTCCAACAACTGTGTAGGTGGTGCATGTGTGCACATTAAGGTATTAGCATCCAACATGCAACAGACATATGGGCGGAAGGCCAGGTGAGATATGAGTGCCATGATTGATGGTCAGACTGACAATTGGCTTATTCAAATCAGTGTGAGCACTTTGAGCAATGTTCAGCTGATGATGCCAGGGCTTGCCCTGTGATGTGCTGTACTCCTTGTGGTGTGTGCAGTCAGTGCAGGTGACTAATGTCGGTCTGGTTTCCCTAATTCTATACAGAATGGGACAACGCCATGGACCAGGAGAAGCCGCAGAGCCAGACTGGGACAGCAACCGAGGAGTTGGAGGGACCCAGTGGCACGGAGGGCAAGGGGAGCCACACTGAGGAGTCCTCAGCACCATCCACCTCAGCTGAGGACCACAGCAGCTCAGAGGATGACTCCCTTGTGGAGCCAGTTGTCAACAGCCACTAAACCCCAGCTAGTGAGGCTGTCCCCACCACCACCAACACCATCACCATCCTCCCATCAGTTCCCATCCCAGTGGTCCGTGGAGGCTCCCGTGTTCAGGAGCATGTCTCCTTTGTGGCAGGCACTGCACCCCCTGCCCCTGTGTCCCCTGTTGCCCTGAGTGTAGAGTCTGTGGACTTGCTTTGAAAGATCCATGTAGGGGAGACATCAATGCTGAGTATTCTCCATGCACACTCCAGTCTGTTGATACACTCAGTGTCATTCATGGAGGGCATATCATCTGGCATGTCTGCCCTACAGAGGACCAGTCAGTCCATGGCCTGCTCCCTGATGGCAGCAGTGTCCCTCCTCCAACAGTCCCTCACCCCTCCTGCCTCTGCTCCATTCACAAATTCCTAGCACCCTACCTATTCCAAGCACCACACCAGCACATTCATGCAAACCCACAGACACGAGCAGCACACAAACACGCAAACCAATGTCTAAACGTGCACGCAAGCAACCTCAGAGGACTGATAACACACTCACAGGGGATGGTTTGCAAACACACACACAGGCATCCACAACCACTCTGCAGTCCTCTGATACCTCTCCCTCCAAGAACCCTTCCCTTGCCTCACCTGCAACCCCATCTTCCAAGCAGCTCTTACTCTGTGTCCTTGGCGTCTTCCCTACCGATCCAGCTGATCCAGCGTACAAGGGGAAGAGGAAGTCCCCACACACAGAGAGTGCCCCTCAAACCCGGACAGCCTCCCCCAGGTGCAGGCAGACTGAGGCCCCCACCCGCAAGTCCCCCCCAGACCCAGAAGAGCAAGACCCCACCACCGCCCGAAGCTTCACAACACAGTCTCTGTCCTCCATCTCCCAGGCCACCACTCCACAGGTTCCCCACCACACCCTGCCCCAGGTTCCCCCACCCACAGATACACCATCCCAAAAATGTTCAGGCTTTCCCCCTACCACTTGCTCTTCTGCCCCCATCCCCCGGTCAGCCTGTCTGTGCCACTGGTGTGGGAGCCATGGCCCCCCTCTATCCTGCCAACCTCACCTGAACCCCATTCCACTCCCCTGGAGTTAGGTACTGCAGTGGAGTCCACAATCACCCTGTCTGACTTGGGCACTGCAGTGGGGACCCAGTCCACTCTATCTGACCTGCCCAATGCAGTTGTGTCAGCACCCATACCACCTGACTTGTGCCCCATGGTTGTGACTGCACCCACAATGTCAGAGACCTCCACTGCAGTTGCCAGTGACTCTCCTGCTTTCTATGCTTCTCTTGCTTCTTTCTGTGCTTCTCTTACCTCTTTCTGCATTTCTATTGCTTTTTTATGCACTTCTCTTGCCTCTTCCTGGATCACTCTTCTCACTTTCTGCACCTCTCTTGCCTCTTTCGCCCACTTTTCCCTCTTTTTGTATATTTCTTGCCTCTTTTTTCACTTCTCTTTCCTCTTTCAGAACCTCTGTACAGAAAGAAGCAAGAGAAGCACAGAAAGAAGCAAGAGAAGTGAATAAAGATGCAAGAGATGAACAGAAAGAGGGAAGTGAAGTACAGAAACAGGCAAGAGAGATGCAGAAATAGGCAATAGAGGTACAGAAAGAGGCAAAGAAAACGGCAGGAGGAAAGAGAGTTGAAGAAACAAGCAATAGAGTTGCAGAAAGAGGGAAAAGGGGTGCAGAAAGAGGGAAAAGGGGTACAGAAAGAGGCTAGAGGGGTAGAGAAATAGGTAAGAGAGATGCAGAAAGAAGCAAGAGAGGTACAGGAAGAAACAAGAGAAGTGCAGAACAAATCAACATAGGTGCAGAAAGAGGCAAGTGCATTGGAGAAAGAAGCAAGAGCAGTGCAGAAATAAGCAACAGAGGTGTAGAAAGACACAAGAGAAGTGCTGAAAGAGACAAGAGATGTGCAGAGAGGAGGAACAGGGGTAGAGAATGAGGGAAGAGGGGTACAGAAAGAGACAAGAGGGATGCAGAAAAAATCAAACAAAATGCAGTAAGCACCAACTGAGTTGCCGAAAGAGGCAAGTGAAGTACAGAAAGAGGAAAGAGATGTACGGAAAGTGGCAAGAGAGGTACAGACAGAAGAGAGTGAGGTGCACAAAGAGGCAAAAGAAGTGCAGAAAGAAGCAAGATGGGTACAGAAAGGAGAGATAGAGATACCGAAAGAGGTAAGTGAAATGCAGAAAGAGGCCTCAGAGGTACAGAAAGAGGGAAGAGAGGTGCAGAAAGAGACAATGGAAGTGCAGAAAGTACAAAAGATGTGCAGAAAAGAGTAAGAGCGGTGCAGAAAGAGGGACAATGGGTGCAGAAAGTGGCAAGAGGGTTGCAGAAAGAGGCAAGAGGGATGAAGAAAAGTTAAGAGGGATGTAAATGTAAATGTCATGATACTTAAAGAGCGCAGTGCACCCGACGGTCACCTTGCGGTGTCGCCAATTTGGCTTCCTGGCGCTGATACTCATACCGCTGTGGAACCCCTCCTGGCTTTCCCTGTGAAGTGTCCACCCATGGGCACCCCCAGGGTGAAGCCAGGCATCCTTAGCGCTGTTGGGGCCGGTGTGGAGGCTAAGCAAGCTATTGCCCAGAGTTGCAGCGTGGGGCCCGTGATTAGAATAGGCACCGGGACGAGAATTAGCAGGTCCGAGGAAATTGAGCCCGAGACCCCACCGAGGTGGGAATCGAACCCTGGTCCCTGCCAGAACTCTGCATCAGGGTCTGCCGTTCTAACCATTGAGCCACACTCCTCCACTGATGCTGAAAGAAGCAATAGAGATGCTTAAAGAAATAAGAGATGTACAGAAAGATGCATCAGAGGTGCAGAAAGAAGCGTGCAGTAAGAGGCAAGAGAACTGCAGAAAGAAGCAACCGAGGTATGGAAAGAGGCAAGAGAAGTACAGAACTAGGCAAGAGAGGTACAGAGAGAGGGAACAGGGGTGTAGGAAGAGACAAGAGGAGTGCGGAAAGACGCAAGAGAATTGCAGTAAGAAGCAATAGAGGTGATGAAAGAGGCAACAGAAGTGCAGAAAGAAGCAAGAGAAGTGCAGAAAGAGCAAGAGAAGTTCGAAAGAGACAAGAGAAGTACAGAAAGGTGCGGGAGAGGTGCAGAAAGAAGCAAATGAAGAGCAAAAAGAGGGGAGAGATGCACTGAAAGAGGCAAGAGAAGCTTAAAAAGAGGCAAGAGAATTTCCGAAAGAAGAGAGTGAGGGTCAGTCATAGACAAGAAGAGCAGAATGTGAAAGCAAGGTACAGAAACAAGCAAGAGTGGTGCTGAAAGAGGAAAGAGGGGTGCAGTAAGAGGCAAGAGGGGTGCAGAAAGAGGGAACATGGGTGGAGAAAGAGGTAAGAGGAATGCAGAAAGAAGCAAGAAATGTCCAGAAATAAACAAGAGAAGGGCAGAAAGACACATCAGTGGTACAGAAATAGGCAAGAGGGATGCTGTAAGAGGCAAGGGAAGTGCAGGAAGAGGCACAACAGGTGCAGAAACTGACAAGAGAGGTGCAGAAGGAGGGAACAGGGGTGCAGAAAGAGGGAAGAGGGGTGTAGAAAGAGGCACAAGGGGTACAGAAAGAAGGAAAAGAAGTACGGAAAGAAGCAAAATAGGTGCAGAAAGAGGGAAGAGGAATGCAGAAAGTGACAAGAGAGAGGCACAAATAGGCAAAAGAGCTGCAGAAAAGGAAATCGGGTGCAGAAAGAGACAGGAGATGTGCAGAAAGAGGTGGGGGAAGTGCAGTAAAGAAGCAACAGAGGAGCAGAAGGAGGCAAGAGGACTGCAGAAAGAGGCAAGAGATTTTCAGAAACAGGTAAGAGAGGTGCAGAAAGAAACAACAGAAATGCAGAAAGAAGCAACATAGGAACAGAAAGAGAAAAGAGGGGTGCACCGAGAGGCAAGAGAAATGTACAAAGAAGCGACAAAGGTGCAGAAAGAGGAAAGGGAAGGTGCAGTAAGAGGCAAGAGAGGTACAGAAAGAGGTTAAGGGGGTGCAGAAAGAGGCAAGAGGGGTGCAGAAAAAGGCAAGAGAGGTCCAGAAAGAGAGAAGAGGTATGCTGAAGGAGGCAAGGGGGTGCAGACAAAGGCCAGAGATGTGCAAAAAGAAACAATAGAGGTACAGAAAGAGGTGAGAGAAGAACAGAAAAGAAGTAGCAGAGGTGCAGCAGGAGTTAATAGGACTGCAGAGAGAGGAAAGTGATTCTCAGAAACAGGTAAGAGGGGTGCAGAAAGAAACAATAGAAGTGCAGAAAGAAGCAACAGAGGTACAGAAAGAGGTAAGAGGGGTGCAGTGAGAGGCAAAATACACGTACAAAGAAGTGAAAAAGGTACAGAAAGAGGAAATAGAAGTGCAGAAAGAGGCAAGAGAGGTGCAGAAAAAGGGAACAGGGGTGCAGAATGAGGAAAGAGAGGTGCAGAAAGAGGAAAGAGAGATGCAAAAAGAGGGAAGAGGTATGCAGAAAAAGGGAAGGGGTGGAGAAAAAGGCCAGAGGTGTGCAGAAAGAAGCAATAGAGGTATAGAAAGAAGCAAGAGAAATGCAGAACGAAGCAACAGAGGTACACAAAGAGGTAAGATAAGTGTAGAAAGAGGCAAGAGAAGTGAAGAAATAGGCAAGAGCGGTACAGAAACCTGCACCAAAGGTGCAGAAAGAGGCAATATAAGTGTGGAAAAGGCAAGAGTAGTAAAGAAATAGGCAAGAGAGGTGCAGAAACCTGCAACAAATGTGCAGAAAGAGGGTAGAGGGTTGCACAAAGAAGCAAAGGATGTGAAGAAAGAAGCAAGAGAGCTGCAGAAAGAAGCAACAGAGGTACAGAAAGAGGCAAAGGGGTGCAGAAAGACGGAAGGGAGGTACAGTCAGAAGCAAGGGAAATACAGAAAGAAGCAAGTGAGGTGCAGAAAGAGGCAATAGAAGTGCAGAAAGAGGCAAGAGTGGCACAGAAAGGGGGAAGGAGGTACAGAAATAGGCAAGAAAATGGCAGAAAGAAATAACAGAGAGGTGCAGAAAGAGGCAAGAGGGATGCCGAAAGAGGCAAGACAAGTGCAAAATGAAGCAACATCAATGTAGAAAGAGGCAAGAGAAGTCCATAAAGAAGCAATAGAGGTGGAGAGAGAGCAAGAGTAGTTCAGAATGAGGCAAGAGAGGTGCAGAAACAGGCAAGAGAGGTGCAGATGGAAGGGCAGGGGTATAGAAAGATGGACGAGGGGTGTAGAAAGAGGCATAAGTGGTACGCAAAGAAGCAAGAAAGGTACAAAAAGAAGCACAAGAAGTTCAGTATTACACAACAGAAGTACAGAAAGTGGCAACAGAGGTGCAGAAAGAGGCAAGAGATCTGCAGAAAGTGACAAGAGAGAGGAAGAAACAGGCAAGAGAGGTGCAAAAAAGGGAATCAGGATGCAGAAAGAGGCAAGAGATGTGCATTAAGAGGTGAGAGAAGTCCAGAAAAGAAGCAGGAGAGTTGCAGAAGGAAGCATGCGAGGTGCACAAAGAGGCAACAGAAGTGCTGAAGGAGGCAAGAGAGGCACAGAAAGAGGCAAGGAGGTACAGAAATACCAAGAAAATTGCATAAAGAAACAAGAGAAAGCAATAGAGGTGCAGAGAGAGCAAGTGTTGATCAGAAAGAGAGGTGCAGAAACAGGCATGAGAGGTGCAGACGGAGAGACAGGGGGTGGAAAGAGGGGTGTTGAAAGAAGTACAAGGGGTCCACAGAGAAGCAAGAGATGTACAGAAAGAAGCACAAGAAGTTCAGTAATACGCAACAGAAGTACAGAAAGTGGCAACAGAGGTGCAGAAAGAGGCAAGTGATCTGCAGAAAGTGACGAGAGAGGAAGAAACAGGAAAGAGATGTGCAAAAAAGGGAATCAGGATGCAGAAAGAGGCAATAGATGTGCATTAAGAGGTGAGAGAAGTGCAGTCAAGAAGCAACAGAGGAGCAGAAGGAGGCAAGAGGACTGCAGAAAGAGGCAAGAGATTTTCAGAAACAGGTAAGAGAAGTGCAGAAAGAAACAACAGAAATGCAGAAAGAAGCAACATAGGAACAGAAAGAGAAAAGAGGGGTGCACCGAGAGGCAAGAGAAATGTACAAATAAGCGACAAAGGTGCAGAAAGAGGAAAGGGAAGTGCAGTAAGAGGCAAGAGAGGTGCGGAAAGAGGTTAAGGGGGTGCAGAAAGAGGCAAGAGGGGTGCAGAAAAATGCAAGAGAGGTCCAGAAAGAGGGAAGAGGTATGCTGAAGGAGGCAAGGGGATGCAGACAAAGGCCAGGGGTGTGCAAAAAGAAGCAATAGAGGTACAGATAGAGGTGAGAGAAGAACAGAAAAGAAGTAGCAGAGGTGCAGCAGGAGTTAATAGGACTACAGAGAGAGGAAAGTGATTTTCAGAAACAGGTAAGAGGGGTGCAGAAAGAAACAATAGAAGTGCAGAAAGAAGCAACAGAGGTACAGAAAGAGGTAAGAGGGGTGCAGTGAGAGGCAAAATACATGTACAAAGAAGTAAAAAAGGTACAGAAAGAGGAAATAGAAGTGCAGAAAGAGGCAAGAGAGGTGCAGAAAAAGGGAACAGGGGTGCAGAATGAGGAAAGAGAGGTGCAGAAAGAGGAAAGAGAGGTGCAGAAAGAGGGAAGAGGTATGCAGAAAAAGGGAAGGGGTGGAGAAAAAGGCCAGAGGTGTGCAGAAAGAAGCAATAGAGGTACAGAAAGAAGCAAGATAAATGCAGAACGAAGCAACAGAGGTACACAAAGAGGCAAGATAAGTGTAGAAAGAGGCAAGAGAAGGGAAGAAATGGGCAAGAGCTGTACAGAAACCTGCCCCAAAAGTGCAGAAAGAGGCAATATAAGTGTGGAAAAGGCAAGAGTAGTGAAGAAATAGGCAAGAGAGGTGCAGAAACCTGCAACAAAGGTGCAGAAAGAGGGGTGCACAAAGAAGCAAAAGATGTGAAGAAAGAAGCAAGAGAGCTGCAGAAAGAAGCAACAGAGGTACAGAAAGAGGCAAAGGGGTGCAGAAAGACGGAAGGGAGGTACAGTCAGAAGCAAGGGAAATACAGAAAGAAGCAAGTGAGATGCAGAAAGAGGCAATAGAAGTGCAGAAAGAGGCAAGAGTGGCACAGAAAGGGGGAAGGAGGTACAGAAATAGGCAGGAAAATGGCAGAAAGAAATAACAGAGGCGCAGAAAGAGGCAAGAGGGGTGCCGAAAGAGGCAAGACAAGTGCAAAATGAAGCAACAGCAATGTAGAAAGAGGCAAGAGAAGTCCATAAAGAAGCAATAGAGGTGGAGAGAGAGCAAGAGTAGTTCAGAATGAGGCAAGAGAGGTGCAGAAACAGGCAAGAGAAGTGCAGATGGAAGGGCAGGGGTATAGAAAGATGGACGAGGGGTGTAGAAAGAGGCATAAGGGGTACGCAAAGAAGCAAGAAAGGTACAGAAAGAAGCACAAGAAGTTCAGTATTACACAACAGAAGTACAGAAAGTGGCAACAGAGGTGCAGAAAGAGGCAAGAGATCTGCAGAAAGTGACAAGAGAGAGTAAGAAACAGGCCAGGGAGGTGCAAAAAAAGGGAATCAGGATGCAGAAAGAGGCAAGAGATGTGCATTAAGAGGTGAGAGAAGTCCAGAAAAGAAGCAGGAGAGTTGCAGAAGGAAGCAAGTGAGGTGCACAAAGAGGCAACAGAAGTGCTGAAGGAGGCAAGAGAGGCACAGAAAGAGGCAAGGAGGTACAGAAATACCAAGAAAATTGCATAAAGAAACAAGAGAAAGCAATAGAGGTGCAGAGAGAGCAAGAGTTGTTCAGAAAGAGAGGTGCAGAAACAGGCAAGAGAGGTGCAGATGGAGGGACAGGGGGTGGAAAGAGGGGTGTTGAAAGAAGTACAAGGGGTCCACAGAGAAGCAAGAGATGTACAGAAAGAAGCACAAGAAGTTCAGTAATACGCAACAGAAGTACAGAAAGTGGCAACAGAGGTGCAGAAAGAGGCAAGAGATCTGCAGAAAGTGACGAGAGAGGAAGAAACAGGCAAGAGAGGTGCAAAAAAGGGAATCAGGATGCAGAAAGAGGCAAGAGATGTGCATTAAGAGGTGAGAGAAGTCCGGAAAAGAAGCAGCAGAGTTGCAGAAGGAAGCAAGAGGACTGCAGAAAGAAGCAAGAGATTTTCAGAATCAGTTAAAGAGGTATAGAAAGAAACAACAGAAGTGTAGAAAGAATCAACAAAGGTAGAGAAAGAGGCAAGAGGGGTGCAGTGAGAGGCAAGAGAAATGTACAAAGAAGTGATAAAGGTACAGAAAGAGGAAAGTGCAGAAGAGAAAGAAGCCAGAGAGGTGCAGAAAGATGTAAAGGGGTGCTGAAAGAGGCGCGAGAGGTGCAGAAAAAGGCAAGAGAGGTGTTAAAAAAGGGAAGAGGTATGCAGAAAGAGGCAAGGGGCTGCAGAAAAAGGCCAGAGGTGTGCAGAAAGAAGCAATAGAGGTACAGAAAGAAGCTAGAGGAATGAAGAACAAAGCAACAGAGGTACACAAAGAGGCAACAAAGGTGCAGAAAGAGGCAATATAAGTGTGGAAAAGGCAAGTGCAGTGAGGAAATAGGCAAGAGAGGTACAGAAACCTGCAAAAAGGTACAGAAATAGGTCAGAGGAGTGCGCAAAGAAGCAACAAATGTGAATAAAGAAGCAAGAGAGCTGCAGAAAGAAGCAACAGATATACAGAAAGAGGCAAACGAGGTGCATGAAGAAGCAAGAAAGGTGCAGACAGAATCAAGGGTAGTGCAGAAAGAAGCAATTTAGGTGCAGAAAGAGGCAATAGAAGTGCATAAAGAGGCAAGAGAGGCACAGAAAGAGGGAAGGAGGTACAAAAATAAGCAAGAAAATTGCAGAAAGAGGCAAGAGGGGTGCTGAAAAAGGCAATAGAAGTGCAGAATAAAATAAAAGCAATGTAGAAAGAGGCAAGAAAAGTCAATAAAGAAGTGATAGAGGTGCAGGGAGAGCATGAGTAGTTCAGAATGAGGCAAGAGAGTTGCATAAAGAGGCAAGAGAGGTGCAGATGGAAGAGCAGGGGTTTAGAAAGATGGAAGAGGGATGTAGAAAGAGGCCTAGGGGGTTTGCAAAGAAGCAAGAACGGTACAGAAAGAAGCAAGAGAAGTTCAGAAATAAGCAACAGAAGTACAGAAAGAAGCAAGAGGGGTTCAGAAAGAGGCAAGAGAGGTGCAGAAAGAGGGAACAGGGGTGCAGAATGAGGCAATAGAGGTGCAGAAAGAGGAAAGAGAGGTGCAGAAAGAGGAAAGAGGTATGCAGAAAGAGGGAAGGGGTGCACAAAAAGGCCAAAGGTGTGCAGAAAGAAGCAATAGAGGTACAGAAAGAAGCTAGAGGAATGCAGAACGAAGCAACAGAGGTACACAAAGAGGCATGATAAGTGTAGAAAGGGGCAAGAGAAGTGAAGAAATAGGCAAGTGGTGCATAAACCTGCAACAAAGGTGCAGAAAGAGGCAATATGAGTGTGGAAAAGGCAAGAGTAGTGAGTAAATAGGCAAGAGAGGTGCAGAAACCTGCAACAAAGGTGCGGAAAGAGGGTAGAGGGGTGCACAAAGAAGCAAAAGATGTGAATAAAGAAGCAAGAGAGCTGCAGTAAGAAGCAACAGAGGTACAGAAAGAGGCAAACGGGGTGAAGAAAGAAGCAAGGGAGCTGCAGACAGAAACAAGGGAAGTACAGAAAGAAGCAAGTTAAATGCACAAAGAGGCAATAGAAGTGCAGAAAGATGCAAGAGAGGCACAGAAAGAGGGAAGGAGGTACAAAAATTGGCAAGAAAATTGCAGAAAGAAATAACAGAGGTGCAGAAAAAGTCAAGAAGGGTGCCGAAAGAGGCAAGAGGAGTGCAGAATGAAGCAACAGCCATGTAGAAAGAGGCAAGATAAGTCCATAAAGAAGCAATAGAGGTGCAGAGAGAGCAAGAGTTGTTTAGAAAGAGGCAAGAGAGGTGCAGAAACAAGCAAGAGAGGTGCAGACAGAGGGACAGGGGGCTGAAAGAGGGGTGTAGAAAGATGCACAAGGGGTACACAAAGAAGCAAGAGATGTACAGAAAGAAGCAAGAGAAGTTCAGTAATAAGCAACAGAAGTACAGGAAGTGGCAACAGAGGTGCAGAAAGAGGCAAGAAATCTGCAGAAAGTGACCAAAGAGAGGCATTAACAGGCAAGAGAGGTGCAGAAAAAGGGAATCAGAGGCAAGAGATGTGCAGAAAGTGTGAGAGAAGCCCAGAAAGGAAACATCAGAGTTGCAGAAGGAGGCAATATAACTGCAGAAAGAAGCACAAGATTTTTAGAATCATGCAAGAGAGGTGTAGAAAGAAACAACAGAGGTACAGAAAGAGGCAAGAGGGGTGCAATGAGAGGCAAGAGAAATTTACAAAGAAGTGACAAAGGTGCAGAAAGAGGAAAGAGCAGAAGAGAAAGCGGCAAGAGAGGTGCAGAAAGATGTAAAGGGGTGCTGAAAGAGGCATGAGAGGTGCAGAAAAAGGCAAGAGAGGTGTTAAAAGAGGGAAGAGGTATGCAGAAAGAGGCAAGGAGCTGCAGAAAAAGGCCAGAGGTGTGCAGAAAGAAGCAAGAGAAATGCAAAAACAAGCAACAGGGTTACAGAAAGAAGCAAGAGGGGTGCAGAAAGAGGCAAGAGAAGTTCAGAATGAAGCCACGGAAATTCAGAAAGAGACAAGAGAAGTGCAGAAAGAGGCAATAGGAGTTAAGAAATAGGCAATTGAGGTGCAGAAACCTGCAACAAAGGTGCAAAAAGAGGGTAGAAGGGTGCAGAAAGAGGGAAGAGAGGTGCAGAAAGAGGAAAGAGGGGTACATAAAGAAGCAAGAGACAAGAAGCAAGGGAAGTGCAGAAAGAACCAAGCGAGGTGCACAAAGATGCAATACTCTGTAAATTTGTATTTATTGATTAATTAAAGAGAAGGAGACACAATTTGTCTTAAATGCAAAAGAAAAAAGGTAAACATTAATACAAGATGTTTTAAAACATGAGGAAAAGGTTACTAAAATACATTGGAGCATAATGTCCTTACTGTTAAATATACAACCCATCTATGACTTTCAGAAAAAACAAACAGGAGCAGCATCAGTAACTGTCTCAGAATGGACTGAAGAACACAGAAGACCAAGTATGTTTGTGGGTGTACAAGTTATGACACTGATACTTGCAGTATCAGTGTCAACTGAGCAATACTAAGAAGATGTGGTAGGATGGTCTTGAATGATCACTCTTATTTTACTTTCTTGTTTTCATTATTCTAGCACACACGATAGTGCTATTGCAGTAGCAGATAAGAGCTTGGCCCTGACGAATGCCAGTGACTTTTCACAGAAAGGCAGAAACATGTTGGCCCTATATAGATCTTTTTGGATTTCTACCAAGCAAGTTAGACAGTGATTTTTTCACACTGTCATCTCACTATCTTTTAATCTGACGTCCAGGCAAACACTATTAAAGGTCTTTGTTTGCCTTGACAGCCATTTTAAGACACTTCACCTGATTTAATTTTTGCACTGCACACATCAGCCTCACCGTTTTGTACGAACGATTGCGGTGACCGTACCTTGGTCCAGTGATGCGTTGCTAAAATACAACTGGGCGATCGCACACAGACCTAGGTTCGGAAGTCCTACATGATGAGGCTCCGCCATCAGGTGGGCTGATAGGACTTAATCAGCAATTGTTGATAGCCTATTTGACTTTTTTCATTATAGTAATTCTACTTTCTGTGCAATCACACCAGTGTTAATTTTTGTATCTCAGCACCACTCGACCTACAGGCTTTGTTGTTATTGAAGTAGCTACACAGGGGGTATTTGCCTGTCTGGTCGTTAAACACCTCCCTCGGACCCTCTCTTACGAGTTGTTATGATATTGTACTGAGCAGCTTAGGCTGCGGGTCCTTGTTTCTTAATTTAGCACCACACAGCAAATGTTGTAGTGCAATTTAGCTCACCCACTTTATTTATTTAGTTGTCTGTCTATCACAGTTCCTCACCATGGAGGACTTTGGTGGTTTAGCATTTTACGATGAGGATTTGAACACCATCTTAAGTAACAACCCTAGCATATTAGATGATTTACCCTCCACCTCTAACCCCACGACAGAGGATGATTGGGTCAAACTTTTGAACCTGAAAAAGAATCACTCTCGTATTTCTTTACACGGTGTGATTATGAATGAGTACCTACATGGCAAGTGTGCACCATCAGGCTTGATTGTCACTACGGCACCACGACTCTTTCTAAAAGATAAAATTGAAAAATTGGGCATTGATTGCATGGCGGTGTACCTGCGACTGGCTGATTTTAATCATCATAACAGCAAAAAAAACAGCTGATGCCTTATTGATAGAGATCCAAGTCTTGGAGGGTCAAATCAATGCAGCAATTCGGCCCGTGATCTATAAAAAGAACTTGGAAGATGCAAACAAAACGAACAAGGAATATTATGACAACATTCTCTTGAACAAAGTGGAGAAGTTTAAAAAAGACTTGGCACGTTTTTCCATGGAATTGGCTTATCCCTATTTGAGTGACTCCTATGTAGCTCCTTTTACCAACTCTAAAGGGAAAAGATACAGGTCGAATTACTCTTCTTCGGGCTCGGGCTCGGGCTCGGGCTCCAGTGATCAAGGGAACTCCAACACAGGCCCTAACACCGGGACACGTGGTGGGGGTTTCCAAAGAAGACCCAATAGAGGCCGGGGAGGACAACAGTACCCCAATCCGGGACAGTGGTGGCCCCCAGGACCATGGAACTATCATCCTGGAGCAATGGGACCCCCACCAATGGGTCACCCCATGCCCATGTATCCTCCCAATCCGTCATTCTACTATGACCAGTCTTTTTTATGGCAGGGCCGAGGCAGGAACCGCGGCAAAAGGAGAGGCCAACAAACTGTGAATTGGGCTCTGCAGTCCAACAAGACAGGCCCAACAACAGGAGCTGCGACTTAGTGGTGAACCTGAGTTCGAGGACCATCACACCAATTGAAAACATTGTTTTGAACAAAGGGCTGGGTTTTGTTCCCACGAACACAGGCGATTTGTTCAAATTGAGGTGTGAGCTTGAAAGTTTTTATAGAAAAATACGCTTGCATTTCTTTTTCAAAACACCTAGTCCCAATACGAATGAGGCAAATATGTTTGACCAAGGTGAACAGAACACCGGCCTCAGACCTAAATCGACATTTACACCTCTGAATCAACAAGTACCAGCTAATGTCCTAGCCTTTGAGCAAGCAGTGACGCATGAGGTGATGAACACCGACCAACGACGTAAGACTTTTCACAACATGTCCAACTTGGAGAAATCAGCACTTTCTACCTTGGCAAATGATAGATCTCTTATTATCAAGCCCGCTGACAAGGGCGGAGCTATAGTGCTACAGGATACCATCGTTTACCATCAAGAATGCCAAAGACAATTAAATGACACCAAAGCCTATCGCCGCCTCAATGAAGATCCCACCCCGAGAATCTCGAATGACATCAAGAGTCTGGTAGAAGAAGGAACAGCAGAAGGCTGGATTACTCCTCACGAAGCGAGATACCTAATTACAACACATCCAGTCATTCCTTACTTCTACTGCCTTCCCAAAATACATAAGGCCCAGAGGCCGCCTCCTGGAAGGCCCATTATTTCGGGTATAGGTTCGTTACTCGAGCCTTTATCTACTTTTGTAGATTTCTTCTTAAAACCCATTGTGAAGGAAACACCAACGTACCTGCAGGACACTGGGGATGTGCTCAGACTTTTGGCTGATGCTGAGTTCAACGTTGAGACAGACCTACTGGTGAGCTTCGACGTCGAATCGTTGTATACCTCAATCCCGCAACAGGAAACACTGGATTGCATCAGGAGCCTCCTCGAGGCCAAACAAATGGACACAATAACACCAGTTGCCTTCATAATGGAGTGCGCAAGGATTGCCATGATGGAAAAAAAATTTCAGTATCAAAACGATCTTTATCTCCAGGTCTCAGAGACCTCAATGGGGATCGTCTTTGCGCCTAGTTTGGCAAACTTATACATGCACCAATTCGAACTAGATCATGTATTGAACCACAGTAACCCCTTCATCCATCAGGTGGTACTGTGGAAAAGATACATTGATGACATCTTGGTGATTTGGAGAGGGACGCTAACGGAGGTATCGTCCTTTCACACATGGTTAAATTCTAGGAATCAGTTTCTTAAGTTCACCATGGAGAGCAGTAAAGAAAAATTGGCGGACCTTGACCTCCAGATTTTTCCAGCAGAGGGAGGCCTACAAAGTGAACTTTTCAAGAGACCGATGGCACGCAACTCGCTGTTGTCATTCCAGAGCTTTCATCCTCAATCCCTCCGTGAGAATTTGCCTGTAGGCCAACTCCTCAGGGTGAGACGGAATTGTTCGTCTAACATCTTATACGAGCACCATGCTAAAGAACTGGCACTCAACCTGAGAGATCGGCATTATCCCAACCATCTAATACGCCGAGCGCGGAAGAGAGCCTTCAATAATAATCGGGAGGCACTCTTGCAACATAAGGGGTCAGAGGCGACAAGAGATCGGATGACTATGGTATAAACTTTCACCACATCCTCCAATCAAGTGAAAAAAACCATACTTAAGCATTGGAAAATTTTAAATACAGCAGCAGGTGTAATACCTCGCCCGTTGTTTGCATTTAAGAGAGGACCATCCATTCGGGATAATTTGGTTCATACCAGACCACGCAGCGAGATGAAACAAACCACTAACACTCTCTGGAACAGTAATCCAGTCCAAGGCCATTACCCCTGTGGGAATTGTGCTGCCTGCCCACAGACACGCAAGACCCTGATAATAGACATTGGCACTAATAGACCATGGAGACTGACAAGACATACAAACTGCAATTCAGAAAAATTGATTTATCTGATCACTTGCCCCTGCAAGAAGCAGTATGTGGGCCACACAACGAGGATGATTAAGTCTCGCATCAGCGAACATAAAAGCACAATCCGGTGCAGGAAGCAATCTACAGGCCTCACCAACCACTTTCTGGAAGCAAATCACAAAGCTGAGGACTTGGTCTGGGTAGTGCTGGAACAGCCATACATCCCGTCACACATCGCTGATGTCTCTCACTTCCTTTTTGTTAAGATGCAACGATGGATTTATAGATTGAAATCAGATGTCAATGGATTGAATGACAACATTCCATGGTTGTCTATTTGAGTGCAACATTTGTCATTGGGTGCTCTTTGTTATCACAATAAGGTGTGTTAACCTGTTGAGATTGAGACTTCCACAAATCCGTGGTGTTCACTCCACCTACAGGGCGCCTTACAAATTACTTTTTAGGTTCTAATTCTTGTGTCCACTGGCACACATTTTCCACTAATCTCTTTACTTATCGAAACAGTAGGTACCTTGATCACATGATCAATGTTGATCATAATCCACATCTCCAACCTCAAGTAAATACCCCAAGATAGTGACCAGGGGTCTAGGGAGGCTCGACTTCTTGACTCTATCTATTCCCCCAGTATACACCCAGTTACTGCCGATTGAGGCCACGCAGCATAATTCCCACTAACTATGTAGCTAACAAACTGGTGGTTTTTATTAGCCAACATCGCCGTTCACTGGCAATCAGAAAAGGGTACATTTCCTAATCTTAAGACAGTCGCGCCGCGCCGCTTTTTAGCAAAACACTTGTGTTTTCATTGTCACCGCACAGACGCGGCAAACAGCGCTGAATATCTAGTCATCGCGCAGGCGCGAGTATTGGCGGTAGTGTCCTGCTATCCGGCCCGGGTAGCAGAGTTAGTATATTGCTAATGGGCATGCGTATTAGATCAAGGCCTGACATCTAGCAGACTAACTCACTCACGCACATGCGCGTCGGACGATCGTCAGGATGTGCGCATGCGCGGAGTGTAGTGGTTCTACACCGCGCACACGCATCGAGATGGCTGAGTGGACCAGCTGAAAATAATCAGCCACTTAGCTGCAATATAAATAGACGTCTGACCTGCCCATCGGTGCCTCCCCTTCGGCTCGAGATTCTGCCGCTAGGTACCGACGGACAGGTAAGAATGGACCAGGGTGTTTGGATATAGGGGGTTATATAGTTTGTAGGCTGGCCCCTTGATATTACTTGAGGAACTGATAATAGCGTGTGGGGTATTTTCCCACTGGTTTGAAACAGCAATATCACACAGCTGTTTTCATGGGCAACAGTAGGTGCCATTGTACAACTATGGAGCGCCTTCTTGAATGTATTTAAGGGGGTTACATGCCTAAGTCGTTCGATGCAGCCATCTGGTACACCGGTGGGGTATATGTTTTAGACAGATAAGAAAATAATTGGGTTCCTAAACAGTACATTGAGGTCTTATCCTTAAGGCATGCATCTATTACAGAGACTGTCTTTATATGTTTAGAGCGGTGCCTTATTCGTCCGAGCAGTTGCCGGGTGAGGTGAGGCTTACTTCCCACATACTGATGGGTAAGTGTTAAACTTTTGTATACTGATTAACTTTTGGTGACATAACACAATGCACTTTGAATGTGGCTATCATAAACTAGTGATGGTCCAGTCTGAGCTTATTTTGAATTATCACTGGTTTTGCACAGTTATAGCACCTTCTACATAGCACTTTTTGAAAATGTAACATTGAGGATTATGCAAATGCAATTTCTACATGGTTCTCTCCCCCTTTTCTCGTTCTCATACAGGAAAGACCAATTGCATCAACAGAGCAATACTAAGAAGATGTGGTAGGATGGTCTTGAATGATCACTCTTATTTTACTTTCTTGTTTTCATTATTCTAGCACACACGATAGTGCTATTGCAGTAGCAGATAACAGCTTGGCCCTGACGAATGCCAGTGACTTTTCACAGAAAGGCAGAAACATGTTGGCCCTATATAGATCTTTTTGGATTTCTACCAAGCAAGTTAGACAGTGATTTTTTCACACTGTCATCTCACTATCTTTTAATCTGACGTCCAGGCAAACACTATTAAAGGTCTTTGTTTGCCTTGACAGCCATTTTAAGACACTTCACCTGATTTAATTTTTGCACTGCACACATCAGCCTCACCGTTTTGTACGAACGATTGCGGTGACCGTACCTTGGTCCAGTGATGCGTTGCTAAAATACAACTGGGCGATCGCACACAGACCTAGGTTCGGAAGTCCTACATGATGAGGCTCCGCCATCAGGTGGGCTGATAGGACTTAATCAGCAATTGTTGATAGCCTATTTGACCCTTTTCATTATAGTAATTCTACTTTCTGTGCAATCACACCAGTGTTAATTTTTGTATCTCAGCACCACTCGACCTACAGGCTTTGTTGTTATTGAAGTAGCTACACAGGGGGTATTTGCCTGTCTGGTCGTTAAACACCTCCCTCGGACCCTCTCTTACGAGTTGTTATGATACTGATACTTGCAGTCCTTCAGTTTTGAGCTTTTTTGATGTTCTAATTATGAATTTAGTAAACTGGATGTTGAGCATTAAGTTTTCAGGATTTGTTGCTGCTATGATGGCTTGCCGGACTGATCGGGCTCCGTGTTTAATCCATTCTCCCCCACAGCAAGATCCTTCTATCATTACGAAAGGTGGGGCAGACACACACCACATGCTTAATTGATTCTGAGTGGAGCACGCACCCCCTGCACTTGGTGTCATCGCTTGAGCGGCACCATGTTGGCCATTCACCCATCCTCAGTGCCATAAATGTTTTCTTCCAAAAAAGTGCAAAAGTGCTTGAAAAATAAGGGTCTCTGATTTAGGTTTGAGCTCTCCTATTATGGACCAGACATTTTTCTTTTGGACAATTGTGCCCTGTCAAAATGGAAAAACCAAAGTCAAACTACTCTTTTAATGGACAGTGTTAATGCCTTCTGCCGTTGGTTGGTACCCCAGTAATATACAACGTCAAGCAGTTGCATGGAGTGTTCAAGGTAACATTGATGTTTTTGACTGGCTTGGCCAACTGATATTTCATGCAACAGTATGGCCAAAAGGCTTCCCTCACGCAAGTTGCCCAATCTGTGACACATCTTTATAAATGCACCGGCTCCAACACCCTGAAGATTCAAGAGACCAAACTCAAGCCTGATCTGGGCTGGTGATGCTGTTTCGGCAAGTACCAGGCTCGTTTAACAATTCTAGTTGTCATTTTATTAAAAATTGTAGAATTGCTTCCCAACATTATCAGGTTAATTAGCTTGTGACCTTAGCCTTCATAACTGTCAAAAGGGGAGATAAGCTAAGGCCGAGAAGCTGTCTTGAGAGTTTCATTAATGCTGCTTCAAGAGACAGTGCTTTGGCTTTAACCACTACTTTCTGTCTTAGGAAGGGTGAACGCCCAAAATATAGAATCCAAAATATAGACACGCCAGAATATTGCCCCAAAATTTGGATAGGACAGAATATCGAATCACCAAAATATAGTCAATCAAAATATCAAAATTGGGGTAGGAAATACTGATTTCCATAATATCGAATTTAAAATATCGATTTCCATAGTATCGATTTTTTTGTGTGTTATGTATGGTAGTATATGTGTTAAAATTATGTATTATTTTTGTAAAGTATGTTTAATTTTTTTAAAGTAATGATTGTTATGTAATTTAATTTTTGCGTTATTTAATTCCGTAGCGGGTTGTGAGTTTATAGGAGAATAGGGTGGGTAGTAATTTCATAATAGTAAATTAAATATTATTTTTTATTTATATGTATTGATAATTAATTGATTGATAATTAATTATTAATTGGCAATTCATTTTTAATAATTGGTATTGAATTGTTATTAATTGATTAATTGATAATTATGTTAAATGTATTATTTACTATTTGGAGTAGGTTGTGGGTTTATATGTGGGTTTATGGGCTAATAGGGTGGGAAGTAATTTAATTTTAATGAAGTAAATATTTATTTTGATTTAAATCTACTGATAATTAATTGCTTGATAATTAATTAATAATTGGTAATTATTTTTTATTAATTGGTAATACATTTTTATGAATTGGTAATTAATTTTTCTGAATTGATTAATTGATAATTATGTTAATTGTATTTTTTATTGTTTGGAGCGGGTTGTAGGTTTATAGGGGAATAGGGTGGGAAGTAATTTACTTGAAATAAAGTAAATATTTATTTTTATTTATATGTATTGATAATGAATCGATAATTATTTATTAATTGGTAATGCATTTTTTATTAATTGACAATTAATTTTTTTAAATTGGTAATTCATTTTTATTAATTGGCAATTTGTTTAAATTTTTTTGTATTGGTATTGATAATTAATGTAAACTTATTTTGACATTAAATCATTACTTTCTCTACTGTTGCACTCTCAGGAGTGGGAATAGTATTTTTTTTACCCCTATGCTATCCAACGCTTTCCCTAATGTTGCACTCTCTGTAGTGGGAATAGTAATTTTTACCCTCCTGCTATCCAACGCTTTCCCTACTGTTGCACTCACTGGAGTGGGGTTTGTAATTTTTACCCTCCCGCTATCCAATGCTTTCCCCACTGTTGCACTCACTGGAGTGGGAATAGTCATTTTTACCCCTATGCTATCCAAAGCATTCCCTACTTTTGCACTCATTGGAGCGGGAATAGTAATGTTTACCCTCCCGCTATCCAACGCTTTCCCTACTGTTGCACTCACTGGAGTGGGAATAGTAATTTTTACCCTCCCGATATCCAATGCTTTCCCTACTGTTGCACTCACTGGAGTGGGAATAGTAATTTTTACTCTCCCGCTATCCAACGATTTCCCTACTGTTGCACTCTCTGGAGGGGGAATAGTAATTTTTACCCTCCCGCTATCCAACGAGTTCCCTACTATTGCACTCTTTGGAGTGGGGATAGTAATTTTTACACCTACGCTATCCAACATTTTCCCTACTGTTGCACTCACTGGAGTGGGAATTGTAATTTTAAACCCTAAGCTATCCACCACTTGCCCTACTGTTGCACTCACTGGAGTCAGAATAGTAATTTTTACCCTCCCGCTATCCCACACTTTCCCTAATGTTGCACTCACTGGAGTGGGGATTGTAATTTTTACCCTCCGGCTATCCAACGCTTTCCCTACTGTTGCACTCACTGGAGTGGGAATAGTAATTTTTACCCCTACGCTAATGAACGCTTTCCCTACTGTTGCACTCACTGGAGTGGGAATAGTAATGTTTACCCTCCCGCTATCCAACGCTTTCCCTACTGTTGCACTCACTGGAGTGGGAATAGTAATTTTTACCCCTACGCTATTCAACACTTTTCCTACTGTTGCACTCACTGGAGTGGAATTAGTAATTTGTACCCTCCCAAAATCCACCGCTTTCCCTACTGTTGCACTCACTGGAGTGGGAATAGTAATTTTTACCCCTACGCTAATGAACGCTTTCCCTACTGTTGCACTCACTGGAGTGGGAATAGTAATGTTTACCCTCCCGCTATCCAACGCTTTCCCTACTGTTGCACTCACTGGAGTGGCAATAGTAATTTTTACCCCTACGCTATCCAACACTTTCCCTACTGTTGCACTCTCTGGAGTAGGAATAGTAATTTTTACCCTCCCGCTATCCAACACTTTCCCTACTGTTGTACTCTTTGGAGTGGGAATAGGAATTTTTACCCCTACGCTATCCAACATTTTCCCTACTGTTGCACTCACTGGAGTGGGAATAGTAATTTTTCCCCCTACGCTATCCAACACTTTCCCTACTGTTGCACTCACTGGAGTGGGAATAGTAATTTTTACCCTCCCACTATCCAACGCTTTCCTTACTGTTGCACTCACTGGAGTAGGGATTGTCATTTTTACCCTCTCACTATCCAACAAAATCTCTACTTTTTTTACATTACATTTATTATTTTTACATTTTAAGCTTTTTTACATTATTTTAAGTATGTTTTATTTTATTGTTTTTAATATTTAATTCCTTTTATATTATTTTTTAAAAATGTGATATTTTAGTTAACTATATTTTGACAATCTATATTTTGGATTTGATATTTTACTACTTACCTGTTTGTAGATAGGGATTCTATGTTCTGTACTTCAATATTTTGCAGTCAATATTTTGGGCATTCTTTATGTCCCTCGATATTTAGTCATTGAAATTTTAGAAAGGAACCCTTAGAGTCCATATAGATGTCCAAGTATTTGTATGATGTCACTGTTTTGATATTTTTACCATTAAAAAACACCCACCATTTTGCTGCTTCCGTTTCATAAAGGTGATGGCCTTCGTTAATAAAAGATTTAATTCCAGGGCATTACTTGTTGTATAAGAACGCAGCTGATCAAGTAGTCTCTGTAAACCAACCCATGTGTAAATAAATAGAACAAAGTCATCTGCGTATAGCAGATTGCTAATTCGGGATCCACCAAGTTGGGGTGATTGGGAGTTGACATTATCCAATAGGTGTGATAAATCTAAAAATAAAAAAAATTAAATAGGAGGGGGGCCAATACACATACTTGTTTAACCCCACAGGATGTCTGTATTTTACTTGAAACGTGAGGCCCCTCACCTAGCTTTTTGCGGATCCAAGTATTTGAGTGAAGTTGGATTATTGCCTGTAGCAGGTATGGGGGTATTCCCCATTTTTGCAGTTTGTGCCGTAACAGGCACCTGGGCACCCGATCGGTGAGGCCATAGAAGTGCAGAAAGAGGAAAGAGAGATGCAGAAAGAGGCAAGAGAGGTACAGAAGAAAAAAGCAAGAGAGGAGCAGAAAGAAACGAGAGGTGCCGAAAGTGAACATATATGCAGAAAGAGGCAAGAGAAGTGCAGAAAATTGAAGAAATGTGCAGAAAAAAGCAAGAGAAATGCAGAAAGAGGCAGGAGAGGTACAGAAAGAAGCAAGAGCAGTGTAAGTACCATTAGAACCAATTAAACACCCACATTCCAGCTTTGCACAAGGCCTTCCACCAACTGTTACATTGTTGCTGCATTTTTATTATCGTGTGAGCCATTTGAGCTAAAAACAGGCTTTTTTGTTCATATCTGCAGATTATGCAGCAGATGATGGATTATGTAGTAATGTAGTGAGGTCATGGGATTAACTGCAACCGTTGCTAAGTTAGCATTAGTTAGTATATGCTTGGCAGCCATTTTGCCGCTTTTGCAGGCAATACTATATGGCTTTATCTCGTGGATAGACTGTTGGTACATTTTCACATGAGAATTGTCTACCTTTCATACATTTAGCTGAACACTTTGCTCCATGTCTGCACAGCGTGTTCAAGAGAGAAAATCAATGTATGCTGTTGATTCACTTTGGTCAGTTCCATGCCCATAGACACAACATAGAACACAGCTGCACTACTGAAAGTCGGGTGCTTTTAATATGGCACTGCATGCATGAGAATGCACTTGGGGAGATTCATTCCAATGAAGAAGAGCTGTGCTTGTCGTGAGATGTGATTCCTTGCATCTAAACTTGGAGGTATGGGGTCCCCCTGCCAAAGCCCAGAGGTCTTTTGTAATTATAATAAACAAGCTTAACGCACAGGGAGGGTGGTAAGGCGCTGTAGCCCTGTTACCACTGTCATTATAATAGGGTTTCCCCTTTTGTGCTTTATGGAATTGTAACCATGCTGATTATATTGTACTTATGCATTTTGCTGCTAGTATTGGCTTGTGTACTTCATTATAGAACACTTTAATTAAAATAAATATTTTAAACTATACCATGTCTCTGTTTACTCATTTTGTGGACAAGTATGAGTTTTTGAATGAAAGAGTGTTCTTCTTCCTAAGATTCCTGAGAGGGATGGAGTGACATGTTCTAGGACGTCTAATCATTGGTAGCTCCCCTGTAGTCCTGAAACAAATGAGACACTATAGCTAGTCGGATTGGGGTTGCGGGCACTGAGGTGGGTTTTCTGGTACACCACTGCACACCGAGGTCCTGGTTTCCTGCGCATAGTTCTGCATATGTGCAGAATCCCTGCAATAGTAAATGCGGAAAAGGTATAAGTATGCAAAAATTGGTTCAGCTGAACAGTTGCATAATTCCAGTTACCCTGCTCATACCTCTGACTCGGTCCAGAAGTGCTCCTCAGTGGTTCCTTCTTTTTTTGTCTCATTGAGTTTATAGTTTAGCTTCTATGAAAAAGAGCAAGACTAATCCTGAGGTTACCACTCCACAACACAGGCTACCATACCACATAATTACTCACCATAACACATAATCCCACTCTACATAATTCCTATACACTAAACACTAAATACCAGAAACTTTTTATCCACATATTTTTACTGCACAACATACCACATCATTTCACTACACACAATGTGCATCCACTCCACTCCAAAGAACATTAGTAAAATACTTTTACATTTACACCGCCAATAACTCTAACTCTCGCAAATGCGTGACCTTTCGAGTTGCAAATGCTTCTTTGAGTGCTAGTCGTGTTTTCTGAGTGCTGGAGAAATGGGGTTGGGCCTCCGACCAGTGCTTATGATTTCTGCTGCATAGGACTTATCGAATGTGCAAGTAGGTTTTCTTGGCTGTCAAAGTCTCCCAGGGGTAAAGTGGACTTCATACCCCAACCAATAGTGTGTCAGGGGGTACATTTGCAGAGTAGTGGTGAAAGGGGGCGTGGCCTCTAAAGACCTCTTAGCAATCCCACTGCATGGCACTTACTGGAGGTAACAGGAGGGGTAGTTGGCCCCTAAGGACATCCTTGGGGGGCCAACTACCCCTCCTATTACATCCAGTAAGTCCTACACAGCACAATTGCTGAATTCTCATAGACGGCCACCCCCACCTTGCAAAAGTGCTCCCTGATGTACTCTTAGATAGGAATTGAAGTCCGTTCGATGCTAGGTTTCCTTGGAGGCCAACTAGCCTACCTGTTACCTCCAGTAAGCCTGTCAGACCCTTACAATCTCGTCTAGGATGATATATATTTCTTCCCATTTACTTGCACAGGAACAGAGATGATTGGTTCCGAATCCCACCAGGCTATATTCCAGAGGTCATCCTTAAATGAGTCTCTAGTCTATTTCCATGGGGGAAGGGGAAATTGGATAAAGTAACAAATAAGAAGAGACTGGTCCTGGTTGGGTTCCTCTAATTCCTGGTCTGTCCCACAGACTTCTTGTAGATGGAAACCTAAGGGAGGAAGGCACAATTAAATATCTAATCCTAGCTGCCTCTTTCATATATTTTTTCTAGTAATTACACCTACCCTTTTCCTCCCAAGATCTGCGCCTCTCTTCTGTCTTTTCCTGATATAGTTCTTATCTATTTTTCCTACGTCCTTTAGTTGAACCTGCAATTAGAAATGAATCTATTTATTTCTAAAATCTTGTTATTTCCTGAACCTTCCTTCTTGCTGTTTTATTCTCTACTTACTTCACTAGTGGATGTTTTCCTACTTCTATGATTTTCTCTCATTAATTTTCTTCACTATATTTAGGTGGCTTTTGCGCTCGTTTCTAGAACACAAATATCTGTTAGATTTCCTCAACTAATTTAATTCTGATACTATTTATCTTTACTTCTCTCTACCTACTTCTCATTGTTTAATTTGTGGCTTATCCTGTATCTTCTGTCTTTTCTACTTCTTTTCATTCTGTGCTGTAACAACGTTATTAATTGTCTGTCTCTCTATTTCTTCTTTTCTCTTGTAGGTCTTCGCAGATAACCTTATTGCTCTACAAGGTCGGTAAGTATTCACGCTATTACATTCATGCGAGACTGTTATCATTAGTAGTCTTTGAACATTATTGTGCCACTTAGCTTTGTGTGCTTGACGATTTCTCTCTCTCTTTTTTCGTTTCTCTAGGGCTGGCGCATTAATCTCCGTGACGGTAAGCCTTCCTCTTCAGTCGACTGCCGGCTTCTTCAAGATGCTGCTGCCTCGAGGTTTGTACTGCTCCGGTTCTATCTTCTCAAACCGTGCGCTTCCGTTATCTTCCACTGATTAAACTATGGCCTAAATAACTAAACTCTCGCACTAAACACTGAAATTCTACCTATTCCTCTGACTGAGATTCTAGAGCTCCCTCAGAATGCTGCTTCCCGGGTGGTTGTCTTGGTGAAGTGTGCATTTCATTTTGCGCTCAAGGTCTACCTAGATTGCCCTGCAGTTATGGCCCAGAGACTAGACCGCTAACTTAGATCTCGGTTTCAGTGGCCCTCTTGGTGCGCTGATTCCGAGTAAGTTCTGTCCAGGAGCGCTTCACTGGCATCTTTCAGCTCAATTGTGCCAGTTTTACGCCTGTTGTTGCTGCAACTCGTTCTGAGGTTCTGACAGTACCCCCCAACAAGGAAGATTCTCTCCCTCTTGGTTTTGTGCGGAATTGTTGATGAAAGGACTTAACCAACCTAGGAGCATGAACATCAACATCCAACTCCCAAGATCGCTCCTCTGGACCATATCCTTTCCTGTCTATCAAATAATATAGTTTTCCTTGTGATCTTTTGGAATCTAGAATTTCCTTGACTTCAAACTCTGTTCCTGACTCTAGTTGAATGGGTTTTGGAGGCAAATTTGTGCGGAGGTAGTGAGCCTCTCCTCTATCTTATACGCGATTTCGTCAGAGAACTGGATATGTCCTTTTTCATTAGAAGATCGCATTTCTGCCTCGTCCTCTCGCCTTAGATCAGATAAGGCGAGAGGACGAGGCAGAATCGCGAGGATATATGCCCGTCCAAGACATGTTTTACTAATTTTTAAGATAGAAACCCTAACGGACCAAGAAGAGTGGAAGTACCATTATACACCGCTAAGATAGAGGAGAGGCTCACTACCTCCGCACTCTACATTTCAAATAAAGATTTCTATGTAGCTGGCTTAAGAAAAGTGAATGTGCCAGGACATACAAACAAGGAGGAGAAGAAGCGCACCACCACCCATTCTTAGATTGTAAAGGAAAATTGAAATGTATATCAGAAGCCAGGACCTGAATCTCTAAACTACACCTATAGTGGTGTCCTGCCCTTAAACTTATATGAAAGGGTGTTTTTAAAATAACCTTTGAAGCCGGTGACCCCAAAGAAACGGCAGTCCTGAGGAAGGTGCTACAGTATCTTTTGTTCTCCGCACCGAAACGCATTGACGCATTTTTGTTTCATGTAGAATCCAAACAAGGTCCAGTGAACAATTGATACGCACATAAAAGTAGTACTATTGATGTCACTTTCTTATGAACTAATGACCTTTGGATCAAATAATTAAGAGTGGTAATAATATCATTAAGCCACGCTGTGTAGGGTTTTTTTTAAGATTGTTTTTTATATTATAAGAATTTTTTTTTTACTGTGACTCTATGTAATTCTTGCATGTGATCTTTGCCTTATATGATTCTGATGTTTAATATTTGATTTAATAATTTTTGTGTATGTGTAATGAAATGTTATGATTAATTGTTTTTACTATATCCTTTCAAAGATCGCCCTTTGAAATTTTAATTTGTCATTGTGTATAAACTGTCTTATGTTCTTATTAAAAAGACTGTGAACGTTCCGATTTTAGTGTGGAAATTTAAATTCTTTGGTTAGTTTTCTAAATCTGATGACCGAGTGTTTAGATAGATAAGTATGGAGATTTAACAAGGCCATACATGAATGTGCACCCAGGGATTTCCCTTTGACTGTGAGCCCTTTTGGAGCCTGCCTTTCAGACTTTCCCTGAGCGCAAATCTCACAGGTCTTTACATATTTCTCAATATCTTTGTTCATATTTGGCCACCAATAATGTCTCTTGATTAATTCTTCTGTTTTAGCTTCACCCTTATGCCCAGCCAATATTCCATCTTGACATTCTTGCATTACTTGTTGTTGTAACTCCTTAGTGGGTATGTACAATGCTTCCTTAAAATAGGGCAGCTGATGGATGATTTCTCTGTCTACTCCTTCCTTGGCCCAATTCTGCATATCCTCTGGACTCATGACTTCAGAAAGGTGTGCTTCCAGGTTGATCGAAGTTGTGACTCCAATAATCTTTGTGCTTAGAATAATGGTCTGGTTTTCCTTGTGGGCTTTATGATTTTCTGTGTCTATTCTTGAGAGAGCCTCAGTCATTCCATTTTGCGCCCCTGGTCGATAAGTGATAACGAAATCGTAATCAGCAAAATACAGTCACCACCGCAATTGTCTTGGCGTAAGTATTCTTGCTGTTTTTAGGAATTTCAAGTTGCGATGGCCCATGAACACAGTTACTTGTTGTTGAGCTCCAATAAGATGATGTCTCCATTCCTTGAATGCGTCCTTAATGGCCAACAATTCCTTTTCGGTGATGGTGTAATTTACTTCGGCAGGAGTCAATTTCCTTGACCTGTATGCAACTGGATGTAGCTGACCGGTCATTTTATGCCTTTGAGACAGCACCCCTCCGACTGCTTGATCTGACATGTCTGTCTCTACCTAAAAAGCTTCAGTTGGGTCCCCATGTTGAAGAATCGGTGCTGAGGTGAAATCTTTCTTCATGGATTGAAAAGCTTCTTCAGATTCTTTAGACCATTCAAATCGAATTCCTTTCTTGAGTAGTCGTGTAAGAGGGAGGATTTTCCGTGAGAATTCACTAATAAATCTTCGATAGAAATTAGCAAATCCGATGAAACTTTGGACTTCTTTCACACTTGTAGGGGATTTCCAACTGATTACTGCTTCTATTTTCCGCTGATCCATCAGTATTCCAGTTGGGGATAGAACGAACCCCCAAAACTCCACCTGAGTAACGTTGAATGCACACTTTTCAAGTTTCACAAATAGCCTGTTATCGCTCAAATTCTGGAAAACGCCTCTCACTTGTCCTTGATGTTCACTCTTATCAGAGGAGTAAATTAGAATGTCATCGATGTACACAATTGCCCATTGATCGATGAATTATTTTAGGACGTCATTGATGAAATTCTGAAAGGCAGCTGGGGCATTACACAATCCGTAAGGCATGACCTGGTATTCGAATAAACCGAATCTTGTCCTAAATGCAGTTTTCCATTTGTCACCTTCACACATTCGAACTAGATGGTATGCCCCCTTAAGTCTAGCTTAGTATAGATTTGTGCCCCTTTTACTTGGTCCAAAAGGACGGAAATGAGGGGTAGCGGGTACCGGTTCTTCTTGGTGATCTTATTGATTGCCCTATAATCGATACGCATCTGCAGATCTCCTTCTTTCTTTGGCACAAAAAACAAAGGCGAAGACACAGGGGACTGTGAAGGCCGAATGAACCCATTGGCCAAGTATTTATCCAAATATTCTTTCATATGGTGATGCTTCTTTTCAGTCAAGGCACACACTCGACTGCACTGTAAATTTGACCCAGGTTCTATCTCTATCTTACAATCGTACACTCGATGAGGAGGAAGTTGTTCAGCCTCCACCTCATTGAACACATCCTCAAATTCTCTGTACTCTTCGGGAACTACTTGAGCGTTGATGACACACACTGAAGCTTCTGCCGAACACAAAGAATGAGCTGGATTGCATTCTTGAGTTTTCTCCTTTTCTCCAAAGCAGTTCTCTTGACAGTATCTCGAATCAATTACAATCGTTCTGGAGCTCCAATTGATGGTTGGGTTGTGTTCTGTGAGCCATGGGAGACTGAGTATTAATTGAAACTGGGGAGCATCGATTAAATTAAATTGAATCTTTTCTTCATGTCCATCGCTAGAAATTAATTGTATTTGTTCAGTATGACTCACTATGGGCCCGGAAGAGAGGTTTGTCCCATCTACGGCCCGAACCGGCTCACTCTTAAATTTCTTTATTGCTTCAATTCCAACTTTATCTGCAAATTTTAAGTCACGAACATTTCCTGTGGCTCCTGAATCTATCATTACTGTTTGGTGTCGAAACTTGACTATCATGGACAATATTAGATGTGGAGCCGAGGACTGTAAGGTGTTGGCTATTTGGTGTTCTCCTGGAGTTGTCTTTTGAGTCGCACCCACCTGTTCAACTCCGTCCATAGGTGGTGCAACTAGTTTTCCTTCGGCTTGTAAATGGTCTTCGGCTTCTTCGGGCAATTCCTAACAAAATGTCCTCCAAAACGGCAATACATGCACAAATTACTTAACCTTCTTTTTTCTTTTTCTTCCTTTGACAATGACGCCCTTATTGTTCCTATTTGCATGTGCTCAGCACCCTGTTGAGCATCCGTACTTCTGTTACTGTCAGGTCGAACTCTATCGAATCTTGGAACCATTGGTCTAAATTCCTTTCTCTTCTCGCCTTTCCTTTCACCTTGACGGAAATCAATTTCTAGTACTAAATCCACCAGCGCTGAAATGAGCTAGCACATCCTTGAGTTCATCCCTCAATCCGCGATACAAAACTGCAGCTCTTTTACTTTCTGGACAATCTGTCTCCACCACCAGTTTGTTTAATTGGGCCAAGTAGGACACTAGGTCTCGGTTTCCTTGCCGTAAATCAAGTAGTTCATTGTCAACAGCCTAAGAGATTCTTCGTCGATCGAATATTCGAAGAAATTCCTGTTTAAATTTTTCGTAATTTCGTAACAGAGGATCATCCCTGGTAACCAGGGGCATAGACCATGACATCGCGTCTCCACTTAAATATGACAACACAAAGGCCACTCTTGATTGCGCGTCAGGGAAAATCGAAGGGCGGCACATGAAATGTAATGTGCATTGTGTGATGAATATTTGCGCCCTTTGCGGATCTCCACTAAATCGTTCTGGGGGAGCTAATGGAATAACTGGAGACAATGAATGGATTACTTGCGTGGTCATCCTATTTGTACCTTCTAATGTAGGGTCTATAGCTTCCCTTCCTAAACTAAATGGCTGTCTCAACCTTTGTGCTAGTTCTGTAGTTTCTTTTCTAGAATTCACTATTTCTTGCCTAAGACTTTGATTCTCCTCTCTGACTGCAACCAACTCATTTTGAATTGTATCTAATACTGTTCCTAAGGTTTGTAAATTTATTCCCTCTGCCATCTCTGTCTGGGTGAAAAATGCAACTTGGGCACTTCACTCTGTCAGACTCTTACCCCTACCCCTACGCCAGCCATTGAGTGGCATTCCTGTGCTCCAGATTAGAGGACATTATGATGAACGGGGGTGCGCAGCTCAAGAAGTCCAATAGACCAAAAGAGTTAGAAAAATAACTTATTTATTCAAAAAAATCCCTTTTTTCAAAAAGACATCAGGTATAAACAATCCAGCCAACGCGTTTCATTCCCATATAAGGAACTTAATCAGGGCAAAAAAAATGTGTATCACTAGTTAAGAGCACTTTGTGAGAGATGCTTGGTAAACACAATTGTATAGCAGCCAATAACTTCTTTGGTATGTTCTTATATATGTCTATATTCAGCAGAAGGAGATTTCTGCCAGAAATCTGAAATACGGATCCAATTGAAGTAAGGTAGCCCCCTGAAGGCCAATCAATAACCAGAAATAAACTGTTGTGGCTGCCCAAGTCAATCCACAGAATTTAATAAATCTGTGTACACAAAAGTTCAACAGGAAAAGTGATATGGAGCGCATCAATGTTAACTAGCTGTCCCAAACCAACTGTTCCAGAATATTTCCAAAATGTTTCAAAATATTTGAACATTTTTAAAAGTTTTCAAATGGTACAGTGTATTGCACCGTGGCCATATATTCTAAGTAGAATTTGCGGAATCCTTATCCTCGCGCACAAACCCGTCCTTATTCCAGCATGTATGAGGCGCTCCATACCACTTTTCCTGTTGAAATTTTGTGTAAACAGATTTCTTAAAATAATGGCCCTGATGGCGGTTCCTTTCAATATACAGAGAGGATTGGTGGGTTGAGGGTCATGTCTAAATTTGGTACCCGGAGTAGCCCCGGGATGGCTGACATAATGTCCTCTACTATCATGATGGACCCATGCTCTTAGTAACTGCCTCACACTGACCATACATGTCAAGGTTATTGTTGAGGTAGACCCCTGCAGGGACAAGTGTTTGAAGAAGGCAGAGGATGGGGATAATATCTTGGAAAATGGAGAACAGAGCCATGGCCTAGGAGGAAGGTGGCAATTTTGATAAAATTGAGTTTCAGAATACTCAGGCGCATCAACTTCTAAAGGTTTATGGAAATTTGAGATAAATCGTCTATCATCCACGTTGGAGTTTTAGGGAAAGAGTTGTATAAATGATCATCTTAAACAATGTTACAAGTAGGGTCAGAATATGTACCAAATTTGACTTCTTTTAGTGAGCTTGTTAGGTCTCATTTTGCGTATTTTTCATCAGTATTGCTAATGTTGTACAATGTTTTGAGTGACATTTACTGGCAACTAAAATGGGCCCGCATAGAGCAGAAAAGAAAAAATATCTCATTCTTATGCCACATCCTTGAATGGGACCATGGTTGTGGCTTGATCGGCATTAAAATGTAAAATATTAATTTTACTGCAACACAACAGAATACAATCTATCTCAGAAACATAAAAAAATCAATGGCTGGGAACCTTGAGAAATCAGGAGATTTTGACTTTATTACTAAAAATACCTACAAGACCACGGTTGAAGCCTTGATGAAAGTGAAAATGTGCATGCCTAATTCCTTTGAAATGAGCAGTAAAGTTTCCCCAAGTCTAGTGTATTCAATTGGGCAATGTAATTGAGAAACAGATGCACCATTCCTCAAGCATCCAAGGGGGCCTATTTATGAAGTACCCCTCATTTTAGCCATAATCATGGTGGTGGAAAAGACCAAAGCCTTGTTTCATGGAACGTTGCTGGGTTATATGCAAGGTTTGCAGATGCAGGGTAGATCTTGTACATTCAAACTGTTCCAATATTTTGCCTTCAGGAAACTTGGGAGGTCGAGAATACATTTTCCCTTGAGTGTTTTAAGACTTTTTTTCCTCCCGGTGCAAGATCTAAAGCAGGCCGAGCCAGTGGAGGTCAAATTATCATTGGAGCCCTTGACTATTGTGGGTCCGTGAAACCATTGAAGTGGGACTCCAGAGTGCTCCAGGTCCACACATTGGTTGTGGGAAGATTGCTCTGATTACCTTTAGTTAGTTTTTATAATGCTAAAAAGGGAAAGCAAGGGACTTCAAGTTTACCAGCCTGGAGGGGACCCTAGACTCATTACGGGGAGAGGGCCTCTCTCAAGATAAGTTAATCGTAGCTGGAGATTTTAATTGCCATCTTTGCAGTGACTCGCTACAACACCAGCATAGCTTAGAAATTTGCATGATCATCGAGGGAATGCATATGGAGCACACCCCAGAAGGACTTGAACTGAATATTCTTTTACACTCATATAATCTATTATTTACTCTAGATAATATGCTGGATCCATCTAAATCTTACATACCCCCAACCTATGAAGGTAGGGCTTGTGCAATGATCATCTTTTAAGATTCAACATAGCCTATATAGTGATCAAAAACCCCTGCCGCTAGTGTTTGAAGGGGTGGGCAATCAGTTGGTGCATTCTAGTGCACCTGTGGGTCTACTATCCTCAACCAATCAGAGGAGGCGCTTGCGCTGGTCACAGCTAGATCCTAAGCTTTTAACTACTCTCTCTTTAAAAATCGATAACAGTAGATCCAAACCTGTCTAGAACGATCAGTATCCGGTGAGGAGATTATTAAGTCATTTATTTCCATCTCCCAACTGTTAGTTTGCTAACAGTCCTTGTAATTCACTCCACCTGTGATCACCCAAAACAGTTCGATGTTAAGCGATCTTGAGTCCTCTGCCTACTGAAGAGGGCTTTCAAACAAACCCCCTGAGATAGAGTTTGGGTGTCCAAATGTCATCCTAACTATAAGGGGACCCTTAAGGACAGAAGCAAATGCTACAAAGGCAGGCATGGGATGAGTTGGTCCAAGCAAGCAGACAGCAGGATAGTACTCTTTTTTGGCAAGTCATAAATAGATCCTGTTTCATTAAGACCCACTCTCTAACTTTGGACAAAGTGGGGGACCCATTAATGAGATAGGTACCTTCCTGATACTTCTGTAATATTTTCTTTGGATGCAGTACTGTGGGGCATTGAGGGATTCACTGGGAATAAGGCCCCAGGACCTTTTCTGAGACAACCTTGATGTATGGGCCCTGGTTTTGATGAGGGTGTCAAACACAGCTGCAAAGAGTGGAATGCCACCCTCATGGTCAACCACCACGATTGGTCTGATTTTCAAGAAGGGGATAAGGATAATCCCCATTGTTACTGCTCCATTTCCCTCATTGATTCTAAAGTTAAAGTTTTGGGATGGGTCTTATTAAATAGCCTCTCGGATTGGGTAGAGTAAATTATTTCTGAGTTGCAGTATGGTTTTCATCGGGAAAATCAATCACAGCACAATGCCTAAACCTCTACCTTTAGTTTCTAAATACACGGTTGACCAACCTGGTGTCCTCTTTATGCGTTTTATGGACCTCACACCTGCATACGATCGGGTGAACTGTAAGAAATTGTGGGCCGTACTTGATTCTTTGGGGGTTGAGCCCAACATTGAAAACCTATTAATGACCGTCCAGCCCATACTAAAGCTGCAGTTAGACACTCACACAGTGCGGAGCTTACTGGTCATTTTAATTGTACTAGGGGGTCCGTCAAGGGTGCATTTTAGCCCCTTTTTCATTCATTTTATATATTAACGGCTTAGAGGCTGCTCTGACATCTTTACACATCGACTGCCCTCGAATGGGCAGGAAAGCAATTCCAGTTCTGTTTATATGCTGATGAAACAGTGCTGATGGCACACACACCGATGGGTCTACAGGCCCTGATTATTGGATTTGTTACCTTTATGAACAGGTTGGACTTATCGGCCAACTTCACAAAGTCGTATCTTTTGAAAATTGGCCCTCAGGCAACCCCTTCTAAAACATTTAAGGCAGATGCGCAGACTCCAGCCAGGATCCTTCCCTCCCCTTATTTGGGAATTTTGTTTGATGCAATATGAACTAGAAATATTTCTTGGAGGGGAAAGTAGGTGACATGATCAAATCCATGGGAGCCATTGCTTATTATGCCCGTAGATTATTCACTTGGTCTCAGTGTGTGATTTTAAAGCTTTATCAGTCATTTTGCATTTCTATGATCTTGTACAGAAGTGACGCCTGTACTGCGATTAATAAACTAAAGATTGCTCAAAATAAGTTCTTGAAATTGATACAGAAGATTCCCCAGGGCACCCCCTCGTTCTCCAAACATGAAAAACCAGGAGTTACCTATATTGCTGACCTAATGTCAATAAAGCCTATGTTGGGCTGGGTAAATATCTGTCTGAAAATGAGTTAGAACTCATTCGTTTGATCATTTTAGATTGCCTATCATTAGACAACGCACTGAAAATCCCTTGGTTATATGACGCCATAGAGTCTTTTACATCAGTGCTTATCTTTCTTAAACATGACTCAGTGGTGACTGGGGATTAGATTATAGTTACGGATTACCTTTTTCAACATGCTAAGGCTTCTCACAAAAAAATTGATCTTTCCAAACCAAGGGTGAGAGGGCATGTTCCTCTAAAATCACTTAAGGGTATGGAAAATAATCTTCCATTCTAAACAAGTACCTTTGACTGATTTGTAATAATTTGTTTTAGATTTAATCAGCTCAATTACCTTTTAGCTTCCCCGGCTGAGTTTGTTTTACAGGATGAGGTGAGAGGTCCCTGTGTCTGATGATAGGTTTCAAGAGGTTACTATACACTTTGTCCTTCTATGAAAATACTTTACTCACCCCAGGAGTTGTATCTTGAGGCCCTTTTAAAAGTATTGAGATTTGAACAAGCCTCTATCACCATTATGTAGCTGCAGCTTTTGCCTAATGACTACATGTTCATTGCAGTCACAAATTTCCTAGGAGCAGCACGCAGATCTAGAAATTCTAGATGTGTTTGATGGCTGATTGGCCTTTGCGTTTTTTGCAAATTACCTGAATTAATCCTAACTGTTATGAGGATGTGTTTTGTCACTTGCTTTTTTTATTTATCTATCTTTTATGGTTGTTATCACATCAGAATAAAGATTATTTATTATTTTTATTGTTATTATTATTATATTTATTGAGCATTTGTGTTGCTCTTGCTCCACGCAATGGGGCCCAAGATCGACATAGCTACTAAGTGAGATTCATCAAGCGTCGCAATGCAAGCCATCTTGCGTGGTCCTGTGTGGTTTGATAAATCTAGAGTAATGCAATGCAGCACATATCTCTCAATTGCATTACACTGCCCCACGGAGGCATTTCATGGGTGGAGCATGGGTGCATTCTCCCTTCTGGCCAAACCGGATGCTTGCTGACGAGTCACTGTACAGCCGACTTAAGAGGGTAATAATTTGTGGGTCAACCCCTACCCTTTCAAGGACCTGCCACAGCCTATTATGCTTAACTGAGTTGAAGGCTGCGGTGACGTCAGCAAAGGCCAAGTAGAAGCTGCATTTTTTTGCTCTTGTGTACTTGCCTATCAATATTGTAAGATTTCAATAGTACCAAGGCCGTCGCGAAACCGGTACTGCAAATCGGAGAGAATCTGACTATCCTCTGCCCAATCTGCTAGGCGTTCCAGTATGACCCTCCCTAGCACTTTGACCATAGAATCCAGGAGAGAAATAGGTCTGTAGCACCCCAGATCTTCAAAGTTGCTCTTTTTAAAGATTGGAATTATTTTTGATTGTGCTCATATCTGAGGGAGGGTAGACTTTATCCTAGCATTAAAAACCTGTGTCAATAAGGGCCCCCACAAGGGAACATTATGCTTAAACATATCAACCGGTACCTCGTTGGGCCCAGGTGCTTTACCACCCGCACTTTGTGCCAGGGCCCTAGTCACCTCCTCCAGAGTGATTTCTAGATCAATATATTCACTACTATTTATGTTACAGTTCTTCGGTTGCCGCCCTGAGTTCGCTGGCTCATTATATAGTTTAGAGAAGTGGCTAATTCATACTTCTTCTGTGATTGCTATTACGAAAGAGGGACCTTTGCTTGGAGCTAGGAAGGGGGTTCTCCGGACCTTCCAGAATGCAGTGCTATATTTCTGCTCGGCGGCGCTATGTAAGGAGTCCCAAGCATCGTTTCAGAGAATTTGTTTTCTTTTTGTAATGCCTTTCTATAGTCTAGTCTAGCTTTACAAACATTAAGTAGTGATCTAGGCTGTGTGTGCAGTGCCTTTTTTAAATTGGCATATGCCCTAGTGCATTTTTCATTGAACCAGCCAGGAGGTTTAGGTTTATTACTAAATTGTACAGTTATTAAATTTCTGACCACCCTGGTGATATCTGTGAAACAATTCACAATCGTCGCCTCCAAAGCAACCTCACTTAGACAGATTTCTATCTCAGAGCTGCATATCATTAAAACATTTTTAATTAGCAGATCTGCATCCACTTTAGACCACTTTAATGAGTATCCATTTACTTTATTCAGTTCTACAATTCCCATCATACGTGTAGGTAGTTCTGGCTTGTTCAGGGTATGCATGGGTGTCTTAAGTTTTATGAGGAGGGGAAATGATCCCTTAAGGCAAAAGCACTCACCTCAAAAGATACTTCATTAAAGATACCACACAATCTATTATCGGAGTAATTACATAGACCACAATTTAAATCACTCCTCCGCAGAGTCATAGTATCTTTGTTTTTCCCATTACAAATGTTTGTTACTGTAGCCAGAGTACCCTTCAGTACTAAATCAAGGTCGTATTGGGTTGCATTATTATATAAATTGATCAAGAGGATGCAGTGGGTTGCATTAGGGGCTAACTCGACCACATGAAAATGGGTTCCTCCTCGGATGAAACAAGATCTTGCTTAAGGGGAGCTGTTGAGATGTATGTGGAGATGCTGCCTTTTGGCCTCCCTCCCAAGCCTTTCACTGCTGGGTTGTTAAATGTCTTGATGGGGTCAACAAAACACAAGGACCTGAAAGTTAGTAGTACAGGTATTTTCTGCGAGAATAACTGATTCAGAAAACACCCTTTAAAAGGGATAGGCTGAGACAGCCAGATTGGTGGTACACCATTCTAGAATATAGAAGAGTTGACGTCACTATGGCAATTAATTACAGGATGAAAGTATTATTGTAGTTACTTTGCAGCGTGTGCCTGTCAGATGTTCTTTGGAACCAGAGACAAGTATTCTTCCACCAAACTCTAAATAATGCCCTTTGGCTAAATTATTTTGGTTGAGTGCAGAGCCCAATTTAAAATAAATTAATTAATTAATAAATACCTATAAGGTCGTGAAGTTGTTCAAAAGAAACATGTCACTTGTTCTGAAGAAGGCTAAAAATGACAAATATCGAGGTCGGCTAGTCTTGATCCACCTCAACCACCCTACATTTATCTCTTTCTCTCACTTTCATTTTTTTCATCTTGATTTCTCCCTTTCTCCCTATATTTCTCATCCTCCTTATTTCTCCCTTTCCTGCCTTACTCTCTCTTGATCTGAATCAAAGCCTGATGTTGAAGAATACATCTTGGTTACCTAAAATGAGTGCCACTGTCATCAACAACATGTAGTAACAGAGATAATAATATATATTTGGAGAGCAATTGTATTGATATTCTTTTAAAGGCAACTTAAAGTGCTTTTAACATTTTAGATTCGATGTGGGTTATATGAAAACAACACTACCAGTTTTTCTTTAAATATTTTTCTTTTCTTGTTAATCTGAGATTTATTACACAAATGCTAACTTTCGCAACTTTTTATGATAATCTTGGGGATTTTGTGAGCACATTAAGAGTTAATAAAATCTGAAAGATATGAGCAACTTGAAATTAAGCAGTTTCATCTGCCCAGTAAAGAAGAAACATAACAGTGAGTGGCAGCAGAGAGAGAACACTTCTTAAGATTGTAAAATAAATTGTTAGTCCGGGTCAGAAGAACATGGTATCAGTGGTTCCCTCTCTAGATTCCAAACAGCTTATGTTGATTGTGACAAAGTGTGAAAGGGGATGTTTAGTGTCTTCCTGAGAACATTAAAAGTGCATTAGATATATAATAAAGCATACACCAGTAGTGTGGCTAGATTGTACTTTGCTGTCAATGTAAAAAACTTCAAGGATTTTTTAATTTCCTTTGGGGCACAAACACGCATTTGCAATGCAATCTGTCTCACCTTTGGGACCTTATATGTGTTTAGATATGCGTCACATGTGCCTGGGTGCTGGTGGAAAAAATATTCAAGCAACACAGCTAAGGGGCTGAACAACTGACAAATAGGTAGCTAATACAAATCTATGAGACATCTGGAAAAAACTTATTTAAGGAATTCTCTTCAGGACATACTTTCTCAAAAAAATGATTCACAGATTTTTCCCCCCTCATGAATGGCATTCCCAAGATGTCGACTGTGTCCTGGTTTATGTCCTTCTTGTCGGAAACAATTATTGTTTTTTTGTTCCAGGATCACAAGCTCACTTATTTATCTTTTCCTATGGCAATCTTCCCATTCCGTATCTCTTTCTTTCCTTTTTGGTCTGACTTCCCTTCTGCTACTCTTACCCATGTATGTCTACCTATAGTTAAGTACCTTCATTCCTTGATTATTACCTCTAGCCAGTCTACTCTTATCACAATCCTAGCTCCACCACCATTGCCCCAATCCTATTTCCTCTACTCCTATATACAATCACCTAAGAAAATCTGCTGATGTCTTAATACCTCTATCCCCACCTACAACCAAGTACCTCCATGCCTGTCTATACTTAAGCACCTCCATCTTTACCACAGTACTTCTACTCTATGCCCACTATCTCTGTTCATACCTTACTGCTTCCAACACTGCCTATAACCTAGTGCATCTAACCTTGGCTAAATCATATTACTGTACTCCTGCATTTACCCAGTAGGTCAATACTATGTACATTCTAGTACTTAATAATATTAATATTAATTCTTTATTGTTTGATTACTTAAAACCATTACAATTTCCCCCAAAAAACATCATTATACGGTTCTTATATGCAAGAAACAAGTGTTTAAAAAATTAGGTTAATACTAAGACTATCTAAAAATGGGTGTGTGTGATAAAGACACCCACATGATGATTAATTACCTGTGGCAGTCCAATACTGAGGTGTCAGGTCGAGGGACACACACTCAAAATGGCCTTCAAAAAGCCCTGGACAGTTTTAGCACGTTCACGAGGGATCTCAGTCTTGAAACCAAAATAACTAAGACGTATGTCATGAGGTGTAAGCAAGGGACTCAGAAGACCCGTGAAATGTTTATAGGGGGAAAAGGCTAGCCTCCACAAAAAAGAAATCCTACCTAGGTGTACTTTTTAATCACCACAACTCCTGGGCCCCCGCCATATCTGCCAAAAGATTAGCTTTTACTAGATCTACTGCTGCAATATCAACCGTTGCTGATAAGTTAGATAGGAAACTGCCTATAGAACTGCTACATATATATAAAGCAAAGTGTGTCACTTTGGCAACTTACGGGCTGGGGTGTGGGATTTTGTGGACACTAAACCCCTACAAACAATTGAAAATGCATTTATAAGGTATATTTTATCTGTACCCCCCAGCACTTCTACCTTTATTTGACACGAGGAGTTAGCTCTCCATCATATATCAGATTGGTAAAATTAGAGCCTATTCTTTGTGGCATAGAGTCTGGTGTAAGGACCAGACAAGGTTAAATAGGGAGATCCTAAAAGACACCTTCAGACTAGACGGGACTTTTGAAATCCCTTGGATTAAATTTGTACGCGATTTTATGAATGCCCTAGGTCACCCTGAATATTTTTTAACTCCAACATCGGTGATGGAGATCTCGAGAAAGGTCTTAAAAAAAGAGGGTATCCAGTTTTTGGAAGGTAATAGACTGCACGGAAAAACTGTAGCAAAAATCACCATGAGGCACCATCAGTTGTTGCGTACCACCCTAGGGATGGAACCCTATCTATCATTCGTACCTGGAACTATTGATAGATTTCTTTTAAGTAGGTTAAGACTGGTTAACATCCATAGACTGATGACATTCCCCAAAATGAAGGACTGGTCTCGTACTTTAACATTGTGCCCTTGCAATAACATCTCCGACCAGTCCACCATGCATCTAGTCCTGTTTTGCAAATTTTATCTAGAGCAAAGGAAAGCTTGGATTATTCCATTTTTTTAAAACTTGGGCTTAGGCAGTGCTGCCAAGCTATGCTCCTACTCCAACTATTAGAGAATCAGCATATAGCATGGAGGGTAGCTCAGTTTTTAAAAGCTGCACTTTATATAAGGAAAAGTATTTTACTGGAATAGTAATGTCTGTATTATGTTTTTCTTTTAATTGTAAATTACCTGTACTATTTATTGTGTGTACATAATATGAATCATATTTTTTGTACGTTTACTTCTCGTGCTTTCATGACTGTTTTAAATAGCAGCCAAATAAAGCTTTCCTTGACTTGACTTGACCCCATCTTCTCAGAATCTTTTAAATTTTGTCTTGACTCCAGCCCTAGTGAGTTTAAATTGAACAATCTATTGGGTCTCTAAATGCAAAGTACGTTTCTCTCAAATGTGAGGACTATCCGTCTCCCACCTCTTAGTGACCCATTGGGGGATCCGCTTAAATTCCTGGAGTATTCTAGGCCTCTCACCACCTCTTCACATTGTGTAATATCCTCTTCTGCTGCTTTGCCTGTTCTAGTGGTCATCATTTTCACCTCTTCAGCTAACGTCCATTATGTGAGATCCCTCAGCCAGCTCCACTCTAATTGTAGAATATCTTTTACAACAATGTGGGTTCAATCACCTGCTAAAAAATAGTGAGTAGCCTATGTTTCATTCTAAAATGGAGGCTAATCCAGGTGTGCCAAAATGTATATTTACATTTTCCTAATAGCTAATTTTATCAAATCGCTATTAGGAAATTGAAAACTGTGATTTACAACAGTGAGTTTGACACTGCTAGCTATTCGCAGTGGGTCGCAAATGGACATGCCTCAATAATATTCATGAAGCAGGTTGCAATTTGCAACCCATTGTGAATGGCTAGAATCACAGCGATGGTGGCCTGCTGGGGTCAGCAGACCATCACGTCTGTGACTGTTTTTTGAATAAAGCAATTTTTCTTTTTGTAATGCAGCCCGTTTTTCTTAAAGCAAAACAGGATGCATTTCAAAAATAAAAACAAAAAGCTATCTTTTCTTTTTTAAGAGTAGGCAATGGTCCCTGGGACCACTGCCTGCTCTTAAAACATGTTGGGGCTCACATTCACAAAGGGGAAGGGGTTCTTTGCAATCCCTTCCCAGTTGCGATTGGTTTACCACCATCTTGAAGGTGGTGGTAACTGCGAATGTTTTGCACCCGCATTCCCATTTGCAAAACATTCATACATAACAGTGCTATTCAGGATTAGGAACCGATGCCACAAACATGAATCACAGAAGCACAATGTAATTCAGTAACAAGTTACCAAGTCGCATTTTGCCTTCTGCACATGGCAAAATGCATTTTACCATTTTTTTGCGACTGGTAAAATGCTCCATACATCTGGCCCTAAGTTGTTAAGAAGTCAATGCATCCTTCCCCAGATAGGATATTAACATACTGATGAAAGATTAACCGCTTTCCCAAACTTACTTGGAGAGATAGAGGCATTGACTTTTGGCAAGAAAGCTGCTACATGGAAAACATTATGTATCACATGCAGAATATATTTACAGCAGACTCCCCATGACCACCCTATGCTAAAATAGTCAGTAGCTTTTAAAATACAAAAGACAGAATAAAACATGTCATCAAATTATAGTAAATTCCCATTGGAATCCCTGGCCTCTGGAAGTTGGGGGATGGAGCTAACGAACATTGTACATACAGGAGTACATGAACATCTCTAGAAACCTATTTCAATGGCTATCGTGACATGTTTTCCTAGGGCAAAACAGTGCGATCGAAATTCTGTACAGAGGAATTCATTTACTATGCCCTGAAACACAAAGGGTCTCTATTAATCCTTCGTTGACTGACCATGAAGGGTCTCATTTGGAATGCGTCTTGGGCTTGTTGTACTTTTCACTGATTGTAAATCCCTGTAATGTTTGGTTAAATATATAATAAGCATATGCATTTAATTACTGTGGTGACGTTAAGTCCTTCTCAGAAAACTCTAACTTTCCTTGCCTAATTGAAATCATTCTTATTGCACTTTTTTGGCACATGGATAACAATTACAGCCACATGTGAGCAGCTTGTCTTCTGTGAGGGGCCTTTCAAAGTCCTACTGAGAGTTGCTGGGGAGATAAATCACAAGAGTAAAGCTATTGTTTAACATGTTTTTTCAATAACAGTGAGGTTTCAGTTATCTGAATCTAGTGTTTCAATGAATGTAGCAGATTTATTACAGATGAATGTTAGCACATCCATAGCTAGTTACCTGTCTTTTTCTGTGGGAAGCCATAGCTATTATAAGGTCATGTCTAATGGCATATTAACTGTGTACTTAGCTACTCCCACTTCAAGCTGGCTGATGCAAGAAAACATTTAAGACATTCAACCGAGCCAGGAAACCTGGGAGATCACCTCACGTTGTAAATTGTGTGTTAGTGATTGCAAGGCTATTGCCAAAGCTATAGCAAAACTTCCTTCATTTTTTTCTGCTAGGTCAGACATGAAAGATTTACAGCCACTGACAAGTAGTGGTTGTACATTGAACCAGGCTCATTGTTTCTTTCTGCCTCATTTTTTTGTTTTAATCTGCTTATTGAGTTTGATTTCTTTACAACAATTACATCTGGTTTGCACATCCGATATAAAGATTTACATTGCAAACATTAGTTTAGTTCCTTATTATGAGATCACTTTCGCGCACTTGCCTGCTGACAGGGGGGGACCTTGTGAAACTCTTTCCCGTTTTTCATTTTCTCGCTGCAACTCGCGGAACCCGCTGCGCGGGTCCCGCATCGTGGAGGTTACCACAGGGGTGAGGAGAAGAACTGAACGTATCTGCACAGGGCTGCGAGCAGGCGGAGGCGGAGGCGCAGGACTACCTGTCCCAGGAGCGCCCGCCTGACCGCCCGCCCTCATTCAACACACCTGGGCAGCTCTCCCTGTAGGATACGCCCCCATTGAACGAGGAGGAAAGGCTGCTGGACTGGAGCAGCGGCGGGATCACTTTCGCGCACTTGCCTGCTGACAGGGGGAGACCTTGTGAAACTCTTTCCCGTTTTTCATTTTCTCGCTGCAACTCGCGGAACCCGCTGCGCGGATCCCGCATCGTGGAGGTTACCACAGGGGTGAGGAGAAGAACTGAATGTATCTGCACAGGGCTGCGAGCAGGTGGAGGCGGAGGCGCAGGACTACCTGTCCCAGGAGCGCCCGCCTGACCGCCCGCCCTCATTCAACACACCTGGGCAGCTCTCCCTGTAGGATACGCCCCCATTGAACGAGGAGAAAAGGCTGCTGGACTGGAGCAGCGGCGGGATCACTTTCGCGCACTTGCCTGCTGACAGGGGGAGACCTTGTGAAACTCTTTCCCGTTTTTCATTTTCTCGCTGCAACTCGCGGAACCCGCTGCGCGGGTCCCGCATCGTGGAGGTTACCACAGGGGTGAGGAGAAGAACTGAACGTATCTGCACAGGGCTGCGAGCAGGCGGAGGCGGAGGCGCAGGACTACCTGTCCCAGGAGCGCCCACCTGACCGCCCGCCCTCATTCAACACACCTGGGCAGCTCTCCCTGTAGGATACGCCCCCCCCAACCCAGGCACTACAAAGCATTCAGATCGTTACCGCGGCGCGGGAGCGCGCAGGAGCGACCGGGAGAAGCCCGGGACAAGGGCGGGACCGTCTAAGGCCGTCCAAGGACGATCAAGGTCGGGTCGGGGCTACTCCCTTTCATCAGTGATCCCATATCTCTTATTTTAAACTGTTTGGTTGTAAGTTATAGCACTATATATTTAGTTGTTTCCCAGAACCCACATGATGTCCTTGCGCTCAGGGAAGGGTAGACAGGCTACCGTAAAAACGAACAATAGGAAAGCTACTGGAACCTTAGACGATTTTATAACTCGGGCAACTGTGATCTTAGAAAAAGAAATTGCCCTTACAGAAAAGCGTTTGTCCCTAGATCTAATAACAGGAAAACGCTCATCCTTGGGAGATATTGCCTCTAAAATTACCCCCAATAAGCCACCTACTCTTGAGCAAAGTGCAGATAGTGCAGATAGTAACCTAGAGGCTAGCCCAAATTTAGTGGTAATCTCTGATTCACAGACAACCACGATAGCAGACCCAGGGGACTCCCAAGTCGAAGCACCTACACTCACTCCTATACCTATTTCATCAGGTATCACGGGGGATAATGCCTTAGACGGCAACTTGAGTAACTTGAGCAATAATGGGCCTATCCCCACACAAGATCATGTAGTAGTTTGTGAGCGGGAACCTAATAATCCAAATAAACGTAAAAGAGGGGGAAACCATAGAAAAGGAACCAGATCTAAGTCAGCGAAGCCAGCACCACCCAAAGTTTTGACAATTCCTACCAAACAAAAGGGTACCCACCTAGTTGATGCGGGACAGAAAATTTTCTCATTAAACACCAATAATAATGACCGACTTCTGGGGGAAATTGAGAAATCGGTTCAGATGCTCTTGCTGCTCGTCCTAGAGAAAATTCAAATTGTTAATCTAAAATTAGACCAATTGGAACATCTCATCTCTCTTAACACCAACTCCCTTGAAACTTTAGCAATTAAGAATAAATCACCTGAGGTGGGGGGTACTAATAACAACAACAAAAATAGTAACGCCAACAATAGTAATCCAAAAAAAGGGGGAGAGAATAAAAATGCGAGTAAAACTCCTAAAACACTTATAACTGGTGACCCTAAGGCAGCACCGGTCCCCTTAGCACGAACAAAACCTGTACCATTAGCTCGTACTAAACCTGCAGTGGCGGTCACTGTGGGGCCCCCTAGCCAAAATATAGGTAGTGCAACACCAACACCTGAAGTTACTACCTCTAAACAGGGAACTACCCAAGGGCCCAAACAAACATCTTCACAGGGCCTGCAGTAAACAATGACAATGAGAGAGCACATAAAAGGAAACTACCACCTGTAAACTTGCCCCCAGACTCAGCCCCTTTTATGGTACTACTCACAGGAGTACCCCCAGTTTTGCCCAATAAAACGGAATCAATCCAGGAGCTAAAAAACAAAGTAACATACTGGCTCAATATTAACAGACCACTCCCTCCTGATTCCAAAACAAAAATACTTAGCGTGCGTAGAGTTCCCTGGGTGGGCCCAAGCGAGAAGGACCTAGAGGGGGACTGTATCCTGATCAACTTCAGTGACACCAGGGTAAAAAATATTATCTGCTGTAAACCGAGATTTGCTAGAGTTGGGGATATTCAATGTATAGGTCTAGAATATTTCTACCCAAATTTGAATTTTGTTCCCCCGACTTTGCTTTACAAGAACACTGGGCAGACATTTAACAGTGAAATACACCCTGGGTGGGCCCGGAGAAATAGGGCCGTATGGCCAAACCAAAACAACTGGGGACCTCCGCAACAGAGTGATGGCTTCTTTAGGGGATCAATTTATAACAATAACAATTCTTCGCAAACTTGGCACAACGACCTAAGACCAAGATTTCAGGGGGAAGATTACCTAGGATGGTTTCCAAGTTATATCCCCTTAAGAAACCGTTTTGATCCACTTGCGGGCATGGAAGAGATAGATTGACCATCACAAAATCCTCCCGGTATTACTAATACCTTAACAATAGGAGAGCCCAGCCAGAGGGAGAAGGGAGAAAGTTGTAACGATAACTCACGGGAGAATGTTTCCGTTGGTGACGATCGTACTTCTAACCCCCAAGCCCCTGAGGCTGGCCTTACTAAAGAAAGCGAACCAAGTTCAATCATTTTAAGGCATAATCCGGAAGTATTACCTGAACCAGTCAGAAAGAACCAAAGTGAACTAAGGATGCGTCTAATTTCTTGGAACATTGCTGGGCTCGCCTCAAGATTGGAGGATGAGGCATGGTTAGACTTTGTGGGTGACTGCGACATTCTGTGCCTCCAGGAAACATGGAGCCGATCCACTCAGAACATTGAGGGCTTCCAAGCCTTTAATACCCTAGCGATACCTTCACAAGCGGGTAGGGCAAAAGGTGGCCTAATGACAGCAACCTCCTTAAAACTATGCAAACTTGTAACTTCTATGATAGTTGACTCCCCATGGTTTCAAGTGCTAATGTTGGTTAATTTGTTTCCTGAACCATTGTTGCTGATTAACTGGTATTATAACATCTTTGACAACAATGAGACAATCGTAATGTCGAAATTGGAGGAGGCCATAGCCAGGGCACGCCACGAGCAACCCCTACTATTTGTCATCTGGGTGGGAGATTTCGACTGTTCATTATGCACCTACGGGGACTCGAAGGTGTGTGGCTTGAGAGACTCCCATGATCAACCCCTGTTACATTTCAAACATACACCCCAGGGGGACGCCTTAAACAACATCATTATTTTAAATGATTTATGCATAGCGGAGCCCTGGGTTGGCCCAAATTCTGCTCCAATACCGACGTTTCAGGGAACTAGAGGTATGATGAGTTTTATTGACTTTGCAATTGTCTCTAGTGGGCACTTTCATTATGTTGATAAGTTGGAAGTAATTGCTAATGCTGCCAGTGACCACAACCCTTTAATCTTATCCCTGTTTTGTCCTGTTAAACCCAAACACTCTGTTTGGGAGCAACCTGTAAAGTATAGCAGGAACCAAGGTATTACTCTTAAATGGGGCAAAATAGACGCAGCAGGTCTTGAGGCAGAGATCCTAAATGGATATAGCTCTGAATACGAGGCATGTCTAACACCTACAGCTAACCCTGAAAAGGTCATAGGAAATTTTGAATCTTTATGTGGGCATGTAGCCGAACGCCTCACAAAACCAATTGGTAAAAATAAAAGGCTAGGTCCCAGATGGTTTGATGCTGCATGCTCGGCAACACATAGATCCTTGAAAGCGGCATTAAAACAAAAACCTAGGGACATAGAACTGGTTAGAGCATCTAGATTGGCCTACAAAGAAGCCATAAAAACAAGGAAGTTGGACTTAAAAAATCAAGCCTGGGAAGATCTAGAAAAGGCCTCGGAATTGAAGGATAGCAGGCTTTTTTGGGAAGTTATCAATCGCCCCCTTTTTACAAATAATGGCAAGGACAATATTGTGTTGCAGATTGCATGTGAAACATGGGAATCACATTTTGGGAACATTTTTAACCCACATGGAACTTTACCCAATGAACTATCACTAGGAGATGCAAGGGAATCGGTGGTCTCTCAATCTTCTTTGTCCTTGAGCTCATCGCTCACCCTGCAAGAAGTGGAAGATGCTCTGTCGAAAGGCATACTATTAAAAGCACCCGGCCCTGATCTAGTGCCTTTGGACTTTTTTAAACACAATGTTAAGGTTTGGGCCCCCCTGTTGTTAAACGTTTTTAGAGCAGTTGTCATTAGCCGTATTCCGGCATCATGGAAGGAGGCAGTAGTGGTGCCAATTTTTAAGAAGGGCGACAGATCAGACCCCCGATGCTATCGCCCAATCTCATTAATTGATGCATCGTGTAAGATACTGGGTAGGGTCATTTTAGCCAGACTAGAAACATGGGCAGATTCGGTGGGCCTTATTGTGAATTCCCAATATGGGTTCAGAAAAGGCAAAGGTACTGTCGAACAGTGCCTGAACCTGGCCCTGATCATAGGGAAATACATGAAGGCAAGGAAATCTTCCATCCATCTTGCCTTCATGGACCTCTCAAGTGCATTCGACACTGTGTGTCGGAGCAAGCTGTGGCAAATGATGGAGGTCATGGGTTTCGAGGAACCCTTGGTCACCTTGCTCCGTAGACTCCATGAATCTACTACTGTAGCCATAAGGTTTGGGCCAGGGGGAGAGAAAACTAAGTCTATCCTCTCAACTGAGGGCGTTCGACAAGGATGCATATTAGCTCCTTTTTTGTTTCTTGTGTACACCAATGGTCTGGAAAAATACCTGTTGGACCACTGTCATGATTTTCCAAAGGTCAACGGCAGGAGCATTCCAATGCTTTCTTACGCCGACGACACGGTACTTATGACACTCACAGGAAACAGTATGCAGCACTGTCTTGATGCCTTCCACAAATTTATGTTGGACCTAGACCTCAAGGTAAATTTCCCCAAATCCTTTGCTATGGTCTGTGGCCCAAAGGGTACCAAAAGTAGAAAGTTTGTAGTAAATAACTCCACCATTGAAAAGGTTGAAAATTTTAACTATTTGGGAAACCTCTTCAACAACAAACTAAGCTGGGCCCCGTTAATGAAGACACGAGTTCAGAGTGCTAGTCGCTCAATAGAGGGTCTGTTTCGTTTTTGTGGCAAATTAGGTCAAAAACCTGTCATACATCTAAAAACCTTGTACAAAGCTAAATGTTTGTCGGTTGCTACCTATGGGGCAGGGGTTTGGGGGACCGATAGCCCTGACACGATACAGATTATGGAGAATACATTTTTAAAGCGTGTATTGGCTATTCCATCAGGCTCTTCAAACAGATTTGCCCATAACGAAATAGGTCTAAGCTACGTGAGTGACACCATTCGCCTTTCCCCTTTATTGTTATGGGGCAAAATATGGCTATCAGAGGACTTACAGCTCACTAGAGATATCCTCCGGGACTGCTTAAAACTGGCAAATATGAAACAGATCCCCTGGCTATCTTATGTAAACGAAATGCTCCATAAAATAGGCTTGGGTGACATTTTGACAATCCCGAAAATATACAGGGAGATATCAAAACTGTAATTAAAACAAATTATTGGAAATCACCGCTTGTGAAATCCCTGGTTAGCCCTTATGTTCCTAAGGCTACTTTGCAGCACCAGTTTTATCTAACCTTCACAAATCATGTGCAATGGCGATTCTACTTGACAAGGTTTAGGTTACACATCCTGCACTTTCTTTTTGCGTTTCCTAAACAGGGGGGCTGGTGTGAGAGACTGCCCCTCTGTCCTTGTAATAACAAAGATAGCCAAAGCACGATGCATATTGTTCTTTTCTGTTCCCTATATAAGGACCCGAGAATCAGGTTTATTAAGCCGATCCTTAAGGAAAAGCAACCATGCCACTTTAAAGAGGGTTATGATTATTTATTATCTCTGTCATCATCTGGTGTCTGTTGTGCAATGTTAAATTTTATACGAGTGTCACTTTTGATCAGAAAACGGTATGGCTAAATCTGGCCCCAAGAAGCTGACCCTTTGATCATGTATATTGTATATTGTTGCATGGTGATTTTCTATTACTTATCTTACCTGCCCTTTAATATATACCCCGGTACGAAGAATCTATGAATCATCTAAATTGATTGAAAGTAAAAACTATGGGTTTTCATTTGTGATTATATTAACTAATGAATTTTATAGTGTTATATATATATATATATATATATATATATAGTGTTTTATATATATATATATATATATATAGTGTTTTATATATATATATATATATATAGTGTTTTATAGTGTTAAGACTGTCTCTTAAAAATGAATTTTAAACTATGCTTGTAAATGTAATTGTTTGACTTTTATGATTCTTCTGTTTTGAATCGAATAAAGTTTTTGAAACGAAAACGAGTTAGTCAGTCCGACCACCCGAGAACCACATCTGTGTTGTCTACGACACCTCTGTGCCAGCTATCTACTGCCCTCCATGTTAAGAGTCTGCAATGTCAGCAGCGCATTCACGCATTCACCAACAACACCAGGTCAGCGGTCCACCCGCCAAGTGTATTACGACTACACAGTCAAACACGTGGTCTCCGGGCGGTGGTCAACAAACTGTGAAGTGCGGCTCACTGGTTAGAGGAGGCAGACCTGGAAGCAGAGGTCAGCCCAGGACCAGGGTTCAATTCCTGGCTCGGCGGGGTCTTGAGTCCTAAAATCTCCATGGACTCGACAATTATCGCTCCGGTGCCTACTCGATTCACGGGTTCACACTCTGCGACTCTGGGCAATAGCTTGCTTAATCTCCACAACGGCCCCTCGCGGCGGGATGCTTGGCTTTCACCTTGCAGATACTCTTCCGGGGTTATCTCACAGGGGAATACCAGGACGGGTTCCCTAAGCAAGCGCCTGATGTGTTTTGGCAAATGGACATGTCTGACATTTGCACTATAAAACACACCCTATACATTGCTCAAAACTGCTGCCCACAAGACAGGCACTAGCGTTTTCAGCATTTTAAAACAAGGTACCCCTTTTTTCATCTTTCCATTTAGTACCATCCACCACCTGTAATAGTTGTATTTGCACCTTTTTACCTCTAGCACTTGTTTGTTTTTCATTCATATACTCATTCACATTTTATTTTTTCATCATGTCTGGGGAAAAAGAAGCTTCACTGAGCAAGAGTTGACAGTCATTGTGGATGAGATCATCATTAGCAGGATACCATTTATCAAGTGCAAAGGTGACATTAAGGTCACAACAACTACCATGAGACCTCATCACTCCAACTCAAACAAAGATGCTACACACCTTTTGCCCCTTCCCACTTGTCTGCCATATTACTACTGAAGTTAACTCACCATGCAAGTTACTATTTGTAAAATGTTTCTCAAGTGAGAATGAAAGTGACCACAACTACCATGAGACCTTGTCACTCCAACTCTAATCAAGCTGCTACACTAATTTTGCCCCTTCTCCCTTGTCTCCCATATCACTACTTATCTTCACTATTCATGCAGCTTACCATTTGTCAAGTGTTGCTAAATTTCAATTGAAGTGACTACAACTACCATGAGGCTTTTTCACTCCAACTCAAACCAAGATGCTACACTCCTTTCCCCCCTTCTCACTTGCTCACTTGTCTGCCTTGTCACTAGTAATCTTCACTTATCATGCAGATTCCCATTTGTCAAGTTTTGGAAAAGTGAGATTAAAGTGATTGCAGCTACCATGAGGCCATGTTACTCCAACTCCAACCAAGATGATAGACCCCTTTTGCCCCTTCTCACTTGTCTGCCATATCACTACTGACGTACACTCCTCATGCAGGTTCCCATTTGTCAAGTGTTGGAAAAGTGAGATTAAAGTAATTGCAGCTACCATGCGGCCATGTTACTCCAACTCAAACCAAGATGCTAAACTTCCTTTTCCCCTTCTTACCTGTCTGCCATTTCACTACTGAAGTTCACTCGTCATGCATGTTACCCTTTGTCAAGTGTTTCTTATGTCACATTGAAGTGACTACAACTATTATGAGACCTTTTAACTCCATCTCTAACCCAGATGCTAGACTCCTTTTGCCCATTCTCACTTGTCTGCCATATCATTACTGATCTACACTAGTCATGCAGCTTAGCATTTGGCAAGTATTGGTGGGACGCTGACACTGACCCTGCCCTCGAGGATTCCTGCTACCGGACCTTTGGTTGCTGCTTTCCTGCCTGACCTGTACAAACAGCTTTACATCGCAGTACCATCGGCGTGAGCTGGCTACAGGCGAGGGGCTGCATTCTTGAAGGAGGACCATTGTGGGGTGCGTGTTGTTGCAGCAGGGCTGCGAGCATTTGAGCAGGGACTCCATCTCCCAGGAGTCCCTGTGAGCCCAACCTGTTACACCTGGGCCGCTCTCCCTGCTTGCCCCGCCCCCTCGTCTATCTCCCTCCCTATTTAACAAGACTCCTTGCCGCTGCGTGGGAGCGCGCTGGAGTGCGCCAGGCTAAGCCCGGGCAAAGGGTGGGCCCTCTGAGGCCCTCAGAGGCCAGAGGAGGCCGGGCTGGGCCACCCCCTTGACGAGTCGATTACTGGACATTGGACCGCATATACCGGTATTTACACTCTTGTCCCGTGTTCCATCATATATTTTTTTGTTGAACTATGGTACGGACACTCAGGAAGGACCGTAAGGTCACCATTGCATCCACTGGGGGGGTTGCAACAGGCACTATTGACCAATTCCTGACACAAGCTAAGGTGGTCATAGAGAAAGAGATAGCATTAGTGGAAAAGCATTTGTCGCTGGATCTTTTAACCGGCAAGTGCTCTTTGCTTGGTAAGATAGCTACTTCTGTGACACCTGAACCTGCACCAAGCACAACTCCACTAGTTACCCTGAGCCCAGTGTCAAGTCATTCTCCAGAGGAAAATGATGGCACTGAGATGTGCTCTCTAATGAACTCCACCCCATTAGTTTGACCTCCCGTGCCTCCCACATTGCTTCCCCTGCATTATCCATCTCACCTGCCTTATCTATTTCATTATCGCGGCCACTCCGGCCTACTACTTCTGTACATGTTAATACCAATACTCATAATACCACCAACAATAGTATCAGTATAGTCAACTCACCAGCATTACTGTCCCCCTCACCTACAATTCCCGTGCATGTAACTATAGACCCCCCAGAGACTACTGTCACTGGTAACATCAGCACTACCGATCCACCCGGTAAAAGAAAAAGAGGCAATACTCCACCAAAGAAGGCGCCAGCTAAAAGGCGGAAAAAAGTGCAAACGGTCCCCCGTGAGCCTGTACCGCATGCTACTTCATCTCGAAAAGTTAACGCCAACCCCCATCTACTCAACCAAGGGTATAGCGAAGCGAGACTAATGGAGAAAATGGAAAAGTTAGTCAGATCTCTAATGTTACCTTTAATTGAAAGGACGAAACAGCTCACCTCCAAACTAGATCATATAGAAAAACTAGTCACTGGTAATACAACTAGACTAGATGACATCACCACTATCTTAAAACAGCCAAAGACCCCACACCCAAATACTGTAATTCAATCTACAGCCCAAAATTCTAAAAATGCAGACAAGAACCCTAATGCTAGTACGGTCTTGGTTTCTCGTCCCGTGACAAATATGTCACACAAAAATACCCCAGATCCCAACACAAAGGGGCCTACTAGTCCGATAGCCACCAGGCCAGGTATCACGCACAAGAACCAACCTGATTCTCATGCTCAAACAACAACCAACTTGCCTAAGACACCAGGTGACACGAATAACAAACACACACACCAACGAGTCCCCTGTGTAAACCTCCCTCCGGAAGCACTACCCTACACAATCATAATGGTAGGAGTACGCGGACTTGGAAGCGATAAGAGGGAAACACACAGGGATCCGAAGCATAAAGTTATCTACTGGCTAAATACCAATAGACCACTCCCTCCCTTTTCTAACACAGAGATTCTCAATGTGAGGAGGGTAAATTGGGTAGGGAAGACTACTAAGGACTTGGATGGCGACTGTGTCATTGTGAGTTTTAAAGATCCCTGGGTGGTTTATTTTATCCGCAGGGAACCAAGGTTTTGCAGAGAGGGGGATATTCAAACACTGGATCTTCACTACTTTTACCCTGGTATAAGACAAGGACCACCTTTACACCACCACCATGCCTTTAGAGGAGGGCCACACGTAGGGAGCACATACAACAGGGCCATGTTTCACCTCCCCTTATCAAACTGATTTGAGCCATTTTCAAATCTAGAAGGAGTGGATTGACCGTTTTGTAAGGCTGATTTGTCTGTAACTACCAATCTTGAAAAATCGCCCCGGAGAGACTCTAACTATGGAGCGATTGTGGAAACCATAGATGACGGGCGGGAGGAGGGTAACAAGGAAGGGCAGGTTGGGTACACTCGCTATCCATACTCTGTCGAGGAAAACAACAGTTAATACTAGATCTACTATAAATAATTTAGCCCTGGTTGCGGACCCCCCGGTAAACTTGGAGAATGAGCAACACTCCAGCAACTCTGAGAAATCCCTAGGTATAGAGCCACATGCCCCACACAATCCTAATAACACGCCTACCATCGCTACTATACCTATAGGCAGCCACAAGCTCTCCACACCGCATCAACCATCATATGTACCAGGAGTAGGTTTGAATTTTATAACCTGGAACATAGCAGGCATAAATAGTAAATTTGACACCCCATTCTGGAACGATTTCATCTTACAAGGGTACGACATAATATGTCTCCAAGAGACATGGTATAGAGATCCAATTACTGTTGAAGGTTGCATATCATTTTGTATTAATGCCGAGGAATCGCTTGCTGGTAGGGCAAAGGGAGGCCTATTGACTCTAATTTCCACTGGGCTCACCAAATTTAAACTAGGCAAACATATAGAAGTTGGTACCCATGCTTTAATAATTTACCTGGAACACCAACAAACTAATGATCTGATGATTGTCAACTTCTATAACAAAATTTTTAATACTAACAGAGACCTAGTGGTACGGGAAATAGATATAGCAATAGACAATCTCCTTACTTACTAAAGAGATTGCCCAGTCATTCTTTGGGCAGGGGATTTTAACCTACAAGCCTGTGCCGACTCCCAAAAGGGGATTTGTGGTACTATCTATGACATAGAGGACAGAAGTACCCAAACCCAAAATCACTTCTCACACGATAAATACGGGTTGGCTTTGAACAGATTGGCCGCCAAACTAGATCTAGAGCTTTTGGATTGTTCCAAAAAGAGAGGAGACATTAGATGCCCAACATTTAAGGGCAGGAACTATAACTCCAACATTGACCATATCCTAATATCGAGTGGTACCGCATACCGCGATCTATGGATTGAGGAACAAGTTGTAAGCGATCACAACAGCATTTTAGTAACTTTACTCGCTTGGGGCCTTAAAACCCAGATATATAGAAAACCGACTCAAGAAATTATGGCCTCAAGACCAAATGGCCCTAGAATTAAGTGGGCAAAAATCAACCTGTACAAATTGTTAGTGGAGATAACAGACACATGTGGCGAGGATATTAGCTATTGCCTCAAAGACGAGTATAACCCAGCAGATTTGTTGCCCAGGATCAATAAGATCCATATCACCATAGAGGACCTACTGACCGGTAAGAACCGCAAATATAGACCAAGCCCATCTGGCTGGTTTGATAAAGACTGCACCGAGGCTTTATCCTCACTAAAACACGTGATGTCAACCAAACCAAGAGACATGGAGCAAATTAGGGAAAAACGGCATGTGTACAAAACCAGGCTTGCAATAAGGAAAAAACAATTACAAGATAAGGCATGGGAAAAATTAGACATGGCAGCAACCCTAAAAAATAGTTAACTTTTATGGGAAACAATTAACTGCCCTTTTCTAAAAAATGATATTATTCCTGTTGTGACTTCTAATGTTAGTTGTACAGATTGGATAGAGCACTTCTCCAAGGTTTTTAACTCGGATGAATTGATTTTACAAATCTCAGGCCAATGGCGAATTTTTGCGTTATCTATTACTTTGAATGAGGTTTTGGCAGGTCTGGAAAAAAGTAGCGGTGGCAAGGCCCCTGGTCCGGATGGTGTGCCAATAGATTTATATAAACATGAGAAATTACTATGGGCACCCATCCTTACACGTTTTTTTAATGATGCCATCGAACTCGAACTCCCTCAGACATGGGGTCAGTCAATCATGATACCACTATTCAAAAAGGGTTCCAGGGCTGAGGCCTGCAATTATAGACCCATCTCCCTCCTTGACTCCTCCATCAAAATACTTAGTAGGATCCTTCTGGCCAGACTGGAAACCTGGGCAGAAGAGAAATCCATATTATCACCAATACAGTATGGGTTCAGGAGGGGGATTGGTACGATGGAGCAATGTGCCAACTTTGACCTCATTATTAACAAATATACTACAGTCAAGGAAGGAAATCTTTTTCTATGTCTTGCCGATCTCAGCTCTGCCTTTCATCTGGTCGAACATTCGCTTTTATGGCCTGTTTCAATTAGCATGGGAGCACCGAAAGACATCATATATTTCCTGGCTAGATTATATGAAATTTTAACATGCAAGGTACGCTATGGAATGGCCGGTGAATGCACCCCCTTCTTCAAAGTCAACAGAGGTATAAGGCAAGGATGCGTTTTAGCACCAATTTTGTTTTCGTTATTTATCAATGATGTAGACATGACACTCAGAACTACCGCGGTGGATGCACCATATATTGACGGATAGCCCATACCAATTCTACTCTATGCAGACAATGCGGTACTCTTATTGCGCACCCAAAATGGTCTACAGCACCTTATTGATATGTTTCTGCTTTTATAACCACACGGAAACTGGTAATCAACAAGGGCAAAAATTTTACCATGGCATGTGGCAAAAAGACCAAACACAATAGTACCTTCCTTATAGATAACGTCAGGCTGGAACCCGTCAAGAAATTTTGCTATCTGGGGATCATTTTCTCTGGGGACGGGGGCTGGACTAGCGAACAGGAGTCTGTAAATTTAAATTTGACGAGGAACAGCAACAGTATCTTTAGATTCGCAACCAAGCTGGGGAATGGCAGAATCAAAGAAATGATCCACATTTACATCATGAGGTGTCTGTCATCTGCATTGTATGGGGACGGCGTTTGGGGACACAATATAAGTAGCTGTAAGCTGCTTCAACACCAGGAAAACCTCTTATTAAACCGTATATTGTGTACCCCGGCATCCGCTTCCATAGAGATCTTACACAGGGAAGTAGGTTTAGCTTACGTTGGAGATCTGGCAGCACTACGCCCCCTATCCCTATGGAGATCTATCTGGTCTAAGGCAGAAACAGAATTCACCCAAATTGTTATCAAGGACTGTTTAAACCTAGACAACTATATGCGTATTCCCTGGTTTAGGCACATTCGGTTCTGGTTTAAGACAGTCTTTAACCACGATCCCTTTTTGAATCCAGAAATGGGTGTCCAGGTGACAAAAAAGGGGTTTAAAGATCTGTTCCTGGAAAATGCTAAGAAGGTTAGGTCCTCTAGATATGCATTCCAACTCACATATGCCTTCTATAATGAACATAACACCAAAGAAGGTTTCCAAAAATATTTGTCAACTGTCACCAGAAGTTCTCACCATTTTGTTTTGACTTGGTTGAGACTGGGCACTGTGCATCATTTAGTGTCCTTCCCTCAAATCAAAAGGAGTAGCACTTTGCCCTGCCCATGTGATGGGACATCCAAACAGAGCTGTTGTCACTTTATGCTTTTTTTTAAATTTTATATTCCTTATAGGAAACTGTACCTAAAGCTCATATTCTTAAAATGTAATATAAGATGAACCAAAGATGCCTTGCAGTTAATGTTTGACTTGAGTAGCACAGAGGTATGCTTCCATGTAGCTTCTTATATTTTAAAATGCGTTTCCAGTAGGAAATCCATTATTTTATGATTCACATTATCATGATACCATGATTTTAGTAATATTCTGTTTACTATCGATGTATTGGTGCTATTCTTCTAAACCAATCGACTACACTAATTAGATTAAATCGTTATAGATTATGAATTTTAACATGTTTTTAAATTTAGGAACTATATTCATGAACGTTATACGTGCCACTCCAATTTTCCCTGACAAGCTTTGGGACTTCACACTTTGTCACTTTATTTTAAGGAAATCATGTAACAATGTATTAATTGCCTGTAATGCACTTTTGGGTGAAATATCTAAATTTTTTCCTTTATAAATTGACTTACCGATCCAAATTTGTGAACATCTTGTATACGTTCTGGATCCTATATGATAATGTAATCCTTTTATGAAGTATTATATGTATTTTTCTGTATGCTATATGGTAATATTTTATATACCGAATAAAGCATTTGAAACTGAAACTGAACTGAGTAGAGAAAGAAAAGCTACCACCACGACCATGAGTCCCTGACACTCTAACTCTAGACTCAATATTCTACACTCCAATTGCCCCTTCTCAATTCTCTGCCATGTTAGAACTGACCTGCACTCATAATGGAGTGTGCAATGTACAGTCAATGTTCTGCTCAGATATAGATCTTAATACTTTGCTTGATGATGTGCAAGACCTATCAACTCAAGCTACTGATGGCATGAGCAACACCATTACAGCGGTGTACTCCTAATATACGTCAGCCATGAAGGAAACTCAGCTCATTAGCAGTGCCAGGTGATCCTTTGACTCTGCACTTCTCACATGATGAACATTGCTATAAATACAACCAAGCTGGGTATTTACCAGTATTAGATGCAACTAGGCCTTGGAATTGACAAATGCACATGTTGTGACTACATTGTGTTTGTAGTAGAGTTTTGGAGATGTCATGTCTATCCCTAAAGCAAAATTCCACATATCTGCAAATCTAGTGTGCTAATGAAAGCTACTAAATCTATTGAATGTCAGCAGATGTCTAGTAACCAAATTCAACTCCACACAAATAGATGACAATACTAATCTCTATGTATTAGGTTCAATTCTAGGACCCCATTTACCTTGACACAAACAATGTGGATGTATATACCTCACTTACACCATTAACAATGTTCTCTATCTTTCAACAGGTTGATCCACCACTGCACCTGCACAGAAGCTGGAAACCAAACAGAGATTCTCTTAAACCCAGGAGGATGAATAACTCAGTGATGATAATGCATCTGAAGAGTTGGATGTGGATGACGGTCCTGGTCCAGCTGGCAAGCCTTGGCAGATACCAACAGAGGGGCTCACTGTGCCCACTATAACAACTCCTATCACCGCTGCAACATTGCAGATATCCACTGCCCTCAACATGTATACCTAGCACAGTCCGTATCATCCTATGCCCCCCAGTCCTGGAATCTGAGCTGGCTAATACCACCCCAGTTATGGAGAAACCAGGACCCATTGGGATGATGCAGTCTGTCCCAAGGGCACAGGCAGGGCAGTATGGGGAAGGTATTGTGGGAAGGTAACTGTGGACCTGTAAAGTGAGCCCACAGAGCCCACAAACACCCAGGATGCCATCACCCATATCCTGGGAATCTACCAGGACTCCCAAAGTGTTATGGGCCAGGTATTGGCTGAGATCCAGGAAATGAAGGAACTGCAGAGAGACACATACCGAGAGGTTGCTGCCATCCACACTGAGGTATTCGTGGTCCACACCAAGGTGGTCACCATCCACACTGAGGTGACCTCCCTGGTTGGGGTGTTGGATGACATAAAGACCACGCTCTGGGGGACTTTTCCACCTGCATCTGCCCCTTTCTGTGGTCCAAGCACATCCACACCATCAAAAGCACAGGAATGGAGGCCCTGTAAGAGGATGACATGCCTGCATGGACCCCAGTCAAGCAGCTCCAGATCCACCCTCTGTCAGAGGGAGGGGACATCCATGCAAAAACGCAGGAGCTCAGGATGGCAAGACAACCACCACCGCCAGTAGAGACTTCAACCCTAATGCCCTCCTGTGAATGCTAGACATTCACTTTGTTGGACTATTCCTGCCCACTTTTCAATATCTGATGGGAGGAGTATGTTGGACTTTGGGCTCCTGACCACTTGGACTCTACTATAAAGGATTCATCTACCATGACTGAAGACTTCACTTTATGTTTGCAATGTTGAATTTTAAGTTAATTTCTTGACCATATATGTGTTCACTTCATTAAAAATCATGTCACCACAGCATTGTCTCCTGTTGCAATTCTCAAATATAACAATGTGAATGTACTACCATGTCAACTTTGCAATGTAAAAACTGGGGACTTCTGGAAGCATGAGTATGTTGTCTGTAAACAATGTTCATCTCAGGATCACTACCATGTCACAAGATCACACACATACCAGTGGGTGGGCTGAGAACATCTTTATTCCATTGTTCTAATCATAGGCTCACATGATGTCAGATACATCACATACCAAATAGGACATGACTCAGTTTTTCTGTGTCAGTGATCACATGTTCAGTTGCAGACTTACATAACATGGCGGAGGGGATACATCTGACAATATCCTATACAATAGCCAACAATAAGTTAGGTCTACATCATCAGCTGGAGAAATATTGCCTACCTTGCAAAAGGAAACCTACATCAAATATACAACTAAACAGACACATCAGAACAACAGTCTGTGACCACAGGGTCATTTTAATTCAGTGTTGCTTACATCTGGTGGAATGTTACAAACTTATGTCAGTGATGTGCTACTAGCACTTTAACTTGCAATGAGGAGACACATCAACACCGATATACAGTTCTATACAAGGAGGAATTACCCAATGTGAAGGATAGCATAAATTCAGCACAACACAACATTGGATTGAATCACATGATGGCACACATACTGCATTCGGACTAACACACCGCAAAGAACAAGTACATTGGAAGCTAGGTAACTTCTATTCTATTGCTGTGCAAGCTATCTTGGTACCAGCTGTGTACACCCAAACTCTGTGATAAATATTCCTAGGACCAATTCATGTCCACTTCGTACGCCTGAACAGAATCATATGCCTGCTAATGTCCTAACCCTGAAATGTCCAAATGTAGATAATAAGGTGAGAGTACCTTAAACAGACCAGCACAGAGAAATTAGCTAGTGGCATCAGCTGGTGTATGGTGCTGTTCCGAGATACGAAGTCATCATGTTCAGATCCTAGGGTTCGGGTACAGATATTTAAGATGTACAAATCATTTAGACAACTTGCAAGTTGATAGAATGGAAGTGTTTCCTGCTGCGGTACAATTGCTTCCTTTTGCGTGGTGGTATGAAAGCAATATGGGTGCCATCAATAGATCTAATTACATGTGAAATGTGACCAAATCCATAGAAATCCACCTTCACATTGGCAAAATCCTCATGTCTGGGGAACTGGATGTATCTGGTCACATGTCTCAAAAGTGCTGTTAGCACCTCTGTGTGTACCAGACTGAAGATATGTTTGGACATTCTACCTGAAATAGCCACATTGAATCTAAATGAGCCTGTGGCCAAAAAATTCAAAACTGACATGAGTTTAACAAGTGTTGGGATTGATGTAAGATTATTGATGTAAGGTAGGAGGTCAGGCTCCAACTGATTACATTAAATCCAGGATAGTTTGAAGATTCAATCGGAACTTCTTGAATACATGTGGCTCTTCCATTGTGTGCAAGTATGGAAATGGGTGGCACACTTTAGCCTGATGTCTCCTCCCTATCCCAGGGTACCTATGTGAGGAGTAAGCATGGGCGAATTTTGCGAATCTGGCGTTTGCGAATTTTGTGAATTTGCGAACTCGCAATCCGCAAAATCCGCGAATTCTCACGAATTTGCGGATTTTTTTTGTGTGTTCGCAAGGGTTTCTGCCAGTTCGCGAGGGTTTGGTACTAGTTCGCAATTGCGAACTTACTTGTCGGCTCGCAACGGTCGCAACTATGTTGTTTCTACGTCTGGTTCATCATCACAGCCTCCCAGCACCCTCTGTTTCACCACTGCCACCCTCTGTATCACCCATGCCACCCTCTGTTACATCAATGCCACCCTCTGGTTCATCATCACTGTAGATTATGGGGGGAAAAGCAAGCACACCTGCCCTGCTTCAACTGAAAGTAATTAATTTGGGGTTAGTTTATTAATGTGTCACTGTTTTAAAATTCCAGGTCTGGCACCTGCTTCCTTATCAGTAATTTGCTTTCTGTTGCAGTGCAATTTTTTTTCCAGGACCTTTGTGGCCTACTTCTAGCTATTCTATGAGCCTGCTGTGAGGGTCAGAGCAGGGTCATACAATTGTTGCAACTAGCAACTGAACTCTGGAGGGGCCCCAGTCAGGAAGCACTACAGGGAATGGTTACTAATGATGAGTTTGAACTCTTGCACCTGCCGAGTGCTTTCAGTTTTGCAAAAGTCGTTTTTCTGCAATTACGCGGGATTCGCGGGGCGCAAACAAGCGCAAGATCGGATTCGGAAGCCGCGAATTCGTGCGAATATGCGATTTCTTTTTTTGCGGCGTGTTAGCTCGCAAGGTTTTGTGCGTTTTCGCGAGCCGCTTGTAGCGCAAGGCGCGAAGTTACCCTCGCGGTCGTTCAAGGGCGCGGCCATCTTGTTTGCATGACGTATTTCCGTTTCCGGGCGCGAAGTGTAATCTCGCAAAGTGTGCGGCTCGCCAGAACAATTTCGCGAGTGTTCGCGAGGAACATCTCGCGCAAACTTACCCGCGCAGTCGTGAACGGGCGCGGCCATCTTGTTTCTCATTCATTGCTATGGTTCTGGGCATGCTTTTTGTATCTTCTCTAAATCTCTGCCATCCTTTGCTTGTTTGAAGTTTTTTTTAATCTTTTTTACTTATTATCTATCCCTCTATTTTTCTAGCCCTATATTTTTGTGTTTACTGCTACTTTTGGTTAATTTTAAACTACTTTTTTAAACTCTTTTCTTTTCTTCTCTTCCCTATTCTATTTTCTTTATTCCTTTCTGCCCAAACCATGGTGAAGGGAGCCGGGAAGCATCCCGAGAAGGGGAAGGGTCCCGCACCCCGTGCGCGGCTCCCGTGCGGGCGTTTGAGGGGGGAGCAGGTCGTACCCAGGGAGATCTTTAGCCCGGAGGAGGTGGGTGCACTCATTTTTTATGTTCAGCGCCGCCTCCCCAGGACCATCATGGCAGGCGGCAGGATCGGTGTTGGGTATGGGATCCAGGAGCACCGGAAGCGGTGGGATAAGGTGTGCCGGGCCATGTACCACCACTCTCGGGTCTGGCGCACCTACAACCAGGCCACCCACCGCTGGACGGATGTCCTGACCCGTGAACGAGATCTGCTCGACCTGCTTGGCCTTGAGATCCCCGGGCTTGGTGAGTACTACTCTGTTTTCTCCTGCTGTGTTATTATATTGCAAATTTTAGTTTTTTACCAAGAGCAATAATGCTGCTCATTACATTGTAGGTAAATTATATTTCAAAATCTTCTGTGCATTTCAGGTGCACTGCTCTCCTTCTCAGTAGTGTTGCTACTATGCTTATTTGTTTTCGATTTTGTGTTCATTTATTGGCCTGTGAAATTATGTATGAGTGTAGTTTAAAGAACTGCGTAATGCTACACACTAAGGTTCAGATTTTTAATTACCGGCGCATCCCTGCAAGGTAGCAGGGATGCGCCAGTGATTGTGCACCACGCCACCATCACCCATGGTGTGTCGTATTTACAATGCGGCGCACCATGGGCCCAAAACGTCACCAAAGCGTTACGCATCTGTGCCGTAAAGGCGACGCATTGCTGGAGTTGCGTCGCAACGATGGCGCAGCTCCATCAATGCTCTGGGGTGCCCTATCTCCCCAATGCTGCGTCAAGCCGTACGTCTGCTTCAAGCAGGCGCAGGGTTTGAGTCACTCATCATTGTCGTTAAAGTGAGTGATTGAAATCTTGTAGATTTCCCTCAGCCACTTTTAGGATGCGTTCCTGCGCAGGAACGCCCTCCCTTGTGCCGGAACGCCCCCTGATGGCGCAGGGCTTTACAGCGTGATGCATCTCCCATATGCGTCACGTTGTTAATATACGCCGCACCATTGCGCCTCTTTTGTGCTGCCGCTGCGTCACAAAGTCACGCAACAATGGAGCAAAAGAGCCACAAGGGGCTTCTAAATCAGCCACTACAGACTCAAGTCCAGTCCTTCCTTTGTACACATGGCGATAAGAAGAAATAGTGGTGGTGGATTGATAGTTAGAGTATTTTAATGACTGGTTAATGTAGTAGGAAACTTTAGTGTTGTCGCTGATCTGCAATCACGATGGGCTTTGGCTGTCACTTCGCGTGCTGCGGACTGCTGCCTGCCAATCCTAGGCAAACCTTTTTAGTACTTTGTGTAGTGAGTTACATAAGAAGTTTCCAATTCGACGGTCCGCAAATCAAGCAATACTAATAACGTAGTAGACCACATGAGATTGGTCAATAATATATCCAGTGGAATAGTTGTCTATTTGCTATTTCGCCAAAATATTTTGTTAGTTCTTTTGAAATGTTTGATTTGGTTGACAAATATCATCCATGTTTTCTGTTTTTCTTTCTTTCATGTTGTACATCAGCTTCCCCCAGGGGCAAAAAGAGGACACAGGAGGAGGAGGAGGGTGCTGTTGAGGATGCAGGCCAGGATCGGGCAGGCGAGGGCTCCTTTGCTGGCCCCAGTAAGTTTTAATTTTAATATAGAGTACTTATTTTTTCCCAGCGTTCCTCATTCGATTTTTTCTAAATCGTCTTTGATATTCTTGTACACTGGATCTAAATTCTTATCCTGCCTCGACTATGACTCTGTGTGGTATTACTAGATTATTCTTATTAGTCTGTCTGTGTAGCTAACTAAGATTGCACATTTAGCAATTCCATTGGACTCCCATTGTAGTCAGCAATAGCTCTATGCACAGAGTGCAGTCCTCTGGGATTGTCCATAATGTCTTTTCAAGTCTTCTAAATGTTTATGCTTTGACAATTGCCAACAATAAAAAGGTGAATGACCACCAAGAAAGAATAAGATACTACTTTACTTTTGGTTTGGATAGGAGGACAATCCATTTACTACTGTTGCAGGGACAAATCTGCACAAACAGAACTATGGACACTAAATAATGCATTGCTTAGCTTATCAATTATAATAGGTGCTGTTAGACTTTCCACATACCTCAGTGATAACAGACTTTGTAGTTGAACCCCCAATCTCCTTACTGACTAGATAGTGTGGCAGAGTCATTTAGCTCCCAAAGTCACCGATGATTATGATTATTCCCCAATGATGTCAGAGGCACGGACTCATGCTTGCAAAAATTGCAAAACCTTTAGCTCATCCACTCTAGTCTGGAGGACCAAAAACCACAGAGTCTATTTAAGTTTAAAAGCTTTATTAAAAGTAAACACATTTATTAAAATCAAGTTTGTCATAAAAGTAAACGTTTAACTGAAAATGGAAAAGTGCTTAGTGCTGACGATTAATTGAACACATTTCTTGTGGTCGAGCCGAGTTCTCACCTGGTTTGAACTTGATCCTGCTCGTGTTCTTAGAAGTCAAGCTTCTGTCTGTTAGGAGAAAAAGTGGTGCTTGTTAAAAATAAAAAGCAAGCATTCATCAGTTGTGCCAAAAAGTGCAGCAAGACAACAGCCTTCCCTGGAAAAAGGGACATTTTTACTTTAGAGTAGACAGTCACAAATTATTAAATTGTATACTGTTTTTTTCACATTTCTTTCTTCCTCCTAGACCAAATATTATATAGTAGTGAGTGGTGTATTCTAACATTATTAAATGTACTTTGTAGGTGAAACATCTGGAGGCGGGGCCAGCGCAGAGGTGGCATTGGACGAGGAGGACAACTCTGGGGAGGAGGCGGTGGAAGTGCCGGACAATTCTGTGGGGGATGACACGGTGGTGGCGGGCAGAGGTAAGATATATATTCCTTACTCATTGAGATTGAAGACTGCAGAGTGTGCTTTCTGCACGGGTGTATTATAAATAAACCAGGTAGTAGCCTCCTCTAAATGTACTTCGACTTAGCTGTGAAGTTTTTGGCGAGAAGAATCCCAATCAGATCTGAGATGAACTTGATGGATGGGATGAACGAAAAGCGAAAGAAGGGTGTAAGTAAGTGTGGAAGGACGAGAAATGTAATGATGACTGGCAAAGAAGAATGATATGTGTTGCTTGGTCCCCGAGGTGGCTTGGAAGGAAAGAATATGGTCTGGTGCATGGCTGGGTGAATGATGAAGCAAGGATGGGTGGAAGGAGAATAGCCTGGTTGGGTGAAACAGAAACTGTATGTGTGCATATACTTTGAATGGATGGATGCCTGGATCATTCATGGTACTATCTGACTCTTAGATAGCATATGTCTATCTAGAGAGAGTAGACGGTCACTGGATGAACTAAGTGTTACTTTGAAGAGCATGTAACACCGCACCCGCACGTCCGTTCCAGTGTAGGAAAGGCAAGGAAAAAAAGTTGTAATTTTGTCCAAATACTATCATGAATAGTAGCAGTAGTTTGTATTGCAACTGCAAGCACCGCATATATCCGGTTATTACGGTGGACACTCCCTACCTCTCTTAAAACCTTTAGTTTAGTAGTAGTACGTCATTCATGTGTGAGTGTATCACTGTTCACTCAATAATAGGCATAGCATCTAAAGTCATCCCATATGTCATCAAATACATCCCATGTGAAGTGATAGATAATCAGATTATTTAGCTTCTTCATTTTCCTTTTCTAATACTCATTTGCACTGTAGGGTGAAAGCTAAATTAATTAAGCAGTAGCCCTTTCAACAGAGTATTCTCAGTGCCACCCGTAATAGAAAAGTAAGAGCTTCACCACCTGCATGTACTGGACCGGTACAGTAACGCAAGTCTGTCTCACTCACCATGGTGTGCGTCTGTTTTTCTCGGGTGCAAGTTCACTGTGCTGGCATTATGCCTGCTTGCATAAGATAACGTACCAATTTTCCTAAACAAGAGAGAAGAAGAAGAATAAGACTGGTGTACTGTCATAGTCGACTGTAATGGAAGTCCATAGTGCTCATAGAATTTGTTCCTTAAACTCCCACTAATGTTAGAGCAAGGATGAAGAAGTCGGAGGTTACATAGATACTGTCCTCAATAGTTATGTTCTGTGCTTTCAATTTGCTACTTGTACTGACAACTTTCTGCTCAATCATTTTGTGTTAATCTTAAGGATCATTGGTTACAGACTATGTCTTTCTTTCTTCATATAGTTGCTCCTTCCAAATCCAAGAGACCATCAAGGAGGAAGTAGCTGGCTCGAATGGCCCGGCAACGGAGGCTGGATGCCACTGTCGCTGAATATCGGCGGCTGGTGGCCCTGGAGGAGGAGGAGACGCAGTCTGGTACTACAACAACGTCCACTGGGACAGCTGCATTCTCCTCCGTGCGGGCTGCCAGCCATCGCAGTGCTCCAGCGGTACGGAGCCGGGCTACCAAAGCCAAACGCCACCGCCGAGCAGCAAAGACAGCAGCTGCCCCCCACAGGATTTGCAAGGCACGCCGGCGCCGCGTATCCCTCAGACTGTCCTACCTCGAGCAGGAGGTCCTGAACTATAAGAACTTGGTGGAGGGCCTCCGCTTCAAACATGCCACCCTCCGCAAGGAGCATGATGCCCTGGCTGCTAAAGTCAACAGCACCCTGCCATATTGTCCCTTGCCCCTTTTTTAGAGACTTTTGGCGGGTGGGAATTAGGAGTTGGGTTTTTTGGGGACTTTTGAAGGACAATCGTTGGGGTTAGGGAGGGTCTTGCGGGAGATAATTTTGTTAGGGCTATAAAAATATACTTTTTGAAACTTTATCTGACCATACCTGTTTTTTACTGCTTTTGAGTCTGGTGGGTGGGGGTTTAACAGTAAGTTTGTTTTCCTGAATAGTCCTAGGACTTTAGTAGTACTACCGTCAATCTCTCGTCTCTCCTAATACTCCATTATACTACCTCCAACCAAACGCTTATCTTACCTGTAATTTCTGTTTGAAAGTAGGGCTAGGCCCAGGGCTGGCTCCACAGGAAATGGCGATTAAGGTTGCAATCCAGGGCGGCTGAAATTTCCTCCTCATTGCGGTGGTACTAGTGGTGTGACACAGTGGCAGTTGCATGGCTATGGAAAAAAAGAAAATGAAACCTGGTTTGTGTTTACTGTAGCATTACAATGGTACGATAGAGAATATAGCAGGTGACAGTACACTAGACTACAACAGTGCCACAATGTAGCCTAACAAATGGTAAAGTATTGATAGTGTAACTTGTACTTGTGTAGGATTTCTTTGACATTGGCTACTACTACAAGAAATAGTTCTGAAGCTGAGTAAGTCTAGAATATATCCTCGGATTCCTTCACCAGCCTTTTGCTATGACCTTATCCTCCCTAGCAAGTGTGTGGAATTATTGATGTCATTTAGTCACACATCAAGCAAAACCACACTACCCGGGGGAAGACGGTTAGAGTTTGTAAAATGGATAGGAATGGGGGTTTCTTTTTGGGTAGGTTTTGTTGAGAGAAAAAAAAAACACAGCATGGACAAACAATAATTGAACATAAAGAAATTTTGGGGTACAAAGCTAACCATAAATCTTTTACGTGACATAAAGGAAGTGCATGCACTACTGAATGCATTGTTACAGAAAAGTAAGTAGTACTTTCGACAACCGTGCTGACAGAATGCGACAGTACAGGGCTACATTAAATTAGGTTTAAAAAATAGCCGAAGTAAAACCTATAGAATGGCTGTAGGGATCAATTTAGAAGCAGAGAGAGATCCAAGAAATGCAGTCACACACACTCATTGAATAAAAGAATGGATACTGTATCTGTATTGTTGTAGTTGTCCTGTTGAATTTGGTAAGTAAGTTGCATGCAGCAAACAATTCCTCTTATTAGCGGCACTCCTCCATTCCAGCTGACGCTTCGTCCATCAATGTTGGTGACCAGAAGACACCCTGTCCACTGCCTGCCTGGCGGATGCTAAATTGCGGCTCGCTAATGTGAAGCCTGACTCCATTCTTTTTTCCCCATTGCAGACTGAAACCCGGCCTGTAATTATTGAACGAAAAACAGCACTGATAAATAAATATAAGGTATGTACGCTGTGTAGTGCAAAAAGTCACACTTGGATTTACCTAATAGACAGTACAACATTTTTGAAAGTGCGTACTCAATCTGAGTCACCTTTTCAAGGATAAATAAGTATGGGCAAATTAATTTAGCGGATCTTTCCCCTCAAGCTAGGTGTACTGTAAACTGTGTTTTAGAACAAAATTAGACCTTCCCAGCACTGCTTCCACCCAGACCCTTACTAAAGCCAGTTGCAAAAATGTAGAAGACCCCCAATCAGATCTCAAAAAACGAGGCCTAGCAGAAAATTGGTGACAAAACGTATACGAAAGTAAAAGTAGGCCCAAATACCCCCTTACCCACCGTGGATTGTATTCAAACCACTTGCAAGCAAGCAAAAGTATCCATAGCCAGCATCGCTCCAAGACTCGAAAACCCCCCCACCCAAACACATGCAATAGAAATACTGCTAACCCTAACGAGCCCTAAGTTAAGAATAGTGGGAGAGGCTTTCTTTAACTATGCCAAACCCCCCCTTTCCCACCATGGAGTTTCTTCAAATGACTTGCAAACAAAATTACAAATTCTCACAAGTGCTCTAAGACCCCAGAACTCAGTTGCAAAAATCTAGAACACCCCAAAACACATGCAATCCTGCTGTTAGGGCTAACCCTAACGAACCCTAAGTTACAACAAGTGCCAAAAGGCTTTTCCTTATGGATTTTGTCCCAACCACTTCTATCCGGTATTAGACCTTCCCATGAATGCCCCAAGACCAGCCAACCCACCCGCCAAAAAGCACAACACCCCAAACAGCCCAAAAGCAAAATCTCATACTTACAATATTTCTCAGCCTTCGGTCCAAACGCGCAGCGCAGCTAGGCCATAACTCCAGTTTTCCACCACGGATTTCCTGAAAAGCAAATGCAATCAAGATTAGACTGTCCCATCAGTGCTCCCAGACCCCAAAACTCACCCACAAACAGCCGGAACCCCCCCCAAAGAGCACCTCAAAGGCAAGCAAGTCAGCAAAAACACAAAAAAAATTCCGCCTCCGATTTGGTCCAAACCACTTTTATCCGCTATTAGAGCTTCCCAGCAATGGCCCCAGAGCCGTTAACCCAGGAGAAAACGAGTAGAAGACCCCCAAACAGCCAAAGAGCAAAAGTACAAAAATGGGGACTTAGTCATTTTTTGCCAATTTCCCAAATCACTCCGCGCGCGCTCTGCAGCTAGGCCCTAACTCCCCTCTGCCACCATGGATTTGCTTCAAACCTCTTGCAAACTAAAGTATCCATAGCCAGCAGTGCTCCCAGACCCCGAAACCCACCCACAAACACCAGGAAGCCCCCCAAACAGGCCCCTGAAAACGCTACATTGAGCAAAATGTCAGAAATAGCAACAAAAAAAATCAGCGTGGATTTTGTCCCAACCACTTCTATCCAGTATTAGACCTTCCCAGGAATGCCCCAAAACCCGCCAACCCACCCGCCAAAAAGCACAACACCCCCAAACAGCCCAAAAGCAAAATCTCATACTTAAAATATTTCTTGGCCTTCGGTCCAAACGCGCAGTGCAGCTAGGCCATAACTCCAGTTTTCCACCACGGATTTCCTGAAAAGCAAATGCAATCAAGATTAGACTGTCCCAGCAGTGCTCCCAGACCCCAAAACTCACCTACAAACAGCCGGAACCCCCCCAAAGAGCACCTCAAAGGCAAGCAAGTCAGCAAAAACACAAAAAAAATTCCGCCTCCGATTTGGTCCAAACCACTTTTATCCGCTATTAGAGCTTCCCAGCAATGGCCCCAGAGCCGTCAACCCAGGAGAAAACGAGTAGAAGACCCCCAAACAGCAAAGAGCAAAAGTACAAAAATGGGGACTTAGTCATTTTTTTGCTAATTTCCCAAATCACTCCGTGCGCACTCTGCAGCTAGGCCCTAACTCCCCTCTGCCACCATGGATTTGCTTCAAACCTCTTGCAAACTAAAGTATCCGTAGCCAGCAGTGCTCCCAGACCCCGAAACCCACCCACAAACACCAGGAAACCCCCCAAACAGGCCCCCGAAAACGCTACATTGAGCAAAATGTCAGAAATAGCAACAAAAAAATCAGCGTGGATTTTGTCCCAACCACTTCTATCCGGTATTAGACCTTCCCAGGAATGCCCCAAGACCCGCCAAAAAGCACAACACCCCCAAACAGCCCAATCGCAAAATCTCATACTTACAATATTTCTCAGCCTTCGGTCCAAACGCGCAGTGCAGCTAGGCCATAACTCCAGTTTTCCACCACGGATTTCCTGAAAAGCAAATGCAATCAAGATTAGACTGTCCCAGCAGTGCTCCCAGACCCCAAAACTCACCCACAAACAGCCGCAACCCCCCCAAAGAGCACCTCAAAGGCAAGCAAGTCAGCAAAAACACAAAAATATTTCCGCCTCCGATTTGGTCCAAACCACTTTTATCCGGTATTAGAGCTTCCCAGCAATGGCCCCAGAGCCGTCAACCCAGGAGAAAACGAGTAGAAGACCCCCAAACAGCCAAAAAGCAAAAGTACAAAAATGGGGACTTAGTCATTTTTTTGCCAATTTCCCAAATCACTCCGCGCGCGCTCTGCAGCTAGGCCCTAACTCCCCTCTGCCACCATGGATTTGCTTCAAACCTCTTGCAAACTAAAGTATCCATAGCCAGCAGTGCTCCCAGACCCCGAAACCCACCCACAAACACCAGGAAGCCCCCCAAACAGGCCCCTGAAAACGCTACATTGAGCAAAATGTCAGAAATAGCAAAAAAAAATCAGCGTGGATTTTGTCCCAACCACTTCTATCCAGTATTAGACCTTCCCAGGAATGCCCCAAAACCCGCCAATCCACCCGCCAAAAAGCACAACACACCCAAACAGCCCAAAAGCAAAATCTCATACTTAAAATATTTCTTGGCCTTCGGTCCAAACGCGCAGTGCAGCTAGGCCATAACTCCAGTTTTCCACCACGGATTTCCTGAAAAGCAAATGCAATCAAGATTAGACTGTCCCAGCAGTGCTCCCAGACCCCAAAACTCACCTACAAACAGCCGGAACCCCCCCAAAGAGCACCTCAAAGGCAAGCAAGTCAGCAAAAACACAAAAAAATTCCGCCTCCGATTTGGTCCAAACCACTTTTATCCGCTATTAGAGCTTCCCAGCAATGGCCCCAGAGCCGTCAACCCAGGAGAAAACGAGTAGAAGACCCCCAAACAGCAAAGAGCAAAAGTACAAAAATGGGGACTTAGTCATTTTTTTGCCAATTTCCCAAATCACTCCGTGCGCACTCTGCAGCTAGGCCCTAACTCCCCTCTGCCACCATGGATTTGCTTCAAACCTCTTGCAAACTAAAGTATCCATAGCCAGCAGTGCTCCCAGACCCCGAAACCCACCCACAAACACCAGGAAACCCCCCAAACAGGCCCCCGAAAACGCTAAATTGAGCAGAATGTCAGAAATAGCAACAAAAAAATCAGCGTGGATTTTGTCCCAACCACTTCTATCCGGTATTAGACCTTCCCAGGAATGCCCCAAGACCCGCCAAAAAGCACAACACCCCCAAACAGCCCAAAAGCAAAATCTCATACTTACAATATTTCTCAGCCTTCGGTCCAAACGCGCAGTGCAGCTAGGCCATAACTCCAGTTTTCCACCACGGCTTTCCTGAAAAGCAAATGCAATCAAGATTAGACTGTCCCAGCAGTGCTCCCAGACCCCAAAACTCACCCACAAACAGCCGCAACCCCCCCAAAGAGCACCTCAAAGGCAAGCAAGTCAGCAAAAACACAAAAATATTTCCGCCTCCGATTTGGTCCAAACCACTTTTATCCGGTATTAGAGCTTCCCAGCAATGGCACCAGAGCCGTCAACCCAGGAGAAAACGAGTAGAAGACCCCCAAACAGCCAAAAAGCAAAAGTACAAAAATGGGGACTTAGTCATTTTTTTGCCAATTTCCCAAATCACTCCGCGCGCGCTCTGCAGCTAGGCCCTAACTCCCCTCTGCCACCATGGATTTGCTTCAAACCTCTTGCAAACTAAAGTATCCATAGCCAGCAGTGCTCCCAGACCCCGAAACCCACCCACAAACACCATGAAGCCCCCCAAACAGGCCCCCGAAAACGATACATTGAGCAAAATGTCAGAAATAGCAACAAAAAAATTAGCGTGGATTTTGTCCCAACCACTTCTATCAGGTATTAGACCTTCCCAGGAATGCCCCAAGACCCGCCAACCCACCCGCCAAAAAGCACAACACCCCCAAACAGCCCAAAATCAAAATCTCATACTTACAATATTTCTCGGCCTTCGGTCCAAATGCGCAGTGCAGCTAGGCCATAACTCCAGTTTTCCACCACGGATTTCCTGAAAAGCAAATGCAATCAAGATTAGACTGTCCCAGCAGTGCTCCCAGACTCCAAAACCCACCCACAAACAGCCGGAACCCCCCCAAAGAGCACCTCAAAAGCAAGCAAGTCAGCAAAAACACTAAAAAAATTCCGCCTCCGATTTGGTCCAAACCACTTTTATCCGGTATTAGAGCTTCCCAGCAATGGCCCCAGAGCCGTCAACTCACCCGCAAAGAAGTAGAACACCCCCACAAGTGCTGAGTCTTTCTTCATTGGGCGTAATCTAGCCCTCTGCTTTGATGGAAATAGGAGTCTGGAGGAGGAGGATAGAGGAGCATGTTCTTCTGAACTTGTGAACCTGAGGAATGCAGACTGCGGCACCTTCAAATCAATAAGCAAACAAGTGAAGACAGTTCTGCTGATGGGCTTGTTTTTGTGATTAGGTGATTAAAGTTTGAATTATATTAACTGTGCACAACAAAGAAAGACAGAGACACAGGAATGAAAGTGAATAAGGACGAAAAAGAAAGTTATTGATTCATTGTCTCATTTTCAGGGCTCGGTGTCAAGGTCCAGGAATAAGAATAAGGCTTCGTCATCATACTCTGCGAATTCAGGCAGGGTGAGCTCAGTGTCACCTGACAGAGTAGAAATTCCCTCATCTACGTTGCTGTCCACCTCGTCTTCATCCAGCGTGCTTTCTCGTACTCTGTAATCTGGTGGTATGAGGTGCTGATTCATCTTGATCATTGTTAACCTCTCCACATTTTTGGGCGAGAGGCGGCTCCATTTGGGAGTTACAATGGCACCAGCAGCACTAAAAACACGTTCAGAAGACACGCTTGCGAGTGGGCAAGACAAGTAGTTTAAAGCCAGGTTGGAGAGCTGTGGCCACAATTCTTTTTTCCCATGCCAATACGCCAATGGGTCAGCATTAACATAGACCTCTGTTGAGTCATTCAGATAGTCCTTCACCATCGACTCAAGGTCCTCCTCCAAGGTTCGTCCACTTTGCTTCGCTGGTGCTGTGACCTTTTGAGAACCAACCCAAGCCGAGCTAGCCAATCCTCTTCAGCCTCCAATGTTTCTGTTGTGTCTGGTGCAGATGATCCGGTTGCCGGTGTCTTTAACGGCTGAGAGGTCACTTGTGCGACAGCCACAGGTGCAGAAGTGGATTGTTTTGACTGGGGATGGCCTGCTGATGCTGATGTACTGCCTTTTCCTTCAAGTTTCTGCCGTTCTCTTTCAAACCTCTTGGCTGACAAGGCTAGCCAACGTTTGTACTTTGTAACATGTTCATCATCAAAAGGAAAGAATGCTCGGCCTGCCAACGCCTTTTTGTAGCGTGGATCCAGAATAGTAGCACAAATGTAATGCTGGTTTGAGTGGATCCTTTTAAGACGTTCATCACCTTGTAGGCGCTCTAATAATTTCCCAGCCAAAACAAAAGGGTCTTTGTTTTTTTCATCTTTTTGAAACACAGAACACACCTCCTTCAGTTGGTGCTCCAGCACGTACAACAATGGGATAGCTTTTCCCAAATTACTGTCCTCCTTGCTGACTGCACGCATGAAGACCTCAAAAGGACGAAGCATGCGTGTCAGGCTTTTAACTATGTCCCATTGCCCCGCACCCATCCTCAGGTCCTTCTGAGCTGTACCCTGTTTTAAGAAATAGTGATCGAGTACCGTATACTGCTCATACAGACGCTCAAGCATGTAGAAGGTTGAGTTCCAACGTGTTGCCACCTCCTGGATGAGTGCTTTCACTGGCATTCGACGTTCATGTAGCAGGCTCCTCAGATGCTTCCGGGCCTTAAAAGAATGGCTGAAATGGTTGCACATTTTTCGGCAGGTCTCCACTACCTCGTACGCTGGACTGTCTTTATCACTCAAGAATTTTTTGACAACCAGGTTTATACAGTGCGCCAAACACGGCACTCTGAAATAGTGACCCAGCTCCATGGCCTTAACTACATTGCTGCCATTATCCGTGAAAACATAACCAATCTGGTGTTTTTTGGGGACAGCCAGTCAAGGACCTTTGTGTTAAACTCATCCAAAATGTTTTGTGCTGTGTGACGTTTCTCCAAACCAAACATGGCTAGTGTTGCATGTTTCCGAGCAGCTTTAAAAACTTGGTCCGGGTCAACACCTGCGTTTAGCTTTGCTTTAACCCCTGAAAAAGAGACCCAGTTTGCAGTGATGCACATGTTATCAGCGCCTGCGCCACTGGTCCACATGTCTGTTGTCAGATGTATAGTGTGAACAGCACTCTTCTGCAAAGCTGCCCCAATCACCTCCAGCACATCTTCATGTAGTGCTGGAACCGCAACTTTGGCAAAATAGAACCGGCTAGGAACCTTCCGTTTAGGGCAGAGCGCTGCCGCTAATTCTAGAAAACCAACCCCTTCTACAAAAGAAAAAGGGAGAAGGTCCAGAGCTAGCATTTTAGCCAGCTTAGTGTTATACAGACGCGTCAGTGGGTGGTTGCATACATGTTGCGCTTCTGTAAACAACATCTTTTTAATGTTGCCCTGGACCAAGCATTTACGGGATGATGATGATATCTTCGACCCAGTTACGCTCGCTGATGAACTTTTTCGCATTGGTGTTTCACTCTCTCCCACACTCTTAGTGTGGCTCACATGGGGTGTGCTGCTGACAGGGGTACTGAGTGCAAGAGAAGTGTTTGACATGTCTTCTTCCTCCTCGTCATCATCAGATGAAAAATCAACGTTTTCATTACGTGCAATTAGGGCTTCCTTGATCGCCTGTAGGTGCGCAAACCATTGGACAGGGTGCTGTCTCTTAAGATGACCTCTCTGGCCTCCGGTACCATAGTAGGTACCAAACTTACCACGACTAACTGCAACCTTACAAATGCTACAAATGGCTAAGTTTTCCATTTTTTGGGCAAACACTAAAGAAGTCCCAAGCTGGGGACTTGAATTGTCTGTGGGGGCCGGAGGAGGCGGCGATACTGGTGGCGGTGGTCTTGCTGCTAATGCCAGATGAAGTGGAGGATGTGGATTGCCGAACTTTAGTACGTTGTGCACTTTCACCACCACTAATTGAGGTCGAGGTGGATGGAGGTCCCTTCTTGCGAGGAAGAAATATGGAAGCGGTAGGTGTTGGTGTACTAGTTAACTCCAATGATTGTTGTGTTTCCATTGCCTCCTCGTCGACATCATCATCACGCTCAGCAGCTTCTAGGGCTAGGTTCAAAATGTCTCTTTCCTGCATGCCCGCTGGGGCTGCAGTGACCTTTATGATGACTGGCTCGTCGTCGTGAGAGGCTTCATCAGCAGCAGTATCCGTCACTTCTTGTTGAGCCTCATCACACTCCATAGCTATGAGTTTTTCGACGACCTTCCTTTTACGCTTAGGTACCTTTGTCAGATCATGGTGTGCCTCACTCTCAGACGGCCGTGATGGTTCCCAATCTTCATCCAGATCATCAGAAGGAGGTGGGCTTGAAGAAGAAGTTGACACCCCCCTTGATCTTTTCCTTGCTAGGGATGTGGAAGACAATGAATGATCATCAGGAGGAGTGGCTTCCTCAAATGATACCTCGGTTTGATTGTCGATTTCCTGATGTGCCCCTACTTCGGGAGGAACAACTATTGTGGGCACTTGCGACCCTCCATGCACCTCTGCTTGCGCATCTTCTTGCGCTGCCTCTCCTTCCACATGTACTTGGGCTTGTACTTGCACATGTGGTTGTTGTTGCGGCTGTGGTTGTTCAACACTTGTCAGATGAGTTACAACAACCTGTGTTGATTCAGTGACATTGCTGCTACTTTCTTGCGATGAGCCAACATCACTGGTCGATGGTGATTGAAGAAGTACACTGACTGCCTCTGCAGCACACAAGGGCTTGGACTTAAGTTGGCGTGGTGGTGGTGGTGGCGGCACTGAGCCCAATGGAGCGGGGGTGCTGCTCCCAGCTTGGTCCCCAGCAGGTCCCGCTGCTGCTGCAGGTGTACTTTTTTTTTTACTCCCAAAAAACCTGGCGGGCGGCACACCAGCCTCCTTGGTAACTTGCTTCTTCTGCTCCTTACTGGATACTTTCTTGCTAGAGGAGCTACGGGGAACTCTTTTTGGGGCCATCTTCTTCTGAGCAGGTCAGAACAGCAGGCCGCAGTTGCACGAGTTGCAGAGTTGTCTGTGGCCAGACGTGACGTCGTGTGACGTTATGCTGCACACACACACCGCTGCAGGACTTCTTCCTGGCACTGGTGGTTCTCTTGAGTCTTGTGCACCTAAAAGCAATGGAAGACAGAGGAACATCAGTTCAGTTATACACCCCAAAAAATCGAAAAAACACAGAAAAATCAGCACAATCCCATGCCCTCCATGATGTTTAAATTCAAGACACCCCACAGAAAGACTAGACACATGCAACACTCACTACCCCTGGGCATAAAGGTTGAAAAGTAGGCAAAATGGTTGCAGGCCTAACAACATGGACTGCATTCAAAATGGCCACTTGCCTCCCAGCACATGGCCTGCCTGTACCAGCACTCAAAATGGCCCCCACCCACATGGCCTGTCCCCATGAACACCCCAAAAAATCGAAAAACACAGAAAAATCAGCACAATCCCAAACCATCCAGGCCCTCCATGATGTTTAAATTCAAGACACCCCAAAGAAAGACTAGGCCCATGCAACACTCACTACCACTGGTGAAAAGGCCACAACAACAGGCCAAAATAACGAAAACCACAGAAAAATCAGCACAATCACAAACCATCCAGGCCCTCCATGATGTTTAAATTCAAGACACCCCACAGAAAGACTAGGCCCATGCAACACTCACTACCCCTGGTGAAAAGGCCACAACAACAGGCCAAAAAACGAAAACCACAGAAAAATCAGCACAATCCCAAGCCATCCAGCCCCTCCATGATGTTTAAATTCAAAACACCCCACAGAAAGACTCAGTGCACCCACCACTGAGTACCCCTGGGCAAAAGGCCCCCAAACAGCCCAAAAATCGAAAATTCCAAAATTGTAGTTGCAGCAACTGTAATGCCCCAAACAAACTTACTTGTGAAATTTCTAATCCAAAAGTGATCCAAAGAAAGTCAAAAAGGCCTCAAATCCAAATATCCAGCAGCATCCACATAAAGTAATCCTTCCAGCTCCAGATCCAAATGAAAAGTGACCAGGAGATGGACAGAGCACTGGGAGGAGCCTGCTGGACAGGAACAGGAAGTTGAAGACTGTGGGGCACTTCCTTCCTCCCACCCCCCCTCCCCAAAATGGACTCCTTGCAAAAAAAGTGCAGGCAAATGTCAACCTGAGGAGTTATTCAGATAAAAATCATCATTTCCAGAAGGTTTATGCTGCTTGCTGGTGGATTTCTTGTGCAGAATTGCAAATTTTGTATTTTCGCGAGTGCGAGATTGTTGCTGCTCGCAGCATCTACAAGCTCGCAATTGCGAAGTCCCGCGATACGTGATCACGGCGTACTCACGTTGACAAACTCTCGCTGTGCAAGTTGGCAAGCCACGATTACGTAATCGCGCTCGCCAAATTCCCGCGGGATCCCGCAGCAAGATCCAAAATGGCGCAGCACTCGCAAAATATCAAGAAAAACAACTCGGCAAACGCTGAATGACGGTAAGTAAACGCCGCGCGCCGCAAAATTGTATCACCAAGAAAAAAAATCTGCTACGTTAGAATTTGTGGATTTTCGGTAAATTCGCGAGCGTTCGCGGATTGCGAATATACCGAAAATCCGCAAAATCCGCGAGCGTAACGGATTTTGCACCCATGCTTAGTGAGGAGTAACACAAAAATGTATATTGGTCACAGTTTGCAGAGTGACATACGTGAAAAGTAAGGCAAAATTCCTGTGTCTGAACATTAATGCTTAATGAAGCACTACACATTCTATATCATCAATGGAAAATCTCAAGCATCCACCAGTTATCTCTAAGGTGGCCTTCACAGGTCTGTTACAGAATTGTGGATATAATCAATTCAGAAAAGGTAAATTGCCACGATAGTGAGGGTAGCACAACTTTCCATGTGACATACCGCCAACCTAGGTGTATACTGCGCCCTAAACTTTTTACCTATGTACACAGTAATGCACTACACAGATGAAGTTTAGTACTGGACATAACATGAAAATGGAGCATTTCAAATGTAAACATGTTTGCCCACATTTGTAGTGGTGGTGAAGCAGTAAAGTTTCAACAATACAGCGTTCCCAACTGCTAATTTGGTGGATGCCTGACCTCACTAATAAGACATGTTAAATGTACAGCGCCAATGGTAGCCGACCAGGTGGTAGGCAGTTGCTTGCACGGTGGTCACAGCCATTAGCTAATGTTAGCTAATGTCTTCCTTTCTATTTTCATAGGCTACAATGTGCCTCTGAGTGTCAGAGAGTAAGCATAATCTTGATTGCATACACTGTGAGGCCCCTACCTAGGACACACATGTGATATATTATGAGGCACTAGGCTTTGTGGTGAGAAGGCCACCTTTACAATGTGTGATAGGGGTTATTCCTACTGAGGGGCCGATTCCGATCTTAGTCGGTCAGCCCTCCGAGATGTGTTAGTAGCCTTACCTTACGCCTGAACTGTACTAGGAGCGGGTCAGTCCGGCTGAGGAAGTAAGATGCGGAAAAGTGCCAAATTCCCGACCGATCAGCACGCTCCGACTCCATCATCAATTTCCGTCCGAGCCTGACCCGGAAACACCCAATCCACGAAGCATGGCAACATAAACACTGCTACTTCTGGCTGGTCAAGTAAGATGCGCAGTTCCTTCGTTCCGGATGGGTCGCCACATACAGCACATCATGGCACCCGGAAGAGCTGCATATCAACTCCGATTTGAGCCATTAACCCATTCCACGGAGTCGAACATGAGCAGCCAGCAATGGATCGAGACGGAGCTTGAATCCAATCGTGCAGGTCATACCAGTCCTGTACATATATGCAGGGGCGTAACAAACGCCCCCGCAGACCCCGCAGTGCGGGGGGGCCTCACTCTCTACAGTTAATGAAGGGGCCCCCAGGGGTCCCCGGCCCCCTCAGCTCTTCTGAGAGCTGTGAGAGAGGCCTGCGCTGAAGCAAGCCTCTCTCCCTCTGCGTCTGAAGCAGGTGCAGCCTGCTCGGAACCCCTCGCCCCCTCCCTCTGACTGAAGAGAAACAAAGTATCAATATACATTGTTTCTCTTCAGTCAGAGCCAGAGGCAGTCCCGGAAAGAGGATGGGGGCACCAGAGACAGCAGTCTCCACTGCTCCTCTGAGGCAGCACAGAGCCCGGCCCCCACTCTCTCCTCTCAACAAAGCGCACCCCACAAGAAAAGAGAAGAGACAGGGACAAGGATGGGGTGGGGGGCCCACCCCACAAGAGAAGAGACAGGGACAGGCCCCCATCCGAGAAGAGACAGGGACAAGGATGGGGTGGGGGGCCCACCCCACAAGAGAAGAGAAGAGAGGGTGGGGGGCCCACCCCACAAGAGAAGAGAAGAGACAGGGACAAGGATGGGGTTGGGGGCCCACCCCACAAGAGAAGAGAAGAGACAGGCCCCCATCCGAGAAGAGACAGGGACAAGGATGGGGTGGGGGGCCCACCCCACAAGAGAAGAGAAGAGACAGGGACAAGGATGGGGTGGGGGCCTCGGAGAGCAAGAGCAAGAGAAGAGACAGGGAAAAGGACGGGGTTGGGGGCCCACCCCACAAGAGAAGAGAGGAGACAGGGACAAGGATGGGGTGGGGGGCCCACCCCACAAGAGAAGAGAAGAGACAGGGACAGGCCCCCATCCGAGAAGAGACAGGGACAAGGATGGGGTGGGGGGCCCACCCCACAAGAGAAGAGAAGAGAAAGGGACAGGCCCCCATCCGAGAAGAGACAGGGACAAGGATGGGGTGGGGGGCCCACCCACAAGAGAACAGAAGAGACAGGGACAAGGATGGGGTGGGGGGCCCACCCCACAAGAGAAGAGAAGAGACAGGGACAGGCCCCCATCCGAGAAGAGACAGGGACAAGGATGGGGTGGGGTGCCCACCCCACAAGAGAAGAGAAGAAAAAGGGACAGGCCCCCATCCGAGAAGAGACAGGGACAAGGATGGGGTGAAGGGCCCACCCCACAAGAGAAGAGAAGAGACAGGGACAAGGATGGGGTGGGGGGCCCACCCCACAAGAGAAGAGAAGAGACAGGGACAGGCCCCCATCCGAGAAGAGACAGGGACAAGGATGGGGTGGGGGGCCCACCCCACAAGAGAAGAGAAGAGAAAGGGACAGGCCCCCATCCGAGAAGAGACAGGGACAAGGATGGGGTGGGGGGCCCACCCACAAGAGAACAGAAGAGACGGGGACAAGGATGGGGTGGGGGGCCCACCCCACAAGAGAAGAGAAGAGAGGGTGGGGAGCCCACCCCACAAGAGAAGAGAAGAGACAGGGACAAGGATGGGGTGGGGGCCCCACCCCACAAGAGAAGAGAAGAGACAGGGACAGGCCCCCATCCGAGAAGAGACAGGGACAAGGATGGGGTGGGGTGGGCGGCCCACCCTCAAGAGAACAGAAGAGACAGGGACAAGGATGGGGTGGGGGGCCCACCCCACAAGAGAAGAGAAGAGAGGGTGGGGGGCCCACCCCACAAGAGAAGAGAAGAGACAGGGATAAGGATGGGGTGGGCTCCACCCCACAAGAGAAGAGAAGAGACAGGGACAAGAAGAGACAGGGACAAGGATGGGATGGGATGGGGGGCCCACCCACAAGAGAAGAGAAGAGACAGGGACAAGGATGGGGTGGGGTCCTCAGAGAGCAACAGCAAGAGACAGCACAGAGCAGTGCTCGGGACCCTGACAAGGGTGGGAGTGGGGGCCCCCAGACAGAGTATTCTCCAGGGCAAAGCTCACATGAGAAGGGATGAGGCAGCAAAATGGTGCCCTCAGGTAAGCACGCTTGTTAGAACACACCATGGGCGTCCGAAGGGAGAGGGAAATGGGGGACCGAGAAGGGTGCAAGGCAGAGGGGGAGAAGGGTGCAAGGCAGAGGGGGAGAAGGATGCACGGTAGAGAAGGGTGCAAGGCAGAGGGGAGAAGGGTGCAAGGCAGAGGGGAGAAGGGTGCAAGGCAGAGGGGAGAGGGTGCAAGGCAGAGAGGAGAAGGGTGCAAGGCAGAGGAGAAGGGTGCAAGGCAGAGGAGAAGGGTGCCAGGCAGAGGGGAGAAGGGTGCAAGGCAGAGGGGAGAAGGGTGCAAGGCAGAGGGGAGAAGGGTGCAAGGCAGAGAGGAGAAGGGTGCAAGGCAAAGAGGAGAAGGGTGCAAGGCAGAGAAGAGAAGGGTGCAAGGCACAGAGGAGAAGGGTGCAAGGCACAGAGGAGAAGGGTGCAAGGCAAAGAGGAGAAGGGTGCAAGGAAGAGAGGAGAAGGGTGCAAGGTAGAGAAGGGTGCAAGGCGGAGAAGGGTGCAAGGTAGAGAGGAGAAGGGTGCAAGGCGGAGGGGAGAAGGGTGCAAGGCGGAGGGGAGAAGGGTGCAAGGCAGATGGGAGAAGGGTGCAAGGCGGAGGGGAGAAGGGTGCAAGGCAAAGAGGAGAAGGGTGCAAGGCAAAGAGGAGAAGGGTGCAAGGCAAAGAGGAGAAGGGTGCAAGGCAGAGAAGAGAAGAGTGCAAGGCAAAGAGGAGAAGGGTGCAAGGCAAAGAGGAGAAGGGTGCAAGGCAAAGAGGAGAAGGGTGCAAGGAAGAGAGGAGAAGGGTGCAAGGTAGAGAAGGGTGCAAGGCGGAGGGGGAGAAGGGTGCAAGGTAGAGAGGAGAAGGGTGCAAGGCGGAGGAGAGAAGGGTGCAAGGCAGATAGGAGAAGGGTGCAAGGCGGAGGGGAGAAGGGTGCAAGGCAGAGAGAAGGGTGCAAGGCAGAGGGGAGAAGGGTGCAAGCCAGAGGGGAGAAGGGTGCAAGGCAGAGAGGAGAAGGGTGCAAGGCAGAGAGGAGAAGGGTGCAAGGCAAAGAGGAGAAGGGTGCAAGGCAGAGAAGAGAAGGGTGCAAGGCACAGAGGAGAAGGGTGCAAGGCAAAGAGGAGAAGGGTGCAAGGAAGAGAGGAGAAGGGTGCAAGGTAGAGAAGGGTGCAAGGCGGAGAAGGGTGCAAGGTAGAGAGGAGAAGGGTGCAAGGCGGAGGGGAGAAGGGTGCAAGGCAGATAGGAGAAGGGTGCAAGGCGGAGGGGAGAAGGGTGCAAGGCAAAGAGGAGAAGGGTGCAAGGCAAAGAGGAGAAGGGTGCAAGGCAGAGAAGAGAAGGGTGCAAGGCAAAGAGGAGAAGGGTGCAAGGCAAAGAGGAGAAGGGTGCAAGGCAAAGAGGAGAAGGGTGCAAGGAAGAGAGGAGAAGGGTGCAAGGTAGAGAGGAGAAGGGTGCAAGGCGGAGGGGAGAAGGGTGCAAGGCAGATAGGAGAAGGGTGCAAGGCGGAGGGGAGAAGGGTGCAAGGCTGAGGGGAGAAGGGTGCAAGGTGGAGGGGAGAAGGGTGCAAGGTAGAGAAGGGTGCAAGGCAGAGGGGGAGAAGGGTGCAAGGCAGAGGGGGAGAAGGGTGCAAGGCAGAGGGGGAGAAGGATGCATGGTAGAGAAGGGTGCAAGGCAGAGGGGAGAAGGGTGCAAGGCAGAGGGGAGAAGGGTGCAAGGCAGAGGGGAGAGGGTGCAAGGCAGAGAGGAGAAGGGTGCAAGGCAGAGGAGAAGGGTGCAAGGCAGAGGAGAAGGGTGCAAGGCGGAGGGGAGAAGGGTGCAAGGCAGAGGGGAGAAGGGTGCAAGGCAGAGGGGAAAAGGGTGCAAGGCAGAGGGGAGAAGGGTGCAAGGCAGAGAGGAGAAGGGTGCAAGGCAGAGAGGAGAAGGGTGCAAGGCAAAGAGGAGAAGGGTGCAAGGCAGAGAAGAGAAGGGTGCAAGGCAAAGAGGAGAAGGGTGCAAGGCAAAGAGGAGAAGGGTGCAAGGCAAAGAGGAGAAGGGTGCAAGGAAGAGAGGAGAAGGGTGCAAGGTAGAGAAGGGTGCAAGGCGGAGGGGGAGAAGGGTGCAAGGTAGAGAGGAGAAGGGTGCAAGGCGGAGGGGAGAAGGGTGCAAGGCAGATAGGAGAAGGGTGCAAGGCGGAGGGGAGAAGGGTGCAAGGCAGAGAGGAGAAGGGTGCAAGGCAGAGGGGAGAAGGGTGCAAGGCAGAGAGGAGAAGGGTGCAAGGCAGAGATGAGAAGGGTGCAAGGCAAAGAGGAGAAGGGTGCAAGGCAGAGAAGAGAACGGTGCAAGGCACAGAGGAGAAGGGTGCAAGGCAAAGAGGAGAAGGGTGCAAGGAAGAGAGGAGAAGGATGCAAGGTAGAGAAGGGTGCAAGGCGGAGAAGGGTGCAAGGTAGAGAGGAGAAGGGTGCAAGGCGGAGGGGAGAAGGGTGCAAGGCAGATAGGAGAAGGGTGCAAGCCGGAGGGGAGAAGGGTGCAAGGCAAAGAGGAGAAGGGTGCAAGGCAAAGAGGAGAAGGGTGCAAGGCAGAGAAGAGAAGGGTGCAAGGCAAAGAGGAGAAGGGTGCAAGGCAAAGAGGAGAAGGGTGCAAGGAAGAGAGGAGAAGGGTGCAAGGTGGAGAGGAGAAGGGTGCAAGGCGGAGGGGAGAAGGGTGCAAGGCGGAGGGGAGAAGGGTGCAAGGCGGAGGGGAGAAGGGTGCAAGGCTGAGGGGAGAAGGGTGCAAGGTGGAGGGGAGAAGGGTGCAAGGTAGAGAAGGGTGCAAGGCAGAGGGGGAGAAGGGTGCATGGCACATAGGATAAGGGTGAAAGGCAGAGGGGAGAAGGGTGAAATGCAGAGGGGAGAAGGGTGAAAGGTAGAGGGGAGAAGGGTGCAAGGCAGAGGGGAGAAGGGTGCAAGGCAGAGGGGAGAAGTGTGGAAGGCAGGGAAGAGAAGGGTGCAAGGCAAAGAGGAGAAGGGTGCAAGGCAAAGAGGAGAAGGGTGCAAGGAAGAGAGGAGAAGGGTGGAAGGTAGAGAAGGGTGCAAGGCGGAGGGGGAGAAGGGTGAAAGGTAGAGGGGAGAAGGGTGCAAGGCAGAGGGGAGAAGGGTGCAAGGCAGAGGGGAGAAGGGTGCAAGGCAGAGGGGAGAAGTGTGCAAGGCAGAGAAGAGAAGGGTGCAAGGCAGAGAAGAGAAGGGTGCAAGGCAAAGAGGAGAAGGGTGCAAGGCAAAGAGGAGAAGGGTGCAAGGCAAAGAGGAGAAGGGTGCAAGGAAGAGAGGAGAAGGGTGGAAGGTAGAGAAGGGTGCAAGGCGGAGGGGGAGAAGGGTGCAAGGTAGAGGGGAGAAGGGTGCAAGGCAGAGTGGAGAAGGGTGCAAGGCAGAGGGGTGAAGGGTGCAAGGCGGAGGGGAGAAGGGTGCAAGGCGGAGGGGAGAAGGGTGCAAGGCAGAGGGGAGAAGGGTGCAAGGCAGAGGGGAGAAGGGTGCAAGGCAGAGGGGAGAAGGGTGCAAGGCAGAGGGGAGAAGGGTGCAAGGTAGAGAAGGGTGCAAGGCGGAGGGGGAGAAGGGTGCATGGCAGATGGGAGAAGGGTGAAAGGCAGAGGGGAGAAGGGTGCAAGGAAGAGAGGAGAAGGGTGCAAGGTAGAGAAGGGTGCAAGGCGGAGGGGGAGAAGGGTGCAAGGCAGAGGTGAGAAGGGTGCAAGGCAGAGGTGAGAAGGGTGCAAGGCAGAGGGGAGAAGGGTGCAAGGCAGAGAGGAGAAGGGTGCAAGGCAGAGAGGAGAAGGGTGCAAGGCAAAGAGGAGAAGGGTGCAAGGCAGAGAAGAGAAGGGTGCAAGGCACAGAGGAGAAGGGTGCAAGGCAAAGAGGAGAAGGGTGCAAGGAAGAGAGGAGAAGGGTGCAAGGTAGAGAAGGGTGCAAGGCGGAGAAGGGTGCAAGGTAGAGAGGAGAAGGGTGCAAGGCGGAGGGGAGAAGGGTGCAAGGCAAATAGGAGAAGGGTGCAAGGCGGAGGGGAGAAGGGTGCAAGGCAAAGAGGAGAAGGGTGCAAGGCAAAGAGGAGAAGGGTGCAAGGCAGAGAAGAGAAGGGTGCAAGGCAAAGAGGAGAAGGGTGCAAGGCAAAGAGGAGAAGGGTGCAAGGAAGAGAGGAGAAGGGTGCAAGGTGGAGAGGAGAAGGGTGCAAGGCGGAGGGGAGAAGGGTGCAAGGCGGAGGGGAGAAGGGTGCAAGGCAGATAGGAGAAGGGTGCAAGGCAGAGGGGAGAAGGGTGCAAGGCTGAGGGGAGAAGGGTGCAAGGTGGAGGGGAGAAGGGTGCAAGGTAGAGAAGGGTGCAAGGCAGAGGGGGAGAAGGGTGCATGGCAGATAGGATAAGGGTGAAAGGCAGAGGGGAGAAGGGTGAAAGGCAGAGGGGAGAAGGGTGAAAGGTAGAGGGGAGAAGGGTGAAAGGTAGAGGGAAGAAGGGTGCAAGGCAGAGGGGAGAAGGGTGCAAGGCAGAGGGGAGAAGTGTGGAAGGCAGAGAAGAGAAGGGTGCAAGGCAAAGAGGAGAAGGGTGCAAGGCAAAGAGGAGAAGGGTGCAAGGAAGAGAGGAGAAGGGTGGAAGGTAGAGAAGGGTGCAAGGCGGAGGGGGAGAAGGGTGAAAGGTAGAGGGGAGAAGGGTGCAAGGCAGAGGGGAGAAGGGTGCAAGGCAGAGGGGAGAAGGGTGCAAGGCAGAGGGGAGAAGTGTGCAAGGCAGAGAAGAGAAGGGTGCAAGGCAGAGAAGAGAAGGGTGCAAGGCAAAGAGGAGAAGGGTGCAAGGCAAATAGGAGAAGGGTGCAAGGCAAAGAGGAGAAGGGTGCAAGGAAGAGAGGAGAAGGGTGGAAGGTAGAGAAGGGTGCAAGGCGGAGGGGGAGAAGGGTGCAAGGTAGAGGGGAGAAGGGTGCAAGGCAGAGTGGAGAAGGGTGCAAGGCAGAGGGGTGAAGGGTGCAAGGCGGAGGGGCGAAGGGTGCAAGGCGGAGGGGAGAAGGGTGCAAGGCAGAGGGGAGAAGGGTGCAAGGCAGAGGGGAGAAGGGTGCAAGGCAGAGGGGAGAAGGGTGCAAGGCAGAGGGGAGAAGGGTGCAAGGTAGAGAAGGGTGCAAGGCGGAGGGGGAGAAGGGTGCATGGCAGATGGGAGAAGGGTGAAAGGCAGAGGGGAGAAGGGTGCAAGGAAGAGAGGAGAAGGGTGCAAGGTAGAGAAGGGTGCAAGGCGGAGGGGGAGAAGGGTGCAAGGCAGAGGTGAGAAGGGTGCAAGGCAGAGGTGAGAAGGGTGCAAGGCAGAGGTGAGAAGGGTGCAAGGCAGAGGTGAGAAGGGTGCAAGGCAGAGAGGAGAAGGGTGCAAGGCAAAGGGGAGAAGGGTACAAGGCAAAGCGGAGATGGGTGCAAGGCAGAGGGGAAAAGGGTGCAAGGCAGAGGGGAGAAGGATGCAGGGTAGAGAGGAGAAGGATGCAAGGTAAGTGTATTATGTGTACTTATAATGGCTGTATTGGTGACAGTGGCATAACAATCGCCCGCATCCCCTGCAGTATGGCGGGTCGCTGGCCTGAGAGCTCAAGACTGGCACGGAGAATGGGAGGGGGGCCCCCTCCATGTAGTTTGCAGGGGGGCCCCCTCATGTTTTGTTACGCCACTGCATATATGACCGGATCAGGAACAGACGCGGATGGCGCAGACGGTAAGTCGGACACCCACCCTACAAACAAATCCAGGGGGTCCAGACCCTGTCCACCATTACCACGCCTCCTTAGGGAACCCATGGCCACCACTACTGCCACTCCACCCATAGCAAACAAAACAGGTGATGGACCGAATGTGGATCAATGTCACACATTCTGAGGTTCCGTGACGATTTGAACCCGTGTTTTCAATATTGTCGTAAATTTATTATTTTGGTATCAGTGAACCGCAAATGATCCATTTAGCATATCCTGGTGTTTTCGCTATGCTACGAGCAAGAGCACTCCTGTTATGAACACATTTCTGATCTACCCATGGCATCCATCTTAGATTACGGCAGCCATTTTGTATTTCTTGCCCTCACATAGTCAATGGACACGCAGTGACCTCTTTCACTTAAGGACACGTAAGCTTTAGCCGGCGATTCACCTTGCTAGTGACACGTGCACCTTAGGACAGAACACGCCATGGCTGCATGACTCGGCAGAAGCTGCCTCCTCTGCCTGAGGCCAGTCCAGCTATACTGGTTCTCGTGTTCATTGGCCTGATCATGATTAGGCGGCCGAAGCTGGTAGCCTTGCCCATTTACGACCCACAAACATCTCTTATCCTGCTTTTCTATCTTCTGCACCTGGCTCTGCTCCTTTCCTTCTGGGCCTTTATTAGGGGGAGGTAACGAAATTTACGATGAGGCGGTCCGGCTCTTGAATGAAAAGTTGACATGGGATTATGATGGAACAGTGGGAACCCCTCGTTCGTAATGTTTTGACATCAGATATTGTTGACGATTCCTGTGTAACGCCAAATATTTATTGTTTAGGACACGAAGGTTTAGAAATGTACTAGCATGTAAAGAATTTGCCCCAAGCTGAAATTTTAGTATTTAAGGAGCAACCCACTTTGTACAAATCGAACAGGCTCCTAGATACTGCCCGTGTGTAGTTTCTGTGACTTCTGTGTCCCTGCAGTAATAAACCTTTGGTCTTTGACGCCACCATCGAGAAGCCCGTGTTTCTGTTTATTTGTGCACCGAGACAGGTAGAACTCCGGGGTCTTCGGGTGTTATCCCTGACACCTCTGGACGGAACCAAAAAGTCCAGAACTCCAATTGGCGCCCAACGTGGGGCGACGTCATTCGGTACCGGTCCAAAAGCCTGAAGAGTTCGAGAAACTTCGTGTGAAGATTCCAGAGGGAGGCGCCCCACTTCATCGATCCCGGCATATCGCAAAAGTGGCCCGACGTTCTCTTCCACGAGGGTTCCCGTTCGGACGGCTGCAGTGGTCCGTTGCCTTGACTGTCGCCCTGTCTTGGACCCGAGGTGCAGACCTTAGTACGGCGAGACGTGACGGGTTTCTCCTTGGTGACGTCTTCAGTGCCTCAGTTAAGTATTAAGTGGTTGCTAGTTGGTTACTTCGTAAGGGTTGCTCCTGTTTGGATAATCCTTTTTAGTTCTTGGTTTGGTTTGGTTTCGTAAGATTATCACTGGTTGTTCTAGTTACGATAATCATTTGGTTTAGTTTGGGTATCGATACATTTGTTCGCTTTGGTAGGCCTAAGTTTTTGGTTCAAGTGCACACCTTTGTTTGTTTTTTTGTCTGTTCTGTGTTCCGGATTGTAAAATGGTAAGTCGGAAAAATTGTATGTTGTCGTGTTTTGGTTGCAACAGTGATTCCCGGTTGGAGGACTCATGTCTGGTTCCTCCGATTGAAACTCCTCTTTATGATCTGTACTGTAAGTTCGGTGTGGGTCCAATATCTTATAACGAGGTATGGATCCGATATACAGAGAAAGACGGTGTCCTTAGTTGGCCACTACATGGTAGTTTTGAACCCGAAATCCTTGATAATTTAGAAAGAAAATTATTTAAGAAGAAAGCCCGGCCGGCAATGTTTGATTCTTTCCGTTATTGGCGAAAAGAATCCAAACAGAGAGAAACTAAAAAGTTAAAGAAAGAACAGAAAGAGCGAGAGTTGACTTTAGAACAGTCTGCTAAGCAGCTGCAACTCAACGAATCTGAGAAGGCGATGGAGGTGGCCAATAGAGAGCGTAATTTAGCGATAGACAAGTGCTATCCTGCCTTGCCATCGAGTACAGCTAAGATATTAGAGGACCCCGAAAAGGATCCTCTGTTGTCTTACTTGTTACGGTCACCCCCACCGTATGCACAGGGTGCTACGGCTCCACCTTTACCGAATGTTCAATTACCGGTTGCTGGACAACCTGGTGTTCCTGCCCCTCCGAATCAAGCTCCTGTACCTCCTGTGGTCAATATTAATGTTCTTTCGGCACCCCCTCTTCCAGGGTTGCCGGCTCCTTTGCCTATGCCTGTACCGCTCATACCTGTTGTTTCACAAACTACTTTGTCTACTACTCCTGCTGTTCCTGTTTTATCTGTTCCGACTGCTACTCTACTTACGGCTTCTGCTAGCATTATGACTCCGCTTTCTGTTCGTCGGAGAATCACTGACTCTGTCTCTAATATTCTATCTCCCTTCTATAAAACTTTGATTAAGACTCCTGCCTCTGACTCCGTTCAGAGACGTAGTCAGCTTCCCAGTACTGAAGAACGGGGAATATTAGATTCCACAGCTCTTAGATGGATTTCGAAAAGTGGAAGATATAGTGTAAGAGGTGTATTAGATACATTTATGCAATGGAACAAACCGACACAGCGATATGTGTTTGATTAAATGTGCTCCCTTTTGCGTGAGGAATTGGAAGAAGATGACTCTGAATCAATTCTAGACGAATTAATTCATGTTCAGAAAGAATTTGCTGCAGGTATGATAGTTGGTCAGAGTATAAAGGAAGCGATGGAATTGATTTTAAGTTATAGGAACGATCCATCCCTTCGTTCACCAAGAGAGTTAGAGAAACGTAGTACGAAACAAGGACGCCAATATCCTATGAGGGAGGTTCCTCCAATTTGGCGCGAAGCTGTACAAGCTGATGCGCATCGTGGTATTGCTGCCGCTCCGGCCCAATTCCAAAGAGTGTGGATACACATTCCGTGGAAGCGAGCCGAAGTGTTAGCAGTGAAACAGGCCTTGCCAGATCCGCGTAAGAATCCAGCCGGATACTACAAAGAGTTAGCGCAGACAGTTGAAGCTTGCGTAATGAATTTAGTGGACATTGACATGTTATTTGGCAATGTAGTACCTCAACCAATTTGGGCTAAAATTCGTAAAGAAAATCACCCAGTTGCCCTAGGTGGTGATTGGGCAGCTATAATAGCGGCAGATGGTCAACAAACAGGTGGTTCTAAACCCGAACCTCTAATTGCTGATTTGCCCGGTAGAATAATCGATTTAATGAAGACTCTGATGCCAGCATTGCGCGTTAACTGGGACAAGTTGTCCGCATGCAGGCAGAAGAAGGACGAAAGTGTCTCCGATTTTGTCACAAGGTTTGAAGAAACTTTCGTAGATCACAGTGGTCAGGATATGAGCACGGAAGGAGGACAGAGACTATTTGTTGATAAGTTTGTGCACAATCTGTTACCAGAGCTCAGTAATAAATTGAAAGATTCTGAAAGTGCGTGGGCTGTCTCTACGACTGCGCAAATACTTGCAACTGCCCAGTACTACGAAAATAGGGATAAAGAAGAGAAGGAAAAGTCAGATAAAAAAACGAAAGATTTAAAAACTAAAGTTCTTTTGCAGCAAGCATATCCGCCTCGCACGAATCAGACTAACACACAGCAAGGGTCATATCAAAGGACGGATTATGGTTCTCAGAGACCGCAATACCAATGGAATCAGTGTGCTTACTGCAAGAAGGAAGGTCATTATAAGAATGAGTGTCCAGTCTTAGCACAAAATAATGCTGCAGCAGCTCAGAGAGGTCGTGGTGGTTCTATGCAAAATTCTAGAGGTAGAGGACGAGGTGCTATGCCTCCACAAGCAAATGATCGCACTTCTAATTATTTTGATCAGCGAAATGGACAGTCTGCCCAACAAAATAGATCTCAACAGTATCACTTTGAAGACTACTGTGAAACTAGTGAGGAATTTCAGCAAAGTGAGTACTAGGACAGCCATGGACAAAGAGAGGGAGTAGTATCAGTTCCAGTAGATCAGAGTGGGCCTTATGTCGCAGTAGCAACATCAGGTGTAGTCGAACCGTTTCTGTTGGATACTGGTGCAGCAAAAAGTTCTATCATACATGCGAAACTCCCTGGCGCACCTTTGTCTGGCTTAACAAATGTTTCCGTAGGTTTTTCAGGCGCCCCCGTTTACAACCCCGTATCTGGTCCTTTGTCTATTTCTGTTGGATCTCGTCAATTGAAAGCACCCTTGATTTTGACGACCGGTTGTAATGAAAATCTGCTTGGTTTAGACTTGTTAAAACGCCTGTACGCGACATTGTACTGTTCTCCGGCAGGAGTACAGCTTACATTAGGTAAGAGAATCCTCTCCCCGATGTACTTGTCAATGGATGCGCTCCCACAAGAGCTGCGTTCTCTCCCTGATACTCTTTGGGCGACTGGTCCTAACGATGTAGGTCTCTTAGAAATTCCACCATATGTAGTCACTTTGAAAGCGAATATCAAATTTCCACGAATCCCACAATACAAGATCTCTAGTGAAGGTGAACGTGCGCTTTTATTGATTGTGCAAGATTTGATCAAAAAAGATGTAGTAGAAGAAACTAGAGGAAATGTCTGTAATAGCCCTGTACTACCAATTCTGAAACGCACTGATCCTTCAAAGCCTCCAGTCTATAGATTTGTAATCGATCTTAGAGAGGTTAACAAAATTGTAATCCCACAGTTTCCCGTGGTTCCAGACATCACTGCATTGTTAACGTTGATTCCTGCTACAGCCACATGGTTTTCAGTTATCGACTTGAAGAATGCCTTTTTCAGCATTCCGATAGCCGAGGAAAGCAGAGATATTTTCGGCTTCTCCCTAGGAGGTCGAAGCTTCAGGTTTAAACGTGCTCCACAAGGCTATTGTGAGAGCCCGTCCATTTACAGTCAGGCATTAAAAAGTCAGTTAGATTCCTTTGTACTTCCTCCTGGTTCTGCTTTAGTGCAATATGTCGATGATCTTCTAGTGGCTGCAGATGACAAGGAAACTTGCAAAGCAGCTACAATTTCCTTATTGCATCATTTGTCTAATTTGAATCACAAGGTGTCACCTTCGAAAATGCAATATTGTTGTCAAGAAGTGACCTACCTAGGTCATCTCTTGTCAAAGGAGGGAAGAAAGTTGACCCCAGAGAGAATAAAAGCAATTACGCAGATGAATGTTCCTAGCACACAGAGAGAAGTACGTGCCTTTTTAGGTTTTACCTCATACTGTAGGCAATGGATCCCAAATTGTTCTCTTTTGGCAAAACCATTGGTGGCCTTGACTGGGAAAGGTGTTCCGAGTCCGGTGCCATGGTCTGCCGAATGTCAGCAGAGTTTTTCTGAGTTACGAAATGCACTGTGTTCAGCTCCTGTGTTGGGTACACCCGACTACAGTAAGCCATTCACGCTCTATGTGCACGAGAGAGAAGGTTGCGCGTTGAGTGTTCTGACGCAAAGATTTGGTGATAAACAACGCCCTTGTGCGTATTTTTCATCAACATTAGATCCGGTAGCCAGAGCATTGCCTAGTTGTTTGAGAGCTACAGCAGCAGCTGCAGCTTCCATTCGACAATCTGCTGGTTTGGTGATGAACAACATGCTAGTGGTCATGGTTCCTCATACTGTGGATACACTCATGAACCGAACCAAGACACAGCACCTTACCAGTGCTAGATTATCAGGCTACGAGCTGACACTGCTAGCGAGTCATATTCAGATCAAAAGATGCAATGTATTGAATCCAGCAACATTGTTGCCGTTTAATCAGGAGTCGAGTGATTCGGAACCACATGACTGTTGTTTCAGAACCGAGGAAGAGACAAAAGGACGAATTGATCTTAAAGACACTCCATTACCAGATCCAGATGGCACGTTGTATGTTGATGGTCATGTTTTAAAGTGGAGAATGGTGATGTGACAGCTGCCTACGCAGTAACGACTTTGAGTACGATTGTGGAGACTGCAAGAGTGAGTCAGAATTCTGCCCAAGCCGCAGAATTGATCGCGTTAACGAGAGCATGTGTTTTAGCTAAGGGAAAGAGAGTGAATGTGTTCACAGATAGTCAGTACGCGTTCGGCGTGGCCCATAGTTTTGGCCGTTTGTGGAAAGAGAGAGGTTTCATTACGTCCCATGGGACTAAGATTCAACATGGTCAGCTAGTTAATGACTTGTTGGAATCTCTAACCTTGCCGACTGAAGTTGCGATTGTAAAGTGCAGTGCTCACCGAGCAATCACGGATGATGTTGGACGTGGAAATGCTTTTGCTGATGAGACCGCTAAACAGACAGCTAGAAATATGATGAGTAGGATGTATGTTGCAACGTCTGCAAGATGGATTACTGAGTCTGGAATGTGTGAGGATACAGTGGAAAGTGTGAAAGAAATTCAGAAAGAAGCGACTGAAGAGGAAAAGCTTGTATGGAAAGAGAATACGGGTAAATTGGACTCGAGTGGGTGTTGGATTGATTTGTCAGAATAGCAGCGTTGGATGTTGCCTGATGCGTATGTGCTTGCAGTGGTAACGATGGCGCATGGAGCAGCGCACATCAGTTCTAAAGGGATTTGTAATATGTTGGCTCCAGTCTGGAAGAATGATGGGATTAGTAAGTGTGCAGAGAGAGTGGTGAGAAATTGCATGATATGCCTGATGCATAATCCTGGCAAGGGAATCCCCACTCCCGCTGGTCACTTCGCTCCCCCTTCCTGCCCCTTTGAAGTGATCCAGTTAGATTTCATTCACATGGACCGTTGCAATAATCTAAAGTACGTCCTAGTGGTAGTCTGTGCTTTTTCCAGATGGATCGAAGCATATCCACTAAAGGACAATACTGCTTTGTCCACTGCCAAAATCCTTCTCAAAGAATACTTCCCCAGGTTTGGAATGCCACGGATTGTATGGTCAGATAATGGAAGTGAGTTCGTAGGGAAAGTTATGCAGAGTGTGTGTGCCGGTTTAGGGATAAAACAGAAGTTCCACAGTGCGAACCACCCCCAGTCTGCTGGTTTAGTTGAGGGTTACAATGGCACCCTCAAACTGAAACTTGCTAAAATACAGGCCTCCACGGGTTTGTCCTGGCCCGATGCACTACCTTTGGCTCTGTTATCCACCAGAGCGGCTGTACATTCTAGAGTAGGGCTTAGTCCTTATGAAATTGTATTTGGTCGTCCTGCGAATTTTTGGGGGGTACCTAGACCAAAGGAGTTTAAGCAGCTGGAATATCCAATGTTAATTGATTACCTTTTCGACTTGACTGCTAAATTGAGTCTTATTCACCAACAGGTTTTCGATGCATTGCCAAAGCCACCGGAGAGTCCAGGTCATCAGCTGAAACCAGGTGACCAAGTGGTCATCAGAAATTTTGGACGGACGAGAAATCTCCAACCCAAATTCGTCGGACCATTCCAGGTCTTGTTGGCGACGAGGACTGCTATACGTGTGGCTGGCAAAAAGAACTGGATCCATGCGACGCACGCAAAACGTGTGCCCCTACCGCTTCCTTATGACAACTGGGTGAAGAAAGGAATCGGTGCCTCTGAAACTGAACAAGTCCCCAGGTTCATCCCTTTCAGCGATGCAGAACTGACCACTGATTCACCGAACTCTGATTCCCCTTCTGAAACTGCTCCTTTGAACTCCAAACATTTGTCCTCTGCATTAAAAGAACATTTGCCACCTGCGAATCTGAACATTGCAACCCCTGCTGAAAATACACTGTTTCCAGATCAAACAGCTCCAGCAAAATTGAGATACAATTTACGATCTCGCAATATGGACAAATAAAGCAGGAAACTGCCTATTTTACACATTTGAATTTTGATACATTGCCTCCAGCCAGGAAGTTTGCTAATATTTTGTATTATTATGTTGTTTTAAATTGCCTTGCCGTCTGGGTAGCCGTAGGGTCATGGCTGTGTGCCTAATTGAATCTGCGGGGGTCAGACACAAGGTCGATCTTTCTGTTAGTTCTGGGAACTCCCAGGGTTGATAGAGGCATTTTCAACTACGTACACATCATCAGTGGTCGCGAGCGGTTGTAGAAGATGGAGCTTCCTGAGCTGCACCGAGAGAATGTAATTTATGTTCGCAGAAACAGACTTTACAAGATTCTTCATAACAAATGCTTTCTGATGCAATGTGCAATTACATTTTTGATTGTTTTAATAACGTTGGTGGGTGGAATTGTCTTTGGTGTCCATTTAATTTTGTCACCGATAACAGCTACAGTACCTCCCCTTGATCCTGTTTCTTCCACTGTGGCTTCTTACCATTCTTTTCACTCGTTTCCTGAACATGAACAAGCTCGACGCTCAGAATTCATTAATAACACTTTTGTACAGCTCTTGCATCAACACCAACTGGTAGTTAACACAACAGACTGCTGGGTGTGTGGCTTGATACCCCACACTATGGATAAAGGCATTCCCTATCTAGTCTTGCCTTTTAGCTATAATGGATCATTTCAGGCCTTCCAGACTATTTTTGTCTATGCCCTTGAGACCTATCCTCCGCGTCCACCACGTTCCACTAAATACAACTCTGCCAATAAAGCTTTAGTCAAGGGAATTATTGACATGATTAAAGACGTCAATAACACCCCATCTTACCCTAGAGATGAATTACGAGTATATTTGAGTTGGAATTCTACAGAGTATCGCATTAGCTTGGGAGAAAGCAAGCGTAAGAGCTCCGCTCCAGTCTGGGTCGTACCTCACCGAGGTCAAGTCTGTTTGGAAGGAAATGGGAGAAATCCGAGAGCTCAGCTAGGGAAGAGTGGGTGCGTTGAGACTTACGTGTTTCCGTCTAACTCTTCCCCTGCCTTTCTTACTGCTAGGGGTACCTACTTCATCTGTCAGGACAGAGCGTATACATGGTTGCCTGCTGACTTTTCAGGTTCATGCTATATTGCTCGACTGTTGCCTCCGACGTACACTGCTTCTTCAGATTATCACAAGACCAGAGTACCAAGAGGTGTTTTCAGCAAGGAAGATACCGCTGGTCAGGAAGCTGGAGACTTCTTCAAAGGTTTCCTTCCGTTCTGGGGGCCTATGGCCAATAGTAGAAATCTACGTCAGCTAACACGGGTAGTTGAATCTACTATTACAGAAACTGCTGGTGCCCTTAGTAATTTAACAGCTGAGCTTCAGGCGGATCGTCTCATGACGTTGCAGAACCGTATGGTTCTAGACGTAATACTTGCAGATCGAGGTGGGGTATGCAGAATGATCCAATCGAGCTGCTGTGTTTTTATTCCCAATAATGCTCCGACTGTCTATGAAGAGATCTCTAAGCTTCACAAGATTTCCGACTCTATACACGTAGATAAGGGAAACTGGTCCTTAATGGAGTGGCTTTGGACTCTGCTATCAGCGTGGGGATGGAAGGTTCTGATGGTCATTGGTATCATCCTAGTATTCCTGTTCTCGTGCTGCCTTATTATCCAATGTGATCCCGCTTTGTGTAGTCTTTGTGCTGCACCGTGTTTCAGAAAACCACCTGCGTTTGGAGGCAAGGCGCGAGAAAGGATGATGATACAACAACATGTCATTGACCTGATGAGCATCGAAAAAGACTCTGACATAGACTGAGTAATTGCCTATGTAAGGGCAAAAGGAGGGTCTGAGGTTCCGTGACGATTTGAACCCGTGTTTTCAATATTGTCGTAAATATATAATTTTGGTATCAGTGAACCGCAAATGATCCATTTAGCATATCCTGGTGTTTTCGCTATGCTACGAGCAAGAGCACTCCTGTTATGAACACATTTCTGATCTACCCATGGCATCCATCTTAGATTACGGCAGCCATTTTGTATTTCTTGCCCTCACATAGTCAATGGACACGCAGTGACCTCTTTCACTTAAGGACACGTAAGCTTTAGCCGGCGATTCACCTTGCTAGTGACACGTGCACCTTAGGACAGAACACGCCATGGCTGCATGACTCGGCAGAAGCTGCCTCCTCTGCCTGAGGCCAGTCCAGCTATACTGGTTCTCGTGTTCGTTGGCCTGATCATGATTAGGCGGCCGAAGCTGGTAGCCTTGCCCATTTACGACCCACAAACATCTCTTATCCTGCTTTTCTATCTTCTGCACCTGGCTCTGCTCCTTTCCTTCTGGGCCTTTATTAGGGGGAGGTAACAAAATTTACGATGAGGCGGTCCGGCTCTTGAATGAAAAGTTGACATGGGATTATGATGGAACAGTGGGAACCCCTCGTTCGTAATGTTTTGACATCAGATATTGTTGACGATTCCTGTGTAACGCCAAATATTTATTGTTTAGGACACGAAGGTTTAGAAATGTACTAGCATGTAAAGAATTTGCCCCAAGCTGAAATTTTAGTATTTAAGGAGCAACCCACTTTGTACAAATCGAACAGGCTCCTAGATACTGCCTGTGTGTAGTTTCTGTGACTTCTGTGTCCCTGCAGTAATAAACCTTTGGTCTTTGACGCCACCATCGAGAAGCCCGTGTTTCTGTTTATTTGTGCACCGAGACAGGTAGAACTCCGGGGTCTTCGGGTGTTATCCCTGACACCTCTGGACGGAACCAAAAAATCCAGAACTCCAATTCAACCCAGTCCAAACTTCTGGGCCCAAATCCATCGTTGTTTTGCACTCCACACCACCCTGGGTTAGACAATGGCGATATGCAAATCAGCTCTGACCCTGTGCCCCATGGGAACAGTCCAGTCCGAACTACAAAAGCCATGTCCTTCCCAGAACGGAATCAAGCATTCGAGGACCGGACCGGTTTCGAGGTAACACCTCTCATCAGCCCGCTAGCTTGACTCCAAGTGGTGTGGAGTGCCTGGGACCCACGTCTGAGCATCCCCAGCGCACTTATGGCGGCAATTGCAAACAAAACAGGTGATGGACCGAATGTGGATCAATGTCACACATTCAACCAAGTCCAAAGATCTGGGCCCAAATCCATCGTTTTTTTGCACTCCACACCACCCTGGGTTAGACAATGGCGATATGCAAATCAGCTCTGACCCTGTGCCCAGTGGGAACAGTCCAGTCCGAACTACAAAAGCCATGTCCTTCCCAGAACGGAATCAAGCATCCGAGGACCGGACCGGTTTCGAGGTAACACCTCTCATCAGGCCGGCTAGCTTGACTCCAAGTGGTGTGGAGTGCCTGGGACCCACGTCTGAGCATCCCCAGCGCACTTATGGCGGCAATTGCAAACAAAACAGGTGATGGACCGAATGTGGATCAATGTCACACATTCAACCCAGTCCAAAGTTCTGGGCCCAAATCCATCTTTTTTTTGCACTCCACACCACCCTGGGTTAGACAATGGCGATATGCAAATCAGCTCTGACCCTGTGCCCCATGGGAACAGTCCAGTCCGAACTACAAAAGCCATGTCCTTCCCAGAACGGAATCAAGCATCCGAGGACCGGGCCGGTTTCGAGGTCACACCTCTCATCAGCCCGGCTAGCTTGACTCCAAGTGGTGTGGAGTGCCTGGGACCCACGTCTGAGCATCCCCAGCGCACTTATGGCGGCAATTGCAAACAAAACAGGTGATGGACCGAATGTGGATCAATGTCACACATTCAACCCAGTCCAAAGATCTGGGCCCAAATCCATCGTTTTTTTGCACTCCACACCACCCTGGGTTAGACAATGGCGATATGCAAATCAGCTCTGACCCTGTGCCCCATGGGAACAGTCCAGTCCGAATTACAAAAGCCATGTCCTTCCCAGAACGGAATCAAGCATCTGAGGACCGGGCCGGTTTCGAGGTAAGACCTCTCATCAGCCCTGCTAGCTTGACTCCAAGTGGTGTGGAGTGCCTGGGACCCACGTCTGAGCATCCCCAGCGCACTTATGGCGGCCATTGCAAACAAAACAGGTGATGGACCGAATGTGGATCAATGTCACACATTCAACCCAGTCCAAAGATCTGGGCCCAAATCCATCGTTTTTTTGCACTCCACACCACCCTGGGTTAGACAATGGCGATATGCAAATCAGCTCTGACCCTGTGCCCCATGGGAACAGTCCAGTCCGAACTACAAAAGCCATGTCCTTCCCAGAACGGAATCAAGCATCCGAGGACCGGACCGGTTTCGAGGTAACACCTCTCATCAGCCCGGCTAGCTTGACTCCAAGTGGTGTGGAGTGCCTGGGACCCACGTCTGAGCATCCCCAGCGCACTTATGGCGGCAATTGCAAACAAAACAGGTGATGGACCGAATGTGGATCAATGTCACACATTCAACCCAGTCCAAAGATCTGGGCCCAAATCCATCGTTTTTTTGCACTCCACACCACCCTGGGTTAGACAATGGCGATATGCAAATCAGCTCTGACCCTGTGCCCCATGGGAACAGTCCAGTCCGAACTACAAAAGCCATGTCCTTCCCAGAACGGAATCAAGCATCCGAGGACCGGACCGGTTTCGAGGTAACACCTCTCATCAGCCCGGCTAGCTTGACTCCAAGTGGTGTGGAGTGCCTGGGACCCACGTCTGAGCATCCCCAGCGCACTTATGGCGGCAATTGCAAACAAAACAGGTGATGGACCAAATGTGGATCAATGTCACACATTCAACCCAGTCCAAAGATCTGGGCCGAAATCCATCTTTTTTTTGCACTCCACACCACCCTGGGTTAGACAATGGCGATATGCAAATCAGCTCTGACCCTGTGCCCCATGGGAACAGTCCAGTCCGAACTACAAAAGCCTTGTCCTTCCCAGAACGGAATCAAGCATCCGAGGACTGGGCCGGTTTCGAGGTAACACCTCTCATCAGCCCGGCTAGCTTGACTCCAAGTGGTGTGGAGTGCCTGGGACCCACGTCTGAGCATCCCCAGCGCACTTATGGCGGCAATTGCAAACAAAACAGGTGATGGACCGAATGTGGATCAATGTCACACATTCAACCCAGTCCAAAGATCTGGGCCCAAATCCATCGTTTTTTTGCACTCCACACCACCCTGGGTTAGACAATGGCGATATGCAAATCAGCTCTGACCCTGTGCACCATGGGAACAGTCCAGTCCGAACTACAAAAGCCATGTCCTTCCCAGAACGGAATCAAGCATCCGAGGACCGGGCCGGTTTTGAGGTAACACCTCTCATCAGCCCTGCTAGCTTGACTCCAAGTGGTGTGGAGTGCCTGGGACCCACGTCTGAGCATCCCCAGCGCACCTATGGCGGCCATTGCAAACAAAACAGGTGATGGACCGAATGTGGATCAATGTCACACATTCAACCCAGTCCAAAGATCTGGGCCCAAATCCATCGTTTTTTGGCACTCCACACCACCCTGGGTTAGACAATGGCGATATGCAAATCAGCTCTGACCCTGTGCCCCATGGGAACAGTCCAGTCCGAACTACAAAAGCCATGTCCTTCCCAGAACGGAATCAAGCATCCGAGGACCGGACCGGTTTCGAGGTAACACCTCTCATCAGCCCAGCTAGCTTGACTCCAAGTGGTGTGGAGTGCCTGGGACCCACGTCTGAGCATCCCCAGCGCACTTATGGCGGCAATTGCAAACAAAACAGGTGATGGACCGAATGTGGATCAATGTCACACATTCAACCCAGTCCAAAGATGTGGGCCCAAATCCATCGTTTTTTTGCACTCCACACCACCCTGGGTTAGACAATGGCGATATGCAAATCAGCTCTGACCCTGTGCCCCATGGGAACAGTCCAGTCCGAACTACAAAAGCCATGTCCTTCCCAGAACGGAATCAAGCATCCGAGGACCGGGCCGGTTTCGAGGTAACACATCTCACCAGCCCTGCTAGCTTGACTCCAAGTGGTGTGGAGTGCCTGGGACCCACGTCTGAGCATCCCCAGCGCACTTATGGCGGCCATTGCAAACAAAACAGGTGATGGACCGAATGTGGATCAATGTCACACATTCAACCCAGTCCAAAGATCTGGGCCCAAATCCATCGTTTTTTTGCACTCCACACCACCCTGAGTTAGACAATGGCGATATGCAAATCAGCTCTGACCCTGTGCCCCATGGGAACAGTCCAGTCCAAACTAGAAAAAGCCATGTCCTTCCCAGAACGGAATCAAGCATCCGAGGACCGGACCGGCTTTGAGGTAACACCTCTCATCAGCCCGGCTAGCTTGACTCCAAGTGGTGTGGAGTGCCTGGGACCCACGTCTGAGCATCTCCAGCGCACTTATGGCGGCAATTGCGAACAAAACAGGTGATGGACCGAATGTGGATCAATGTCACACATTAAACCCAGTCCAAAGATCTGGGCCCAAATCCATCGTTTTTTTGCACTCCACACCACCCTGGGTTAGACAATGGCGATATGCAAATCATCTCTGACCCTGGTACCCATGGGAACAGTCCAGTCCGAACTACAAAAGCCATGTCCTTCCCAGAACGGAATCAAGCATCCGAGGACCGGACCGGTTTCGAGGTAACACCTCTCATCAGCCCGGCTAGCTTGACTCCAAGTGGTGTGAAGTGCCTGGGACCCATGTCTGAGCATCCCCAGCGCACTTATGGCGGCCATTGCAAACAAAAAAGGTGTTGGACCGAATGTGGATCAATGTCACACATTCATCCCAGTCCAAAGATCAGGGCCCAAATCCATCGTTGTTTTGCACTCCACACCACCCTGGGTTAGACAATGGCGATATGCAAATCAGCTCTGACCCTGTGCCCCATGGGAACAGTCCAGTCCGAACTACAAAAGCCATGTCCTTCCCAGAACGGAATCAAGCATACGAGGACCGGGCCGGTTTCGAGGTAACACCTCTCATCAGCCCGGCTAGCTTGACTCCAAGTGGTGTGGAGTGCCTGGGACCCACGTCTGAGCATCCCCAGCGCACTTATGGCGGCCATTGCAAACAAAACAGGTGATGGACCGAATGTGGATCAATGTCACACATTCAACCCAGTCCAAAGATCTGGGCCCAAATCCATCGTTTTTTTGCACTCCACACCACCCTGGGTTAGACAATGGCGTTATGCAAATCAGCTCTGACCCTGTGCCCCATGGGAACAGTCCAGTCCGAACTACAAAAGCCATGTCCTTCCCAGAACGGAATCAAGCATCCGAGGACCGGACCGGTTTCGAGGTAACACCTCTCATCAGCCCGGCTAGCTTGACTCCAAGTGGTGTGGAGTGCCTGGGACCCACGTCTGAGCATCCCCAGCGCACTTATGGCGGCAATTGCAAACAAAACAGGTGATGGACCGAATGTGGATCAATGTCACACATTCAACCCAGTCCAAAGATCTGGGCCCAAATCCATCATTTTTTTGCACTCCACACCACCCTGGGTTAGACAATGGCGATATGCAAATCAGCTCTGACCCTGTGCCCCATGGGAACAGTCCAGTCCGAACTACAAAAGCCATGTCCTTCCCAGAACGGAATCAAGCATCCGAGGACTGGACCGGTTTCGAGGTAACACCTCTCATCAGCCCGGCTAGCTTGACTCCAAGTGGTGTGGAGTGCCTGGGACCCATGTCTGAGCATCCCCAGCGCACTTATGGCGGCAATTGCAAACAAAACAGGTGTTGGACCGAATGTGGATCAATGTCACACATTCATCCCAGTCCAAAGATCAGGGCCCAAATCCATCGTTTTTTTGCACTCCACACCACCCTGGGTTAGACAATGGCGATATGCAAATCAGCTCTGACCCTGTGCCCCATGGGAACAGTCCAGTCCGAACTACAAAAGCCATGTCCTTCCCAGAACGGAATCAAGCATCCGAGGACCGGACCGGTTTCGAGGTAACACCTCTCATCAGCCCGGCTAGCTTGACTCCAAGTGGTGTGGAGTGCCTGGGACCCACGTCTGAGCATCCCCAGCGCACTTATGGCGGCAATTGCAAACAAAACAGGTGATGGACCGAATGTGGATCAATGTCACACATTCAACCCAGTCCAAAGATCTGGGCCCAAATCCATCGTTTTTTTGCACTCCACACCACCCTGGGTTAGACAATGGCGATATGCAAATCAGCTCTGACCCTGTGCCCCATGGGAACAGTCCAGTCCGAACTACAAAAGCCATGTCCTTCCCAGAACGGAATCAAGCATCCGAGGACCGGACCGGTTTCGAGGTAACACCTCTCATCAGCCCGGCTAGCTTGACTCCAAGTGGTGTGGAGTGCCTGGGACCCACGTCTGAGCATCCCCAGCGCACTTATGGCGGCAATTGCAAACAAAACAGGTGATGGACCGAATGTGGATCAATGTCACACATTCAACCCAGTCCAAAGATCTGGGCCCAAATCCATCATTTTTTTGCACTCCACACCACCCTGGGTTAGACAATGGCGATATGCAAATCAGCTCTGACCCTGTGCCCCATGGGAACATTCCAGTCCGAACTACAAAAGCCATGTCCTTCCCAGAACGGAATCAAGCATCCGAGGACCGGACCGGTTTCGAGGTAACACCTCTCATCAGCCCGGCTAGCTTGACTCCAAGTGGTGTGGAGTGCCTGGGACCCACGTCTGAGCATCCCCAGCGCACTTATGGCTGCAATTGCAAACAAAACAGGTGATGGACCGAATGTGGATCAATGTCACACATTCAACCCAGTCCAAAGATCTGGGCCCAAATCCATCGTTTTTTTGCACTCCACACCACCCTGGGTTAGACAATGGCGATATGCAAATCAGCTCTGACCCTGTGCCCCATGGGAACAGTTCAGTCCGAACTACAAAAACCATGTCCTTCCCAGAACGGAATCAAGCATCCGAGGACCGGACCGGTTTCGAGGTAACACCTCTCATCAGCCCGGCTAGCTTGACTCCAAGTGGTGTGGAGTGCCTGGGACCCACGTCTGAGCATCCCCAGCGCACTTATGGCGGCAATTGCAAACAAAACAGGTGATGGACCGAATGTGGATCAATGTCACACATTCAACCCAGTCCAAAGATCTGGGCCCAAATCCATCATTTTTTTGCACTCCACACCACCCTGGGATAGACAATGGCGATATGCAAATCAGCTCTGACCCTGTGCCCCATGGGAACAGTCCAGTCCGAACTACAAAAGCCATGTCCTTCCCAGAACGGAATCAAGCATCCGAGGACCGGACCGGTTTCGAGGTAACACCTCTCATCAGCCCGGCTAGCTTGACTCCAAGTGGTGTGGAGTGCCTGGGACCCACGTCTGAGCATCCCCAGCGCACTTATGGCTTCATTTGCAAACAAAACAGGTGATGGACCGAATGTGGATCAATGTCACACATTCAACCCAGTCCAAAGATCTGGGCCCAAATCCATAGTTTTCTTGCACTCCACACCACCCTGGGTTAGACAATGGCGATATGCAAATCAGCTCTGACCCTGTGCCCTATGGGAACAGTCCAGTCCAAACTACAAAAGCCATGTCCTTCCCAGAATGGAATCAAGCATCCGAGGAACGGACCGGTTTCGAGGTAACACCTCTCATCAGCCCGGCTAGCTTGACTCCAAGTGGTGTGGAGTGCCTGGGACCCACGTCTGAGCATCCCCAGCGCACTTATGGTGGCAATTGCAAACAAAACAGGTGATGGACCGAATGTGGATCAATGTCACACATTCAACCCAGTCCAAAGATCTGGGCCCAAATCCATCGTTTTTTTGCACTCCACACCACCCTGGGTTAGACAATGGCAATATGCAAATCAGCTCTGACCCTGTGCCCCATGGGAACAGTCCAGTCCGAACTACAAAAGCCATGTCCTTCCCAGAACGGAATCAAGCATCCGAGGACCGGACCGGTTTCGAGGTAACACCTCTCATCAGCCTGGCTAGCTTGACTCCAAGTGGTGTGGAGTGCCTGGGACCCACGTCTGAACATCCCCAGCGCACTTATGGCGGCAATTGCAAACAAAACAGGTGATGGACCGAATGTGGATCACTGTCACACATTCAACCCAGTCCAAAGATCTGGGCCCAAAGGCATCATTTTTTTGCACTCCACACCACCCTGGGTTAGACAATGGCGATATGCAAATCAGCTCTGACCCTGTGCCCCATGGGAACAGTCCAGTCCGAACTACAAAAGCCATGTCCTTCCCAGAACGGAATCAAGCATCCGAGGACCGGACCGGTTTCAAGGTAACACCTCTCATCAGCCCGGCTAGCTTGACTCCAAGTGGTGTGGAGTGCCTGGGACCCACGTCTGAGCATCCCCAGCGCACTTATGGCGGCAATTGCAAACAAAACAGGTGATGGACCGAATGTGGATCAATGTCACACATTCAACCCAGTCCAAAGATCTGGGCCCAAATCCATCGTTTTTTTGCACTCCACACCACCCTGGGTTGGACAATGGCGATATGCAAATCAGCTCTGACCCTGTGCCCCATGGGAACAGTTGAGTCCGAACTACAAAAGCCATGTCCTTCCCAGAACGGAATCAAGCATCCGAGGACCGGACCGGTTTCGAGGTAACACCTCTCATCAGCTCGGCTAGCTTGACTCCAAGTGGTGTGGAGTGCCTGGGACCCACGTCTGAGCATCCCCAGCGCACTTATGGCGGCAATTGCAAACAAAACAGGTGATGGACCGAATGTGGATCAATGTCACACATTCAACCCAGTCCAAAGATCTGGGCCCAAATCCATTGTTTTTTTGCACTCCACACCACCCTGGGTTAGACAATGGCGATATGCAAATCAGCTCTGACCCTGTGCCCCATGGGAACAGTCCAGTCCGAACTACAAAAGCCATGTCCTTCCCAGAACGGAATCAAGCATCCGAGGACCGGACCGGTTTCGAGGTAACACCTCTCATCAGCCCGGCTAGCTTGACTCCAAGTGGTGTGGAGTGCCTGGGACCCACGTCTGAGCATCCCCAGCGCACTTATGGCTGCAATTGCAAACAAAACAGGCGATGGACCGAATGTGGATCAATGTCACACATTCAACCCAGTCCAAAGATCTGGGCCCAAATCCATCATTTTTTTGCACTCCACACCACCCTGGGTTAGACAATGGCGATATGCAAATCAGCTCTGACCCTGTGCCCCATGGGAACAGTCCAGTCCGAACTACAAAAGCCATGTCCTTCCCAGAACGGAATCAAGCATCCGAGGACTGGACCGGTTTCGAGGTAACACCTCTCATCAGCCCGGCTAGCTTGACTCCAAGTGGTGTGGAGTGCCTGGGACCCACGTCTGAGCATCCCCAGCGCACTTATGGCGGCAATTGCAAACAAAACAGGTGATGGACCGAATGTGGATCAATGTCACACATTCAACCCAGTCCAAAGATCTGGGCCCAAATCCATCATTTTTTTGCACTCCACACCACCCTGGGTTAGAAAATGGCGATATGCAAATCAGCTCTGACCCTGTGCCCCATGGGAACAGTCCAGTCCGAACTACAAAAGCCATGTCCTTCCCAGAACGGAATCAAGCATCCGAGGACCGGACCGGTTTCGAGGTAACACCTCTCATCAGCCCGGCTAGCTTGACTCCAAGTGGTGTGGAGTGCCTGGGACCCACGTCTGAGCATCCCCAGCGCACTTATGGCGGCAATTGCAAACAAAACAGGTGATGGACCGAATGTGGATCAATGTCACACATTCAACCCAGTCCAAAGATCTGGGCCCAAATCCATCGTTTTTTTGCACTCCACACCACCCTGGGTTAGACAATGGCGATATGCAAATCAGCTCTGACCCTGTGCCCCATGGGAACAGTTCAGTCCGAACTACAAAAGCCATGTCCTTCCCAGAACGGAATCAAGCATCCGAGGACCGGACCGGTTTCGAGGTAACACCTCTCATCAGCCCGGCTAGCTTGACTCCAAGTGGTGTGGAGTGCCTGGGACCCACGTCTGAGCATCCCCAGCGCACTTATGACGGCAATTGCAAACAAAACAGGTGATGGACCGAATGTGGATCAATGTCACACATTCAACCCAGTCCAAAGATCTGGGCCCAAATCCATCATTTTTTTGCACTCCACACCACCCTGGGATAGACAATGGCGATATGCAAATCAGCTCTGACCCTGTGCCCCATGGGAACAGTCCAGTCCGAACTACAAAAGCCATGTCCTTCCCAGAACGGAATCAAGCATCCGAGGACCGGACCGGTTTCGAGGTAACACCTCTCATCAGCCCGGCTAGCTTGACTCCAAGTGGTGTGGAGTGCCTGGGACCCACGTCTGAGCATCCCCAGCGCACTTATGGCTTCAATTGCAAACAAAACAGGTGATGGACCGAATGTGGATCAATGTCACACATTCAACCCAGTCCAAAGATCTGGGCCCAAATCCATCGTTTTTTTGCACTCCACACCACCCTGGGTTAGACAATGGCGATATGCAAATCAGCTCTGACCCTGTGCCCCATGGGAACAGTCCAGTCCAAACTACAAAAGCCATGTCCTTCCCAGAATGGAATCAAGCATCCGAGGAACGGACCGGTTTCGAGGTAACACCTCTCATCAGCCCGGCTAGCTTGACTCCAAGTGGTGTGGAGTGCCTGGGACCACGTCTGAGCATCCCCAGCGCACTTATGGTGGCAATTGCAAACAAAACAGGTGATGGACCGAATGTGGATCAATGTCACACATTCAACCCAGTCCAAAGATCTGGGCCCAAAGCCATCATTTTTTTGCACTCCACACCACCCTGGGTTAGACAATGGCGATATGCAAATCAGCTCTGACCCTGTGCCCCATGGGAACAGTCCAGTCCGAACTACAAAAGCCATGTCCTTCCCAGAACGGAATCAAGCATCCGAGGACCGGACCGGTTTCAAGGTAACACCTCTTATCAGCCCGGCTAGCTTGACTCCAAGTGGTGTGGAGTGCCTGGGACCCACGTCTGAGCATCCCCAGCGCACTTATGGCGGCAATTGCAAACAAAACAGGTGATGGACCGAATGTGGATCAATGTCACACATTCAACCCAGTCCAAAGATCTGGGCCCAAATCCATCGTTTTTTTGCACTCCACACCACCCTGGGTTAGACAATGGCGATATGCAAATCAGCTCTGACCCTGTGCCCCATGGGAACAGTCCAGTCCGAACTACAAAAGCCATGTCCTTCCCAGAACGGAATCAAGCATCCGAGGACCGGACCGGTTTCAAGGTAACACCTCTCATCAGCCCGGCTAGCTTGACTCCAAGTGGTGTGGAGTGCCTGGGACCCACGTCTGAGCATCCCCAGCGCACTTATGGCGGCAATTGCAAACAAAACAGGTGATGGACCGAATGTGGATCAATGTCACACATTCAACCCAGTCCAAAGATCTGGGCCCAAATCCATCGTTTTTTTGCACTCCACAACACCCTGGGTTAGACAATGGCGATATGCAAATCAGCTCTGACCCTGTGCCCCATGAGAATAGTCCAGTCCGAACTACAAAAGCCATGTCCTTCCCAGAACGGAATCAAGCATCCGAGGAACGGACCGGTTTCGAGGTAACACCTCTCATCAGCCCGGCTAGCTTGACTCCAAGTGGTGTGGAGTGCCTGGGACCCACGTCTGAGCATCCCCAGCGTACTTATGGCGGCAATTGCAAACAAAACAGGTGATGGACCGAATGTGGATCAATGTCACACATTCAACCCAGTCCAAAGATCTGGGCCCAAATCCATCGTTTTTTTGCACTCCACACCACCCTGGGTTAGACAATGGCGATATGCAAATCAGCTCTGACCCTGTGCCCCATGGGAACAGTCCAGTCCGAACTACAAAAGCCATGTCCTTCCCAGAACGGAATCAGGCATCCGAGGACCGGGTCGGTTTCGAGGTAACACCTCTCATCAGCCAGGCTAGCTTGACTCCAAGTGGTGTGGAGTGCCTGGGACCCACGTCTGAGCATCCCCAGCGCACTTATGGCGGCAATTGCAAACAAAACAGGTGATGGACCGAATGTGGATCAATGTCACACATTCAACCCAGTCCAAAGATCTGGGCCCAAATTCATCGTTTTTTTGCACTCCACACCACCCTGGGTTAGACAATGGCGATATGCAAATCAGCTCTGACCCTGTGCCCCATGGGAACAGTCCAGTCCGAACTACAAAAGCCATGTCCTTCCCAGAACGGCATCAAGCATCCGAGGACCGGACCGGTTTCGAGGTAACACCTCTCATCAGCCCGGCTAGCTTGACTCCAAGTGGTGTGGAGTGCCTGGGACCCACGTCTGAGCATCCCCAGTGCACTTATGGCGGCAATTGCAAACAAAACAGGTGATGGACCGAATGTGGATCAATGTCACACATTCAACTCAGTCCAAAGATCTGGGCCCAAATCCATCGTTTTTTTGCACTCCACACCACCCTGGGTTAGACAATGGCGATATGCAAATCAGCTCTGACCCTGTACCCCATGGGAACAGTCCAGTCCGAACTACAAAAGCCATGTCCTTCCCAGAACGGAATCAAGCATCCGAGGACCGGACCGGTTTCGAGGTAACACCTCTCATCAGCCCGGCTAGCTTGACTCCAAGTGGTGTGGAGTGCCTAGGACCCATGTCTGAGCATCCCCAGCGCACTTATGGCGGCAATTGCAAACAAACCAGGTGATGGACCGAATGTGGATCAATGTCACACATTCAACCCAGTCCAAAGATCTGGGCCCAAATCCATTGTTTTTTTGCACTCCACACCACCCTGGGTTAGACAATGGCGATATGCAAATCAGCTCTGACCCTGTGCCCCATGGGAACAGTCCAGTCCGAACTACAAAAGCCATGTCCTTCCCAGAACGGAATCAAGCATCCGAGGACCGGACCGGTTTCGAGGTAACACCTCTCATCAGCCCGGCTAGCTTGACTCCAAGTGGTGTGGAGTGCCTGGGACCCACGTCTGAGCATCCCCAGCGCACTTATGGCGGCAATTGCAAAGAAAACAGGTGATGGACCGAATGTGGATCAATGTCACACATTCAACCCAGTCCAAAGATCTGGGCCCAAATCCATCATTTTTTTGCACTCCACACCACCCTGGGTAAGACAATGGCGATATGCAAATCAGCTCTGACCCTGTGCCCCATGGGAACAGTCCAGTCCAAACTACAAACGCCATGTGCTTCCCAGAACGGAATCAAGCATCCGAGGACCGGACCGGTTTCAAGGTAACACCTCTCAGCAGCCCGGCTAGCTTGACTCCAAGTGGTGTGGAGTGTCTGAGACCCACGTCTGAGCATCGCCAGCGCACTTATGGCGGCAATTGCAAACAAAACAGGTGATGGACCGAATGTGGATCAATGTCACACATTCAACCCAGTCCAAAGATCTGGGCCCAAATCCATCGTTTTTTTGCACTCCACACCACCCTGGGTCAGACAATGGCGATATGCAAATCAGCTCTGACCCTGTGCCCCATGGGAACAGTCCAGTCCGAACTACAAAAGCCATGTCCTTCCCAGAACGGAATCAAGCATCCGAGGACCGGGCCGGTTTCGAGGTATCACCTCTGATCAGCCCGGCTAGCTTGAGTCCAAGTGGTGTGGAGTGCCTGGGACCCACGTCTGAGCATCCCCAGCGCACTTATGGCGGCAATTGCAAACAAAACAGGTGATGGACCGAATGTGGATCAATGTCACACATTCAACCCAGTCCAAAGATCTGGGCCCAAATCCATCGTTTTTTTGCACTCCACACCACCCTGGGTTAGACAATGGCGATATGCAAATCAGCTCTGACCCTGTGCCCCATGGAAACAGTCCAGTCCGAACTAAAAAAGCCATGTCCTTCCCAGAACGGAATCAAGCATCCGAGGACCGGACCGGTTTCGAGGTAACACCTCTCATCAGCCCGGCTAGCTTGACTCCAAGTGGTGTGGAGTGCCTGGGACCCACGTCTGAGCATCCCCAGCGTACTTATGGCGGCAATTGCAAACAAAACAGGTGATGGACCGAATGTGGATCAATGTCACACATTCAACCCATTCCAAAGATCTGGGCCCAAATCCATCATTTTTTTGCACTCCACACCACCCTGGGTTAGACAATGGCGATATGCAAATCAGCTCTGACCCTGTGCCCCATGGGAACAGTCCAGTCCGAACTACAAAAGCCATGTCCTTCCCAGAACGGAATCAAGCATCCGAGGACCGGACCGGTTTCGAGGTAACACCTCTCATCAGCCCGGCTAGCTTGACTCCAAGTGGTGTGGAGTGCCTGGGACCCACGTCTGAGCATCCCCAGTGCACTTGTGGCGGCAATTGCAAACAAAACAGGTGATGGACTGAATGTGGATCAATGTCACACATTCAACCCAGTCCAAAGATCTGGGCCCAAATCCATCGTTTTTTTGCACTCCACACCACCCTGGGTTAGACAATGGCGATATGCAAATCAGCTCTGACCCTGTACCCCATGGGAACAGTCCAGTCCGAACTACAAAAGCCATGTCCTTCCCAGAATGGAATCAAGCATCCGAGGACCGGACCGGTTTCGAGGTAACACCTCTCATCAGCCCGGCTAGCTTGACTCCAAGTGGTGTGGAGTGCCTGGGACCCACGTCTGAGCATCCCCAGCGCACTTATGGCGGCAATTGCAAACAAAACAGGTGATGGACCGAATGTGGATCAATGTCACACATTCAACCCAGTCCAAAGATCTGGGCCCAAATCCATCGTTTTTTTGCACTCCACACCACCCTGGGGTAGACAATGGCGATATGCAAATCAGCTCTGACCCTGTGCCCCATGGCAACAGTCCAGTCCGAACTACAAAAGCCATGTCCTTCCCAGAACAGAATCAAGCATCCGAGGAACGGACCGGTTTTGAGGTAACACCTCTCATCAGCCCGGCTAGCTTGACTCCAAGTGGTGTTGAGTGCCTGGGACCCACGTCTGAGCATCCCCAGCACACTTATGGCGGCAATTGCAAACAAAACAGGTGATGGACCGAATGTGGATCAATGTCACACATTCAACCCAGTCCAAAGATCTGGGCCCAAATCCGTCGTTTTTTTGCACTCTACACCACCGTGGGTTAGACAATGGCGATATGCAAATCAGCTCTGACCCTGTGCCCCATGGGAACAGTCCAGTCCGAACTACAAAAGCCATGTCCTTCCCAGAATGGAATCAAGCATCCGAGGACCGGACCGGTTTCGAGGTAACACCTCTCATCAGCCTGGCTAGCTTGACTCCAAGTGGTGTGGAGTGCCTGGGACCCACGTCTGAGCATCCCCAGCGCACTTATGGCGGCAATTGCAAACAAAACAGGTGATGGACCGAATGTGGATCAATGTCACACATTCAACCCAGTCCAAAGATCTGGGCCCAAATCCATCGTTTTTTTGCACTCCACACCACCCTGGGTTAGACAATGGCGATATGCAAATCAGCTCTGACCCTGTGCCCCATGGAAACAGTCCAGTCCGAACTAAAAAAGCCATGTCCTTCCCAGAACGGAATCAAGCATCCGAGGACCGGACCGGTTTCGAGGTAACACCTCTCATCAGCCCGGCTAGCTTGACTCCAAGTGGTGTGGAGTGCCTGGGACCCACGTCTGAGCATCCCCAGCGTACTTATGGCGGCAATTGCAAACAAAACAGGTGATGGACCGAATGTGGATCAATGTCACACATTCAACCCAGTCCAAAGATCTGGGCCCAAATCCATCATTTTTTTGCACTCCACACCACCCTGGGTTAGACAATGGCGATATGCAAATCAGCTCTGACCCTGTGCCCCATGGGAACAGTCCAGTCCGAACTACAAAAGCCATGTCCTTCCCAGAACGGAATCAGGCATCCGAGGACCGGGCCGGTTTCGACGTAACACCTCTCATCAGCCAGGCTAGCTTGACTCCAAGTGGTGTGGAGTGCCTGGGACCCACGTCTGAGCATCCCCAGCGCACTTATGGCGGCAATTGCAAACAAAACAGGTGATGGACCGAATGTGGATCAATGTCACACATTCAACCCAGTCCAAAGATCTGGGCCCAAATTCATCGTTTTTTTGCACTCCACACCACCCTGGGTTAGACAATGGCGATATGCAAATCAGCTCTGACCCTGTGCCCCATGGGAACAGTCCAGTCCGAACTACAAAAGCCATGTCCTTCCCAGAACGGAATCAAGCATCCGAGGACCGGACCGGTTTCGAGGTAACACCTCTCATCAGCCCGGCTAGCTTGACTCCAAGTGGTGTGGAGTGCCTGGGACCCACGTCTGAGCATCCCCAGTGCACTTATGGCGGCAATTGCAAACAAAACAGGTGATGGACCGAATGTGGATCAATGTCACACATTCAACCCAGTCCAAAGATCTAGGCCCAAATCCATCGTTTTTTTGCACTCCACACCACCCTGGGTTAGACAATGGCGATATGCAAATCAGCTCTGACCCTGTACCCCATGGGAACAGTCCAGTCCGAACTACAAAAGCCATGTCCTTCCCAGAACGGAATCAAGCATCCGAGGACCGGGCCGGTTTCGAGGTATCACCTCTGATCAGCCCGGCTAGCTTGAGTCCAAGTGGTGTGGAGTGCCTGGGACCCACGTCTGAGCATCCCCAGCGCACTTATGGCGGCAATTGCAAACAAAACAGGTGATGGACCGAATGTGGATCAATGTCACACATTCAACCCAGTCCAAAGATCTGGGCCCAAATCCATCGTTTTTTTGCACTCCACACCACCCTGGGTTAGACAATGGCGATATGCAAATCAGCTCTGACCCTGTGCCCCATGGAAACAGTCCAGTCCGAACTAAAAAAGCCATGTCCTTCCCAGAACGGAATCAAGCATCCGAGGACCGGACCGGTTTCGAGGTAACACCTCTCATCAGCCCGGCTAGCTTGACTCCAAGTGGTGTGGAGTGCCTGGGACCCACGTCTGAGCATCCCCAGCGTACTTATGACGGCAATTGCAAACAAAACAGGTGATGGACCGAATGTGGATCAATGTCACACATTCAACCCAGTCCAAAGATCTGGGCCCAAATCCATCATTTTTTTGCACTCCACACCACCCTGGGTTAGACAATGGCGATATGCAAATCAGCTCTGACCCTGTGCCCCATGGGAACAGTCCAGTCCGAACTACAAAAGCCATGTCCTTCCCAGAACGGAATCAGGCATTTGAGGACCGGGCCGGTTTCGAGGTAACACCTCTCATCAGCCTGGCTAGCTTGACTCCAAGTGGTGTGGAGTGCCTGGGACCCACGTCTGAGCATCCCCAGCGCACTTATGGCGGCAATTGCAAACAAAACAGGTGATGGACCGAATGTGGATCAATGTCACACATTCAACCCAGTCCAAAGATCTGGGCCCAAATTCATCGTTTTTTTGCACTCCACACCACCCTGGGTTAGACAATGGCGATATGCAAATCAGCTCTGACCCTGTGCCCCATGGGAACAGTCCAGTCCGAACTACAAAAGCCATGTCCTTCCCAGAACGGAATCAAGCATCCGAGGACCGGACCGGTTTCGAGGTAACACCTCTCATCAGCCCGGCTAGCTTGACTCCAAGTGGTGTGGAGTGCCTGGGACCCACGTCTGAGCATCCCCAGTGCACTTATGGCGGCAATTGCAAACAAAACAGGTGATGGACTGAATGTGGATCAATGTCACACATTCAACCCAGTCCAAAGATCTGGGCCCAAATCCATCGTTTTTTTGCACTCCACACCACCCTGGGTTAGACAATGGCGATATGCAAATCAGCTCTGACCCTGTACCCCATGGGAACAGTCCAGTCCGAACTACAAAAGCCATGTCCTTCCCAGAACGGAATCAAGCATCCGAGGACCGGACCGGTTTCGAGGTAACACCTCTCATCAGCCCGGCTAGCTTGACTCCAAGTGGTGTGGAGTGCCTGGGACCCACGTCTGAGCATCCCCAGCGCACTTATGGCGGCAATTGCAAACAAAACAGGTGATGGACCGAATGTGGATCAATGTCACACATTCAACCCAGTCCAAAGATCTGGGCCCAAATCCATCGTTTTTTTGCACTCCACACCACCCTGGGGTAGACAATGGCGATATGCAAATCAGCTCTGACCCTGTGCCCCATGGCAACAGTCCAGTCCGAACTACAAAAGCCATGTCCTTCCCAGAACGGAATCAAGCATCCGAGGAACGGACCGGTTTTGAGGTAACACCTCTCATCAGCCCGGCTAGCTTGACTCCAAGTGGTGTGGAGTGCCTGGGACCCACGTCTGAGCATCCCCAGCGCACTTATGGCGGCAATTGCAAACAAAACAGGTGATGGACCGAATGTGGATCAATGTCACACATTCAACCCAGTCCAAAGATCTGGGCCCAAATCCGTTGTTTTTTTGCACTCTACACCACCGTGGGTTAGACAATGGCGATATGCAAATCAGCTCTGACCCTGTGCCCCATGGGAACAGTCCAGTCCGAACTACAAAAGCCATGTCCTTCCCAGAATGGAATCAAGCATCCGAGGACCGGACCGGTTTCGAGGTAACACCTCTCATCAGCCTGGCTAGCTTGACTCCAAGTGGTGTGGAGTGCCTGGGACCCACGTCTGAGCATCCCCAGCGCACTTATGGCGGCAATTGTAAACAAAACAGGTGATGGACCGAATGTGGATCAATGTCACACATTCAACCCAGTCCAAAGATCTGGGCCCAAATCCATCGTTTTTTTGCACTCCACACCACCCTGGGTTAGACAATGGCGATATGCAAATCAGCTCTGACCCTGTGCCCCATGGAAACAGTCCAGTCCGAACTAAAAAAGCCATGTCCTTCCCAGAACGGAATCAAGCATCCGAGGACCGGACCGGTTTCGAGGTAACACCTCTCATCAGCCCGGCTAGCTTGACTCCAAGTGGTGTGGAGTGCCTGGGACCCACGTCTGAGCATCCCCAGCGTACTTATGGCGGCAATTGCAAACAAAACAGGTGATGGACCGAATGTGGATCAATGTCACACATTCAACCCAGTCCAAAGATCTGGGCCCAAATCCATCATTTTTTTGCACTCCACACCACCCTGGGTTAGACAATGGAGATATGCAAATCAGCTCTGACCCTGTGCCCCATGGGAACAGTCCAGTCCGAACTACAAAAGCCATGTCCTTCCCAGAACGGAATCAGGCATCCGAGGACCGGGCCGGTTTCGACGTAACACCTCTCATCAGCCAGGCTAGCTTGACTCCAAGTGGTGTGGAGTGCCTGGGACCCACGTCTGAGCATCCCCAGCGCACTTATGGCGGCAATTGCAAACAAAACAGGTGATGGACCGAATGTGGATCAATGTCACACATTCAACCCAGTCCAAAGATCTGGGCCCAAATTCATCGTTTTTTTGCACTCCACACCACCCTGGGTTAGACAATGGCGATATGCAAATCAGCTCTGACCCTGTGCCCCATGGGAACAGTCCAGTCCGAACTACAAAAGCCATGTCCTTCCCAGAACGGAATCAAGCATCCGAGGACCGGACCGGTTTCGAGGTAACACCTCTCATCAGCCCGGCTAGCTTGACTCCAAGTGGTGTGGAGTGCCTGGGACCCACGTCTGAGCATCCCCAGTGCACTTATGGCGGCAATTGCAAACAAAACAGGTGATGGACCGAATGTGGATCAATGTCACACATTCAACCCAGTCCAAAGATCTAGGCCCAAATCCATCGTTTTTTTGCACTCCACACCACCCTGGGTTAGACAATGGCGATATGCAAATCAGCTCTGACCCTGTACCCCATGGGAACAGTCCAGTCCGAACTACAAAAGCCATGTCCTTCCCAGAACGGAATCAAGCATCTGAGGACCGGACCGGTTTTGAGGTAACACCTCTCATCAGCCCGGCTAGCTTGACTCCAAGTGGTGTGGAGTGCCTGGGACCCACGTCTGAGCATCCCCAGCGCACTTATGGCGGCAATTGCAAACAAAACAGGTGATGGACCGAATGTGGATCAATGTCACACATTCAACCCAGTCCAAAGATCTGGGCCCAAATCCATCGTTTTTTTGCACTCTACACCACCCTGGGTTAGACAATGGCGATATGCAAATCAGCTCTGACCCTGTGCCCCATGGGAACAGTCCAGTCCGAACTACAAAAGCCATGTCCTTCCCAGAATGGAATCAAGCATCCGAGGACCGGACCGGTTTCGAGGTAACACCTCTCATCAGCCCGGCTAGCTTGACTCCAAGTGGTGTGGAGTGCCTGGGACCCACGTCTGAGCATCCCCAGCGCACTTATGGTGGCAATTGCAAACAAAACAGGTGATGGACCGAATGTGGATCAATGTCACACATTCAACCCAGTCCAAAGATCTGGGCCCAAATCCATCGTTTTTTTGCACTCCACACCACCCTGGGTTAGACAATGGCGATATGCAAATCAGCTCTGACCCTGTGCCCCATGGGAACAGTCCAGTCCGAACTACAAAAGCCATGTCCTTCCCAGAACGGAATCAAGCATCCGAGGACCAGTCCGGTTTCGAGGTAACACCTCTCAGCAGCCGGGCTAGCTTGACTCCAAGTGGTGTGGAGTGCCTGAGACCCACGTCTGAGCATCGCCAGCGCACTTATGGCGGCAATTGCAAACAAAACAGGTGATGGACCGAATGTGGATCAATGTCACACATTCAACCCAGTCCAAAGATCTGGGCCCAAATCCATCGTTTTTTTGCACTCCACACCACCCTGGGTCAGACAATGGCGATATGCAAATCAGCTCTGACCCTGTGCCCCATGGGAACAGTCCAGTCTGAACTACAAAAGCCATGTCCTTCCCAGAACGGAATCAAGCATCCGAGGACCGGGCCGGTTTCGAGGTAACACCTCTGATCAGCCCGGCTAGCTTGAGTCCAAGTGGTGTGGAGTGCCTGGGACCCACGTCTGAGCATCCCCAGCGCACTTATGGCGGCAATTGCAAACAAAACAGGTGATGGACCGAATGTGGATCAATGTCACACATTCAACCCAGTCCAAAGATCTGGGCCAAAATCCATCGTTTTTTTGCACTCCACACCACCCTGGGTTAGACAATGGCGATATGCAAATCAGCTCTGACCCTGTGCCCCATGGGAACAGTCCAGTCCGAACTAAAAAAGCCATGTCCTTCCCAGAACGGAATCAAGCATCCGAGGACCGGACCGGTTTCGAGGTAACACCTCTCATCAGCCCGGCTAGCTTGACTCCAAGTGGTGTGGAGTGCCTGGGACCCACGTCTGAGCATCCCCAGTGCACTTATGGCGGCAATTGCAAACAAAACAGGTGATGTACCGAATGTGGATCAATGTCACACATTCAACCCAGTCCAAAGATCTGGGCCCAAATCCATCGTTTTTTTGCACTCCACACCACCCTGGGTTAGACAATGGCGATATGCAAATCATCTCTGACCCTGTGCCCATTGGGAACAGTCCAGTCCGAACTACAAAAGCCATGTCCTTCCCAGAACGGAATCAAGCATCCGAGGACCGGACCGGTTTCGAGGTAACACCTCTCATCAGCCCGGCTAGCTTGACTCCAAGTGGTGTGGAGTGCCTGGGACCCACGTCTGAGCATCCCCAGCGCACTTATGGCGGCAATTGCAAACAAAACAGGTGATGGACCGAATGTGGATCAATGTCACACATTCAACCCATTCCAAAGATCTGGGCCCAAATCCATTGTTTTTTTGCACTCCACACCACCCTGAGTTAGACAATGGTGATATGCAAATCAGCTCTGACCCTGTGCCCCATGGGATCAGTCCAGTCCAAACTACAAAAGACATGTCCTTCCGAGAACGGAATCAAGCATCCGAGGACCGGACCGGTTTCGAGGTAACACCTCTCATCAGCCCGGCTAGCTTGACTCCAAGTGGTGTGGAGTGCCTGGGACCCACGTCTGAGCATCCCCAGCGCACTTATGGCGGCAATTGCAAACAAAACAGGTGATGGACCGAATGTGGATCAATGTCACACATTCAACCCAGTCCAAAGATCTGGGCCCAAATCCATAGTTTTTTTGCACTCCACACCACCCTGGGTTAGACAATGGCGATATGCAAATCAGCTCTGACCCTGTGCCCCATGGGAACAGTCCAGTCCGAACTACAAAAGCCATGTCCTTCCCAGAACGGAATCAAGCATCCGAGGACCGGACCGGTTTCGAGGTAACACCTCTCATCAGCCCGGCTAGCTTGACTCCAAGTGGTGTGGAGTGCCTGGGACCCACGTCTGAGCATCCCCAGCACACTTATGCCGGCAATTGCAAACAAAACAGGTGATGGACCGAGTGTGGATTAATGTCACACATTCAACCCAGTCCAAAGATCTGGGCCCAAATCCATAATTTTTTTGCACTCCACACCACCCTGGGTTAGACAATGGCGATATGCAAATCAGCTCTGACCCTGTCCCCCATGGGAACAGTCCAGTCCGAACTACAAAAGCCATGTCCTTCCCAGAACGGAATCAAGCATCCGAGGACCGGACCGGTTTCGAGGTAACATCTCCCATCAGCCCGGCTAGCTTGACTCCAAGTGGTGCCTGGGACCCACGTCTGAGCATCCCCAGCGCACTTATGGCGGCAATTGCAAACAAAACAGGTGATGGACCGAATGTGGATAAATGTCACACATTCAACCCAGTCCAAAGATCTGGGCCCAAATCCATCGTTTTTTTGCACTCCACACCACCTGGGTTAGACAATGGCGATATGCAAATCAGCTCTGACCCTGTGCCCCATGGGAACAGTCCAGTCCGAACTACAAAAGCCATGTCCTTCCCAGAACGGAATCAAGCATCCGAGGACCGGACCGGTTTCGAGGTAACACCTCTCATCAGCCCAGCTAGCTTGACTCCAAGTGGTGTGGAGTGCCTGGGACCCACGTCTGAGCATCCCCAGCGCACTTATGGCGGCAATTGCAAACAAAACAGGTGATGGACCGAATGTGGATCAATGTCACACATTCAACCCAGTCCAAAGATCTGGGCCCAAATCCATCGTTTTTTTGCACTCCACACCACCCTGGGTTAGACAATGGCGATATGCAAATCAGCTCTGACCCTGTGCCCCATGGGAACCGTCCAGTCCGAACTACAAAAGCCATGTCCTTCCCAGATCGGAATCAAGCATCCGAGGACCGGGCCGGTTTCGAGGTAACACCTCTTATCAGCCCGGCTAGCTTGAGTCCAAGTGGTGTGGAGTGCCTGGGACCCACGTCTGAGCATCCCCAGCGCACTTATGGCGGCAATTGCAAACAAAACAGGTGATGGACCGAATGTGGATCAATGTCACACATTCAACCCAGTCCAAAGATCTGGGCCCAAATCCATCATTTTTTTGCACTCCACACCACCCTGGGTTAGACAATGGCGATATGCAAATCAGCTCTGACCCTGTGCCCATTGGGAACAGTCCAGTCCAAACTACAAAAGCCATGTCCTTCCCAGAACGGAATCAAGCATCCGAGGACCGGACCGGTTTCGAGGTAACACCTCTCATCAGCCCGGCTAGCTTGACTCCAAGTGGTGTGGAGTGCCTGGGACCCACGTCTGAGCATCCCCAGCGCACTTATGGCGGCAATTGCAAACAAAACAGGTGATGGACCGAATGTGGATCAATGTCACACATTCAACCCATTCCAAAGATCTGGGCCCAAATCCATTGTTTTTTTGCACTCCACACCACCCTGGGTTAGACAATGGCGATATGCAAATCAGCTCTGACCCTGTGCCCCATGGGAACAGTCCAGTCCGAACTACAAAAGCCATGTCCTTCCCAGAACGGAATCAAGCATCCGAGGACCGGACCGGTTTCGAGGTAACACCTCTCATCAGCCCGGCTAGCTTGACTCCAAGTGGTGTGGAGTGCCTGGGACCCACGTCTGAGCATCCCCAGCACACTTATGTCGGCAATTGCAAACAAAACAGGTGATGGACCGAGTGTGGATTAATGTCACACATTCAACCCAGTCCAAAGATCTGGGCCCAAATCCATAATTTTTTTGCACTCCACACCACCCTGGGTTAGACAATGGCGATATGCAAATCAGCTCTGACCCTGTGCCCCATGGGAACAGTCCAGTCCGAACTACAAAAGCCATGTCCTTCCCAGAACGGAATCAAGCATCCGAGGACCGGACCGGTTTCGAGGTAACATCTCCCATCAGCCCGGCTAGCTTGACTCCAAGTGGTGCCTGGGACCCACGTCTGAGCATCCCCAGCGCACTTATGGCGGCAATTGCAAACAAAACAGGTGATGGACCGAATGTGGATAAATGTCACACATTCAACCCAGTCCAAAGATCTGGGCCCAAATCCATCGTTTTTTTGCACTCCACACCACCTGGGTTAGACAATGGCGATATGCAAATCAGCTCTGACCCTGTGCCCCATGGGAACAGTCCAGTCCGAACTACAAAAGCCATGTCCTTCCCAGAACGGAATCAAGCATCCGAGGACCGGACCGGTTTCGAGGTAACACCTCTCATCAGCCCAGCTAGCTTGACTCCAAGTGGTGTGGAGTGCCTGGGACCCACGTCTGAGCATCCCCAGCGCACTTATGGCGGCAATTGCAAACAAAACAGGTGATGGACCGAATGTGGATCAATGTCACACATTCAACCCAGTCCAAAGATCTGGGCCCAAATCCATCGTTTTTTTGCACTCCACACCACCCTGGGTTAGACAATGGCGATATGCAAATCAGCTCTGACCCTGTGCCCCATGGGAACCGTCCAGTCCGAACTACAAAAGCCATGTCCTTCCCAGATCGGAATCAAGCATCCGAGGACCGGGCCGGTTTCGAGGTAACACCTCTGATCAGCCCGGCTAGCTTGAGTCCAAGTGGTGTGGAGTGCCTGGGACCCACGTCTGAGCATCCCCAGCGCACTTATGGCGGCAATTGCAAACAAAACAGGTGATGGACCGAATGTGGATCAATGTCACACATTCAACCCAGTCCAAAGATCTGGGCCCAAATCCATCATTTTTTTGCACTCCACACCACCCTGGGTTAGACAATGGCGATATGCAAATCAGCTCTGACCCTGTGCCCATTGGGAACAGTCCAGTCCGAACTACAAAAGCCATGTCCTTCCGAGAACGGAATCAAGCATCCGAGGACCGGACCGGTTTCGAGGTAACACCTCTCATCAGCCCGGCTAGCTTGACTCCAAGTGGTGTGGAGTGCCTGGGACCCACGTCTGAGCATCCCCAGCGCACTTATGGCGGCAATTGCAAACAAAACAGGTGATGGACCGAATGTGGATCAATGTCACACATTCAACCCAGTCCAAAGATCTGGGCCCAAATCCATTGTTTTTTTGCACTCCACACCACCCTGGGTTAGACAATGGCGATATGCAAATCAGCTCTGACCCTGTGCCCCATGGGAACAGTCCAGTCCGAACTACAAAAGCCATGTCCTTCACAGAACGGAATCAAGCATCCGAGGACCGGACCGGTTTCGAGGTAACATCTCTCATCAGCCCGGCTAGCTTGACTCCAAGTGGTGCCTGGGGCCCACGTCTGAGCATCCCCAGCGCACTTATGGCGGCAATTGCAAACAAAACAGGTGATGGACCGAATGTGGATAAATGTCACACATTCAACCCAGTCCAAAGATCTGGGCCCAAATCCATCGTTTTTTTGCACTCCACACCACCTGGGTTAGACAATGGCGATATGCAAATCACCTCTGACCCTGTGCCCCATGGGAACAGTCCAGTCCGAACTACAAAAGCCATGTCCTTCCCAGAACGGAATCAAGCATCCGAGGACCGGACCGGTTTTGAGGTAACACCTCTCATCAGCCCGGCTAGCTTGACTCCAAGTGGTGTGGAGTGCGTGGGACCCACGTCTGAGCATCCCCAGCGCACTTACGCGGCAATTGCAAACAAAACAGGTGATGGACCGAATGTGGATCAATGTCACACATTCAACCCAGTCCAAAGGTCTGGGCCCAAATCCATCGTTTTTTTGCACTCCACACCACCCTGGGTTAGACAATGGCGATATGCAAATCAGCTCTGACCCTGTGCCCCATGGGAACAGTCCAGTCCAAACTACAAAAGCCATGTCCTTCCCAGAACGGAATCAAGCATCCAAGGACCGGGCCGGTTTCGAGGCAACACCTCTCATCAGCCAGGCTAGCTTGACTCCAAGTGGTGTGGAGTGCCTGGGACCCACGTCTGAGCATCCCCAGCGCACTTATCGCGGCAATTGCAAACAAAACAGGTGATGGACCGAATGTGGATCAATGTCACACATTCAACCCAGTCCAAAGATCTGGGCCCAAATCCATCGTTTTTTTGCACTCCACACCACCCTGGGTTAGACAATGGCGATATGCAAATCAGCTCTGACCCTGTGCCCCATGGGAACAGTCCAGTCCGAACTACAAAAGCCATGTCCTTCCCAGAACGTAATCAAGAATCCGAGGACCGGACCGGTTTCGAGGTAACACCTCTCATCAGCCTGGCTAGCTTGACTCCAAGTGGTGTGGAGTGCCTGGGACCCACGTCTGAGCATCCCCAGCGCACTTATGGTGGCAATTGCAAACAAAACAGGTGATGGACCGAATGTGGATCAATGTCACACATTCAACCCAGTCCAAAGATCTGGGCCCAAATCCATCGTTTTTTTGCACTCCACACCACCCTGGGTTAGACAATGGCGATATGCAAATCAGCTCTGACCCTGTGCCCCATGGGAACAGTCCAGTCCGAACTACAAAAGCCATGTCCTTCCCAGAATGGAATCAAGCATCCGAGGACCGGACCGGTTTCGAGGTAACACCTCTCATCAGCCCGGCTAGCTTGACTCCAAGTGGTGTGGAGTGCCTGGGACCCACGTCTGAGCATCCCCAGCGCACTTATGGCGGCAATTGCAAACAAAACAGGTGATGGACCGAATGTGGATCAATGTCACACATTCAACCCAGTCCAAAGATCTGGGCCCAAATCCATCATTTTTTTGCACTTCACACCACCCTGGGTTAGACAATGGCGATATGCAAATCAGCTCTGACCCTGTGCCCCATGGGAACAGTCCAGTCCGAACTACAAAAGCCATGTCCTTCCCAGAACGGAATCAAGCATCCGAGGAACGGACCGGTTTCGAGGTAACACCTCTCATCAGCCCGGCTAGCTTGACTCCAAGTGGTGTGGAGTGCCTGGGACCCACGTCTGAGCATCCCCAGCGCACTTACGCGGCAATTGCAAACAAAACAGGTGATGGACCGAATGAGGATCAATGTCACACATTCAACCCAGTCCAAAGGTCTGGGCCCAAATCCATCGTTTTTTTGCACTCCACACCACCCTGGGTTAGACAATGGCGATATGCAAATCAGCTCTGACCCTGTGCCCCATGGGAACAGTCCAGTCCGAACTACAAAAGCCATGTCCTTCCCAGAACGGATTTAAGCATCCAAGGACCGGGCCGGTTTCGAGGTAACACCTCTCATCAGCCAGGCTAGCTTGACTCCAAGTGGTGTGGAGTGCCTGGGACCCACGTCTGAGCATCCCCAGCGCACTTATGGCGGCAATTGCAAACAAAACAGGTGATGGACCGAATGTGGATCAATGTCACACATTCAACCCAGTCCAAAGATCTGGGCCCAAATCCATCGTTTTTTTGCACTCCACACCACCCTGGGGTAGACAATGGCGATATGCAAATCAGCTCTGACCCTGTGCCCCATGGCAACAGTCCAGTCCGAACTACAAAAGCCATGTCCTTCCCAGAACGGAATCAAGCATCCGAGGAACGGACCGGTTTTGAGGTAACACCTCTCATCAGCCCGGCTAGCTTGACTCCAAGTGGTGTGGAGTGCCTGGGACCCACGTCTGAGCATCCCCAGCGCACTTATGGCGGCAATTGCAAACAAAACAGGTGATGGACCGAATGTGGATCAATGTCACACATTCAACCCAGTCCAAAGATCTGGGCCCAAATCCATCGTTTTTTTGCACTCTACACCACCCTGGGTTAGACAATGGCGATATGCAAATCAGCTCTGACCCTGTGCCCCATGGGAACAGTCCAGTCCGAACTACAAAAGCCATGTCCTTCCCAGAATGGAATCAAGCATCCGAGGACCGGACCGGTTTCGAGGTAACACCTCTCATCAGCCCGGCTAGCTTGACTCCAAGTGGTGTGGAGTGCCTGGGACCCACGTCTGAGCATCCCCAGCGCACTTATGGTGGCAATTGCAAACAAAACAGGTGATGGACCAAATGTGGATCAATGTCACACATTCAACCCAGTCCAAAGATCTGGGCCCAAATCCATCGTTTTTTTGCACTCCACACCACCCTGGGTTAGACAATGGCGATATGCAAATCAGCTCTGACCCTGTGCCCCATGGGAACAGTCCAGTCCGAACTACAAAAGCCATGTCCTTCCCAGAACGGAATCAAGCATCCGAGGACCGGACCGGTTTCGAGGTAACACCTCTCATCAGCCCGGCTAGCTTGACTCCAAGTGGTGTGGAGTGCCTGGGACCCACGCCTGAGCATCCCCAGCACACTTATGGCGGCAATTGCAAAGAAAACAGGTGATGGACCGAATGTGGATCAATGTCACACATTCAACCCAGTCCAAAGATCTGGGCCCAAATCCATCGTTTTTTTGCACTCCACACCACCCTGGGTTAGACAATGGCGATATGCAAATCAGCTCTGACCCTGTGCCCCATGGGAACAGTCCAGTCCAAACTACAAAAGCCATGTCCTTCCCAGAACGGAATCAAGCATCCGAGGACCAGACCGGTTTCGAGGTAACACCTCTCAGCAGCCCGGCTAGCTTGACTCCAAGTGGTGTGGAGTGCCTGAGACCCACGTCTGAGCATCGCCAGCGCACTTATGGCGGCAATTGCAAACAAAACAGGTGATGGACCGAATGTGGATCAATGTCACACATTCAACCCAGTCCAAAGATCTGGGCCCAAATCCATCGTTTTTTTGCACTCCACACCACCCTGGGTCAGACAATGGCGATATGCAAATCAGCTCTGACCCTGTGCCCCATGGGAACAGTCCAGTCCGAACTACAAAAGCCATGTCCTTCCCAGAACGGAATCAAGCATCCGAGGACCGGGCCGGTTTCGAGGTAACACCTCTGATCAGCCCGGCTAGCTTGAGTCCAAGTGGTGTGGAGTGCCTGGGACCCACGTCTGAGCATCCCCAGCGCACTTATGGCGGCAATTGCAAACAAAACAGGTGATGGACCGAATGTGGATCAATGTCACACATTCAACCCAGTCCAAAGATCTGGGCCCAAATCCATCGTTTTTTTGCACTCCACACCACCCTGGGTTAGACAATGGCGATATGCAAATCAGCTCTGACTCTGTGCCCCATGGGAACAGTCCAGTCCGAACTAAAAAAAGTATGTCCTTCCCAGAACGGAATCAAGCATCCGAGGACCGGACCGGTTTCGAGGTAACACCTCTCATCAGCCCGGCTAGCTTGACTCCAAGTGGTGTGGAGTGCCTGGGACCCACGTCTGAGCATCCCCAGCGCACTTATGGCGGCAATTGCAAACAAAACAGGTGATGGACCGAATGTGGATCAATGTCACACATTCAACCCAGTCCAAAGATCTGGGCCCAAATCCATCGTTTTTTTGCACTCCACACCACCCTGGGTTAGACAATGGCGATATGCAAATCAGCTCACACCCTGTGCCCATTGGGAACAGTCCAGTCCGAACTACAAAAGCCATGTCCTTCCCAGAACGGAATCAAGCATCCGAGGACCGGACCGGTTTCGAGGTAACACCTCTCATCAGCCCGGCTAGCTTGACTCCAAGTGGTGTGGAGTGCCTGGGACCCACGTCTGAGCATCCCCAGTGCACTTATGGCGGCAATTGCAAACAAAACAGGTGATGGACCGAATGTGGATCAATGTCACACATTCAACCCAGTCCAAAGATCTAGGCCCAAATCCATCGTTTTTTTGCACTCCACACCACCCTGGGTTAGACAATGGCGATATGCAAATCAGCTCTGACCCTGTACCCCATGGGAACAGTCCAGTCCGAACTACAAAAGCCATGTCCTTCCCAGAACGGAATCAAGCATCCGAGGACCGGACCGGTTTTGAGGTAACACCTCTCATCAGCCCGGCTAGCTTGACTCCAAGTGGTGTGGAGTGCCTGGGACCCACGTCTGAGCATCCCCAGCGCACTTATGGCGGCAATTGCAAACAAAACAGGTGATGGACCGAATGTGGATCAATGTCACACATTCAACCCAGTCCAAAGATCTGGGCCCAAATCCATCGTTTTTTTGCACTCTACACCACCCTGGGTTAGACAATGGCGATATGCAAATCAGCTCTGACCCTGTGCCCCATGGGAACAGTCCAGTCCGAACTACAAAAGCCATGTCCTTCCCAGAATGGAATCAAGCATCCGAGGACCGGACCGGTTTCGAGGTAACACCTCTCATCAGCCCGGCTAGCTTGACTCCAAGTGGTGTGGAGTGCCTGGGACCCACGTCTGAGCATCCCCAGCGCACTTATGGTGGCAATTGCAAACAAAACAGGTGATGGACCGAATGTGGATCAATGTCACACATTCAACCCAGTCCAAAGATCTGGGCCCAAATCCATCGTTTTTTTGCACTCCACACCACCCTGGGTTAGACAATGGCGATATGCAAATCAGCTCTGACCCTGTGCCCCATGGGAACAGTCCAGTCCGAACTACAAAAGCCATGTCCTTCCCAGAACGGAATCAAGCATCCGAGGACCAGTCCGGTTTCGAGGTAACACCTCTCAGCAGCCCGGCTAGCTTGACTCCAAGTGGTGTGGAGTGCCTGAGACCCACGTCTGAGCATCGCCAGCGCACTTATGGCGGCAATTGCAAACAAAACAGGTGATGGACCGAATGTGGATCAATGTCACACATTCAACCCAGTCCAAAGATCTGGGACCAAATCCATCGTTTTTTTGCACTCCACACCACCCTGGGTCAGACAATGGCGATATGCAAATCAGCTCTGACCCTGTGCCCCATGGGAACAGTCCAGTCCGAACTACAAAAGCCATGTCCTTCCCAGAACGGAATCAAGCATCCGAGGACCGGGCCGGTTTCGAGGTAACACCTCTGATCAGCCCGGCTAGCTTGAGTCCAAGTGGTGTGGAGTGCCTGGGACCCACGTCTGAGCATCCCCAGCGCACTTATGGCGGCAATTGCAAACAAAACAGGTGATGGACCGAATGTGGATCAATGTCACACATTCAACCCAGTCCAAAGATCTGGGCCAAAATCCATCGTTTTTTTGCACTCCACACCACCCTGGGTTAGACAATGGCGATATGCAAATCAGCTCTGACCCTGTGCCCCATGGGAACAGTCCAGTCCGAACTAAAAAAGCCATGTCCTTCCCAGAACGGAATCAAGCATCCGAGGACCGGACCGGTTTCGAGGTAACACCTCTCATCAGCCCGGCTAGCTTGACTCCAAGTGGTGTGGAGTGCCTGGGACCCACGTCTGAGCATCCCCAGTGCACTTATGGCGGCAATTGCAAACAAAACAGGTGATGGACCGAATGTGGATCAATGTCACACATTCAACCCAGTCCAAAGATCTGGGCCCAAATCCATCGTTTTTTTGCACTCCACACCACCCTGGGTTAGACAATGGCGATATGCAAATCATCTCTGACCCTGTGCCCATTGGGAACAGTCCAGTCCGAACTACAAAAGCCATGTCCTTCCCAGAACGGAATCAAGCATCCGAGGACCGGACCGGTTTCGAGGTAACACCTCTCATCAGCCCGGCTAGCTTGACTCCAAGTGGTGTGGAGTGCCTGGGACCCACGTCTGAGCATCCCCAGCGCACTTATGGCGGCAATTGCAAACAAAACAGGTGATGGACCGAATGTGGATCAATGTCACACATTCAACCCATTCCAAAGATCTGGGCCCAAATCCATTGTTTTTTTGCACTCCACACCACCCTGAGTTAGACAATGGCGATATGCAAATCAGCTCTGACCCTGTGCCCCATGGGATCAGTCCAGTCCAAACTACAAAAGACATGTCCTTCCGAGAACGGAATCAAGCATCCGAGGACCGGACCGGTTTCGAGGTAACACCTCTCATCAGCCCGGCTAGCTTGACTCCAAGTGGTGTGGAGTGCCTGGGACCCACGTCTGAGCATCCCCAGCGCACTTATGGCGGCAATTGCAAACAAAACAGGTGATGGACCGAATGTGGATCAATGTCACACATTCAACCCAGTCCAAAGATCTGGGCCCAAATCCATAGTTTTTTTGCACTCCACACCACCCTGGGTTAGACAATGGCGATATGCAAATCAGCTCTGACCCTGTGCCCCATGGGAACAGTCCAGTCCGAACTACAAAAGCCATGTCCTTCCCAGAACGGAATCAAGCATCCGAGGACCGGACCGGTTTCGAGGTAACACCTCTCATCAGCCCGGCTAGCTTGACTCCAAGTGGTGTGGAGTGCCTGGGACCCACGTCTGAGCATCCCCAGCACACTTATGTCGGCAATTGCAAACAAAACAGGTGATGGACCGAGTGTGGATTAATGTCACACATTCAACCCAGTCCAAAGATCTGGGCCCAAATCCATAATTTTTTTGCACTCCACACCACCCTGGGTTAGACAATGGCGATATGCAAATCAGCTCTGACCCTGTGCCCCATGGGAACAGTCCAGTCCGAACTACAAAAGCCATGTCCTTCCCAGAACGGAATCAAGCATCCGAGGACCGGACCGGTTTCGAGGTAACATCTCCCATCAGCCCGGCTAGCTTGACTCCAAGTGGTGCCTGGGACCCACGTCTGAGCATCCCCAGCGCACTTATGGCGGCAATAGCAAACAAAACAGGTGATGGACCGAATGTGGATAAATGTCACACATTCAACCCAGTCCAAAGATCTGGGCCCAAATCCATCGTTTTTTTGCACTCCACACCACCTGGGTTAGACAATGGCGATATGCAAATCAGCTCTGACCCTGTGCCCCATGGGAACAGTCCAGTCCGAACTACAAAAGCCATGTCCTTCCCAGAACGGAATCAAGCATCCGAGGACCGGACCGGTTTCGAGGTAACACCTCTCATCAGCCCAGCTAGCTTGACTCCAAGTGGTGTGGAGTGCCTGGGACCCACGTCTGAGCATCCCCAGCGCACTTATGGCGGCAATTGCAAACAAAACAGGTGATGGACCGAATGTGGATCAATGTCACACATTCAACCCAGTCCAAAGATCTGGGCCCAAATCCATCGTTTTTTTGCACTCCACACCACCCTGGGTTAGACAATGGCGATATGCAAATCAGCTCTGACCCTGTGCCCCATGGGAACCGTCCAGTCCGAACTACAAAAGCCATGTCCTTCCCAGATCGGAATCAAGCATCCGAGGACCGGGCCGGTTTCAAGGTAACACCTCTGATCAGCCCGGCTAGCTTGAGTCCAAGTGGTGTGGAGTGCCTGGGACCCACGTCTGAGCATCCCCAGCGCACTTATGGCGGCAATTGCAAACAAAACAGGTGATGGACCGAATGTGGATCAATGTCACACATTCAACCCAGTCCAAAGATCTGGGCCCAAATCCATCATTTTTTTGCACTCCACACCACCCTGGGTTAGACAATGGCGATATGCAAATCAGCTCTGACCCTGTGCCCATTGGGAACAGTCCAGTCCGAACTACAAAAGCCATGTCCTTCCCAGAACGGAATCAAGCATCCGAGGACCGGACCGGTTTCGAGGTAACACCTCTCATCACCCGGCTAGCTTGACTCCAAGTGGTGTGGAGTGCCTGGGACCCACGTCTGAGCATCCCCAGCGCACTTATGGCGGCAATTGCAAACAAAACAGGTGATGGACCGAATGTGGATCAATGTCACACATTCAACCCATTCCAAAGATCTGGGCCCAAATCCATTGTTTTTTTGCACTCCACACCACCCTGAGTTAGACAATGGCGATATGCAAATCAGCTCTGACCCTGTGCCCCATGGGAACAGTCCAGTCCGAACTACAAAAGCCATGTCCTTCCGAGAACGGAATCAAGCATCCGAGGACCGGACCGGTTTCGAGGTAACACCTCTCATCAGCCCGGCTAGCTTGACTCCAAGTGGTGTGGAGTGCCTGGGACCCACGTCTGAGCATCCCCAGCGCACTTATGGCGGCAATTGCAAACAAAACAGGTGATGGACCGAATGTGGATCAATGTCACACATTCAACCCAGTCCAAAGATCTGGGCCCAAATCCATTGTTTTTTTGCACTCCACACCACCCTGGGTTAGACAATGGCGATATGCAAATCAGCTCTGACCCTGTGCCCCATGGGAACAGTCCAGTCCGAACTACAAAAGCCATGTCCTTCACAGAACGGAATCAAGCATCCGAGGACCGGACCGGTTTCGAGGTAACATCTCTCATCAGCCCGGCTAGATTGACTCCAAGTGGTGCCTGGGGCCCACGTCTGAGCATCCCCAGCGCACTTATGGCGGCAATTGCAAACAAAACAGGTGATGGACCGAATGTGGATAAATGTCACACATTCAACCCAGTCCAAAGATCTGGGCCCAAATCCATCGTTTTTTTGCACTCCACACCACCTGGGTTAGACAATGGCGATATGCAAATCACCTCTGACCCTGTGCCCCATGGGAACAGTCCAGTCCGAACTACAAAAGCCATGTCCTTCCCAGAACGGAATCAAGCATCCGAGGACCGGACCGGTTTCGAGGTAACACCTCTCATCAGCCCGGCTAGCATGACTCCAAGTGGTGTGGAGTGCGTGGGACCCACGTCTGAGCATCCCCAGCGCACTTACGCGGCAATTGCAAACAAAACAGGTGATGGACCGAATGTGGATCAATGTCACACATTCAACCCAGTCCAAAGGTCTGGGCCCAAATCCATCGTTTTTTTGCACTCCACACCACCCTGGGTTAGACAATGGCGATATGCAAATCAGCTCTGACCCTGTGCCCCATGGGAACAGTCCAGTCCAAACTACAAAAGCCATGTCCTTCCCAGAACGGAATCAAGCATCCAAGGACCGGGCCGGTTTCGAGGTAACACCTCTCATCAGCCAGGCTAGCTTGACTCCAAGTGGTGTGGAGTGCCTGGGACCCACGTCTGAGCATCCCCAGCGCACTTATGGCGGCAATTGCAAACAAAACAGGTGATGGACCGAATGTGGATCAATGTCACACATTCAACCCAGTCCAAAGATCTGGGCCCAAATCCATCGTTTTTTTGCACTCCACACCACCCTGGGTTAGACAATGGCGATATGCAAATCAGCTCTGACCCTGTGCCCCATGGGAACAGTCCAGTCCGAACTACAAAAGCCATGTCCTTCCCAGAACGGAATCAAGCATCCGAGGACCGGACCGGTTTCGAGGTAACACCTCTCATCAGCCTGGCTAGCTTGACTCCAAGTGGTGTGGAGTGCCTGGGACCCACGTCTGAGCATCCCCAGCGCACTTATGGTGGCAATTGCAAACAAAACAGGTGATGGACCGAATGTGGATCAATGTCACACATTCAACCCAGTCCAAAGATCTGGGCCCAAATCCATCGTTTTTTTGCACTCCACACCACCCTGGGTTAGACAATGGCGATATGCAAATCAGCTCTGACCCTGTGCCCCATGGGAACAGTCCAGTCCGAACTACAAAAGCCATGTCCTTCCCAGAATGGAATCAAGCATCCGAGGACCGGACCGGTTTCGAGGTAACACCTCTCATCAGCCCGGCTAGCTTGACTCCAAGTGGTGTGGAGTGCCTGGGACCCACGTCTGAGCATCCCCAGCGCACTTATGGCGGCAATTGCAAACAAAACAGGTGATGGACCGAATGTGGATCAATGTCACACATTCAACCCAGTCCAAAGATCTGGGCCCAAATCCATCATTTTTTTTGCACTTCACACCACCCTGGGTTAGACAATGGCGATATGCAAATCAGCTCTGACCCTGTGCCCCATGGGAACAGTCCAGTCCGAACTACAAAAGCCATGTCCTTCCCAGAACGGAATCAAGCATCCGAGGAACGGACCGGTTTCGAGGTAACACCTCTCATCAGCCCGGCTAGCTTGACTCCAAGTGGTGTGGAGTGCCTGGGACCCACGTCTGAGCATCCCCAGCGCACTTACGCGGCAATTGCAAACAAAACAGGTGATGGACCGAATGAGGATCAATGTCACACATTCAACCCAGTCCAAAGGTCTGGGCCCAAATCCATCGTTTTTTTGCACTCCACACCACCCTGGGTTAGACAATGGCGATATGCAAATCAGCTCTGACCCTGTGCCCCATGGGAACAGTCCAGTCCGAACTACAAAAGCCATGTCCTTCCCAGAACGGATTTAAGCATCCAAGGACCGGGCCGGTTTCGAGGTAACACCTCTCATCAGCCAGGCTAGCTTGACTCCAAGTGGTGTGGAGTGCCTGGGACCCACGTCTGAGCATCCCCAGCGCACTTATGGCGGCAATTGCAAACAAAACAGGTGATGGACCGAATGTGGATCAATGTCACACATTCAACCCAGTCCAAAGATCTGGGCCCAAATCCATCGTTTTTTTGCACTCCACACCGACCTGGGGATGACAATGGCGATATGCAAATCAGCTCTGACCCTGTGCCCCATGGCAACAGTCCAGTCCGAACTACAAAAGCCATGTCCTTCCCAGAACGGAATCAAGCATCCGAGGAACGGACCGGTTTTGAGGTAACACCTCTCATCAGCCCGGCTAGCTTGACTCCAAGTGGTGTGGAGTGCCTGGGACCCACGTCTGAGCATCCCCAGCGCACTTATGGCGGCAATTGCAAACAAAACAGGTGATGGACCGAATGTGGATCAATGTCACACATTCAACCCAGTCCAAAGATCTGGGCCCAAATCCATCGTTTTTTTGCACTCTACACCACCCTGGGTTAGACAATGGCGATATGCAAATCAGCTCTGACCCTGTGCCCCATGGGAACAGTCCAGTCCGAACTACAAAAGCCATGTCCTTCCCAGAATGGAATCAAGCATCCGAGGACCGGACCGGTTTCGAGGTAACACCTCTCATCAGCCCGGCTAGCTTGACTCCAAGTGGTGTGGAGTGCCTGGGACCCACGTCTGAGCATCCCCAGCGCACTTATGGTGGCAATTGCAAACAAAACAGGTGATGGACCAAATGTGGATCAATGTCACACATTCAACCCAGTCCAAAGATCTGGGCCCAAATCCATCGTTTTTTTGCACTCCACACCACCCTGGGTTAGACAATGGCGATATGCAAATCAGCTCTGACCCTGTGCCCCATGGGAACAGTCCAGTCCGAACTACAAAAGCCATGTCCTTCCCAGAACGGAATCAAGCATCCGAGGACCGGACCGGTTTCGAGGTAACACCTCTCATCAGCCCGGCTAGCTTGACTCCAAGTGGTGTGGAGTGCCTGCGACCCACGTCTGAGCATCCCCAGCGCACTTATGGCGGCAATTGCAAAGAAAACAGGTGATGGACCGAATGTGGATCAATGTCACACATTCAACCCAGTCCAAAGATCTGGGCCCAAATCCATCGTTTTTTTGCACTCCACACCACCCTGGGTCAGACAATGGCGATATGCAAATCAGCTCTGACCCTGTGCCCCATGGGAACAGTCCAGTCCGAACTACAAAAGCCATGTCCTTCCCAGAACGGAATCAAGCATCCGAGGACCGGGCCGGTTTCGAGGTAACACCTCTGATCAGCCCGGCTAGCTTGAGTCCAAGTGGTGTGGAGTGCCTGGGACCCACGTCTGAGCATCCCCAGCGCACTTATGGCGGCAATTGCAAACAAAACAGGTGATGGACCGAATGTGGATCAATGTCACACATTCAACCCAGTCCAAAGATCTGGGCCCAAATCCATCGTTTTTTTGCACTCCACACCACCCTGGGTTAGACAATGGCGATATGCAAATCAGCTCTGACCCTGTGCCCCATGGGAACAGTCCAGTCCGAACTAAAAAAAGTATGTCCTTCCCAGAACGGAATCAAGCATCCGAGGACCGGACCGGTTTCGAGGTAACACCTCTCATCAGCCCGGCTAGCTTGACTCCAAGTGGTGTGGAGTGCCTGGGACCCACGTCTGAGCATCCCCAGCGCACTTATGGCGGCAATTGCAAACAAAACAGGTGATGGACCGAATGTGGATCAATGTCACACATTCAACCCAGTCCAAAGATCTGGGCCCAAATCCATCGTTTTTTTGCACTCCACACCACCCTGGGTTAGACAATGGCGATATGCAAATCAGCTCTGACCCTGTGCCCATTGGGAACAGTCCAGTCCGAACTACAAAAGCCATGTCCTTCCCAGAACGGAATCAAGCATCCGAGGACCGGACCGGTTTCGAGGTAACACCTCTCATCAGCTTGCTTGACTCCAAGTGGTGTGGAGTGCCTGGGACCCACGTCTGAGCATCCCCAGCGCACTTATGGCGGCAATTGCAAACAAAACAGGTGATGGACCGAATGTGGATCAATGTCACACATTCAACCCATTCCAAAGATCTGGGCCCAAATCCATTGTTTTTTTGCACTCCACACCACCCTGAGTTAGACAATGGCGATATGCAAATCAGCTCTGACCCTGTGCCCCATGGGATCAGTCCAGTCCAAACTACAAAAGACATGTCCTTCCGAGAACGGAATCAAGCATCCGAGGACCGGACCGGTTTCGAGGTAACACCTCTCATCAGCCCGGCTAGCTTGACTCCAAGTGGTGTGGAGTGCCTGGGACCCACGTCTGAGCATCCCCAGCGTACTTATGGCGGCAATTGCAAACAAAACAGGTGATGGACCGAATGTGGATCAATGTCACACATTCAACCCAGTCCAAAGATCTGGGCCCAAATCCATAGTTTTTTTGCACTCCACACCACCCTGGGTTAGACAATGGCGATATGCAAATCAGCTCTGACCCTGTGCCCCATGGGAACAGTCCAGTCCGAACTACAAAAGCCATGTCCTTCCCAGAACGGAATCAAGCATCCGAGGACCGGACCGGTTTCGAGGTAACACCTCTCATCAGCCCGGCTAGCTTGACTCCAAGTGGTGTGGAGTGCCTGGGACCCACGTCTGAGCATCCCCAGCACACTTATGTCGGCAATTGCAAACAAAACAGGTGATGGACCGAGTGTGGATTAATGTCACACATTCAACCCAGTCCAAAGATCTGGGCCCAAATCCATAATTTTTTTGCACTCCACACCACCCTGGGTTAGACAATGGCGATATGCAAATCAGCTCCGACCCTGTGCCCCATGGGAACAGTCCAGTCCGAACTACAAAAGCCATGTCCTTCCCAGAAAGGAATCAAGCATCCGAGGACCGGACCGGTTTCGAGGTAACATCTCTCATCAGCCCGGATAGCTTGACTCCAAGTGGTGTGGAGTGCCTGGGACCCACGTCTGAGCATCCCCAGCGCACTTATGGCGGCAATTGCAAAGAAAACAGGTGATGGACCGAATGTGGATCAATGTCACACATTCAACCCATTCCAAAGATCTGGGCCCAAATCCATTGTTTTTTTGCACTCCACACCACCCTGAGTTAGACAATGGCGATATGCAAATCAGCTCTGACCCTGTGCCCCATGGGAACAGTCCAGTCCGAACTACAAAAGCCATGTCCTTCCGAGAACGGAATCAAGCATCCGAGGACCGGACCGGTTTCGAGGTAACACCTCTCATCAGCCCGGCTAGCTTGACTCCAAGTGGTGTGGAGTGCCTGGGACCCACGTCTGAGCATCCCCAGCGCACTTATGGCGGCAATTGCAAACAAAACAGGTGATGGACCGAATGTGGATCAATGTCACACATTCAACCCAGTCCAAAGATCTGGGCCCAAATCCATTGTTTTTTTGCACTCCACACCACCCTGGGTTAGACAATGGCGATATGCAAATCAGCTCTGACCCTGTGCCCCATGGGAACAGTCCAGTCCGAACTACAAAAGCCATGTCCTTCACAGAACGGAATCAAGCATCCGAGGACCGGACCGGTTTCGAGGTAACATCTCTCATCAGCCCGGCTAGCTTGACTCCAAGTGGTGCCTGGGGCCCACGTCTGAGCATCCCCAGCGCACTTATGGCGGCAATTGCAAACAAAACAGGTGATGGACCGAATGTGGATAAATGTCACACATTCAACCCAGTCCAAAGATCTGGGCCCAAATCCATCGTTTTTTTGCACTCCACACCACCTGGGTTAGACAATGGCGATATGCAAATCACCTCTGACCCTGTGCCCCATGGGAACAGTCCAGTCCGAACTACAAAAGCCATGTCCTTCCCAGAACGGAATCAAGCATCCGAGGACCGGACCGGTTTCGAGGTAACACCTCTCATCAGCCCGGCTAGCTTGACTCCAAGTGGTGTGGAGTGCGTGGGACCCACGTCTGAGCATCCCCAGCGCACTTACGCGGCAATTGCAAACAAAACAGGTGATGGACCGAATGTGGATCAATGTCACACATTCAACCCAGTCCAAAGGTCTGGGCCCAAATCCATCGTTTTTTTGCACTCCACACCACCCTGGGTTAGACAATGGCGATATGCAAATCAGCTCTAACCCTGTGCCCCATGGGAACAGTCCAGTCCAAACTACAAAAGCCATGTCCTTCCCAGAACGGAATCAAGCATCCAAGGACCGGGCCGGTTTCGAGGTAACACCTCTCATCAGCCAGGCTAGCTTGACTCCAAGTGGTGTGGAGTGCCTGGGACCCACGTCTGAGCATCCCCAGCGCACTTATGGCGGCAATTGCAAACAAAACAGGTGATGGACCGAATGTGGATCAATGTCACACATTCAACCCAGTCCAAAGATCTGGGCCCAAATCCATAGTTTTTTTGCACTCCACACCACCCTGGGTTAGACAATGGCGATATGCAAATCAGCTCTGACCCTGTGCCCCATGGGAACAGTCCAGTCCGAACTACAAAAGCCATGTCCTTCCCAGAACGGAATCAAGCATCCGAGGACCGGACCGGTTTCGAGGTAACACCTCTCATCAGCCTGGCTAGCTTGACTCCAAGTGGTGTGGAGTGCCTGGGACCCACGTCTGAGCATCCCCAGCGCACTTATGGTGGCAATTGCAAACAAAACAGGTGATGGACCGAATGTGGATCAATGTCACACATTCAACCCAGTCCAAAGATCTGGGCCCAAATCCATCGTTTTTTTGCACTCCACACCACCCTGGGTTAGACAATGGCGATATGCAAATCAGCTCTGACCTTGTGCCCCATGGGAACAGTCCAGTCCGAACTACAAAAGCCATGTCCTTCCCAGAATGGAATCAAGCATCCGAGGACCGGACCGGTTTCGAGGTAACACCTCTCATCAGCCCGGCTAGCTTGACTCCAAGTGGTGTGGAGTGCCTGGGACCCACGTCTGAGCATCCCCAGCGCACTTATGGCGGCAATTGCAAACAAAACAGGTGATGGACCGAATGTGGATCAATGTCACACATTCAACCCAGTCCAAAGATCTGGGCCCAAATCCATCATTTTTTTGCACTTCACACCACCCTGGGTTAGACAATGGCGATATGCAAATCAGCTCTGACCCTGTGCCCCATGGGAACAGTCCAGTCCGAACTACAAAAGCCATGTCCTTCCCAGAACGGAATCAAGCATCCAAGGAACGGACCGGTTTCAAGGTAACACCTCTCATCAGCCCGGCTAGCTTGACTCCAAGTGGTGTGGAGTGCCTGGGACCCACGTCTGAGCATCCCCAGCGCACTTACGCGGCAATTGCAAACAAAACAGGTGATGGACCGAATGAGGATCAATGTCACACATTCAACCCAGTCCAAAGGTCTGGGCCCAAATCCATCGTTTTTTTGCACTCCACACCACCCTGGGTTAGACAATGGCGATATGCAAATCAGCTCTGACCCTGTGCCCCATGGGAACAGTCCAGTCCGAACTACAAAAGCCATGTCCTTCCCAGAACGGATTTAAGCATCCAAGGACCGGGCCGGTTTCGAGGTAACACCTCTCATCAGCCAGGCTAGCTTGACTCCAAGTGGTGTGGAGTGCCTGGGACCCACGTCTGAGCATCCCCAGCGCACTTATGGCGGCAATTGCAAACAAAACAGGTGATGGACCGAATGTGGATCAATGTCACACATTCAACCCAGTCCAAAGATCTGGGCCCAAATCCATCGTTTTTTTGCACTCCACACCACCCTGGGGTAGACAATGGCGATATGCAAATCAGCTCTGACCCTGTGCCCCATGGCAACAGTCCAGTCCGAACTACAAAAGCCATGTCCTTCCCAGAACGGAATCAAGCATCCGAGGAACGGACCGGTTTTGAGGTAACACCTCTCATCAGCCCGGCTAGCTTGACTCCAAGTGGTGTGGAGTGCCTGGGACCCACGTCTGAGCATCCCCAGCGCACTTATGGCGGCAATTGCAAACAAAACAGGTGATGGACCGAATGTGGATCAATGTCACACATTCAACCCAGTCCAAAGATCTGGGCCCAAATCCATCGTTTTTTTGCACTCTACACCACCCTGGGTTAGACAATGGCGATATGCAAATCAGCTCTGACCCTGTGCCCCATGGGAACAGTCCAGTCCGAACTACAAAAGCCATGTCCTTCCCAGAATGGAATCAAGCATCCGAGGACCGGACCGGTTTCGAGGTAACACCTCTCATCAGCCCGGCTAGCTTGACTCCAAGTGGTGTGGAGTGCCTGGGACCCACGTCTGAGCATCCCCAGCGCACTTATGGTGGCAATTGCAAACAAAACAGGTGATGGACCAAATGTGGATCAATGTCACACATTCAACCCAGTCCAAAGATCTGGGCCCAAATCCATCGTTTTTTTGCACTCCACACCACCCTGGGTTAGACAATGGCGATATGCAAATCAGCTCTGACCCTGTGCCCCATGGGAACAGTCCAGTCCAAACTACAAAAGCCATGTCCTTCCCAGAACGGAATCAAGCATCCGAGGACCAGACCGGTTTCGAGGTAACACCTCTCAGCAGCCCGGCTAGCTTGACTCCAAGTGGTGTGGAGTGCCTGAGACCCACGTCTGAGCATCGCCAGCGCACTTATGGCGGCAATTGCAAACAAAACAGGTGATGGACCGAATGTGGATCAATGTGACACATTCAACCCAGTCCAAAGATCTGGGCCCAAATCCATCGTTTTTTTGCACTCCACACCACCCTGGGTCAGACAATGGCGATATGCAAATCAGCTCTGACCCTGTGCCCCATGGGAACAGTCCAGTCCGAACTACAAAAGCCATGTCCTTCCCAGAACGGAATCAAGCATCCGAGGACCGGGCCGGTTTCGAGGTAACACCTCTGATCAGCCCGGCTAGCTTGAGTCCAAGTGGTGTGGAGTGCCTGGGACCCACGTCTGAGCATCCCCAGCGCACTTATGGCGGCAATTGCAAACAAAACAGGTGATGGACCGAATGTGGATCAATGTCACACATTCAACCCAGTCCAAAGATCTGGGCCCAAATCCATCGTTTTTTTGCACTCCACACCACCCTGGGTTAGACAATGGCGATATGCAAATCAGCTCTGACCCTGTGCCCCATGGGAACAGTCCAGTCCGAACTAAAAAAAGTATGTCCTTCCCAGAACGGAATCAAGCATCCGAGGACCGGACCGGTTTCGAGGTAACACCTCTCATCAGCCCGGCTAGCTTGACTCCAAGTGGTGTGGAGTGCCTGGGACCCACGTCTGAGCATCCCCAGCGCACTTATGGCGGCAATTGCAAAGAAAACAGGTGATGGACCGAATGTGGATCAATGTCACACATTCAACCCAGTCCAAAGATCTGGGCCCAAATCCATCGTTTTTTTGCACTCCACACCACCCTGGGTCAGACAATGGCGATATGCAAATCAGCTCTGACCCTGTGCCCCATGGGAACAGTCCAGTCCGAACTACAAAAGCCATGTCCTTCCCAGAACGGAATCAAGCATCCGAGGACCGGGCCGGTTTCGAGGTAACACCTCTGATCAGCCCGGCTAGCTTGAGTCCAAGTGGTGTGGAGTGCCTGGGACCCACGTCTGAGCATCCCCAGCGCACTTATGGCGGCAATTGCAAACAAAACAGGTGATGGACCGAATGTGGATCAATGTCACACATTCAACCCATTCCAAAGATCTGGGCCCAAATCCATCATTTTTTTGCACTCCACACCACCCTGAGTTAGACAATGGCGATATGCAAATCAGCTCTGACCCTGTGCCCCATGGGATCAGTCCAGTCCAAACTACAAAAGACATGTCCTTCCGAGAACGGAATCAAGCATCCGAGGACCGGACCGGTTTCGAGGTAACACCTCTCATCAGCCCGGCTAGCTTGACTCCAAGTGGTGTGGAGTGCCTGGTACCCACGTCTGAGCATCCCCAGCGTACTTATGGCGGCAATTGCAAACAAAACAGGTGATGGACCGAATGTGGATCAATGTCACACATTCAACCCAGTCCAAAGATCTGGGCCCAAATCCATAGTTTTTTTGCACTCCACACCACCCTGGGTTAGACAATGGCGATATGCAAATCAGCTCTGACCCTGTGCCCCATGGGAACAGTCCAGTCCGAACTACAAAAGCCATGTCCTTCCCAGAACGGAATCAAGCATCCGAGGACCGGACCGGTTTCGAGGTAACACCTCTCATCAGCCCGGCTAGCTTGACTCCAAGTGGTGTGGAGTGCCTGGGACCCACGTCTGAGCATCCCCAGCACACTTATGTCGGCAATTGCAAACAAAACAGGTGATGGACCGAGTGTGGATTAATGTCACACATTCAACCCAGTCCAAAGATCTGGGCCCAAATCCATAATTTTTTTGCACTCCACACCACCCTGGGTTAGACAATGGCGATATGCAAATCAGCTCCGACCCTGTGCCCCATGGGAACAGTCCAGTCCGAACTACAAAAGCCATGTCCTTCCCAGAAAGGAATCAAGCATCCGAGGACCGGACCGGTTTCGAGGTAACATCTCTCATCAGCCCGGATAGCTTGACTCCAAGTGGTGTGGAGTGCCTGGGACCCACGTCTGAGCATCCCCAGCGCACTTATGGCGGCAATTGCAAAGAAAACAGGTGATGGACCGAATGTGGATCAATGTCACACATTCAACCCATTCCAAAGATCTGGGCCCAAATCCATTGTTTTTTTGCACTCCACACCACCCTGAGTTAGACAATGGCGATATGCAAATCAGCTCTGACCCTGTGCCCCATGGGAACAGTCCAGTCCGAACTACAAAAGCCATGTCCTTCCGAGAACGGAATCAAGCATCCGAGGACCGGACCGGTTTCGAGGTAACACCTCTCATCAGCCCGGCTAGCTTGACTCCAAGTGGTGTGGAGTGCCTGGGACCCACGTCTGAGCATCCCCAGCGCACTTATGGCGGCAATTGCAAACAAAACAGGTGATGGACCGAATGTGGATCAATGTCACACATTCAACCCAGTCCAAAGATCTGGGCCCAAATCCATTGTTTTTTTGCACTCCACACCACCCTGGGTTAGACAATGGCGATATGCAAATCAGCTCTGACCCTGTGCCCCATGGGAACAGTCCAGTCCGAACTACAAAAGCCATGTCCTTCACAGAACGGAATCAAGCATCCGAGGACCGGACCGGTTTCGAGGTAACATCTCTCATCAGCCCGGCTAGCTTGACTCCAAGTGGTGCCTGGGGCCCACGTCTGAGCATCCCCAGCGCACTTATGGCGGCAATTGCAAACAAAACAGGTGATGGACCGAATGTGGATAAATGTCACACATTCAACCCAGTCCAAAGATCTGGGCCCAAATCCATCGTTTTTTTGCACTCCACACCACCTGGGTTAGACAATGGCGATATGCAAATCACCTCTGACCCTGTGCCCCATGGGAACAGTCCAGTCCGAACTACAAAAGCCATGTCCTTCCCAGAACGGAATCAAGCATCCGAGGACCGGACCGGTTTCGAGGTAACACCTCTCATCAGCCTGGCTAGCTTGACTCCAAGTGGTGTGGAGTGCCTGGGACCCACGTCTGAGCATCCCCAGCGCACTTATGGTGGCAATTGCAAACAAAACAGGTGATGGACCGAATGTGGATCAATGTCACACATTCAACCCAGTCCAAAGATCTGGGCCCAAATCCATCGTTTTTTTGCACTCCACACCACCCTGGGTTAGACAATGGCGATATGCAAATCAGCTCTGACCTTGTGCCCCATGGGAACAGTCCAGTCCGAACTACAAAAGCCATGTCCTTCCCAGAATGGAATCAAGCATCCGAGGACCGGACCGGTTTCGAGGTAACACCTCTCATCAGCCCGGCTAGCTTGACTCCAAGTGGTGTGGAGTGCCTGGGACCCACGTCTGAGCATCCCCAGCGCACTTATGGCGGCAATTGCAAACAAAACAGGTGATGGACCGAATGTGGATCAATGTCACACATTCAACCCAGTCCAAAGATCTGGGCCCAAATCCATCATTTTTTTGCACTTCACACCACCCTGGGTTAGACAATGGCGATATGCAAATCAGCTCTGACCCTGTGCCCCATGGGAACAGTCCAGTCCGAACTACAAAAGCCATGTCCTTCCCAGAACGGAATCAAGCATCCAAGGAACGGACCGGTTTCAAGGTAACACCTCTCATCAGCCCGGCTAGCTTGACTCCAAGTGGTGTGGAGTGCCTGGGACCCACGTCTGAGCATCCCCAGCGCACTTACGCGGCAATTGCAAACAAAACAGGTGATGGACCGAATGAGGATCAATGTCACACATTCAACCCAGTCCAAAGGTCTGGGCCCAAATCCATCGTTTTTTTGCACTCCACACCACCCTGGGTTAGACAATGGCGATATGCAAATCAGCTCTGACCCTGTGCCCCATGGGAACAGTCCAGTCCGAACTACAAAAGCCATGTCCTTCCCAGAACGGATTTAAGCATCCAAGGACCGGGCCGGTTTCGAGGTAACACCTCTCATCAGCCAGGCTAGCTTGACTCCAAGTGGTGTGGAGTGCCTGGGACCCACGTCTGAGCATCCCCAGCGCACTTATGGCGGCAATTGCAAACAAAACAGGTGATGGACCGAATGTGGATCAATGTCACACATTCAACCCAGTCCAAAGATCTGGGCCCAAATCCATCGTTTTTTTGCACTCCACACCACCCTGGGGTAGACAATGGCGATATGCAAATCAGCTCTGACCCTGTGCCCCATGGCAACAGTCCAGTCCGAACTACAAAAGCCATGTCCTTCCCAGAACGGAATCAAGCATCCGAGGAACGGACCGGTTTTGAGGTAACACCTCTCATCAGCCCGGCTAGCTTGACTCCAAGTGGTGTGGAGTGCCTGGGACCCACGTCTGAGCATCCCCAGCGCACTTATGGCGGCAATTGCAAACAAAACAGGTGATGGACCGAATGTGGATCAATGTCACACATTCAACCCAGTCCAAAGATCTGGGCCCAAATCCATCGTTTTTTTGCACTCTACACCACCCTGGGTTAGACAATGGCGATATGCAAATCAGCTCTGACCCTGTGCCCCATGGGAACAGTCCAGTCCGAACTACAAAAGCCATGTCCTTCCCAGAATGGAATCAAGCATCCGAGGACCGGACCGGTTTCGAGGTAACACCTCTCATCAGCCCGGCTAGCTTGACTCCAAGTGGTGTGGAGTGCCTGGGACCCACGTCTGAGCATCCCCAGCGCACTTATGGTGGCAATTGCAAACAAAACAGGTGATGGACCAAATGTGGATCAATGTCACACATTCAACCCAGTCCAAAGATCTGGGCCCAAATCCATCGTTTTTTTGCACTCCACACCACCCTGGGTTAGACAATGGCGATATGCAAATCAGCTCTGACCCTGTGCCCCATGGGAACAGTCCAGTCCAAACTACAAAAGCCATGTCCTTCCCAGAACGGAATCAAGCATCCGAGGACCAGACCGGTTTCGAGGTAACACCTCTCAGCAGCCCGGCTAGCTTGACTCCAAGTGGTGTGGAGTGCCTGAGACCCACGTCTGAGCATCGCCAGCGCACTTATGGCGGCAATTGCAAACAAAACAGGTGATGGACCGAATGTGGATCAATGTGACACATTCAACCCAGTCCAAAGATCTGGGCCCAAATCCATCGTTTTTTTGCACTCCACACCACCCTGGGTCAGACAATGGCGATATGCAAATCAGCTCTGACCCTGTGCCCCATGGGAACAGTCCAGTCCGAACTACAAAAGCCATGTCCTTCCCAGAACGGAATCAAGCATCCGAGGACCGGGCCGGTTTCGAGGTAACACCTCTGATCAGCCCGGCTAGCTTGAGTCCAAGTGGTGTGGAGTGCCTGGGACCCACGTCTGAGCATCCCCAGCGCACTTATGGCGGCAATTGCAAACAAAACAGGTGATGGACCGAATGTGGATCAATGTCACACATTCAACCCAGTCCAAAGATCAGGGCCCAAATCCATCGTTTTTTTGCACTCCACACTGAGGTTCCGTGACGGTTCCGTGACAATTTGAACCCGTGTTTTCAAGTTTGTCGGAAATACATAAAAATGGTATCAGTGAACCGCAAATGATCCATCTAGTATATCCTAGTGTTTTTCGCCACGCTACAAGTAAGAGCACTCCTGTTATGAACACATTTCTGATCTACCCATGGCATCCATCTTAGATCGTGGCCGCCATTTTGTGGTTCCTTGCCCTCACATATGCAATAGCCTCTGATCATTTCATTCACTTCACTTTGATTAAGGACACGTAGCCTTAGCCGGAGATTCACCTCTTACATGACACGTGCACCTTAAACCAGATCACGCTGAAGCTGCATGACTCGACAAAGGTTGCCTCCTCTGCCCGAGGCCAGCCCACCTGAACTGGTTTTCCTGTCCATTGTACCTGATCATGATTAGGCGGCCGAAGCCGGTAGCCTTGCCCATTTACAACCTACAAACATCTCTTATCCCGCTTTTCTATCTTCTGCATCTGGCTCTGCTCCTTTCCTTCTGGGCTTTTATTAGGGGGAGGTAACGAACTTTATGATGAGGCGGTCCGGGTCTTGAATGCAATATTGACATGGGATTGTGATGGACTGGTGGGAACCCCTCTTCGTGATGTTTGGTATCAGATATTATCGACAGTTCCTGTGTAACGCCAAATATTTATTGTTTAGAGACACAAAAGGTTTGGAATGTACCGACATGTGAAATATTTGCCTAGAGCACAATTTTTGGTATATAAGGAGCAACCCTCAATGTACAAATCGAACAGTCTCCTGAATTCTGCCCGTGTGTAGATTCTGTGACCTCTGTGTCCCTGCAGTAATAAACCTTTGGTCTTTGACGCCACCATCGAGAAGCCCGTGTTTCTGTTCATTTGTGCACCAAGGCAGGTGGGACTCCGGGGTCTTTGGGTGTTGTACCCTGACACCTCTGGACGGAACCAAAAAGTCCAGAACTCCAATTGGCGCCCAACGTGGGGCGACGTCATTCGGTACCGGTCCAAAAGCCTGAAGAGTTCGAGAAACTTCGTGTGAAGATTCCTGAGGGAGGCGCCCCACTTCATCGATCCCGGCATATCGCAAAAGTGGCCCTGAAGTTCTCTTCCACGAGGGTTCCCGTTCAGGACGGCTGCAGTGGGCCGTTGCCTTGACCGTCGCCCTGTCTTGGACCCGAAGTGGTGCAGTCCTTAGTACAGCGAAACGTGACGGGTTTCTCCTTGGTGACGTCTTCAGTGACTCAGTTAAGTATTTAGTGATAGCTAGCTGGTTACTTTTGTGAGGATTGTTAAAAATCCTTGATCGGTTCTTGGTTTGGTTTGGTTTTGTAAGATTATCTTTGGTTGTTCTAATTACGATAATCTATTTGGTTCAGTTTTGGGTATCGATACATCAGTTCGTTTTTGGTAGGCCTAAGTTCTTGGTTCAAGTGCACAATTTGTTCCGTGTTTGTTTGTTTTGTGTTCCGGACTGAAAATGGTAAGTCGGAAAATGTTGTCTTGTTTTAGTTGCAACAGTGACTCACAATTAGAGGATTCCTGTCTGGTTCCTCCGATTGGGACTCCCCTATATGACCTATATTGTAAGTATGGTGTGGGTCCTATAACTTATAATGAGATATGGGTCCGTTATTGTAAGAAGGATGGTGTCCTTAGTTGGCCACTGCATGGTAGTTTTGAACAAGAGATTCTCGACAATTTAGAAGCGAAATTGTTTAGGAAGAAAGCCCGGCCGGCAATGTTTGACTCTTTTCGTTATTGGCGGAAAGAATCCAAACAGAGAGAAATGAAAAGGTTGAAAAAAGAGCAAAAAGAACTAGAAGAGTTAACTCTAGAGCAAGCGACTAAACAGTTGCAGGCTGACGAGTGTGAGAAAGCCATAGATGTAGCCATTAGAGAGCGTAACTTAGCGATTGACAAGTGCTATCCTGCCTTGCCATCGAAAATGGCTAAGATATTGGAGGATACCGAAAACGACCCTCTGCTATCTTATCTGTTACGGTCGCCTCCACCGTACGCACAAGGTGCTGCGGCTCCACTTATACCGAATGTTCAATTGCCGGTTGCTGGACAACCTGGTGTCCTTGTTCCTCAGAATCAAGTTCCTATACCTCCTGTGGTGAATGTAAATGTTCCTACAGCTCCTCCTCTTCCCGCACTGCCCGCTCCTATACCTACCACTGTACCTATTGGTCCTCAAACTATTTTCCTCGATACTCCTACTGTTTCGTCATCTATTCCTACCTCTACTGCATTCTCTATGTCTGCGAGTGTACTAACTCCACTTTCTGTTCGTCGAAGAATCACTGATTCTGTTACTAATATGCTGTCGCCTATATATAAAACCTTGATTAAGACTCCTACTCCTGACTCTGTTCAGAGACGGAGTCAGCTTCCAAGTACTGAGGAACGGGGAGTTTTAGACTCCACGGCTCTCAGATGGATTACAAAAGTTAGAAGATATAGTACGAGAGATGTGTTAGAGACATTTATGCAATGGGGAGAGCCAACGCAGCGATACGTCTTCGACGAGATGTGCTCGTTGTTGCGTGAGGAAATAGAAGAAGACGATGTCGAATCAGATTTGGAAGATTTAATTAAAGTTCAAAAAGAGTTTGCTGCTGGAATGATAGTGGGCGATAATATAAAGGAAGCGATGGAACTCATTTTGAGTTTTAGGATTGATCCATCTCTTCGTTCCCCGAGAGATTTAGAGAAAGGTAGAATGAAGCCAAGTCGCCAATATCCTATGAGGGAAGTTCCTCCAATTTGGCGCGAAGCAGTACAACGTGATGATAATGCGGGTATTGCAGCTGCTCCAGCACAGTTCCAAAGAGTATGGATACATATTCCGTGGAAGCGAGCAGAAGTGTTAGCAGTGAAACAGGCCTTGCCAGATCCACGTAAAAATCCAGCCGGATATTACAAGGAATTAACACAGACAGTTGAGGCTTGTATAATGAACTTAGCCGACATTGATATGTTATTTGGCAATGTAGTTCCACAACCAGTGTGGGCTAAAATACGTAGAGAGGATCATCAGGCTGCTTTAGGTGGTGATTGGGCAGCTATCACTGCAGCAGATGCTCAACAAACAGGTGGTGCGAAACCCGAACCCCTAATTGCTAATCTTCCTGGCAGAATAATAGATTTAATGAAGACTCTGATGCCAGCATTGCGTGTTAATTGGGATAAATTATCCGCATGCAAGCAGAAGAAAGACGAAAGTGTCTCCGACTTCTTCACGAGGTTCGAAGAGACTTTTGTAGACCATAGTGGTCAGGATATGAGCACTGAAGGAGGACAGAGATTGTTTGTCGATAAATTTGTGCATAATTTGTTACCCGAATTATGCAATAAATTGAAAGACTCAGAAAGTGCGTGGGCTGTATCTACGACAGCGCAAATACTTGCGACTGCACAGTACTATGAAAATAGGGATAAAGAGGAAAAGGAGAAATCAGAGAAGAAAACGAAAGATTTAAAAACTAAAGTTCTTTTACAGCAGGCGTATCCGCCTCGCACGAATCAGACTAATATGCAACAGAATTCGTATCAAAAGACAGATTATAATCCGACCAGGCCTCAATACCAGTGGAATCAGTGTGCGTACTGTAAGAAAGAGGGTCACTATAAAAATGATTGTCAGATTTTAGCGCAAAATAATGCGGCAGCAGCTCAGAGAGGTCGTGGTGGTTTTGCACAGAATTCTAGAGGTCGGGGACGAGGTGCTATGCCTCCACAAACGAATGATCGTCCTTCTAATCACTTTGATCAACGAAATGTACAGTCAGCTCAACAGAATAGATCTCAGCAATATCTTGTTGAGGATTATTGTGAAGTTGAAGAGGGATTTCAACAAAATGGGTACTAGGACAGCCATGGACGGAGAGAGGGAGTAGTATCAGTTCCAGTGGATCAGAGTGGGCCTTATGTCGCAGTAGCAACATCAGGTGTAGTCGAACCGTTTCTGTTGGATACTGGTGCCGCAAAAAGTTCTATCATGCATGCGAAACTCCCTGGCGCACCTTTGTCTGGCTCAACAAATGTTTCCGTAGGTTTTTCAGGCGCCCCTGTGTACAACCCGATATCTGGTCCTTTGTCTATTTCTGTTGGACCGTGTCAATTGAAAGCACCCTTAATTTTGACGACAGGTTGTAATGAAAATCTGCTTGGTTTAGATTTGTTAAAACGACTATATGCGACATTGTACTGTTCTCCGGAAGGAGTACAGCTTACTTTGGGTAAAAGACTCACCTCTCCGATGTACTTGTCAATGGACGCACTCCCGCCGGAGCTACGTTCACTCCCTGATTCTCTTTGGGCGACTGGTCCCAATGATGTAGGTCTACTAGAGATTCCACCGTATGTAGTAACTTTGAAAGCGAATGTGAAATTTCCAAGAATTCCTCAATATAAAATATCGAATGAAGGTGAGCGTGCACTCTTATTGATTGTGCAAGATTTGATTACAAAAGGTGTGGTTGAAGAAACGCGAGGAAATGTTTGTAATAGTCCTGTATTGCCGATTTTGAAACGAACTGATCCTACAAAGCCTCCAGTCTATAGGTTTGTCATAGACCTTAGAGAAGTTAATAAGATTGTAATTCCGCAAGTTTCCTGTAGTGCCAGACATTACTGCCTTGCTAACATTGATTCCCGCTACAGCCAATTGGTTCTCAGTCATCGACTTGAAGAATGCCTTTTTCAGCATTCCGATAGCCGAGGAAAGCAGAGATATTTTTGGCTTCTGTTTAGGAGGTCGCAGTTTCAGATTTAAACGCGCTCCACAAGGCTACTGTGAAAGTCCATCTATTTACAGTCAAGCTTTAAAAAGCCAGTTAGATTCTTTTGTCCTTCCTCCAGGTTCTGCCCTAGTACAGTACGTAGACGATCTTTTGGTGGCTGCCGATGACAAGGAAACTTGCAAGGCAGCTACAATTTCACTATTGCATCATTTGTCTAATTTGAATCATAAGGTGTCACCTTCCAAAATGCAATATTGCTGCCAAGAAGTAACCTACTTAGGTCATCTCTTGTCAAAGGAGGGAAGGAAGTTGACCCCAGAAAGAATAAAAGCAATTACGCAGATGAGTGTTCCACGCACACAGAGGGAAGTACGTGCCTTTCTAGGTATTACCTCTTACTGTAGGCAATGGATCCCAAATTTTTCACTTTTAGCAAAGCCATTGGTAGCTTTGACTGGGAAAAATGTTCCGAGTCCGGTGCCATGGTCTGATGAATGTCAAAAGAGTTTTGCTGAATTACGAAAAGCTTTGTGTTCAGCTCCTGTATTGGGCACACCTGATTACAGTAAGCCATTCACGCTCTACGTTCACGAAAGAGAAGGTTGCGCGTTGAGTGTCTTGACACAGAAGTTTGGTGATAAACAACGCCCTTGTGCGTATTTCTCATCAACATTAGATCCGGTAGCTAGAGCATTGCCTAGTTGTTTGAGGGCTACAGCGGCAGCTGCAGCTTCCATTCGACAATCTGCTGGTTTGGTGATGAACAATATGCTAGTGGTCATGGTTCCTCATGCAGTGGACACACTCATGAACCGAACGAAGACACAACACCTTACTAGTGCGAGATTATCTGGTTACGAGCTGACGTTATTAGCGAGTCATATTCAGATCAAAAGATGCAATGTATTGAACCCAGCAACATTGTTGCCGACTGATCAAGAGTCGAGTGATTCTGAGCCACATGACTGTTATTTCAAAACGGAGGAAGAGACAAAAGGTCGTATCGACTTGAGAGATACTCCTCTATCCGACCCAGATGGTACGCTGTATGTGGACGGGTCATGTTTTAAATTGGAGAATGGTGATGTGACTGCTGCCTACGCGGTAACGACTTTGAAGACGATTGTGGAGACTGCAAGAGTGAGTCAGAATTCTGCCCAAGCTGCAGAGTTAATAGCTCTTACGAGAGCGTGTGTTTTAGCTGAGGGAAAGAGAGTGAATGTGTTTACAGATAGTCAGTACGCATTTGGCGTGGCCCATAGTTTTGGCCGGTTGTGGAGAGAAAGGGGTTTCATTACGTCCCATGGGACTAAGATTCAACATGGTCAGCTAGTTAACGACTTGTTAGAATCTCTAACCTTACCGACTGAAGTTGCGATTGTGAAGTGCAGTGCTCATAAAGCAATCACGGATGATGTTGGTCGGGGAAATGCCTTTGCTGATGAAACCGCTAAACAGACAGCTAGAGACATGATGAGTAGAATGTATGTTGCTACGTCTGCAAGATGGATTGCTGAGTCTGGAATGTGTGAGGACACAATGGAAAGTGTGAAAGAGATTCAGAAAGAAGCGACTGAGGAAGAGAAACGCGTATGGAGAGAAAGTACGGGCAAATTGGACTCGAATGGATGTTGGATCGATTTGACAGAACAGCAGCGTTGGATGTTGCCTGATGCGTATGTGCTTGCAGTAGTGACGATGGCGCATGGAGTGGCGCACATAAGTTCTAAAGGGATATGTAAGATGTTAGCTCCGGTTTGGAAGAATGAGGGAATCAGTAAGTGTGCAGAGAGAGTGGTGAAAAATTGTATGGTGTGCTTGATGCATAATCCTGGCAAGGGAACTCCAACTCCAGCTGGTCATTTTGCTCCTCCTTCCTGTCCCTTTGAAGTAATACAGTTAGACTTCATTCACATGGAACGCTGCAACAATTTAAAATACGTCCTGGTGGTAGTTTGTGCTTTTTCCAGGTGGATAGAAGCATACCCACTAAAGGACAACACTGCTTTATCAACTGCCAAAATTCTTCTCAAAGAATTTTTCCCTAGGTATGGAATGCCACGGATTGTATGGTCAGATAACGGAAGTGAGTTTATAGGGAAAGTTATGCAGAGTGTGTGTGCTGGTCTAGGATTGAAACAAAAATTTCATAGTGCGAACCATCCCCAGTCTGCTGGTTTAGTCGAGGGTTACAATGGCACCCTCAAGCTTAAAATAGCCAAAATTCAAGCATCCACAGGTTTGGCTTGGCCAGACGCACTTCCTTTGGCCTTGTTATCAACGAGAGCAACAGTGCATTCTAGAATAGGGCTTTCTCCATATGAGATTGTATTTGGCCGCCCGGCAAATGTCTGGGGTGTGCCAAGGCCTAAACAATTCTGCTCCATTGAATATCCTATGTTGATAGACTACCTTTATGACTTGACTGCTAAATTAAGTCTTATTCATCAACAGGTTTTTGATGCTTTGCCAAAGCCTCCGGAGAGTCCAGGGCATCAACTGAAACCGGGTGACTTCATAGTGGTCCGGAACTTCGCGAGGACAAAGAATCTTCAGCCTCGCTACATCGGCCCCTTCCAAATCCTGCTGGCAACGAGGACAGCTGTACGTGTTGCTGGCCGGAAGAACTGGATCCACGCTTCTCACGTAAAGCGTGTTCCACTGCCGCTGCCCTACGACGACTGGGTGAAGAAGGGAATTGGTGCCTCCGAATCTGAAATAACTCCAAAATTTGTCACTTTCAGCGATGCCGATTTGATTTCTGACACTTTGAAACGTGACTCTCCTCTTGAAAAGACTACTTTGAACATTGAACATTTGTCTCCAGCATCAGAAGAAACTTTGCCATCTGCGAACGTAAACTCTGCAACAGCTGCTAGTGATACACTATTTTCCGATCAAACAGTACCAGCAAGGAAAAGATACAACCTTAGAAGCCATAAAACGAACTAATAAAGCAGGCAACTGCATATTGTGATTTTGATATTTATATACATTGGACTTTTTTTGCTTTTCAGCCAGGAAGTTTGCTATTGTTTATTGTTTTTAATAAATTGCCTTGCCGTCTGGGTAGCCGTAGGGTCGTGGCTGTGTGCCTAGTTTGAATTTGCAGGGGTCTGACACAAGGTCGATCTTTCTGTTAGTACTGGGAACTCCCAGGGCTGACAGAGGCATTTTCATCTACGTACACATCATCAGTGGTCGCGAGCGGATTGTAGAAGATGGAACTTCCTGCGCTGCAACGAGAAAATGTGATTTACGTTCGCAGAAACAGACTAAATAGAATTCTTCATAGCAAATGTTCCTTGATGCAATGTGCCATTACATTTTTGATTGTTTTAGCAACATTGGTGGGTGGAATTGTCTTAAGCATAAATTTGATTTTTGTGCCAGTTTCTACAGTGCCTCCCCTTGATCCAGCTATTTCCACTGTTTCTTCTATACACTCTTTTCACTCGTTTCCGGAACATGAGCAAGCTCGACGCTCAGAATTCATTAATAATACTTTTGTACAGCTCTTGCACCAACACCAACTGGTAGTTAACACGACAGACTGTTGGGTGTGTGGCTTGATACCTCACACTATGGATAAAGGTATTCCCTATCTGGTTTTGCCTTTCAGCTACAATGGATCATTTCAGGCCCTTCAAACCATCTTTGCTTATGCCCTTGAAACCTATCCTCCACGTCCACCACGCTCCACTAAATATAACTCTGCCAACAAAGCTTTAGTCCAGGGAATTATTGACATGATCAAAGACGTCAATAATACTCCATCTTACCCTAGAGACGAATTGCGAGTATATTTAAGTTGGAATACTTCAGAGTATCGCCTTAGTTTAGGAGAAAGCAAGCGTAAAAGCTCAACTCCAATCTGGGTCGTACCTCACCGAGGTCAGGTCTGTTTGCAAGGTAATGGGAGAAATCCGAGAGCTCAGCTAGGGAGGAGTGAGTGCGTAGAGACTTATGTGTTTCCGGCTAACTCTTCCCCTGCCTTCCTTACTGCCAGGGGTACCTACTTCATCTGTCGAGACAGAGCTTATACATGGTTGCCTACTGACTTTTCAGGTTCATGTTATATTGCTCGATTGTTGCCTCCGACATACACTGCTTCACCGGATTACCACAGAATAAGAGTAGCTAGAGGTGTTTTCAGTAAGGAAGATACCGCTGGTCAGGAAGCTGGAGACTTCTTCAAAGGCTTCCTTCCGTTCTGGGGGCCTATGGCCAATAGTAGAAACATACGTCAGCTAACACGGGTAGTTGAATCTACTATTACCGAAACTGCTGGTGCCCTTAGCAATCTGACAGCTGAGCTTCAGGCGGATAGGCTCATGACATTGCAGAACCGTATGGTTCTAGATGTTATACTTGCAGATCGAGGTGGGGTATGCAGAATGATCCAATCGAGCTGCTGTGTCTTTATTCCTAATAATGCTCCAACAATTTACGAGGCGATCTCTAAGTTGCACAAGATTTCGGACTCCATACATGTAGATGAGGGAAACTGGTCCTTTATGGAGTGGGTTTGGACTCTGATCTCAGCGTGGGGATGGAAGGTTCTGGTGGTCATTGGTGTCATCTTAATATTCCTATTCTCATGTTGTCTGATTATCCAGTGTGGTCCTGCTCTGTGTAGTCTTTGTGCTACAACCTGTTTTAGGAAACCACCTGCATTTGGAGAAAAGACACGAGAAAGGATGATGATACAACAACATGTCACTGACCTGATGAGCATAGAACTAGATTCAGACATAGATTGAGTAATTGCCTATGTAAGGGCAAAAGGAGGGTCTGAGGTTCCGTGACGGTTCCGTGACAATTTGAACCCGTGTTTTCAAGTTTGTCGGAAATACATAAAAATGGTATCAGTGAACCGCAAATGATCCATCTAGTATATCCTAGTGTTTTTCGCCACGCTACAAGTAAGAGCACTCCTGTTATGAACACATTTCTGATCTACCCATGGCATCCATCTTAGATCGTGGCCGCCATTTTGTGGTTCCTTGCCCTCACATATGCAATAGCCTCTGATCATTTCATTCACTTCACTTTGATTAAGGACACGTAGCCTTAGCCGGAGATTCACCTCTTACATGACACGTGCACCTTAAACCAGATCACGCTGAAGCTGCATGACTCGACAAAGGTTGCCTCCTCTGCCCGAGGCCAGCCCACCTGAACTGGTTTTCCTGTCCATTGTACCTGATCATGATTAGGCGGCCGAAGCCGGTAGCCTTGCCCATTTACAACCTACAAACATCTCTTATCCCGCTTTTCTATCTTCTGCATCTGGCTCTGCTCCTTTCCTTCTGGGCTTTTATTAGGGGGAGGTAACGAACTTTATGATGAGGCGGTCCGGGTCTTGAATGCAATATTGACAAGGGATTGTGATGGACTGGTGGGAACCCCTCTTCGTGATGTTTGGTATCAGATATTATCGACAGTTCCTGTGTAACGCCAAATATTTATTGTTTAGAGACACAAAAGGTTTGGAATGTACCGACATGTGAAATATTTGCCTAGAGCACAATTTTTGGTATATAAGGAGCAACCCTCAATGTACAAATCGAACAGTCTCCTGAATTCTGCCCGTGTGTAGATTCTGTGACCTCTGTGTCCCTGCAGTAATAAACCTTTGGTCTTTGACGCCACCATCGAGAAGCCCGTGTTTCTGTTCATTTGTGCACCAAGGCAGGTGGGACTCCGGGGTCTTTGGGTGTTGTACCCTGACACCTCTGGACGGAACCAAAAAGTCCAGAACTCCAACACCACCCTGGGTTAGACAATGGCGATATGCAAATCAGCTCTGACCCTGTGCCCCATGGGAACAGTCCAGTCCGAACTAAAAAAAGTATGTCCTTCCCAGAACGGAATCAAGCATCCGAGGACCGGACCGGTTTCGAGGTAACACCTCTCATCAGCCCGGCTAGCTTGACTCCAAGTGGTGTGGAGTGCCTGGGACCCACGTCTGAGCATCCCCAGCGCACTTATGGCGGCAATTGCAAAGAAAACAGGTGATGGACCGAATGTGGATCAATGTCACACATTCAACCCAGTCCAAAGATCTGGGCCCAAATCCATCGTTTTTTTGCACTCCACACCACCCTGGGTCAGACAATGGCGATATGCAAATCAGCTCTGACCCTGTGCCCCATGGGAACAGTCCAGTCCGAACTACAAAAGCCATGTCCTTCCCAGAACGGAATCAAGCATCCGAGGACCGGGCCGGTTTCGAGGTAACACCTCTGATCAGCCCGGCTAGCTTGAGTCCAAGTGGTGTGGAGTGCCTGGGACCCACGTCTGAGCATCCCCAGCGCACTTATGGCGGCAATTGCAAACAAAACAGGTGATGGACCGAATGTGGATCAATGTCACACATTCAACCCATTCCAAAGATCTGGGCCCAAATCCATCATTTTTTTGCACTCCACACCACCCTGAGTTAGACAATGGCGATATGCAAATCAGCTCTGACCCTGTGCCCCATGGGATCAGTCCAGTCCAAACTACAAAAGACATGTCCTTCCGAGAACGGAATCAAGCATCCGAGGACCGGACCGGTTTCGAGGTAACACCTCTCAGCAGCCCGGCTAGCTTGACTCCAAGTGGTGTGGAGTGCCTGAGACCCACGTCTGAGCATCGCCAGCGCACTTATGGCGGCAATTGCAAACAAAACAGGTGATGGACCGAATGTGGATCAATGTGACACATTCAACCCAGTCCAAAGATCTGGGCCCAAATCCATCGTTTTTTTGCACTCCACACCACCCTGGGTCAGACAATGGCGATATGCAAATCAGCTCTGACCCTGTGCCCCATGGGAACAGTCCAGTCCGAACTACAAAAGCCATGTCCTTCCCAGAACGGAATCAAGCATCCGAGGACCGGGCCGGTTTCGAGGTAACACCTCTGATCAGCCCGGCTAGCTTGAGTCCAAGTGGTGTGGAGTGCCTGGGACCCACGTCTGAGCATCCCCAGCGCACTTATGGCGGCAATTGCAAACAAAACAGGTGATGGACCGAATGTGGATCAATGTCACACATTCAACCCAGTCCAAAGATCAGGGCCCAAATCCATCGTTTTTTTGCACTCCACACCACCCTGGGTTAGACAATGGCGATATGCAAATCAGCTCTGACCCTGTGCCCCATGGGAACAGTCCAGTCCGAACTAAAAAAAGTATGTCCTTCCCAGAACGGAATCAAGCATCCGAGGACCGGACCGGTTTCGAGGTAACACCTCTCATCAGCCCGGCTAGCTTGACTCCAAGTGGTGTGGAGTGCCTGGGACCCACGTCTGAGCATCCCCAGCGCACTTATGGCGGCAATTGCAAAGAAAACAGGTGATGGACCGAATGTGGATCAATGTCACACATTCAACCCAGTCCAAAGATCTGGGCCCAAATCCATCGTTTTTTTGCACTCCACACCACCCTGGGTCAGACAATGGCGATATGCAAATCAGCTCTGACCCTGTGCCCCATGGGAACAGTCCAGTCCGAACTACAAAAGCCATGTCCTTCCCAGAACGGAATCAAGCATCCGAGGACCGGGCCGGTTTCGAGGTAACACCTCTGATCAGCCCGGCTAGCTTGAGTCCAAGTGGTGTGGAGTGCCTGGGACCCACGTCTGAGCATCCCCAGCGCACTTATGGCGGCAATTGCAAACAAAACAGGTGATGGACCGAATGTGGATCAATGTCACACATTCAACCCATTCCAAAGATCTGGGCCCAAATCCATCATTTTTTTGCACTCCACACCACCCTGAGTTAGACAATGGCGATATGCAAATCAGCTCTGACCCTGTGCCCCATGGGATCAGTCCAGTCCAAACTACAAAAGACATGTCCTTCCGAGAACGGAATCAAGCATCCGAGGACCGGACCGGTTTCGAGGTAACACCTCTCATCAGCCCGGCTAGCTTGACTCCAAGTGGTGTGGAGTGCCTGGTACCCACGTCTGAGCATCCCCAGCGTACTTATGGCGGCAATTGCAAACAAAACAGGTGATGGACCGAATGTGGATCAATGTCACACATTCAACCCAGTCCAAAGATCTGGGCCCAAATCCATAGTTTTTTTGCACTCCACACCACCCTGGGTTAGACAATGGCGATATGCAAATCAGCTCTGACCCTGTGCCCCATGGGAACAGTCCAGTCCGAACTACAAATCCATGTCCTTCCCAGAACGGAATCAAGCATCCGAGGACCGGACCGGTTTCGAGGTAACACCTCTCATCAGCCCGGCTAGCTTGACTCCAAGTGGTGTGGAGTGCCTGGGACCCACGTCTGAGCATCCCCAGCACACTTATGTCGGCAATTGCAAACAAAACAGGTGATGGACCGAGTGTGGATTAATGTCACACATTCAACCCAGTCCAAAGATCTGGGCCCAAATCCATAATTTTTTTGCACTCCACACCACCCTGGGTTAGACAATGGCGATATGCAAATCAGCTCCGACCCTGTGCCCCATGGGAACAGTCCAGTCCGAACTACAAAAGCCATGTCCTTCCCAGAAAGGAATCAAGCATCCGAGGACCGGACCGGTTTCGAGGTAACATCTCTCATCAGCCCGGATAGCTTGACTCCAAGTGGTGTGGAGTGCCTGGGACCCACGTCTGAGCATCCCCAGCGCACTTATGGCGGCAATTGCAAAGAAAACAGGTGATGGACCGAATGTGGATCAATGTCACACATTCAACCCATTCCAAAGATCTGGGCCCAAATCCATTGTTTTTTTGCACTCCACACCACCCTGAGTTAGACAATGGCGATATGCAAATCAGCTCTGACCCTGTGCCCCATGGGAACAGTCCAGTCCGAACTACAAAAGCCATGTCCTTCCGAGAACGGAATCAAGCATCCGAGGACCGGACCGGTTTCGAGGTAACACCTCTCATCAGCCCGGCTAGCTTGACTCCAAGTGGTGTGGAGTGCCTGGGACCCACGTCTGAGCATCCCCAGCGCACTTATGGCGGCAATTGCAAACAAAACAGGTGATGGACCGAATGTGGATCAATGTCACACATTCAACCCAGTCCAAAGATCTGGGCCCAAATCCATTGTTTTTTTGCACTCCACACCACCCTGGGTTAGACAATGGCGATATGCAAATCAGCTCTGACCCTGTGCCCCATGGGAACAGTCCAGTCCGAACTACAAAAGCCATGTCCTTCACAGAACGGAATCAAGCATCCGAGGACCGGACCGGTTTCGAGGTAACATCTCTCATCAGCCCGGCTAGCTTGACTCCAAGTGGTGCCTGGGGCCCACGTCTGAGCATCCCCAGCGCACTTATGGCGGCAATTGCAAACAAAACAGGTGATGGACCGAATGTGGATAAATGTCACACATTCAACCCAGTCCAAAGATCTGGGCCCAAATCCATCGTTTTTTTGCACTCCACACCACCTGGGTTAGACAATGGCGATATGCAAATCACCTCTGACCCTGTGCCCCATGGGAACAGTCCAGTCCGAACTACAAAAGCCATGTCCTTCCCAGAACGGAATCAAGCATCCGAGGACCGGACCGGTTTCGAGGTAACACCTCTCATCAGCCCGGCTAGCTTGACTCCAAGTGGTGTGGAGTGCGTGGGACCCACGTCTGAGCATCCCCAGCGCACTTACGCGGCAATTGCAAACAAAACAGGTGATGGACCGAATGTGGATCAATGTCACACATTCAACCCAGTCCAAAGGTCTGGGCCCAAATCCATCGTTTTTTTGCACTCCACACCACCCTGGGTTAGACAATGGCGATATGCAAATCAGCTCTAACCCTGTGCCCCATGGGAACAGTCCAGTCCAAACTACAAAAGCCATGTCCTTCCCAGAACGGAATCAAGCATCCAAGGACCGGGCCGGTTTCGAGGTAACACCTCTCATCAGCCAGGCTAGCTTGACTCCAAGTGGTGTGGAGTGCCTGGGACCCACGTCTGAGCATCCCCAGCGCACTTATGGCGGCAATTGCAAACAAAACAGGTGATGGACCGAATGTGGATCAATGTCACACATTCAACCCAGTCCAAAGATCTGGGCCCAAATCCATAGTTTTTTTGCACTCCACACCACCCTGGGTTAGACAATGGCGATATGCAAATCAGCTCTGACCCTGTGCCCCATGGGAACAGTCCAGTCCGAACTACAAAAGCCATGTCCTTCCCAGAACGGAATCAAGCATCCGAGGACCGGACCGGTTTCGAGGTAACACCTCTCATCAGCCTGGCTAGCTTGACTCCAAGTGGTGTGGAGTGCCTGGGACCCACGTCTGAGCATCCCCAGCGCACTTATGGTGGCAATTGCAAACAAAACAGGTGATGGACCGAATGTGGATCAATGTCACACATTCAACCCAGTCCAAAGATCTGGGCCCAAATCCATCGTTTTTTTGCACTCCACACCACCCTGGGTTAGACAATGGCGATATGCAAATCAGCTCTGACCTTGTGCCCCATGGGAACAGTCCAGTCCGAACTACAAAAGCCATGTCCTTCCCAGAATGGAATCAAGCATCCGAGGACCGGACCGGTTTCGAGGTAACACCTCTCATCAGCCCGGATAGCTTGACTCCAAGTGGTGTGGAGTGCCTGGGACCCACGTCTGAGCATCCCCAGCGCACTTATGGCGGCAATTGCAAACAAAACAGGTGATGGACCGAATGTGGATCAATGTCACACATTCAACCCAGTCCAAAGATCTGGGCCCAAATCCATCATTTTTTTGCACTTCACACCACCCTGGGTTAGACAATGGCGATATGCAAATCAGCTCTGACCCTGTGCCCCATGGGAACAGTCCAGTCCGAACTACAAAAGCCATGTCCTTCCCAGAACGGAATCAAGCATCCAAGGAACGGACCGGTTTCAAGGTAACACCTCTCATCAGCCCGGCTAGCTTGACTCCAAGTGGTGTGGAGTGCCTGGGACCCACGTCTGAGCATCCCCAGCGCACTTACGCGGCAATTGCAAACAAAACAGGTGATGGACCGAATGAGGATCAATGTCACACATTCAACCCAGTCCAAAGGTCTGGGCCCAAATCCATCGTTTTTTTGCACTCCACACCACCCTGGGTTAGACAATGGCGATATGCAAATCAGCTCTGACCCTGTGCCCCATGGGAACAGTCCAGTTCGAACTACAAAAGCCATGTCCTTCCCAGAACGGATTTAAGCATCCAAGGACCGGGCCGGTTTCGAGGTAACACCTCTCATCAGCCAGGCTAGCTTGACTCCAAGTGGTGTGGAGTGCCTGGGACCCACGTCTGAGCATCCCCAGCGCACTTATGGCAGCAATTGCAAACAAAACAGGTGATGGACCGAATGTGGATCAATGTCACACATTCAACCCAGTCCAAAGATCTGGGCCCAAATCCATCGTTTTTTTGCACTCCACACCACCCTGGGGTAGACAATGGCGATATGCAAATCAGCTCTGACCCTGTGCCCCATGGCAACAGTCCAGTCCGAACTACAAAAGCCATGTCCTTCCCAGAACGGAATCAAGCATCCGAGGAACGGACCGGTTTTGAGGTAACACCTCTCATCAGCCCGGCTAGCTTGACTCCAAGTGGTGTGGAGTGCCTGGGACCCACGTCTGAGCATCCCCAGCGCACTTATGGCGGCAATTGCAAACAAAACAGGTGATGGACCGAATGTGGATCAATGTCACACATTCAACCCAGTCCAAAGATCTGGGCCCAAATCCATCGTTTTTTTGCACTCTACACCACCCTGGGTTAGACAATGGCGATATGCAAATCAGCTCTGACCCTGTGCCCCATGGGAACAGTCCAGTCCGAACTACAAAAGCCATGTCCTTCCCAGAATGGAATCAAGCATCCGAGGACCGGACCGGTTTCGAGGTAACACCTCTCATCAGCCCGGCTAGCTTGACTCCAAGTGGTGTGGAGTGCCTGGGACCCACGTCTGAGCATCCCCAGCGCACTTATGGTGGCAATTGCAAACAAAACAGGTGATGGACCAAATGTGGATCAATGTCACACATTCAACCCAGTCCAAAGATCTGGGCCCAAATCCATCGTTTTTTTGCACTCCACACCACCCTGGGTTAGACAATGGCGATATGCAAATCAGCTCTGACCCTGTGCCCCATGGGAACAGTCCAGTCCAAACTACAAAAGCCATGTCCTTCCCAGAACGGAATCAAGCATCCGAGGACCAGACCGGTTTCGAGGTAACACCTCTCAGCAGCCCGGCTAGCTTGACTCCAAGTGGTGTGGAGTGCCTGAGACCCACGTCTGAGCATGGCCAGCGCACTTATGGCGGCAATTGCAAACAAAACAGGTGATGGACCGAATGTGGATCAATGTCACACATTCAACCCAGTCCAAAGATCTGGGCCCAAATCCATCGTTTGTTTGCACTCCACACCACCCTGGGTCAGACAATGGCGATATGCAAATCAGCTCTGACCCTGTGCCCCATGGGAACAGTCCAGTCCGAACTACAAAAGCCATGTCCTTCCCAGAACGGAATCAAGCATCCGAGGACCGGGCTGGTTTCGAGGTAACACCTCTGATCAGCCCGGCTAGCTTGAGTCCAAGTGGTGTGGAGTGCCTGGGACCCACGTCTGAGCATCCCCAGCGCACTTATGGCGGCAATTGCAAACAAAACAGGTGATGGACCGAATGTGGATCAATGTCACACATTCAACCCAGTCCAAAGATCTGGGCCCAAATCCATCGTTTTTTTGCACTCCACACCACCCTGGGTTAGACAATGGCGATATGCAAATCAGCTCTGACCCTGTGCCCCATGGGAACAGTCCAGTCCGAACTAAAAAAAGTATGTCCTTCCCAGAACGGAATCAAGCATCCGAGGACCGGACCGGTTTCGAGGTAACACCTCTCATCAGCCCGGCTAGCTTGACTCCAAGTGGTGTGGAGTGCCTGGGACCCACGTCTGAGCATCCCCAGCGCACTTATGGCGGCAATTGCAAAGAAAACAGGTGATGGACCGAATGTGGATCAATGTCACACATTCAACCCAGTCCAAAGATCTGGGCCCAAATCCATCGTTTTTTTGCACTCCACACCACCCTGGGTCAGACAATGGCGATATGCAAATCAGCTCTGACCCTGTGCCCCATGGGAACAGTCCAGTCCGAACTACAAAAGCCATGTCCTTCCCAGAACGGAATCAAGCATCCGAGGACCGGGCCGGTTTCGAGGTAACACCTCTGATCAGCCCGGCTAGCTTGAGTCCAAGTGGTGTGGAGTGCCTGGGACCCACGTCTGAGCATCCCCAGCGCACTTATGGCGGCAATTGCAAACAAAACAGGTGATGGACCGAATGTGGATCAATGTCACACATTCAACCCAGTCCAAAGATCTGGGCCCAAATCCATCGTTTTTTTGCACTCCACACCACCCTGGGTTAGACAATGGCGATATGCAAATCAGCTCTGACCCTGTGCCCCATGGGAACAGTCCAGTCCGAACTAAAAAAAGTATGTCCTTCCCAGAACGGAATCAAGCATCCGAGGACCGGACCGGTTTCGAGGTAACACCTCTCATCAGCCCGGCTAGCTTGACTCCAAGTGGTGTGGAGTGCCTGGGACCCACGTCTGAGCATCCCCAGCGCACTTATGGCGGCAATTGCAAACAAAACAGGTGATGGACCGAATGTGGATCAATGTCACACATTCAACCCAGTCCAAAGATCTGGGCCCAAATCCATCGTTTTTTTGCACTCCACACCACCCTGGGTTAGACAATGGCGATATGCAAATCAGCTCTGACCCTGTGCCCATTGGGAACAGTCCAGTCCGAACTACAAAAGCCATGTCCTTCCCAGAACGGAATCAAGCATCCGAGGACCGGACCGGTTTCGAGGTAACACCTCTCATCAGCCCGGCTAGCTTGACTCCAAGTGGTGTGGAGTGCCTGGGACCCACGTCTGAGCATCCCCAGCGCACTTATGGCGGCAATTGCAAACAAAACAGGTGATGGACCGAATGTGGATCAATGTCACACATTCAACCCATTCCAAAGATCTGGGCCCAAATCCATTGTTTTTTTGCACTCCACACCACCCTGAGTTAGACAATGGCGATATGCAAATCAGCTCTGACCCTGTGCCCCATGGGATCAGTCCAGTCCAAACTACAAAAGACATGTCCTTCCGAGAACGGAATCAAGCATCCGAGGACCGGACCGGTTTCGAGGTAACACCTCTCATCAGCCCGGCTAGCTTGACTCCAAGTGGTGTGGAGTGCCTGGGACCCACGTCTGAGCATCCCCAGCGTACTTATGGCGGCAATTGCAAACAAAACAGGTGATGGACCGAATGTGGATCAATGTCACACATTCAACCCAGTCCAAAGATCTGGGCCCAAATCCATCATTTTTTTGCACTCCACACCACCCTGGGTTAGACAATGGCGATATGCAAATCAGCTCTGACCCTGTGCCCCATGGGAACAGTCCAGTCCGAACTACAAAAGCCATGTCCTTCCCAGAACGGAATCAAGCATCCGAGGACCGGACCGGTTTCGAGGTAACACCTCTCATCAGCCCGGCTAGCTTGACTCCAAGTGGTGTGGAGTGCCTGGGACCCACGTCTGAGCATCCCCAGCACACTTATGTCGGCAATTGCAAACAAAACAGGTGATGGACCGAGTGTGGATTAATGTCACACATTCAACCCAGTCCAAAGATCTGGGCCCAAATCCATAATTTTTTTGCACTCCACACCACCCTGGGTTAGACAATGGCGATATGCAAATCAGCTCCGACCCTGTGCCCCATGGGAACAGTCCAGTCCGTACTACAAAAGCCATGTCCTTCCCAGAAAGGAATCAAGCATCCGAGGACCGGACCGGTTTCGAGGTAACATCTCTCATCAGCCCGGATAGCTTGACTCCAAGTGGTGTGGAGTGCCTGGGACCCACGTCTGAGCATCCCCAGCGCACTTATGGCGGCAATTGCAAAGAAAACAGGTGATGGACCGAATGTGGATCAATGTCACACATTCAACCCATTCCAAAGATCTGGGCCCAAATCCATTGTTTTTTTGCACTCCACACCACCCTGAGTTAGACAATGGCGATATGCAAATCAGCTCTGACCCTGTGCCCCATGGGAACAGTCCAGTCCGAACTACAAAAGCCATGTCCTTCCGAGAACGGAATCAAGCATCCGAGGACCGGACCGGTTTCGAGGTAACACCTCTCATCAGCCCGGCTAGCTTGACTCCAAGTGGTGTGGAGTGCCTGGGACCCACGTCTGAGCATCCCCAGCGCACTTGTGGCGGCAATTGCAAACAAAACAGGTGATGGACCGAATGTGGATCAATGTCACACATTCAACCCAGTCCAAAGATCTGGGCCCAAATCCATTGTTTTTTTGCACTCCACACCACCCTGGGTTAGACAATGGCGATATGCAAATCAGCTCTGACCCTGTGCCCCATGGGAACAGTCCAGTCCGAACTACAAAAGCCATGTCCTTCACAGAACGGAATCAAGCATCCGAGGACTGGACCGGTTTCGAGGTAACATCTCTCATCAGCCCGGCTAGCTTGACTCCAAGTGGTGCCTGGGGCCCACGTCTGAGCATCCCCAGCGCACTTATGGCGGCAATTGCAAACAAAACAGGTGATGGACCGAATGTGGATAAATGTCACACATTCAACCCAGTCCAAAGATCTGGGCCCAAATCCATCGTTTTTTTGCACTCCACACCACCTGGGTTAGACAATGGCGATATGCAAATCACCTCTGACCCTGTGCCCCATGGGAACAGTCCAGTCCGAACTACAAAAGCCATGTCCTTCCCAGAACGGAATCAAGCATCCGAGGACCGGACCGGTTTCGAGGTAACACCTCTCATCAGCCCGGCTAGCTTGACTCCAAGTGGTGTGGAGTGCCTGGGACCCACGTCTGAGCATCCCCAGCGCACTTATGGCGGCAATTGCAAACAAAACAGGTGATGGACCGAATGTGGATCAATGTCACACATTCAACCCAGTCCAAAGATCTGGGCCCAAATCCATTGTTTTTTTGCACTCCACACCACCCTGGGTTAGACAATGGCGATATGCAAATCAGCTCTGACCCTGTGCCCCATGGGAACAGTCCAGTCCGAACTACAAAAGCCATGTCCTTCACAGAACGGAATCAAGCATCCGAGGACCGGACCGGTTTCGAGGTAACATCACTCATCAGCCCGGCTAGCTTGACTCCAAGTGGTGCCTGGGGCCCACGTCTGAGCATCCCCAGCGCACTTATGGCGGCAATTGCAAACAAAACAGGTGATGGACCGAATGTGGATAAATGTCACACATTCAACCCAGTCCAAAGATCTGGGCCCAAATCCATCGTTTTTTTGCACTCCACACCACCTGGGTTAGACAATGGCGATATGCAAATCACCTCTGACCCTGTGCCCCATGGGAACAGTCCAGTCCGAACTACAAAAGCCATGTCCTTCCCAGAACGGAATCAAGCATCCGAGGACCGGACCGGTTTCGAGGTAACACCTCTCATCAGCCCGGCTAGCTTGACTCCAAGTGGTGTGGAGTGCGTGGGACCCACGTCTGAGCATCCCCAGCGCACTTACGCGGCAATTGCAAACAAAACAGGTGATGGACCGAATGTGGATCAATGTCACACATTCAACCCAGTCCAAAGGTCTGGGCCCAAATCCATCGTTTTTTTGCACTCCACACCACCCTGGGTTAGACAATGGCGATATGCAAATCAGCTCTAACCCTGTGCCCCATGGGAACAGTCCAGTCCAAACTACAAAAGCCATGTCCTTCCCAGAACGGAATCAAGCATCCAAGGACCGGGCCGGTTTCGAGGTAACACCTCTCATCAGCCAGGCTAGCTTGACTCCAAGTGGTGTGGAGTGCCTGGGACCCACGTCTGAGCATCCCCAGCGCACTTATGGCGGCAATTGCAAACAAAACAGGTGATGGACCGAATGTGGATCAATGTCACACATTCAACCCAGTCCAAAGATCTGGGCCCAAATCCATAGTTTTTTTGCACTCCACACCACCCTGGGTTAGACAATGGCGATATGCAAATCAGCTCTGACCCTGTGCCCCATGGGAACAGTCCAGTCCGAACTACAAAAGCCATGTCCTTCCCAGAACGGAATCAAGCATCCGAGGACCGGACCGGTTTCGAGGTAACACCTCTCATCAGCCTGGCTAGCTTGACTCCAAGTGGTGTGGAGTGCCTGGGACCCACGTCTGAGCATCCCCAGCGCACTTATGGTGGCAATTGCAAACAAAACAGGTGATGGACCGAATGTGGATCAATGTCACACATTCAACCCAGTCCAAAGATCTGGGCCCAAATCCATCGTTTTTTTGCACTCCACACCACCCTGGGTTAGACAATGGCGATATGCAAATCAGCTCTGACCTTGTGCCCCATGGGAACAGTCCAGTCCGAACTACAAAAGCCATGTCCTTCCCAGAATGGAATCAAGCATCCGAGGACCGGACCGGTTTCGAGGTAACACCTCTCATCAGCCCGGCTAGCTTGACTCCAAGTGGTGTGGAGTGCCTGGGACCCACGTCTGAGCATCCCCAGCGCACTTATGGCGGCAATTGCAAACAAAACAGGTGATGGACCGAATGTGGATCAATGTCACACATTCAACCCAGTCCAAAGATCTGGGCCCAAATCCATCATTTTTTTGCACTTCACACCACCCTGGGTTAGACAATGGCGATATGCAAATCAGCTCTGACCCTGTGCCCCATGGGAACAGTCCAGTCCGAACTACAAAAGCCATGTCCTTCCCAGAACGGAATCAAGCATCCAAGGAACGGACCGGTTTCAAGGTAACACCTCTCATCAGCCCGGCTAGCTTGACTCCAAGTGGTGTGGAGTGCCTGGGACCCACGTCTGAGCATCCCCAGCGCACTTACGCGGCAATTGCAAACAAAACAGGTGATGGACCGAATGAGGATCAATGTCACACATTCAACCCAGTCCAAAGGTCTGGGCCCAAATCCATCATTTTTTTGCACTCCACACCACCCTGGGTTAGACAATGGCGATATGCAAATCAGCTCTGACCCTGTGCCCCATGGGAACAGTCCAGTCCGAACTACAAAAGCCATGTCCTTCCCAGAACGGATTTAAGCATCCAAGGACCGGGCCGGTTTCGAGGTAACACCTCTCATCAGCCAGGCTAGCTTGACTCCAAGTGGTGTGGAGTGCCTGGGACCCACGTCTGAGCATCCCCAGCGCACTTATGGCGGCAATTGCAAACAAAACAGGTGATGGACCGAATGTGGATCAATGTCACACATTCAACCCAGTCCAAAGATCTGGGCCCAAATCCATCGTTTTTTTGCACTCCACACCACCCTGGGGTAGACAATGGCGATATGCAAATCAGCTCTGACCCTGTGCCCCATGGCAACAGTCCAGTCCGAACTACAAAAGCCATGTCCTTCCCAGAACGGAATCAAGCATCCGAGGAACGGACCGGTTTTGAGGTAACACCTCTCATCAGCCCGGCTAGCTTGACTCCAAGTGGTGTGGAGTGCCTGGGACCCACGTCTGAGCATCCCCAGCGCACTTATGGCGGCAATTGCAAACAAAACAGGTGATGGACCGAATGTGGATCAATGTCACACATTCAACCCAGTCCAAAGATCTGGGCCCAAATCCATCGTTTTTTTGCACTCTACACCACCCTGGGTTAGACAATGGCGATATGCAAATCAGCTCTGACCCTGTGCCCCATGGGAACAGTCCAGTCCGAACTACAAAAGCCATGTCCTTTCCAGAATGGAATCAAGCATCCGAGGACCGGACCGGTTTCGAGGTAACACCTCTCATCAGCCCGGCTAGCTTGACTCCAAGTGGTGTGGAGTGCCTGGGACCCACGTCTGAGCATCCCCAGCGCACTTATGGTGGCAATTGCAAACAAAACAGGTGATGGACCAAATGTGGATCAATGTCACACATTCAACCCAGTCCAAAGATCTGGGCCCAAATCCATCGTTTTTTTGCACTCCACACCACCCTGGGTTAGACAATGGCGATATGCAAATCAGCTCTGACCCTGTGCCCCATGGGAACAGTCCAGTCCGAACTACAAAAGCCATGTCCTTCCCAGAACGGAATCAAGCATCCGAGGACCGGACCGGTTTCGAGGTAACACCTCTCATCAGCCCGGCTAGCTTGACTCCAAGTGGTGTGGAGTGCCTGGGACCCACGTCTGAGCATCCCCAGCGCACTTATGGCGGCAATTGCAAAGAAAACAGGTGATGGACCGAATGTGGATCAATGTCACACATTCAACCCAGTCCAAAGATCTGGGCCCAAATCCATCGGTTTTTTTGCACTCCACACCACCCTGGGTTAGACAATGGCGATATGCAAATCAGCTCTGACCCTGTGCCCCATGGGAACAGTCCAGTCCAAACTACAAAAGCCATGTCCTTCCCAGAACGGAATCAAGCATCCGAGGACCAGACCGGTTTCGAGGTAACACCTCTCAGCAGCCCGGCTAGCTTGACTCCAAGTGGTGTGGAGTGCCTGAGACCCACGTCTGAGCATCGCCAGCGCACTTATGGCGGCAATTGCAAACAAAACAGGTGATGGACCGAATGTGGATCAATGTCACACATTCAACCCAGTCCAAAGATCTGGGCCCAAATCCATCGTTTTTTTGCACTCCACACCACCCTGGGTCAGACAATGGCGATATGCAAATCAGCTCTGACCCTGTGCCCCATGGGAACAGTCCAGTCCGAACTACAAAAGCCATGTCCTTCCCAGAACGGAATCAAGCATCCGAGGACCGGGCCGGTTTCGAGGTAACACCTCTGATCAGCCCGGCTAGCTTGAGTCCAAGTGGTGTGGAGTGCCTGGGACCCACGTCTGAGCATCCCCAGCGCACTTATGGCGGCAATTGCAAACAAAACAGGTGATGGACCGAATGTGGATCAATGTCACACATTCAACCCAGTCCAAAGATCTGGGCCCAAATCCATCGTTTTTTTGCACTCCACACCACCCTGGGTTAGACAATGGCGATATGCAAATCAGCTCTGACCCTGTGCCCCATGGGAACAGTCCAGTCCGAACTAAAAAAAGTATGTCCTTCCCAGAACGGAATCAAGCATCCGAGGACCGGACCGGTTTCGAGGTAACACCTCTCATCAGCCCGGCTAGCTTGACTCCAAGTGGTGTGGAGTGCCTGGGACCCACGTCTGAGCATCCCCAGCGCACTTATGGCGGCAATTGCAAAGAAAACAGGTGATGGACCGAATGTGGATCAATGTCACACATTCAACCCAGTCCAAAGATCTGGGCCCAAATCCATCGTTTTTTTGCACTCCACACCACCCTGGGTCAGACAATGGCGATATGCAAATCAGCTCTGACCCTGTGCCCCATGGGAACAGTCCAGTCCGAACTACAAAAGCCATGTCCTTCCCAGAACGGAATCAAGCATCCGAGGACCGGGCCGGTTTCGAGGTAACACCTCTGATCAGCCCGGCTAGCTTGAGTCCAAGTGGTGTGGAGTGCCTGGGACCCATGTCTGAGCATCCCCAGCGCACTTATGGCGGCAATTGCAAACAAAACAGGTGATGGACCGAATGTGGATCAATGTCACACATTCAACCCAGTCCAAAGATCTGGGCCCAAATCCATCGTTTTTTTGCACTCCACACCACCCTGGGTTAGACAATGGCGATATGCAAATCAGCTCTGACCCTGTGCCCCATGGGAACAGTCCAGTCCGAACTAAAAAAAGTATGTCCTTCCCAGAACGGAATCAAGCATCCGAGGACCGGACCGGTTTCGAGGTAACACCTCTCATCAGCCCGGCTAGCTTGACTCCAAGTGGTGTGGAGTGCCTGGGACCCACGTCTGAGCATCCCCAGCGCACTTATGGCGGCAATTGCAAACAAAACAGGTGATGGACCGAATGTGGATCAATGTCACACATTCAACCCAGTCCAAAGATCTGGGCCCAAATCCATCGTTTTTTTGCACTCCACACCACCCTGGGTTAGACAATGGCGATATGCAAATCAGCTCTGACCCTGTGCCCATTGGGAACAGTCCAGTCCGAACTACAAAAGCCATGTCCTTCCCAGAACGGAATCAAGCATCCGAGGACCGGACCGGTTTCGAGGTAACACCTCTCATCAGCCCGGCTAGCTTGACTCCAAGTGGTGTGGAGTGCCTGGGACCCACGTCTGAGCATCCCCAGCGCACTTATGGCGGCAATTGCAAACAAAACAGGTGATGGACCGAATGTGGATCAATGTCACACATTCAACCCATTCCAAAGATCTGGGCCCAAATCCATTGTTTTTTTGCACTCCACACCACCCTGAGTTAGACAATGGCGATATGCAAATCAGCTCTGACCCTGTGCCCCATGGGATCAGTCCAGTCCAAACTACAAAAGACATGTCCTTCCGAGAACGGAATCAAGCATCCGAGGACCGGACCGGTTTCGAGGTAACACCTCTCATCAGCCCGGCTAGCTTGACTCCAAGTGGTGTGGAGTGCCTGGGACCCACGTCTGAGCATCCCCAGCGTACTTATGGCGGCAATTGCAAACAAAACAGGTGATGGACCGAATGTGGATCAATGTCACACATTCAACCCAGTCCAAAGATCTGGGCCCAAATCCATAGTTTTTTTGCACTCCACACCACCCTGGGTTAGACAATGGCGATATGCAAATCAGCTCTGACCCTGTGCCCCATGGGAACAGTCCAGTCCGAACTACAAAAGCCATGTCCTTCCCAGAACGGAATCAAGCATCCGAGGACCGGACCGGTTTCGAGGTAACACCTCTCATCAGCCCGGCTAGCTTGACTCCAAGTGGTGTGGAGTGCCTGGGACCCACGTCTGAGCATCCCCAGCACACTTATGTCGGCAATTGCAAACAAAACAGGTGATGGACCGAGTGTGGATTAATGTCACACATTCAACCCAGTCCAAAGATCTGGGCCCAAATCCATAATTTTTTTGCACTCCACACCACCCTGGGTTAGACAATGGCGATATGCAAATCAGCTCCGACCCTGTGCCCCATGGGAACAGTCCAGTCCGAACTACAAAAGCCATGTCCTTCCCAGAAAGGAATCAAGCATCCGAGGACCGGACCGGTTTCGAGGTAACATCTCTCATCAGCCCGGATAGCTTGACTCCAAGTGGTGTGGAGTGCCTGGGACCCACGTCTGAGCATCCCCAGCGCACTTATGGCGGCAATTGCAAAGAAAACAGGTGATGGACCGAATGTGGATCAATGTCACACATTCAACCCATTCCAAAGATCTGGGCCAAATCCATTGTTTTTTTGCACTCCACACCACCCTGAGTTAGACAATGGCGATATGCAAATCAGCTCTGACCCTGTGCCCCATGGGAACAGTCCAGTCCGAACTACAAAAGCCATGTCCTTCCGAGAACGGAATCAAGCATCCGAGGACCGGACCGGTTTCGAGGTAACACCTCTCATCAGCCCGGCTAGCTTGACTCCAAGTGGTGTGGAGTGCCTGGGACCCACGTCTGAGCATCCCCAGCGCACTTATGGCGGCAATTGCAAACAAAACAGGTGATGGACCGAATGTGGATCAATGTCACACATTCAACCCAGTCCAAAGATCTGGGCCCAAATCCATTGTTTTTTTGCACTCCACACCACCCTGGGTTAGACAATGGCGATATGCAAATCAGCTCTGACCCTGTGCCCCATGGGAACAGTCCAGTCCGAACTACAAAAGCCATGTCCTTCACAGAACGGAATCAAGCATCCGAGGACCGGACCGGTTTCGAGGTAACATCTCTCATCAGCCCGGCTAGCTTGACTCCAAGTGGTGCCTGGGGCCCACGTCTGAGCATCCCCAGCGCACTTATGGCGGCAATTGCAAACAAAACAGGTGATGGACCGAATGTGGATAAATGTCACACATTCAACCCAGTCCAAAGATCTGGGCCCAAATCCATCGTTTTTTTGCACTCCACACCACCTGGGTTAGACAATGGCGATATGCAAATCACCTCTGACCCTGTGCCCCATGGGAACAGTCCAGTCCGAACTACAAAAGCCATGTCCTTCCCAGAATGGAATCAAGCATCCGAGGACCGGACCGGTTTCGAGGTAACACCTCTCATCAGCCCGGCTAGCTTGACTCCAAGTGGTGTGGAGTGCGTGGGACCCACGTCTGAGCATCCCCAGCGCACTTACGCGGCAATTGCAAACAAAACAGGTGATGGACCGAATGTGGATCAATGTCACACATTCAACCCAGTCCAAAGGTCTGGGCCCAAATCCATCATTTTTTTGCACTCCACACCACCCTGGGTTAGACAATGGCGATATGCAAATCAGCTCTGACCCTGTGCCCCATGGGAACAGTCCAGTCCAAACTACAAAAGCCATGTCCTTCCCAGAACGGAATCAAGCATCCAAGGACCGGGCCGGTTTCGAGGTAACACCTCTCATCAGCCAGGCTAGCTTGACTCCAAGTGGTGTGGAGTGCCTGGGACCCACGTCTGAGCATCCCCAGCGCACTTATGGCGGCAATTGCAAACAAAACAGGTGATGGACCGAATGTGGATCAATGTCACACATTCAACCCAGTCCAAAGATCTGGGCCCAAATCCATCGTTTTTTTGCACTCCACACCACCCTGGGTTAGACAATGGCGATATGCAAATCAGCTCTGACCCTGTGCCCCATGGGAACAGTCCAGTCCGAACTACAAAAGCCATGTCCTTCCCAGAACGGAATCAAGCATCTGAGGACCGGACCGGTTTCGAGGTAACACCTCTCATCAGCCTGGCTAGCTTGACTCCAAGTGGTGTGGAGTGCCTGGGACCCACGTCTGAGCATCCCCAGCGCACTTATGGTGGCAATTGCAAACAAAACAGGTGATGGACCGAATGTGGATCAATGTCACACATTCAACCCAGTCCAAAGATCTGGGCCCAAATCCATCGTTTTTTTGCACTCCACACCACCCTGGGTTAGACAATGGCGATATGCAAATCAGCTCTGACCTTGTGCCCCATGGGAACAGTCCAGTCCGAACTACAAAAGCCATGTCCTTCCCAGAATGGAATCAAGCATCCGAGGACCGGACCGGTTTCGAGGTAACACCTCTCATCAGCCCGGCTAGCTTGACTCCAAGTGGTGTGGAGTGCCTGGGACCCACGTCTGAGCATCCCCAGCGCACTTATGGCGGCAATTGCAAACAAAACAGGTGATGGACCGAATGTGGATCAATGTCACACATTCAACCCAGTCCAAAGATCTGGGCCCAAATCCATCATTTTTTTGCACTTCACACCACCCTGGGTTAGACAATGGCGATATGCAAATCAGCTCTGACCCTGTGCCCCATGGGAACAGTCCAGTCCGAACTACAAAAGCCATGTCCTTCCCAGAACGGAATCAAGCATCCAAGGAACGGACCGGTTTCAAGGTAACACCTCTCATCAGCCCGGCTAGCTTGACTCCAAGTGGTGTGGAGTGCCTGGGACCCACGTCTGAGCATCCCCAGCGCACTTACGCGGCAATTGCAAACAAAACAGGTGATGGACCGAATGAGGATCAATGTCACACATTCAACCCAGTCCAAAGGTCTGGGCCCAAATCCATCGTTTTTTTGCACTCCACACCACCCTGGGTTAGACAATGGCGATATGCAAATCAGCTCTGACCCTGTGCCCCATGGGAACAGTCCAGTCCGAACTACAAAAGCCATGTCCTTCCCAGAACGGATTTAAGCATCCAAGGACCGGGCCGGTTTCGAGGTAACACCTCTCATCAGCCAGGCTAGCTTGACTCCAAGTGGTGTGGAGTGCCTGGGACCCACGTCTGAGCATCCCCAGCGCACTTATGGCGGCAATTGCAAACAAAACAGGTGATGGACCGAATGTGGATCAATGTCACACATTCAACCCAGTCCAAAGATCTGGGCCCAAATCCATCGTTTTTTTGCACTCCACACCACCCTGGGGTAGACAATGGCGATATGCAAATCAGCTCTGACCCTGTGCCCCATGGCAACAGTCCAGTCCGAACTACAAAAGCCATGTCCTTCCCAGAACGGAATCAAGCATCCGAGGAACGGACCGGTTTTGAGGTAACACCTCTCATCAGCCCGGCTAGCTTGACTCCAAGTGGTGTGGAGTGCCTGGGACCCACGTCTGAGCATCCCCAGCGCACTTATGGCGGCAATTGCAAACAAAACAGGTGATGGACCGAATGTGGATCAATGTCACACATTCAACCCAGTCCAAAGATCTGGGCCCAAATCCATCGTTTTTTTGCACTCTACACCACCCTGGGTTAGACAATGGCGATATGCAAATCAGCTCTGACCCTGTGCCCCATGGGAACAGTCCAGTCCGAACTACAAAAGCCATGTCCTTCCCAGAATGGAATCAAGCATCCGAGGACCGGACCGGTTTCGAGGTAACACCTCTCATCAGCCCGGCTAGCTTGACTCCAAGTGGTGTGGAGTGCCTGGGACCCACGTCTGAGCATCCCCAGCGCACTTATGGTGGCAATTGCAAACAAAACAGGTGATGGACCAAATGTGGATCAATGTCACACATTCAACCCAGTCCAAAGATCTGGGCCCAAATCCATCGTTTTTTTGCACTCCACACCACCCTGGGTTAGACAATGGCGATATGCAAATCAGCTCTGACCCTGTGCCCCATGGGAACAGTCCAGTCCGAACTACAAAAGCCATGTCCTTCCCAGAACGGAATCAAGCATCCGAGGACCGGACCGGTTTCGAGGTAACACCTCTCATCAGCCCGGCTAGCTTGACTCCAAGTGGTGTGGAGTGCCTGGGACCCACGTCTGAGCATCCCCAGCGCACTTATGGCGGCAATTGCAAAGAAAACAGGTGATGGACCGAATGTGGATCAATGTCACACATTCAACCCAGTCCAAAGATCTGGGCCCAAATCCATCGTTTTTTTGCACTCCACACCACCCTGGGTTAGACAATGGCGATATGCAAATCAGCTCTGACCCTGTGCCCCATGGGAACAGTCCAGTCCAAACTACAAAAGCCATGTCCTTCCCAGAACGGAATCAAGCATCCGAGGACCAGACCGGTTTCGAGGTAACACCTCTCAGCAGCCCGGCTAGCTTGACTCCAAGTGGTGTGGAGTGCCTGAGACCCACGTCTGAGCATCGCCAGCGCACTTATGGCGGCAATTGCAAACAAAACAGGTGATGGACCGAATGTGGATCAATGTCACACATTCAACCCAGTCCAAAGATCTGGGCCCAAATCCATCGTTTTTTTGCACTCCACACCACCCTGGGTCAGACAATGGCGATATGCAAATCAGCTCTGACCCTGTGCCCCATGGGAACAGTCCAGTCCGAACTACAAAAGCCATGTCCTTCCCAGAACGGAATCAAGCATCCGAGGACCGGGCCGGTTTCGAGGTAACACCTCTGATCAGCCCGGCTAGCTTGAGTCCAAGTGGTGTGGAGTGCCTGGGACCCACGTCTGAGCATCCCCAGCGCACTTATGGCGGCAATTGCAAACAAAACAGGTGATGGACCGAATGTGGATCAATGTCACACATTCAACCCAGTCCAAAGATCTGGGCCCAAATCCATCGTTTTTTTGCACTCCACACCACCCTGGGTTAGACAATGGCGATATGCAAATCAGCTCTGACCCTGTGCCCCATGGGAACAGTCCAGTCCGAACTAAAAAAAGTATGTCCTTCCCAGAACGGAATCAAGCATCCGAGGACCGGACCGGTTTCGAGGTAACACCTCTCATCAGCCCGGCTAGCTTGACTCCAAGTGGTGTGGAGTGCCTGGGACCCACGTCTGAGCATCCCCAGCGCACTTATGGCGGCAATTGCAAACAAAACAGGTGATGGACCGAATGTGGATCAATGTCACACATTCAACCCAGTCCAAAGATCTGGGCCCAAATCCATCGTTTTTTTGCACTCCACACCACCCTGGGTTAGACAATGGCGATATGCAAATCAGCTCTGACCCTGTGCCCATTGGGAACAGTCCAGTCCGAACTACAAAAGCCATGTCCTTCCCAGAACGGAATCAAGCATCCGAGGACCGGACCGGTTTCGAGGTAACACCTCTCATCAGCCCGGCTAGCTTGACTCCAAGTGGTGTGGAGTGCCTGGGACCCACGTCTGAGCATCCCCAGCGCACTTATGGCGGCAATTGCAAACAAAACAGGTGATGGACCGAATGTGGATCAATGTCACACATTCAACCCATTCCAAAGATCTGGGCCCAAATCCATTGTTTTTTTGCACTCCACACCACCCTGAGTTAGACAATGGCGATATGCAAATCAGCTCTGACCCTGTGCCCCATGGGATCAGTCCAGTCCAAACTACAAAAGACATGTCCTTCCGAGAACGGAATCAAGCATCCGAGGACCGGACCGGTTTCGAGGTAACACCTCTCATCAGCCCGGCTAGCTTGACTCCAAGTGGTGTGGAGTGCCTGGGACCCACGTCTGAGCATCCCCAGCGTACTTATGGCGGCAATTGCAAACAAAACAGGTGATGGACCGAATGTGGATCAATGTCACACATTCAACCCAGTCCAAAGATCTGGGCCCAAATCCATAGTTTTTTTGCACTCCACACCACCCTGGGTTAGACAATGGCGATATGCAAATCAGCTCTGACCCTGTGCCCCATGGGAACAGTCCAGTCCGAACTACAAAAGCCATGTCCTTCCCAGAACGGAATCAAGCATCCGAGGACCGGACCGGTTTCGAGGTAACACCTCTCATCAGCCCGGCTAGCTTGACTCCAAGTGGTGTGGAGTGCCTGGGACCCACGTCTGAGCATCCCCAGCACACTTATGTCGGCAATTGCAAACAAAACAGGTGATGGACCGAGTGTGGATTAATGTCACACATTCAACCCAGTCCAAAGATCTGGGCCCAAATCCATAATTTTTTTGCACTCCACACCACCCTGGGTTAGACAATGGCGATATGCAAATCTGCTCCGACCCTGTGCCCCATGGGAACAGTCCAGTCCGAACTACAAAAGCCATGTCCTTCCCAGAAAGGAATCAAGCATCCGAGGACCGGACCGGTTTCGAGGTAACATCTCTCATCAGCCCGGATAGCTTGACTCCAAGTGGTGTGGAGTGCCTGGGACCCACGTCTGAGCATCCCCAGCGCACTTATGGCGGCAATTGCAAAGAAAACAGGTGATGGACCGAATGTGGATCAATGTCACACATTCAACCCATTCCAAAGATCTGGGCCCAAATCCATTGTTTTTTTGCACTCCACACCACCCTGAGTTAGACAATGGCGATATGCAAATCAGCTCTGACCCTGTGCCCCATGGGAACAGTCCAGTCCGAACTACAAAAGCCATGTCCTTCCGAGAACGGAATCAAGCATCCGAGGACCGGACCGGTTTCGAGGTAACACCTCTCATCAGCCCGGCTAGCTTGACTCCAAGTGGTGTGGAGTGCCTGGGACCCACGTCTGAGCATCCCCAGCGCACTTATGGCGGCAATTGCAAACAAAACAGGTGATGGACCGAATGTGGATCAATGTCACACATTCAACCCAGTCCAAAGATCTGGGCCCAAATCCATTGTTTTTTTGCACTCCACACCACCCTGGGTTAGACAATGGCAATATGCAAATCAGCTCTGACCCTGTGCCCCATGGGAACAGTCCAGTCCGAACTACAAAAGCCATGTCCTTCACAGAACGGAATCAAGCATCCGAGGACCGGACCGGTTTCGAGGTAACATCTCTCATCAGCCCGGCTAGCTTGACTCCAAGTGGTGCCTGGGGCCCACGTCTGAGCATCCCCAGCGCACTTATGGCGGCAATTGCAAACAAAACAGGTGATGGACCGAATGTGGATAAATGTCACACATTCAACCCAGTCCAAAGATCTGGGCCCAAATCCATCGTTTTTTTGCACTCCACACCACCTGGGTTAGACAATGGCGATATGCAAATCACCTCTGACCCTGTGCCCCATGGGAACAGTCCAGTCCGAACTACAAAAGCCATGTCCTTCCCAGAACGGAATCAAGCATCCGAGGACCGGACCGGTTTCGAGGTAACACCTCTCATCAGCCCGGCTAGCTTGACTCCAAGTGGTGTGGAGTGCGTCGGACCCACGTCTGAGCATCCCCAGCGGACTTACGCGGCAATTGCAAACAAAACAGGTGATGGACCGAATGTGGATCAATGTCACACATTCAACCCAGTCCAAAGGTCTGGGCCCAAATCCATCGTTTTTTTGCACTCCACACCACCCTGGGTTAGACAATGGCGATATGCAAATCAGCTCTGACCCTGTGCCCCATGGGAACAGTCCAGTCCAAACTACAAAAGCCATGTCCTTCCCAGAACGGAATCAAGCATCCAAGGACCGGGCCGGTTTCGAGGTAACACCTCTCATCAGCCAGGCTAGCTTGACTCCAAGTGGTGTGGAGTGCCTGGGACCCACGTCTGAGCATCCCCAGCGCACTTATGGCGGCAATTGCAAACAAAACAGGTGATGGACCGAATGTGGATCAATGTCACACATTCAACCCAGTCCAAAGATCTGGGCCCAAATCCATCGTTTTTTTGCACTCCACACCACCCTGGGTTAGACAATGGCGATATGCAAATCAGCTCTGACCCTGTGCCCCATGGGAACAGTCCAGTCCGAACTACAAAAGCCATGTCCTTCCCAGAACGGAATCAAGCATCCGAGGACCGGACCGGTTTCGAGGTAACACCTCTCATCAGCCTGGCTAGCTTGACTCCAAGTGGTGTGGAGTGCCTGGGACCCACGTCTGAGCATCCCCAGCGCACTTATGGTGGCAATTGCAAACAAAACAGGTGATGGACCGAATGTGGATCAATGTCACACATTCAACCCAGTCCAAAGATCTGGGCCCAAATCCATCGTTTTTTTGCACTCCACACCACCCTGGGTTAGACAATGGCGATATGCAAATCAGCTCTGACCTTGTGCCCCATGGGAACAGTCCAGTCCGAACTACAAAAGCCATGTCCTTCCCAGAATGGAATCAAGCATCCGAGGACCGGACCGGTTTCGAGGTAACACCTCTCATCAGCCCGGCTAGCTTGACTCCAAGTGGTGTGGAGTGCCTGGGACCCACGTCTGAGCATCCCCAGCGCACTTATGGCGGCAATTGCAAACAAAACAGGTGATGGACCGAATGTGGATCAATGTCACACATTCAACCCAGTCCAAAGATCTGGGCCCAAATCCATCATTTTTTTGCACTTCACACCACCCTGGGTTAGACAATGGCGATATGCAAATCAGCTCTGACCCTGTGCCCCATGGGAACAGTCCAGTCCGAACTACAAAAGCCATGTCCTTCCCAGAACGGAATCAAGCATCCAAGGAACGGACCGGTTTCAAGGTAACACCTCTCATCAGCCCGGCTAGCTTGACTCCAAGTGGTGTGGAGTGCCTGGGACCCACGTCTGAGCATCCCCAGCGCACTTACGCGGCAATTGCAAACAAAACAGGTGATGGACCGAATGAGGATCAATGTCACACATTCAACCCAGTCCAAAGGTCTGGGCCCAAATCCATCGTTTTTTTGCACTCCACACCACCCTGGGTTAGACAATGGCGATATGCAAATCAGCTCTGACCCTGTGCCCCATGGGAACAGTCCAGTCCGAACTACAAAAGCCATGTCCTTCCCAGAACGGATTTAAGCATCCAAGGACCGGGCCGGTTTCGAGGTAACACCTCTCATCAGCCAGGCTAGCTTGACTCCAAGTGGTGTGGAGTGCCTGGGACCCACGTCTGAGCATCCCCAGTGCACTTATGGCGGCAATTGCAAACAAAACAGGTGATGGACCGAATGTGGATCAATGTCACACATTCAACCCAGTCCAAAGATCTGGGCCCAAATCCATCGTTTTTTTGCACTCCACACCACCCTGGGGTAGACAATGGCGATATGCAAATCAGCTCTGACCCTGTGCCCCATGGCAACAGTCCAGTCCGAACTACAAAAGCCATGTCCTTCCCAGAACGGAATCAAGCATCCGAGGAACGGACCGGTTTTGAGGTAACACCTCTCATCAGCCTGGCTAGCTTGACTCCAAGTGGTGTGGAGTGCCTGGGACCCACGTCTGAGCATCCCCAGCGCACTTATGGCGGCAATTGCAAACAAAACAGGTGATGGACCGAATGTGGATCAATGTCACACATTCAACCCAGTCCAAAGATCTGGGCCCAAATCCATCGTTTTTTTGCACTCTACACCACCCTGGGTTAGACAATGGCGATATGCAAATCAGCTCTGACCCTGTGCCCCATGGGAACAGTCCAGTCCGAACTACAAAAGCCATGTCCTTCCCAGAATGGAATCAAGCATCCGAGGACCGGACCGGTTTCGAGGTAACACCTCTCATCAGCCCGGCTAGCTTGACTCCAAGTGGTGTGGAGTGCCTGGGACCCACGTCTGAGCATCCCCAGCGCACTTATGGTGGCAATTGCAAACAAAACAGGTGATGGACCAAATGTGGATCAATGTCACACATTCAACCCAGTCCAAAGATCTGGGCCCAAATCCATCGTTTTTTTGCACTCCACACCACCCTGGGTTAGACAATGGCGATATGCAAATCAGCTCTGACCCTGTGCCCCATGGGAACAGTCCAGTCCGAACTACAAAAGCCATGTCCTTCCCAGAACGGAATCAAGCATCCGAGGACCGGACCGGTTTCGAGGTAACACCTCTCATCAGCCCGGCTAGCTTGACTCCAAGTGGTGTGGAGTGCCTGGGACCCACGTCTGAGCATCCCCAGCGCACTTATGGCGGCAATTGCAAAGAAAACAGGTGATGGACCGAATGTGGATCAATGTCACACATTCAACCCAGTCCAAAGATCTGGGCCCAAATCCATCGTTTTTTTGCACTCCACACCACCCTGGGTTAGACAATGGCGATATGCAAATCAGCTCTGACCCTGTGCCCCATGGGAACAGTCCAGTCCAAACTACAAAAGCCATGTCCTTCCCAGAACGGAATCAAGCATCCGAGGACCAGACCGGTTTCGAGGTAACACCTCTCATCAGCCCGGCTAGCTTGACTCCAAGTGGTGTGGAGTGCCTGAGACCCACGTCTGAGCATCGCCAGCGCACTTATGGCGGCAATTGCAAACAAAACAGGTGATGGACCGAATGTGGATCAATGTCACACATTCAACCCAGTCCAAAGATCTGGGCCCAAATCCATCGTTTTTTTGCACTCCACACCACCCTGGGTCAGACAATGGCGATATGCAAATCAGCTCTGACCCTGTGCCCCATGGGAACAGTCCAGTCCGAACTACAAAAGCCATGTCCTTCCCAGAACGGAATCAAGCATCCGAGGACCGGGCCGGTTTCGAGGTAACACCTCTGATCAGCCCGGCTAGCTTGAGTCCAAGTGGTGTGGAGTGCCTGGGACCCACGTCTGAGCATCCCCAGCGCACTTATGGCGGCAATTGCAAACAAAACAGGTGATGGACCGAATGTGGATCAATGTCACACATTCAACCCAGTCCAAAGATCTGGGCCCAAATCCATCGTTTTTTTGCACTCCACACCACCCTGGGTTAGACAATGGTGATATGCAAATCAGCTCTGACCCTGTGCCCCATGGGAACAGTCCAGTCCGAACTACAAAAGCCATGTCCTTCCCAGAACGGAATCAAGCATCCGAGGACCGGACCGGTTTCGAGGTAACACCTCTCATCAGCCCGGCTAGCTTGACTCCAAGTGGTGTGGAGTGCCTGGGACCCACGTCTGAGCATCCCCAGCACACTTATGTCGGCAATTGCAAACAAAACAGGTGATGGACCGAGTGTGGATTAATGTCACACATTCAACCCAGTCCAAAGATCTGGGCCCAAATCCATAATTTTTTTGCACTCCACACCACCCTGGGTTAGACAATGGCGATATGCAAATCAGCTCCGACCCTGTGCCCCATGGGAACAGTCCAGTCCGAACTACAAAAGCCATGTCCTTCTCAGAACGGAATCAAGCATCCGAGGACCGGACCGGTTTCGAGGTAACATCTCTCATCAGCCCGGATAGCTTGACTCCAAGTGGTGTGGAGTGCCTGGGACCCACGTCTGAGCATCCCCAGCGCACTTATGGCGGCAATTGCAAAGAAAACAGGTGATGGACCGAATGTGGATCAATGTCACACATTCAACCCATTCCAAAGATCTGGGCCCAAATCCAATGTTTTTTTGCACTCCACACCACCCTGAGTTAGACAATGGCGATATGCAAATCAGCTCTGACCCTGTGCCCCATGGGAACAGTCCAGTCCGAACTACAAAAGCCATGTCCTTCCGAGAACGGAATCAAGCATCCGAGGACCGGACCGGTTTCGAGGTAACACCTCTCATCAGCCCGGCTAGCTTGACTCCAAGTGGTGTGGAGTGCCTGGGACCCACGTCTGAGCATCCCCAGCGCACTTATGGCGGCAATTGCAAACAAAACAGGTGATGGACCGAATGTGGATCAATGTCACACATTCAACCCAGTCCAAAGATCTGGGCCCAAATCCATAGTTTTTTTGCACTCCACACCACCCTGGGTTAGACAATGGCGATATGCAAATCAGCTCTGACCCTGTGCCCCATGGGAACAGTCCAGTCCGAACTACAAAAGCCATGTCCTTCACAGAACGGAATCAAGCATCCGAGGACCGGACCGGTTTCGAGGTAACATCTCTCATCAGCCCGGCTAGCTTGACTCCAAGTGGTGCCTGGGGCCCACGTCTGAGCATCCCCAGCGCACTTATGGCGGCAATTGCAAACAAAACAGGTGATGGACCGAATGTGGATAAATGTCACACATTCAACCCAGTCCAAAGATCTGGGCCCAAATCCATCGTTTTTTTGCACTCCACACCACCTGGGTTAGACAATGGCGATATGCAAATCACCTCTGACCCTGTGCCCCATGGGAACAGTCCAGTCCGAACTACAAAAGCCATGTCCTTCCCAGAACGGAATCAAGCATCCGAGGACCGGACCGGTTTCGAGGTAACACCTCTCATCAGCCTGGCTAGCTTGACTCCAAGTGGTGTGGAGTGCCTGGGACCCACGTCTGAGCATCCCCAGCGCACTTATGGTGGCAATTGCAAACAAAACAGGTGATGGACCGAATGTGGATCAATGTCACACATTCAACCCATTCCAAAGATCTGGGCCCAAATCCATTGTTTTTTTGCACTCCACACCACCCTGAGTTAGACAATGGCGATATGCAAATCAGCTCTGACCCTGTGCCCCATGGGAACAGTCCAGTCCGAACTACAAAAGCCATGTCCTTCCGAGAACGGAATCAAGCATCCGAGGACCGGACCGGTTTCGAGGTAACACCTCTCATCAGCCCGGCTAGCTTGACTCCAAGTGGTGTGGAGTGCCTGGGACCCACGTCTGAGCATCCCCAGCGCACTTATGGCGGCAATTGCAAACAAAACAGGTGATGGACCGAATGTGGATCAATGTCACACATTCAACCCAGTCCAAAGATCTGGGCCCAAATCCATTGTTTTTTTGCACTCCACACCACCCTGGGTTAGACAATGGCGATATACAAATCAGCTCTGACCCTGTGCCCCATGGGAACAGTCCAGTCCGAACTACAAAAGCCATGTCCTTCACAGAACGGAATCAAGCATCCGAGGACCGGACCGGTTTCGAGGTAACATCTCTCATCAGCCCGGCTAGCTTGACTCCAAGTGGTGCCTGGGGCCCACGTCTGAGCATCCCCAGCGCACTTATGGCGGCAATTGCAAACAAAACAGGTGATGGACCGAATGTGGATAAATGTCACACATTCAACCCAGTCCAAAGATCTGGGCCCAAATCCATCGTTTTTTTGCACTCCACACCACCTGGGTTAGACAATGGCGATATGCAAATCACCTCTGACCCTGTGCCCCATGGGAACAGTCCAGTCCGAACTACAAAAGCCATGTCCTTCCCAGAACGGAATCAAGCATCCGAGGACCGGACCGGTTTCGAGGTAACACCTCTCATCAGCCCGGCTAGCTTGACTCCAAGTGGTGTGGAGTGCGTGGGACCCACGTCTGAGCATCCCCAGCGCACTTACGCGGCAATTGCAAACAAAACAGGTGATGGACCGAATGTGGATCAATGTCACACATTCAACCCAGTCCAAAGGTCTGGGCCCAAATCCATCGTTTTTTTGCACTCCACACCACCCTGGGTTAGACAATGGCGATATGCAAATCAGCTCTGACCCTGTGCCCCATGGGAACAGTCCAGTCCAAACTACAAAAGCCATGTCCTTCCCAGAACGGAATCAAGCATCCAAGGACCGGGCCGGTTTCGAGGTAACACCTCTCATCAGCCAGGCTAGCTTGACTCCAAGTGGTGTGGAGTGCCTGGGACCCACGTCTGAGCATCCCCAGCGCACTTATGGCGGCAATTGCAAACAAAACAGGTGATGGACCGAATGTGGATCAATGTCACACATTCAACCCAGTCCAAAGATCTGGGCCCAAATCCATCGTTTTTTTGCACTCCACACCACCCTGGGTTAGACAATGGCGATATGCAAATCAGCTCTGACCCTGTGCCCCATGGGAACAGTCCAGTCCGAACTACAAAAGCCATGTCCTTCCCAGAACGGAATCAAGCATCCGAGGACCGGACCGGTTTCGAGGTAACACCTCTCATCAGCCTGGCTAGCTTGACTCCAAGTGGTGTGGAGTGCCTGGGACCCACGTATGAGCATCCCCAGCGCACTTATGGTGGCAATTGCAAACAAAACAGGTGATGGACCGAATGTGGATCAATGTCACACATTCAACCCAGTCCAAAGATCTGGGCCCAAATCCATCGTTTTTTTGCACTCCACACCACCCTGGGTTAGACAATGGCGATATGCAAATCAGCTCTGACCTTGTGCCCCATGGGAACAGTCCAGTCCGAACTACAAAAGCCATGTCCTTCCCAGAATGGAATCAAGCATCCGAGGACCGGACCGGTTTCGAGGTAACACCTCTCATCAGCCCGGCTAGCTTGACTCCAAGTGGTGTGGAGTGCCTGGGACCCACGTCTGAGCATCCCCAGCGCACTTATGGCGGCAATTGCAAACAAAACAGGTGATGGACCGAATGTGGATCAATGTCACACATTCAACCCAGTCCAAAGATCTGGGCCCAAATCCATCATTTTTTTGCACTTCACACCACCCTGGGTTAGACAATGGCGATATGCAAATCAGCTCTGACCCTGTGCCCCATGGGAACAGTCCAGTCCGAACTACAAAAGCCATGTCCTTCCCAGAACGGAATCAAGCATCCAAGGAACGGACCGGTTTCAAGGTAACACCTCTCATCAGCCCGGCTAGCTTGACTCCAAGTGGTGTGGAGTGCCTGGGACCCACGTCTGAGCATCCCCAGCGCACTTATGCGGCAATTGCAAACAAAACAGGTGATGGACCGAATGAGGATCAATGTCACACATTCAACCCAGTCCAAAGGTCTGGGCCCAAATCCATCGTTTTTTTGCACTCCACACCACCCTGGGTTAGACAATGGCGATATGCAAATCAGCTCTGACCCTGTGCCCCATGGGAACAGTCCAGTCCGAACTACAAAAGCCATGTCCTTCCCAGAACGGATTTAAGCATCCAAGGACCGGGCCGGTTTCGAGGTAACACCTCTCATCAGCCAGGCTAGCTTGACTCCAAGTGGTGTGGAGTGCCTGGGACCCACGTCTGAGCATCCCCAGTGCACTTATGGCGGCAATTGCAAACAAAACAGGTGATGGACCGAATGTGGATCAATGTCACACATTCAACCCAGTCCAAAGATCTGGGCCCAAATCCATCGTTTTTTTGCACTCCACACCACCCTGGGGTAGACAATGGCGATATGCAAATCAGCTCTGACCCTGTGCCCCATGGCAACAGTCCAGTCCGAACTACAAAAGCCATGTCCTTCCCAGAACGGAATCAAGCATCCGAGGAACGGACCGGTTTTGAGGTAACACCTCTCATCAGCCCGGCTAGCTTGACTCCAAGTGGTGTGGAGTGCCTGGGACCCACGTCTGAGCATCCCCAGCGCACTTATGGCGGCAATTGCAAACAAAACAGGTGATGGACCGAATGTGGATCAATGTCACACATTCAACCCAGTCCAAAGATCTGGGCCCAAATCCATCGTTTTTTTGCACTCTACACCACCCTGGGTTAGACAATGGCGATATGCAAATCAGCTCTGACCCTGTGCCCCATGGGAACAGTCCAGTCCGAACTACAAAAGCCATGTCCTTCCCAGAATGGAATCAAGCATCCGAGGACCGGACCGGTTTCGAGGTAACACCTCTCATCAGCCCGGCTAGCTTGACTCCAAGTGGTGTGGAGTGCCTGGGACCCACGTCTGAGCATCCCCAGTGCACTTATGGTGGCAATTGCAAACAAAACAGGTGATGGACCAAATGTGGATCAATGTCACACATTCAACCCAGTCCAAAGATCTGGGCCCAAATCCATCGTTTTTTTGCACTCCACACCACCCTGGGTTAGACAATGGCGATATGCAAATCAGCTCTGACCCTGTGCCCCATGGGAACAGTCCAGTCCGAACTACAAAAGCCATGTCCTTCCCAGAACGGAATCAAGCATCCGAGGACCGGACCGGTTTCGAGGTAACACCTCTCATCAGCCCGGCTAGCTTGACTCCAAGTGGTGTGGAGTGCCTGGGACCCACGTCTGAGCATCCCCAGCGCACTTATGGCGGCAATTGCAAAGAAAACAGGTGATGGACCGAATGTGGATCAATGTCACACATTCAACCCAGTCCAAAGATCTGGGCCCAAATCCATCGTTTTTTTGCACTCCACACCACCCTGGGTTAGACAATGGCGATATGCAAATCAGCTCTGACCCTGTGCCCCATGGGAACAGTCCAGTCCAAACTACAAAAGCCATGTCCTTCCCAGAACGGAATCAAGCATCCGAGGACCAGACCGGTTTCGAGGTAACACCTCTCAGCAGCCCGGCTAGCTTGACTCCAAGTGGTGTGGAGTGCCTGAGACCCACGTCTGAGCATCGCCAGCGCACTTATGGCGGCAATTGCAAACAAAACAGGTGATGGACCGAATGTGGATCAATGTCACACATTCAACCCAGTCCAAAGATCTGGGCCCAAATCCATCGTTTTTTTGCACTCCACACCACCCTGGGTCAGACAATGGCGATATGCAAATCAGCTCTGACCCTGTGCCCCATGGGAACAGTCCAGTCCGAACTACAAAAGCCATGTCCTTCCCAGAACGGAATCAAGCATCCGAGGACCGGGCCGGTTTCGAGGTAACACCTCTGATCAGCCCGGCTAGCTTGAGTCCAAGTGGTGTGGAGTGCCTGGGACCCACGTCTGAGCATCCCCAGCGCACTTATGGCGGCAATTGCAAACAAAACAGGTGATGGACCGAATGTGGATCAATGTCACACATTCAACCCAGTCCAAAGATCTGGGCCCAAATCCATCGTTTTTTTGCACTCCACACCACCCTGGGTTAGACAATGGCGATATGCAAATCAGCTCTGACCCTGTGCCCCATGGGAACAGTCCAGTCCGAACTAAAAAAAGTATGTCCTTCCCAGAACGGAATCAAGCATCCGAGGACCGGACCGGTTTCGAGGTAACACCTCTCATCAGCCCGGCTAGCTTGACTCCAAGTGGTGTGGAGTGCCTGGGACCCACGTCTGAGCATCCCCAGCGCACTTATGGCGGCAATTGCAAACAAAACAGGTGATGGACCGAATGTGGATCAATGTCACACATTCAACCCAGTCCAAAGATCTGGGCCCAAATCCATCGTTTTTTTGCACTCCACACCACCCTGGGTTAGACAATGGCGATATGCAAATCAGCTCTGACCCTGTGCCCATTGGGAACAGTCCAGTCCGAACTACAAAAGCCATGTCCTTCCCAGAACGGAATCAAGCATCCGAGGACCGGACCGGTTTCGAGGTAACACCTCTCATCAGCCCGGCTAGCTTGACTCCAAGTGGTGTGGAGTGCCTGGGACCCACGTCTGAGCATCCCCAGCGCACTTATGGCGGCAATTGCAAACAAAACAGGTGATGGACCGAATGTGGATCAATGTCACACATTCAACCCATTCCAAAGATCTGGGCCCAAATCCATTGTTTTTTTGCACTCCACACCACCCTGAGTTAGACAATGGCGATATGCAAATCAGCTCTGACCCTGTGCCCCATGGGATCAGTCCAGTCCAAACTACAAAAGACATGTCCTTCCGAGAACGGAATCAAGCATCCGAGGACCGGACCGGTTTCGAGGTAACACCTCTCATCAGCCCGGCTAGCTTGACTCCAAGTGGTGTGGAGTGCCTGGGACCCACGTCTGAGCATCCCCAGCGTACTTATGGCGGCAATTGCAAACAAAACAGGTGATGGACCGAATGTGGATCAATGTCACACATTCAACCCAGTCCAAAGATCTGGGCCCAAATCCATAGTTTTTTTGCACTCCACACCACCCTGGGTTAGACAATGGCGATATGCAAATCAGCTCTGACCCTGTGCCCCATGGGAACAGTCCAGTCCGAACTACAAAAGCCATGTCCTTCCCAGAACGGAATCAAGCATCCGAGGACCGGACCGGTTTCGAGGTAACACCTCTCATCAGCCCGGCTAGCTTGACTCCAAGTGGTGTGGAGTGCCTGGGACCCACGTCTGAGCATCCCCAGCACACTTATGTCGGCAATTGCAAACAAAACAGGTGATGGACCGAGTGTGGATTAATGTCACACATTCAACCCAGTCCAAAGATCTGGGCCCAAATCCATAATTTTTTTGCACTCCACACCACCCTGGGTTAGACAATGGCGATATGCAAATCAGCTCCGACCCTGTGCCCCATGGGAACAGTCCAGTCCGAACTACAAAAGCCATGTCCTTCTCAGAACGGAATCAAGCATCCGAGGACCGGACCGGTTTCGAGGTAACATCTCTCATCAGCCCGGATAGCTTGACTCCAAGTGGTGTGGAGTGCCTGGGACCCACGTCTGAGCATCCCCAGCGCACTTATGGCGGCAATTGCAAAGAAAACAGGTGATGGACCGAATGTGGATCAATGTCACACATTCAACCCATTCCAAAGATCTGGGCCCAAATCCAATGTTTTTTTGCACTCCACACCACCCTGAGTTAGACAATGGCGATATGCAAATCAGCTCTGACCCTGTGCCCCATGGGAACAGTCCAGTCCGAACTACAAAAGCCATGTCCTTCCGAGAACGGAATCAAGCATCCGAGGACCGGACCGGTTTCGAGGTAACACCTCTCATCAGCCCGGCTAGCTTGACTCCAAGTGGTGTGGAGTGCCTGGGACCCACGTCTGAGCATCCCCAGCGCACTTATGGCGGCAATTGCAAACAAAACAGGTGATGGACCGAATGTGGATCAATGTCACACATTCAACCCAGTCCAAAGATCTGGGCCCAAATCCATAGTTTTTTTGCACTCCACACCACCCTGGGTTAGACAATGGCGATATGCAAATCAGCTCTGACCCTGTGCCCCATGGGAACAGTCCAGTCCGAACTACAAAAGCCATGTCCTTCACAGAACGGAATCAAGCATCCGAGGACCGGACCGGTTTCGAGGTAACATCTCTCATCAGCCCGGCTAGCTTGACTCCAAGTGGTGCCTGGGGCCCACGTCTGAGCATCCCCAGCGCACTTATGGCGGCAATTGCAAACAAAACAGGTGATGGACCGAATGTGGATAAATGTCACACATTCAACCCAGTCCAAAGATCTGGGCCCAAATCCATCGTTTTTTTGCACTCCACACCACCTGGGTTAGACAATGGCGATATGCAAATCACCTCTGACCCTGTGCCCCATGGGAACAGTCCAGTCCGAACTACAAAAGCCATGTCCTTCCCAGAACGGAATCAAGCATCCGAGGACCGGACCGGTTTCGAGGTAACACCTCTCATCAGCCTGGCTAGCTTGACTCCAAGTGGTGTGGAGTGCCTGGGACCCACGTCTGAGCATCCCCAGCGCACTTATGGTGGCAATTGCAAACAAAACAGGTGATGGACCGAATGTGGATCAATGTCACACATTCAACCCAGTCCAAAGATCTGGGCCCAAATCCATCGTTTTTTTGCACTCCACACCACCCTGGGTTAGACAATGGCGATATGCAAATCAGCTCTGACCCTGTGCCCCATGGGAACAGTCCAGTCCGAACTACAAAAGCCATGTCCTTCCCAGAACGGAATCAAGCATCCGAGGACCGGACCGGTTTCGAGGTAACACCTCTCATCAGCCTGGCTAGCTTGACTCCAAGTGGTGTGGAGTGCCTGGGACCCACGTCTGAGCATCCCCAGCGCACTTATGGTGGCAATTGCAAACAAAACAGGTGATGGACCGAATGTGGATCAATGTCACACATTCAACCCAGTCCAAAGATCTGGGCCCAAATCCATCGTTTTTTTGCACTCCACACCACCCTGGGTTAGACAATGGCGATATGCAAATCAGCTCTGACCTTGTGCCCCATGGGAACAGTCCAGTCCGAACTACAAAAGCCATGTCCTTCCCAGAATGGAATCAAGCATCCGAGGACCGGACCGGTTTCGAGGTAACACCTCTCATCAGCCCGGCTAGCTTGACTCCAAGTGGTGTGGAGTGCCTGGGACCCACGTCTGAGCATCCCCAGCGCACTTATGGCGGCAATTGCAAACAAAACAGGTGATGGACCGAATGTGGATCAATGTCACACATTCAACCCAGTCCAAAGATCTGGGCCCAAATCCATCATTTTTTTGCACTTCACACCACCCTGGGTTAGACAATGGCGATATGCAAATCAGCTCTGACCCTGTGCCCCATGGGAACAGTCCAGTCCGAACTACAAAAGCCATGTCCTTCCCAGAACGGAATCAAGCATCCAAGGAACGGACCGGTTTCAAGGTAACACCTCTCATCAGCCCGGCTAGCTTGACTCCAAGTGGTGTGGAGTGCCTGGGACCCACGTCTGAGCATCCCCAGCGCACTTACGCGGCAATTGCAAAAAAACAGGTGATGGACCGAATGAGGATCAATGTCACACATTCAACCCAGTCCAAAGGTCTGGGCCCAAATCCATCGTTTTTTTGCACTCCACACCACCCTGGGTTAGACAATGGCGATATGCAAATCAGCTCTGACCCTGTGCCCCATGGGAACAGTCCAGTCCGAACTACAAAAGCCATGTCCTTCCCAGAACGGATTTAAGCATCCAAGGACCGGGCCGGTTTCGAGGTAACACCTCTCATCAGCCAGGCTAGCTTGACTCCAAGTGGTGTGGAGTGCCTGGGACCCACGTCTGAGCATCCCCAGCGCACTTATGGCGGCAATTGCAAACAAAACAGGTGATGGACCGAATGTGGATCAATGTCACACATTCAACCCAGTCCAAAGATCTGGGCCCAAATCCATCGTTTTTTTGCACTCCACACCACCCTGGGGTAGACAATGGCGATATGCAAATCAGCTCTGACCCTGTGCCCCATGGCAACAGTCCAGTCCGAACTACAAAAGCCATGTCCTTCCCAGAACGGAATCAAGCATCCGAGGAACGGACCGGTTTTGAGGTAACACCTCTCATCAGCCCGGCTAGCTTGACTCCAAGTGGTGTGGAGTGCCTGGGACCCACGTCTGAGCATCCCCAGCGCACTTATGGCGGCAATTGCAAACAAAACAGGTGATGGACCGAATGTGGATCAATGTCACACATTCAACCCAGTCCAAAGATCTGGGCCCAAATCCATCGTTTTTTTGCACTCTACACCACCCTGGGTTAGACAATGGCGATATGCAAATCAGCTCTGACCCTGTGCCCCATGGGAACAGTCCAGTCCGAACTACAAAAGCCATGTCCTTCCCAGAATGGAATCAAGCATCCGAGGACCGGACCGGTTTCGAGGTAACACCTCTCATCAGCCCGGCTAGCTTGACTCCAAGTGGTGTGGAGTGCCTGGGACCCACGTCTGAGCATCCCCAGCGCACTTATGGTGGCAATTGCAAACAAAACAGGTGATGGACCAAATGTGGATCAATGTCACACATTCAACCCAGTCCAAAGATCTGGGCCCAAATCCATCGTTTTTTTGCACTCCACACCACCCTGGGTTAGACAATGGCGATATGCAAATCAGCTCTGACCCTGTGCCCCATGGGAACAGTCCAGTCCGAACTACAAAAGCCATGTCCTTCCCAGAACGGAATCAAGCATCCGAGGACCGGACCGGTTTCGAGGTAACACCTCTCATCAGCCCGGCTAGCTTGACTCCAAGTGGTGTGGAGTGCCTGGGACCCACGTCTGAGCATCCCCAGCGCACTTATGGCGGCAATTGCAAAGAAAACAGGTGATGGACCGAATGTGGATCAATGTCACACATTCAACCCAGTCCAAAGATCTGGGCCCAAATCCATCGTTTTTTTGCACTCCACACCACCCTGGGTTAGACAATGGCGATATGCAAATCAGCTCTGACCCTGTGCCCCATGGGAACAGTCCAGTCCAAACTACAAAAGCCATGTCCTTCCCAGAACGGAATCAAGCATCCGAGGACCAGACCGGTTTCGAGGTAACACCTCTCAGCAGCCCGGCTAGCTTGACTCCAAGTGGTGTGGAGTGCCTGAGACCCACGTCTGAGCATCGCCAGCGCACTTATGGCGGCAATTGCAAACAAAACAGGTGATGGACCGAATGTGGATCAATGTCACACATTCAACCCAGTCCAAAGATCTGGGCCCAAATCCATCGTTTTTTTGCACTCCACACCACCCTGGGTCAGACAATGGCGATATGCAAATCAGCTCTGACCCTGTGCCCCATGGGAACAGTCCAGTCCGAACTACAAAAGCCATGTCCTTCCCAGAACGGAATCAAGCATCCGAGGACCGGGCCGGTTTCGAGGTAACACCTCTGATCAGCCCGGCTAGCTTGAGTCCAAGTGGTGTGGAGTGCCTGGGACCCACGTCTGAGCATCCCCAGCGCACTTATGGCGGCAATTGCAAACAAAACAGGTGATGGACCGAATGTGGATCAATGTCACACATTCAACCCAGTCCAAAGATCTGGGCCCAAATCCATCGTTTTTTTGCACTCCACACCACCCTGGGTTAGACAATGGCGATATGCAAATCAGCTCTGACCCTGTGCCCCATGGGAACAGTCCAGTCCGAACTAAAAAAAGTATGTCCTTCCCAGAACGGAATCAAGCATCCGAGGACCGGACCGGTTTCGAGGTAACACCTCTCATCAGCCCGGCTAGCTTGACTCCAAGTGGTGTGGAGTGCCTGGGACCCACGTCTGAGCATCCCCAGCGCACTTATGGCGGCAATTGCAAACAAAACAGGTGATGGACCGAATGTGGATCAATGTCACACATTCAACCCAGTCCAAAGATCTGGGCCCAAATCCATCGTTTTTTTGCACTCCACACCACCCTGGGTTAGACAATGGCGATATGCAAATCAGCTCTGACCCTGTGCCCATTGGGAACAGTCCAGTCCGAACTACAAAAGCCATGTCCTTCCCAGAACGGAATCAAGCATCCGAGGACCGGACCGGTTTCGAGGTAACACCTCTCATCAGCCCGGCTAGCTTGACTCCAAGTGGTGTGGAGTGCCTGGGACCCACGTCTGAGCATCCCCAGCGCACTTATGGCGGCAATTGCAAACAAAACAGGTGATGGACCGAATGTGGATCAATGTCACACATTCAACCCATTCCAAAGATCTGGGCCCAAATCCATTGTTTTTTTGCACTCCACACCACCCTGAGTTAGACAATGGCGATATGCAAATCAGCTCTGACCCTGTGCCCCATGGGATCAGTCCAGTCCAAACTACAAAAGACATGTCCTTCCGAGAACGGAATCAAGCATCCGAGGACCGGACCGGTTTCGAGGTAACACCTCTCATCAGCCTGGCTAGCTTGACTCCAAGTGGTGTGGAGTGCCTGGGACCCACGTCTGAGCATCCCCAGCGTACTTATGGCGGCAATTGCAAACAAAACAGGTGATGGACCGAATGTGGATCAATGTCACACATTCAACCCAGTCCAAAGATCTGGGCCCAAATCCATAGTTTTTTTGCACTCCACACCACCCTGGGTTAGACAATGGCGATATGCAAATCAGCTCTGACCCTGTGCCCCATGGGAACAGTCCAGTCCGAACTACAAAAGCCATGTCCTTCCCAGAACGGAATCAAGCATCCGAGGACCGGACCGGTTTCGAGGTAACACCTCTCATCAGCCCGGCTAGCTTGACTCCAAGTGGTGTGGAGTGCCTGGGACCCACGTCTGAGCATCCCCAGCACACTTATGTCGGCAATTGCAAACAAAACAGGTGATGGACCGAGTGTGGATTAATGTCACACATTCAACCCAGTCCAAAGATCTGGGCCCAAATCCATAATTTTTTTGCACTCCACACCACCCTGGGTTAGACAATGGCGATATGCAAATCAGCTCCGACCCTGTGCCCCATGGGAACAGTCCAGTCCGAACTACAAAAGCCATGTCCTTCTCAGAACGGAATCAAGCATCCGAGGACCGGACCGGTTTCGAGGTAACATCTCTCATCAGCCCGGATAGCTTGACTCCAAGTGGTGTGGAGTGCCTGGGACCCACGTCTGAGCATCCCCAGCGCACTTATGGCGGCAATTGCAAAGTAAACAGGTGATGGACCGAATGTGGATCAATGTCACACATTCAACCCATTCCAAAGATCTGGGCCCAAATCCAATGTTTTTTTGCACTCCACACCACCCTGAGTTAGACAATGGCGATATGCAAATCAGCTCTGACCCTGTGCCCCATGGGAACAGTCCAGTCCGAACTACAAAAGCCATGTCCTTCCGAGAACGGAATCAAGCATCCGAGGACCGGACCGGTTTCGAGGTAACACCTCTCATCAGCCCGGCTAGCTTGACTCCAAGTGGTGTGGAGTGCCTGGGACCCACGTCTGAGCATCCCCAGCGCACTTATGGCGGCAATTGCAAACAAAACAGGTGATGGACCGAATGTGGATCAATGTCACACATTCAACCCAGTCCAAAGATCTGGGCCCAAATCCATAGTTTTTTTGCACTCCACACCACCCTGGGTTAGACAATGGCGATATGCAAATCAGCTCTGACCCTGTGCCCCATGGGAACAGTCCAGTCCGAACTACAAAAGCCATGTCCTTCACAGAACGGAATCAAGCATCCGAGGACCGGACCGGTTTCGAGGTAACATCTCTCATCAGCCCGGCTAGCTTGACTCCAAGTGGTGCCTGGGGCCCACGTCTGAGCATCCCCAGCGCACTTATGGCGGCAATTGCAAACAAAACAGGTGATGGACCGAATGTGGATAAATGTCACACATTCAACCCAGTCCAAAGATCTGGGCCCAAATCCATCGTTTTTTTGCACTCCACACCACCTGGGTTAGACAATGGCGATATGCAAATCACCTCTGACCCTGTGCCCCATGGGAACAGTCCAGTCCGAACTACAAAAGCCATGTCCTTCCCAGAACGGAATCAAGCATCCGAGGACCGGACCGGTTTCGAGGTAACACCTCTCATCAGCCCAGCTAGCTTGACTCCAAGTGGTGTGGAGTGCCTGGGACCCACGTCTGAGCATCCCCAGCGCACTTATGGCGGCAATTGCAAACAAAACAGGTGATGGACCGAATTTGGATCAATGTCACACATTCAACCCAGTCCAAAGATCTGGGCCCAAATCCATCATTTTTTTGCACTCCACACCACCCTGGGTTAGACAATGGTGATATGCAAATCAGCTCTGACCCTGTGCCCCATGGGAACAGTCCAGTCCGAACTACAAAAGCCATGTCCTTCCCAGAACGGAATCAAGCATCCGAGGACCGGACCGGTTTCGAGGTAACACCTCTCATCAGCCCGGCTAGCTTGACTCCAAGTGGTGTGGAGTGCCTGGGACCCATGTCTGAGCATCCCCAGCGTACTTATGGCGGCAATTGCAAACAAAACAGGTGATGGACCGAATGTGGATCAATGTCACACATTCAACCCAGTCCAAAGATCTGGGCCCAAATCCATCGTTTTTTTGCACTCCACACCACCCTGGGTTAGACAATGGCGATATGCAAATCAGCTCTGACCCTGTGCCCCATGGGAACAGTCCAGTCCAAACTACAAAAGCCATGTCCTTCCCAGAACGGAATCAAGCATCCAAGGAACGGACCGGTTTCGAGGTAACACCTCTCATCAGCCCGGCTAGCTTGACTCCAAGTGGTGTGGAGTGCCTGGGACCCACGTCTGAGCATCCCCAGCGCACTTATGGCGGCAATTGCAAACAAAACAGGTGATGGACCGAATGTGGATCAATGTCACACATTCAAACCAGTCCAAAGATCTGGGCCCAAATCCATCGTTTTTTTGCACTCCACACCACCCTGGGTTAGACAATGGCGATATGCAAATCAGCTCTGACCCTGTGCCCCATGGGGACAGTCCAGTCCGAACTACAAAAGCCATGTCCTTCTCAGAACGGAATCAAGCATCCGAGGACCGGGCCGGTTTCGAGGTAACACCTCTCATCAGCCCGGCTAGCTTGACTCCAAGTGGTGTGGAGTGCCTGGGACCCACGTCTGAGCATCCCCAGCGCACTTATGGCAGCAATTGCAAACAAAACAGGTGATGGACCGAATGTGGATCAATGTCACACATTCAACCCAGTCCAAAGATCTGGGCCCAAATCCATTGTTTTTTTGCACTCCACACCACCCTGGGATAGACAATGGCAATATGCAAATCAGCTCTGACCCTGTGCCCCATGGGAACAGTCCAGTCTGAACTACAAAAGCCATGTCCTTCCCAGAACGGAATCAAGCATCCGAGGACCGGACCGGTTTCGAGGTAACACCTCTCTTCAGCCCGGCTAGCTTGACTCCAAGTGGTGTGGAGTGCCTGGGACCCACGTCTGAGATCCCCAGCGCACTTATGGTGGCAATTGCAAACAAAACAGGTGATGGACCGAATGTGGATCAATGTCACACATTCATCCCAGTCCAAAGATCTGGGCCCAAATCCATCGTTTTTTTGCACTCCACACCACCCTGGGTTAGACAATGGCGATAATGCAAATCAGCTCTGACCCTGTGCCCCATGGGAACAGTCCAGTCCGAACTACAAAAGCCATGTCCTTCCCAGAACGGAATCAAGCATCCGAGGACCGGACCGGTTTCGAGGTAACACCTCTCATCAGCCCGGCTATCTTGACTCCAAGTGGTGTGGAGTGCCTGGGACCCACGTCTGAGCATCCCCAGCGCACTTATGGCGGCAATTGCAAACAAAACAGGTGATGGACCGAATGTGGATCAATGTCACACATTCAACCCAGTCCAAAGATCTGGGCCCAAATCCATCGTTTTTTTGCACTCCACACCACCCTGGGTTAGACAATGGCGATATGCAAATCAGCTCTGACCCTGTGCCCCATGGGAACAGTCCAGTCCGAACTACAAAAGCTAGGTCCTTCCCAGAACGGAATCAAGCATCCGAGGACCGGACCGGTTTCGAGGTAACACCTCTCATCAGCCCGGCTAGCTTGACACCAAGTGGTGTGGAGTGCCTGGGACCCACGTCTGAGCCTCCCCAGCGCACTTATGGCGGCAATTGCAAACAAAACAGGTGATGGACCGAATGTGGATCAATGTCACACATTCAACCCAGTCCAAAGATCTGGGCCCAAATCCATCGTTTTTTTGCACTCCACACCACCCTGGGTTAGACAATGGCGATATGCAAATCAGCTCTGACACTGTGCCCCATGGGAACAGTCCAGTCCGAACTACAAAAGCCATGTCCTTCCCAGAACGGAATCAAGCATCCGAGGACCGGACCGGTTTCGAGGTAACACCTCTCATCCGCCCGGCTAGCTTGACTCCAAGTGGTGTGGAGTGCCTGGGACCCACGTCTGAGCATCCCCCGCGCACTTATGGCGGCAATTGCAAACAAAACAGGTGATGGACCGAATGTGGATCAATGTCACACATTCAACCCAGTCCAAAGATCTGGGCCCAAATCCATCGTTTTTTTGCACTCCACACCACCCTGGGTTAGACAATGGTGATATGCAAATCAGCTCTGACCCTGTGCCCCATGGGAACAATCCAGTCCGAACTACAAAAGCCATGTCCTTCCCAGAACGGAATCAAGCATCCGAGGACCGGACCGGTTTCGAGGTAACACCTCTCATCAGCCCGGCTAGCTTGACTCCAAGTGGTGTGGAGTGCCTGGGACCCACGTCTGAGCATCCCCAGCGCACTTATGGCGGCAATTGCAAACAAAACAGGTGATGGACCGAATGTGGATCAATGTCACACATTCAACCCAGTCCAAAGATCTGGGCCCGAATCCATCGTTTTTTTGCACTCCACACCACCCTGGGTTAGACAATGGCGATATGCAAATCAGCTCTGACCCTGTGCCCCATGGGAACAGTCCAGTCCGAACTACAAAAGCCATGTCCTTCCCAGAACGGAATCAAGCATCCGAGGAACGGACCGGTTTTGAGGTAACACCTCTCATCAGCCCGGCTAGCCTGACTCCAAGTGGTGTGGAGTGCCTGGGACCCACGTCTGAGCATCCCCAGCGCACTTATGGCGGCAATTGCAAACAAAACAGGTGATGGACCGAATGTGGATCAATGTCACACATTCAACCCAGTCCAAAGATCTGGGCCCAAATCCATCGTTTTTTTGCACTCCACACCACCCTGGGTTAGACAATGGCGATAATGCAAATCAGCTCTGACCCTGTGCCCCATGGGAACAGTCCAGTCCGAACTACAAAAGCCATGTCCTTCCCAGAACGGAATCAAGCATCCGAGGACCGGACCGGTTTCGAGGTAACACCTCTCATCAGCCTGGCTAGCTTGACTCCAAGTGGTGTGGAGTGCCTGGGACCCACGTCTGAGCATCCCCAGCGTACTTATGGCGGCAATTGCAAACAAAACAGGTGATGGACCGAATGTGGATCAATGTCACACATTCAACCCAGTCCAAAGATCTGGGCCCAAATCCATAGTTTTTTTGCACTCCACACCACCCTGGGTTAGACAATGGCGATATGCAAATCAGCTCTGACCCTGTGCCCCATGGGAACAGTCCAGTCCGAACTACAAAAGCCATGTCCTTCCCAGAACGGAATCAAGCATCCGAGGACCGGACCGGTTTCGAGGTAACACCTCTCATCAGCCCGGCTAGCTTGACTCCAAGTGGTGTGGAGTGCCTGGGACCCACGTCTGAGCATCCCCAGCACACTTATGGCGGCAATTGCAAACAAAACAGGTGATGGACCGAGTGTGGATTAATGTCACACATTCAACCCAGTCCAAAGATCTGGGCCCAAATCCATAATTTTTTTGCACTCCACACCACCCTGGGTTAGACAATGGCGATATGCAAATCAGCTCCGACCCTGTGCCCCATGGGAACAGTCCAGTCCGAACTACAAAAGCCATGTCCTTCTCAGAACGGAATCAAGCATCCGAGGACCGGACCGGTTTCGAGGTAACATCTCTCATCAGCCCGGATAGCTTGACTCCAAGTGGTGTGGAGTGCCTGGGACCCACGTCTGAGCATCCCCAGCGCACTTATGGCGGCAATTGCAAAGTAAACAGGTGATGGACCGAATGTGGATCAATGTCACACATTCAACCCATTCCAAAGATCTGGGCCCAAATCCAATGTTTTTTTGCACTCCACACCACCCTGAGTTAGACAATGGCGATATGCAAATCAGCTCTGACCCTGTGCCCCATGGGAACAGTCCAGTCCGAACTACAAAAGCCATGTCCTTCCGAGAACGGAATCAAGCATCCGAGGACCGGACCGGTTTCGAGGTAACACCTCTCATCAGCCCGGCTAGCTTGACTCCAAGTGGTGTGGAGTGCCTGGGACCCACGTCTGAGCATCCCCAGCGCACTTATGGCGGCAATTGCAAACAAAACAGGTGATGGACCGAATGTGGATCAATGTCACACATTCAACCCAGTCCAAAGATCTGGGCCCAAATCCATAGTTTTTTTGCACTCCACACCACCCTGGGTTAGACAATGGCGATATGCAAATCAGCTCTGACCCTGTGCCCCATGGGAACAGTCCAGTCCGAACTACAAAAGCCATGTCCTTCACAGAACGGAATCAAGCATCCGAGGACCGGACCGGTTTCGAGGTAACATCTCTCATCAGCCCGGCTAGCTTGACTCCAAGTGGTGCCTGGGGCCCACGTCTGAGCATCCCCAGCGCACTTATGGCGGCAATTGCAAACAAAACAGGTGATGGACCGAATGTGGATAAATGTCACACATTCAACCCAGTCCAAAGATCTGGGCCCAAATCCATCGTTTTTTTGCACTCCACACCACCTGGGTTAGACAATGGCGATATGCAAATCACCTCTGACCCTGTGCCCCATGGGAACAGTCCAGTCCGAACTACAAAAGCCATGTCCTTCCCAGAACGGAATCAAGCATCCGAGGACCGGACCGGTTTCGAGGTAACACCTCTCATCAGCCCAGCTAGCTTGACTCCAAGTGGTGTGGAGTGCCTGGGACCCACGTCTGAGCATCCCCAGCGCACTTATGGCGGCAATTGCAAACAAAACAGGTGATGGACCGAATTTGGATCAATGTCACACATTCAACCCAGTCCAAAGATCTGGGCCCAAATCCATCATTTTTTTGCACTCCACACCACCCTGGGTTAGACAATGGTGATATGCAAATCAGCTCTGACCCTGTGCCCCATGGGAACAGTCCAGTCCGAACTACAAAAGCCATGTCCTTCCCAGAACGGAATCAAGCATCCGAGGACCGGACCGGTTTCGAGGTAACACCTCTCATCAGCCCGGCTAGCTTGACTCCAAGTGGTGTGGAGTGCCTGGGACCCATGTCTGAGCATCCCCAGCGTACTTATGGCGGCAATTGCAAACAAAACAGGTGATGGACCGAATGTGGATCAATGTCACACATTCAACCCAGTCCAAAGATCTGGGCCCAAATCCATCGTTTTTTTGCACTCCACACCACCCTGGGTTAGACAATGGCGATATGCAAATCAGCTCTGACCCTGTGCCCCATGGGAACAGTCCAGTCCAAACTACAAAAGCCATGTCCTTCCCAGAACGGAATCAAGCATCCAAGGAACGGACCGGTTTCGAGGTAACACCTCTCATCAGCCCGGCTAGCTTGACTCCAAGTGGTGTGGAGTGCCTGGGACCCACGTCTGAGCATCCCCAGCGCACTTATGGCGGCAATTGCAAACAAAACAGGTGATGGACCGAATGTGGATCAATGTCACACATTCAAACCAGTCCAAAGATCTGGGCCCAAATCCATCGTTTTTTTGCACTCCACACCACCCTGGGTTAGACAATGGCGATATGCAAATCAGCTCTGACCCTGTGCCCCATGGGGACAGTCCAGTCCGAACTACAAAAGCCATGTCCTTCTCAGAACGGAATCAAGCATCCGAGGACCGGGCCGGTTTCGAGGTAACACCTCTCATCAGCCCGGCTAGCTTGACTCCAAGTGGTGTGGAGTGCCTGGGACCCACGTCTGAGCATCCCCAGCGCACTTATGGCAGCAATTGCAAACAAAACAGGTGATGGACCGAATGTGGATCAATGTCACACATTCAACCCAGTCCAAAGATCTGGGCCCAAATCCATTGTTTTTTTGCACTCCACACCACCCTGGGATAGACAATGGCAATATGCAAATCAGCTCTGACCCTGTGCCCCATGGGAACAGTCCAGTCTGAACTACAAAAGCCATGTCCTTCCCAGAACGGAATCAAGCATCCGAGGACCGGACCGGTTTCGAGGTAACACCTCTCTTCAGCCCGGCTAGCTTGACTCCAAGTGGTGTGGAGTGCCTGGGACCCACGTCTGAGATCCCCAGCGCACTTATGGTGGCAATTGCAAACAAAACAGGTGATGGACCGAATGTGGATCAATGTCACACATTCATCCCAGTCCAAAGATCTGGGCCCAAATCCATCGTTTTTTTGCACTCCACACCACCCTGGGTTAGACAATGGCGATAATGCAAATCAGCTCTGACCCTGTGCCCCATGGGAACAGTCCAGTCCGAACTACAAAAGCCATGTCCTTCCCAGAACGGAATCAAGCATCCGAGGACCGGACCGGTTTCGAGGTAACACCTCTCATCAGCCCGGCTATCTTGACTCCAAGTGGTGTGGAGTGCCTGGGACCCACGTCTGAGCATCCCCAGCGCACTTATGGCGGCAATTGCAAACAAAACAGGTGATGGACCGAATGTGGATCAATGTCACACATTCAACCCAGTCCAAAGATCTGGGCCCAAATCCATCGTTTTTTTGCACTCCACACCACCCTGGGTTAGACAATGGCGATATGCAAATCAGCTCTGACCCTGTGCCCCATGGGAACAGTCCAGTCCGAACTACAAAAGCCAGGTCCTTCCCAGAACGGAATCAAGCATCCGAGGACCGGACCGGTTTCGAGGTAACACCTCTCATCAGCCCGGCTAGCTTGACACCAAGTGGTGTGGAGTGCCTGGGACCCACGTCTGAGCCTCCCCAGCGCACTTATGGCGGCAATTGCAAACAAAACAGGTGATGGACCGAATGTGGATCAATGTCACACATTCAACCCAGTCCAAAGATCTGGGCCCAAATCCATCGTTTTTTTGCACTCCACACCACCCTGGGTTAGACAATGGCGATATGCAAATCAGCTCTGACACTGTGCCCCATGGGAACAGTCCAGTCCGAACTACAAAAGCCATGTCCTTCCCAGAACGGAATCAAGCATCCGAGGACCGGACCGGTTTCGAGGTAACACCTCTCATCCGCCCGGCTAGCTTGACTCCAAGTGGTGTGGAGTGCCTGGGACCCACGTCTGAGCATCCCCCGCGCACTTATGGCGGCAATTGCAAACAAAACAGGTGATGGACCGAATGTGGATCAATGTCACACATTCAACCCAGTCCAAAGATCTGGGCCCAAATCCATCGTTTTTTTGCACTCCACACCACCCTGGGTTAGACAATGGTGATATGCAAATCAGCTCTGACCCTGTGCCCCATGGGAACAATCCAGTCCGAACTACAAAAGCCATGTCCTTCCCAGAACGGAATCAAGCATCCGAGGACCGGACCGGTTTCGAGGTAACACCTCTCATCAGCCCGGCTAGCTTGACTCCAAGTGGTGTGGAGTGCCTGGGACCCACGTCTGAGCATCCCCAGCGCACTTATGGCGGCAATTGCAAACAAAACAGGTGATGGACCGAATGTGGATCAATGTCACACATTCAACCCAGTCCAAAGATCTGGGCCCGAATCCATCGTTTTTTTGCACTCCACACCACCCTGGGTTAGACAATGGCGATATGCAAATCAGCTCTGACCCTGTGCCCCATGGGAACAGTCCAGTCCGAACTACAAAAGCCATGTCCTTCCCAGAACGGAATCAAGCATCCGAGGAACGGACCGGTTTTGAGGTAACACCTCTCATCAGCCCGGCTAGCCTGACTCCAAGTGGTGTGGAGTGCCTGGGACCCACGTCTGAGCATCCCCAGCGCACTTATGGCGGCAATTGCAAACAAAACAGGTGATGGACCGAATGTGGATCAATGTCACACATTCAACCCAGTCCAAAGATCTGGGCCCAAATCCATCGTTTTTTTGCACTCCACACCACCCTGGGTTAGACAATGGCGATAATGCAAATCAGCTCTGACCCTGTGCCCCATGGGAACAGTCCAGTCCGAACTACAAAAGCCATGTCCTTCCCAGAACGGAATCAAGCATCCGAGGACCGGACCGGTTTCGAGGTAACACCTCTCATCAGCCCGGCTATCTTGACTCCAAGTGGTGTGGAGTGCCTGGGACCCACGTCTGAGCATCCCCAGCGCACTTATGGCGGCAATTGCAAACAAAACAGGTGATGGACCGAATGTGGATCAATGTCACACATTCAACCCAGTCCAAAGATCTGGGCCCAAATCCATCGTTTTTTTGCACTCCACACCACCCTGGGTTAGACAATGGCGATATGCAAATCAGCTCTGACCCTGTGCCCCATGGGAACAGTCCAGTCCGAACTACAAAAGCCAGGTCCTTCCCAGAACGGAATCAAGCATCCGAGGACCGGACCGGTTTCGAGGTAACACCTCTCATCAGCCCGGCTAGCTTGACTCAAAGTGGTGTGGAGTGCCTGGGACCCACGTCTGAGCATCCCCAGCGCACTTATGGCGGCAATTGCAAACAAAACAGGTGATGGACCGAATGTGGATCAATGTCACACATTCAACCCAGTCCAAAGATCTGGGCCCAAATCCATCGTTTTTTTGCACTCCACACCACCCTGGGTTAGACAATGGCGATATGCAAATCAGCTCTGACCCTGTGCCCCATGGGAACAGTCCAGTCGGAACTACAAAAGCCATGTCCTTCCCAGAACGGAATCAAGCATCCGAGGACCGGACCGGTTTCGAGGTAACACCTCTCATCAGCCCGGCTAGCTTGACTCCAAGTGGTGTGGAGTGCCTGGGACCCACGTCTGAGCATCCCCAGCGCACTTATGGCGGCAATTGCAAACAAAACAGGTGATGGACCGAATGTAGATCAATGTCACACATTCAACCCAGTCCAAAGATCTGGGCCCAGATCCATCGTTTTTTTGCACTCCACACCACCCTGGGTTAGACAATGGTGATATGCAAATCAGCTCTGACCCTGTGCCCCATGGGAACAATCCAGTCCGAACTACAAAAGCCATGTCCTTCCCAGAACGGAATCAAGCATCCGAGGACCGGACCGGTTTCGAGGTAACACCTCTCATCAGCCCGGCTAGCTTGACTCCAAGTGGTGTGGAGTGCCTGGGACCCACGTCTGAGCATCCCCAGCGCACTTACGCGGCAATTGCAAACAAAACAGGTGATGGACCGAATGTGGATCAATGTCACACATTCAACCCAGTCCAAAGGTCTGGGCCCAAATCCATCGTTTTTTTGCACTCCACACCACCCTGGGTTAGACAATGGCGATATGCAAATCAGCTCTGACCCTGTGCCCCATGGGAACAGTCCAGTCCGAACTACAAAAGCCATGTCCTTCCCAGAACGGAATCAAGCATCCAAGGACCGGGCCGGTTTCGAGGTAACACCTCTCATCAGCCAGGCTAGCTTGACTCCAAGTGGTGTGGAGTGCCTGGGACCCACATCTGAGCATCCCCAGCGCACTTATGGCGGCAATTGCAAACAAAACAGGTGATGGACCGAATGTGGATCAATGTCACACATTCAACCCAGTCCAAAGATCTGGGCCCAAATCCATCGTTTTTTTGCACTCCACACCACCCTGGGTTAGACAATGGCGATATGCAAATCAGCTCTGACCCTGTGCCCCATGGGAACAGTCCAGTCCGAACTACAAAAGCCATGTCCTTCCCAGAACGGAATCAAGCATCCGAGGACCGGACCGGTTTCGAGGTAACACCTCTCATCAGCCTGGCTAGCTTGACTCCAAGTGGTGTGGAGTGCCTGGGACCCACGTCTGAGCATCCCCAGCGCACTTATGGTGGCAATTGCAAACAAAACAGGTGATGGACCGAATGTGGATCAATGTCACACATTCAACCCAGTCCAAAGATCTGGGCCCAAATCCATCGTTTTTTTGCACTCCACACCACCCTGGGTTAGACAATGGCGATATGCAAATCAGCTCTGACCCTGTGCCCCATGGGAACAGTCCAGTCCGAACTACAAAAGCCATGTCCTTCCCAGAATGGAATCAAGCATCCGAGGACCGGACCGGTTTCGAGGTAACACCTCTCATCAGCCCGGCTAGCTTGACTCCAAGTGGTGTGGAGTGCCTGGGACCCACGTCTGAGCATCCCCAGCGCACTTATGGCGGCAATTGCAAACAAAACAGGTGATGGACCGAATGTGGATCAATGTCACACATTCAACCCAGTCCAAAGATCTGGGCCCAAATCCATCGTTTTTTTGCACTCCACACCACCCTGGGTTAGACAATGGTGATATGCAAATCAGCTCTGACCCTGTGCCCCATGGGAACAGTCCAGTCCGAACTACAAAAGCCATGTCCTTCCCAGAACGGAATCAAGCATCCGAGGACCGGACCGGTTTCGAGGTAACACATCTCATCAGCCCGGCTAGCTTGACTCCAAGTGGTGTGGAGTGCCTGGGACCCACGTCTGAGCATCCCCAGCGCACTTATGGCGGCAATTGCAAACAAAACAGGTGATGGACCGAATGTGGATCAATGTCACACATTCAACCCAGTCCAAAGATCTGGGCCCAAATCCATCATTTTTTTGCACTTCACACCACCCTGGGTTAGACAATGGCGATATGCAAATCAGCTCTGACCCTGTGCCCCATGGGAACAGTCCAGTCCGAACTACAAAAGCCATGTGCTTCCCAGAACGGAATCAAGCATCCGAGGAACGGACCGGTTTCGAGGTAACACCTCTCATCAGCCCGGCTAGCTTGACTCCAAGTGGTGTGGAGTGCCTGGGACCCACGTCTGAGCATCCCCAGCGCACTTACGCGGCAATTGCAAACAAAACAGGTGATGGACCGAATGTGGATCAATGTCACACATTCAACCCAGTCCAAAGGTCTGGGCCCAAATCCATCGTTTTTTTGCACTCCACACCACCCTGGGTTAGACAATGGCGATATGCAAATCAGCTCTGACCCTGTGCCCCATGGGAACAGTCCAGTCCGAACTACAAAAGCCATGTCCTTCCCAGAACGGATTTAAGCATCCAAGGACCGGGCCGGTTTCGAGGTAACACCTCTCATCAGCCAGGCTAGCTTGACTCCAAGTGGTGTGGAGTGCCTGGGACCCACGTCTGAGCATCCCCAGTGCACTTATGGAGGCAATTGCAAACAAAACAGGTGATGGACCGAATGTGGATCAATGTCACACATTCAACCCAGTCCAAAGATCTGGGCCCAAATCCATCGTTTTTTTGCACTCCACACCACCCTGGGGTAGACAATGGCGATATGCAAATAAGCTCTGACCCTGTGCCCCATGGCAACAGTCCAGTCCAAACTACAAAAGCCATGTCCTTCCCAGAACGGAATCAAGCATCCGAGGAACGGACCGGTTTTGAGGTAACACCTCTCATCAGCCCGGCTAGCTTGACTCCAAGTGGTGTGGAGTGCCTGGGACCCACGTCTGAGCATCCTCAGCGCACTTATGGCGGCAATTGCAAACAAAACAGGTGATGGACCGAATGTGGATCAATGTCACACATTCAACCCAGTCCAAAGATCTGGGCCCAAATCCATCGTTTTTTTGCACTCTACACCACCCTGGGTTAGACAATGGCGATATGCAAATCAGCTCTGACCCTGTGCCCCATGGGAACAGTCCAGTCCGAACTACAAAAGCCATGTCCTTCCCAGAATGGAATCAAGCATCCGAGGACCGGACCGGTTTCGAGGTAACACCTCTCATCAGCCCGGCTAGCTTGACTCCAAGTGGTGTGGAGTGCCTGGGACCCACGTCTGAGCATCCCCAGCGCACTTATGGTGGCAATTGCAAACAAAACAGGTGATGGACCGAATGTGGATCAATGTCACACATTCAACCCAGTCCAAAGATCTGGGCCCAAATCCATTCTTTTTTTGCACTCCACACCACCCTGGGTTAGACAATGGCGATATGCAAATCAGCTCTGACCCTGTGCCCCATGGGAACAGTCCAGTCCGAACTACAAAAGCCATGTCCTTCCCAGAACGGAATCAAGCATCCGAGGACCGGACCGGTTTCGAGGTAACACCTCTCATCAGCCCGGCTAGCTTGACTCCAAGTGGTGTGGAGTGCCTGGGACCCACGTCTGAGCATCCCCAGCGCACTTATGGCGGCAATTGCAAAGAAAACAGGTGATGGACCGAATGTGGATCAATGTCACACATTCAACCCAGTCCAAAGATCTGGGCCCAAATCCATCGTTTTTTTGCACTCCACACCACCCTGGGTTAGACAATGGCGATATGCAAATCAGCTCTGACCCTGTGCCCCATGGGAACAGTCCAGTCCAAACTACAAAAGCCATGTCCTTCCCAGAACGGAATCAAGCATCCGAGGACCAGACCGGTTTCGAGGTAACACCTCTCAGCAGCCCGGCTAGCTTGACTCCAAGTGGTGTGGAGTGCCTGAGACCCACGTCTGAGCATCGCCAGCGCACTTATGGCGGCAATTGCAAACAAAACAGGTGATGGACCGAATGTGGATCAATGTCACACATTCAACCCAGTCCAAAGATCTGGGCCCAAATCCATCGTTTTTTTGCACTCCACACCACCCTGGGTCAGACAATGGTGATATGCAAATCAGCTCTGACCCTGTGCCCCATGGGAACAGTCCAGTCCAAACTACAAAAGCCATGTCCTTCCCAGAACGGAATCAAGCATCCGAGGACCGGGCCGGTTTCGAGGTAACACCTCTGATCAGCCCGGCTAGCTTGAGTCCAAGTGGTGTGGAGTGCCTGGGACCCACGTCTGAGCATCCCCAGCGCACTTATGGCGGCAATTGCAAACAAAACAGGTGATGGACCGAATGTGGATCAATGTCACACATTCAACCCAGTCCAAAGATCTGGGCCCAAATCCATCGTTTTTTTGCACTCCACACCACCCTGGGTTAGACAATGGCGATATGCAAATCAGCTCTGACCCTGTGCCCCATGGGAACAGTCCAGTCCGAACTAAAAAAGCCATGTCCTTCCCAGAACGGAATCAAGCATCCGAGGACCGGACCGGTTTCGAGGTAACACCTCTCATCAGCCCGGCTAGCTTGACTCCAAGTGGTGTGGAGTGCCTGGGACCCACGTCTGAGCATCCCCAGCGCACTTATGGCGGCAATTGCAAACAAAACAGGTGATGGACCGAATGTGGATCAATGTCACACATTCAACCCAGTCCAAAGATCTGGGCCCAAATCCATCGTTTTTTTGCACTCCACACCACCCTGGGTTAGACAATGGCGATATGCAAATCAGCTCTGACCCTGTGCCCATTGGGAACAGTCCAGTCCGAACTACAAAAGCCATGTCCTTCCCAGAACGGAATCAAGCATCCGAGGACCGGACCGGTTTCGAGGTAACACCTCTCATCAGCCCGGCTAGCTTGACTCCAAGTGGTGTGGAGTGCCTGGGACCCACGTCTGAGCATCCCCAGCGCACTTATGGCGGCAATTGCAAACAAAACAGGTGATGGACCGAATGTGGATCAATGTCACACATTCAACCCATTCCAAAGATCTGGGCCCAAATCCATTGTTTTTTTGCACTCCACACCACCCTGAGTTAGACAATGGCGATATGCAAATCAGCTCTGACCCTGTGCCCCATGGGATCAGTCCAGTCCAAACTACAAAAGACATGTCCTTCCGAGAACGGAATCAAGCATCCGAGGACCGGACCGGTTTCGAGGTAACACCTCTCATCAGCCCGGCTAGCTTGACTCCAAGTGGTGTGGAGTGCCTGGGACCCACGTCTGAGCATCCCCAGCGCACTTATGGCGGCAATTGCAAACAAAACAGGTGATGGACCGAATGTGGATCAATGTCACACATTCAACCCAGTCCAAAGATCTGGGCCCAAATCCATAGTTTTTTTGCACTCCACACCACCCTGGGTTAGACAATGGCGATATGCAAATCAGCTCTGACCCTGTGCCCCATGGGAACAGTCCAGTCCGAACTACAAAAGCCATGTCCTTCCCAGAACGGAATCAAGCATCCGAGGACCGGACGGGTTTCGAGGTAACACCTCTCATCAGCCCGGCTAGCTTGACTCCAAGTGGTGTGGAGTGCCTGGGACCCACGTCTGAGCATCCCCAGCACACTTATGTCGGCAACTGCAAACAAAACAGGTGATGGACCGAGTGTGGATTAATGTCACACATTCAACCCAGTCCAAAGATCTGGGCCCAAATCCATAATTTTTTTGCACTCCACACTACCCTGGGTTAGACAATGGCGATATGCAAATCAGCTCTGACCCTGTGCCCCATGGGAACAGTCCAGTCCGAACTACAAAAGCCATGTCCTTCCCAGAACGGAATCAAGCATCCGAGGACCGGACCGGTTTCGAGGTAACATCTCTCATCAGCCCGGCTAGCTTGACTCCAAGTGGTGCCTGGGACCCACGTCTGAGCATCCCCAGCGCACTTATGGCGGCAATTGCAAACAAAACAGGTGATGGACCGAATGTGGATCAATGTCACACATTCAACCCAGTCCAAAGATCTGGGCCCAAATCCATAGTTTTTTTGCACTCCACACCACCCTGGGTTAGACAATGGCGATATGCAAATCAGCTCTGACCCTGTGCCCCATGGGAACAGTCCAGTCCGAACTACAAAAGCCATGTCCTTCCCAGAACGGAATCAAGCATCCGAGGACCGGACCGGTTTCGAGGTAACACCTCTCATCAGCCCGGCTAGCTTGACTCCAAGTGGTGTGGAGTGCCTGGGACCCACGTCTGAGCATCCCCAGCACACTTATGTCGGCAATTGCAAACAAAACAGGTGATGGACCGAGTGTGGATTAATGCCACACATTCAACCCAGTCCAAAGATCTGGGCCCAAATCCATAATTTTTTTGCACTCCACACTACCCTGGGTTAGACAATGGCGATATGCAAATCAGCTCTGACCCTGTGCCCCATGGGAACAGTCCAGTCCGAACTACAAAAGCCATGTCCTTCCCAGAACGGAATCAAGCATCCGAGGACCGGACCGGTTTCGAGGTAACACCTCTCATCAGCCCGGCTAGCTTGACTCCAAGTGGTGTGGAGTGCCTGGGACCCACGTCTGAGCATCCCCAGCGCACTTATGGTGGCAATTGCAAACAAAACAGGTGATGGACCGAATGTGGATCAATGTCACACATTCAACCCAGTCCAAAGATCTGGGCCCAAATCCATAATTTTTTTGCACTCCACACCACCCTGGGTTAGACAATGGCGATATGCAAATCAGCTCCGACCCTGTGCCCCATGGGAACAGTCCAGTCCGTACTACAAAAGCCATGTCCTTCCCAGAAAGGAATCAAGCATCCGAGGAACGGACCGGTTTCGAGGTAACACCTCTCATCAGCCCGGCTAGCTTGACTCCAAGTGGTGTGGAGTGCCTGGGACCCACGTCTGAGCATCCCCAGCGCACTTACGCGGCAATTGCAAACAAAACAGGTGATGGACCAAATGTCGATCAATGTCACACATTCAACCCAGTCCAAAGGTCTGGGCCCAAATCCATCGTTTTTTTGCACTCCACACCACCCTGGGTTAGACAATGGCGATATGCAAATCAGCTCTGACCCTGTGCCCCATGGGAACAGTCCAGTCCGAACTACAAAAGCCATGTCCTTCCCAGAACGGATTTAAGCATCCAAGGACCGGGCCGGTTTCGAGGTAACACCTCTCATCAGCCAGGCTAGCTTGACTCCAAGTGGTGTGGAGTGCCTGGGACCCACGTCTGAGCATCCCCAGTGCACTTATGGCGGCAATTGCAAACAAAACAGGTGATGGACCGAATGTGGATCAATGTCACACATTCAACCCAGTCCAAAGATCTGGGCCCAAATCCATCGTTTTTTTGCACTCCACACCACCCTGGGGTAGACAATGGCGATATGCAAATCAGCTCTGACCCTGTGCCCCATGGCAACAGTCCAGTCCGAACTACAAAAGCCATGTCCTTCCCAGAACGGAATCAAGCATCCGAGGAACGGACCGGTTTTGAGGTAACACCTCTCATCAGCCCGGCTAGCTTGACTCCAAGTGGTGTGGAGTGCCTGGGATCCACGTCTGAGCATCCCCAGCGCACTTATGGTGGCAATTGCAAACAAAACAGGTGATGGACCGAATGTGGATCAATGTTACACATTCAACCCAGTCCAAAGATCTGGGCCCAAATCCATCGTTTTTTTGCACTCTACACCACCCTGGGTTAGACAATGGCGATATGCAAATCAGCTCTGACCCTGTGCCCCATGGGAACAGTCCAGTCCGAACTACAAAAGCCATGTCCTTCCCAGAATGGAATCAAGCATCCGAGGACCGGACCGGTTTCGAGGTAACACCTCTCATCAGCCCGGCTAGCTTGACTCCAAGTGGTGTGGAGTGCCTGGGACCCACGTCTGAGCATCCCCAGCGCACTTATGGTGGCAATTGCAAACAAAACAGGTGATGGACCGAATGTGGATCAATGTCACACATTCAACCCAGTCCAAAGATCTGGGCCCAAATCCATCGTTTTTTTTGCACTCCACACCACCCTGGGTTAGACAATGGCGATATGCAAATCAGCTCTGACCCTGTGCCCCATGGGAACAGTCCAGTCCGAACTACAAAAGCCATGTCCTTCCCAGAACGGAATCAAGCATCCGAGGACCGGACCGGTTTCGAGGTAACACCTCTCATCAGCCCGGCTAGCTTGACTCCAAGTGGTGTGGAGTGCCTGGGACCCACGTCTGAGCATCCCCAGCGCACTTATGGCGGCAATTGCAAAGAAAACAGGTGATGGACCGTATGTGGATCAATGTCACACATTCAACCCAGTCCAAAGATCTGGGCCTAAATCCATCGTTTTTTTGCACTCCACACCACCCTGGGTTAGACAATGGCGATATGCAAATCAGCTCTGACCCTGTGCCCCATGGGAACAGTCCAGTCCAAACTACAAAAGCCATGTCCTTCCCAGAACGGAATCAAGCATCCGAGGACCAGACCGGTTTCGAGGTAACACCTCTCAGCAGCCCGGCTAGCTTGACTCCAAGTGGTGTGGAGTGCCTGAGACCCACGTCTGAGCATCGCCAGCGCACTTATGGCGGCAATTGCAAACAAAACAGGTGATGGACCGAATGTGGATCAATGTCACACATTCAACCCAGTCCAAAGATCTGGGCCCAAATCCATCGTTTTTTTGCACTCCACACCACCCTGGGTCAGACAATGGCGATATGCAAATCAGCTCTGACCCTGTGCCCCATGGGAACAGTCCAGTCCAAACTACAAAAGCCATGTCCTTCCCAGAACGGAATCAAGCATCCGAGGACCGGGCCGGTTTCGAGGTAACACCTCTGATCAGCCCGGCTAGCTTGAGTCCAAGTGGTGTGGAGTGCCTGGGACCCACGTCTGAGCATCCCCAGCGCACTTATGGCGGCAATTGCAAACAAAACAGGTGATGGACCGAATGTGGATCAATGTCACACATTCAACCCAGTCCAAAGATCTGGGCCCAAATCCATAGTTTTTTTGCACTCCACACCACCCTGGGTTAGACAATGGCGATATGCAAATCAGCTCTGACCCTGTGCCCCATGGGAACAGTCCAGTCCGAACTAAAAAAGCCATGTCCTTCCCAGAACGGAATCAAGCATCCGAGGACCGGACCGGTTTCGAGGTAACACCTCTCATCAGCCCGGCTAGCTTGACTCCAAGTGGTGTGGAGTGCCTGGGACCCACGTCTGAGCATCCCCAGCGCACTTATGGCGGCAATTGCAAACAAAACAGGTGATGGACCGAATGTGGATCAATGTCACACATTCAACCCAGTCCAAAGATCTGGGCCCAAATCCATCGTTTTTTTGCACTCCACACCACCCTGGGTTAGACAATGGCGATATGCAAATCAGCTCTGACCCTGTGCCCCATGGGAACAGTCCAGTCCGAACTAAAAAAGCCATGTCCTTCCCAGAACGGAATCAAGCATCCGAGGACCGGACCGGTTTCAAGGTAACACCTCTCATCAGCCCGGCTAGCTTGACTCCAAGTGGTGTGGAGTGCCTGGGACCCACGTCTGAGCATCCCCAGCGCACTTATGGCGGCAATTGCAAACAAAACAGGTGATGGACCGAATGTGGATCAATGTCACACATTCAACCCATTCCAAAGATCTGGGCCCAAATCCATTGTTTTTTTGCACTCCACACCACCCTGAGTTAGACAATGGCGATATGCAAATCAGCTCTTACCCTGTGCCCCATGGGATCAGTCCAGTCCAAACTACAAAAGACATGTCCTTCCGAGAACGGAATCAAGCATCCGAGGACCGGACCGGTTTCGAGGTAACACCTCTCATCAGCCCGGCTAGCTTGACTCCAAGTGGTGTGGAGTGCCTGGGACCCACGTCTGAGCATCCCCAGCGCACTTATGGCGGCAATTGCAAACAAAACAGGTGATGGACCGAATGTGGATCAATGTCACACATTCAACCCAGTCCAAAGATCTGGGCCCAAATCCATAGTTTTTTTGCACTCCACACCACCCTGGGTTAGACAATAGCGATATGCAAATCAGCTCTGACCCTGTGCCCCATGGGAACAGTCCAGTCCGAACTACAAAAGCCATGTCCTTCCCAGAACGGAATCAAGCATCCGAGGACCGGACCGGTTTCGAGGTAACACCTCTCATCAGCCCGGCTAGCTTGACTCCAAGTGGTGTGGAGTGCCTGGGACCCACGTCTGAGCATCCCTAGCACACTTATGTCGGCAATTGCAAACAAAACAGGTGATGGACCGAGTGTGGATTAATGTCACACATTCAACCCAGTCCAAAGATCTGGGCCCAAATCCATAATTTTTTTGCACTCCACACTACCCTGGGTTAGACAATGGCGATATGCAAATCAGCTCTGACCCTGTGCCCCATGGGAACAGTCCAGTCCGAACTACAAAAGCCATGTCCTTCCCAGAACGGAATCAAGCATCCGAGGACCGGACCGGTTTCGAGGTAACATCTCTCATCAGCCCGGCTAGCTTGACTCCAAGTGGTGCCTGGGACCCATGTCTGAGCATCCCCAGCGCACTTATGGCGGCAATTGCAAACAAAACAGGTGATGGACCGAATGTGGATCAATGTCACACATTCAACCCAGTCCAAAGATCTGGGCCAAAACCATCATTTTTTTGCACTTCACACCACCCTGGGTTAGACAATGGCGATATGCAAATCAGCTCTGACCCTGTGCCCCATGGGAACAGTCCAGTCCGAACTACAAAAGCCATGTCCTTCCCAGAACGGAATCAAGCATCCGAGGAACGGACCGGTTTCGAGGTAACACCTCTCATCAGCCCGGCTAGCTTGACTCCAAGTGGTGTGGAGTGCCTGGGACCCACGTCTGAGCATCCCCAGCGCACTTACGCGGCAATTGCAAACAAAACAGGTGATGGACCGAATGTGGATCAATGTCACACATTCAACCCAGTCCAAAGGTCTGGGCCCAAATCCATCGTTTTTTTGCACTCCACACCACGCTGGGTTAGACAATGGCGATATGCAAATCAGCTCTGACCCTGTGCCCCATGGGAACAGTCCAGTCCGAACTACAAAAGCCATGTCCTTCCCAGAACGGATTTAAGCATCCAAGGACCGGGCCGGTTTCGAGGTAACACCTCTCATCAGCCAGGCTAGCTTGACTCCAAGTGGTGTGGAGTGCCTGGGACCCACGTCTGAGCATCCCCAGTGCACTTATGGCGGCAATTGCAAACAAAACAGGTGATGGACCGAATGTGGATCAATGTCACACATTCAACCCAGTCCAAAGATCTGGGCCCAAATCCATCGTTTTTTTGCACTCCACACCACCCTGGGGTAGACAATGGCGATATGCAAATCAGCTCTGACCCTGTGCCCCATGGCAACAGTCCAGTCCGAACTACAAAAGCCATGTCCTTCCCAGAACGGAATCAAGCATCCGAGGAACGGACCGGTTTTGAGGTAACACCTCTCATCAGCCCGGCTAGCTTGACTCCAAGTGGTGTGGAGTGCCTGGGACCCACGTCTGAGCATCCCCAGCGCACTTATGGCGGCAATTGCAAACAAAACAGGTGATGGACCGAATGTGGATCAATGTCACACATTCAACCCAGTCCAAAGATCTGGGCCCAAATCCATCGTTTTTTTGCACTCTACACCACCCTGGGTTAGACAATGGCGATATGCAAATCAGCTCTGACCCTGTGCCCCATGGGAACAGTCCAGTCCGAACTACAAAAGCCATGTCCTTCCCAGAATGGAATCAAGCATCCGAGGACCGGACCGGTTTCGAGGTAACACCTCTCATCAGCCCGGCTAGCTTGACTCCAAGTGGTGTGGAGTGCCTGGGACCCACGTCTGAGCATCCCCAGCGCACTTATGGTGGCAATTGCAAACAAAACAGGTGATGGACCGAATGTGGATCAATGTCACACATTCAACCCAGTCCAAAGATCTGGGCCCAAATCCATCGTTTTTTTGCACTCCACACCACCCTGGGTTAGACAATGGCGATATGCAAATCAGCTCTGACCCTGTGCCCCATGGGAACAGTCCAGTCCGAACTACAAAAGCCATGTCCTTCCCAGAACGGAATCAAGCATCCGAGGACCGGACCGGTTTCGAGGTAACACCTCTCATCAGCCCGGCTAGCTTGACTCCAAGTGGTGTGGAGTGCCTGGGACCCACGTCTGAGCATCCCCAGCGCACTTATGGCGGCAATTGCAAAGAAAACAGGTGATGGACCGAATGTGGATCAATGTCACACATTCAACCCAGTCCAAAGATCTGGGCCCAAATCCATCGTTTTTTTGCACTCCACACCACCCTGGGTTAGACAATGGCGATATGCAAATCAGCTCTGACCCTGTGCCCCATGGGAACAGTCCAGTCCAAACTACAAAAGCCATGTCCTTCCCAGAATGGAATCAAGCATCCTAGGACCAGACCGGTTTCGAGGTAACACCTCTCAGCAGCCCGGCTAGCTTGACTCCAAGTGGTGTGGAGTGCCTGAGACCCACGTCTGAGCATCGCCAGCGCACTTATGGCGGCAATTGCAAACAAAACAGGTGATGGACCGAATGTGGATCAATGTCACACATTCAACCCAGTCCAAAGATCTGGGCCCAAATCCATAGTTTTTTTGCACTCCACACCACCCTGGGTCAGACAATGGCGATATGCAAATCAGCTCTGACCCTGTGCCCCATGGGAACAGTCCAGTCCAAACTACAAAAGCCATGTCCTTCCCAGAACGGAATCAAGCATCCGAGGACCGGGCCGGTTTCGAGGTAACACCTCTGATCAGCCCGGCTAGCTTGAGTCCAAGTGGTGTGGAGTGCCTGGGACCCACGTCTGAGCATCCCCAGCGCACTTATGGCGGCAATTGCAAACAAAACAGGTGATGGACCGAATGTGGATCAATGTCACACATTCAACCCAGTCCAAAGATCTGGGCCCAAATCCATCGTTTTTTTGCACTCCACACCACCCTGGGTTAGACAATGGCGATATGCAAATCAGCTCTGACCCTGTGCCCCATGGGAACAGTCCAGTCCGAACTAAAAAAGCCATGTCCTTCCCAGAACGGAATCAAGCATCCGAGGACCGGACCGGTTTCGAGGTAACACCTCTCATCAGCCCGGCTAGCTTGACTCCAAGTTGTGTGGAGTGCCTGGGACCCACGTCTGAGCATCCCCAGCGCACTTATGGCGGCAATTGCAAACAAAACAGGTGATGGACCGAATGTGGATCAATGTCACACATTCAACCCCGTCCAAAGATCTGGGCCCAAATCCATCGTTTTTTTGCACTCCACACCACCCTGGGTTAGACAATGGCGATATGCAAATCAGCTCTGACCCTGTGCCCATTGGGAACAGTCCAGTCCGAACTACAAAAGCCATGTCCTTCCCAGAACGGAATCAAGCATCCGAGGACCGGACCGGTTTCGAGGTAACACCTCTCATCAGCCCGGCTAGCTTGACTCCAAGTGGTGTGGAGTGCCTGGGACCCACGTCTGAGCATCCCCAGCGCACTTATGGCGGCAATTGCAAACAAAACAGGTGATGGACCGAATGTGGATCAATGTCACACATTCAACCCATTCCAAAGATCTGGGCCCAAATCCATTGTTTTTTTGCACTCCACACCACCCTGAGTTAGACAATGGCGATATGCAAATCAGCTCTGACCCTGTGCCCCATGGGATCAGTCCAGTCCAAACTACAAAAGACATGTCCTTCCGAGAACGGAATCAAGCATCCGAGGACCGGACCGGTTTCGAGGTAACACCTCTCATCAGCCCGGCTAGCTTGACTCCAAGTGGTGTGGAGTGCCTGGGACCCACGTCTGAGCATCCCCAGCGCACTTATGGCGGCAATTGCAAACAAAACAGGTGATGGACCGAATGTGGATCAATGTCACACATTCAACCCAGTCCAAAGATCTGGGCCCAAATCCATAGTTTTTTTGCACTCCACACCACCCTGGGTTAGACAATGGCGATATGCAAATCAGCTCTGACCCTGTGCCCCATGGGAACAGTCCAGTCCGAACTACAAAAGCCATGTCCTTCCCAGAACGGAATCAAGCATCCGAGGACCGGACCGGTTTCGAGGTAACACCTCTCATCAGCCCGGCTAGCTTGACTCCAAGTGGTGTGGAGTGCCTGGGACCCACGTCTGAGCATCCCCAGCACACTTATGTCGGCAATTGCAAACAAAACAGGTGATGGACCGAGTGTGGATTAATGTCACACATTCAACCCAGTCCAAAGATCTGGGCCCAAATCCATAATTTTTTTGCACTCCACACTACCCTGGGTTAGACAATGGCGATATGCAAATCAGCTCTGACCCTGTGCCCCATGGGAACAGTCCAGTCCGAACTACAAAAGCCATGTCCTTCCCAGAACGGAATCAAGCATCCGAGGACCGGACCGGTTTCGAGGTAACATCTCTCATCAGCCCGGCTAGCTTGACTCCAAGTGGTGCCTGGGACCCACGTCTGAGCATCCCCAGCGCACTTATGGCGGCAATTGCAAACAAAACAGGTGATGGACCGAATGTGGATAAATGTCACACATTCAACCCAGTCCAAAGATCTGGGCCCAAATCCATCGTTTTTATGCACTCCACACCACCTGGGTTAGACAATGGCGATATGCAAATCAGCTCTGACCCTGTGCCCCATGGGAACAGTCCAGTCCGAACTACAAAAGCCATGTCCTTCCCAGAACGGAATCAAGCATCCGAGGACCGGACCGGTTTCGAGGTAACACCTCTCATCAGCCCAGCTAGCTTGACTCCAAGTGGTGTGGAGTGCCTGGGACCCACGTCTGAGCATCCCCAGTGCACTTATGGCGGCAATTGCAAACAAAACAGGTGATGGACCGAATGTGGATCAATGTCACACATTCAACCCAGTCCAAAGATCTGGGCCCAAATCCATCGTTTTTTTGCACTCCACACCACCCTGGGTTAGACAATGGCGATATGCAAATCAGCTCTGACCCTGTGCCCCATGGGAACAGTCCAGTCCGAACTACAAAAGCCATGTCCTTCCCAGATCGGAATCAAGCATCCGAGGACCGGGCCGGTTTTGAGGTAACACCTCTGATCAGCCCGGCTAGCTTGAGTCCAAGTGGTGTGGAGTGCCTGGGACCCACGTCTGAGCATCCCCAGCGCACTTATGGAGGCAATTGCAAACAAAACAGGTGATGGACCGAATGTGGATCAATGTCACACATTCAACCCAGTCCAAAGATCTGGGCCCAAATCCATCGTTTTTTTGCACTCCACACCACCCTGGGTTAGACAATGGCGATATGCAAATCAGCTCTGACCCTGTGCCCATTGGGAACAGTCCAGTCCGAACTACAAAAGCCATGTCCTTCCCAGAACGGAATCAAGCATCCGAGGACCGGACCGGTTTCGAGGTAACACCTCTCATCAGCCCGGCTAGCTTGACTCCAAGTGGTGTGGAGTGCCTGGGACCCACGTCTGAGCATCCCCAGCGCACTTATGGCGGCAATTGCAAACAAAACAGGTGATGGACCGAATGTGGATCAATGTCACACATTCAACCCATTCCAAAGATCTGGGCCCAAATCCATTGTTTTTTTGCACTCCACACCACCCTGAGTTAGACAATGGCGATATGCAAATCAGCTCTGACCCTGTGCCCCATGGGAACAGTCCAGTCCGAACTACAAAAGCCATGTCCTTCCGAGAATGGAATCAAGCATCCGAGGACCGGACCGGTTTCGAGGTAACACCTCTCATCAGCCCGGCTAGCTTGACTCCAAGTGGTGTGGAGTGCCTGGGACCCACGTCTGAGCATCCCCAGCGCACTTATGGCGGCAATTGCAAACAAAACAGGTGATGGACCGAATGTGGATCAATGTCACACATTCAACCCAGTCCAAAGATCTGGGCCCAAATCCATAGTTTTTTTGCACTCCACACCACCCTGGGTTAGACAATGGCGATATGCAAATCAGCTCTGACCCTGTGCCCCATGGGAACAGTCCAGTCCGAACTACAAAAGCCATGTCCTTCACAGAACGGAATCAAGCATCCGAGGACCGGACCGGTTTCGAGGTAACATCTCTCATCAGCCCGGCTAGCTTGACTCCAAGTGGTGCCTGGGGCCCACGTCTGAGCATCCCCAGCGCACTTATGGCGGCAATTGCAAACAAAACAGGTGATGGACCGAATGTGGATAAATGTCACACATTCAACCCAGTCCAAAGATCTGGGCCCAAATCCATCGTTTTTTTGCACTCCACACCACCTGGGTTAGACAATGGTGATATGCAAATCACCTCTGACCCTGTGCCCCATGGGAACAGTCCAGTCCGAACTACAAAAGCCATGTCCTTCCCAGAACGGAATCAAGCATCCGAGGACCGGACCGGTTTCGAGGTAACACCTCTCATCAGCCCAGCTAGCTTGACTCCAAGTGGTGTGGAGTGCCTGGGACCCACGTCTGAGCATCCCCAGCGCACTTATGGCGGCAATTGCAAATAAAACAGGTGATGGACCGAATGTGGATCAATGTCACACATTCAACCCAGTCCAAAGATCTGGGCCCAAATCCATCGTTTTTTTGCACTCCACACCACCCTGGGTTAGACAATGGTGATATGCAAATCAGCTCTGACCCTGTGCCCCATGGGAACAGTCCAGTCCGAACTACAAAAGCCATGTCCTTCCCAGAACGGAATCAAGCATCCGAGGACCGGACCGGTTTCGAGGTAACACCTCTCATCTGCCCGGCTAGCTTGACTCCAAGTGGTTTGGAGTGCCTGGGACCCATGTCTGAGCATCCCCAGCGTACTTATGGCGGCAATTGCAAACAAAACAGGTGATGGACCGAATGTGGATCAATGTCACACATTCAACCCAGTCCAAAGATCTGGGCCCAAATCCATCGTTTTTTTGCACTCCACACCACCCTGGGTTAGACAATGGCGATATGCAAATCAGCTCTGACCCTGTGCCCCATGGGAACAGTCCAGTCCAAACTACAAAAGCCATGTCCTTCCCAGAACGGATTCAAGCATCCGAGGAACGGAACGGTTTCGAGGTAACACCTCTCATCAGCCCGGCTAGCTTGACTCCAAGTGGTGTGGAGTGCCTGGGACCCACGTCTGAGCATCCCCAGCGCACTTATGGCGGCAATTGCAAACAAAACAGGTGATGGACCGAATGTGGATCAATGTCACACATTCAAACCAGTCCAAAGATCTGGGCCCAAATCCATCGTTTTTTTGCACTCCACACCACCCTGGGTTAGACAATGGCGATATGCAAATCAGCTCTGACCCTGTGCCCCATGGGGACAGTCCAGTCCGAACTACAAAAGCCATGTCCTTCTCAGAACGGAATCAAGCATCCGAGGACCGGGCCGGTTTCGAGGTAACACCTCTCATCAGCCCGGCTAGCTTGACTCCAAGTGGTGTGGAGTGCCTGGGACCCACGTCTGAGCATCCCCAGCGCACTTATGGCGGCAATTGCAAACAAAACAGGTGATGGACCGAATGTGGATCAATGTCACACATTCAACCCAGTCCAAAGATCTGGGCCCAAATCCATTGTTTTTTTGCACTCCACACCACCCTGGGTTAGACAATGGCAATATGCAAATCAGCTCTGACCCTGTGCCCCATGGGAACAGTCCAGTCCGAACTACAAAAGCCATGTCCTTCCCAGAACGGAATCAAGCATCCGAGGACCGGACCGGTTTCGAGGTAACACCTCTCATCAGCCCGGCTAGCTTGACTCCAAGTGGTGTGGAGTGCCTGGGACCCACGTCTGAGATCCCCAGCGCACTTATGGTGGGAATTGCAAACAAAACAGGTGATGGACCGAATGTGGATCAATGTCACACATTCATCCCAGTCCGAAGATCTGGGCCCAAATCCATTGTTTTTTTGCACTCCACACCACCCTGGGTTAGACAATGGCGATAATGCAAATCAGCTCTGACCCTGTGCCCCATGGGAACAGTCCAGTCCGAACTACAAAAGCCATGTCCTTCCCAGAACGGAATCAAGCATCCGAGGACTGGACCGGTTTCGAGGTAACACCTCTCCTCAGCCCGGCTATCTTGACTCCAAGTGGTGTGGAGTGCCTGGGACCCACGTCTGAGCATCCCCAGCGCACTTATGGCGGCAATTGCAAACAAAACAGGTGATGGACCGAATGTGGATCAATGTCACACATTCAACCCAGTCCAAAGATCTGGGCCCAAATCCATCGTTTTTTTGCACTCCACACCACCCTGGGTTAGACAATGACGATATGCAAATCAGCTCTGACCCTGTGCCCCATGGGAACAGTCCAGTCCGAACTACAAAAGCCATGTCCTTCCCAGAACGGAATCAAGCATCCGAGGACCGGACCGGTTTCGAGGTAACACCTCTCATCAGCCCGGCTAGCTTGACTCCAAGTGGTGTGGAGTGCCTGGGACCCACGTCTGAGCATCCCCAGCGCACTTATGGCGGCAATTGCAAACAAAACAGGTGATGGACCGAATGTGGATCAATGTCACACATTCAACCCAGTCCAAAGATCTGGGCCCAAATCCATCATTTTTTTGCACTTCACACCACCCTGGGTTAGACAATGGCGATATGCAAATCAGCTCTGACCCTGTGCCCCATGGGAACAGTCCAGTCCGAACTACAAAAGCCATGTCCTTCCCAGAACGGAATCAAGCATCCGAGGAACGGACCGGTTTCGAGGTAACACCTCTCATCAGCCCGGCTAGCTTGACTCCAAGTGGTGTGGAGTGCCTGGGACCCACGTCTGAGCATCCCCAGCGCACTTATGGCGGCAATTGCAAACAAAACAGGTGATGGACCGAATGTGGATCAATGTCACACATTCAAACCAGTCCAAAGATCTGGGCCCAAATCCATCGTTTTTTTGCACTCCACACCACCCTGGGTTAGACAATGGCGATATGCAAATCAGCTCTGACCCTGTGCCCCATGGGGACAGTCCAGTCCGAACTACAAAAGCCATGTCCTTCTCAGAACGGAATCAAGCATCCGAGGACCGGGCCGGTTTCGAGGTAACACCTCTCATCAGCCCGGCTAGCTTGACTCCAAGTGGTGTGGAGTGCCTGGGACCCACGTCTGAGCATCCCCAGCGCACTTATGGCGGCAATTGCAAACAAAACAGGTGATGGACCGAATGTGGATCAATGTCACACATTCAACCCAGTCCAAAGATCTGGGCCCAAATCCATTGTTTTTTTGCACTCCACACCACCCTGGGTTAGACAATGGCAATATGCAAATCAGCTCTGACCCTGTGCCCCATGGGAACAGTCCAGTCCGAACTACAAAAGCCATGTCCTTCCCAGAACGGAATCAAGCATCCGAGGACCGGACCGGTTTCGAGGTAACACCTCTCATCAGCCCGGCTAGCTTGACTCCAAGTGGTGTGGAGTGCCTGGGACCCACGTCTGAGATCCCCAGCGCACTTATGGTGGGAATTGCAAACAAAACAGGTGATGGACCGAATGTGGATCAATGTCACACATTCATCCCAGTCCGAAGATCTGGGCCCAAATCCATCGTTTTTTTGCACTCCACACCACCCTGGGTTAGACAATGGCGATAATGCAAATCAGCTCTGACCCTGTGCCCCATGGGAACAGTCCAGTCCGAACTACAAAAGCCATGTCCTTCCCAGAACGGAATCAAGCATCCGAGGACTGGACCGGTTTCGAGGTAACACCTCTCCTCAGCCCGGCTATCTTGACTCCAAGTGGTGTGGAGTGCCTGGGACCCACGTCTGAGCATCCCCAGCGCACTTATGGCGGCAATTGCAAACAAAACAGGTGATGGACCGAATGTGGATCAATGTCACACATTCAACCCAGTCCAAAGATCTGGGCCCAAATCCATCGTTTTTTTGCACTCCACACCACCCTGGGTTAGACAATGGCGATATGCAAATCAGCTCTGACCCTGTGCCCCATGGGAACAGTCCAGTCCGAACTACAAAAGCCATGTCCTTCCCAGAACGGAATCAAGCATCCGAGGACCGGACCGGTTTCGAGGTAACACCTCTCATCAGCCCGGCTAGCTTGACTCCAAGTGGTGTGGAGTGCCTGGGACCCACGTCTGAGCATCCCCAGCGCACTTATGGCGGCAATTGCAAACAAAACAGGTGATGGACCGAATGTGGATCAATGTCACACATTCAACCCAGTCCAAAGATCTGGGCCCAAATCCATCATTTTTTTGCACTTCACACCACCCTGGGTTAGACAATGGCGATATGCAAATCAGCTCTGACCCTGTGCCCCATGGGAACAGTCCAGTCCGAACTACAAAAGCCATGTCCTTCCCAGAACGGAATCAAGCATCCGAGGAACGGACCGGTTTCGAGGTAACACCTCTCATCAGCCCGGCTAGCTTGACTCCAAGTGGTGTGGAGTGCCTGGGACCCACGTCTGAGCATCCCCAGCGCACTTACGCGGCAATTGCAAACAAAACAGGTGATGGACCGAATGTGGATCAATGTCACACATTCAACCCAGTCCAAAGGTCTGGGCCCAAATCCATCGTTTTTTTGCACTCCACACCACGCTGGGTTAGACAATGGCGATATGCAAATCAGCTCTGACCCTGTGCCCCATGGGAACAGTCCAGTCCGAACTACAAAAGCCATGTCCTTCCCAGAACGGATTTAAGCATCCCAGGACCGGGCCGGTTTCGAGGTAACACCTCTCATCAGCCAGGCTAGCTTGACTCCAAGTGGTGTGGAGTGCCTGGGACCCACGTCTGAGCATCCCCAGTGCACTTATGGCGGCAATTGCAAACAAAACAGGTGATGGACCGAATGTGGATCAATGTCACACATTCAACCCAGTCCAAAGATCTGGGCCCAAATCCATCGTTTTTTTGCACTCCACACCACCCTGGGGTAGACAATGGCGATATGCAAATCAGCTCTGACCCTGTGCCCCATGGCAACAGTCCAGTCCGAACTACAAAAGCCATGTCCTTCCCAGAACGGAATCAAGCATCCGAGGAACGGACCGGTTTTGAGGTAACACCTCTCATCAGCCCGGCTAGCTTGACTCCAAGTGGTGTGGAGTGCCTGGGACCCACGTCTGAGCATCCCCAGCGCACTTATGGCGGCAATTGCAAACAAAACAGGTGATGGACCGAATGTGGATCAATGTCACACATTCAACCCAGTCCAAAGATCTGGGCCCAAATCCATCGTTTTTTTGCACTCTACACCACCCTGGGTTAGACAATGGCGATATGCAAATCAGCTCTGACCCTGTGCCCCATGGGAACAGTCCAGTCCGAACTACAAAAGCCATGTCCTTCCCAGAATGGAATCAAGCATCCGAGGACCGGACCGGTTTCGAGGTAACACCTCTCATCAGCCCGGCTAGCTTGACTCCAAGTGGTGTGGAGTGCCTGGGACCCACGTCTGAGCATCCCCAGCGCACTTATGGTGGCAATTGCAAACAAAACAGGTGATGGACCGAATGTGGATCAATGTCACACATTCAACCCAGTCCAAAGATCTGGGCCCAAATCCATCGTTTTTTTGCACTCCACACCACCCTGGGTTAGACAATGGCGATATGCAAATCAGCTCTGACCCTGTCCCCCATGGGAACAGTCCAGTCCGAACTACAAAAGCCATGTCCTTCCCAGAACGGAATCAAGCATCCGAGGACCGGACCGGTTTCGAGGTAACACCTCTCATCAGCCCGGCTAGCTTGACTCCAAGTGGTGTGGAGTGCCTGGGACCCACGTCTGAGCATCCCCAGCGCACTTATGGCGGCAATTGCAAAGAAAACAGGTGATGGACCGAATGTGGATCAATGTCACACATTCAACCCAGTCCAAAGATCTGGGCCCAAATCCATCGTTTTTTTGCACTCCACACCACCCTGGGTTAGACAATGGCGATATGCAAATCAGCTCTGACCCTGTGCCCCATGGGAACAGTCCAGTCCAAACTACAAAAGCCATGTCCTTCCCAGAACGGAATCAAGCATCCGAGGACCAGACCGGTTTCGAGGTAACACCTCTCAGCAGCCCGGCTAGCTTGACTCCAAGTGGTGTGGAGTGCCTGAGACCCACGTCTGAGCATCGCCAGCGCACTTATGGCGGCAATTGCAAACAAAACAGGTGATGGACCGAATGTGGATCAATGTCACACATTCAACCCAGTCCAAAGATCTGGGCCCAAATCCATAGTTTTTTTGCACTCCACACCACCCTGGGTCAGACAATGGCGATATGCAAATCAGCTCTGACCCTGTGCCCCATGGGAACAGTCCAGTCCAAACTACAAAAGCCATGTCCTTCCCAGAACGGAATCAAGCATCCGAGGACCGGGCCGGTTTCGAGGTAACACCTCTGATCAGCCCGGCTAGCTTGAGTCCAAGTGGTGTGGAGTGCCTGGGACCCACGTCTGAGCATCCCCAGCGCACTTATGGCGGCAATTGCAAACAAAACAGGTGATGGACCGAATGTGGATCAATGTCACACATTCAACCCAGTCCAAAGATCTGGGCCCAAATCCATCGTTTTTTTGCACTCCACACCACCCTGGGTTAGACAATGGCGATATGCAAATCAGCTCTGACCCTGTGCCCCATGGGAACAGTCCAGTCCGAACTAAAAAAGCCATGTCCTTCCCAGAACGGAATCAAGCATCCGAGGACCGGACCGGTTTCGAGGTAACACCTCTCATCAGCCCGGCTAGCTTGACTCCAAGTGGTGTGGAGTGCCTGGGACCCACGTCTGAGCATCCCCAGCGCACTTATGGCGGCAATTGCAAACAAAACAGGTGATGGACCGAATGTGGATCAATGTCACACATTCAACCCAGTCCAAAGATCTGGGCCCAAATCCATCGTTTTTTTGCACTCCACACCACCCTGGGTTAGACAATGGCGATATGCAAATCAGCTCTGACCCTGTGCCCGTTGGGAACAGTCCAGTCCGAACTACAAAAGCCATGTCCTTCCCAGAACGGAATCAAGCATCCGAGGACCGGACCGGTTTCGAGGTAACACCTCTCATCAGCCCGGCTAGCTTGACTCCAAGTGGTGTGGAGTGCCTGGGACCCACGTCTGAGCATCCCCAGTGCACTTATGGCGGCAATTGCAAACAAAACAGGTGATGGACCGAATGTGGATCAATGTCACACATTCAACCCATTCCAAAGATCTGGGCCCAAATCCATTGTTTTTTTGCACTCCACACCACCCTGAGTTAGACAATGGCGATATGCAAATCAGCTCTGACCCTGTGCCCCATGGGATCAGTCCAGTCCAAACTACAAAAGACATGTCCTTCCGAGAACGGAATCAAGCATCCGAGGACCGGACCGGTTTCGAGGTAACACCTCTCATCAGCCCGGCTAGCTTGACTCCAAGTGGTGTGGAGTGCCTGGGACCCACGTCTGAGCATCCCCAGCACACTTATGGCGGCAATTGCAAACAAAACAGGTGATGGACCGAATGTGGATCAATGTCACACATTCAACCCAGTCCAAAGATCTGGGCCCAAATCCATAGTTTTTTTGCACTCCACACCACCCTGGGTTAGACAATGGCGATATGCAAATCAGCTCTGACCCTGTGCCCCATGGGAACAGTCCAGTCCGAACTACAAAAGCCATGTCCTTCCCAGAACGGAATCAAGCATCCGAGGACCGGACCGGTTTCGAGGTAACACCTCTCATCAGCCCGGCTAGCTTGACTCCAAGTGGTGTGGAGTGCCTGGGACCCACGTCTGAGCATCCCCAGCACACTTATGTCGGCAATTGCAAACAAAACAGGTGATGGACCGAGTGTGGATTAATGTCACACATTCAACCCAGTCCAAAGATCTGGGCCCAAATCCATAATTTTTTTGCACTCCACACTACCCTGGGTTAGACAATGGCGATATGCAAATCAGCTCTGACCCTGTGCCCCATGGGAACAGTCCAGTCCGAACTACAAAAGCCATGTCCTTCCCAGAACGGAATCAAGCATCCGAGGACCGGACCGGTTTCGAGGTAACATCTCTCATCAGCCCGGCTAGCTTGACTCCAAGTGGTGCCTGGGACCCACGTCTGAGCATCCCCAGCGCACTTATGGCGGCAATTGCAAACAAAACAGGTGATGGACCGAATGTGGATAAATGTCACACATTCAACCCAGTCCAAAGATCTGGGCCCAAATCCATCGTTTTTTTGCACTCCACACCACCTGGGTTAGACAATGGCGATATGCAAATCAGCTCTGACCCTGTGCCCCATGGGAACAGTCCAGTCCGAACTACAAAAGCCATTTCCTTCCCAGAACGGAATCAAGCATCTGAGGACCGGACCGGTTTCGAGGTAACACCTCTCATCAGCCCAGCTAGCTTGACTCCAAATGGTGTGGAGTGCCTGGGACCCACGTCTGAGCATCCCCAGCGCACTTATGGCGGCAATTGCAAACAAAACAGGTGATGGACCGAATGTGGATCAATGTCACACATTCAACCCAGTCCAAAGATCTGGGCCCAAATCCATCGTTTTTTTGCACTCCACACCACCCTGGGTTAGACAATGGCGATATGCAAATCAGCTCTGACCCTGTGCCCCATGGGAACAGTCCAGTCCGAACTACAAAAGCCATGTCCTTCCCAGATCGGAATCAAGCATCCGAGGACCGGGCCGGTTTCGAGGTAACACCTCTGATCAGCCCGGCTAGCTTGAGTCCAAGTGGTGTGGAGTGCCTGGGACCCACGTCTGAGCATCCCCAGCGCACCTATGGCGGCAATTGCAAACAAAACAGGTGATGGACCGAATGTGGATCAATGTCACACATTCAACCCAGTCCAAAGATCTGGGCCCAAATCCATCGTTTTTTTGCACTCCACACCACCCTGGGTTAGACAATGGCGATATGCAAATCAGCTCTGACCCTGTGCCCATTGGGAACAGTCCAGTCCGAACTACAAAAGCCATGTCCTTCCCAGAACGGAATCAAGCATCCGAGGACCGGACCGGTTTCGAGGTAACACCTCTCATCAGCTCGGCTAGCTTGACTCCAAGTGGTGTGGAGTGCCTGGGACCCACGTCTGAGCATCCCCAGCGCACTTATGGCGGCAATTGCAAACAAAACAGGTGATGGACCGAATGTGGATCAATGTCACACATTCAACCCATTCCAAAGATCTGGGCCCAAATCCATTGTTTTTTTGCACTCCACACCACCCTGAGTTAGACAATGGCGATGTGCAAATCAGCTCTGACCCTGTGCCCCATGGGAACAGTCCAGTCCGAACTACAAAAGCCATGTCCTTCCGAGAACGGAATCAAGCATCCGAGGACCGGACCGGTTTCGAGGTAACACCTCTCATCAGCCCGGCTAGCTTGACTCCAAGTGGTGTGGAGTGCCTGGGACCCACGTCTGAGCATCCCCAGCGCACTTATGGCGGCAATTGCAAACAAAACAGGTGATGGACCGAATATGGATCAATGTCACACATTCAACCCAGTCCAAAGATCTGGGCCCAAATCCATAGTTTTTTTGCACTCCACACCACCCTGGGTTAGACAATGGCGATATGCAAATCAGCTCTGACCCTGTGCCCCATGGGAACAGTCCAGTCCGAACTACAAAAGCCATGTCCTTCACAGAACGGAATCAAGCATCCGAGGACCGGACCGGTTTCGAGGTAACATCTCTCATCAGCCCGGCTAGCTTGACTCCAAGTGGTGCCTGGGGCTCACGTCTGAGCATCCCCAGCGCACTTATGGCGGCAATTGCAAACAAAACAGGTGATGGACCGAATGTGGATAAATGTCACACATTCAACCCAGTCCAAAGATCTGGGCCCAAATCCATCGTTTTTTTGCACTCCACACCACCTGGGTTAGACAATGGCGATATGCAAATCACCTCTGACCCTGTGCCCCATGGGAACAGTCCAGTCCGAACTACAAAAGCCATGTCCTTCCCAGAACGGAATCAAGCATCCGAGGACCGGACCGGTTTCGAGGTAACACCTCTCATCAGCCCAGCTAGCTTGACTCCAAGTGGTGTGGAGTGCCTGGGACCCACGTCTGAGCATCCCCAGCGCACTTATGGCGGCAATTGCAAACAAAACAGGTGATGGACCGAATGTGGATCAATGTCACACATTCAACCCAGTCCAAAGATCTGGGCCCAAATCCATCGTTTTTTTGCACTCCACACCACCCTGGGTTAGACAATGGTGATATGCAAATCAGCTCTGACCCTGTGCCCCATGGGAACAGTCCAGTCCGAACTACAAAAGCCATGTCCTTCCCAGAACGGAATCAAGCATCCGAGGACCGGACCGGTTTCGAGGTAACACCTCTCATCAGCCCGGCTAGCTTGACTCCAAGTGGTGTGGAGTGCCTGGGACCCATGTCTGAGCATCCCCAGCGTACTTATGGCGGCAATTGCAAACAAAACAGGTGATGGACCGAATGTGGATCAATGTCACACATTCAACCCAGTCCAAAGATCTGGGCCCAAATCCATCGTTTTTTTGCACTCCACACCACCCTGGGTTAGACAATGGCGATATGCAAATCAGCTCTGACCCTGTGCCCCATGGGAACAGTCCAGTCCAAACTACAAAAGCCATGTCCTTCCCAGAACGGAATCAAGCATCCGAGGAACGGACCGGTTTCGAGGTAACACCTCTCATCAGCCCGGCTAGCTTGACTCCAAGTGGTGTGGAGTGCCTGGGACCCACGTCTGAGCATCCCCAGCGCACTTATGGCGGCAATTGCAAACAAAACAGGTGATGGACCGAATGTGGATCAATGTCACACATTCAAACCAGTCCAAAGATCTGGGCCCAAATCCATCGTTTTTTTGCACTCCACACCACCCTGGGTTAGACAATGGCGATATGCAAATCAGCTCTGACCCTGTGCCCTATGGGGACAGTCCAGTCCGAACTACAAAAGCCATGTCCTTCTCAGAACGGAATCAAGCATCCGAGGACCGGGCCGGTTTCGAGGTAACACCTCTCATCAGCCCGGCTAGCTTGACTCCAAGTGGTGTGGAGTGCCTGGGACCCACGTCTGAGCATCCCCAGCGCACTTATGGCGGCAATTGCAAACAAAACAGGTGATGGACCGAATGTGGATCAATGTCACACATTCAACCCAGTCCAAAGATCTGGGCCCAAATCCATTGTTTTTTTGCACTCCACACCACCCTGGGTTAGACAATGGCAATATGCAAATCAGCTCTGACCCTGTGCCCCATGGGAACAGTCCAGTCCGAACTACAAAAGCCATGTCCTTCCCAGAACGGAAACAAGCATCCGAGGACCGGACCGGTTTCGAGGTAACACCTCTCATCAGCCCGGCTAGCTTGACTCCAAGTGGTGTGGAGTGCCTGGGACCCACGTCTGAGATCCCCAGCGCACTTATGGTGGGAATTGCAAACAAAACAGGTGATGGACCGAATGTGGATCAATGTCACACATTCATCCCAGTCCGAAGATCTGGGCCCAAATCCATCGTTTTTTTGCACTCCACACCACCCTGGGTTAGACAATGGCGATAATGCAAATCAGCTCTGACCCTGTGCCCCATGGGAACAGTCCAGTCCGAACTACAAAAGCCATGTCCTTCCCAGAACGGAATCAAGCATCCGAGGACCGGACCGGTTTCGAGGTAACACCTCTCATCAGCCCGGCTATCTTGACTCCAAGTGGTGTGGAGTGCCTGGGACCCACGTCTGAGCATCCCCAGCGCACTTATGGCGGCAATTGCAAACAAAACAGGTGATGGACCGAATGTGGATCAATGTCACACATTCAACCCAGTCCAAAGATCTGGGCCCAAATCCATCGGTTTTTTGCACTCCACACCACCCTGGGTTAGACAATGGCGATATGCAAATCAGCTCTGACCCTGTGCCCCATGGGATCAGTCCAGTCCAAACTACAAAAGACATGTCCTTCCAAAAACGGAATCAAGCATCCGAGGACCGGACCGGTTTCGAGGTAACACCTCTCATCAGCCCGGCTAGCTTGACTCCAAGTGGTGTGGAGTGCCTGGGACCCACGTCTGAGCATCCCCAGCGCACTTATGGCGGCAATCGCAAACAAAACAGGTGATGGACCGAATGTGGATCAATGTCACACATTCAACCCAGTCCAAAGATCTGGGCCCAAATCCATCGTTTTTTTGCACTCCACACCACCCTGGGTTAGACAATGGCGATATGCAAATCAGCTCTGACCCTGTGCCCATTGGGAACAGTCCAGTCCGAACTACAAAAGCCATGTCCTTCCCAGAACGGAATCAAGCATCCGAGGACCGGACCGGTTTCGAGGTAACACCTCTCATCAGCCCGGCTAGCTTGACTCCAAGTGGTGTGGAGTGCCTGGGACCCACGTCTGAGCATCCCCAGCGCACTTATGGCGGCAATTGCAAACAAAACAGGTGATGGACCGAATGTGGATCAATGTCACACATTCAACCCATTCCAAAGATCTGGGCCCAAATCCATTGTTTTTTTGCACTCCACACCACCCTGAGTTAGACAATGGCGATATGCAAATCAGCTCTGACCCTGTGCCCCATGGGATCAGTCCAGTCCAAACTACAAAAGACATGTCCTTCCAAAAACGGAATCAAGCATCCGAGGACCGGACCGGTTTCGAGGTAACACCTCTCATCAGCCCGGCTAGCTTGACTCCAAGTGGTGTGGAGTGCCTGGGACCCACGTCTGAGCATCCCCAGCACACTTATGGCGGCAATTGCAAACAAAACAGGTGATGGACCGAATGTGGATCAATGTCACACATTCAACCCAGTCCAAAGATCTGGGCCCAAATCCATAGTTTTTTTGCACTCCACACCACCCTGGGTTAGACAATGGCGATATGCAAATCAGCTCTGACCCTGTGCCCCATGGGAACAGTCCAGTCCGAACTACAAAAGCCATGTCCTTCCCAGAACGGAATCAAGCATCCGAGGACCGGACCGGTTTCGAGGTAACACCTCTCATCAGCCCGGCTAGCTTGACTCCAAGTGGTGTGGAGTGCCTGGGACCCACGTCTGAGCATCCCCAGCACACTTATGTCGGCAATTGCAAACAAAACAGGTGATGGACCGAGTGTGGATTAATGTCACACATTCAACCCAGTCCAAAGATCTGGGCCCAAATCCATAATTTTTTTGCACTCCACACTACCCTGGGTTAGACAATGGCGATATGCAAATCAGCTCTGACCCTGTGCCCCATGGGAACAGTCCAGTCCGAACTACAAAAGCCATGTCCTTCCCAGAACGGAATCAAGCATCCGAGGACCGGACCGGTTTCGAGGTAACATCTCTCATCAGCCCGGCTAGCTTGACTCCAAGTGGTGCCTGGGACCCACGTCTGAGCATCCCCAGCGCACTTATGGCGGCAATTGCAAACAAAACAGGTGATGGACCGAATGTGGATAAATGTCACACATTCAACCCAGTCCAAAGATCTGGGCCCAAATCCATCGTTTTTTTGCACTCCACACCACCTGGGTTAGACAATGGCGATATGCAAATCAGCTCTGACCCTGTGCCCCATGGGAACAGTCCAGTCCGAACTACAAAAGCCATTTCCTTCCCAGAACGGAATCAAGCATCCGAGGACCGGACCGGTTTCGAGGTAACACCTCTCATCAGCCCAGCTAGCTTGACTCCAAGTGGTGTGGAGTGCCTGGGACCCACGTCTGAGCATCCCCAGCGCACTTATGGCGGCAATTGCAAACAAAACAGGTGATGGACCGAATGTGGATCAATGTCACACATTCAACCCAGTCCAAAGATCTGGGCCCAAATCCATCGGTTTTTTGCACTCCACACCACCCTGGGTTAGACAATGGCGATATGCAAATCAGCTCTGACCCTGTGCCCCATGGGAACAGTCCAGTCCGAACTACAAAAGCCAGGTCCTTCCCAGAACGGAATCAAGCATCCGAGGACCGGACCGGTTTCGAGGTAACACCTCTCATCAGCCCGGCTAGCTTGACTCCAAGTGGTGTGGAGTGCCTGGGACCCACGTCTGAGCATCCCCAGCGCACTTATGGCGGCAATTGCAAACAAAACAGGTGATGGACCGAATGTGGATCAATGTCACACATTCAACCCAGTCTAAAGATCTGGGCCCAAATCCATCGTTTTTTTGCACTCCACACCACCCTGGGTTAGACAATGGCGATATGCAAATCAGCTCTGACCCTGTGCCCCATGGGAACAGTCCAGTCCGAACTACAAAAGCCATGTCCTTCCCAGAACGGAATCAAGCATCCGAGGACCGGACCGGTTTCGAGGTAACACCTCTCATCAGCCCGGCTAGCCTGACTCCAAGTGGTGTGGAGTGCCTGGGACCCACGTCTGATCATCCCCAGCGCACTTATGGCGGCAATTGCAAACAAAACAGGTGATGGACCGAATGTGGATCAATGTCACACATTCAACCCAGTCCAAAGATCTGGGCCCAAATCCATCGTTTTTTTGCACTCCACACCACCCTGGGTTAGACAATGGTGATATGCAAATCAGCTCTGACCCTGTGCCCCATGGGAACAATCCAGTCCGAACTACAAAAGCAATGTCCTTCCCAGAACGGAATCAAGCATCCGAGGACCGGACCGGTTTCGAGGTAACACCTCTCATCAGCCCGGCTAGCTTGACTCCAAGTGGTGTGGAGTGCCTGGGACCCACGTCTGAGCATCCCCAGCGCACTTATGGCGGCAATTGCAAACAAAACAGGTGATGGACCGAATGTGGATCAATGTCACACATTCAACCCATTCCAAAGATCTGGGCCCAAATCCATTGTTTTTTTGCACTCCACACCACCCTGAGTTAGACAATGGCGATATGCAAATCAGCTCTGACCCTGTGCCCCATGGGATCAGTCCAGTCCAAACTACAAAAGACATGTCCTTCCAAAAACGGAATCAAGCATCCGAGGACCGGACCGGTTTCGAGGTAACACCTCTCATCAGCCCGGCTAGCTTGACTCCAAGTGGTGTGGAGTGCCTGGGACCCACGTCTGAGCATCCCCAGCACACTTATGGCGGCAATTGCAAACAAAACAGGTGATGGACCGAATGTGGATCAATGTCACACATTCAACCCAGTCCAAAGATCTGGGCCCAAATCCATAGTTTTTTTGCACTCCACACCACCCTGGGTTAGACAATGGCGATATGCAAATCAGCTCTGACCCTGTGCCCCATGGGAACAGTCCAGTCCGAACTACAAAAGCCATGTCCTTCCCAGAACGGAATCAAGCATCCGAGGACCGGACCGGTTTCGAGGTAACACCTCTCATCAGCCCGGCTAGCTTGACTCCAAGTGGTGTGGAGTGCCTGGGACCCACGTCTGAGCATCCCCAGCACACTTATGTCGGCAATTGCAAACAAAACAGGTGATGGACCGAGTGTGGATTAATGTCACACATTCAACCCAGTCCAAAGATCTGGGCCCAAATCCATAATTTTTTTGCACTCCACACTACCCTGGGTTAGACAATGGCGATATGCAAATCAGCTCTGACCCTGTGCCCCATGGGAACAGTCCAGTCCGAACTACAAAAGCCATGTCCTTCCCAGAACGGAATCAAGCATCCGAGGACCGGACCGGTTTCGAGGTAACATCTCTCATCAGCCCGGCTAGCTTGACTCCAAGTGGTGCCTGGGACCCACGTCTGAGCATCCCCAGCGCACTTATGGCGGCAATTGCAAACAAAACAGGTGATGGACCGAATGTGGATAAATGTCACACATTCAACCCAGTCCAAAGATCTGGGCCCAAATCCATCGTTTTTTTGCACTCCACACCACCTGGGTTAGACAATGGCGATATGCAAATCAGCTCTGACCCTGTGCCCCATGGGAACAGTCCAGTCCGAACTACAAAAGCCATTTCCTTCCCAGAACGGAATCAAGCATCCGAGGACCGGACCGGTTTCGAGGTAACACCTCTCATCAGCCCAGCTAGCTTGACTCCAAGTGGTGTGGAGTGCCTGGGACCCACGTCTGAGCATCCCCAGCGCGCTTATGGCGGCAATTGCAAACAAAACAGGTGATGGACCGAATGTGGATCAATGTCACACATTCAACCCAGTCCAAAGATCTGGGCCCAAATCCATCGTTTTTTTGCACTCCACACCACCCTGGGTTAGACAATGGCGATATGCAAATCAGCTCTGACCCTGTGCCCCATGGGAACAGTCCAGTCCGAACTACAAAAGCCATGTCCTTCCCAGATCGGAATCAAGCATCCGAGGACCGGGCCGGTTTCGAGGTAACACCTCTGATCAGCCCGGCTAGCTTGAGTCCAAGTGGTGTGGAGTGCCTGGGACCCACGTCTGAGCATCCCCAGCGCACTTATGGCGGCAATTGCAAACAAAACAGGTGATGGACCGAATGTGGATCAATGTCACACATTCAACCCAGTCCAAAGATCTGGGCCCAAATCCATCGTTTTTTTGCACTCCACACCACCCTGGGTTAGACAATGGCGATATGCAAATCAGCTCTGACCCTGTGCCCATTGGGAACAGTCCAGTCCGAACTACAAAAGCCATGTCCTTCCCAGAACGGAATCAAGCATCCGAGGACCGGACCGGTTTCGAGGTAACACCTCTCATCAGCCCGGCTAGCTTGACTCCAAGTGGTGTGGAGTGCCTGGGACCCACGTCTGAGCATCCCCAGCGCACTTATGGCGGCAATTGCAAACAAAACAGGTGATGGACCGAATGTGGATCAATGTCACACATTCAACCCATTCCAAAGATCTGGGCCCAAATCCATTGTTTTTTTGCACTCCACACCACCCTGAGTTAGACAATGGCGATATGCAAATCAGCTCTGACCCTGTGCCCCATGGGAACAGTCCAGTCCGAACTACAAAAGCCATGTCCTTCCGAGAACGGAATCAAGCATCCGAGGACCGGACCGGTTTCGAGGTAACACCTCTCATCAGCCCGGCTAGCTTGACTCCAAGTGGTGTGGAGTGCCTGGGACCCACGTCTGAGCATCCCCAGCGCACTTATGGCGGCAATTGCAAACAAAACAGGTGATGGACCGAATGTGGATCAATGTCACACATTCAACCCAGTCCAAAGATCTGGGCCCAAATCCATAGTTTTTTTGCACTCCACACCACCCTGGGTTAGACAATGGCGATATGCAAATCAGCTCTGACCCTGTGCCCCATGGGAACAGTCCAGTCCGAACTACAAAAGCCATGTCCTTCACAGAACGGAATCAAGCATCCGAGGACCGGACCGGTTTCGAGGTAACATCTCTCATCAGCCCGGCTAGCTTGACTCCAAGTGGTGCCTGGGGCCCACGTCTGAGCATCCCCAGCGCACTTATGGCGGCAATTGCAAACAAAACAGGTGATGGACCGAATGTGGATAAATGTCACACATTCAACCCAGTCCAAAGATCTGGGCCCAAATCCATCGTTTTTTTGCACTCCACACCACCTGGGTTAGACAATGGCGATATGCAAATCACCTCTGACCCTGTGCTCCATGGGAACAGTCCAGTCCGAACTACAAAAGCCATGTCCTTCCCAGAACGGAATCAAGCATCCGAGGACCGGACCGGTTTCGAGGTAACACCTCTCATCAGCCCAGCTAGCTTGACTCCAAGTGGTGTGGAGTGCCTGGGACCCACGTCTGAGCATCCCCAGCGCACTTATGGCGGCAATTGCAAACAAAACAGGTGATGGACCGAATGTGGATCAATGTCACACATTCAACCCAGTCCAAAGATCTGGGCCCAAATCCATCGTTTTTTTGCACTCCACACCACCCTGGGTTAGACAATGGTGATATGCAAATCAGCTCTGACCCTGTGCCCCATGGGAACAGTCCAGTCCGAACTACAAAAGCCATGTCCTTCCCAGAACGGAATAAAGCATCCGAGGACCGGACCGGTTTCGAGGTAACACCTCTCATCAGCCCGGCTAGCTTGACTCCAAGTGGTGTGGAGTGCCTGGGACCCATGTCTGAGCATCCCCAGCGTACTTATGGCGGCAATTGCAAACAAAACAGGTGATGGACCGAATGTGGATCAATGTCACACATTCAACCCAGTCCAAAGATCTGGGCCCAAATCCATCGTTTTTTTGCACTCCACACCACCCTGGGTTAGACAATGGCGATATGCAAATCAGCTCTGACCCTGTGCCCCATGGGAACAGTCCAGTCCAAACTACAAAAGCCATGTCCTTCCCAGAACGGAATCAAGCATCCGAGGAACGGACCGGTTTCGAGGTAACACCTCTCATCAGCCCGGCTAGCTTGACTCCAAGTGGTGTGGAGTGCCTGGGACCCACGTCTGAGCATCCCCAGCGCACTTATGGCGGCAATTGCAAACAAAACAGGTGATGGACCGAATGTGGATCAATGTCACACATTCAAACCAGTCCAAAGATCTGGGCCCAAATCCATCGTTTTTTTGCACTCCACACCACCCTGGGTTAGACAATGGCGATTTGCAAATCAGCTCTGACCCTGTGCCCTATGGGGACAGTCCAGTCCGAACTACAAAAGCCATGTCCTTCTCAGAACGGAATCAAGCATCCGAGGACCGGGCCGGTTTCGAGGTAACACCTCTCATCAGCCCGGCTAGCTTGACTCCAAGTGGTGTGGAGTGCCTGGGACCCACGTCTGAGCATCCCCAGCGCACTTATGGCGGCAATTGCAAACAAAACAGGTGATGGACCGAATGTGGATCAATGTCACACATTCAACCCAGTCCAAAGATCTGGGCCCAAATCCATTGTTTTTTTGCACTCCACACCACCCTGGGTTAGACAATGGCAATATGCAAATCAGCTCTGACCCTGTGCCCCATGGGAACAGTCCAGTCCGAACTACAAAAGCCATGTACTTCCCAGAACGGAATCAAGCATCCGAGGACCGGACCGGTTTCGAGGTAACACCTCTCATCAGCCCGGCTAGCTTGACTCCAAGTGGTGTGGAGTGCCTGGGACCCACGTCTGAGATCCCCAGCGCACTTATGGTGGGAATTGCAAACAAAACAGGTGATGGACCGAATGTGGATCAATGTCACACATTCATCCCAGTCCGAAGATCTGGGCCCAAATCCATCGTTTTTTTGCACTCCACACCACCCTGGGTTAGACAATGGCGATAATGCAAATCAGCTCTGACCCTGTGCCCCATGGGAACAGTCCAGTCCGAACTACAAAAGCCATGTCCTTCCCAGAACGGAATCAAGCATCCGAGGACCGGACCGGTTTCGAGGTAACACCTCTCATCAGCCCGGCTATCTTGACTCCAAGTGGTGTGGAGTGCCTGGGACCCACGTCTGAGCATCCCCAGCGCACTTATGGCGGCAATTGCAAACAAAACAGGTGATGGACCGAATGTGGATCAATGTCACACATTCAACCCAGTCCAAAGATCTGGGCCCAAATCCATCGGTTTTTTGCACTCCACACCACCCTGGGTTAGACAATGGCGATATGCAAATCAGCTCTGACCCTGTGCCCCATGGGAACAGTCCAGTCCGAACTACAAAAGCCAGGTCCTTCCCAGAACGGAATCAAGCATCCGAGGACCGGACCGGTTTCGAGGTAACACCTCTCATCAGCCCGGCTAGCTTGACTCCAAGTGGTGTGGAGTGCCTGGGACCCACGTCTGAGCATCCCCAGCGCACTTATGGCGGCAATTGCAAACAAAACAGGTGATGGACCGAATGTGGATCAATGTCACACATTCAACCCAGTCCAAAGATCTGGGCCCAAATCCATCGTTTTTTTGCACTCCACACCACCCTGGGTTAGACAATGGCGATATGCAAATCAGCTCTGACCCTGTGCCCCATGGGAACAGTCCAGTCCGAACTACAAAAGCCATGTCCTTCCCAGAACGGAATCAAGCATCCGAGGACCGGACCGGTTTCGAGGTAACACCTCTCATCAGCCCGGCTAGCCTGACTCCAAGTGGTGTGGAGTGCCTGGGACCCACGTCTGAGCATCCCCAGCGCACTTATGGCGGCAATTGCAAACAAAACAGGTGATGGACCGAATGTGGATCAATGTCACACATTCAACCCAGTCCAAAGATCTGGGCCCAAATCCATCGTTTTTTTGCACTCCACACCACCCTGGGTTAGACAATGGTGATATGCAAATCAGCTCTGACCCTGTGCCCCATGGGAACAATCCAGTCCGAACTACAAAAGCAATGTCCTTCCCAGAACGGAATCAAGCATCCGAGGACCGGACCGGTTTCGAGGTAACACCTCTCATCAGCCCGGCTAGCTTGACTCCAAGTGGTGTGGAGTGCCTGGGACCCACGTCTGAGCATCCCCAGCGCACTTATGGCGGCAATCGCAAACAAAACAGGTGATGGACCGAATGTGGATCAATGTCACACATTCAACCCAGTCCAAAGATCTGGGCCCAAATCCATCATTTTTTTGCACTTCACACCACCCTGGGTTAGACAATGGCGATATGCAAATCAGCTCTGACCCTGTGCCCCATGGGAACAGTCCAGTCCGAACTACAAAAGCCATGTCCTTCCCAGAACGGAATCAAGCATCCGAGGAACGGACCGGTTTCGAGGTAACACCTCTCATCAGCCCGGCTAGCTTGACTCCAAGTGGTGTGGAGTGCCTGGGACCCACGTCTGAGCATCCCCAGCGCACTTACGTGGCAATTGCAAACAAAACAGGTGATGGACCGAATGTGGATCAATGTCACACATTCAACCCAGTCCAAAGGTCTGGGCCCAAATCCATCGTTTTTTTGCACTCCACACCACCCTGGGTTAGACAATGGCGATATGCAAATCAGCTCTGACCCTGTGCCCCATGGGAACAGTCCAGTCCGAACTACAAAAGCCATGTCCTTCTCAGAACGGAATCAAGCATCCAAGGACCGGGCCGGTTTCGAGGTAACACCTCTCATCAGCCAGGCTAGCTTGACTTCAAGTGGTGTGGAGTGCCTGGGACCCACGTCTGAGCATCCCCAGCGCACTTATGGCGGCAATTGCAAACAAAACAGGTGATGGACCGAATGTGGATCAATGTCACACATTCAACCCAGTCCAAAGATCTGGGCCCAAATCCATCGTTTTTTTGCACTCCACACCACCCTGGGTTAGACAATGGCGATATGCAAATCAGCTCTGACCCTGTGCCCCATGGGAACAGTCCAGTCCGAACTACAAAAGCCATGTCCTTCCCAGAACGGAATCAAGCATCCGAGGACCGGACCGGTTTCGAGGTAACACCTCTCATCAGCCTGGCTAGCTTGACTCCAAGTGGTGTGGAGTGCCTGGGACCCACGTCTGAGCATCCCCAGCGCACTTATGGTGGCAATTGCAAACAAAACAGGTGATGGACCAAATGTGGATCAATGTCACACATTCAACCCAGTCCAAAGATCTGGGCCCAAATCCATCGTTTTTTTGCACTCCACACCACCCTGGGTTAGACAATGGCGATATGCAAATCAGCTCTGACCCTGTGCCCCATGGGAACAGTCCAGTCCGAACTACAAAAGCCATGTCCTTCCCAGAATGGAATCAAGCATCCGAGGACCGGACCGGTTTCGAGGTAACACCTCTCATCAGCCCGGCTAGCTTGACTCCAAGTGGTGTGGAGTGCCTGGGACCCACGTCTGAGCATCCCCAGCGCACTTATGGCGGCAATTGCAAACAAAACAGGTGATGGACCGAATGTGGATCAATGTCACACATTCAACCCAGTCCAAAGATCTGGGCCCAAATCCATCGTTTTTTTGCACTCCACACCACCCTGGGTTAGACAATGGTGATATGCAAATCAGCTCTGACCCTGTGCCCCATGGGAACAGTCCAGTCCGAACTACAAAAGCCATGTCCTTCCCAGAACGGAATCAAGCATCCGAGGACCGGACCGGTTTCGAGGTAACACCTCTCATCAGCCCGGCTAGCTTGACTCCAAGTGGTGTGGAGTGCCTGGGACCCACGTCTGAGCATCCCCAGCGCACTTATGGCGGCAATTGCAAACAAAACAGGTGATGGACCGAATGTGGATCAATGTCACACATTCAACCCAGTCCAAAGATCTGGGCCCAAATCCATCATTTTTTTGCACTTCACACCACCCTGGGTTAGACAATGGCGATATGCAAATCAGCTCTGACCCTGTGCCCCATGGGAACAGTCCAGTCCGAACTACAAAAGCCATGTCCTTCCCAGAACGGAATCAAGCATCCGAGGAACGGACCGGTTTCGAGGTAACACCTCTCATCAGCCCGGCTAGCTTGACTCCAAGTGGTGTGGAGTACCTGGGACCCACGTCTGAGCATCCCCAGCGCACTTACGCGGCAATTGCAAACAAAACAGGTGATGGACCGAATGTGGATCAATGTCACACATTCAACCCAGTCCAAAGGTCTGGGCCCAAATCCATCGTTTTTTTGCACTCCACACCACCCTGGGTTAGACAATGGCGATATGCAAATCAGCTCTGACCCTGTGCCCCATGGGAACAATCCAGTCCGAACTACAAAAGCCATGTCCTTCCCAGAACGGATTTAAGCATCCAAGGACCGGGCCGGTTTCGAGGTAACACCTCTCATCAGCCAGGCTAGCTTGACTCCAAGTGGTGTGGAGTGCCTGGGACCCACGTCTGAGCATCCCCAGCGCACTTATGGCGGCAATTGCAAACAAAACAGGTGATGGACCGAATGTGGATCAATGTCACACATTCAACCCAGTCCAAAGATCTGGGCCCAAATCCATCGTTTTTTTGCACTCCACACCACCCTGGGTTAGACAATGGCGATATGCAAATCAGCTCTGATCCTGTGCCCCATGGGAACAGTCCAGTCCGAACTACAAAAGCCATGTCCTTCCCAGAACGGAATCAAGCATCCGAGGACCGGACCGGTTTCGAGGTAACACCTCTCATCAGCCCGGCTAGCTTGACTCCAAGTGGTGTGGAGTGCCTGGGACCCACGTCTGAGCATCCCCAGCGCACTTATGGCGGCAATTGCAAACAAAACAGGTGATGGACAGAATGTGTATCAATGTCACACATTCAACCCAGTCCAAAGATCTGGGCCCGAATCCATCGTTTTTTTGCACTCCACACCACCCTGGGTTAGACAATGGCGATATGCAAATCAGCTCTGACCCTGTGCCCCATGGGAACAGTCCAGTCCGAACTACAAAAGCCATGCCCTTCCCAGAACGGAATCAAGCATCCGAGGAACGGACCGGTTTTGAGGTAACACCTCTCATCAGCCCGGCTAGCCTGACTCCAAGTGGTGTGGAGTGCCTGGGACCCACGTCTGAGCATCCCCAGCGCACTTATGGCGGCAATTGCAAACAAAACAGGTGATGGACCGAATGTGGATCAATGTCACACATTCAACCCAGTCCAAAGATCTGGGCCCAAATCCATTGTTTTTTTGCACTCCACACCACCCTGGGTTAGACAATGGCGATATGCAAATCAGCTCTGACCCTGTCCTCCATGGGAACAGTCCAGTCCGAACTACGAAAGCCATGTCCTTCCCAGAACGGAATCAAGTATCCGAGGACCGGACCGGTTTCGAGGTAACACCTCTCATCAGCCCGGCTAGCTTGACTCCAAGTGGTGTGGAGTGCCTGGGACCCACGTCTGAGCATCCCCAGCGCACTTATGGCGGCAATTGCAAACAAAACAGGTGATGGACCGAATGTGGATCAATGTCACACATTCAACCCAGTCCAAAGATCTGGGCCCAAATCCATCGTTTTTTTGCACTCCACACCACCCTGGGTTAGACAATGGCGATATGCAAATCAGCTCTGACCCTGTGCCCCATGGGAACAGTCCATTCCGAACTACAAAAGCCATGTCCTTCCCAGAACGGAATCAAGCATCCGAAGAACGGACCGGTTTCGAGGTAACACCTCTCATCAGCCCGGCTAGCTTGACTCCAAGTGGTGTGGAGTGCCTGGGACCCACGTCTGAGCATCCCCAGCGCACTTATGGCGGCAATTGCAAACAAAACAGGTGATGGACCGAATGTGGATCAATGTCACACATTCAACCCAGTCCAAAGATCTGGGCCCAAATCCATCATTTTTTTGCACTTCACACCACCCTGGGTTAGACAATGGCGATATGCAAATCAGCTCTGACCCTGTGCCCCATGGGAACAGTCCAGTCCGAACTACAAAAGCCATGTCCTTCCCAGAACGGAATCAAGCATCCGAGGACCGGACCGGTTTCGAGGTACCACCTCTAATCAGCCCGGCTAGCTTGACTCCAAGTGGTGTGGAGTGCCTGGGACCCACGTCTGAGCATCCCCAGCGCACTTATGTCGGCAATTGCAAACAAAACAGGTGATGGACCGAGTGTGGATTAATGTCACACATTCAACCCAGTCCAAAGATCTGGGCCCAAATCCATAATTTCTTTGCACTCCACACCACCCTGGGTTAGACAATGGCGATATGCAAATCAGCTCTGACCCTGTGCCCCATGGGAACAGTCCAGTCCGAACTACAAAAGCCATGTCCTTCCCAGAACGGAATCAAGCATCAGAGGACCGGACCGGTTTCGAGGTAACATCTCTCATCAGCCCGGCTAGCTTGACTCCAAGTGGTGCCTGGGACCCACGTCTGAGCATCCCCAGCGCACTTATGGCGGCAATTGCAAACAAAACAGGTGATGGACCGAATGTGGATAAATGTCACACATTCAACCCAGTCCAAAGATCTGGGCCCAAATCCATCGTTTTTTTGCACTCCACACCACCTGGGTTAGACAATGGCGATATGCAAATCAGTTCTGACCCTGTGCCCCATGGGAACAGTCCAGTCCGAACTACAAAAGCCATGTCCTTCCCAGAACGGAATCAAGCATCCGCGGACCGGACCGGTTTCGAGGTAACACCTCTCATCAGCCCAGCTAGCTTGACTCCAAGTGGTGTGGAGTGCCTGGGACCCACGTCTGAGCATCCCCAGCGCACTTATGGCGGCAATTGCAAACAAAACAGGTGATGGACCGAATGTGGATCAATGTCACACATTCAACCCAGTCCAAAGATCTGGGCCCAAATCCATCGTTTTTTTGCACTCCACACCACCCTGGGTTAGACAATGGTGATATGCAAATCAGCTCTGACCCTGTGCCCCATGGGAACAGTCCAGTCCGAACTACAAAAGCAATGTCCTTTTCAGAACGGAATCAAGCATCCGAGGACCAGGCCGGTTTCGAGGTAACACCTCTCATCAGCCCGGCTAGCTTGACTCCAAGTGGTGTGGAGTGCCTGGGACCCACGTCTGAGCATCCCCAGCGCACTTATGGCGGCAATTGCAAACAAAACAGGTGATGGACCGAATGTGGATCAATGTCACACATTCAACCCAGTCCAAAGATCTGGGCCCAAATCCATTGTTTTTTTGCACTCCACACCACCCTGGGTTAGACAATGGCAATATGCAAATCAGCTCTGACCCTGTGCCCCATGGGAATAGTCCAGTCCGAACTACAAAAGCCATGTCCTTCCCAGAACGGAATCAAGCATCCGAGGACCGGACCGGTTTCGAGGTAACACCTCTCATCAGTCCGGCTAGCTTGACTCCAAGTGGTGTGGAGTGCCTGGGACCCACGTCTGAGATCCCCAGCGCACTTATGGTGGCAATTGCAAACAAAACAGGTGATGGATCGAATGTGGATCAATGTCACACATTCATCCCAGTCCAAAGATCTGGGCCCAAATCCATCGTTTTTTTGCACTCCACACCACCCTGGGTTAGACAATGGCGATAATGCAAATCAGCTCTGACCCTGTGCCCCATGGGAACAGTCCAGTCCGAACTACAAAAGCCATGTCCTTCCCAGAACGGAATCAAGCATCCGAGGACCGGACCGGTTTCGAGGTAACACCTCTCATCAGCCCGGCTATCTTGACTCCAAGTGGTGTGGAGTGCCTGGGACCCACGTCTGAGCATCCCCAGCGCACTTATGGCGGCAATTGCAAACAAAACAGGTGATGGACCGAATGTGGATCAATGTCACACATTCAACCCAGTCAAAAGATCTGGGCCCAAATCCATCGTTTTTTTGCACTCCACACCACCCTGGGTTAGACAATGGCGATATGCAAATCAGCTCTGACCCTGTGCCCCATGGGAACAGTCCAGTCCGAACTACAAAAGCCATGTCCTTCCCAGAACGGAATCAAGCATCAGAGGACTGGACCGATTTCGAGGTAACACCTCTCATCAGCCCGGCTAGCTTGACTCCAAGTGGTGTGGAGTACCTGGGACCCACGTCTGAGCATCCCCAGCGCACTTATGGCGGCAATTGCAAACAAAACAGGTGATGGACCGAATGTGGATCAATGTCACACATTCAACCCAGTCCAAAGATCTGGGCCCAAATCCATCGTTTTTTTGCACTCCACACCACCCTGGGTTAGACAATGGCGATATGCAAATCAGCTCTGACCCTGTGCCCCATGGGAACAGTCCAGTCCGAACTACAAAAGCCATGTCCTTCTCAGAACGAAATCAAGCATCCGAGGACCGGACCGGTTTCGAGGTAACACCTCTCCTCAGCCCGGCTAGCTTGACTCCAAGTGGTGTGGAGTGCCTGGGACCCACGTCTGAGCATCCCCAGCGCACTTATGTCGGCAATTGCAAACAAAACAGGTGATGGACCGAATGTGGATCAATGTCACACATTCAACCCAGTCCAAAGATCTGGGCCCAAATCCATCGTTTTTTTGCACTCCACACCACCCTGGGTTAGACAATGGCGATATGCAAATCAGCTCTGACCCTGTGCCCCATGGGAACAGTCCAGTCCGAACTACAAAAGCCATGTCCTTCCCAGAACGGAATCAAACATCCGAGGACCGGACCGGTTTCGAGGTAACACCTCTCATCAGCCCGGCTAGCTTGACTCCAAGTGGTGTGGAGTGACTGGGACCCACGTCTGAGCATCCCCAGCGCACTTATGGTGGCAATTGCAAACAAAACAGGTGATGGACCGAATGTGGATCAATGTCACACATTCAACCCAGTCCAAAGATCTGGGCCTAAATCCATCGTTTTTTTGCACTCCACACTACCCTGGGTTAGACAATGGCGATATGCAAATCAGCTCTGACCCTGTGCCCCATGGGAACAGTCCAGTCCGAACTACAAAAGCCATGTCCTTCCCAGAACGGAATCAAGCATCCGAGGACCGGACCGGTTTCGAGGTAACACCTCTCATCAGCCCGGCTAGCTTGACTCCAAGTGGTGTGGAGTGCCTGGGACCCACGTCTGAGCATCCCCAGCGCACTTATGGCGGCAATTGCAAACAAAACAGGTGATGGACCGAATGTGGATCAATTTATTTATTTATTTATTTATTTATTTATTGACATTTGTAGAGCGCGGCGAATACCCGTGGGCGTCTCGGCGCTAGTTAAGGGATGGATCAGCAACTGGGTAAAGAAGATATACAAGGCTATTGGTCAAATAACCACGTCTTTAGCTGTTTGCGGAATGTGAACAGGGAGGGACTTGCTCGGATATGTGCAGGAAGGGTGTTCCAGAGTCTAGGGGCGGCAACCAGGAAACGCCTGTCGCCCCAGGTGACTGTTCTAGTGCAAGGCACAGCCAAGAAGTTCTGAATAGAGGAACGAAGAGATCGGGTTGGGACATGATGGAGAAGATTCTGTTTGAGAAAGTAGGGACCTTGATTATTGAGTGACTTGTAAACAATACACAGCGATTTGAATTTGATACGGCTGCGTATCGGGAGCCAATGGAGATCCCTAATGATGTTTGTAACTGGTGCGAACTTGGGGATCCCAGCCAGCATTCGTGCGGCTGCATTTTGGATTGACTGCATCTTATTTGTCACTCGGACTTGGGCATTTAAGAATAGAGCATTACAATAGTCCAAGGAGGACAGGACTAGTGAGCTGACCAGTGTTTTCCCGGCCGTGTTCGGTAGGAAAGGTAGTATTTTCCTAATCATTCTCAATTTCATATGAGCTGAAGCCGCAGTTTTATTCGCATGTGCCATAAAATTGAGGCCAGCATCGAAGATGACGCCTAGATTTCTCACTTTGCTAGCTGGACTCGGCGGGGGACCGAAAGATGGTGGCCACCAGACAGGTGACCAGCCCGGGGAGAGGTGACCGAAGATGACCACTTCAGTTTTTTCTGAATTGAGTTTCAGACAATTCGTGGCCATCCAGTCACCTATTGCCATCATTCCTCTCGTGAATCGATTGGCCACTTCCTCCCCGTCCCCTTTGATAGCCAGTACCAATTGGGTGTCATCGGCGTAGGAGGTCAGGCTCATCCCAAATGCTTTGATGACATTTGCAAGGTCCGACACGTAGATATTAAATAGTGTCGGACTCAGGGATGAGCCTTGAGGGACCCCACACGGCAGAGACACCTTCGATGATTGGTAGGGTCCTAGAGATACTGCTTGTGATCTATTGGCCAGAAACGATACAAGCAGGTCCAGAGCAGTTTTCTGGACCCCCAGTCGTTCGACACGGTCGACTAAGATCTTGTGGTCGACCGTGTCGAAGGCCGCCGAAAGATCCAGCAGTACCAGGAGTGCTGTCCCCCCCTGGTCTCGTATGGCTCTGATGTCATCCGCAGCCTTTAGAAGGGCAGTTTCCGTGCCATGACATTTGCGGAATCCGAACTGGGTGTTATCGAGCAACTGGTGCTGCTCCACAAATTCCGACAGTTGCTGATTCATGGCTTTTTCTATTACCTTAGCCAGGAAAGGAAGACTGGCTATCGGACGATAGTTTTTCAGGTCATCTTTATTCAAATTGGCTTTCTTTAAGAGGGGTTTGACCAACGTATGTTTCAGAGAAGCCGGGAAAATTCCGGAGCTAAACATAGTGTTGCAAACATGAGTTATAGCCGGTATCAACGTGTCCATAACTGGCATAAGAACTTTGAGCGGACACGGGTCTAATGCAGAACCTGATTTGATTCTTGAAATAATACTCCTCGTCTGATCCATAGTGAGCTCGACAAAGCAGGTCAGTGTGTTATCCCGTGAGGTGGAGGACAAGGATAGTGGTGTAGAGTCCGTGTTTAGAGAAAAAGCCTGATAGATGTCGTTAACTTTTTTGAAGAAAAAATCAGATAAGGCGTCGCAAAGATGTTGTGAGGGAGGTGGTGTGAGGTCGTGCGTGCCACCCGACAAGAGTTTAGTGATGTCGAATAACTCTTTGCACGAGTTTTTGGCAGTCTCAATTTGTGCAGCATAATAGGCTCTTTTCGCCTCTGCGATCATCTGTTTGTACCGGGCAAGTGAGTCTTTATATAATGATTTACTTTCTGGGTCATAGCGCTTCCGCCAAAGTCTTTCTCTTTGTTTATTTAATTGTTTCTGTTTTTTAAGTTCATCCGAGAACCAGGGAGCACTGGGGGAGGCTCGATTCTGGGAGATAGATTTTACGGGCGCTAGCTCAAGTGTGGCCTGATTGATCCAGGTATTGAACTGATTTATGGCAGCGGTGGGGTCATCTGACAGCAATGGCGATGTTCTAGCCAGGAATGTGTTCAATGTCCCCGCCTTTATGTCCTTCCATGCTCTCACCTGTTTGGGGCTATTGTTAACAGCCCTCCTCTTAGAGGCATCGGGGATAGCTAAATGACTTAAAATGGCGTGGTGATCGGTCCATGCCAGGGGGAGGACATCTGCAATATGTAGCGACTCAATATTAGTAAAAATGCCGTCAAGAGTGTGACCAGCGTCATGGGTAGGGGCAGAAATACGTTGATATAGACCTAGTGTTTCCATGTCCGCTAAGAGGCATGCAGTGTCTGTGTCACTACTTGATTCAAGGTGGAAATTAAAATCGCCTAACACTGCAAAGTGATCTTCAAGGGCTATGGATTCCAATATAGACCCTAGGCTGAATAAAAATGGGGCACGTGCTCCAGGTGGGCGGTATACCAGTACGCCTTTAAAATTGAAGAGGGGTGTGAGCTTAATACTAAATAGTAGGGCTTCGCAACATGTGGATGGTATCGGTGTGGTCCTGATTGGGAGGTAGTCCCTGACAATAATTGCTACCCCACCTCCCCGCTGGCCTACTCTGTCCTGTCTATGTATGGTGAACCCACTAGGGACTGCTATAACCAAGTCGGGGTCCGAGGCACCATCCGTCCAGGTTTCCGTGATAAACAGGACGTCCAAGTGGGCATCTGTTATTAGGTCTGCAATTTCTTGCCTATGTTTGCACATGGATCGGGCATTGATAAGTGATAAGTGAAAAGTGGTGGTAGGAGGGGGCGGAGTAGTCAGGGCCTTAATTTTGGAGTTGACAATGTGTGTCCGAAATGAACAGTGTGAACAAGATAATTGGCAGGATACATCGGTGATGGAAAGTGGGTCATAAGTAACACAGCAATCACTGCTTGGTGACCGAAGTAAAGAGAGGGATGAGGACGAGTAGACCAATCTGGTCGCTGAACCAGGGGTTTTGGCACTCAGCACGGGCCCAGCGCGGACGGGCGCAGACGGGCTGGACTTTGGCTCGACTTCGGCGCGCTTTCGGCGCGCCCGCTGCGCCAGCCCGCTGCGCCGTCTGTAGGGAATACACATTTATAGGTAGTGAGGAGTTAATCCAGGGCAAGTAGCGCTTATGGCGTGTGCTCCTCCGGATATGTTGACAAAACTTCTCCTGGGCCAGCTGTCATATAATTGAAACAAGCAGTCACTAGCTCAATACTGCTTCTGGACTTCCGATAATGTAATATTTTTTTAAAATATAGACTCAAAGTTAATTTCTTCTTTTATTCCGCAGACTCTCCAAGAACTGATAACCTGATCGTAGTTTTATTTCAAGGATATTATGCCTCCTTTGTTCTGGGTTCTAGGTACTGTAAGTGGAATAAACAATCCTCTTCCTGTTACATGACATTTGTCTTTGAGCCACCACTGTACCGTCCCTTTTTATTTCTGAAACAGACAGTTCCTCAAACTGCTAACATGTAGAGACACAGAATAATTGCTTCTTAAACGAGCTCATATACACTTTTTAAATTTGGATATAAAGTAAACCTCCACAAGGTGGCAGTGTTGTGGAAGATTTGATGCTGAAACGTGATTCACTTCAATTAAAGGTAAAATGTCACGAACATGGGTTCTGGCATAAAGTTGAATGTGTTTCGAACACTTGGGCAAACTGTCATTCCACACGATTTATGCTCACTCGGCCTGCGGGTGAAAATTGCGGCCCCTCACCTCGTTCCGTCCTCCCGCTGCCAGCACCGGCTGTCGGTGGTGCTCCAGGCCTAGTTTACGGGCAGGGAATCTTGTCTGGCCCAGTCGCAGTTCCCCTCCCCAGCAGGGCCTCCGGCGATGGTTTTGCAAGTTGGTTAGGCAGCGCTGGCCTCGCACCGATTAATTCCAAGGCTTCAGAGGGCAGGTGACATGCAGAGCCCAGTAGAGGCTACTGTCGGCTTTTTTTTTCACGCAGAGCAGGCTCACGGTGTTTCCTCCGGTCGGCCGGCCTACTCCTCCCAGGCCTCACGTAGATCAGCCGGCTGTCCTGGTGCTCCGCCCTCTAACCTGTCCCTGCCGTACGGAGGGTTTCTCTGATGATTTTTGGCACGGCGTGGCAGCTTAGGGGCTCGAAGGTCGCCCACGGCAGCAGCGCGTCTTCAGGCATGCATTTGTGGCGTTTTACGGCCGATCGTGCCAGGCAGGATGAGGATGTTGTATGACTTTACTCCTGGCTCAGCAGGGCTCTACTCGAAGGCGGCCATCACCGTCCAGCGCCACCTAGCAATGTCACACATTCAACCCAGTCCAAAGATCTGGGCCCAAATCCATCGTTTTTTTGCACTCCACACCACCCTGGGTTAGACAATGGTGATATGCAAATCAGCTCTGACCCTGTGCCCCATGGGAACAGTCCAGTCCGAACTACAAAAGCCATGTCCTTCCCAGAACGGAATCAAGCATCCGAGGACCGGACCGGTTTCGAGGTAACACCTCTCATCAGCCCGGCTAGCTTGACTCCAAGTGGTGTGGAGTGCCTGGGACCCACGTCTGAGCATCCCCAGCGCACTTATGGCGGCAATTGCAAACAAAACAGGTGATGGACCGAATGTGGATCAATGTCACACATTCAACCCAGTCCAAAGATCTGGGCCCAAATCCATCATTTTTTTGCACTTCACACCACCCTGGGTTAGACAATGGCGATATGCAAATCAGCTCTGACCCTGTGCCCCATGGGAACAGTCCAGTCCGAACTACAAAAGCCATGTCCTTCCCAGAACGGAATCAAGCATCCGAGGAACGGACCGGTTTCGAGGTAACACCTCTCATCAGCCCGGCTATCTTGACTCCAAGTGGTGTGGAGTGCCTGGGACTAAGCATGGGCGAATTTTGCGGATCTCGCGTTCGCGAATTTTGCGGATTTGCGAACTCGCAATCCGCAAAATCCGCGAATTCCCGCGAATTTTTTTTTTTTGTGTTCGCCCGTGTTTCTGCCAGTTCGCGAGGGTTTTTACAATTTCGCAATTTGCGAACTTACCTGTCGGGTCGCAAGTTTTGCGAACTTGTTGTTTCTACGTGTCCAGCCTGTTTGGGACACTCTTCTTCATCACTGCCACTCTCTGTCACCACTGCCACTCTCTGACTACTCATGCCACCCTCTGGCCCACCCATGCCACCCACTGTTTCATCACCACACCCTCTGGTTGTCCAGTGTACATTATTTTAAGCATGAGCGAATTTTGCGGATCTCGCGTTCGCGAATTTTGCGGATTTGCGGATTCGCAATCCGCAAAATCCGCGAATTCCCGCGAATTTGCGGATTTTTTTTTTTTTTGTGTTCGCCCGTGTTTCTGCCAGTTCGCGAGGGTTTTGTACACTTTCGCAAATTGCGAACTTACCTGTCGGGTCGCAAGTTTCGCGAACTTGTTGTTTCTACGTGTCCAGCCTGTTTGGGACACTCTTCTTCATCACTGCCACTCTCTGTCACCACTGCCACTCTCTGACTACTCATGCCACCCTCTGGCCCACCCATGCCACCCTCTGTTTCATCACCACACCCTCTGGTTGTCCAGTGTACATTATTTTCGGCAAAGCAAAGCACACCTTCCCTGCCTCAAGTGACCTGAATTAATTTGGGGCTGATTCATGTGTCACAGAATATTTTTTTAGCTGGCACCTGCTTCCTTAGTGCGCCCTGATTAGTGATCTTTTGCACTTGCTAAGTGCTTTCATTGTTGCAAAATTAGTTACAACACCTGCCCTGCCCCAACTGACAATAATGAATTAGGGGCTGATTAATGGATTTTAACTTCCAGCCTGGCTCCTGCTTGTCTCCCTTAGCTGTAATTCAGGACCTTTGTGGCATATGTGTAACTATTCTGAGGTTCAGAGCAGGGTCACATACTAGTTTCAACTGGCAACTGAACTCTGGAGGGGCCCCTCAGGAAGCACTCCAGGAAATGGCTACTAATGATGAGCCTGAACTTTTGAACCTGGTAAGTAGTTACTTTCAGTTTTGCTAAAATCGTATTTCTGCAATTTTGCACTTATTCGCGGGGCGCGAACTCACGCGAACAGTGCGAGCAGTGCGAGCAAAATCCGCTGCTCGCGGATTTGCGGATTTTGCGGGAAATTCGCAAATCTCGCGGATTGCGGATTTCCCGAAAATCCGCAAAATCCGCGAGCGGAACGGATTTTCCGCCCACGCCTACATTATTTTCGGCAAAGCAAAGCACACCTTCCCTGCCTCAAGTGACCTGAATTAATTTGGGGCTGATTAATGTGTCACAGAATATTTTTTTAGCTGGCACCTGCTTCCTTAGTGCGCCCTGATTAGTGATCTTTTGCACTTGCTAAGTGCTTTCATTGTTGCAAAATTAGTTACAACACCTGCCCTGCCCCAACTGACAATAATGAATTAGGGGCTGATTAATGGATTTTAACTTCCAGCCTGGCTCCTGCTTGTCTCCCTTAGCTGTAATTCAGGACCTTTGTGGCATATGTGTAACTATTCTGAGGTTCAGAGCAGGGTCACATAATAGTTGCAACTGGCAACTGAACTCTGGAGGGGCCCCTCAGGAAGCACTACAGGAAATGGCTACTAATGATGAGCCTGAACTTTTGAACCTGGTAAGTAGTTTCAGTTTTGCTAAGATCGTATTTCTGCAATTTAGCACTTATTCGCGGGGCGCGAAGTTGTACTGGGAAGCCGCGAACTCACGCGAACAGTGCGAGCAGTGCGAGCAAAATCCGCTGCTCGCGGATTTGCGGATTTTGCGGGAGATTCGCGAATCTCGCGGATTGCGAATTTCCCGAAAATCCGCAAAATCCGCGAGCGAAACGGATTTTCCGCCCATACCTACCTGGGACCCACGTCTGAGCATCCCCAGCGCACTTACGCGGCAATTGCAAACAAAACAGGTGATGGACCGAATGTGGATCAATGTCACACATTCAACCCAGTCCAAAGGTCTGGGCCCAAATCCATCGTTTTTTTGCACTCCACACCACCCTGGGTTAGACAATGGCGATATGCAAATCAGCTCTGACCCTGTGCCCCATGGAAACAGTCCAGTCCGAACTACAAAAGCCATGTCCTTCCCAGAACGGAATCAAGCATCCAAGGACCGGGCCGGTTTCGAGGTAACACCTCTCATCAGCCAGGCTAGCTTGACTCCAAGTGGTGTGGAGTGCCTGGGACCCACGTCTGAGCATCCCCAGCGCACTTATGGCGGCAATTGCAAACAAAACAGGTGATGGACCGAATGTGGATCAATGTCACACATTCAACCCAGTCCAAAGATCTGGGCCCAAATCCATCGTTTTTTTGCACTCCACACCACCCTGGGTTAGACAATGGCGATATGCAAATCAGCTCTGACCCTGTGCCCCATGGGAACAGTCCAGTCCGAACTACAAAAGCCATGTCCTTCCCAGAACGGAATCAAGCATCCGAGGACCGGACCGGTTTCGAGGTAACACCTCTCATCAGCCCGGCTAGCTTGACTCCAAGTGGTGTGGAGTGCCTGGGACCCACGTCTGAGCATCCCCAGCGCACTTATGGTGGCAATTGCAAACAAAACAGGTGATGGACCGAATGTGGATCAATGTCACACATTCAACCCAGTCCAAAGATCTGGGCCCAAATCCATCGTTTTTTTGCACTCCACACCACCCTGGGTTAGACAATGGCGATATGCAAATCAGCTCTGACCCTGTGCCCCATGGGAACAGTCCAGTCCGAACTACAAAAGCCATGTCCTTCCCAGAACGGAATCAAGCATCCGAGGACCGGACCGGTTTCGAGGTAACACCTCTCATCAGCCCGGCTAGCTTGACTCCAAGTGGTGTGGAGTGCCTGGGACCCACGTCTGAGCATCCCCAGCGCACTTATGGCGACAATTGGAAACAAAACAGGTGATGGACCGAATGTGGATCAATGTCACACATTCAACCCAGTCCAAAGATCTGGGCCCAAATCCATGGTTTTTTTGCACTCCACACCACCCTGGGTTAGACAATGGTGATATGCAAATCAGCTCTGACCCTGTGCCCCATGGGAACAGTCCAGTCCGAACTACAAAAGCCATGTCCTTCCCAGAACGGAATCAAGCATCCGAGGACCGGACCGGTTTCGAGGTAACACCTCTCATCAGCCCGGCTAGCTTGACTCCAAGTGGTGTGGAGTGCCTGGGACCCACGTCTGAGCATCCCCAGCGCACTTATGGCGGCAATTGCAAACAAAACAGGTGATGGACCGAATGTGGATCAATGTCACGCATTCAACCCAGTCCAAAGATCTGGGCCCAAATCCATCATTTTTTTGCACTTCACACCACCCTGGGTTAGACAATGGCGATATGCAAATCAGCTCTGACCCTGTGCCCCATGGGAGCAGTCCAGTCCGAACTACAAAAGCCATGTCCTTCCCAGAACGGAATCAAGCATCCGAGGAACGGACCGGTTTCGAGGTAACACCTCTCATCAGCCCGGCTAGCTTGACTCCAAGTGGTGTGGAGTGCCTGGGACCCACGTCTGAGCATCCCCAGCGCACTTACGCGGCAATTGCAAACAAAACAGGTGATGGACCGAATGTGGATCAATGTCACTCATTCAACCCAGTCCAAAGGTCTGGGCCCAAATCCATCGTTTTTTTGCACTCCACACCACCCTGGGTTAGACAATGGCGATATGCAAATCAGCTCTGACCCTGTGCCCCATGGGAACAGTCCAGTCCGAACTACAAAAGCCATGTCCTTCCCAGAACGGAATCAAGCATCCAAGGACCGGGCCGGTTTCGAGGTAGCACCTCTCATCAACCAGGCTAGCTTGACTCCAAGTGGTGTGGAGTGCCTGGGACCCACGTCTGAGCATCCCCAGCACACTTATGGCGGCAATTGCAAACAAAACAGGTGATGGACCGAATGTGGATCAATGTCACACAATCAACCCAGTCCAAAGATCTGGGCCCAAATCCATCGTTTTTTTGCACTCCACACCACCCTGGGTTAGACAATGGCGATATGCAAATCAGCTCTGACCCTGTGCACCATGGGAACAGTCCAGTCCGAACTACAAAAGCCATGTCCTTCCCAGAACGGAATCAAGCATCCGAGGACCGGACCGGTTTCGAGGTAACACCTCTCATCAGCCCAGCTAGCTTGACTCCAAGTGGTGTGGAGTGCCTGGGATCCACGTCTGAGCATCCCCAGCGCACTTATGGTGGCAATTGCAAACAAAACAGGTGATGGACCGAATGTGGATCAATGTCACACATTCAACCCAGTCCAAAGATCTGGGCCCAAATCCATCGTTTTTTTGCACTCCACACCACCCTGGGTTAGACAATGGCGATATGCAAATCAGCTCTGACCCTGTGCCCCATGGGAACAGTCCAGTCCGAACTACAAAAGCCATGTCCTTCCCAGAACGGAATCAAGCATCCGAGGACCGGACCGGTTTCGAGGTAACACCTCTCATCAGCCCGGCTAGCTTGACTCCAAGTGGTGTGGAGTGCCTGGGACCCACGTCTGAGCATCCCCAGCGCACTTATGGCGGCAATTGCAAACAAAACAGGTGATGGACCGAATGTGGATCAATGTCACACATTCAACCCAGTCCAAAGATCTGGGCCCAAATCCATCGTTTTTTTGCACTCCACACCACCCTGGGTTAGACAATGGTGATATGCAAATCAGCTCTGACCCTGTGCCCCATGGGAACAGTCCAGTCCGAACTACAAAAGCCATGTCCTTCCCAGAACGGAATCAAGCATCCGAGGACTGGACCGGTTTCGAGGTAACACCTCTCATCAGCCCGGCTAGCTTGACTCCAAGTGGTGTGGAGTGCCTGGGACCCACGTCTGAGCATCCCCAGCGCACTTATGACGGCAATTGCAAACAAAACAGGTGATGGGCCGAATGTGGATCAATGTCACACATTCAACCCAGTCCAAAGATCTGGGCCCAAATCCATCATTTTTTTGCACTTCACACCACCCTGGGTTAGACAATGGCGATATGCAAATCAGCTCTGACCCTGTGCCCCATGGGAACAGTCCAGTCCGAACTACAAAAGCCATGTCCTTCCCAGAACGGAATCAAGCATCCGAGGAACGGACCGGTTTCGAGGTAACACCTCTCATCAGCCCGGCTAGCTTGACTCCAAGTGGTGTGGAGTGCCTGGGACCCACGTCTGAGCGTCCCCAGCGCACTTACGCGGCAATTGCAAACAAAACAGGTGATGGACCGAATGTGGATCAATGTCACACATTCAACCCAGTCCAAAGGTCTGGGCCCAAATCCATCTTTTTTTGCACTCCACACCACCCTGGGTTAGACAATGGCGATATGCAAATCAGCTCTGACCCTGTGCCCCATGGGAACAGTCCAGTCTGAACTACAAAAGCCATGTCCTTCCCAGAACGGAATCAAGCATCCAAGGACCGGGCCGGTTTCGAGGTAACACCTCTCATCAGCCAGGCTAGCTTGACTCCAAGTGGTGTGGAGTGCCTGGGACCCACGTCTGAGCATCCCCAGCGCACTTATGGCGGCAATTGCAAACAAAACAGGTGATGGACCGAATGTGGATCAATGTCACACATTCAACCCAGTCCAAAGATCTGGGCCCAAATCCATTGTTTTTTTGCACTCCACACCACCCTGGGTTAGACAATGGTGATATGCAAATCAGCTCTGACCCTGTGCCCCATGGGAACAGTCCAGTCCGAACTACAAAAGCCATGTCCTTCCCAGAACGGAATCAAGCATCCGAGGACCGGACCGGTTTCGCGGTAACACCTCTCATCAGCTCGGCTAGCTTGACTCCAAGTGGTGTGGAGTGCCTGGGACCCACGTCTGAGCATCCCCAGCGCACTTATGGCGGCAATTGCAAACAAAACAGGTGATGGACAGAATGTGGATCAATGTCACACATTCAACCCAGTCCAAAGATCTGGGCCCAAATCCATCGTTTTTTTGCACGCCACACCACCCTGGGTTAGACAATGGCGATATGCAAATCTGCTCTGACCCTGTGCCCCATGGGAACTGTCCAGTCCGAACTACAAAAGCCATGTCCTTCCCAGAACGGAATCAAGCATCCGAGGAACGGACCGGTTTCGAGGTAACACCTCTCATCAGCCCGGCTAGCTTGACTCCAAGTGGTGTGGAGTGCCTGGGACCCACGTCTGAGCATCCCCAGCGTACTTACGCGGCAATTGCAAACAAAACAGGTGATGGACCGAATCTGGATCAATGTCACACATTCAACCCAGTCCAAAGGTCTGGGCCCAAATCCATCGTTTTTTTGCACTCCACACCACCCTGGGTTAGACAATGGCGATATGCAAATCAGCTCTGACCCTGTGCCCCATGGGAACAGTCCAGTCCGAACTACAAAAGCCATGTCCTTCCCAGAACGGAATCAAGCATCCAAGGACCGGGCCGGTTTCGAGGTAACACCTCTCATCAGCCAGGCTAGCTTGACTCCAAGTGGTGTGGAGTGCCTGGGACCCACGTCTGAGCATCCCCAGCGCACTTATGGCGGCAATTGCAAACAAAACAGGTGATGGACCGAATGTGGATCAATATCACACATTCAACCCAGTCCAAAGATCTGGGCCCAAATCCATCGTTTTTTTGCACTCCACACCACCCTGGGTTAGACAATGGCGATATGCAAATCAGCTCTGACCCTGTGCCCATGGGAACAGTCCAGTCCGAACTACAAAAGCCATGTCCTTCCCAGAACGGAATCAAGCATCCGAGGACCGGACCGGTTTCGAGGTAACACCTCTCATCAGCCCGGCTAGCTTGACTCCAAGTGGTGTGGAGTGCCTGGGACCCACGTCTGAGCATCCCCAGCGCACTTATGGCGGTAATTGCAAACAAAACAGGTGATGGACAGAATGTGGATCAATGTCACACATTCAACCCAGTCCAAAGATCTGGGCCCAAATCCATCGTTTTTTTGCACTCCACACCACCCTGGGTTAGACAATGGCGATATGCAAATCAGCTCTGACCCTGTGCCCCATGGGAACAGTCCAGTCCGAACTACAAAAGCCATGTCCTTCCCAGAACGGAATCAAGCATCCGAGGAACGGACCGGTTTTGAGGTAACACCTCTCATCAGCCCGGCTAGCCTGACTCCAAGTGGTGTGGAGTGCCTGGGACCCACGTCTGAGCATCCCCAGCGCACTTATGGCGGCAATTGCAAACAAAACAGGTGATGGACCGAATGTGGATCAATGTCACACATTCAACCCAGTCCAAAGATCTGGGCCCAAATCCATCGTTTTTTTGCACTCCACACCACCCTGGGTTAGACAATGGCGATATGCAAATCAGCTCTGACCCTGTGCCCCATGGGAACAGTCCAGTCCGAACTACAAAAGCCATGTCCTTCCCAGAACGGAATCAAGCATCCAAGGACCGGGCCGGTTTCGAGGTAACACCTCTCATCAGCCAGGCTAGCTTGACTCCAAGTGGTATGGAGTGCCTGGGACCCACGTCTGAGCATCCCCAGCGCACTTATGGCGGCAATTGCAAACAAAACAGGTGATGGACCGAATGTGGATCAATGTCACACATTCAACCCAGTCCAAAGATCTGGGCCCAAATCCATCATTTTTTTGCACTTCACACCACCCTGGGTTAGACAATGGCGATATGCAAATCAGCTCTGACCCTGTGCCCCATGGGAACAGTCCAGTCCGAACTACAAATGCCATGTCCTTCCCAGAACGGAATCAAGCATCCGAGGAACGGACCGGTTTCGAGGTAACACCTCTCATCAGCCCGGCTAGCTTGACTCCAAGTGGTGTGGAGTGCCTGGGACCCACGTCTGAGCATCCCCAGCGCACTTATGGCGGCAATTGCAAACAAAACAGGTGATGGACCGAATGTGGATCAATATCACACATTCAACCCAGTCCAAAGATCTGGGCCCAAATCCATCGTTTTTTTGCACTCCACACCACCCTGGGTTAGACAATGGCGATATGCAAATCAGCTCTGACCCTGTGCCCATGGGAACAGTCCAGTCCGAACTACAAAAGCCATGTCCTTCCCAGAACGGAATCAAGCATCCGAGGACCGGACCGGTTTCGAGGTAACACCTCTCATCAGCCCGGCTAGCTTGACTCCAAGTGGTGTGGAGTGCCTGGGACCCACGTCTGAGCATCCCCAGCGCACTTATGGCGGTAATTGCAAACAAAACAGGTGATGGACAGAATGTGGATCAATGTCACACATTCAACCCAGTCCAAAGATCTGGGCCCAAATCCATCGTTTTTTTGCACTCCACACCACCCTGGGTTAGACAATGGCGATATGCAAATCAGCTCTGACCCTGTGCCCCATGGGAACAGTCCAGTCCGAACTACAAAAGCCATGTCCTTCCCAGAACGGAATCAAGCATCCGAGGAACGGACCGGTTTTGAGGTAACACCTCTCATCAGCCCGGCTAGCCTGACTCCAAGTGGTGTGGAGTGCCTGGGACCCACGTCTGAGCATCCCCAGCGCACTTATGGCGGCAATTGCAAACAAAACAGGTGATGGACCGAATGTGGATCAATGTCACACATTCAACCCAGTCCAAAGATCTGGGCCCAAATCCATCGTTTTTTTGCACTCCACACCACCCTGGGTTAGACAATGGCGATATGCAAATCAGCTCTGACCCTGTGCCCCATGGGAACAGTCCAGTCCGAACTACAAAAGCCATGTCCTTCCCAGAACGGAATCAAGCATCCAAGGACCGTGCCGGTTTCGAGGTAACACCTCTCATCAGCCAGGCTAGCTTGACTCCAAGTGGTATGGAGTGCCTGGGACCCACGTCTGAGCATCCCCAGCGCACTTATGGCGGCAATTGCAAACAAAACAGGTGATGGACCGAATGTGGATCAATGTCACACATTCAACCCAGTCCAAAGATCTGGGCCCAAATCCATCATTTTTTTGCACTTCACACCACCCTGGGTTAGACAATGGCGATATGCAAATCAGCTCTGACCCTGTGCCCCATGGGAACAGTCCAGTCCGAACTACAAATGCCATGTCCTTCCCAGAACGGAATCAAGCATCCGAGGAACGGACCGGTTTCGAGGTAACACCTCTCATCAGCCCGGCTAGCTTGACTCCAAGTGGTGTGGAGTGCCTGGGACCCACGTCTGAGCATCCCCAGCGCACTTACGCGGCAATTGCAAACAAAACAGGTGATGGACCGAATCTGGATCAATGTCACACATTCAACCCAGTCCAAAGGTCTGGGCCCAAATCCATCGTTTTTTTGCACTCCACACCACCCTGGGTTAGACAATGGCGATATGCAAATCAGCTCTGACCCTGTGCCCCATGGGAACAGTCCAGTCCGAACTACAAAAGCCATGTACTTCCCAGAACGGAATCAAGCATCCAAGGACCGGGCCGGTTTCGAGGTAACACCTCTCATCAGCCAGGCTAGCTTGACTCCAAGTGGTGTGGAGTGCCTGGGACCCACGTCTGAGCATCCCCAGCGCACTTATGGCGGCAATTGCAGACAAAACAGGTGATGGACCGAATGTGGATCAATGTCACACATTCAACCCAGTCCAAAGATCTGGGCCCAAATCCATCGTTTTTTTGCACTCCACACCACCCTGGGTTAGACAATGGCGATATGCAAATCAGCTCTGACCCTGTGCCCCATGGGAACAGTCCAGTCCGTACTACAAAAGCCATGTCCTTCCCAGAACGGAATCAAGCATCCGAGGACCGGACCGGTTTCGAGGTAACACCTCTCATCAGCCCGGCTAGCTTGACTCCAAGTGGTGTGGAGTGCCTGGGACCCACGTCTGAGCATCCCCAGCGCACTTATGGCGGTAATTGCAAACAAAACAGGTGATGGACAGAATGTGGATCAATGTCACACATTCAACCCAGTCCAAAGATCTGGGCCCAAATCCATCGTTTTTTTGCACTCCACACCACCCTGGGTTAGACAATGGTGATATGCAAATCAGCTCTGACCCTGTGCCCCATGGGAACAGTCCAGTCCGAACTACAAAAGCCATGTCCTTCCCAGAACGGAATCAAGCATCCGAGTACCGGACCGGTTTCGAGGTAACACCTCTCATCAGCCCGGCTAGCTTGACTCCAAGTGGTGTGGAGTGCCTGGGACCCACGTCTGAGCATCCCCAGCGCACTTATGGCGGCAATTGCAAACAAAACAGGTGATGGACCGAATGTGGATCAATGTCACACATTCAACCCAGTCCAAAGATCTGGGCCCAAATCCATCATTTTTTTGCACTTCACACCACCCTGGGTTAGACAATGGCGATATGCAAATCAGCTCTGACCCTGTGCCCCATGGGAACAGTCCAGTCCGAACTACAAAAGCCATGTCCTTCCCAGAACGGAATCAAGCATCCGAGGAACGGACCGGTTTCGAGGTAACACCTCTCATCAGCCCGGCTAGCTTGACTCCAAGTGGTGTGGAGTGCCTGGGACTAAGCATGGGCGAATTTTGCGGATCTCGCGTTCGCGAATTTTGCGGATTTGCGAACTCGCAATCCGCAAAATCCGCGAATTCCCGCGAATTTGCGGATTTTTTTTTTGTGTTCGCCCGTGTTTCTGCCAGTTCGCGAGGGTTTTTACAATTTCGCAATTTGCGAACTTACCTGTCGGGTCGCAAGTTTTGCGAACTTGTTGTTTCTACGTGTCCAGCCTGTTTGGGACACTCTTCTTCATCACTGCCACTCTCTGTCACCACTGCCACTCTCTGACTACTCATGCCACCCTCTGGCCCACCCATGCCACCCACTGTTTCATCACCACACCCTCTGGTTGTCCAGTGTACATTATTTTCGGCAAAGCAAAGCACACCTTCCCTGCCTCAAGTGACCTGAATTAATTTGGGGCTGATTAATGTGTCACAGAATATTTTTTTAGCTGGCACCTGCTTCCTTAGTGCGCCCTGATTAGTGATCTTTTGCACTTGCTAAGTGCTTTCATTGTTGCAAAATTAGTTACAACACCTGCCCTGCCCCAACTGACAATAATGAATTAGGGGCTGATTAATGGATTTTAACTTCCAGCCTGGCTCCTGCTTGTCTCCCTTAGCTGTAATTCAGGACCTTTGTGGCATATGTGTAACTATTCTGAGGTTCAGAGCAGGGTCACATAATAGTTGCAACTGGCAACTGAACTCTGGAGGGGCCCCTCAGGAAGCACTACAGGAAATGGCTACTAATGATGAGCCTGAACTTTTGAACCTGGTAAGTAGTTTCAGTTTTGCTAAGATCGTATTTCTGCAATTTAGCACTTATTCGCGGGGCGCGAAGTTGTACTGGGAAGCCGCGAACTCACGCGAACAGTGCGAGCAGTGCGAGCAAAATCCGCTGCTCGCGGATTTGCGGATTTTGCGGGAGATTCGCGAATCTCGCGGATTGCGAATTTCCCGAAAATCCGCAAAATCCGCGAGCGAAACGGATTTTCCGCCCATACCTACCTGGGACCCACGTCTGAGCATCCCCAGCGCACTTACGCGGCAATTGCAAACAAAACAGGTGATGGACCGAATGTGGATCAATGTCACACATTCAACCCAGTCCAAAGGTCTGGGCCCAAATCCATCGTTTTTTTGCACTCCACACCACCCTGGGTTAGACAATGGCGATATGCAAATCAGCTCTGACCCTGTGCCCCATGGAAACAGTCCAGTCCGAACTACAAAAGCCATGTCCTTCCCAGAACGGAATCAAGCATCCAAGGACCGGGCCGGTTTCGAGGTAACACCTCTCATCAGCCAGGCTAGCTTGACTCCAAGTGGTGTGGAGTGCCTGGGACCCACGTCTGAGCATCCCCAGCGCACTTATGGCGGCAATTGCAAACAAAACAGGTGATGGACCGAATGTGGATCAATGTCACACATTCAACCCAGTCCAAAGATCTGGGCCCAAATCCATCGTTTTTTTGCACTCCACACCACCCTGGGTTAGACAATGGCGATATGCAAATCAGCTCTGACCCTGTGCCCCATGGGAACAGTCCAGTCCGAACTACAAAAGCCATGTCCTTCCCAGAACGGAATCAAGCATCCGAGGACCGGACCGGTTTCGAGGTAACACCTCTCATCAGCCCGGCTAGCTTGACTCCAAGTGGTGTGGAGTGCCTGGGACCCACGTCTGAGCATCCCCAGCGCACTTATGGCGACAATTGGAAACAAAACAGGTGATGGACCGAATGTGGATCAATGTCACACATTCAACCCAGTCCAAAGATCTGGGCCCAAATCCATGGTTTTTTTGCACTCCACACCACCCTGGGTTAGACAATGGTGATATGCAAATCAGCTCTGACCCTGTGCCCCATGGGAACAGTCCAGTCTGAACTACAAAAGCCATGTCCTTCCCAGAACGGAATCAAGCATCCGAGGACCGGACCGGTTTCGAGGTAACACCTCTCATCAGCCCGGCTAGCTTGACTCCAAGTGGTGTGGAGTGCCTGGGACCCACGTCTGAGCATCCCCAGCGCACTTATGGCGGCAATTGCAAACAAAACAGGTGATGGACCGAATGTGGATCAATGTCACACATTCAACCCAGTCCAAAGATCTGGGCCCAAATCCATCATTTTTTTGCACTTCACACCACCCTGGGTTAGACAATGGCGATATGCAAATCAGCTCTGACCCTGTGCCCCATGGGAGCAGTCCAGTCCGAACTACAAAAGCCATGTCCTTCCCAGAACGGAATCAAGCATCCGAGGAACGGACCGGTTTCGAGGTAACACCTCTCATCAGCCCGGCTAGCTTGACTCCAAGTGGTGTGGAGTGCCTGGGACCCACGTCTGAGCATCCCCAGCGCACTTACGCGGCAATTGCAAACAAAACAGGTGATGGACCGAATGTGGATCAATGTCACTCATTCAACCCAGTCCAAAGGTCTGGGCCCAAATCCATCGTTTTTTTGCACTCCACACCACCCTGGGTTAGACAATGGCGATATGCAAATCAGCTCTGACCCTGTGCCCCATGGGAACAGTCCAGTCCGAACTACAAAAGCCATGTCCTTCCCAGAACGGAATCAAGCATCCAAGGACCGGGCCGGTTTCGAGGTAACACCTCTCATCAACCAGGCTAGCTTGACTCCAAGTGGTGTGGAGTGCCTGGGACCCACGTCTGAGCATCCCCAGCACACTTATGGCGGCAATTGCAAACAAAACAGGTGATGGACCGAATGTGGATCAATGTCACACAATCAACCCAGTCCAAAGATCTGGGCCCAAATCCATCGTTTTTTTGCACTCCACACCACCCTGGGTTAGACAATGGCGATATGCAAATCAGCTCTGACCCTGTGCACCATGGGAACAGTCCAGTCCGAACTACAAAAGCCATGTCCTTCCCAGAACGGAATCAAGCATCCGAGGACCGGACCGGTTTCGAGGTAACACCTCTCATCAGCCCAGCTAGCTTGACTCCAAGTGGTGTGGAGTGCCTGGGATCCACGTCTGAGCATCCCCAGCGCACTTATGGTGGCAATTGCAAACAAAACAGGTGATGGACCGAATGTGGATCAATGTCACACATTCAACCCAGTCCAAAGATCTGGGCCCAAATCCATCGTTTTTTTGCACTCCACACCACCCTGGGTTAGACAATGGCGATATGCAAATCAGCTCTGACCCTGTGCCCCATGGGAACAGTCCAGTCCGAACTACAAAAGCCATGTCCTTCCCAGAACGGAATCAAGCATCCGAGGACCGGACCGGTTTCGAGGTAACACCTCTCATCAGCCCGGCTAGCTTGACTCCAAGTGGTGTGGAGTGCCTGGGACCCACGTCTGAGCATCCCCAGCGCACTTATGGCGGCAATTGCAAACAAAACAGGTGATGGACCGAATGTGGATCAATGTCACACATTCAACCCAGTCCAAAGATCTGGGCCCAAATCCATCGTTTTTTTGCACTCCACACCACCCTGGGTTAGACAATGGTGATATGCAAATCAGCTCTGACCCTGTGCCCCATGGGAACAGTCCAGTCCGAACTACAAAAGCCATGTCCTTCCCAGAACGGAATCAAGCATCCGAGGACTGGACCGGTTTCGAGGTAACACCTCTCATCAGCCCGGCTAGCTTGACTCCAAGTGGTGTGGAGTGCCTGGGACCCACGTCTGAGCATCCCCAGCGCACTTATGACGGCAATTGCAAACAAAACAGGTGATGGGCCGAATGTGGATCAATGTCACACATTCAACCCAGTCCAAAGATCTGGGCCCAAATCCATCATTTTTTTGCACTTCACACCACCCTGGGTTAGACAATGGCGATATGCAAATCAGCTCTGACCCTGTGCCCCATGGGAACAGTCCAGTCTGAACTACAAAAGCCATGTCCTTCCCAGAACGGAATCAAGCATCCAAGGACCGGGCCGGTTTCGAGGTAACACCTCTCATCAGCCAGGCTAGCTTGACTCCAAGTGGTGTGGAGTGCCTGGGACCCACGTCTGAGCATCCCCAGCGCACTTATGGCGGCAATTGCAAACAAAACAGGTGATGGACCGAATGTGGATCAATGTCACACATTCAACCCAGTCCAAAGATCTGGGCCCAAATCCATTGTTTTTTTGCACTCCACACCACCCTGGGTTAGACAATGGTGATATGCAAATCAGCTCTGACCCTGTGCCCCATGGGAACAGTCCAGTCCGAACTACAAAAGCCATGTCCTTCCCAGAACGGAATCAAGCATCCGAGGACCGGACCGGTTTCGCTGTAACACCTCTCATCAGCCCGGCTAGCTTGACTCCAAGTGGTGTGGAGTGCCTGGGACCCACGTCTGAGCATCCCCAGCGCACTTATGGCGGCAATTGCAAACAAAACAGGTGATGGACAGAATGTGGATCAATGTCACACATTCAACCCAGTCCAAAGATCTGGGCCCAAATCCGTCGTTTTTTTGCACGCCACACCACCCTGGGTTAGACAATGGCGATATGCAAATCTGCTCTGACCCTGTGCCCCATGGGAACTGTCCAGTCCGAACTACAAAAGCCATGTCCTTCCCAGAACGGAATCAAGCATCCGAGGAACGGACCGGTTTTGAGGTAACACCTCTCATCAGCCCGGCTAGCCTGACTCCAAGTGGTGTGGAGTGCCTGGGACCCACGTCTGAGCATCCCCAGCGCACTTATGGCGGCAAATGCAAACAAAACAGGTGATGGACCGAATGTGGATCAATGTCACACATTCAACCCAGTCCAAAGATCTGGGCCCAAATCCATCGTTTTTTTGCACTCCACACCACCCTGGGTTAGACAATGGCGATATGCAAATCAGCTCTGACCCTGTCCTCCATGGGAACAGTCCAGTCCGAACTACAAAAGCCATGTCCTTCCCAGAACGGAATCAAGTATCCGAGGACCGGACCGGTTTCGAGGTAACACCTCTCATCAGCCCGGCTAGCTTGACTCCAAGTGGTGTGGAGTGCCTGGGACCCACGTCTGAGCATCCCCAGCGCACTTATGGCGGCAATTGCAAACAAAACAGGTGATGGACCGAATGTGGATCAATGTCACACATTCAACCCAGTCCAAAGATCTGGGCCCAAATCCATCATTTTTTTGCACTTCACACCACCCTGGGTTAGACAATGGCGATATGCAAATCAGCTCTGATCCTGTGCCCCATGGGAACAGTCCAGTCCGAACTACAAATGCCATGTCCTTCCCAGAACGGAATCAAGCATCCGAGGAACGGACCGGTTTCGAGGTAACACCTCTCATCAGCCCGGCTAGCTTGACTCCAAGTGGTGTGGAGTGCCTGGGACCCACGTCTGAGCATCCCCGGCGTACTTACGCGGCAATTGCAAACAAAACAGGTGATGGACCGAATCTGGATCAATGTCACACATTCAACCCAGTCCAAAGGTCTGGGCCCAAATCCATCGTTTTTTTGCACTCCACACCACCCTGGGTTAGACAATGGCGATATGCAAATCAGCTCTGACCCTGTGCCCCATGGGAACAGTCCAGTCCGAACTACAAAAGCCATGTCCTTCCCAGAACGGAATCAAGCATCCAAGGACCGGGCCGGTTTCGAGGTAACACCTCTCATCAGCCAGGCTAGCTTGACTCCAAGTGGTGTGGAGTGCCTGGGACCCACGTCTGAGCATCCCCAGCGCACTTATGGCGGCAATTGCAAACAAAACAGGTGATGGACCGAATGTGGATCAATATCACACATTCAACCCAGTCCAAAGATCTGGGCCCAAATCCATCGTTTTTTTGCACTCCACACCACCCTGGGTTAGACAATGGCGATATGCAAATCAGCTCTGACCCTGTGCCCATGGGAACAGTCCAGTCCGAACTACAAAAGCCATGTCCTTCCCAGAACGGAATCAAGCATCCGAGGACCGGACCGGTTTCGAGGTAACACCTCTCATCAGCCCGGCTAGCTTGACTCCAAGTGGTGTGGAGTGCCTGGGACCCACGTCTGAGCATCCCCAGCGCACTTATGGCGGTAATTGCAAACAAAACAGGTGATGGACAGAATGTGGATCAATGTCACACATTCAACCCAGTCCAAAGATCTGGGCCCAAATCCATCGTTTTTTTGCACTCCACACCACCCTGGGTTAGACAATGGCGATATGCAAATCAGCTCTGACCCTGTGCCCCATGGGAACAGTCCAGTCCGAACTACAAAAGCCATGTCCTTCCCAGAACGGAATCAAGCATCCGAGGAACGGACCGGTTTTGAGGTAACACCTCTCATCAGCCCGGCTAGCCTGACTCCAAGTGGTGTGGAGTGCCTGGGACCCACGTCTGAGCATCCCCAGCGCACTTATGGCGGCAATTGCAAACAAAACAGGTGATGGACCGAATGTGGATCAATGTCACACATTCAACCCAGTCCAAAGATCTGGGCCCAAATCCATCGTTTTTTTGCACTCCACACCACCCTGGGTTAGACAATGGCGATATGCAAATCAGCTCTGACCCTGTGCCCCATGGGAACAGTCCAGTCCGAACTACAAAAGCCATGTCCTTCCCAGAACGGAATCAAGCATCCAAGGACCGGGCCGGTTTCGAGGTAACACCTCTCATCAGCCAGGCTAGCTTGACTCCAAGTGGTATGGAGTGCCTGGGACCCACGTCTGAGCATCCCCAGCGCACTTATGGCGGCAATTGCAAACAAAACAGGTGATGGACCGAATGTGGATCAATGTCACACATTCAACCCAGTCCAAAGATCTGGGCCCAAATCCATCATTTTTTTGCACTTCACACCACCCTGGGTTAGACAATGGCGATATGCAAATCAGCTCTGACCCTGTGCCCCATGGGAACAGTCCAGTCCGAACTACAAATGCCATGTCCTTCCCAGAACGGAATCAAGCATCCGAGGAACGGACCGGTTTCGAGGTAACACCTCTCATCAGCCCGGCTAGCTTGACTCCAAGTGGTGTGGAGTGCCTGGGACCCACGTCTGAGCATCCCCAGCGCACTTATGGCGGCAATTGCAAACAAAACAGGTGATGGACCGAATGTGGATCAATATCACACATTCAACCCAGTCCAAAGATCTGGGCCCAAATCCATCGTTTTTTTGCACTCCACACCACCCTGGGTTAGACAATGGCGATATGCAAATCAGCTCTGACCCTGTGCCCATGGGAACAGTCCAGTCCGAACTACAAAAGCCATGTCCTTCCCAGAACGGAATCAAGCATCCGAGGACCGGACCGGTTTCGAGGTAACACCTCTCATCAGCCCGGCTAGCTTGACTCCAAGTGGTGTGGAGTGCCTGGGACCCACGTCTGAGCATCCCCAGCGCACTTATGGCGGTAATTGCAAACAAAACAGGTGATGGACAGAATGTGGATCAATGTCACACATTCAACCCAGTCCAAAGATCTGGGCCCAAATCCATCGTTTTTTTGCACTCCACACCACCCTGGGTTAGACAATGGCGATATGCAAATCAGCTCTGACCCTGTGCCCCATGGGAACAGTCCAGTCCGAACTACAAAAGCCATGTCCTTCCCAGAACGGAATCAAGCATCCGAGGAACGGACCGGTTTTGAGGTAACACCTCTCATCAGCCCGGCTAGCCTGACTCCAAGTGGTGTGGAGTGCCTGGGACCCACGTCTGAGCATCCCCAGCGCACTTATGGCGGCAATTGCAAACAAAACAGGTGATGGACCGAATGTGGATCAATGTCACACATTCAACCCAGTCCAAAGATCTGGGCCCAAATCCATCGTTTTTTTGCACTCCACACCACCCTGGGTTAGACAATGGCGATATGCAAATCAGCTCTGACCCTGTGCCCCATGGGAACAGTCCAGTCCGAACTACAAAAGCCATGTCCTTCCCAGAACGGAATCAAGCATCCAAGGACCGGGCCGGTTTCGAGGTAACACCTCTCATCAGCCAGGCTAGCTTGACTCCAAGTGGTATGGAGTGCCTGGGACCCACGTCTGAGCATCCCCAGCGCACTTATGGCGGCAATTGCAAACAAAACAGGTGATGGACCGAATGTGGATCAATGTCACACATTCAACCCAGTCCAAAGATCTGGGCCCAAATCCATCATTTTTTTGCACTTCACACCACCCTGGGTTAGACAATGGCGATATGCAAATCAGCTCTGACCCTGTGCCCCATGGGAACAGTCCAGTCCGAACTACAAATGCCATGTCCTTCCCAGAACGGAATCAAGCATCCGAGGAACGGACCGGTTTCGAGGTAACACCTCTCATCAGCCCGGCTAGCTTGACTCCAAGTGGTGTGGAGTGCCTGGGACCCACGTCTGAGCATCCCCAGCGCACTTACGCGGCAATTGCAAACAAAACAGGTGATGGACCGAATCTGGATCAATGTCACACATTCAACCCAGTCCAAAGGTCTGGGCCCAAATCCATCGTTTTTTTGCACTCCACACCACCCTGGGTTAGACAATGGCGATATGCAAATCAGCTCTGACCCTGTGCCCCATGGGAACAGTCCAGTCCGAACTACAAAAGCCATGTACTTCCCAGAACGGAATCAAGCATCCAAGGACCGGGCCGGTTTCGAGGTAACACCTCTCATCAGCCAGGCTAGCTTGACTCCAAGTGGTGTGGAGTGCCTGGGACCCACGTCTGAGCATCCCCAGCGCACTTATGGCGGCAATTGCAGACAAAACAGGTGATGGACCGAATGTGGATCAATGTCACACATTCAACCCAGTCCAAAGATCTGGGCCCAAATCCATCGTTTTTTTGCACTCCACACCACCCTGGGTTAGACAATGGCGATATGCAAATCAGCTCTGACCCTGTGCCCCATGGGAACAGTCCAGTCCGTACTACAAAAGCCATGTCCTTCCCAGAACGGAATCAAGCATCCGAGGACCGGACCGGTTTCGAGGTAACACCTCTCATCAGCCCGGCTAGCTTGACTCCAAGTGGTGTGGAGTGCCTGGGACCCACGTCTGAGCATCCCCAGCGCACTTATGGCGGTAATTGCAAACAAAACAGGTGATGGACAGAATGTGGATCAATGTCACACATTCAACCCAGTCCAAAGATCTGGGCCCAAATCCATCGTTTTTTTGCACTCCACACCACCCTGGGTTAGACAATGGCGATATGCAAATCAGCTCTGACCCTGTGCCCCATGGGAACAGTCCAGTCCGAACTACAAAAGCCATGTCCTTCCCAGAACGGAATCAAGCATCCGAGGAACGGACCGGTTTTGAGGTAACACCTCTCATCAGCCCAGCTAGCCTGACTCCAAGTGGTGTGGAGTGCCTGGGACCCACGTCTGAGCATCCCCAGCGCACTTATGGCGGCAATTGCAAACAAAACAGGTGATGGACCGAATGTGGATCAATGTCACACATTCAACCCAGTCCAAAGATCTGGGCCCAAATCCATCGTTTTTTTGCACTCCACACCACCCTGGGTTAGACAATGGCGATATGCAAATCAGCTCTGACCCTGTGCCCCATGGGAACAGTCCAGTCCGAACTACAAAAGCCATGTCCTTCCCAGAACGGAATCAAGCATCCGAGGAACGGACCGGTTTTGAGGTAACACCTCTCATCAGCCCGGCTAGCCTGACTCCAAGTGGTGTGGAGTGCCTGGGACCCACGTCTGAGCATCCCCAGCGCACTTATGGCGGCAATTGCAAACAAAACAGGTGATGGACCGAATGTGGATCAAGGTCACACATTCAACCCAGTCCAAAGATCTGGGCCCAAATCCATCATTTGTTTGCACTTCACACCACCCTGGGTTAGACAATGGCGATATGCAAATCAGCTCTGACCCTGTGCCCCATGGGAACAGTCCAGTCCGAACTACAAATGCCATGTCCTTCCCAGAACGGAATCAAGCATCCGAGGAACGGACCGGTTTCGAGGTAACACCTCTCATCAGCCCGGCTAGCTTGACTCCAAGTGGTGTGGAGTGCCTGGGACCCACGTCTGAGCATCCCCAGCACACTTACGCGGCAATTGCAAACAAAACAGGTGATGGACCGAATCTGGATCAATGTCACACATTTAACCCAGTCCAAAGGTCTGGGCCCAAATCCACCGTTTTTTTGCACTCCACACCACCCTGGGTTAGACAATGGCGATATGCAAATCAGCTCTGACCCTGTGCCCCATGGGAACAGTCCAGTCCGTACTACAAAAGCCATGTCCTTCCCAGAACGGAATCAAGCATCCGAGGACCGGACCGGTTTCGAGGTAACACCTCTCATCAGCCCGGCTAGCTTGACTCCAAGTGGTGTGGAGTGCCTGGGACCCACGTCTGAGCATCCCCAGCGCACTTATGGCGGTAATTGCAAACAAAACAGGTGATGGACAGAATGTGGATCAATGTCACACATTCAACCCAGTCCAAAGATCTGGGCCCAAATCCATCGTTTTTTTGCACTCCACACCACCCTGGGTTAGACAATGGCGATATGCAAATCAGCTCTGACCCTGTGCCCCATGGGAACAGTCCAGTCCGAACTACAAAAGCCATGTCCTTCCCAGAACGGAATCAAGCATCCGAGGAACGGACCGGTTTTGAGGTAACACCTCTCATCAGCCCGGCTAGCCTGACTCCAAGTGGTGTGGAGTGCCTGGGACCCACGTCTGAGCATCCCCAGCGCACTTATGGCGGCAATTGCAAACAAAACAGGTGATGGACCGAATGTGGATCAATGTCACACATTCAACCCAGTCCAAAGATCTGGGCCCAAATCCATCGTTTTTTTGCACTCCACACCACCCTGGGTTAGACAATGGCGATATGCAAATCAGCTCTGACCCTGTGCCCCATGGGAACAGTCCAGTCCGAACTACAAAAGCCATGTCCTTCCCAGAACGGAATCAAGCATCCAAGGACCGGGCCGGTTTCGAGGTAACACCTCTCATCAGCCAGGCTAGCTTGACTCCAAGTGGTGTGGAGTGCCTGGGACCCACGTCTGAGCATCCCCAGCGCACTTATGGCGGCAATTGCAAACAAAACAGGTGATGGACCGAATGTGGATCAATGTCACACATTCAACCCAGTCCAAAGATCTGGGCCCAAATCCATCGTTTTTTTGCACTCCACACCACCCTGGGTTAGACAATGGCGATATGCAAATCAGCTCTGACCCTGTGCCCCATGGGAACAGTCCAGTCCGAACTACAAAAGCCATGTCCTTCCCAGAACGGAATCAAGCATCCGAGGACCGGACCGGTTTGGAGGTAACACCTCTCATGAGCCCGGCTAGCCTGACTCCAAGTGGTGTGGAGTGCCTGGGACCCACGTCTGAGCATCCCCAGCGCACTTATGGCGGCAATTGCAAACAAAACAGGTGATGGACCGAATGTGGATCAATGTCACACATTCAACCCAGTCCAAAGATCTGGGCCCAAATCCATCGTTTTTTTGCACTCCACACCACCCTGGGTTAGACAAAGGCGATATGCAAATCAGCTCTGACCCTGTCCTCCATGGGAACAGTCCAGTCCGAACTACAAAAGCCATGTCCTTCCCAGAACGGAATCAAGCATCCGAAGAATGGACCGGTTTCGAGGTAACACCTCTCATCAGCCCGGCTAGCTTGACTCCAAGTGGTGTGGAGTGCCTGGGACCCACGTCTGAGCATCCCCAGCGCACTTATGGCGGCAATTGCAAACAAAACAGGTGATGGACCGAATGTGGATCAATGTCACACATTCAACCCAGTCCAAAGATCTGGGCCCAAATCCATCATTTTTTTGCACTTCACACCACCCTGGGTTAGACAATGGCGATATGCAAATCAGCTCTGACCCTGTGCCCCATGGGAACAGTCCAGTCCGAACTACAAATGCCATGTCCTTCCCAGAACGGAATCAAGCATCCGAGGAACGGACCAGTTTCGAGGTAACACCTCTCATCAGCCCGGCTAGCTTGACTCCAAGTGGTGTGGAGTGCCTGGGACCCACGTCTGAGCATCCCCAGCACACTTATGGCGGCAATTGCAAACAAAACAGGTGATGGACCGAATGTGGATCAAGGTCACACATTCAACCCAGTCCAAAGATCTGGGCCCAAATCCATCATTTGTTTGCACTTCACACCACCCTGGGTTAGACAATGGCGATATGCAAATCAGCTCTGACCCTGTGCCCCATGGGAACAGTCCAGTCCGAACTACAAATGCCATGTCCTTCCCAGAACGGAATCAAGCATCCGAGGAACGGACCAGTTTCGAGGTAACACCTCTCATCAGCCAGGCTAGCTTGACTCTAAGTGGTGTGGAGTGCCTGGGACCCACGTCTGAGCATCCCCAGCGCACTTATGGCAGCAATTGCAAACAAAACAGGTGATGGACCGAATGTGGATCAATGTCACACATTCAACCCAGTCCAAAGATCTGGGCCCAAATCCATCGTTTTTTTGCACTCCACACCACCCTGGGTTAGACAATGGCGATATGCAAATCAGCTCTGACCCTGTGCCCCATGGGAACAGTCCAGTCCGAACTACAAAAGCCATGTCCTTCCCAGAACGGAATCAAGCATCCAAGGACCGGGCCAGTTTCGAGGTAACACCTCTCATCAGCCAGGCTAGCTTGACTCCAAGTGGTGTGGAGTGCCTGGGACCCACGTCTGAGCATCCCCAGCGCACTTACGCGGCAATTGCAAACAAAACAGGTGATGGACCGAATGTGGATCAATGTCACACATTCAACCCAGTCCAAAGGTCTGGGCCCAAATCCATCGTTTTTTTGCACTCCACAACACCCTGGGTTAGACAATGGCGATATGCAAATCAGCTCTGACCCTGTGCCCCATGGGAACAGTCCAGTCCGAACTACAAAAGCCATGTCCTTCCCAGAACGGAATCAAGCATCCAAGGACCGGGCCAGTTTCGAGGTAACACCTCTCATCAGCCAGGCTAGCTTGACTCCAAGTGGTGTGGAGTGCCTGGGACCCACGTCTGAGCATCCCCAGCGCACTTATGGCAGCAATTGCAAACAAAACAGGTGATGGACCGAATGTGGATCAATGTCACACATTCAACCCAGTCCAAAGATCTGGGCCCAAATCCATCGTTTTTTTGCACTCCACACCACCCTGGGTTAGACAATGGCGATATGCAAATCAGCTCTGACCCTGTGCCCCATGGGAACAGTCCAGTCCGAACTACAAAAGCCATGTCCTTCCCAGAACGGAATCGAGCATCCGAGGACCGGACCGGTTTCGAGGTAACACCTCTCATCAGCCCGGCTAGCTTGACTCCAAGTGGTGTGGAGTGCCTGGGACCCACGTCTGAGCATCCCCAGAGCACTTATGGCGGCAATTGCAAACAAAACAGGTGATGGACAGAATGTGGATCAATGTCACACATTCAACCCATTCCAAAGATCTGGGCCCAAATCCATCGTTTTTTTGCACTCCACACCACCCTGGGTTAGACAATGGCGATATGCAAATCAGCTCTGACCCTGTGCCCCATGGGAACAGTTCAGTCCGAACTACAAAAGCCATGTCCTTCCCAGAACGGAATCAAGCATCCGAGGAACGGACCGGTTTTGAGGTAACACCTCTCATCAGCCCGGCTAGCCTGACTCCAAGTGGTGTGGAGTGCCTGGGACCCACGTCTGAGCATCCCCAGCGCACTTATGGCGGCAATTGCAAACAAAACAGGTGATGGACCGAATGTGGATCAATGTCACACATTCAACCCAGTCCAAAGATCTGGGCCCAAATCCATCGTTTTTTTGCACTCCACACCACCCTGGGTTAGACAATGGCGATATGCAAATCAGCTCTGACCCTGTCCTCCATGGGAACAGTCCAGTCCGAACTACAAAAGCCATGTCCTTCCCAGAACGGAATCAAGCATCCGAGGAACGGACCGGTTTTGAGGTAACACCTCTCATCAGCCCGGCTAGCCTGACTCCAAGTGGTGTGGAGTGCCTGGGACCCACGTCTGAGCATCCCCAGCGCACTTATGGCGGCAATTGCAAACAAAACAGGTGATGGACCGAATGTGGATCAATGTCACACATTCAACCCAGTCCAAAGATCTGGGCCCAAATCCATCGTTTTTTTGCACTCCACACCACCCTGGGTTAGACAATGGCGATATGCAAATCAGCTCTGACCCTGTCCTCCATGGGAACAGTCCAGTCCGAACTACAAAAGCCATGTCCTTCCCAGAACGGAATCAAGTATCCGAGGACCGGACCGGTTTCGAGGTAACACCTCTCATCAGCCCGGCTAGCTTGACTCCAAGTGGTGTGGAGTGCCTGGGACCCACGTCTGAGCATCCCCAGCGCACTTATGGCGGCAATTGCAAACAAAACAGGTGATGGATCGAATGTGGATCAATGTCACACATTCAACCCAGTCCAAAGATCTGGGCCCAAATCCATCGTTATTTTGCACTCCACACCACCCTGGGTTAGACAATGGTGATATGCAAATCAGCTCTGACCCTGTGCCCCATGGGAACAGTCCATTCCGAACTACAAAAGCCATGTCCTTCCCAGAACGGAATCAAGCATCCGAAGAACGGACCGGTTTCGAGGTAACACCTCTCATCAGTCCGGCTAGCTTGACTCCAAGTGGTGTGGAGTGCCTGGGACCCACGTCTGAGCATCCCCAGCGCACTTATGGCGGCAATTGCAAACAAAACAGGTGATGGACCGAATGTGGATCAATGTCACACATTCAACCCAGTCCAAAGATCTGGGCCCAAATCCATCATTTTTTTGCACTTCACACCACCCTGGGTTAGACAATGGCGATATGCAAATCAGCTCTGACCCTGTGCCCCATGGGAACAGTCCAGTCCGAACTACAAAAGCCATGTCCTTCCCAGAACGGAATCAAGCATCCAAGGACCGGGCCGGTTTCGAGGTAACACCTCTCATCAGCCAGGCTAGCTTGACTCCAAGTGGTGTGGAGTGCCTGGGACCCACGTCTGAGCATCCCCAGTGCACTTATGGCGGCAATTGCAAACAAAACAGGTGATTAACCGAATGTGGATCAATGTCATACATTCAACCCAGTCCAAAGATCTGGGCCCAAATCCATCGTTTTTTTGCACTCCACACCACCCTGGGTTAGACAATGGCGATATGCAAATCAGCTCTGACCCTGTGCCCCATGGGAACAGTCCAGTCCGAACTACAAAAGCCATGTCCTTCCCAGAACGGAATCAAGCATCCGAGGACCGGACCGGTTTCGAGGTAACACCTCTCATCAGCCCGGCTAGCTTGACTCCAAGTGGTGTGGAGTGCCTGGGACCCACGTCTGAGCATCCCCAGCGCACTTATGGCGGCAATTGCAAACAAAACAGGTGATGGACAGAATGTGGATCAATGTCACACATTCAACCCAGTCCAAAGATCTGGGCCCAAATCCATCGTTTTTTTGCACTCCACACCACCATGGGTTAGACAATGGCGATATGCAAATCAGCTCTGACCCTGTGCCCCATGGGAACAGTCCAGTCCGAACTACAAAAGCCATGTCCTTCCCAGAACGGAATCAAGCATCCGAGGAACGGACCGGTTTTGAGGTAACACCTCTCATCAGCCCGGCTAGCCTGACTCCAAGTGGTGTGGAGTGCCTGGGACCCACGTCTGAGCATCCCCAGCGCACTTATGGCGGCAATTGCAAACAAAACAGGTGATGGACCGAATGTGGATCAATGTCACACATTCAACCCAGTCCAAAGATCTGGGCCCAAATCCATCGTTTTTTTGCACTCCACACCACCCTGGGTTAGACAATGGCGATATGCAAAGCAGCTCTGACCCTGTCCTCCATGGGAACAGTCCAGTCCGAACTACAAAAGCCATGTCCTTCCCAGACCGGAATCAAGTATCCGAGGACCGGACCGGTTTCAAGGTAACACCTCTCATCAGCCCGGCTAGCTTGACTCCAAGTGGTGTGGAGTGCCTGGGACCCACGTCTGAGCATCCCCAGCGCACATATGGCGGCAATTGCAAACAAAACAGGTGATGGACCGAATGTGGATCAATGTCACACATTCAACCCAGTCCAAAGATCTGGGCCCAAATCCATCGTTTTTTTGCACTCCACACCACCCTGGGTTAGACAATGGCGATATGCAAATCAGCTCTGACCCTGTGCCCCATGGGAACAGTCCATTCCGAACTACAAAAGCCATGTCCTTCCCAGAACGGAATCAAGCATCCGAAGAACGGACCGGTTTCGAGGTAACACCTCTCATCAGCCCGGCTAGCTTGACTCCAAGTGGTGTGGAGTGCCTGGGACCCACGTCTGAGCATCCCCAGCGCACTTATGGCGGCAATTGCAAACAAAACAGGTGATGGACCGAATGTGGATCAATGTCACACATTCAACCCAGTCCAAAGATCTGGGCCCAAATCCATCGTTTTTTTGCACTCCACACCACCCTGGGTTAGACAATGATGATATGCAAATCAGCTCTGACCCTGTGCCCCATGGGAACAGTCCAGTCCGAACTACAAAAGCCATGTCCTTCCCAGAACGGAATCAAGCATCCAAGGACCGGGCCAGTTTCGAGGTAACACCTCTCATCAGCCAGGCTAGCTTGACTCCAAGTGGTGTGGAGTGCCTGGGACCCACGTCTGAGCATCCCCAGCGCACTTACGCGGCAATTGCAAACAAAACAGGTGATGGACCGAATGTGGATCAATGTCACACATTCAACCCAGTCCAAAGGTCTAGGCCCAAATCCATCGTTTTTTTGCACTCCACAACACCCTGGGTTAGACAATGGCGATATGCAAATCAGCTCTGACCCTGTGCCCCATGGGAACAGTCCAGTCCGAACTACAAAAGCCATGTCCTTCCCAGAACGGAATCAAGCATCCAAGGACCGGGCCAGTTTCGAGGTAACACCTCTCATCAGCCAGGCTAGCTTGACTCCAAGTGGTGTGGAGTGCCTGGGACCCACGTCTGAGCATCCCCAGCGCACTTATGGCAGCAATTGCAAACAAAACAGGTGATGGACCGAATGTGGATCAATGTCACACATTCAACCCAGTCCAAAGATCTGGGCCCAAATCCATCGTTTTTTTGCACTCCACACCACCCTGGGTTAGACAATGGCGATATGCAAATCAGCTCTGACCCTGTGCCCCATGGGAACAGTCCAGTCCGAACTACAAAAGCCATGTCCTTCCCAGAACGGAATCAAGCATCCGAGGACCGGACCGGTTTCGAGGTAACACCTCTCATCAGCCCGGCTAGCTTGACTCCAAGTGGTGTGGAGTGCCTGGGACCCACGTCTGAGCATCCCCAGAGCACTTATGGCGGCAATTGCAAACAAAACAGGTGATGGACAGAATGTGGATCAATGTCACACATTCAACCCATTCCAAAGATCTGGGCCCAAATCCATCGTTTTTTTGCACTCCACACCACCCTGGGTTAGACAATGGCGATATGCAAATCAGCTCTGACCCTGTGCCCCATGGGAACAGTTCAGTCCGAACTACAAAAGCCATGTCCTTCCCAGAACGGAATCAAGCATCCGAGGAACGGACCGGTTTTGAGGTAACACCTCTCATCAGCCCGGCTAGCCTGACTCCAAGTGGTGTGGAGTGCCTGGGACCCACGTCTGAGCATCCCCAGCGCACTTATGGCGGCAATTGCAAACAAAACAGGTGATGGACCGAATGTGGATCAATGTCACACATTCAACCCAGTCCAAAGATCTGGGCCCAAATCCATTGTTTTTTTGCACTCCACACCACCCTGGGTTAGACAATGGCGATATGCAAATCAGCTCTGACCCTGTCCTCCATGGGAACAGTCCAGTCCGAACTACAAAAGCCATGTCCTTCCCAGAACGGAATCAAGCATCCGAGGAACGGACCGGTTTTGAGGTAACACCTCTCATCAGCCCGGCTAGCCTGACTCCAAGTGGTGTGGAGTGCCTGGGACCCACGTCTGAGCATCCCCAGCGCACTTATGGCGGCAATTGCAAACAAAACAGGTGATGGACCGAATGTGGATCAATGTCACACATTCAACCCAGTCCAAAGATCTGGGCCCAAATCCATCGTTTTTTTGCACTCCACACCACCCTGGGTTAGACAATGGCGATATGCAAATCAGCTCTGACCCTGTCCTCCATGGGAACAGTCCAGTCCGAACTACAAAAGCCATGTCCTTCCCAGAACGGAATCAAGTATCCGAGGACCGGACCGGTTTCGAGGTAACACCTCTCATCAGCCCGGCTAGCTTGACTCCAAGTGGTGTGGAGTGCCTGGGACCCACGTCTGAGCATCCCCAGCGCACTTATGGCGGCAATTGCAAACAAAACAGGTGATGGACCGAATGTGGATCAATGTCACACATTCAACCCAGTCCAAAGATCTGGGCCCAAATCCATCGTTATTTTGCACTCCACACCACCCTGGGTTAGACAATGGCGATATGCAAATCAGCTCTGACCCTGTGCCCCATGGGAACAGTCCATTCCGAACTACAAAAGCCATGTCCTTCCCAGAACGGAATCAAGCATCCGAAGAACGGACCGGTTTCGAGGTAACACCTCTCATCAGCCCGGCTAGCTTGACTCCAAGTGGTGTGGAGTGCCTGGGACCCACGTCTGAGCATCCCCAGCGCACTTATGGCGGCAATTGCAAACAAAACAGGTGATGGACCGAATGTGGATCAATGTCACACATTCAACCCAGTCCAAAGATCTGGGCCCAAATCCATCATTTTTTTGCACTTCACACCACCCTGGGTTAGACAATGGCGATATGCAAATCAGCTCTGACCCTGTGCCCCATGGGAACAGTCCAGTCCGAACTACAAAAGCCATGTCCTTCCCAGAACGGAATCAAGCATCCAAGGACCGGGCCGGTTTCGAGGTAACACCTCTCATCAGCCAGGCTAGCTTGACTCCAAGTGGTGTGGAGTGCCTGGGACCCACGTCTGAGCATCCCCAGTGCACTTATGGCGGCAATTGCAAACAAAACAGGTGATGGACCGAATGTGGATCAATGTCATACATTCAACCCAGTCCAAAGATCTGGGCCCAAATCCATCGTTTTTTTGCACTCCACACCACCCTGGGTTAGACAATAGCGATATGCAAATCAGCTCTGACCCTGTGCCCCATGGGAACAGTCCAGTCCGAACTACAAAAGCCATGTCCTTCCCAGAACGGAATCAAGCATCCGAGGACCGGACCGGTTTCGAGGTAACACCTCTCATCAGCCCGGCTAGCTTGACTCCAAGTGGTGTGGAGTGCCTGGGACCCACGTCTGAGCATCCCCAGCGCACTTATGGCGGCAATTGCAAACAAAACAGGTGATGGACAGAATGTGGATCAATGTCACACATTCAACCCAGTCCAAAGATCTGGGCCCAAATCCATCGTTTTTTTGCACTCCACACCACCATGGGTTAGACAATGGCGATATGCAAATCAGCTCTGACCCTGTGCCCCATGGGAACAGTCCAGTCCGAACTACAAAAGCCATGTCCTTCCCAGAACGGAATCAAGCATCCGAGGAACGGACCGGTTTTGAGGTAACACCTCTCATCAGCCCGGCTAGCCTGACTCCAAGTGGTGTGGAGTGCCTGGGACCCACGTCTGAGCATCCCCAGCGCACTTATGGCGGCAATTGCAAACAAAACAGGTGATGGACCGAATGTGGATAAATGTCACACATTCAACCCAGTCCAAAGGTCTAGGCCCAAATCCATCGTTTTTTTGCACTCCACAACACCCTGGGTTAGACAATGGCGATATGCAAATCAGCTCTGACCCTGTGCCCCATGGGAACAGTCCAGTCCGAACTACAAAAGCCATGTCCTTCCCAGAACGGAATCAAGCATCCAAGGACCGGGCCAGTTTCGAGGTAACACCTCTCATCAGCCAGGCTAGCTTGACTCCAAGTGGTGTGGAGTGCCTGGGACCCACGTCTGAGCATCCCCAGCGCACTTACGCGGCAATTGCAAACAAAACAGGTGATGGACCGAATGTGGATCAATGTCACACATTCAACCCAGTCCAAAGGTCTAGGCCCAAATCCATCGTTTTTTTGCACTCCACAACACCCTGGGTTAGACAATGGCGATATGCAAATCAGCTCTGACCCTGTGCCCCATGGGAACAGTCCAGTCCGAACTACAAAAGCCATGTCCTTCCCAGAACGGAATCAAGCATCCAAGGACCGGGCCAGTTTCGAGGTAACACCTCTCATCAGCCAGGCTAGCTTGACTCCAAGTGGTGTGGAGTGCCTGGGACCCACGTCTGAGCATCCCCAGCGCACTTATGGCAGCAATTGCAAACAAAACAGGTGATGGACCGAATGTGGATCAATGTCACACATTCAACCCAGTCCAAAGATCTGGGCCCAAATCCATCGTTTTTTTGCACTCCACACCACCCTGGGTTAGACAATGGCGATATGCAAATCAGCTCTGACCCTGTGCCCCATGGGAACAGTCCAGTCCGAACTACAAAAGCCATGTCCTTCCCAGAACGGAATCAAGCATCCGAGGACCGGACCGGTTTCGAGGTAACACCTCTCATCAGCCCGGCTAGCTTGACTCCAAGTGGTGTGGAGTGCCTGGGACCCACGTCTGAGCATCCCCAGAGCACTTATGGCGGCAATTGCAAACAAAACAGGTGATGGACAGAATGTGGATCAATGTCACACATTCAACCCATTCCAAAGATCTGGGCCCAAATCCATCGTTTTTTTGCACTCCACACCACCCTGGGTTAGACAATGGCGATATGCAAATCAGCTCTGACCCTGTGCCCCATGGGAACAGTTCAGTCCGAACTACAAAAGCCATGTCCTTCCCAGAACGGAATCAAGCATCCGAGGAACGGACCGGTTTTGAGGTAACACCTCTCATCAGCCCGGCTAGCCTGACTCCAAGTGGTGTGGAGTGCCTGGGACCCACGTCTGAGCATCCCCAGCGCACTTATGGCGGCAATTGCAAACAAAACAGGTGATGGACCGAATGTGGATCAATGTCACACATTCAACCCAGTCCAAAGATCTGGGCCCAAATCCATCGTTTTTTTGCACTCCACACCACCCTGGGTTAGACAATGGCGATATGCAAATCAGCTCTGACCCTGTCCTCCATGGGAACAGTCCAGTCCGAACTACAAAAGCCATGTCCTTCCCAGAACGGAATCAAGCATCCGAGGAACGGACCGGTTTTGAGGTAACACCTCTCATCAGCCCGGCTAGCCTGACTCCAAGTGGTGTGGAGTGCCTGGGACCCACGTCTGAGCATCCCCAGCGCACTTATGGCGGCAATTGCAAACAAAACAGGTGATGGACCGAATGTGGATCAATGTCACACATTCAACCCAGTCCAAAGATCTGGGCCCAAATCCATCGTTTTTTTGCACTCCACACCACCCTGGGTTAGACAATGGCGATATGCAAATCAGCTCTGACCCTGTCCTCCATGGGAACAGTCCAGTCCGAACTACAAAAGCCATGTCCTTCCCAGAACGGAATCAAGTATCCGAGGACCGGACCGGTTTCGAGGTAACACCTCTCATCAGCCCGGCTAGCTTGACTCCAAGTGGTGTGGAGTGCCTGGGACCCACGTCTGAGCATCCCCAGCGCACTTATGGCGGCAATTGCAAACAAAACAGGTGATGGACCGAATGTGGATCAATGTCACACATTCAACCCAGTCCAAAGATCTGGGCCCAAATCCATCGTTATTTTGCACTCCACACCACCCTGGGTTAGACAATGGCGATATGCAAATCAGCTCTGACCCTGTGCCCCATGGGAACAGTCCATTCCGAACTACAAAAGCCATGTCCTTCCCAGAACGGAATCAAGCATCCGAAGAACGGACCGGTTTCGAGGTAACACCTCTCATCAGCCCGGCTAGCTTGACTCCAAGTGGTGTGGAGTGCCTGGGACCCACGTCTGAGCATCCCCAGCGCACTTATGGCGGCAATTGCAAACAAAACAGGTGATGGACCGAATGTGGATCAATGTCACACATTCAACCCAGTCCAAAGATCTGGGCCCAAATCCATCATTTTTTTGCACTTCACACCACCCTGGGTTAGACAATGGCGATATGCAAATCAGCTCTGACCCTGTGCCCCATGGGAACAGTCCAGTCCGAACTACAAAAGCCATGTCCTTCCCAGAACGGAATCAAGCATCCAAGGACCGGGCCGGTTTCGAGGTAACACCTCTCATCAGCCAGGCTAGCTTGACTCCAAGTGGTGTGGAGTGCCTGGGACCCACGTCTGAGCATCCCCAGTGCACTTATGGCGGCAATTGCAAACAAAACAGGTGATGGACCGAATGTGGATCAATGTCATACATTCAACCCAGTCCAAAGATCTGGGCCCAAATCCATCGTTTTTTTGCACTCCACACCACCCTGGGTTAGACAATGGCGATATGCAAATCAGCTCTGACCCTGTGCCCCATGGGAACAGTCCAGTCCGAACTACAAAAGCCATGTCCTTCCCAGAACGGAATCAAGCATCCGAGGACCGGACCGGTTTCGAGGTAACACCTCTCATCAGCCCGGCTAGCTTGACTCCAAGTGGTGTGGAGTGCCTGGGACCCACGTCTGAGCATCCCCAGCGCACTTATGGCGGCAATTGCAAACAAAACAGGTGATGGACAGAATGTGGATCAATGTCACACATTCAACCCAGTCCAAAGATCTGGGCCCAAATCCATCGTTTTTTTGCACTCCACACCACCATGGGTTAGACAATGGCGATATGCAAATCAGCTCTGACCCTGTGCCCCATGGGAACAGTCCAGTCCGAACTACAAAAGCCATGTCCTTCCCAGAACGGAATCAAGCATCCGAGGAACGGACCGGTTTTGAGGTAACACCTCTCATCAGCCCGGCTAGCCTGACTCCAAGTGGTGTGGAGTGCCTGGGACCCACGTCTGAGCATCCCCAGCGCACTTATGGCGGCAATTGCAAACAAAACAGGTGATGGACCGAATGTGGATCAATGTCACACATTCAACCCAGTCCAAAGATCTGGGCCCAAATCCATCGTTTTTTTGCACTCCACACCACCCTGGGTTAGACAATGGCGATATGCAAAGCAGCTCTGACCCTGTCCTCCATGGGAACAGTCCAGTCCGAACTACAAAAGCCATGTCCTTCCCAGAACGGAATCAAGTATCCGAGGACCGGACCGGTTTCAAGGTAACACCTCTCATCAGCCCGGCTAGCTTGACTCCAAGTGGTGTGGAGTGCCTGGGACCCACGTCTGAGCATCCCCAGCGCACATATGGCGGCAATTGCAAACAAAACAGGTGATGGACCGAATGTGGATCAATGTCACACATTCAACCCAGTCCAAAGATCTGGGCCCAAATCCATCGTTTTTTTGCACTCCACACCACCCTGGGTTAGACAATGGCGATATGCAAATCAGCTCTGACCCTGTGCCCCATGGGAACAGTCCATTCCGAACTACAAAAGCCATGTCCTTCCCAGAACGGAATCAAGCATCCGAAGAACGGACCGGTTTCGAGGTAACACCTCTCATCAGCCCGGCTAGCTTGACTCCAAGTGGTGTGGAGTGCCTGGGACCCACGTCTGAGCATCCCCAGCGCACTTATGGCGGCAATTGCAAACAAAACAGGTGATGGACCGAATGTGGATCAATGTCACACATTCAACCCAGTCCAAAGATCTGGGCCCAAATCCATCGTTTTTTTGCACTCCACACCACCCTGGGTTAGACAATGATGATATGCAAATCAGCTCTGACCCTGTGCCCCATGGGAACAGTCCAGTCCGAACTACAAAAGCCATGTCCTTCCCAGAACGGAATCAAGCATCCGAGGACCGGGCCGGTTTCGAGGTAACACCTCTCATCAGCCCGGCTAGCTTGACTCCAAGTGGTGTGGAGTGCCTGGGACCCACGTCTGAGCATCCCCAGCGCACTTATGGCGGCAATTGCAAACAAAACAGGTGATGGACCGAATGTGGATCAATGTCACACATTCAACCCAGTCCAAAGATCTGGGCCCAAATCCATCGTTTTTTTGCACTCCACACCACCCTGGGTTAGACAATGATGATATGCAAATCAGCTCTGACCCTGTGCCCCATGGGAACAGTCCAGTCCGAACTACAAAAGCCATGTCCTTCCCAGAACGGAATCAAGCATCCGAGGACCGGGCCGGTTTCGAGGTAACACCTCTCATCAGCCCGGCTAGCTTGACTCCAAGTGGTGTGGAGTGCCTGGGACCCACGTCTGAGCATCCCCAGCGCACTTATTGCGGCAATTGCAAACAAAACAGGTGATGGACCGAATGTGGATCAATGTCACACATTCAACCCAGTCCAAAGATCTGGGCCCAAATCCATCGTTTTTTTGCACTCCACACCACCATAGGTTAGACAATGGCGATATGCAAATCAGCTCTGACCCTGTGCCCCATGGGAACAGTCCAGTCCGAACTACAAAAGCCATGTCCTTCCCAGAACGGAATCAAGCATCCGAGGACCGGACCGGTTTCGAGGTAACACCTCTCATCAGCCCGGCTAGCTTGAATCCAAGTGGTGTGGAGTGCCTGGGACCCACGTCTGAGCAGCCCCAGCGCACTTATGGCGGCAATTGCAAACAAAACAGGTGATGGACCGAATGTGGATCAATGTCACACATTTAACCCAGTCCAAAGATCTGGGCCCAAATCCATCGTTTTTTTGCACTCCACACCACCCTGATTTAGACAATGGCGATATGCAAATCAGCTCTGACCCTGTGCCCCATGGGAACAGTCCAGTCCGAACTACAAAAGCCATGTCCTTCCCAGAACAGAATCAAGCATCCGAGGACCGGACCGGTTTCGAGGTAACACCTCTCATCAGCCCGGCTAGCTTGACTCCAAGTGGTGTGGAGTGCCTGGGACCCACGTCTGAGCATCCCCAGCGCACTTATGGCGGCAACTGCAAACAAAACAGGTGATGGACCGAATGTGGATCAATGTCACACATTCAACCCAGTCCAAAGATCTGGGCCCAAATCTATCGTTTTTTTGCACTCCACACCACCCTGGGTTAGACAATGGCGATATGCAAATCAGCTCTGACCCTGTGCCCCATGGGAACAGTCCAGTCCGAACTACAAAAGCCATGTCCTTCCCAGAATGGAATCAAGCATCCGAGGACCGGACCGGTTTCGAGGTAACACCTCTCATCAGCCCGGCTAGCTTGACTCCAAGTGGTGTGGAGTGCCTGGGACCCACGTCTGAGCATCCCCAGCGCACTTATGGCGGCAATTGCAAACAAAACAGGTGACGCACCGAATGTGGATCAATGTCACACATTCAACCCAGTCCAAAGATCTGGGCCAAAATCCATCGTTTTTTTGCACTCCACACCACCCTGGGTTAGACAATGGCGATATGCAAATCAGCTCTGACCCTGTGCCCCATGGGAACAGTCCAGTCCGAACTAAAAAAGCCATGTCCTTCCCAGAACGGAATCAAGCATCCGAGGACCGGACCGGTTTCGAGGTAACACCTCTCATCAGCCCGGCTAGCTTGACTCCAAGTGGTGTGGAGTGCCTGGGACCCACGTCTGAGCATCGACAGCGCACTTATGGCGGCAATTGCAAACAAAACAGGTGATGGACTGAATGTGGATCAATGTCACACTTTCAACCCAGTCCAAAGATCTGGGCCCAAATCCATCGTTTTTTTGCACTCCACACCACCCTGGGTTAGACAATGGCGATATGCAAATCAGCTCTGACCCTGTGCACCATGGGAACAGTCCAGTCCGAACTACAAAAGCCATGTCCTTCCCAGAACGGAATCAAGCATCCGAGGACCGGGCCGGTTTCGATGTAACACCTCTCATCAGCCCGGCTAGCTTAAGTCCAAGTGGTGTGGAGTGCCTGGGACCCACGTCTGAGCATCCCCAGCGCACTTATGGCGGCAATTGCAAATAAAACTGGTGATGGACCGAATGTGGATCAATGTCACACATTCAACCCAGTCCAAAGATCTGGGCCCAAATCCATCGTTTTTTTGCACTCCACACCACCCTGGGTTAGACAATGGCGATATGCAAATCTGCTCTGACCCTGTGCCCCATGGGAACAGTCCAGTCCGAACTACAAAAGCCATGTCCTTCCCAGAACGGAATCAAGCATCCGAGGACCGGACCGGTTTCGAGGTAACACCTCTCATCAGCCCGGCTAGCTTGACTCCAAGTGGTGTGGAGTGCCTGGGACCCACGTCTGAGCATCCCCAGCGCACTTATGGCGGCAATTGCAAACAAAACAGGTGATGGACCGAATGTGGATCAATGTCACACATTCATCCCAGTCCAAAGATCTGGGCCCAAATCCATCGTTTTTTTGCACTCCACACCAACCTGGGTTAGACAATGGCGATATGCAAATCAGCTCTGACCCTGTGCCCCATGGGAACAGTCCAGTCCGAACTACAAAAGCCATGACCTTCCCAGAACGGAATCAAGCATCGGAGGACTGGACCGGTTTCGAGGTAACACCTCTCATCAGCCCGGCTAGCTTGACTCCAAGTGGTGTGGAGTGCCTGGGACCCACGTCTGAGCATCCCCAGTGCACTTATGGCGGCAATTGCAAACAAAACAGGTGATGGACCGAATGTGGATCAATGTCACACATTCAACCCAGTCCAAAGATCTGGGCCCAAATCCATTGTTTTTTTGCACTCCACACCACCCTAGGTTAGACAATGGCGATATGCAAATCAGCTCTGACCCTGTGCCCCATGGGAACAGTCCAGTCCGAACTACAAAAGCCATGTCCTTCCCAGAACGGAATCAAGCATCCGAGGACCGGACCGGTTTCGAGGTAACACCTCTCAACAGCCCGGCTAGCTTGACTCCAAGTGGTGTGGAGTGCCTGGGACCCACGTCTGAGCATCCCCAGCGCACTTATGGCGGCAATTGCAAACAAAACAGGTGATGGACCGAATGTGGATCAATGTCACACATTCAACCCAGTCCAAAGATGTGGGCCCAAATCCATCGTTTTTTTGCACTCCACACCACCCTGGGTTAGACAATGGCGATATGCAAATCAGCTCTGACCCTGTGCCCCATGGGAACAGTCCAGTCCGAACTACAAAAGCCATGTCCTTCCCAGAACGGAATCAAGCATCCGAGGACCGGACCGGTTTCAAGGTAACACCTCTCATCAGCCTGGCTAGCTTGACTCCAAGTGGTGTGGAGTGCCTGGGACCCACGTCTGAGCAGCCCCAGCGCACTTATGGCGGCAATTGCAAACAAAACAGGTGATGGATCGAATGTGGATCAATGTCACACATTCAACCCAGTCCAAAGATCTGGGCCCAAATCCATCGTTTTTTTGCACTCCACACCACCCTGGGTTAGACAATGGCGATATGCAAATCAGCTCTGACCCTGTGACCCATGGGAACAGTTCAGTCCGAACTACAAAAGCCATGTCCTTCCCAGAACGGAATCAAGCATCCGAGGACCGGACCGGTTTCGAGGTAACACCTCTCATCAGCCCGGCTAGCTTGACTCCAAGTGGTGTGGAGTGCCTGGGACCCACATCTGAGCATCCCCAGCGCACTTATGGCGGCAATTGCAAACAAAACAGGTGATGGACCGAATGTGGATCAATGTCACACATTCAACCCAGTCCAAAGATCTGGGCCCAAAGCCATAATTTTTTTGCACTCCACACCACCCTGGGTTAGACAATGGCGATATGCAAATCAGCTCTGACCCTGTGCTCCATGGGAACAGTCCAGTCCGAACTACAAAAGCCATGTCCTTCCCAGAACGGAATCAAGCATCCGAGGACCGGACCGGTTTCAAGGTAACACCTCTCTTCCGCCCGGCTAGCTTGACTCCAAGTGGTGTGGAGTGCCTGGGACCCACGTCTGAGCATCCCCAGCGCACTTATGGCGGCAATTGCAAACAAAACAGGTGATGGACCGAATGTGGATCAATGTCACACATTCAACCCAGTCCAAAGATCTGGGCCCAAATCAATCGTTTTTTTGCACTCCACACCACCCTGGGTTAGACAATGGCGATATGCAAATCAGCTCTGACCCTGTGCCCCATGGGAACAGTCCAGTCCGAACTACAAAAGCCATGTCCTTCCCAGAACGGAATCAAGCATCCGAGGACCGGACCGGTTTCGAGGTAACACCTCTCATCAGCCCGGCTAGCTTGACTCCAAGTGGTGTGGAGTGCCTGGGACCCACGTCTGAGCATCCCCAGCGCACTTATGGCGGCAATTGCAAACAAAACAGGTGATGGACCGAATGTGGATCAATGTCACACATTCAACCCAGTCCAAAGATCTGGGCACAAATCCATAGTTTTTTTGCACTCCACACCACCCTGGGTTAGACAATGGCGATATGCAAATCAGCTCTGACCCTGTGCCCCATGGGAACAGTCCAGTCCGAACAACAAAAGCCATGTCCTTCCTAGAACGGAATCAAGCATCCGAGGACCGGACCGGTTTCGAGGTAACACCTCTCATCAGCCCGGCTAGCTTGACTCCAAGTGGTGTGGAGTGCCTGAGACCCACGTCTGAGCATCCCCAGTGCACTTATGGCGGCAATTGCAAACAAAACAGGTGATGGACCGAATGTGGATCAATGTCACACATTCAACCCAGTCCAAAGATCTGGGCCCAAATCCATAGTTTTTTTGCACTCCACACCACCCTGGGTTAGACAATGGCGATATGCAAATCAGCTCTGACCCTGTGCCCCATGGGAACAGTCCAGTCCGAACTACAAAAGCCATGTCCTTCCCAGAACGGAATCAAGCATCCGAGGACCGGACCGGTTTCGAGGTAACACCTCTCATCAGCCCGGCTAGCTTGACTCCAAGTGGTGTGGAGTGCCTGGGACCCACGTCTGAGCATCCCCAGCGCACTTATGGCGGCAATTGCAAACAAAACAGGTGATGGACCGAATGTGGATCAATGTCACACATTCAACCCAGTCCAAAGATCTGGGCCCAAATCCATCGTTTTTTTGCACTCCACACCACCCTGGGTTAGACAATGGCAATATGCAAATCAGCTCTGACCCTGTGCCCCATGGGAACAGTCCAGTCCGAACTACAAAAGCCATGTCCTTCCCAGAACGGAATCAAGCATCCGAGGAACGGACCAGTCTCGTGGTAACACCCTTTCATCAGCCCGGCTAGCTTGACTCCAAGTGGTGTGGAGTGCCTGGGACCCACGTCTGAGCATCCCCAGCGCACTTATGGCGGCAATTGCAAACAAAACAGGTGATGGACCGAATGTGGATCAATGTCACACATTCAACCCAGTCCAAAGATCTGGGCCCAAATCTATTGTTTTTTTGCACTCCACACCACCCTGGGTTAGACAATGGTGATATGCAAATCAGCTCTGACCCTGTGCCCCATAGGAACAGTCCATTCCGAAATACAAAAGCCATGTCCTTCCCAGAACGGAATCATGCATCCGAGGACCGGGCCGGTTTCGAGGTAACACCTCTCATCAGCCCGGCTAGCTTGACTCCAAGTGGTGTGGAGTGCCTGGGACCCATGTCTGAGCATCCCCAGCGCACTTATGGCGGCAATTGCAAACAAAACAGGTGATGGACCGAATGTGGATCAATGTCACACATTCAACCCAGTCCAAAGATCTGGGCCCAAATCCATCGTTTTTTTGCACTCCACACCACCCTGGGTTAGACAATGGCGATATGCAAATCAGCTCTGACCCTGTGCCCCATGGGAACAGTCCAGTCCGAACTACAAAAGCCATGTCCTTCCCAGAACGGAATCAAGCATCCGAGGACCGGACCGGTTTCGAGGTAACACCTCTCATCAGCCCGGCTAGCTTGACTCCAAGTGGTGTGGAGTGCCTGGGACCCACGTCTGAGCATCCCCAGCGCACTTATGGCGGCAATTGCAAACAAAACAGGTGATGGACCGAATGTGGATCAATGTCACACATTCAACCCAGTCCAAAGATCTGGGCCCAAATCCATCGTTTTTTTGCACTCCACACCACCCTGGGTTAGACAATGGCGATATGCAAATCAGCTCTGACCCTGTGCCCCATGGGAACAGTCCAGTCCAAACTACAAAAGCCATGTCCTTCCCAGAACGGAATCAAGCATCCGAGGACCGGACCGGTTTCGAGGTAACACCTCTCATCAGCCCGGCTAGCTTGACTCCAAGTGGTGTGGAGTGCCTGGGACCCACGTCTGAGCAGCCCCAGCGCACTTATGGCGGCAATTGCAAACAAAACAGGTGATGGACCGAATGTGGATCAATGTCACACATTCAACCCAGTCCAAAGATCTGGGCCCAAATCCATTGTTTTTTTGCACTCCACACCACCCTGGGTTAGACAATGGCGATATGCAAATCAGCTCTGACCCTGTGCCCCATGGGAACAGTCCAGTCCGAACTACAAAAGCCATGTCCTTCCCAGAACGGAATCAAGCATCCGAGGACCGGACCGGTTTCGAGGTAACACCTCTCATCAGCCCGGCTAGCTTGACTCCAAGTGGTGTGGAGTGCCTGGGACCCACGTCTGAGCATCACCAGCGCACTTATGGCGGCAATTGCAAACAAAACAGGTGATGGACCGAATGTGGATCAATGTCACACATTCAACCCAGTCCAAAGATCTGGGCGCAAATCCATCGTTTTTTTGCACTCCACACCACCCTGGGTTAGACAATGGCGATATGCAAATCAGCTCTGACCCTGTGCCCCATGGGAACAGTCCAGTCCAAACTACAAAAGCCATGTCTTTCCCAGAACGGAATCAAGCATCCGAGGACCGGATCGGTTTCGAGGTAACACCTCTCATCAGCCCGGCTAGCTTGACTCCAAGTGGTGTGGAGTGCCTGGGACCCACGTCTGAGCATCGCCAGCGCACTTATGGCGGCAATTGCAAACAAAACAGGTGATGGACCGAATGTGGATCAATGTCACACATTCAACCCAGTCCAAAGATCTGGGCCCAAATCCATTGTTTTTTTGCACTCCACACCACCCTGGGAAAGACAATGGCGATATGCAAATCAGCTCTGACCCTGTGCCCCATGGGAACAGTCCAGTCTGAACTACAAAAGCCATGTCCTTCCCAGAACGGAATCAAGCATCCGAGGACTGGGCCGGTTTCGATGTAAAACCTCTCATCAGCCCGGCTAGCTTGAGTCCAAGTGGTGTGGAGTGCCTGGGACCCACGTCTGAGCATCCCCAGCGCACTTATGGCGGCAATTGCAAACAAAACTGGTGATGGACCGAATGTGGATCAATGTCACACATTCAACCCAGTCCAAAGATCTGGGCCCAAATCCATCGTTTTTTTGCACTCCACACCACCCTGGGTTAGACAATGGCGATATGCAAATCAGCTCTGACCCTGTGCCCCATGGGAACAGTCCAGTCCGAACTACAAAAGCCATGTCCTTCCCAGAACGGAATCAAGCATCCAAGGACCGGACCGGTTTCGAGGTAACACCTCTCATCAGCCAGGCTAGCTTGACTCCAAGTGGTGTGGAGTGCCTGGGACCCACGTCTGAGCATCCCCAGCGCACTTATGGCGGCAATTGCAAACAAAACAGGTGATGGACCGAATGTGGATAAATGTCACACATTCAACCCAGTCCAAAGATCTGGGCCCAAATCCATCGTTTTTCTGCACTCCACACCACCCTGGGTTAGACAATGGCGATATGCAAATCAGCTCTGACCCTGTGCCCCATGGGAACAGTCCAGTCCGAACTACAAAAGCCATGTCCTTCCCAGAACGGTATCAAGCATCCGAGGACCGGACCGGTTTCGAGGTAACACCTCTCATCAGCCCAGCTAGCTTGACTCCAAGTGGTGTGGAGTGCCTGGGACCCACGTCTGAGCATCCCCAGCGCACTTATGGAGGCAATTGCAAACAAAACAGGTGATGGACCGAATGTGGATCAATGTCACACATTCAACCCAGTCCAAAGATGTGGGCCCAAATCCATCGTTTTTTTGCACTCCACACCACCCTGGGTTAGACAATGGCGATATGCAAATCAGCTCTGACCCTGTGCCCCATGGGAACAGTCCAGTCCGAACTACAAAAGCCATGTCCTTCCCAGAACGGAATCAAGCATCCGAGGACCGGACCGGTTTCGAGGTAACACCTCTCATCAGCCCGGCTAGCTTGACTCCAAGTGGTGTGGAGTGTCTGGGACCCACGTCTGAGCATCCCCAGCGTACTTATGGCGGCAATTGCAAACAAAACAGGTGATGGACCGAATGTGGATCAATGTCACACATTCAACCCAGTCCAAAGATCTGGGCCCAAATCCATCATTTTTTTGCACTCCACACCACCCTGGGTTAGACAATGGCGATATGCAAATCAGCTCTGACCCTGTGCCCCATGGGAACAGTCCAGTCCGAACTACAAAAGCCATGTCCTTCCCAGAACGGAATCAAGCATCCGAGGAACGGAACGGTTTCGAGGTAACACCTCTCATCAGCCCGGCTAGCTTGACTCCAAGTGGTGTGGAGTGCCTGGGACCCACGTCTGAGCATCCCCAGCGCACTTATGGCGGCAATTGCAAACAAAACAGGTGATGGACCGAATGTGGATCAATGTCACACATTCAACCCAGTCCAAAGATCTGGGCCCAAATCCATCGTTTTTTTGCACTCCACACCACCCTGGGTTAGACAATGGCGATATGCAAATCAGCTCTGACCCTGTGCCCCATGGGAACAGTCCAGTCCGAACTACAAAAGCCATGTCCTTCCCAGAACGGAATCAAGCATCTGAGGACCTGGCCGGTTTCGAGGTAACACCTCTCATCAGCCCGGCTAGCTTGACTCCAAGTGGTGTGGAGTGCCTGGGACCCACGTCTGAGCATCCCCAGCGCACTTATGGCGGCAATTGCAAACAAAACAGGTGATGGACCGAATGTGGATCAATGTCACACATTCAACCCAGTCCAAAGATCTGGGCCCAAATCCATCGTTTTTTTGCACTCCTCACCACCCTGGGTTAGACAATGGCGATATGCAAATCAGCTCTGACCCTGTGCCCCATGGGAACAGTCCAGTCCGAACTACAAAAGCCATGTCCTTCCCAGAACGGAATCAAGCATCCAAGGACCGGACCGGTTTCGAGGTAACACCTCTCATCAGCCAGGCTAGCTTGACTCCAAGTGGTGTGGAGTGCCTGGGACCCACGTCTGAGCATCCCCAGCGCACTTATGGCGGCAATTGCAAACAAAACAGGTGATGGACCGAATGTGGATAAATGTCACACATTCAACCCAGTCCAAAGATCTGGGCCCAAATCCATCGTTTTTCTGGACTCCACACCACCCTGGGTAAGACAATGGCGATATGCAAATCAGCTCTGACCCTGTGCCCCATGGGAACAGTCCAGTCCGAACTACAAAAGCCATGTCCTTCCCAGAACGGTATCAAGCATCCGAGGACCGGACCAGTTTCGAGGTAACACCTCTCATCAGCCCAGCTAGCTTGACTCCAAGTGGTGTGGAGTGCCTGGGACCCACGTCTGAGCATCCCCAGCGCACTTATGGAGGCAATTGCAAACAAAACAGGTGATGGACTGAATGTGGATCAATGTCACACATTCAACCCAGTCCAAAGATGTGGGCCCAAATCCATCGTTTTTTTGCACTCCACACCACCCTGGGTTAGACAATGGCGATATGCAAATCAGCTCTGACCCTGTGCCCCATGGGAACAGTCCAGTCCGAACTACAAAAGCCATGTCCTTCCCAGAACGGAATCAAGCATCCGAGGACCGGACCGGTTTCGAGGTAACACCTCTCATCAGCCCGGCTAGCTTGACTCCAAGTGGTGTGGAGTGTCTGGGACCCACGTCTGAGCATCCCCAGCGTACTTATGGCGGCAATTGCAAACAAAACAGGTGATGGACCGAATGTGGATCAATGTCACACATTCAACCCAGTCCAAAGATCTGGGCCCAAATCCATCATTTTTTTGCACTCCACACCACCCTGGGTTAGACAATGGCGATATGCAAATCAGCTCTGACCCTGTGCCCCATGGGAACAGTCCAGTCCGAACTACAAAAGCCATGTCCTTCCCAGAACGGAATCAAGCATCCGAGGAACGGACCGGTTTCGAGGTAACACCTCTCATCAGCCCGGCTAGCTTGACTCCAAGTGGTGTGGAGTGCCTGGGACCCACGTCTGAGCATCCCCAGCGCACTTATGGCGGCAATTGCAAACAAAACAGGTGATGGACCGAATGTGGATCAATGTCACACATTCAACCCAGTCCAAAGATCTGGGCCCAAATCCATCGTTTTTTTGCACTCCACACCACCCTGGGTTAGACAATGGCGATATGCAAATCAGCTCTGACCCTGTGCCCCATGGGAACAGTCCAGTCCGAACTACAAAAGCCATGTCCTTCCCAGAACGGAATCAAGCATCCGAGGACCGGACCGGTTTCGAGGTAACACCTCTCATCAGCCCGGCTAGCTTGACTCCAAGTGGTGTGGAGTGCCTTGGACCCACGTCTGAGCATCCCCAGCGCACTTATGGCGGCATTTGCAAACAAAACAGGTGATGGACCGAATGTGGATCAATGTCACACATTCAACCCAGTCCAAAGATCTGGGCCCAAATCCATCGTTTTTTTGCACTCCTCACCACCCTGGGTTAGACAATGGCGATATGCAAATCAGCTCTGACCCTGTGCCCCATGGGAACAGTCCAGTCCGAACTACAAAAGCCATGTCCTTCCCAGAACGGAATCAAGCATCCGAGGACCGGACCGGTTTCGAGGTAACACCTCTCATCAGCCCGGCTAGCTTGACTCCAAGTGGTGTGGAGTGCCTGGGACCCACGTCTGAGCATCCCCAGCGCACTTATGGCGGCAATTGCAAACAAAACAGGTGATGGACCGAATGTGGATCAATGTCACACATTCAACCCAGTCCAAAGATCTGGGCCCAAATCCATCGTTTTTTTGCACTCCACACCACCCTGGGTTAGACAATGGCGATATGCAAACCAGCTCTGACCCTGTGCCCCATGGGAACAGTTCAGTCCCAACTACAAAAGCCATGTCCTTCCCAGAACGGAATCAAGCATCCGAGGACCGGACCGGTTTCGAGGTAACACCTCTCATCAGCCCGGCTAGCTTGACTCCAAGTGGTGTGGAGAGCCTGGGACCCACGTCTGAGCATCCCCAGCGCACTTATGGCGGCAATTGCAAACAAAACAGGTGATGGACCGAATGTGGATCAATGTCACACATTCAACCCAGTCCAAAGATCTGGGCCCAAATCCATCGTTTTTTTGCACTCCACACCACCCTGGGTTAGACAATGGCGATATGCAAATCAGCTCTGACCCTGTGCCCCATGGGAACAGTCCAGTCCGAACTACAAAAGCCATGTCCTTCCCAGAACGGAATCAAGCATCCGAGGACCGGACCGGTTTCGAGGTAACACCTCTCATCAGCCCGGCTAGCTTGACTCCAAGTGGTGTGGAGTGCCTGGGACCCACGTCTGAGCATCCCCAGCGCACTTATGGCGGCAATTGCAAACAAAACAGGTGATGGACCGAATGTGGATCAATGTCACACATTCATCCCAATCCAAAGATCTGGGCCCAAATCCATCGTTTTTTTGCACTCCACACCACCCTGGGTTAGACAATGGCGATATGCAAATCAGCTCTGACCCTGTGCCTCATGGGAACAGTCCAGTCCGAACTACAAAAGCCATGTCCTTCCCAGAACGGAATCAAGCTTCCGAGGACCGGACCGGTTTCGAGGTAACACCTCTCATCAGCCCGGCTAGCTTGACTCCAAGTGGTGTGGAGTGCCTGGGACCCACGTCTGAGCATCCCCAGCGCACTTATGGCGGCAATTGCAAACAAAACAGGTGATGGACCGAATGTGGATCAATGTCACACATTCAACCCAGTCCAAAGATCCGGGCCCAAATCCATCATTTTTTTGCACTCCACACCACCCTGGGTTAGACAATGGCGATATGCAAATCAGCTCTGACCCTGTGCCCCATGGGAACAGTCCAGTCCGAACTACAAAAGCCATGTCCTTTCCAGAACGGAATCAAGCATACGAGGACCGGACCGGTTTCGAGGTAACACCTCTCATCAGCCCGGCTAGCTTGACTCCAAGTGGTGTGGAGTGCCTGGGACCCATGTCTGAGCCTCCCCAGCGCACTTATGGCGGCAATTGCAAACAAAACAGGTGATGGACCGAATGTGGATCAATGTCACACATTCAACCCAGTCCAAAGATCTGGGCCCAAATCCATCGTTTTATTGCACTCCACACCACCCTGGGTTAGACAATGGCGATATGCAAATCAGCTCTGACCCTGTGCCCCATGGGAACAGTCCAGTCTGAACTACAAAAGCCATGTCCTTCCCAGATCGGAATCAAGCATCCGAGGACCGGACCGGTTTCGAGGTAACACCTCTCTTCAGCCCGGCTAGCTTGACTCCAAGTGGTGTGGAGTGCCTGGGACCCACGTCTGAGCATCCCCAGCGCACTTATGGCGGCAATTGCAAACTCCACCCATAGGGGCATGTTGCCTATCACTGATGCCACCCCACCTATGCGGTTTGAGAGTAGCGGTAAAGTGAGCGCGGTTAGAGGAACATTTTCAGATTGGACATTAAAAGCACAGAGGGTATAAATACATATCGGCGGCCTCGCAGCTTATCGACAATAGTACACTGTTTAGGAACGCGCTGACTTCAGGTGCAGCGATTTTTCATACAGATTGCCCCCTGATGAAGGTACCAAGGAGTACCAAAATGCATTGGGCGGAAAGCAAAACTGTGTTAAAAATTTATAATGCAATAATGAAATGTACATTGTAAATGCAAAATTATATGCAAATGTGAATTATGTATTGACATGATAAAGTAATCAGCACTGAGGGAAGTGTGTAAAAGAGACTAAAGGAGAGAATCATGCATTAAAACAACCAATTGTTTTCTGGTATATTGTTTAAAAATTTTGAAGGTGAATATCACTAAGTGAACAGTGCGCGTCTAGATGGGTGTGTAGACCCATCACAACCAATAGTACCCCACCCATAGGGGCATTTTGCCTATCACTGATGCCACTCCACCCATGTGTGTCGTGTTGCCTGTCACTGATGCTACCCCACCCATAAGTGTCATGTTGCCTATCACTGATGCCACCCCACCCATATGTGTCATGTTGATGAATACAGGCCTCAGCAAGGCCCGTGAGTGCGAAAGGGTTCGCCCTTCTGTACGCAAAGTCCTCAGACTACATAAGAAATTGACACGGAAACTGGAAATACAAAAACATAGTTTAATAAACCTTTAAAGGTGGTACTACAGCCCACACAACACTCTACAGTATTGTACAAGGTAGCCTACCACTGATGCCTCCCCACCCATCTTTGTCATGTTGCCTATCACTGATGCCACCACACCCATAGGGGTATGTTGCCTATCAGTGATGCCACCACACCCATAGGGGCATGTTGCCTATCACTGATGCCACCCCACCCATAGGATCATGTTGCCTATCACAGATGCTACCCCACCCGCAGGGGCATGTTGCCTATCACTGAAGCCACCCCACCCATAGGGGCATGTTGCCTATCGCTGATGCCACCCCACCCATATGTGTCATGTTGCCTATCACTGATGCCACCCCACCTATAGGAGCATGTTGCCTATCACTGATGCCACCCCACCCATAGGGGCATGTTGCCTATCACTGATACCACCCCACCCATATGTGTTGTGTTGCCTATCACTGATGCCAACCCACCCATATGTGTCAGGTTGCCTATCACTGATTCCACCCTACCCATATGTGTCATGTTGCCTATCACTTATGCCAACCCACCCATAGGGGCATGTTGCCTATCACCGATGCCACCCCAACCATATGGGTCATGTTGCCTATCACTGATGCCAGCCCACCCATAGGGTCATGTTGCCAATCACTGATGCCACCCCACCCATGGGGGCATGTTGCCTATCACTGATGCCACTCCCCCATAGGGGCATGTTGTCTATCACTGATGCCATACCACCCATAGGTGTCATGTTGCCTATCACTGATGCCACCCCACCTATAGGGTCATGTTGCCTATCACTGATGCCACCCCACCCATAGGGGTCAGTGTGGCAGACAATATTGACACCCCCACTCATAGGGAGGATGATGCAACACACTTCATAAAACATCAACCACAGGCATATCAGCCAAATACATTTCACAACAGCATCATGACAACAGTGTGTAGTGCCTGACAAATACCCCCAACAGTGATTTTGATTCATGACACACAAAGTAACTACCATCACATATGTGCACAACACCAGAGTGTGGGCTACACAAGCTAAGCTTTGAAATAGCACTGTGCCAATGTGTAAACCCCCCCATCAGTGTGTACATCCAATGTAAAATGTGTGGACACAAACTGCAGCTAACGTTGAGCAATGTGGCAAAGGGTATAAATCACCCATTATCACAGTGACCACAAGTTAGGTGTCATCATGGTAATAGCAGCACATGCCAAACAGCATGTATGATTCCTGGGCATGTCAGCACAACACCTGTACAGTCAACCTTCATATACCACCCAATGTAGGCACTGGTGACATACACCTGGGTACGGTATTGCCCCTTAAGTCACCTGCACGTAGACAATACATATGTCTACCAAGTTGCACAGAGGACACAGTTGACTTTACACCAATGATGCCCACACCTGCATGTACAGTGGAGATGGCACAACAGTCAGGGAAACTGTCAAACTGAACATTGTGCAGCACATCATATGTGCATGGTTGCAAGCCACAGATGTGGCCATGCCAATGAAATGTTACCATCCCTGCGCTACATTAGTTAATCACGACACATCCACTCAGCTGCAATGGATGACATGGATACCAAGCTGAACATGAAACACATCTCATGGGCCACATGGAGTACACCACATCAACACCTCAGTAACAGACATTTTTAAATCCTGCATCATCACACCAAGGTCAGGCTAAATAGCATCAACAAAATCTACAGCTCAATCAAATGCACAAGGTGAATAAACATGCTTTAATCAGCAATCTGCCATCTGGAAGGGAAAATCAACAACGAAAAGTATTCCAATGTCCTTTTGAAAATCCAAAGTCCAATGAAGGTGTGAGTGACAACTGTCACCCATTGCTTGCCTGCACTGATAAGTACTGGGGAAATCCACTCTGAGGGGCATACATGGGGCAGGCCATGCACCGCAGGGACAGGTTCAGGGCTCAGCAGAAGGAGGTTGTGAAGGCATGCTGGGTGTAGGAGAGTCAGTGGCACCTGTAGTGGAGGGGTCTGAGATGGGTAGTGTCATCACAACTAAGGGGCACAAGTCTGACGGGTTGGATGCTGGAACCACTGCAGTGGGCAGGTCAGGTGTAATGAATGAATGAATGAATGATTATTTGTAATGCGCAAACTTAACCCAAGGGCATCAAGGCGCAAACTGCAGTGCCCATGTCAGGCTGGAGGGTGTGGACTCCACTGCAGTGCCTAACTCCATGGGAGGGGAAAGGGGTGCAGGTGAGATTGTCAGGACAGCTGGAGGGGACACGCTCCCCACAGTAGTTGCAGCAGAGATACTGGGGGTGGTGTCAATGGAAGAGCAAGGGGGAGTTGGGGAGGGCCTGAGCATTTTGTGGATGATGTATCTGTGGGTGGGGGAACCTGGGACAGAGAGTGGCGGGGGAACCTGTGGTGTGGTGACTTGGTGGATGAAGGAAGGAGACTGCAGTGGAGCTGGGGGTGGGGATGGGGCCTTTCTGTTCCAAGTACGGGGTGATTTGCGGGTAGGGGCCTTAGTCTGCCTGCTCTTGGGGAGGGTGTCCGGGTATGAGAGGCACTCTTTTCTGTGTGTGGGGACCTCCCCTTCCCCCTGTAGTCAGGATCTGATGGATCTGAGGGAAAAAGCCTAGGTCACACAGGAGGTGCTTCTTAGGAGATGGGGCTGCAGGTGAGTCAAGGGAAGGGCTCTTGGAGGCAGAGGGATCTGAGGACTGCAGAGTGGTTGTGGATGCCTCTGCACATACTGTATGCGACCCATCCCCTGTGTGTGCGGTCTCAGTCCCCTAACTTTGCTTGTGTGCACTATTAGACTTATGTTTGGGTGATTGTGTGCTGTCTGTGTCTGTGTGTTTGGGTGACCGTGCAGGTGTGTGTGTGTGCTGGGGACAGGTAGAGTGCTAGGAGTACTTGTTTGGGCTGAGGCTGAAGGGGTCAGGGACTGCTGGAGGAGGGATACTGCTGCCGTCAGTGAGGAGGCCATGGACTGATTTGTCCACTGTAGGGCAGAGATGCACTCCATGAACGACACCAGTTGTGTCAACAGACCGGTGTGTGCATGGAGGACACTCAGAATTGATGTCTGCCCTACATGGATCTGTTTAAGTAGGTCCACAGACTCCACACTCAGGGCAGCAGGGGACACAGGGACAGGCGGTGTGGTTCCTGGCAGGAAGGAGACATGCTCCCGAACAAGGGAGTTGCCACAGACCTCTGGGATGGGAGCTGGTGGTGGCGGTGGGAACAGCCTCACTATCAGTGGTCTGCTGGCTGTGACAGCCACCCCCACAAGGGAGTCATCCTCCGAGCTGCATGCGGTCCTCAGCTGAGGTGGATGGTGCTGAGGACACCTCAGTGTGGCTCCCCTCACCATCCGTGCCACTGGGTCCCTTCGACTCCTCAGTAGCTGGCCCAGGCTGGCTCTGCTCTCCTCCTGTTCCATGGCACTGTCTCCTTTGCCCGTGGATGTATCTGAATATAAGTAGGAAAAGAAGGCCCACATTTGTTGCCTGCACTGACTGCACACAACATTGTCAATACACTACATAACAGGTCATGCACTCGCATCCTTAGCTGACATTTGCTCAAAATACACACACACAGGTGTACATAGGGCAACGGCCAGTCTAAACATCAACCATGGCACCCATGTCACACCTGGACCTGTACCCATATGTCTGTTGCGTGCTGGCTGATGAAACCTAAAAGTGCACACATACACCACATACACAGTTTTACTACATGCAAATGTCCATGTAGAAGTACGTTACTATTGACATACATCACATCACATGCCAATCACTCAGTACAGGTATCTGGATGAATGTATGCCCACACTCACATTTCACACTCTTGTGATGCCTAGCAGCACAACACACAATGATGTCCTCACGTCCTGACAGTCAATGACACAATGGGGTGAATTGAGCACCTTTGACTCCAATGCAGGATCCCTCTTCTCAAGTCAATGCCCTGGCACAGACATGCATGGTAAGTCAGTCTTCACTGTCACATGTAATGGGGCAATGCATCCAGACAACATCGGTCTGCACTGCATCACATTCATAGGTCATGCCCATACCAAAATCTGCAGCTGACAAGTGCACCAGGCTGTCCCCTGCCACACACTGTTCTTGGACTATGATGAACCTACATATCTCAAATCTGACATATGAGTGACTGCAAGCATAACTACATCAACATGAGCAGTCTGCTGCTAATGACACACAGCTGCGTGAAAGTCACTGTTGCATACACCAATGTGCACATTCAACTGACCACACCCCTATATGCTGCACAGGTATTATCCCCATAGTCACAACTCAGATGTCCTGCTGACACTAAAATCCTCCACACACCAGTTGTCACAAAAAGGAAGTCACACTACAATGATATTGTGTCAGACACAAAGGCACATTTCATGTAGCACAATCAGTAGGTACATACACATGAGTGTGACTACAGAGTCTCCCAATGCCGTGGAGTGGGCATGCCTGACCAGGTAAACTAAAACAGCGAATTGGCCTGGACAGTAGGCAGATGTCTGGGCTAGTGTGACATAAGTCCAATACATAGTCCTGAGGACACTACATGGACTCACCTGCTGCATGTATTGGTATATTATTTAAGAAACACACACACACATGTTGTGACCCCGACCAGCAATTCTGAACACATATGAAAGGCACACGCAGAACACATGTCAGGGAGCAGGCATAGTGCAAAGAATAGACCCAACCACGATGCACACAGCAGAGTCCCAGTAACATATGCTGTGCAGGACCCTCAGCATAGCTTATTGAAGGGACACAGTGCCCAAGTGAAAAAAGTCGCAGACTGTAGGCTACACAACTGTGGATCAGATGAGGAGCGTGACTAACAAAATTGAGGGAAATGAGTCCTGGACACCAAGACCTATGAAATGTGGCAGCATGACCAGGCCGAAAGACTGCAAATAGCATTTCAGACATAGTCCACAGATTCAGCATGGACTCACCCCCTCCTTGCTGCTGTCTGGCCTTCAGTTGCCCATTCAGCTCCAGAAAGACCACTTCCAGTATCCTGAGCATGTGAGGGGTCAGGGTCCCGTGTCCGCCCCAACAGCGAGGAGGCGGCAGCTTCAGCTGGACCTCGTGATCCTCCTGGTCCAGTCACGTAGGTCCTGCCACCTCTTCTGGCAGTTGCGGATCCGGCGCTTGTAGACCCCCACTGATCTCAATGCCCGGGCGATGGTCAGCCAGATTTCTTGCTTCTGGTGGGCATCTACCTGTGAGTATGACAAAGTAAAGAGGACATTACCACACTTGCCACATAATTGTGCTGCATTCAGTTGAAAACACATGTAGTCATCACAAAGCTAAAAGAGGTACACAGGTACTGCACTCATATAAATGTGCATTTGTGCTGCAGGTCTGACATGGTAAGATAGGCTAGGAATGTAAGGCTAGCACTACTGCAATACTGCAGCAGAACACCTGATCATCACATGTACCTACATAAATAGGTAGCTGAGAGTACTCAGTGCATATGCCTCACACTGCTGTGCATACTTCTATTACTTTTACACAGACAACTTGCAGGAAATGATAGGCAGTGGACTGCATACTCGCCTGCTCCCCTGGTTTCCCATACAGCTTGCTGGCCATGTGGGTGGGGGCCATTGTGAGTGCTGGTACAGGCAGGCCCTGGCCATGTGCTGGGAGGCAAAGGGCCATTTTGAATGCAGGTAGTGTTCTCAGGCCTGCACCCATTTTGCCTAGCTTTCATCCATTATGCCCAGGGGTAGTGAGTGGTGCATGGGCCTAGTCTTTCTGTGGGGTGTCTTGAATTTAAACATCATGGAGGGCATGGATGGCATGGGATTGTGCTGATTTTTATGTGTTTTTCAACTTTTTGGGGTGTATAACTAAACTGATGTTCCTCTGTCTTCCATTGCTTTTAGGTGCACAAGACTCAAGAGAACCACCAGTGCTAGGAAGAAGTCCTGCAGCGGTGTGTGTGTGTGCAGCATAACGTCACGCGACGTCACGTCTGGCCACAGACAACTCTGCAACTCATGCAATTGCGGCCTGCTGTTCTGACCTCTGAAGAAGATGGCCCCAAAAAAAGTTCCCCGTAGCTCCTCTAGCAAGAAAGTTGCCAGTAAGGAGCAGAAGAAGCAAGTTACCAAGGAGACTGGTGTGCCGTCCACCACATTTTTTGGGAATACAAAAAAAAGTACACCTGCAGCAGCGGGATCTGCTGGGGACCAAGCTGGGAGCAGCACCCCGCTCCATTGGGCTCAGTGCCACCACCACCACGCCAACTTAAGTCCAAGCCCTTGAGTGCTGCAGAGGCAGCCAGTCTACTTCTTCAATCACCATCGACCAGTGATGCTGGCTCATCGCAAGAAAGTAGCAGCAATGTCCCTCAATCAACACAGGTTGTTGTAACTCATCTGACGAGTGTTGAACAACCACAGCCGCAACAACAACCACATGTGCAAGTACAAGCCCAAGTACATGTGGAAGGAGAGGCACCGCAAGGAGATGCGCAAGCAGAGGTGCACGGAGGGGCACAAGTGCCCACAATAGTTGTTCCTCCTGAAGTAGGGGCAAATCAGGAAATCGACATTCAAGCCGAGGTATCATTTGAGGAAGCCACTCCTGATCATTCATTGTCTTCCACATCCCTAGCAAGGAAAAGATCAAGGATGGTGTCTACATCTTCTTCAAGCCCACCTCCTTCTGATGATATGGATCAAACCTGAGAACCATCACTGCCGTCTGAGAGTGAGGCACACCATGATCTGACAAAGTTAGCTAAGCGTAAAAGGAAGGTCCCCGAAAGTCTCAAAGTTATGGAGTGTGATGACGCTCAACAAGAAGTGGCGTATACTCCTGCTGATGAAGACTCTCACGATGACGACGCAGTCACCATACACGTCACTCCAGCCTCAGCGGGCATGCAGCAAACAGACATTTTGACCCTAGCCCGAAAAGCTGCTGAGCGTGATGATGTTGTCGACGAGGAGGCAATGGGAACACCACCATCATTGGAGTTAACTAGTACACCACCTACCGCTTCCATATTTCTTTGTCGCCAGAAGGGACCTCCATCCACCTCAACCTCAATTAGTGGTGGTGCAAGTGCACAACGTAGTAAAGTTCGGCAACACACATCCTCCACTTCATCTGGCATTAGCAGCATGACCACCACCAGTATCGCCTCCTCCGGCCCCCACAGACATTTCAAGTCCGCAGTTTGGGACTTCTTTAGTGTTTGCCCAAAAAAGGAAAACATAGCCATTTGTAGCATTTGTAAGCTTGCAGTTAGTTGTGGTAAGTTTGGTACCAACTATGGTACCGGAGGCCAGAGAGGTCATCTTGAGAGACAGCACACTGTCCAATGGTTTGCGCACCTAAAGGAGATCAAGGAAGCCCGAATTGGAAGTCAACAAACTGTATAGGTTGATGTTTCATCTGATGATGACGAGGAGGAAGAAGCGTCAAACACTTCACTTACACCCAGTACCTCTGTCAGCACACCCCCTGTGAGCCACACAAAGAGTGTGGGAGAGAGTGAGACACCAATGCGAAAAAGTTCATCATCGAGCGTAACTGGGTCGAAGAAGTCCTCATCATCATCCCGTAAAATGGTCCAGCCCACCATTAGAGGCATGTTGTTTTCAGAAGCGCCATTTGATCGCAACCACCCACTGACGCATCTGTATAACGCTAAGCTGGCTAAAATGCTAGCTCTGGACCTTCTCCCTTTTTCTTTTGTGGAAGGGGTTGTTTTTCTAGAATTAGTGGCAACACTCAGCCCTAAATGGAAGGTTCCTAGCCGGTTCTATTTTGCCAGTGTTGCAATACCAGCACTACATGAAGATGTGCTGGAGGTGATTGGGGCAGCTTTGCAGAAGAGTGCTGTTCACACTATACATCTGACAACAGACATGTGGACCAGTGGCGCAGGCACTGATTACATGTGCATCACTGCACACTAGGTCTCTTTTACAGGGGTTAAAGCAAAGCTAAACGCAGGTGTTGACCCGGACAACGTTTTTAAAGCTGATCGAAAACATGCAACACTAGCCATGTTTGGCATGGAGAAAAGTCATACAGGAGAAAACATTTTGGAGAAGTTTAACACAAAGGTCTTTCAATGGCTGTCCCCAAAAAAACGCACAATTGGTTATGTTTCCACAGATATTGGCGCCAATGTAGTTAAGGCCATGGAGCTGGGTAAATATTTCAGAGTGCCGTGTTTGGCGCACTGTATAAACCTGGTTGTTAAAAAATTCTTGAGTGAAGAAAGTCCAGTGTGTGAGTTAGTGACCACCTGCCGAAGAATGTGCAACCATTTCAGCCATTCTTTTAAGGCCTGGAAGCATCTGAGGAGCCTGCTACATGAATGTCGAATGCCAGTGAAAGCACTCATCCAGGAGGTGCCAACACGTTGGAACTCAACCTTCTACATGCTTGAGCATCTGTATGAGCAGTTTATGGTACTCGATCAGTATTTCTTAACACTGGGTACAGCTCAGAAGGACCTGAGGCTATATGGGGCTCAATGGGAGCTAGTTAACAGCCTGACAGACATGCTTCGTCCTTTTGAGGTCTTCACCCGTGCAGTCAGCAGGGAGGACTGTAATGTGGGAAAAGCTATCCCATTGTTGCGCATGCTGGAGCACCAACTGAAGGCGGTGTCTTCTATGTTTCAAAAAGATGAAGAAAAGCAAGAAGCTTTTGTTTTTGCAGAGAAATTATTACTGCGCCTACTTGGCGATGAACATCTTCAAATGATCCACTCAGAACAGCATTACATGTGTGCTACTATTCTGGATCCACGCTACAAAAAGGCACTGGCAGGCAGAGCATTCTTTGCTTTTGGTGACGCAGATGGTAGAAAGTACAAACATTAGCTAGCTGTGTCAGCCATGAGGTTTGAAAGAGAACGGCAGAAAATTGAAGGAAAAGGCAGTACATCAGCATCAGCAGGCCATCCCCAGTCAAAAGAATCCACTTCTGCACCTGTGGCTGTGGCAGAAGTGACCTCTCAGCCGTTAAAGACACCGGCAACCGGATCATCTGCACCAGACACAACAGTAACATTGGGTGAAGAAGAGGATTGGCTAACTCAGCTTGGGTTTGCTTCTCAAAAGGTCCCAGCAAAAAGTAAGCAAAGTGGAGGAACCGTGGAGAACCTTGAGTCGATGGTGCAGGACTATCTGAATGACTCAACAGAGGTCTATGTTAATGCTGACCCATTGGCGTATTGGCATGGGAAAAAAGAATTGTGGCCAGAGATATCCAACCTGGCTATAAACTACTTGTCTTGCCCACTCGCAAGCATGTCTTCTGAACGTGTTTTCAGTGCGGCTGGTGGCATTGTAACTTGCAAAAGGACCCGCCTATCGCCCAAAAATGTGGAGAGGTTAACAATGATCAAGATGAATCAGCACCTCATACCACCAGATTACAAAGTACAAGAATACACGCCGGAAGAAGACGAGGAGAACAGCAACTTAGATGAGGGAATTTCTTCTCTGTTAGGTGACCTACTCCCGCCTGAATTCGCAGAGTATGAGGACGAACTCTTATTCCCGAACACCGAGCCCTGAAAATGAGCCAATGAATCAATAACTTTCTTTTTCGTCCTTATTCACTTTTATTCCTGTGTGTCTGTCTTTCTTTGTTTTGCACAGTTAATATAATTAAAACTTTAATCACCTAATCACAAAAACAAGCCCATCAGCAGAACTGTCTTCACTTATTTGCTTATTGATTTGAAGGTGCCGCAGTCTGCATTCCTCAGGTTCACAAGTTCACAAGAACATGCTCCTCTATCCTCCTCCTCCAGACTCCTATTTCCCTCAAAGCAGAGGGCTGGATTACGCCCAATGAAGAAAGACTCTGCACTTGTGGGGGTGTTCTACTTCTTTGAGGGTGAGTTGGCGGGTCTTGGGGCATTGCTGGGAAGGTCTAATACCGGATAAAACTGGTTTGGACAAAATCAGGCTTGAAAACGTTTTTGCCTTTTTGCTCACTATCATGTTTTCTGGGGCCTGTTTGGGGGGCTTCCTGATGTTTGTGGGTGGGTTTCGGGGTCTGGGAGCACTGCTGGCACAGTCTAATGTTGATTGCATTTGTTTTCTGGAACATCCATGGTGGAAAAGTGGAGTCATGACCTAGCTGCACAGCGAGTTTGGACAGAAGGCCGAAAAATATTGTAAGTATGAGATTTCCCATTTTTGCTCTTTGGCTGTTTGGGGGTGTTGTGCTTTTTTGCGGGTGGGTTGGCGGGTCTTGGGGCATTGCTCGGAAGGATACCGGATAAAACCACTTTGGACCAAATCGGAGGCGAAATGTTTTTTGCGTTTTTGCTGACTTGCTTTTCTTTGAGGTGCTCTTTGGGGGGGTTCCGGGTGTTTGTGGGTGGGTTTTGGGGTCTGGGAGCACTGCTGGACCAGTCTAATTTTGATTGCATTTGCTTTTCAGGAAATCCATGGTGGAAAACGGGAGTTATGGCCTAGCTGCACAGCGCGTTTGGACAGATGGCCGAAAAATATTGTAAGTATGAGATTTTCCATTTTTGCTCTTTGGCTGTTTGGGGGTGTTGTGCTTTTTTGCGGGTGGGTTGGCGGGTCTTGGGGCATTGCTCGGAAGGATACCGGATAAACCCACTTTGGACCAAATCGGAGGCGAAATGTTTTTTGCGTTTTTGCTGACTTGCTTGTCTTTTAGGTGCTCTTTGGGGGGGTTCCGGGTGTTTGTGGGTGGGTTTTGGGGTCTGGGAGCACTGCTGGAACAGTCTAATTTTGATTGCATTTGCTTTTCAGGGAATCCATGGTGGAAAACGGGAGTTATGGCCTAGCTGCACAGCGCATTTGGACAGAAGGCCGAAAAATATTGTAAGTATGAGATTTTCCATTTTTGCTTTTTGGCTGTTTGAGGGTGTTGTGCTTTTTTGCGGGTGGGTTGGCGGGTCTTGGGGCATTGCTGGGAAGGTCTAATACCGGATAAAACTGGTTTGGACAAAATCAGACTTGAAAACGTTTTTGCCTTTTTGCTCACTATCATGGTTTCGGGGGCCTGTTTGGGGGGCTTCCTTGTGTTTGTGGGTGGGTTTCGGGGTCTGGGAGCACTGCTGGGTATGGATACTTTTGATTGCAAGAGGTTTGAAGCAAATCCATGGTGGCAGAGGGGAGTTAGGGCCTAGCTGCAAAGCGCGCGGAGTGATTTTGGAAATTGCCCTGGAAATGACTAAGGGCCAGATGTAGGTAAAAGCCATTTACCGATTCTTAAATACCGAATTTTACCGAATCGGTATTCAAGAATCGGTAAATGAGATGTAGGAAAAAAAATTCGGTAAAAAATACCGAATCGGAAAAATTCGGTATCGGACTTTCGGTATTTACCGAATCGGTATTTACCGATTCGGTAAATACCGAATAAATACCGAATCGGTAAATACCGAATCGGTAAATACCAAATTTCAAGCAAGTAAAAGTGAAACTAATGAAAACAGCCAATCAGGTGGCACCACCCTCCCCCACCCTACCAGGGAGTGGCACCCCAGGCAGCTGCAACTCATTAGAAGGTTCTGGAGAGGCAGTCAGAGCTGAGCAGAGAGACAGAGCAGCAGGGAGAGTTTTGTTTGTATTGAAAGACTGTGGCAATGGCAAGCAGCACTGAGAGCCAGAAGGCTGAAAGAAAATGAAAAATAAAGTTCAGCAGCATGGAGCTGCAGGTACTGGTGGAAGAAGTGGTGAGGGTCCACAAACAGCTCTTTGGCAGGCAGTCTCTCACTGTACCAGAGTCAGCCAAAAGAAAACTGTGGACTGCCATAGGAGAGAAGGTGAATGCTGTGGGTGTGACCCCCAGGAGCATAGAGGACCTAAAGAAAAGGTTCTACGACATCAGGAGCCTCCCCAAAACATAATGGCAGAGATCCACAAGCAGGCTGGTGTCACCGGTGGAGGCAGGAACCCAGCGCCCCCCCTGACTGACCTGTAGGAACTGGCGGCCTCAACCATCGAGCCGGACAGAGTTGTGGGAGTAGGAGATGTGGACAGCTCAGTCAGAGCTACTACAAAAGGTAAGAGGCTTGCGCAGCATGACACCCCCAAACAATCAGCTTCCCTTTATCCTTTGTGTACAGGCCAACCCCAGTCCAGTACTGCTAGCACTATACATGAGCAATGCATTATAGGAAATGTACTGCTAATCAAGAAGGGGGGGGGATCACTTGTCCTGTGTAACCTGGGTACAGTTCTTACTAGAATGACCCTTGGTAAAAGACCCTCATACACGTGTAATCATGATGGTATGGGCGGTATATCTTGATTCTCCGCCTTCGTTTACACGTCTGTGCAGAATCACGGGGTCAGTTGGTATGCACCCTCCACCTGGAGGAGAACACCCTAGGTTAAAAACAGTAGTGATCAGTGATTGTTGGTGAAGTGTGAGTGAATTTCTTTAAAACAATCCAATCATGCCGGGAAGGAAATAATTTTATTGACCGGGATTGTATTGATGGTAGAGGATATGACAGAATACGTTGAGGAAGTTATTAGGTTTCACACATATTCAATCCTCCAGTGTTCAAACAATGGTCGACATGTTTCAGCCTTATTGCCCAAGGGGTCGGTGCGGCTTTCTTCAGGACCAGGTGAGTTCAGTGTAGAGAGTGACTGAGGTCTACTCTTTAATGAAGGTCAAGATTGGACCTATAAGTGAAAAGAGAATAGTATTGCTAGGGTGTGGGTCATAAGGATTAGTGCAAGAGTCAGAGTTAAAAAATTGGTTTTATTCAGGAGTTAAAACTACGCTGTAGGACTCCCTATCTCTAGGGGACATAAACCACATACTCAATACTGGTAAACAAGTCATGACTGGGAACCTCCAATGGTGTATGGCAGGAGGTAGAGGTAACTCTAGAGTTTATGTAACTTCCTAGGGTTCTCTAAAAAACGTGTTGTTTAGTAAGATACACAAAGGTCTGGATTCAAAAGGGAATCATTGTGAAGTAGTAAAGCTGTATAATCCCCACCGTTAGCTTGGGGTATCAAAAACGTTGTTACATCAAACAACAGTGTTGGGAAACTGTTGTGATTCGCCCCTAAATGCCAAGAATACACTCGTAGTACATACCTTTCATTAGTTAATTTTTAACCTTTCAAACAGGTACCCAGAGGCTTGAAGGAGGGGCTCCTACAAAAATAGAAGTAGGTTTTAGTTGAGGGAGCGGGTGGATACTTATCTTCATTCAGTGTCCCGGTTGCTTATTCTTTCTGCGCCATACCTCGTTGCTCCGCTCGCGAACATGCAGCTTGAGCTGTCTCTGCCTCTCGCGGTCCCGGATATGGCAGTAGCCAGTGTTGCCGGGTTAAATGGTCATTTTTCAGTATGGAAATAGAGGAAAGACTCTGGGGGATTCACGGAATAACCGCTGGTAAAGGAGAAATACTGGCGAATATAATAAAAGCGATATTAGTCGCGAGGAATAGGTTATCCCTAATTGGTAAAACAGTGGTGAATTTATACAGACCAACAGTAGATTTGTATTGTTATTACAGGGAGGATTAATGTCACCAAGAGAACTGTTGGGGAAGAAAGACTCCCGTATTGGTGTCATTTATCAACTGAATGAGTGTTATTTTTAGGGTATCGAAGGTAGTATTGTGATTGTTAAAATTAATCATTTATTTGTTTGGTCTGAATCACAGTGTCCAGCAAGATTTTTAAGGGGACAGTTCATCTGTTGAGGCTCAGCCAAGGGACATTGTCATTCAGTCCCCATTGGTCTGTCTTCAGACGGTGAACCCATCTCTGTTCCTTTTCGAACAGGGTGCGTTCCGCATTGTGATCTTTAGTGCTCAATGTCTCTAAGATAACCCATCTGAGGTCTTCCACAGTATGTCCCTTCTCCAGATAGTGGTTGGCCATTTTTGTTGTAGCCTTCTTGCACTTCACATTACTTCTGTGTTCACAGATTCTTTGTCGTATCTTTCTGCATGTCATTCCAATATAATGCATATTGCAGGGGCACGTGATCATATAGCTCACGTGGCTGGAATTGCAATTTGTGTGGGCTCTAATATACCATTTCAGATCTGGTAATAGTTGAATCATTTTCGTGGTGGTTGTCAGGTGGCATACCGAACAACTCCCACAGGGGAAGTGACCTTGGACAGGCGGAAGGTCCCAAAGTTGTGTTTGTTTTTTTCTTTGCTCCAATTGGGGTCTGGTGTGGACTAGAATGTCCTTAAGGTTCTGGGTCCGTTTGTTTGAGAATCTCGGTTTAGGCCATGATAGGTTCGCCGAGGTAAGGATTCGCCAGTGTTTATTTATTATTTTCTTGATTTGGTTGGAAGCCGGACTGTATGTTGTGACACAGGTCATGAGGTCTTGGTCTTGAGTTCTTGGGTTGGTCTCCAAAAGACTCTCACGGTTTTGGTTCCTGGCTCTCTTTTTACAGTTCTTAATCACTCTCTTGGGGTAATCTCTAGCTGAGAGTTTAGCACATAGATCATTGGCTTGGAGTTGATACTCCTCGATTTTGCTACAGTTCCTCCGTAAGCGTAGAAACTGGCTGAAAGGGAGGTTTTCCCTCAGCGGTCGTGGATGATGGCTGTTGAACGACAACAAGCTGTTTTTGGCCGTAGGTTTGAAAAAAGTTTTTGTGTGTAATATGCCTTCTTCCACATAGATGGTGATGTCCAGAAAATCTAGACTCTCTTTGCTTGATGTGTATGTGAATTTGAGCCATTGGTCTCGATCATTTAACCAACTGTGAAACTGTGTCAGGCTGTCAGCACTCCCTTCCCAGATGAGAAGAATGTCATCTATGTAACGCTTCCAGAAACGAATCTGTTTCTGGAAGGGGTTACATTGGTTGTTGACAAACGTTTTTTCAAAATCACTGACATACAGTCCGGCCACACTCGGGGTGAATGTGCTGCCCATCGAGGTTCCGTGTCGTTGTTTGTACATGGTTGTTTCAAAAAGAAAATAATTTTCTGTTAGTGCAAGTCTGCAACACTCCAGTATGAAATGCCTCGGTGTTTTATAGTTCCAATCCATGTTGAATAGTATGTTCTCCAGGGTATCCAATGTTTTTTCTTGAGGGAGACTCGTGTAGAGACTTTCCACATCTAACCCTACAAGGATTATGGATGTTTCACAGAAGGTCACAGTGGAAAGGTGGTTCAAAAGGTCTCTGGTATCCTTGAGGTACGTTGGAGTTTGTTGGGTCAAAGGTTTTAAGTACTCGTCTACAAACTGGGACAGAGGCTCCAGAACTGACCCAATACCGGACACTATGGGGCGTCCCGGGGGTGGACTCCTGGCTTTGTGTGTCTTCGGTAAAGAGTAAAAATATGGTGTTCTCGGGGTGTCAGTACGTAGGAACTCTGCTTCTTTTTTAGAAAGCCAGTTATGTGCTTCAGCCTCTTCGATCATCAGTGTTATAGTTTGTTGTAGCCTGGGTGTAGGATCTACAGTGATAATTTCATAAAAGGTGTTGTCAGACAGTAGTTCCAAACATTGTTCATGGTATCTCTTTTTCGTGAGCAGGACAATCCCTCCACCCTTGTCCGCTGGTTTTATTACCAGATCCTTGTCATTTTTCAGTTCTTGAAGAGCTTGTTGTTCTTTCTTCGAAATATTCTGGAATGGTTTCTTTGCCAGAGTTGTTAGATCATCAAGATCATGCATCACCGCTTGTTCAAAAGTCTGTATTTCTATTGGTATCTGTGAGTTTAAAGGAGAGAATCTCGACTTTTTTCTGAGCGAGGTATCGCCATCCGTAGTACGTTTTTCTTGTTCCCCAAAGAAGGCCTTCAGTATCAATTTCCGACAAAATTCAGATATTTCACACTTAGTTTTAAAGATATCCAGGTTTGGTGTGGGTACGAAGCCGAGGCCCTTGTTGAGTACTTTCACTTGGTCTTGAGTAAGTGTCCTCTCTGTTAGGTTAACAATCAGGTCGCTGTACTCGGCCCCGCTTTGGCTTTGGTGACACTCCTGGTCTGTACCTGGCGTGGTTGGTCGGACCAGGTCACTCCTCTTCCTCTTTGTCTTTGTGGTGCACGGCCCCCTCCTAAAAAAGGACGTTGATTGAAATTGGGTCCTAATTGTTGTTGTTGTTGGTGATTTATAGGGGGGCCTTGGAAAAAGGGAGGCATCCAGTTTTGGAAGTGTGGGTTGTACGGTTGGAAGGGCATGGGGGGGCCCATTTGGTACTGTGGCCACATATTGCTACCTCGACGGTTACCCCGCTTGTTAAAGTTGCCTCTTCTCCTGTTGTTGTAGTGGTCATCCCCACCACTATCAGACCCATCCACTGAAGAGCCGCTGTTGGTGCTGTGATTAGAAGCATTGTCATTGCTCTTGAAGTCTTTACTACTATACTGATGTATCCGCTCAATCGAAAACCTCTTTAGCTCCTTTGATAATTTTTGGAGTTTTGATTGTGTGAGGTATTCCTGGTTGTCGCTCATTTCCTTATTGATTTCATCCAATTTTCGTTTGTAGATGTTTATATCTACCATGGTGTTTAATTTGGTCTCGATCACTTGGATTTTGATCTGCAATTCGTCTGTTAGTCGTGTGGCTGTTTTGATGATAAGTACTAGATAGTCCCTAGTACACTTCCACGAAATCGATGACCAGTCCTTCCTAAAGGCTAAGTCTTTCAGAAAGATTCGCGGGCTCTTTGTCACCCAAAGGCCTCTGGGTGCAGCATTCACGCGGAGATATTCTGTCATAATGATACCATGTACCGCGGTTCTTATCTGTTCTTTCTTTAGCTCTGTAGGTTCGTCCCATTCATCTTTGTTCACCAGGGTTTGAGTCAGATTAGCGTCCGCCAGAAGTTGGGGTCTAGCGAGTATCTCATCGATCTCCTCAATGGAATAGCTCAGGCCAAAATTGGACACCATGGTAATCTTGGTCCTGCTATTCAGAGTTCAAAGTTCTTATTGACACCTACAGAAGTAGTGTGTCTGCGTAGCTCCCACTGCTGTTCGCAGCTGAACATGTAGCAATCAAGAATGGGGAGAAGGAAAGTTAGTGATCCCACCAAGTTCCTTGGCTTTAAATACTGCAAATCAAGAAGGGGGGGGGGGGATCACTTGTCCTGTGTAACCTGGGTACAGTTCTTACTAGAATGACCCTTGGTAAAAGACCCTCATACACGTGTAATCATGATGGTATGGGCGGTATATCTTGATTCTCCGCCTTCGTTTACACGTCTGTGCAGAATCACGGGGTCAGTTGGTATGCACCCTCCACCTGGAGGAGAACACCCTAGGTTAAAAACAGTAGTGATCAGTGATTGTTGGTGAAGTGTGAGTGAATTTCTTTAATACAATCCAATCATGCTGGGAAGGAAATCATTTTATTGACCGGGATTGGATTGATGGTAGAGGATATGACAGAATACGTTGAGGAAGTTATTAGGTTTCACACATATTCAATCCTCCAGTGTTCAAACAATGGTCGACATGTTTCAGCCTTATTGCCCAAGGGGTCGGTGCGGCTTTCTTCAGGACCAGGTGAGTTCAGTGTAGAGAGTGACTGAGGTCTACTCTTTAATGAAGGTCAAGATTGGACCTATAAGTGAAAAGAGAATAGTATTGCTAGGGTGTTGGTCATAAGGATTAGTGCAAGAGTCAGAGTTAAAAAATAGGTTTTATTCAGGAGTTAAAACTACGCTGTAGGACTCCCTATCTCTAGGGGACATAAACCACTTACTCAATACTGGTAAACAAGTCATGACTGGGAACCTCCAATGGTGTATGGCAGGAGGTAGAGGTAACTCTAGAGTTTATGTAACTTCCTAGGGTTCTCTAAAAAACGTGTTGTTTAGTAAGATACACAAAGGTCTGGATTCAAAAGGGAATCATTGTGAAGTAGTAAAGCTGTATAATCACCACCGTTAGCTTGGGGTATCAAAAACGTTGTTACATCAAACAACAGTGTTGGGAAACTGTTGTGATTCGCCCCTAAATGCCAAGAATACACTCGTAGTACATACCTTTCATTAGTTAATTTTTAACCTTTCAAACAGGTACCCAGAGGCTTGAAGGAGGGGCTCCTACAAAAATAGAAGTAGGTTTATGTCCCCTAGAGATAGGGAGTCCTACAGCGTAGTTTTAACTCCTGAATAAAACCTATTTTTTACCTCTGACTCTTGCACTAATCCTTATGACCCACACCCTAGCAATACTATTCTCTTTTCACTTATAGGTCCAATCTTGACCTTCATTAAAGAGTAGACCTCAGTCACTCTCTACACTGAACTCACCTGGTCCTGAAGAAAGCCGCACCGACCCCTTGGGCAATAAGGCTGAAACATGTCGACCATTGTTTGAACACTGGAGGATTGAATATGTGTGAAACCTAATAACTTCCTCAACGTATTCTGTCATATCCTCTACCATCAATCCAATCCCGGTCAATAAAATTATTTCCTTCCCGGCATGATTGGATTGTTTTAAAGAAATTCACTCACACTTCACCAACAATCACTGATCACTACTGTTTTTAACCTAGGGTGTTCTCCTCCAGGTGGAGGGTGCATACCAACTGACCCCGTGATTCTGCACAGACGTGTAAACGAAGGCGGAGAATCAAGATATACCGCCCATACCATCATGATTACACGTGTATGAGGGTCTTTTACCAAGGGTCATTCTAGTAAGAACTGTACCCAGGTTACACAGGACAAGTGATCCCCCCCCCCCTTCTTGATTAGCAGTATTTAAAGCCAAGGAACTTGGTGGGATCACTAACTTTCCTTCTCCCCATTCTTGATTGCTACATGTTCAGCTGCGAACAGCAGTGGGAGCTACGCAGACACACTACTTCTGTAGGTGTCAATAAGAACTTTGAACTCTGAATAGCAGGACCAAGATTACCATGGCGTCCAATTTTGGCCTGAGCTATTCCATTGAGGAGATCGATGAGATACTCGCTAGACCCCAACTTCTGGCGGACGCTAATCTGACTCAAACCCTGGTGAACAAAGATGAATGGGACGAACTTACAGAGCTAAAGAAAGAACAGATAAGAACCGCGGTACATGGTATCATTATGACAGAATATCTCCGCGTGAATGCTGCACCCAGAGGCCTTTGGGTGACAAACAGCCCGCAAATCTTTCTGAAAGACTTAGCCTTTAGGAAGGACTGGTCATCGATTTTTTGGAAGTGTACTAGGGACTATCTAGTACTTATCATCAAAACAGCCACACGACTAACAGACGAATTGCAGATCAAAATCCAAGTGATCGAGACCAAATTAAACACCATGGTAGATATAAACATCTACAAACGAAAATTGGATGAAATCAATAAGGAAATGAGCGACAACCAGGAATACCTCACACAATCAAAACTCCAAAAATTATCAAAGGAGCTAAAGAGGTTTTCGATTGAGCGGATACATCCGTATAGTAGTAAAGACTTCAAGAGCAATGACAATGCTTCTAATCACAGCACCAACAGCGGCTCTTCAGTGGATGGGTCTGATAGTGGTGGGGATGACCACTACAACAACAGGAGAAGAGGCAACTTTAACAAGCGGGGTAACCGTCGAGGTAGCAATATGTGGCCACAGTACCAAATGGGCCCCCCCATGCCCTTCCAACCGTACAACCCACACTTCCAAAACTGGATGCCTCCCTTTTTCCAAGGCCCCCCTATAAATCACCAACAACAACAACAATTAGGACCCAATTTCAATCAACGTCCTTTTTTAGGAGGGGGCCGTGCACCACAAAGACAAAGAGGAAGAGGAGTGACCTGGTCCGACCAACCACGCCAGGTTCAGACCAGGAGTGTCACCAAAGCCAAAGCGAAGCCGAGTACAGCGACCTGATTGTTAACCTAACAGAGAGGACACTTACTCAAGACCAAGTGAAAGTACTCAACAAGGGCCTCGGCTTCGTACCCACACCAAACCTGGATATCTTTAAAACTAAGTGTGAAATATCTGAATTTTGTCGGAAATTGAAACTGAAGGCCTTCTTTGGGGAACAAGAAAAACCTACTACGGATGGCGATACCTCGCTCAGAAAAAAGTCGAGATTCTGTCCTTTAAACTCACAGATACCAATAGAAATACAGACTTTTGAACAAGTGGTGATGCATGATCTTGATGATATAACAACTCTGGCAAAGAAACCATTCCAGAATATTTCGAAGAAAGAACAACAAGCTCTTCAAGAACTGAAAAATGACAAGGATCTGGTAATAAAACCAGCGGACAAGGGTGGAGGGATTGTCCTGCTCACGAAAAAGAGATACCATGAACAATGTTTGGAACTACTGTCTGACAACACCTTTTATGAAATTATCACTGTAGATCCTACACCCAGGCTACAACAAACTATAACACTGATGATCGAAGAGGCTGAAGCACATAACTGGCTTTCTAAAAAAGAAGCAGAGTTCCTATGTACTGACACCCCGAGAACACCATATTTTTACTCTTTACCGAAGACACACAAAGCCAGGAGTCCACCCCCGGGACGCCCCATAGTGTCCGGTATTGGGTCAGTTCTGGAGCCTCTGTCCCAGTTTGTAGACGAGTACTTAAAACCTTTGACCCAACAAACTCCAACGTACCTCAAGGATACCAGAGACCTTTTGAACCACCTTTCCACCGTGACCTTCTGTGAAACATCCATGATCCTTGTAGGGTTAGATGTGGAAAGTCTCTACACGAGTCTCCCTCAAGAAAAAACATTGGATACCCTGGAGAACATACTATTCAACATGGATTGGAACTATAAAACACCGAGGCATTTCATACTGGAGTGTTGCAGACTTGCACTAACAGAAAATTATTTTCTTTTTGAAACAACCATGTACAAACAACGACACGGAACCTCGATGGGCAGCACATTCGCCCCGAGTGTGGCCGGACTGTATGTCAGTGATTTTGAAAAAACGTTTGTCAACAACCAATGTAACCCCTTCCAGAAACAGATTCGTTTCTGGAAGCGTTACATAGATGACATTCTTCTCATCTGGGAAGGGAGTGCTGACAGCCTGACACAGTTTCACAGTTGGTTAAATGATCGAGACCAATGGCTCAAATTCACATACACATCAAGCAAAGAGAGTCTAGGTTTTCTGGACATCACCATCTATGTGGAAGAAGGCATATTACACACAAAAACTTTTTTCAAACCTACGGCCAAAAACAGCTTGTTGTCGTTCAACAGCCATCATCCACGACCGCTGAGGGAAAACCTCCCTTTCAGCCAGTTTCTACGCTTACGGAGGAACTGTAGCAAAATCGAGGAGTATCAACTCCAAGCCAATGATCTATGTGCTAAACTCTCAGCTAGAGATTACCCCAAGAGAGTGATTAAGAACTGTAAAAAGAGAGCCAGGAACCAAAACCGTGAGAGTCTTTTGGAGACCAACCCAAGAACTCAAGACCAAGACCTCATGACCTGTGTCACGACATACAGTCCGGCTTCCAACCAAATCAAGAAAATAATCAATAAACACTGGCGAATCCTTACCTCGGCGAACCTATCATGGCCTAAATCGAGATTCTCCAACAAACGGACCCAGAACCTTAAGGACATTCTAGTCCACACCAGACCCCAATTGGAGCAAAGAAAAAAACAAACACAACTTTGGGACCTTCCGCCTGTCCAAGGTCACTTCCCCTGTGGGAGTTGTTCGGTATGCCACCTGACAACCACCACGAAAATGATTCAACTATTACCAGATCTGAAATGGTATATTAGAGCCCACACAAATTGCAATTCCAGCCACGTGATCTATATGATCACGTGCCCCTGCAATATGCATTATATTGGAATGACATGCAGAAAGATACGACAAAGAATCTGTGAACACAGAAGTAATGTGAAGTGCAAGAAGGCTACAACAAAAATGGCCAACCACTATCTGGAGAAGGGACATACTGTGGAAGACCTCAGATGGGTTATCTTAGAGACATTGAGCACTAAAGATCACAATGCGGAACGCACCCTGTTCGAAAAGGAACAGAGATGGGTTCACCGTCTGAAGACAGACCAATGGGGACTGAATGACAACGTCCCTTGGCTGAGCCTCAACAGATGAACTGTCCCCTTAAAAATCTTGCTGGACACTGTGATTCAGACCAAACAAATAAATGATTAATTTTAACAATCACAATACAACCTTCGATACCCTAAAAATAACACTCATTCAGTTGATAAATGACACCAATACGGGAGTCTTTCTTCCCCAACAGTTCTCTTGGTGACATTAATCCTCCCTGTAATAACAATACAAATCTACTGTTGGTCTGTATAAATTCACCACTGTTTTACCAATTAGGGATAACCTATTCCTCGCGACTAATATCGCTTTTATTATATTCGCCAGTATTTCTCCTTTACCAGCGGTTATTCCGTGAATCCCCCAGAGTCTTTCCTCTATTTCCATACTGAAAAATGACCATTTAACCCGGCAACACTGGCTACTGCCATATCCGGGACCGCGAGAGGCAGAGACAGCACAAGCTGCATGTTCGCGAGCGGAGCAACGAGGTATGGCGCGGAAAGACTAAGCAACCGGGACACTGAATGAAGATAAGTATCCACCCGCTCCCTCAACTAAAACCTACTTCTATTTTTGTAGGAGCCCCTCCTTCAAGCCTCTGGGTACCTGTTTGAAAGGTTAAAAATTAACTAATGAAAGGTATGTACTACGAGTGTATTCTTGGCATTTAGGGGCGAATCACAACAGTTTCCCAACACTGTTGTTTGATGTAACAACGTTTTTGATACCCCAAGCTAACGGTGGTGATTATACAGCTTTACTACTTCACAATGATTCCCTTTTGAATCCAGACCTTTGTGTATCTTACTAAACAACACGTTTTTTAGAGAACCCTAGGAAGTTACATAAACTCTAGAGTTACCTCTACCTCCTGCCATACACCATTGGAGGTTCCCAGTCATGACTTGTTTACCAGTATTGAGTATGTGGTTTATGTCCCCTAGAGATAGGGAGTCCTACAGCGTAGTTTTAACTCCTGAATAAAACCTATTTTTTAACTCTGACTCTTGCACTAATCCTTATGACCCACACCCTAGCAATACTATTCTCTTTTCACTTATAGGTCCAATCTTGACCTTCATTAAAGAGTAGACCTCAGTCACTCTCTACACTGAACTCACCTGGTCCTGAAGAAAGCCGCACCGACCCCTTGGGCAATAAGGCTGAAACATGTCGACCATTGTTTGAACACTGGAGGATTGAATATGTGTGAAACCTAATAACTTCCTCAACGTATTCTGTCATATCCTCTACCATCAATCCAATCCCGGTCAATAAAATTATTTCCTTCCCGGCATGATTGGATTGTTTTAAAGAAATTCACTCACACTTCACCAACAATCACTGATCACTACTGTTTTTAACCTAGGGTGTTCTCCTCCAGGTGGAGGGTGCATACCAACTGACCCCGTGATTCTGCACAGACGTGTAAACGAAGGCGGAGAATCAAGATATACCGCCCATACCATCATGATTACACGTGTATGAGGGTCTTTTACCAAGGGTCATTCTAGTAAGAACTGTACCCAGGTTACACAGGACAAGTGATCCTCCCCCCCTTCTTGATTAGCAGTATTTAAAGCCAAGGAACTTGTTGGGATCACTAACTTTCCTTCTCCCCATTCTTGATTGCTACATTATAGGAAATGTAGTCAGCTAATGTAGGACCATATGTAAGTGCACAGAAATCAGCAAGGCACTGAAAGCAAATGAGAGTAATGAAAATGAAATGTGCAATGCATTAATTGAAGTGAATGTAACACATTAGCACTCAGTTTACATATGCTTCTTTATACCTAGGGGCAACATCAGGCAGTGGAGCATCTGCATCACAGGGGACTGCACCAGCGAGGGAGGAGAGTGTGGAGGCAGGGCCAAGCACCATAGATGCCTCTCAGGAGGAGGAAGACACCACTGCCATCTTCCATGACGATGACACTGTTCATCCTCTCGTGTTTCCCCACTCCCCACACCTTTCTCAATCCCCCCATTGGTGTTCTCACCTGAGCACTCCCCATCACGGTCCCTGCCAGCATCTGATACCTCACCAGCCAGGAGGAGAATTGTGGCCCCACTGAGAGTCATGGCGGGAGCTGAAGGTGAGGCTCCAGCACCCACACAAGTCACTCCTGCTGCACAGCAGTCTACCCATCAGCCCAGCACCACTCGCCGCCGCCAACGCACTCCCAGCAGTGCAGGTCCATGAGGGGAGCATGGTGCGCATCCAGCGCATGCAGGGTAAATCTATTCAGGCCTGCCACCGCCAATTCCGGACCCTAAATCTGCAAATGGGAGACATGGGCAAGGGCATAAGTGAGTTAGTGGAAAGTGTGGTACACAAACAAGGATGCGTAGTCCAGGTGTAGTAGAATATCCCTCTTTATTAGCAGGTAGTTAGGTGGTAGGTTACAGGATAGGAAGTTACAAGGAGAAACCCCACCAGGAGAGAGCTACCAGCTCCTCAGCCTGAGATGACCAACTGACAATCTCAACACAGTGAGGCACACTAACATTCCATGATTTCACAGGACATTCTGATAAAGTGGTAGAGAGGGAAAATACATAGAAACCATTTACCACACATCCTCTTCCGTTAGCGAACAACAGCAAGTAAGAAGTCAAGACGGAGCAGAAGGATACAGAGGAGACTGTAGACACAAGAGCTAGTCAAAGAGACAATTTGAAAAGCAGGAAACTCAAGCGTGAAAGCAGAAACAAAGAACAATAAAAAGAGGCATGTAGAAAGATAAACATAAGATGCACCAATGGTCATGGTTGGACAAAACCCAAGAATGCAAATTACATAACATGCCCATCCACCCTCCTTAATAAAACAAGGTAGCGAACCTGGCAAACCAAGTAAGGTGTAACAACCAAATGACAAAATGTGTGCAGATGGAAGTAAGCACAATACGATGAATTAACAACCTACACAGAAAAAGGGGATGCCTTGCAATAAAGATTAGTGCATGACATGCACTAACAACCTCCCCTCCAAGGGTACACCTAACAAGGCAACCTTTAAACTGTGGAACGAAACAACTCCCCAGGAAAAGGTACACCAGAGGATACTAACACCCCTGGAACAAAGCACACAGTAGCCACACACTGACAATAGTGGCGCAACTACACCAAGAGGTAGCGCTGACAACGCACCCCGACTACCCACATAGAGTGATGCAACTTAGACCAACACAGACAACCTCCCCTAACAAAAGGGTACACAATTGAACAATGTAGAAACTGTTCAACGCAACATCACTTAATGGCGGCGCTGACAACGCACACTACCTTCCCCAGAAAAGGGTACACAAAGGATACTAATCCTTGAAACTTTCGAACAAAATAGTTACATGCAGACAACCTCCCCTAATAAAAGGGTACACCACGTTAAAAGTGCGCAACGTAACTTCTCCAAAGGGTAACAACAAGACCCTAGGAAACAAAATGTAGACACTGACTGGAACCACAACCCCACAACCTCCCCTAAGTAAGGGTACACCATAAGTACTAACCCTAAGTACATGGATGGGGTATTCATTAGACACAAACACCCTAGCTGCCCAAGCAGGGTGAAACACAGGATAAACACACCCTGTGAGACCAAGACTACAACGTCCCCTATATATAAATATACAGGGTACCCCATAAGGTGCAACATCGCCCTAGTTTAAAAATATGGCATTGACAAACCACACACCCTCCCCTAAATAAGGGTAAACCGTAGGGTCAAGACGCTGCCTTAGGAAACCAAACTGAAATTGCTGATGATAGGGTACAGCAAAAAACAACCACTGACAAAAAAAAAAAACACAAAGGAAATCAAACTAACAACCTCCCAAAGGTAAATAGAACAATCCATTATGCTCAACACACACACCAACCCACAACATACACTGAAAAACAAATAAGTTGAAGCATAAGCATAAGAAAAACAAAAGGATTAAGCTCCGGTGAGCGATATCTCACCCGAGATCTTCTTAGCCAGAATTGTCCAAAAGTTTTGATGAGAGGCTTCACAGCAGGAAACTAAGTATGGTAACATGCAGGCAAGTCCTAGAAAGTAGAACGCAGAATCCTCTGCTTAAGGAAATGAAACATCCAACCAAGGAAAGAAAAACTGCTGCAGAAGTACATCTAATGTTGAGACAACGACCGTCCCTGCGCCAGCATTGGAGTGGAAGACGAAAGTTAGACAAAAACAACGACTCCACAGTGACTCCGACAGACCCAGAACAAGCACCAACTAATCTGCAAGACGATACGGCAATACTGCTTGAAGCTTGTAACTTTATTGAAAGTTACACTGTGGTTGGCAACGCTCGTGCGGGAGAAACTGTATAGGAAGCTGCCGTAAACTAACAAGAGTAATGCAATCCCAAGATGGTGGTACGTCCGCATGACGCACACTGGATGGCTCAAGGCACGTTGCTGCGGGAAGACTTCTGAGGGCAGCCAAGGCAAGACAGACGTAATAGAGAAATGACGGGATGCCGCTCGTGAAGAGGTAAGATGTGCGCAGCTCGTGCACATTTCAAAATTTAAACAAGACAGCCCAACGGTGATGGAGGGGCGGCCACTCACACCTTCAGAGTTGTTCGTGCGCCCTGTGTGCATCACAACAATGATGGAGAGACGTCCACTCGCACCTTCAAAGTCGTACGTGCGCCCTGTGTGCTTTTACAAATTGAAAAATGGTTCAAAAACAGTAATTGAGGGGCGGCCACTCATACTTATAACTGCAAGAACGGCCAAGTCCCAACGGCACTCAGAATAAGTCAAGTAACACTCAGGGCAAAGTAAAACACTCTCCACATAGAAAAAAAAACGTGACTTCAACGACGAAGGTTGCTGTGCTTGAGAGTGAACTGCCAGCGCCAGGGGACCTCCATAGGAGCAAACAAAAATAGTGCTCAAAATAAATTTCCACACTGTGTGAAAACACACAATATACACAGTGACTGTAATAAAGGCCAACTGTCAATGCAGACAAGAAAGCCAGAAGGCACAACAGGGTGATCAGGCCCGCTGAGACAGTGGCACTTGTAGCTGGAAACAGTCAAACTCCAGATGACAGAGAGATGGCAGTTAGAGCTCTCACAACACAGACGCCCAGGGTGCAGGCTGTCCAAGATGAAAAGGACACTGGTGGGGTTTACTGGGCGTTACTCTGATCTCCAGGAGATAAACTTACTTAAACGTAGAAGATTCCTTGGTTTCCTTATAGCTGAGTTCCAGTATTCCTTCTTTGCAGCAAAGGGTAGTCCAAAAACGTCGCCAAAATGTGGTACACAAACAAGGATGCGTAGTCCAGGTGTAGTAGAAGATCCCTCTTTATTAGCAGGTAGTTAGGTGGTAGGTTACAGGATAGGAAGTTACAAGGAGAAACCCCACCAGGAGAGAGCTACCAGCTCCTCAGCCTGAGATGACCAACTAACAATCTCAACACAGTGAGGCACACTAACATTCCATGATGTCACAGGGCATTCTGATAAAGTGGTAGAGAGGGAAAATACATTGAAACCATTTACCACAGAAAGCAACAGGGAGGTTGCAAAGACCAACAGTGACATTGCATCTGGAATGCTACACATGACCACCGCCATCAACCAGCTGTGTGCAAAAATGGAAACCATCGAGCACACAAGGCACAGGGATGCACGTGTGCAAAACAGGGCTATGAACCGGCTGGCCACGGCAACTTCACAGCTATGCCTCAGAGGCGTGAACATGCAGGAGAGCCTAACGCAAAACACCGCGGAGGTAACCAGGGGCATGGCCAGGATCACCAGTGCCCTGGAGGCCATGATCATCTCTCATACTGCTGTCAATCCTGCCCTGGACGTGGCTGAGGCAGACAACAGCAGTAGCCGCAGCAGCCTGGCTAGCACTGTTGTAGAGCCACGCAGGAGCACCAGGCGCTCAGCAGAGCCTGCAGGCCATGCTGAAGGGAGTGAGCAACATCCCAGTGGCTCTGGGAAGCGTGGCCGAAAATGACATTGACAGTGTGGGTGAGGTAACCCGGGACATTACCAGTCCCCACCTTTAAATAATTTCTTTTGTTGCACATCAGTGCATGAACGTTGTGGCAACATTAAATTTCGTTTTTCACATTCACAACCTGTCTGTGTATCTTTACTCACTCAGAAATAGTTGTCTGTAATCTCCTCACGTCTGTATCTGCCATCACTTGGTGTCGACACTCCAGCAGGTTGGGTTTCTGGCACCAAATTCCCCTGCAGTCAGCCGTGCATAGATGCCGCTGTTTTGAAATATGTAGGAGTCGTGGGTACTCCCAGGGAATTTTGCCACCAGGTCAGTGATGGCGCACTTTGCATTGCAAATCACCTGCACATTGATGGTGTGGGTTGAATTCCGATTCCGGTATATGTATTCTGTGTCAGCAGGGGGGCAAATGGGAATGTGCGTGCCATCAATGCAGCCAATGATATGGGGGAATCGTGCCATCTGGTAGAAGTCTGCTTTTGTTTGTACCAGTTCCGCATGGGTTGCAGGAAAAGAAATGTATTGGTCCATCCTCTGTAACATGGCTTCAAGGAGTTTGTGGAAAAACCTTGACAGGCTGCTCTGGGTCACCCCACCTACCGCAGCAACCACACTCTGATAGCTGCCAGACGCAAGCAGGTGTAGGCTGCATAGCACCTGCACGTGCGGTGGGATAGCGTGTGCCCTTGGGGTGGTGTGCTCCAACAGTGGTTGGAGGTCCCTGATGAGGTCTAAAATGGTGTCTGAGTCCAGCCTGTACCTCTGGAGCATCTCTGCCTCTGTGAGCATGAACAGGGTGATCCTCTGTCTGTAGACCTGCTCCTCTCTCTGCCATTCCCTCTCTCCTTCCTGCTGTAGCCGTAGCCTTCTTGCAATGACATAAAATGCCGCCATACTGCAAGTTGAATTGCATTTTGGGTCCTTTTTTATGGGTTGCAGTTGGTTACCACCTGATTCCAAACCATGGTAAATACCGACTCTTAAATACAGATTTTGAGGCTAATTCGGTATTTCTGTGCTTACCTACATCTCAATCATTGTTTTTACCACTTCTTATTTTCCGATTTGGTATATTATCGATTCAGTAACTCTTCCGATTCGGTAAATATACCGATTCGGTATTTTTACCGATTCGGTATATTACCGATTCGGTAAATTTACCGATTCTGTATTTTTTCCGATTCGGTAACTTTACCGATTCGGTAAATTTACCGATTTGGATGGATTTCGGACTCCTACATCCCGATGGCTCAATACCGGTCGGTAACAGCCGAGAATCGGTATTTTCGGCCGTTACCGACCGGTATTGGGCCACCTACATCTCGCCCTAAGTCCCCATTTTTGTACTTTTGCTTTTTGGCTGTTTGGAGGTCTTCTACTTGTTTTCGCCTGGGTTGGCGGCTCTGTGGCCATTGCTGGGAAAGTCTAATACCGGATAAAACTGGTTTGGACCAAATCCATGAGGAAAAAGTTTTGCTTTTTCTGAAATTTCGCTCAATGTAGCATTTTCGGGGGCCTGTTTGGGGGGCTTCCTGGTGTTTGTGGGTGGGTTTTGGGGTCTGGGAGGACTGCTGGGTATGGATACTTTTTATTGCAAGAGGTTTGAAGCAAATCCATGGTGGCAGAGGGGAGTTAGGGCCTAGCTGCAGAGCACGCGCGGAGTGATTTTGGAAATTGCCCTTGAAATGACTAAGTCCCCATTTTTGTACTTTTGCTTTTTGGCTGTTTGGGGGTCTTCTACTTGTTTTCGCCTGGGTTGACGGCTCTGTGGCCATTGCTGGGAAGGTCTAATACCGGATAAAACTGGTTTGGACCAAATCGGAGGCGATTTTTTTTTTTGCATTTTTGCTGACTTGCTTGTCTTTGAGGTGCTCTTTAGGGGGGTTTCCGGGTGTTTGTGGGTGGGTTTTGGAGTCTGGGAGCACTGCTGGCACAGTCTAATTTTGATTGCATTTGATTTTCAGGAAATCCATGGTGGAAAACGGGAGTTATGGCCTAGCTGCACAGCGCGTTTGGACAGAATTGAAAGAAGGCCGAAAAATATTGTAAGTATGAGATTTTCCATTTTTGCTTTTTGGCTGTTTGGGGGTGTTATGATTTTTTGCGGGTGGGTTGGCGGGTCTTGGGTCATTGCTGGGAAGGTCTAATACCGGATAAAACTGGTTTGGAGAAAATCCATGCGGAAAAGTCTTTTGGCACTTTTTGTAACTTAGGGTTTGTTAGGGTTAGCACTAGCAGCAGGATTGCATGTGTTTCGGGGTGTTCTAGATTTTTGCAACTGAGTTCTGGGGTCGTAGAGCACTCGTGGGAATGTGTAATTTTGGTTGCAAGTGATTTGAAGAAAATCCATGGTGGGAAAGGGGGGATTTGGCATAGTTAAAGAAAGCGTTTGCCACTATTCTTAACTTAGGGCTTGTTAGGGTTAGCAGTATTTGTATTACATGTGTTTGGGCGGGGGGCTGTTTGTGGGGGGGTTTGAGAGTCTGGAGCGATGCTGGGTATGGATACTTTTGCTTGCTTGCAAGTGGTTTGAATACAATCCACGGTGGGTAAGGGGATTTGGGCCTACTTTTACTTTCAAAGTACGTTTTGTCACCAGTTTTCTACTAGGCCTCGTTTTTTGAGATCTGATTGGGGGTCTTCTACATTTTTGCAACTGCCTTTAGTAAGGGTCTGGGTGGGAGCACTGCTGGGAAGGTCTAATTTTGTTCTAAAACACAGTTTACAGTACACCTAGCTTGAGGTGAAAGATCCGCTAAATTAATTTGCCCATACTTATTTATCCTTCAAAAGGAGACTCAGACAGAGTACGCACTTTCAAAAATATTGTACTGTCTCTTAGGAAACTCAAAGTGTGACTTTTTGCACTACACAGCGTACATACCTTATATTTATTTGTCAGTGGTGTTCTAATATGACTTCCTGTTTTTCCATCAATAATTACAGGCCGGGTTTCAGTCTGTGCAATGGGAAAAAAAGGTTGAAGTCAGGCTTCACATTAGCGAGCCGAAATTCAGCATCCGCCAGGCAGGCAGTGGACAGGGTGTCTTCTGGTCACCAACATTGATGGACGGAGCGTCAGCTGGAATGGAAGAGTCCCGCTGATAAGAGGAATGGTTTGATGCATGCAACTTACCAAATTCAACAGGACAACTACAACAACATACAGATACAGTATCCGTTCTTTTCTAATTATCTTTAAAGTAATGTTATTGCTGTGAACTTCTATGAGTGTGAGTCTGCATTTCTTGGATCTTTGCTTTTAAATTCATCCCTACAGCCATTCTATAGGTTTTACTTCTGCTATTTTTTAAACCTAATTTAATGTAAGAAGTGTTTCTCTGAGTGCAGAGATAGGCAAGTGAAAACGCTGCAGCCCTGTACTGTTGCATTCTGTCATTCACGGTTGTTGAAAGTACTACTTTCTTTTCAGTAACCATGCATGCAGTTGTGCATGCACTTCCTTTATGTCACTTAAAGATTTATGGTTAGCTTTGTACCCAAAGATTTCTTTATCTTCAATTATTGTTTGTCCATGCTTTGCTTTTTTTTTCTTCTCTCAACAAAACGTCCCCGAAAAAAACCCCCATTCCCATCCATTTTCCAAACCCTAACCCTCTTCCCCCGGGCTGTGTGGTTTTGATTGATGTGTGACTAAATGACAGCAATAATTCCACACACTTGCTGGGGAGGATAAGGTCATAGCAACAGGCTGGTGAAGGAATCCGAGGATATATTCTATTCTTACTCAGCTTGATACTCAGTCACTATTGGCAAAGGAAAGCAGATTTTCTTGTGCGCCATCAACTTGATAGGTCATCAAGATTAGAACATCCTCCTCCTAGACGTGGCAAATTATTACGCTGCTGTGTTCTTCACCTTTGGTACTATTTCTTGTAGTAGTAGCCAATGTCAAAGAAATTCAACGCAAGTACTAGTTATACTTTCAATACTTTACCATTTGTTAGGCTACATTGTGGCACTGTTCTAGTGTACTGTCACATGCTATATTCTCTATTATACCGTTCTAATGCTACGGTAAGGGCAAACAAGGTTTCATTTTCTTTTTTTTCAGATGCTGCAACTGCCACTGTGTAACACAACTAGTACCAACGCAATGATGACATTTCATCCGCCCAGGATTGCCAACCTTAATCGCCATTTGCCGTGCAGCCAGCCCTGTGCCTAGCCTTATTTCCAAACACAAATTACAGGTAAGATAAGCGTTTGGGGGGAGGAAGTATATGGAGTATTAGGAGAGACGAGAGACTGACGCTAGTACTAGTAAAGTCCTAGGACTATTGAATTCACTTACTCTGTGAGAGGCACTTAGTTTTGAAAACATTTGGGCAATTAATTACACAACTTGAATCAAGATGCCACTTCAGTTTCACGAAAACAATGTTACTGTTAAACCACCACCCACCAGCCTCAAAAGCAGTAAAAAAAACACGTATACTAAGATAACGTTTAAAGTATATTTATATCCCTGACAAAAATAATCTCCCACAAGACCCAACCCACCCCCACTCCCTAACCCCAACGAATGTCCGTGAAAAGTCCAAAAAAGTGAAAAAACCCAACTCCCAATTCCCACCCCCAGAAGTCTTTAAAAAAGGGGCAAGGGACAGTCTCTCCTCCTACTGCTGGCTGCTGCTGTTGACTTTCCGGGCCAGGTTGGAATGCTCCTTGCGGAGGGTCTTGAGCAGGGTTTTGTTGTTGAGCAGCTCCTGCTCGAGGTAGGAAACCCTCAGGGAAAGGCAGTGCATCCGTTTTTTGCAACTTCTGTGGGGGGCAGCTGATTTCTTTGCTACTCGGCGGTGGCGGGTGGCTGCGGCAGTGGAACCCCGGCTCCGTACCACTGGAGACCTTCTGCGCTGACTGGGTCACCCAGGGAGCGTGGAGGAGGATGCAGCTGTGCCGGTAGATGTTGTTGTAGACTGCGTGTCCCTCTCCTCCTGGGCCACCAGCCGCCGATATTCAGCGACAGTGGCCTCCAGCCTCCGTTGCCGGGTCCGTCTAGCCAGCTCCTTCAGGGTTGGTTTGGAAGGAGCATCTATATGAAGAAAGAAAGACATAGTCTGTAACCAATGCTATTTAAGATTAACACAAAATGATTCAGCAGAAAGTTGTGTCACAGTAGAACTAGCAACTTGCAAGTGCAGTACATAACTATTGTGGACAGTATCTATCTAACCTCCCACTTCTTCACCCTTTCTCTAACATTAGTGGGAGTTTAAGGAATCAATTCTACGAGCACTATGGACTCAATCCATTAGAGTCGAATATGACAGTACACCAGTCTTATTCTTCTTCTCTCTTGTTTAGCAAAATTGGTACGTTAACTTCTGCAAGCCGGCATAATGCCAGCGCAGTCAACTTCCACCCGAGAAAAACAGACGCCCGCCATGATGAGTGAGACAGACTTGCATTATTGTACCAGTCCAGTACATGCAGGTGGTGATGCTCTTACTTTTCTATTATGGGTGGCACTGAGAATACTCTGTTACAAGGGCTACTGCTTAATTAATTTAACTTTCACCCTAGAGTGCCAATGAATACTAGAAAAGGAAAATGAAGAAGATAAATAATCTGATTATCTATCACTGCACATGGTATGTATTCGCTTACATATGGGATGACTTTAGGTGCTTTGCTTTTTATTGAGTGAACAGTGATACATCCACACATGAATGACAGAGTTCTACTAAACTTATTAACAGAGGTAGTGAGTGGCCATCGTAATAGTCGGATATATGCTGTGCTTGCAAAACTACTGCTACTATTCATGGTAGTATTCGGACAAAATTACAACTTCTTTTCCTTGCCTTTTCTACACTGGGACGGACGTGCGGGTGCGGTGTTACATGCTCTGCAAAGTAACACTTAGTTCATCCAGTGACCGTCTATTCTCTCTAGATACACATATGCTATCTAAGAGTCAGATAGTACCATGATCCAGGCATCCATCCATTCAAACTATGGGGCAGATTAGGATTGCGGATTTCCCGCATCCTCCGGGCCGGCGGAATCCACCACCGGCCTGGAGGATGCAGGAAATCCGCAGCGGACTGAAAAAGACCCCCCGCCAGATTAGGATGGCTGGGGGATCGTTTTTCAGTCGGCGTCGGAAAAGCACTAACATGGCTGGCGGTGTCTATCAGACACCGCCAGCCATATAAGGATGTCTGGAGGAACATGCCTTTAAACAGCGGCATTTCCTCCGTGCAAAGGCATACGGATTTTTGTTTGGGGGCCTGTAGCGGGCCCCCAGGGGTGAAGGGAGGGTGGGGGTGCACATGGGGGGTACCTATGGTACCCCCCTGCATTTGCCTGCACAAAGCGGCAGGCACCGCGCGGTGCCTGCCGCTTTGTGCATGCAAATGCACAACTTACATTTTTATCATTGCGGCGGGTGCTGCTTCAGGCAGCACCCGCCGCAATGATAAAAATACAGGATGTGACCACCAGGGTGGCGGTCACATCCTAATTACCACGGAGGGACCTCTGCTGCCCCTGCGGACGGCCCCTCCTACTCTATGGTGGCGGGCGGACTCAGGTCCGTCCACCATCATAATAGACCCCTAAATGTCAATCATTCTTCTTCATGTCTCTCATCTGGACAAACCTTACGTTTTCTCACAGGGAGCAGCACACTATGCAGTCTGCAATCTCAATAAGTAAGGAATATAAGAGCTTACCACTGCCCGCCACTACCGTGGCAACCCGCACAGCAGTTTGGTCCGGCACTTGCTCCGCCTCCTCCCCAGAGCTTTCCTCCACCTCCGCGCTGGGCACAGCACCAGCTGTTCCACCTACAAAGTACATTTAAGAATGTTAGCTGTCATAGACATACACCACTCACTAGTATTTTGTCTAGGAATGAAGAAATGTGAATACAGAAACCAATCTAATAATTTGTGACTGTCTACTCTAAAGTAAAAATGTCCCTTTTTCCAGGGAAGGGTGTTGTCTTGCTGCACTTTTTGGCACAACTAATGAATGCTTGCTTTTTAACACGCACCATTTTCCTCATAACAGACAGAAGCTTCACTTCTAAGAACAAATCATTAGGACGAAGGGACCAATGATTCAGCACCAAAAAGAAAAATGAAAGTTCAAACCAGGCGAGGGCTCGGCTCGCCCACAATAAATGTGTGAAATAAAAAATGACTAAGCACTTTTCCATTTTTAATGAACCGTTTATGTTTTATGACAAGCTTGATTTTAATAAATATTTTTACTTTTAATAAAGCTTTAAAACTTAAATAGACTCTCTGGTTTTTGGTCATGAGTGAATGAGCAAAAGGTTTTGCAATTTGCAAGCATGAGTCCGTGCCTCGGACACTTCTGGACTCTGACTCCGTACTCTTGTCCTGCGTTGGATAATCATCATTGGGGATCAATCATCGATGAATTCGGGAGCTAAATGACTCTGCCACACTATCTAGTCAGTAAGGAGATTGGGGGTTTTTCAAAGTCTGATATCACTGAGGTATGTGGAAAGAAAGTCTACCTGCGCCTATTATAATTGATAAACAATGCACTATTTAGTGTCCATAGTTCTGTTTGTGCAGATTTGTCCCTGCAACAGTAGTAGAATGGATTGTCCTCCTATCCAAACCAAAAGTAAAGAATTATCTTATTCTTTCTTGGTGGTCATTCACCTTTTTATTGTTGGTAATTGTCAAAGCATAAACATTTAGAAGACTTGAAAAGACATTATGGACAATCCGAGAGGACTTTACTCAATGCATAGAGCTATTGCTGACTAGAATGGGAGTTTCGTTTTAAACCTTTTGCCAAATGTGCAATCTTAGTTAGCTACACAGACAGACTAATAAGAATAATCTAGTAATACCACAGGGAGTCATAGTCGAGGCAGGATAAGAATTTAGATACAGTCTACAAGAAAATCAAAGACGATTTAGAAAAAATCGAATGAGGAACGCTAGGAAAAAATAGGTACTCTATATTAAAATTAAAACTTACCGGGGCCAGCAAAGGAGCCCTTGCCTGACCGATCCTGGCCTTGTTCAGCAGCAGCAGCAGCCTCCTCCAACGCCCTCTTGCCCCTGGGGGGAGCTGATGTACAACATGAAAGAAAGAAAGACCAGAAAACATGGATGACATTTGTCAACCAAATCAAACATTTCAAAAGAACAATAACAAAATATTTTGGCGAAATAGCAAATGGACAAATATTCCACGGGATATATTGACCTATCTCATGTGGTCTACTATGATATTAGTATTGCTTGATTTGCGGACCGTCGACTTGGAAAGTTATGTAACTCACTAAACAAACTACTAAAAAGGTTCTCCTAGGACTGGCAGGCAGCAGTCCGCAGCACGCGAAGTGATAGACAAAGTCCATCGTGATTGTAGATCAGCGACAACACTAAAAAGTTTCCTACTACATTAACCAGTCATTAAAATACTCAAACTATCAATCCACCACCACTATTTCTTCTTATTGCCTGGTGTACAAAGGAAGGACTGGACTTGAGTCTGTAGGGGCTGATTTTGAAGACCCTTGCGGCTCTTTTGCTCCATTGTTGCGTGACTTTTGTGACGCAGCGGCAGAACAAAAGAGGCGCCATGGTGTTGCGTATATTAACAACGTGACGCATATGGGAGATGCATCACGTTGTAAAGCCCTGCGCCATCAGGGGGCGTTCCGGAACAAGGGAGGGCGTTCCTGCACAGGAACGCATCCTAAAAGTGGCTGAGGGAAATCTACAAGATTTCAATCAGTCACTTTGAGGACAATGATGCGTGACTCAAACCCTGCGCCTGCTTGAAGCAGACGTACGGCTTGACGCAGCATTGGGGAGATAGGGCACCCCAGAGCATTGCTGGAGCTGCGCCATCGTTGCAACGCAACTCCAGCAATGCGCCGCCTTTACGGCACAGATGCATAACGCTTCGGTGACGTCTTGTGCCCATGGTGCGCCGCATTGTAAATACGGCGCACCATGGGTGGTGGTGGTGGTGGTGTCGCGCACAATTACTGGTGCATCCCTGCTACTTTGCAGGGATGCGCTGGTAATTAAAAATCTGACCCTTAGTGTCTAGCATTACGCAGTTCTTTAAACTACACTCATGCATAATTTCACAGGGCAATGAAATGAACACAAAATCGAAAACAAATAAGCATAGTAGCAGCGCTACTGAGAAGGAGAGCAGTGCACCTGAAATGCACAGAAGATTTTGAAATATATTTTACCTACAATGTAATGAGCAGCATTATTGCTCTTGGTAAAAAACAAAAATTTGCAAGATAATAACACCCAGAGTAGGAGAAAACAGAGTAGTAAAGAAATAGCAACTACTACTCACCAAGCCCGGGGATCTCAAGGCCGAGCAGGTCGAGCAGATCGCTTTCCCGGTCCAGGAAATCCGTCCAACGGTGGGTGGCCTGGTTGTAGGTGTGCCGGACCCGAGAGTGTTGGTACATGACCCGGCACACCTTCTCCCACCGCTTGGGGCGCTCCTGGATCCCGTACCCACTAGCGATCCTGCCGCCTGCCATGATGGTCCTGGGGAGGCGGCGCTGAACATAAAAAACTAGTGCGGCCACCTCCTCCGCGCTGAAGATCTCCCGGCTGTGACTGTCTCCCCCCACAAACGCCCGCACGGGAGCCGGGCACGGGGTGCCGGACCCTTCCCCTTCTCAGGATGCTTCCAGGCTCCCTTTACCATAGTCTGGGCAGAAAGGAAGCTAAATAATAAAGAAGAAATAGAATAGGGAAGAAGAAAAGAAAAGAGTTTTAAAAAGTAGTTTAAAATTAACCAAAAGTAGCAGAAAACACAAAAATATAGAGCTAGAAAAATAGCGGGATAGATAATAAGTAAAATAGATTAAAAAAAACTTCAAACAAGCAAAGGATGGCAGAGATTCAGAGAGGATACAGAAAGCATGCCCAGAACCATAGCAATGAATGAGAAACAAGATGGTTGCGCCCCTTCACGACCGCGTGGGTAAGTTCGCGCAAGATTTTCCTCGCGATCACACCCGAAATTGTACTAGCGAGCCGCACACTTTGCGAGATTACACATCGCGCTCGGAAACGGAAATACGTCATGCAAACAAGATGGCCACGTCCGTGAACGACCGTGAGGGTAACTTCGTGCCATTGCGCTACAAGCGGCTCACTAAAACGCACAAAACCTTGCGAACTAACACGCCGCAAAAAAACAAATCACATATTCGCACAAATTCGCGACTTCCAAATTCGATCTCGTGCAAATTTGCGCCCCGCGAATCCCGCGAAATTGCAGAAAAACAAGTTTTGCAAAACAACTGAAAGCACTCAGCAGGTGCAAAAGTTCAAACTCATCATTAGTAACCATTCCCTGTAGTGCTTCCTGAGGGGCCCCTCCAGAGTTCAGTTGCCTACTTGCAACTATTCTATGACCCTGCTCTGACCCTAACAGCAGGCTCATAGAATAGCTAAAAGTAGGCCACAAAGGTCCTGGGAAAAATAATTGCACTGCAACAGAAAGCAAATTACAGATAAGGAAGCATGTGCCAGACTGGAAGTTTAAATTCAGTGACACATTAATAAATCAACCCCAAATTAATTCATGTCAGTTGAAGCAGGGCAGGTGTGCTTGCTTTTCCCCCCCCATAATCTACAGTGATGAACCAGAGGGTGGCAGTGATGTACCAGAGGGTGGCAGTGATATACCAGAGGGTGGCATGGGTGAACCAGAGGGTGGCAGTGGTGAAACAGAAGGTGCTGTGAGCCTGTGATGATGAACCAGACGTAGAAACAACATAGTCGCGACCGTTGCGAGCTGACCAGTAAGTTCGCAATTGCGAAATGGTACAAAACCCTCGCGAACTGGCAGAAACCCTTGCGAACACAAAAAAAAAAATCCCCAAATTCGCGAGAGTTTGCGGATTTTGCGGATTGCGAATTCGCGAATACGCAAATTCGCAAACGCCAGATTCGCAAAATTCGCCCATGGGTAAGGTGGTGTAATCACCCCTTACTTAGATATAGTATACCTATATCTACCTTTACATATAGACACATATACACCTATAAGCCACTTCTATGGCAGGCCTCGACAATCCTGGTGGAAGAGTGCTTGGTTTTATGTGAGAGGGTGCCCTAGCATGAGCTGAGCCCCTCTGCAGCTTTTGGAACCATTTCCTTATAGCTGTTCTATGATATAGCCATACCATATACTCTTAAGTGCATTATAATCCTCGCGGTGAATGCTAACTTTGGTTTGGCTTTATCAAAACATGTCATGTAAGGTGTAAAACACTTTGGAATACTACCCCCCTGCCAATTCTGGCAGCAGTGGTAGCATTCCACCCTTCTAGAGGGAAAAGACATGTATGTTACTGCTTTACCCGGTTAAAGTTAAACAGAGCCTCAGCATCACAAAATGGATGCTGCTGCCACAGACACGAGTCTGACCTCTTGTTGCTGGGGGAAAGTCCAGCAAGGGCGGCCAGGACAATAGGTTTCCTATCCAGGGAGGTGCCAGCCCCTCCCCAGACAGGTGTTTTGTGTATTGGGGCAGGGAGGGCTGCATTCAGTGAGTGCATCTAGACACTGCCTGGGGCACTCAAGGTACTCCATGCATAGCCCGGTTCAAACCAGTTGCTGGGGCGCTCCAGCCCCAGCTCTGGCGTGAAACTGGACAAAGGGAAACGGGTGTAACCACCCCCTTCTCAGGTCCACCCATAGGAGGGACCTAGTCAGGCAATTCAGTCCCCATCCTTAGTATAAGTATAGCAGCTGTGGCCCCAGGACTTCAGATTATCCTGGAAAGAAACTTTGATACAGAACTCTTAGACCTTAGACATTCTATTCTGACTAGAAGATGGAAGACATTTCCATTGTGGTCAAGGAGTGACCACCCTGTTCAAACAGGCATCATCAGCAACTTTGCTAGTCTGCAATTTCAAAGCTCCCGCCGGAACCCGAAGACTCTGTGACTCAAGAACTAGACTGCCAGACTTCGCTGATCCCGACCCACATCCACAGCAAAGCTGAGACCCGTGGCTGACATGAGAGACCTGGCACCAGACATCTTGGACATCCTGCATTTTTCTACCTGCACCCCTTTTCTGAAGCCTCAGCAAGTTGTGCATTGGAGTACAAGAAGCCCAGCCCCGAACATCATTTGAACCGAAGCTCAGGCCCCCACACTCTGTGTCCCGTGGGCCCCACCTTTATATTTGTGCTCAATGCATCTTTCCAGTTCCTTGCCTGTTGGCTAGTGAGCTACCTGAAGGCGCCATCTTGAGTCTAACTTGCGATCCTGCTTGTTCCTAGCTTGGTCCAGCTATCCTAAAAAGGAGAAGCACCACAGACCTTGCTGTTCTGCAACAGAGCCAATCTGGACATCCTGCATGAGTTGCGGTTGCCAAGGCTTTTTGGGTCCAATCGGGATACAGATGCTGCAGTCATCTAGATCCATTGTAGGACAGCTCGAATCCAGCTCCTTAAAGCACCCAACATAGCCTGGTTCCTTCCTGGTCACTGGCTAGTGACCCAGACTCTGTCCCCTCTGCTTTCAGGTTGTTCACATCTCCGATCCACCCTTGGAACTACCCGCACACTTTTCCTCTGGTCGCCTGCAGCACTTCTTTGCAGCTCTCCATAGAAAATGACGATTAAACCCGACATCAAAAGACACCTATGCACCCGGCTTCTGAGGGTGAGGTATTACAAGTACTCTGGTAGTCTCAAGGGTATTGGCTCTCCTAGTGTCTAAGTCTAAAAGGGTTCCGTCCTAGTCCATCCGGAAGTGTCCTTAAACTGTAACTTTGTAACTTTTACGAACTTCATAGAAAGTCAATGGGAACCCGTTCCTGTGTTTAGACACTGCACGCAGCTCCTGTGGGTCTCCTACTTCTTAACCTTTGGTTGCTTAGTGTAGCCCCAGTGATTTTACAGGCCCTAGGCCTGCTTTCTAACTCTCACATGGTACTTTTACCACTTTCTTAGTATATGGTTTGTGAGGCCCCTAGGGCATAACGTATACTGTGCAACTTATCGTATATTAACTGTGTGACTTGTATTGTATTGTATTTTTACCTCTGACCTCATAAAGAGTGCAGAGGGGTTGTGCTTAGATTACCTACATATATATTTGATATATACCTTATGTGGTGTCCTTTCATTTGGTATTCAAGGGATTATATATGGTAAAACAACTTGCTCAACTCGCCTACTGAAGTCCTAGCCTGAAGACTGCTGGTTCATGCTACCACTAGGATAGCTTTCTATAAGGCTGTCTTTACAACCATCATCAATAAGGGTCGATTAGACTGGTACAAGGTGCCCACTAGAACTAGTGTAAAAACAAGTTGATGGACAGAATGCAGAACAATGTCATACATTCACCCCAGTACAGAGATCTGGGCCTAAATCCATAGTATTTTTTGCTCACCACACCAGCCCAGTTCAGACATGGCCATATGCAAATCAGCCTTGACCCTGTGCCTCATGGGGACAGTCCAGCCCAAACTGCCAAGTCATGTCTTGCCTGGACCGGAATCAAGCATCATAGGGCCGGTTTCTGGCTATCAGCCGTCTTCAGCCAGGATAGCTTGATTCCAGTGGCGTGGAGAGCACAGGACTCACGTTTAGCATACCCGTCCCACTGGGGGTGACAAATGCAAAAAACTATGGATTTAGGCCCAGATCTCTGTACTGGGGTGAATGTATGACATTGTTCTGCATTCTGTCCTTCACCTGTTGTTTTTGCATTTGTCACCCAGAGTGGGACGGGTATGCTCAGACGTGAGTCCCATGCTCTCCATGCCACTGGAATCAAGCTATCCAGGCTGATGAGGGCTGAAAGCCCGAAACCGGTCCTTGGATGCTTGTTTCCAGTCCAGGGAGGACCAGGCTTGGCAGTTCGGGCTGGACTGTACCCATGGGGCACAGGGTTAAGACTGATTTGTATGTGGCTTGGTTCAAACTGGAATGGCATGGTGATCAAAATAACGATGGATTTAGGCCCAGATCTATGTACTGGGGTGAATTTATGACATTGTTCAGCATTCTGTCCATCACCTGTTGTTTTTGAACTAGAACTAGTGGACATCATATTCCAGGCTAACTTCTCACACTTTCCTTAAACAATGGCGGAAGACGGCATTAACAACAAGGCTGTACCCGACCATGTCACAGCAGCTTTTGATTATTCAGGTTTTACTGAAAACAATGAGAACTCTATAGTCATTCCTCCAAATTTAAGGAGAGCCATCACACTAAAACTTATAAAACATAGCATAACACCAAAAGGTGGTAGAGCAGTTTTTGTGATCAAGACATGTGAATCTAATAAGACAGAGGTATTCTATTCATGGAGAGTATTCCCTGAATCACATCCAGTAACTAAAACATTTCACTTTTACAAAGAAGATGAACCATCTGAGGAATATATTCCTTTCGAGGATATAGAAATTCCACTCACATACCAGAAGCATGATCTCTGGTTTAAAGGCGCCTTAAAACATTACAATCACATTATCATGCTCGGTCCACTAGGTAGACCAGGAGTAACATGGCCGGTTTCAGCCGGCTATACACCTCAACCTGAAATTGAAGCAATGTCAGACGAGGCATTACTTAATCAAATACAAAAATTAATAGAATTACACAGTGAAGCCACAACTTTCTGAAAGTCCTGAAAAAGCCTTTATAAAAAACAATCCTACCTCTTCTAAAAAGAAGTGAGAATATAATAAACAACATTAAAAAGAAAAAGATTCTCAATCCCGAGGTAGGTCTCTTCAAAAGGAGCCCTTTGAAAGGAGGTATAACCTCAGGAATAGGGATAATTTGAGAAAACCTGACAGGTATCAAGATACTGATACACGTTCCTCTCCTACCTTTCTGAGATCGTCACAGACATCCAAAAGTAGAGTGCGGTCAGATCAAAAGACAATCAACATGTTCAGAAAAACAAAACAAAATCTTAATTCTCCAAGAAGAAAGTAGCAGGTCTGAAGATGAGACATGCCGAGCATTCTGTGAACACAGCTCAAGAACGGAGAATGGGCTCAGACAATGTTGGACAGCGCAGCAGACGTAACAATAGCTCACCAGAACCTGAAGGGACTTCTGGAGAAAGTGGACCTGAATGAAGACATTCAAGTTGATACTGCAGAAACCAGGGTGAGTTCTCCGCAAAGGTTATATGACATACCGTTCCGGATGGAGTGAGACATTCCTGGAAAAGTGAAAGCACTCTTTTGGGAGCGACTTTCAAAGGGTTATGATATACTTCTAGCAGAACGGGACTGGCCACTAGAATTTGTCAAGGAGTGCTCACATGGCAAAGACATCCTTATGCCAGCCTTCTCTAACCATGTCCCAGTACATTTAAAATATACTTATGCCAGGAAATGGGCAGTTGCCCAAGTCCCAGCATTATATACAAATCATGTAGGAAGGGATGAGGACTACCCTCATCATAAGATCCAGTTAAAAAATCAACCAACTGCACAAAGTCACTATCCAATTAGGCAAGAAGCTAAAAAACAAGTCAGGGAGATCTTGGATCAACTTGAAAACCAAGGGGTGATTGAAACATGCACCTTATCAATGAACAATCCTTTGTTTCCTGTTTCCAAACCAGATAATACATATCGTCTAATTTTGGATTAAGACACCTAAACTCTTGTTGTAAAACATTTGCAGTGCAAAATGCACACAGTACAGCATTAATGAATATAATTGTGCGTAAAAAATATAAAACCACATTAGATATTTCAAATGGTTTCTTTTGTCAAAACATAGCACATGAAAGCAGGCATTTAACAGCTTTCTCAATAAGGGGGTCCCATCGTCAATGCTGTCACCTCCCACAGGGATTTAAGAATAGTCAGGGGTTATTCTCAGCAAGGGTAACAGAGTTACTACAAACGTATGATAATGAGGCATTGTCATATGTCGATGATATCTATCTGACAGACAATGACCTGAACAGGTACTTGAACAGGGTGAACACCATTATACTGGGCTTCGCCTCTGAGGGTTATAAATTCAACATCCTTTTCCCAGGATATGAACTATCAAGTGAAGGCAAAAGTCTGGCAGCCAACTTTTTAGAAGAGTGTGCACTGCTCCAATCTCCAAAAATGCTGAAAAACTTACAGTTGATTCTAGGTTTCCTGAATTTTGGAAGGTCATACATTCTAAACTACGCAGAAAGGGTTAAACCTCTCTACAAAGTAATCAAACCTGATTATAAAACAATAAATTGGACAAAAGAACTGACAGAAATTTTGTGTTCACTTCAAACTGACATGTTAGCAACAAAACATTTACAAAAATGCATAAACGTACGAAACTTAGTGATCCAAATAATTCCGGGTCAATGCGGATTCACCTACTTAACTTTTAATGAAGGTGAAAAAGTACCAATTGCATACAAATCACATTTTTACACACAAGCAGAAATTATATTTACATCAACAGAAAAAATTCTGACAGCAGTTCAAACCGCTGTACCAAAGAAAAGAGCCCTAGCACAGGGGAAACGCATTATGGTCGTAACCCCTGTACCAGCCTTAGAGGCAGTTACAAAAGCAAGCATTCCAAATGCAAAAGCTTTACATCGAAGATGGATACAATGGGTTAATTCTCTTGCTGCAACTGATGTTGAATATGTTTTCGATCCTTATTTGAAAGCACAAGCATTCCTGCAATACGAACACGAATGTCCTCTGCCTACTGAAATTCTCCCTCTTGATCAGTATGAATTTATAATATGATATAATTTATAATTTATAATTTATACTGACGGATCTGCACAACCTGCTATTGGGGGTAAGCAAGCTTATAGAGAAGCATACGCGATCGTTAAAGGTTGTACGCACAATGGCAAATTCAGATTTATGGTCACAAAAATTTAATCTCTAGGAGATTGTACAGCCCTGCGAGCTGAACTACAAGCATTCATAATAGCACTTGAAAATACTGATCGCGAATTCCCCACACTCATAGTTTACGATTCTTTTTACTGTGTGCAATCATACAATTAATATTTACAGAATTGGCTTCAAAATTGTTTCAAAGATGTAAAAGGTGGCACAATCAAGAATAAAAAGCTTTGGGAACAAGTATTTCAGTTGCAAAATGGACTTCAAAACACTCAAGTGATACACACACTGGGTCATCAACGTGATGGCATTCACTTTGAAGGGAATTCGTTGGCTGATGAAGCCGCAAAGGGGGCTGTGAAAACGGCTTCCATAGCTGCAATCACTCGTTCAAAATCAAAAATAGACAGTGAAATAATACTTGCTGTCATTGCTTCAAGCAAAGGCAGTGGTGCAGCGTTACCTAAAAAGTTTCCACTCAAATTCTCATATATAATTGATGTGAACAGCGTTCCGTTTGCTTGAATCCCTGAAGTGGGGGATAGGGTATTACCAAACATGGAACGAAGAGCAGCTTTGATTTACAAAGCACATCTGGGAGAGGGTCTGACACATCAGGGGATCTCTAAAACAATATTAACATTAAAAGAGATGTACTGGTGGCCAGGAATGAATACATTGATTCACATTTTCATTAATAACTGCATTGATTGCAATAGAAATCGCAGTGCAGAACGCCACCAGGCATCTGTCTACAACGTAGCCAGCCCAGTACAGACACCATTGTTAGACAGCATTAGACTATCCACGTGCAGGCGTCCTTATGGACGAATGCAGTCCCATAAACACTAAATTAAGGTTCTTTTGGATGTGCCCTCAGAGCTAGGCTGATGCTAGAACGGTTATTAAAGATTTGCAAGTCTTTATCGGCACATATGCAATTGACGCACTACACTCTGACAAGGGTCCTGCATTTAGCTCTCAAGCTTATAAAGAAGCCTTGGCCAGACTGGGCGCAGCATTGCAGTATTCTTCACCATTCCATCCTGAGGGAAATTCTGTTGTGGAAAGAAAAAACCGGGACCTAAAGCAGTCTATAACAGCTAGGGTATTAGGTTCGGGTTATGGGTGGGTCAAACATCTTTATTGGGTCCAAAAAGCTTTAAACAGTTTGCCAAGAAGTTCTCTAGGGGGTGTCACTCCATATGAGGTCCTATTTGGGACAAGAATTTTGGTTCCGGACCTTGATTGTCATGGAACAGTGGTGACATTTGACAACAAAGATCATTTGGCTGTTTTACAGGACTTAAATGAACTAAGATCGAAACAAAGCAAAGTGTTCCTGAAGCCAACCACCCCAGCAAGGCCTGTGTGGATCCCAAAGCTTGGTGATCTCGTCAGAGAAAAGATTGTGGACATGAAGGAATTTGGGCCTTCTTACAGACAACCAGTACCTGTCCTAGCAATCCACGGATCAAGAACAGTACTACTGCCTCCCCTTGCTGGTAAAGAGGAGAAAAGATTTGTGTCCATCGACCTGATCAAACCACACAATGTGTCTGATACTAAGCAGTAGGCCAAGTGGACTCCGACAATGTAGCAGACGCACTCCTCTAGCTACAATCCAAGAGGTTCAAACTGAGAGACTCATCACCATAGAATACACTACAGTGAGAAAAAAAGGACTATGCAATAATGCTATAGAACCCGTTCCTCTTAAAACCCAAATAACAGTTCGTCCTGATACACCGGTCTACAACGAAGTAACAAGTGATCGAGTGGTTCCTGCAATTTCAACAAATCTTGATGCCATTCCACCCATTGCCTGAAATGCATCTGGCTATTTCATTAACGTTGATACGTTTTCTGAGGATCCCAGTGAACCTGAAACAATGCCACCACAAAAGAACTTTCAAAGAACAAGCAACTGACTTTTTTCATCACATGAAAAAGACTTATCTGGTTTCACCATGGATTGAACTATGGATTGTTTTGGGAATATTCTTCTTTCTACTTTGATTAGCTCTGGTAATACCTCTGGGTATGCTGATAAATGGAAGATACATTGAAACGAACACAGCAAGTAAAAAAGTGAACTTACTTCTCCAGCCACACAAATCATCCCATCTTGAACAAAGAGACTTGTCAGCAGTGAACATCATAGCTGTTCTTATACCAGATGGTATATTTTGGGACAGAACTGATTATGACATTTTTGGCCCATAGGAGCTTGTCAAGGTTGCACACTTATTCAAGATTTCATTAAGTGACTTTATTTCCTCTAGTGCCCTTTCTGATGATTGGGACTTCGAGACTGTTAATAATATGATGTCTGATCTAGAAATGTCTGTAGTATTCACAAATCATGCATATTTAGAGGGTTCATCAAACTATGAACAAATGTATTGTTATAAACATTAAGGTCATCATTTCTTGCACAAATCTGCAATGCCTAGAAATATATGTGTGTATAACCAATGGGACCATTGTCCTACACCTTCAAAGGGTAGCTCAAAAACTTTTGCAATGAAATTTCCATATTTTTCAGGGCTCAATGTATCCAATGCTGAATCATTTTATTGTAAGAATATGAACAAGACTGTAATGAAAAATATGCTAAGAAATACGAAACAGAATTATTCTGCAGACTTTATTGCCTAACTGTCTAGGCAAGGTTTCGGCTTTTGGAAAGACAACATTGAGACAAAAACTATCTGTGTACAAAAGATTGGCAAGTGCAGGGGGTAGAAGCTTTGTTTAGAGCCTGTATCATCCCTGAGCAAATTATGTTTTTGAATGACACTGTACAGCAAATGTCTTGCCTTGGGTTTGCCAAGATCAAAGACATTAACACACCGACCGTACCTATACCTACTAGTAATAGCACTACACAGGGCTAGGTCCACGTACATAAAATTTTGCATCACAACCGATCAGATCAAGAATTGAAAAAATGGTTGCTCTGGCCCACATACGCAAACAACTGTCAAAATCGATTCCTGTACAATACATAGGGTTTCACTAACAATAGGCCAGGCCCAAGATATATTCAAAGACAGCATCCTGGGGTAGTAACAACATACAGTGTAGGGAAACTATGCCTTGATTGGCTACAGAAATCTACACTTGAGGATATAAAACAACACTTATCTTTACTAAAAGATGGCGCAGACCTTAGGGAATTCTTGCTAGGACCAAGAAAACTGTATCAAAAATGTTTCGTATATGCCAGTATTTACGCTGCTTATAATGAAATATGGAAGATTGCCCAAGCGGAGACTGCGGTACGAATAAGAGAAATGGATCGTATTCATTTAGAGAAATCTCTCTCTGTAGTAGACAATGGGTTAATGACTCTGTCATCCAGGCTATATTCATTGGACAGCATTGTGTCTTCTGCCATAGACACATTGAACAAGCCTTAGTCATGTTGCAACATGGTCAGTCTCAATTACGTTCTATCATGCTATTAGGCTGGACGCTACAAAACTTGCATGCAGGCTATGTACCTTGGCGTTTAATCAACACTGCGTCTCTGTTTTCAGAATTCAATCTCACTGATAAACAGATCAATCTGGCACAAAGGGGAGCAGACTATATGGTGCTGAGTATTGAAAAACTGGAAAAAATACCATTCACAGTGGCAGAGAAACCAGCTACTGAGTGGATCATACATGGTAAAATTACTCTGCCTGTTACAATTTTCCATTTTCAGTATTGCCTAAAAAATATACCAGCAGGCAAATATGAAAGGTTGGAAAAATAATACATCAAGACATCCTGGGATTTACCATAAACACAGATGTTGGAGTGGGGGGCGTGAAGTGTTTCTTAGTGGTTCTAACTGTGAAAACGCACTAAGCGGTTCTCTCCTTTGTCAGGGTGTTAATTTACACAGGGCCTGCAATGGTTCCACTACAAACTTATCCTGTCACCTGCAAGCCTCACCAGCTGCAGTGGTTAATCCAATTTAGGACTACCTCATGTTGAATGATCACAGCTGCAGTGGCATGTTGCCAAGTCTCCTATATCTAGTTATTGTTTCATCCACGGTCACTTGCTGTATGCAAGTATTGTTTTCACAAATCAAGACAGGCAGGGAGTCGTCTCTTTGGCCTTCACTGAACATCTCTTCTATACGAATTGATACTTTAAGCAGAATGAAAGCCATTATTTTGCAACAAACTGTGCCACTGACCACGGCCAAAGAAAACTATGATCTGCAAGTCGCAAGGACTTCTTCTGAGATAAATGCCTTTTTGAATACAAACTGCCATATACATTTCTAAGAAATGTTGGAACGTATCTTAAACTTGTCTCATTCAAGCGGTATTGTACATGTATTTAAGACCGTGTGTTCCGGACTGTTAGCACCTTTTCAAGCAGTCCTCAGAATATTTCCCAACTTCGTGCACTCTGTGTTTGGTGGACTGCCACTACTTTTTGGACTCGTTGCAGGGATCTTATTTTTGCTCCTACTGCTACGATATGGCAAGCCAAATCACCAACGTCACTCCAAGCACCATAGAGAGAGTTCTGTTGGAGTTGATGTGTCGTGAGCGCATCGTCCAACTTTCGGGTTTACCTCGTCTACGAGAATTAAATACCACACGGTTTCTGTCATTCAGACCGATCTGGCAAGATTGCATCTTACCTGTCTAACCCTCCCATCAGTCATGCCTACGGTTATGGATACTCTGCTGGACCCGGTAATGGCCCATGCTCTGTGTTGTCCCCAGCGGCTACCAAGCCTGCACAGCTACCCAAAAAGGGATTCCCGGCGCCTTTGGCTTAAGGTTGAACAAAGGTATATGCTGGGCATGGTTTTAGCACAGTTGTTTCTGGAAAAGCCAGGTTTTTACTTTTTTCCAGAAGCTAGCGTAGTTTTCCTCTTTCCGGATATGTAGGGGAAGTGTGTTCCACAGTATAGGCCCTCTGACAGAAAACGATCTTCCGCCAGTTCTTTGCAGTCTAAATCTGGGAACAGCGAAATTAGCTGCAGTTTGGGAGCGAAGGTTTCTTGTTGGAAGGTAGGGGGTAGATAACGCTTGCAGATAAGTTGGTGCCGTTTTGGATTTGATCTTAAACATATAGCTCAGGGTTTTGAAACTGATCCGATGTTCAATCCTGAGCCAATGTAGATCATTCAGGTATTTTGATACTCTTGCAGACTTTGGTATCCTGCACAGGAGTCTTGCGGCTGAATTTTGGATCATTTGGAGTCGCTTGATGACTGCTTGGTTTGAACTCAGGTAAAGGATGTTACCGTAGTCGATACGTGATGTTATTAGTGCGTTGACTACGGTCTTTTGTGTGGCAGGGGGCAACATCCAAGCGATTTTTTTCAGCCATTTTATTATGGTCAAGCATAGGTCTGCGACTTTGTTTGCCTGCTGTTTCATTGACAGTGCATTATCAATGATGACTCCTAGATTCCTTACCTGGGTTGCTGGAGAGGGAAGATTTGCCAGCTCCTGGGGCCAATGACAGGAGTTCCAGAGCTCCTTATTTTTACCTAGTAGGAGGATTTCGGTTTTATCACCGTTTAATTTCAGCTGGTTGGTGGTCATCCAGTTGAAAATTTTCTGGAGTCCAATTTTGAGGAGAGAAGGAGCTGCGGGATTTGACTCTGATAGTGAGAAAATGATTTGGGAGTCATCTGCGTAGGTCATTAGTGTTAGGCCTACGCAGTCCGCTAGGTAGGCCAGTGGTCTTAGATACAGATTAAAAACAGCGGGCTCAGGATGGAGCCCTGTGGTACTCCATGTGGGGCGTAAAAAGTGTCTGAGCAGGCAAGGCTGGATTTGATCTGGAAAGTCCTCTCGGTAAGAAAGGTAATCCACTGTAGGGCATCACTGCGAATGCCGCTTCTCTCTAGTGTGGCCAGGAGAATTTTGTGAGATATGGTATCAAACGCCACACTCAGGTATAATAGAATGAGTGCGACCGTTTGTCCATCATCCAGGAGTTTCCTGATGTTTTCCGTGACGCCTAGCAGAGCGGTCTCCGTGGAGTATCCTGCTCTGAAGCCTGATTGTGAAGGATGGAGGAGGTAATTTTCCTCGGCAAAGAGGGTGAGGGCAGAGTGTATATGCCTTTCCATGAGTTTGGAGAAGGCTGGGAGCAGAGATATTGGCCGATAGTTTGTTTGTTAGGGGGTCAAGAGGGGTCTACTCTGCCCCCTTATGGCCATTTCCCCCTTTGTTTTTCCCACCTCTTGTGTCTCGATCCTACCAATACACAAGATGGCGGCCGCTCCAGAATGTTTTGAATGTTTACAGACACCCGAGAGCCAATCAGCTTTCCGTGCGCACCTCGCGTAGCGCACCCAGAGCACTACCCGGAGCGCGTACCGGGGCGCTGCCATAGATATATATATTTTTTTGAACCTAAATTTCTCATAAACCACTGGAGCACATATCTTGAGACATAGCAAAGGCACATTGGGCTACCAGTCCCTACAATTTTGCCAAGTTTGGTGGAAATCCATTCAGCCGTTCGGGCTAAAAGTGAGGTCGACCGCCCTTTGGAAATTAACATGGGGTAAAAACGTTTTGGGACCCCCCTTTTATCTCGGCCCCCGCTTGACGAATCCCCCCCAAACTTTCAGGATATATATATATATATATATATATATATATATATATATATATATATATATATATATATATATATATATATATATATCTCTTCATCCAAAGTGATCCATCAGCCATGCGGGCGCGCTCAGCAGTGTGTGCTCTGCCTAGGGGTCGGATCCTGACCCAGGCAATTTTTTCAAACAAAAGAGGCGGCACAATCAGAATATTTTTCTTAAGCCTTATTTATTTCAGACTTCACCCCACCAACGCGTTTCGGCTAAGCATGGGCGAATTTTGCGAATCTCGCGTTCGCGAATTTTGCGGATTTGCGAACTCGCAATCCGCAAAATCCGCGAATTCTCGCGAATTTGGGGATTTTTTTTTTTTTGTGTTTGCGCGGGTTTCTGCCAGTTCGCGAGGGTTTTGTACAATTTCGCAAATTGCGAACTTACCGGTCGGGTCGCAAGTTTCGCGAACTTGTTGTTTCTACGTGTCCAGCCTGTTTGGGACACTCTTCTTCATCACTGCCACTCTCTGTCACCACTGCCACTCTCTGACTACTCATGCCACCCTCTGGCCCACCCATGCCACCCTCTGTTTCATCACAGCACCCTCTGGTTGTCCAGTCAGTGTACATTATTGTGGCAACGCAAGCACACCTTCCCTGCCTCAAGTGACCTGAATTAATTTGGGGCTGATAAATGTGTCACAGAATATTTTTTTAGCTGGCACCTGCTTCCTTAGTGCTTCCTGATTAGTGATCTTTTGCACTTGCTAAGTGCTTTCATTGTTGCAAAATTAGTTACAACACCTGCCCTGCCCCAACTGACAATAATGAATTAGGGGCTGATTAATGGATTTGAACTTCCAGCCTGGCTCCTGCTTGTCTCCCTTAGCTGTAATTCAGGACCTTTGTGGCATATGTGTAACTATTCTGAGGTTCAGAGCAGGGTCACATAATAGTTGCAACTGGCAACTGAACTCTGGAGGGGCCCCTCAGGAAGCACTACAGGAAATGGCTACTAATGATGAGCCTGAACTTTTGAACCTGGTAAGTAGTTTCAGTTTTGCTAAGATCGTATTTCTGCAATTTTGCACTTATTCGCGGGGCGCGAAGTTGTACTGGGAAGCCGCGAACTCACGCGAACAGTGCGAGCAGTGCGAGCAAAATCCGCTGCTCGCGGATTTGCGGATTTTGCGGGAGATTCGCGAATCTCGCGGATTGCGAATTTACCGAAAATCCGCAAAATCCGCGAGCGAAACGGATTTTCCGCCCATGCTTAGTTTCGGCCACACCTGGCCTTGCTCACGGTTGGTTAGTCCCTCTACTGTGTTTCTATTTATACTGGCCCATAGTTAGCCATTTATGAGGCATTATGGGATATGTAGTTTCATTACATTTCAGTGAAAAATTAAATTAAAAGAAAGAAAGACTTTGCATGCTTTTAAGTTATAGCACTTTGGTAACTAGTTATTGACTACATAATACGATCAATTCTGGGTGTAGTATCCCAATCTTTCATTGATGTCTCTTATTTGTCAATTAATGTTTGTTAAGGGTATAGTACCCAATTTCATTCTGAGATCATTATCCCAGATGAATATGCAGATCCTCTCCAAAGTTCATCCCCTTCGGGTGTTTCGTTCTGAGTCTAATTATCATGCGTGACTCCATTTGTCGCAATCTTCGAACCACATCACCACCTCTCTCCATTTTATCCAGTATTTTTGCCCCATAGAAATGCATTTGTCTCCAGTCTCCATTCTGGCATGTGCTCATATGTTTAGCAGTGGCATATTGCATGTTCGAGTTTTTTACTGCTCGGATATGTTCCAAGATTCTTTTTTTCAACATGCAAGTCGTGCACCCCACATACTTCATTCCACATTTGCATTCAATAACGTATACAACGTTTTTTGAGGTACATGAGATTTGTTGTTCTATTCTCATTAACTTTCCATCTGGTTCCTCAATCACTTTCATACTTTTGCCGATCTTGCATGCTTTGCATGAGTTGCAGGGTTGAAATCCTTTACGTTGCATTTCCAACCAGTTTTGTTTTGGTTTCTCTTGAAAGTGGCTTTTAACCAGTAAGTCTTTAAGTGAAGTGTTTTTTTTGTATGTTATTAGTGGAGCGTTGCCGATGGTGGTGCCAATGTCAGGGTCCTTTGAAAGTAGATGCCAATATTTTTTCATTATACGGGCAATGTTTGTGCTTTCTTTACTGTAGGTCATTATAAGTCTTGGAGGTGCGTGGGTTTCACTTTTTTTAGGTTGTTCCATTAGTGTTTGAGTTCGTGTTTTTTGGTCAATTTTTCTTTTGCAATTGGTTAACACTCTTTCTTCATAGCCTCTCGCTCTGAATCTGCATTTGCTTTCTTCTATAACTTTCTCTGCATCTTCTGGTACAGAGCAATTTCTCTTGAGGCGTGTGAATTCACCATACGGTATACTTCGTAGAAGGGGTGTGGGATGAAAACTTGTTCCATGAAGCACACTGTTTGTAGCCGTTTTTTTTCGAAATAGAGTGGACTCCAGCTTGTCATTGTGCACATATATTTTGGTATCCAAGAAGTCTATTTCCTGTGTGCTCGTGTTGCATGTGAATTGTAGTCCAATTCCATTCTCATTTAGTTTGTTGAAATAAGTTCGAAATTGATCATCCGTACCATGCCAAATAATGAACAGGTCGTCAATGTAACGAACCCATAACATTATCCGTTCCAGATCTTGTTTGTATTCTTCGTTCCACGCTATAGTTTTTTCCCACCACCCCATTGTGATGTTAGCGTAGTTAGGTGATAGAGAAATGCCCATGGCGGTGCCACAAATTTGTTTGAATAATTGTTTGTTAAAAAGAAAGACATTGTTCTTTAGGCATAGATCAATCATTTTCATTAGCATTTTCGAGTGGTCCAAGAATATGATATTACGTTGTTTGAGATAATACTCACAAGCTTGCATTCCGATCTCATGACGGATTGAAGTGTAGAGTGAGACTACATCAATAGTTACTAGCAAATATTCTGAGTTCCAGGTCACATTCATAAGTGTTCTCAAAAAGTCACCAGTGTCTTTAATATACGATGGAAGACTTTGGGCAATAGGGGCCAAAAATTTATCGACATAGTTAGAGATGTTCTCATATAATGATCCGCATGAGGAGACAATGGGTCTTCCTGGAGGGTGATTTAAAGTCTTATGAATCTTTGGGAGAAAATATATACAAGGTATTATTGGGTGGTCAATAGTTAGGTATTTTCTCTCTTCTTCATCTATTAGACCTTTTGTGTACCATATTTCCAAATACTCTTGTAATTCTCTCTTCATGTTCGCATACGGGTTCGCTTCCAGTTTTTGATAATTGTTTTCTTGATTTAGTTGTCTCATTGCCTCCCATGTATAATCAGATGTTTTCATGAGAACAATGTTGCCCCCCTTGTCAGCGGGTTTTATGGTGACTTTGTCATTGTTCATCAGTGTTTTGATTGCTGCACGTTCAGTTTTTGAAAGATTTTCATGTGTCTTGTTTCTCACTTTGGCGAGATTATCTAGTTCTTTTATTATTGCTTCTGAGAAAAGATCTATTTTGTTCCCTGGTGATAGTATCGGATAGTACCTTGATTTTCTTTTTAGTCCGGTGGCTGGTCTTACATCTGTTGGGATATTTAGCTCCTCTAACAGTTCAGCATCCGATATAGAGACCCCGTCCAAGTCAAATAGTGATTCAAAGCTATTTCTCAGGTCTGGTATGTCTGCAATGGTATCAAAAGGAACATTATCCACATTCTCATCCGCAGTATTAGCAGGCTCAATTTGTTTGTCAGCGTGTACCTTTGCTAATTTCAACTTCCTGATATATTTGTAGAAGTCTATCCGCGTTTCTGTGTAATCGAAGTGAGCTTCAGGACAGAATGACAATCCTTTATTTAAAACACGTTTTTCTGTCTCTGTTAGTTGGTGGTCTGAAAGGTTTACTATTAAGTTGGCCTCGGATTGCGATTGCGGAGGGGGTACTGACGTTTTTCTTCGTTTGGCCCTGCGGGTTTTTCTGGTACTGGTGTGGGGGTTGTCTGATTTTGTGGCCCTCTGCCTCTTCCTCTGTGTCTTTGGTTGGGGTATGGTCGTCTTCCCCTTCCTCTTCCCCTTCCTCCGCCTCTCGCAATGCTCTTTTCCAAGTTGACCAATTCGACCTCCTCTAAAACAGACCAGTTTTTTGACTGGTAGGTGCTTCGTGTTGAGCCATCATCACTGATGCTGGATTCACTTGCACTTGATGCCAGTTTTTGCATCGGATAGTTCTTTTTTAGATTGTCATATTTTCTGGCAAATGTAAGAATTCTGCCATGAATGTAGTCCTGTTCATCCCGTTGGAATTTACGCTCTTTGCGTTCTTCAATTTCACTTTCGTAGGAGTCTAGTCTGGTTTCCATTTCCTTACGTAGTTTGACGACTTCCTCTTGGTTAGTGTCATTTGTTATGTTATCTTCCAACTCTTTTATTTTTTGTGTAATCTCATCCACCTCAATGCGTGCATGCTTCACTAGAATGCGCATCATATTTAGTGAACATTGGGTATTATTATCAATCCATTCTTCAATTAATTCTTTCTTTACTTCAGTGTGCGTTGGCATTGTAAAGATCCTTAGCCCTCGAGGGATGCGTTTCACTTCCAAGTATTTTTCCAAAGCGATTGCTTCCCAACTTTTGTTGAACTCTTTTTTATACAGTTTTTCCAGAGCATTTAGCTGTTGAGGGACTAACCAACCGTGAGCAAGGCCAGGTGTGGCCGAAACGCGTTGGTGGGGTGAAGTCTGAAATAAATAAGGCTTAAGAAAAATATCCTGATTGTGCCGCCTCTTTTGTTTGAAAAAAAAAAAAATATATATATATATATTCATTGAAAAAACCATAGGTTTCACACACGTTATTGTTAGGAATTAGCATTTAAAAAACCTTGCAAAATCATTGAAAAAACCATAGGTTTTACACATGTTATAGGTAGCGGAACATTTTTCTCATACAAAACCTTTGAAATTCCCCCGTTATAGTTGGTTCAGCTAACTATAACTCGTGCGCCGGCAATGCACTGCTGATGACGTCACATATTACATCACTCATGACATGGTCAGTGACATCACTCATGGCATCACTGATGACATCACCATGTGCTGAGTGATGTAATATGTGACATCATCAGCAGTGCATTGCGGGCGCGTGAGTTATAGTTAGCTGAACTAACTATAACGGTGGAATGTAAATGGTTTTGTATGAGAGAAATGACCAGCTAACTATAACATGGGTGAAACTTATGGTTTTTTCAGTGAATTTCTAAGGTTTTTTAAATGCTAATTCCTAACTATAACGTGTGTGAAACCTATGGTTTTTTCAGTGAAATTCTAAGGTTTTGTAAATGATAATTTTGAAATATACTAATTATTATATTTCTTTCTTTTTATAGTAATTTCTTACATTTTTATTATAAATACTTATAATTATTTTATTTTTAAAGTTACATTTCATATTTTTTTTCTAAAATAATAACAAAAGTAAATTAAAAAAGAATGCAGTGCAAGTGAAACTGCCTCAGTGAATTTGTAAGTGTTTGTTAGAGGCAGATTTACAACACCCTTGTGCCTCTTTTACACCACCGCTGCATCACTTTTCTGATGAAGCAGTGGTGCAAAAGATGCACCACAATATGTGCTATTTAGAATGTAACGTATCTGGGACGTACGTCACATTGTAAATCATGTACCAGAAGGACACATTCCTACATGGGGGGGGGCGTTCCTGCGCAGAAACACCTCCTAAAAGTGGCTGACTACAATCTACAAGATTTCACTTTGTCACTTTTGGGCTCATGCTGTGTCAAAACCCTGCACTACCTTGAAGCAGGTGTAAGAATTGACACAGCAGTCTATTCCAAAATAACTCAAACAATGCACCACCTTTACAGCACAGATACATTGCATATATGTGCCATTTGTATCCCATGGTACACTGCATTGTACATTCGGCGCATCCATGGTGATGGTGTCATGGAGCACAATAGCCGACATATTCCTGGGGATATGCCAGTTATTGTATATGTGCCCATTAGTGTTTTAATGTAGTGATAGGATTACTACATACCAATGAATGAGTCACTACAAAACTAAAACAACAGTGACAGAGTGTTTACTGGAAGTAAAAACTAGTAAATTGAACGTATAAAACACAAATTTAAAAGTACATAGAAGACTGCATACATCGTCTATAAGGATTTTGAAACAGTCTATGCCCTAAGGCCTATTTTAATGCATGAGTACTTAGATAGTGATTGAATGATTACAAGACTGCAAGGAAAGAACGTGATTGAATTTATAACAGCCTCAGCTGTACCAAAGTACACATATAAACACATACTGCAGAATTTCTCACTACAATATTGAAACAGTAGTGTGAGAATGTTTGCTGGAAGTATTAGAATACACATTGAGGAATTGAACGTATAAAACATAAGTTTGCTGGTGCATAGAACAGTGCATCCACAGTCCATAGAGATTTGGAACAGCCTATGCACTAAGTCCTCTTTTAATCCATGACTATCTAGATACTGACTGGATCATTACACTTCTGCAAAGAAAGTTTGTCACTAAATTTATTACAGCTTCAGTTTTACCACCGTACAATTAAAAATAACATACTGCTGAGTGGCTCACTACAATACTAAAATAGCAGTGGCAGGGTGTTTGGTGGAAGTCTAAGGATACAGACTGGGCAATTGAAGGCATAAAACGCAAGTTTGCACCTGCATACAAGACAGCATGTATACTCCATATGGATTTTAAAGAAATCAATACCCTCAAACCCACTTTGCATATTTTAAATCAATACAAACATTTAAAGAATATATAACTGAATCCATAACTGCTTCACTTTTAGTACAATAAATACATTAGTAGATAGTTTCAACAATAAATGTATTCTTCTAACATCTCATAATTTAACAGACATTCCAATACAACTTCATCAGATATGTCATACAGATCAATTTCCTCGTCAGCAGGTTCTGATTTAATGTGTTCTAAAATTTCAACATAATTTAAAACATCAACGAAATCGGCATCACAGCATTCGTCTTCAAAATCACAATTGATTGCTGCAGCACTAATTTCCCCTTCTTCACTCTCATTGCCTGTGACAGATATGATTAGTTCTTCAATTATACTCAAAATAATATCAAAAATCTCCTGAGAATGAGGCTGTTCTCTTTCCATAATTTTTTCTTTATGTTCTTACTCCTTGTATAAAAATATAAACAGTTAATGTTATCACTTTTCGTAATATATAATACAAAACTACAGTTTTCACCTATTTTGGCCTACAAAAAAAACTATGTAAATACAATTATCTTATAACATTCCATTAGTACAGTTGTACTCCTTTCCAAAATGATACAACTATAATTACTTGTAAGGATATCCTGTTCTTAGCTTTTCTTAAATTTTGAAAGCAATCACTCCCTATGACTATAGGAAAAGACTCAGGCTGGTATAGTAAAATACACTACTAAAAAATCTAGAATATGTCTATTCACCTTACCCTTTCCAAAAGAGTAAATGTGTTTTACTATAATGGAAAATATAGTATTCATTGTCGTGAACAACACTGTGTATCTGTGTATATTTAGACATCATTATCACACTACTTTTTGAATACTTCATGTGTTTACTCTATCTCTATTCCTCATCTATAACTTAGTCTAACCCTACTAATTACCTACCCCTTCCAATTTCGAACTAGCCTCTCCTCTAGCATTTATCTGCAACCTTGTAGCTTACGGTTCTTTATTTTTCTCACTGCTTTTAACCTATAATTACGTAACATTCATTAACCTAGGCCTCTCACTTTATTGTCTAATTTTTATATTATACATTTCCTTCTGTTCTTCTACTAACTTTTCTTTATGCAGTTGCTTGTTATCTATTCTCTCAATCCTTCAATATCTTGTGTTTTTCATTAATGTTCCTTCTTAATTCAAAAGTCTTTCTTCTATTCCTAACTCAATGTGTTCTTTTCCCTTAAGACCTTGCTTATCACAAATTGTATCGATTCTCCTTTTAAGTTAGAGAAAATACATCGACTGACTACATTCAATATTGTCTATAATGTCAGGTAAGTTTACTTACTCACTAACTTGTCAAACAACAATCTTTAACTCTCACAGATATATTTCCACTTTCTCTTCAAGAATGTCTAAGGAGCAATTGAAAAAGGGTCTCAACACCGAAACGTCTTCGGTGAAGTGCGCACTTGTTAGTGAGCGAGCGCCTCACCAAGGATTCTCCACAACTCTGTGGTAAATGACTAGATGGCAACCGCGTCTTTCAGCCGCGGCCCGTGGAGGGACTTGCGATGGGGCAGGGTGAGGGGTGATAAAGAACGGAATCTGCATGATTGCAGGTAAATAAACAATTACATTAATAAAACTAATTTCGGGCCATATTATCAACAAAACGCGATATCAACAAAAGACGACACATTATCCCCGCTTAGGTGGTCGTACATGCATGTTTAGGCTCTATTTTTATTTTTATTTTTGAAAAATCGCAACGTACTCGTACAGAAATATGTACAATTATGAGCAGGAGCTGCATGCTGATTGGCTGTCAATACTCCAAACCAGGAAGTGTTGCAAGCCCTCTTATTTGTCACGGCAGCAGAGTCACAAGGAAACAGTAAAACAAGTTGAAAAATAAGGAAAGGGAGCACAATAGAAACATTCTCAACCTATTGTGTTGCTCAGGGGGTGGTACATTTATTGTATGTGTACCAACCACGTATGGACGACGTACAGCTGTAATGTTGAAAGTCGTCACGTACCCGCACATAACCAAGAAAACTAAAAATAATTTTAGATATTTATGAAGTGTATTTGTTTATGTGTTGTGTGGCTCTAAAAAGAGCCTTTGGATGCTAGCTCTGGCCAGAAGGTTGTCTTACAGTGTTGGCAGTGGATTGGGCCATACCATGTGTCAGGTTTAAGGGTGTCATGACAGTGCGTGGAAGAATTATTCAGAGACAGGAGATAGACTCCAGACAAACCGGGGCCTCTATTAAGTGGAACATTACTCGTGGCCCTTGGCGCTTCCTTAGCGCTGACGGGCACAGACGGGCAGGACTCTGGCATGACTCCGGCGTGAGTCCAGCGCATCCGCAAAACGCGTCTGCTACGCGGAGAGAGGCCGTCCCCTTTTATACAAAACTAGAGCGCGGCAGAGCGCTTACCACCCCCAATATGGCCGCTGCATAGAACTTCGTCTACTCGGGACCGATCTCTCAGCGTCTATGTTCAGCTGAGAGTGGCCCAAGTAGTGGAGAGGGAGCAGTTGAGGTTGAATCCTATGTTGTGCACATGGTTAGTAGGTGTTGCTACTCTTCACACTGTAGTCAGGTCGCAGGAGTTGTCTGAGGCTGATGGAGTAGGTCTGAGGATGAGTACCTTCATCTTCTGCCAGTTTGTGTTTACAGTGCTGCTCTTTATGTAGTTTGTGACGTCCTTCATTGTGTCGTGGAGGTTCCTTTTGGTGGTATGTGGCTTCTTGCTGAGGAAGAGGATGAGCTGGGTGTTCTTTGTGTTATAGATGTTGTTGAGGTTGTGATGGTGGCCCACTTGTGTTAGGGTGGCCATGTAGATGATGAACAGCGTCAGATTGATGGATGAGTCCTGGGAGACCCGTAGATGATGTTGGTGGTTTTGGAACAGAAGACTGGGAGGCGAACATTCAGGATTACTATTGAACAACTTCCAAACAAAGGACTTGATGCATACTATTTGGCCATATGGAAAAGTGTGCGAAACATTTAAGGACTTTTTGCTGTGTATTTTCTCAGCATCTACTTGTAAGTAACATTATTTAAAGTGTAAGAAAATTAATCAGAATATATTGTTATTTTATGATTGCTTGAAATATCTTATATTTACGTAGGAAATTGCTCCTAGAAAAAAACATTTAAGATATGTTTTATTTCTATTTTTTATATTGTTATTGACAATGTTGACTCGTTTTTTTTTAAGATATCCTTATGGATTGTCTTTTTTTGCCTGCTGTTATGTGATGAGTACTATTGAACTCACTGTTTGTAGTGAAAATCAATATATTCTGAGAACAGCAAAAAAGGCAAATGAAATGTTTTACAAATTATTTTGTCTTGTAAAATATATCTAGTAACTGTGTTTTTTTGTATCTTCCATGGGTGACAATTTTACAATCTATACTTTTTTTTATTATGTATTATGCTTAACGTAAGTACAAGTAACTGACTCAGCTGCGGCCCGTGGAGGGAGTTGTGGTGAGGTAGGCAATTGGGGCGTGGGAAGGCCAGGGTGGAGGGTTATAAACAGCCGAATCTGGATGATTGCAGGCAAGTAAACAATTAAATTAATAAAATGAATTTCGTATCCTGCACCCTGCATCGCAAAATGCGATGCAGGACACGGAACAAAGTCGCATATTATCAACAAAAGGCGATACATTAACGCCGCTTTTATCGGCAGCAAAAATTCCGATAAAACTGCGATAATAGAGCCTTGGAAATTCCCATAGCAGCCAAGGTTCTGGTGTTAACTTGGGCTGTTATGGGAATTCACAAGGGCCTATTATCAAGCCCTTTATCACCACATTTTCGGGAGTTTTCCTGCTGATAAAAGCGGCGATAATCTTAATAATGTCTTTCTGTTGACGAACACGCATTGCAATGCCTGTGACTTACGTCCTTCAAATTAGTTTTTAGATATACGTGTGAGCAAGTCTGATAACATCAGAGTTTAAGGACAAACACTGTGATGTCTGTGCCTCAAAATCTCGTCGATCACAAGGAAAATAGGAGGACGATAAAATGAAAGTGACAGATGTAATAAAAACAACGGTGAAAAACTACTAAAATGGCGGTGGACGGAGTATGTGATCAACGTTTGGCACCTCGGCACTACGTTCCAAATAAATGTAGACAAAATACGATTATTAATATATTACAAAAGTACAGCAGCAGATGACACACACGACCCGGGACAACAAAGCGCTAAATGTAATCATTGAAATGAAGAAAGCTTTGATTGTTGAACTTGAAGAAAAAGAAAAAAAGTGAGCTTCGAAATGAGGCTGCGCATGCGTAGAGAGTACAACTGCTACATAAAAAAGGAAAGTTTTACATACTATCATAGAAATAAAGGGGCATATTATCAACAAAACGCGATACATTACCACCGCTTTTATCGCCAGTAACTGCCGATAAACCGACGATAATGGGCTTCATAATAGACCCTTGTTAATTCCCATAGAAGCCCATGTTAACACCAGAACATGGGCTTCTATGAGAATTAACAAAGGCGTATTATCAAGACCATTTTTGTTGTTTCATCCCCACTTCGATGGCCATAAAACAACGATAATTTTAACACCGATCCTTGATAATACGCCCGTCAGTGCCATATCATCACTAAAGGGCGATACATTATCGCCGCTTTTATCAGCAGAAAACTGCTGCTAAAGCACCGATAATGGGCTTGATAATAGGCCCTTGTAAATTCCCATAGCAGCCCAGGTTCTAGTGTCAACATGAGCTTCTCTGGCAATTTACAAGGATATATTATCAAGCCTATTATCGCCGCTTTATCAACAGTTTCCTGCCGATACAAACAGTGATAATGTATCGCCTTTTGTTGATAATATGGGCCGCTTCTCTTTTTTTTGACCAGTAAACTTAGCTGCATATCATCAACCACCTGTGTTAAAATTATCGCCGTTTTAATTTCAAGAAACTGCTGATAAAACGGCGATAATGACCTTCATAATATGCCTTTGTTATTTCCCATAGAAGCCCATGTTAACACCAGAACAGAGGCTTCAATGGGAATTTACAAGGACATACTATCAAGCCCACCCTCCCAACATTAATAAAAAACTCCAGACAATGCAGGTACCCGGAGCTGGAAGGTCATTTTACATATCACTGCCCCAGAAAGGTAGCGTTCCCTGGGACGTGTACGGGGAGAGAGAAAGACAGAGACCTCAAAACATTTTTTTTTTTTAAAAAGCCCCATGGGTGCCGCTCACCGAGACTGCGGGAAGTAGGACTGTAACCCCCCCGACATACTTCAAAATAAAACCAGAGGAGTGCCCTTCACTAGTGCTCGGGGCACCTTACAAGCCCCCATTATGCAGAAAAATTGCCCCCGTAATTTGGCCCCCTGGGACCTAATGAATAAAACAGACTTCTACTTTTTTTCACCTTTTCCACCACGTACAAGTACTGCACGAGTACCCCGCCATTTTTTATTTAAAAAAAATAACAATTGAGCCTAAAGATCCATGCACCACTCCCTGACCAAGAATATAGGCTCAGAATGTTTCTACCCTGCCCCCTTTCCTTATTTCTCGACTTTCTTTTACTGTTTTCTTGTGACTCTGCTCTCCCGACAAACAACATGGCTGCCAACATTTCCTGGTTTGGAGTATTGACAGCAATCAGCATGCAGCTTCTGCTCATAATTGTAGGTATTTACATACACGTATGCCCCGATTTTTCTTTAGAAAAAATAAAATAGAGCCTAAACATCCATGTACGACCCCCTGAGCAAGCCTAGAGGGTCAGAATCTAGCCTATCCCCTTCCCTTATTTCTCAACTTTGTTTTACTGGTTTCTTGTGACTCGGTTCTAGCGAGGCACAAGATGGCCACCAACACTTCCTGGCTCCGAGTGTTGACAGACAGTTCACAGCCAATCAGCATGCAGTTCGCGCTCGTAATTGATCAGATTTCAATACGTGTACTGAACTCCGACTCTAGATATCGCTATGATTTTACTTCCAATTTTCTCAGAAACGGATTAACACCATTTAAAAAAAAACAAAATATGCGAACTGAACTCTACCTCTCTGCCAAATTTTGTGTAATTCCGTTCAGCTGTTCGGGATGTAGCCCTGGCTAAAGGTCCCTATAGAAAATTGCATGGGGAAAACACGTTTTGGGACCCCCCTTTTTTTTCGGCCCCCACTTGACGAATCACCCCCAACCTTTCAGGGAAGGAGCGGAACCGAGCATCTGCTCGCTTTTTGCCTGACAAAGATGAAAATTGGCAATAAAAACTAAAAACTGAATGCTGACTACTGGAGTGCGTCCCACTTTTTTCCTGTAAAGGGAATTGCGATGAAATATAATTAACGGCTTGGTTCTGCCGTAGGGAGAACGTACCCCTGATGAGCGCTGCACAATACCGGGAACTTGTACCGACGTGGTGTGATATATATATATATATATATATATATCAATGTTTATTTCAACACATCCAACTATCCAGTCGAAATAATGGCAAGCACACTGGAATCCGTTCTGAAAAGATTTTAATGCAAACCCCCCTTCACCCTTGACAGACGCGTTTCGCTAATCTAGCTTCGGCAGTGTCAGTTTGTGTTTGTAAAGTGACGCCATTTTAAACCTGAGAATAAATGTAAGGAGGGTCAACATAGGGCTATATTTAATGACCAAAAACCACTCATGCCCTAAGAGAAACCGTCAATAAACAAAGAGTGGCCTGGTCAGAAACCTGTAAGTGTGCCGCAACTGAACTAGTGCCCCAAAACCATTAGTAGCACTAGAAGTGATAACCCGGGTCTGTTAGGAAAATTCCCATCAGCCCACCCATGTGGTGGAATGTCGTCATGTGGGAGATGTCACCAATCCAAATCTCAAGCAGTGCACCTAGTCATGGTGCAGAGATGGATTACCATGGTGTAAATACAGACCACTGGGCTTCACTGGTGATGCTAATGGGGTGCAGTGCGAAAAAAACTAAAGTGAAAAACGTGAAGGTAAAATTAACTCCAAGGGCCAAAATTAATTTTAATCAGTATGGCACTTGGGTCAAGATTAAAAATATTGGCAAAATAGTTTGAAATAATAACTATATGTGGGCAAAGTGAGTGAAGGTCGACATGTTTCAGCTATACTGACAATTGGTCTTAGCTTTCTTCAGGACCATTAAGGAAACTGCGACTGCAAATCAAAGAAATTAAAGAATATAGTGATGCACGCTGATGTACATTGGATTGGTCCTACCAGTTCCTCTGAGCCCAGATGAATACTGTAGGAAGTCCAGAACTTTATGTATCTCCTAAGGAAGAGACATAAGCGTGAATCAAAAACCATATAGTGCACAACAGATTTCAGGAAGACAAGCACAAGATGCTAGGCACACAAACAGATCTCCGGGACCTCCATGGGGAGTGTCTTTGCCCCAAGTTTGGCAAATCTTTATGTACATCAAATGGAACAGACTCACATCCTCAACCATAGCAACCCTTTTTCTAAACACCTGGTGCTATGGAAGAGGTATATAGATGACGTCCTGGTAGTGTGGCGAGGCTCTATCCCTGAAGTACAGGCTTTCCACACTTGGCTCAATGGATGTAATCCTCATCTTAAGTTCACGCTAGAGTACAGTCACATAAGACTCCCCTTCCTTGACCTATCTATCTTCCCCGAGGATGGAAGTCTCCGCAGTGAGTTGTTTACCAAACCTATGGCAAGAAATTCACTCTTGTCATTTGACAGTCATCACCCACGCTCCCTGAGGGAGAACCTCCCAGTGGGCCAGTTCCTCCGGGTTAGGAGGAATTGTTCATCCAGAGAACTTTTCAACAAACATGCAACCACACTAGCCACTCATCTAGAGGAACGCTATTATCCCAAGCATCTTGTGAACAAAGCGTGGAAACGTGCCTCGAACAACAACCGCGAGGCACTGATTGAAAAACGCCCATCTAAACCACCAATGGAGCGCCTGACATTTGTTAGTACGTTCAGTACAATGTCTAATTCTGTCCAGAAAATGGTACGCAAACACTGGACGATTCTGAATAGTACCGGGGCTAACCTTCCATTACCATTGTTCTCATTTAAAAGGGCACCTAGTCTTCGAGACACTCTTGTCCATACAAGACCCAGGACTACCAAGACTAACGGCTCAACAACCCTATGGAACCTTCCTCCAGTTTCTGGCCACTACCCTTGTGGGTCATGTAGTGTCTGCCCCCAGACTGAGAAAACCACTACAGTTGACATAGGGACTGGGAGGACATGGTTGCTCAAGAAGCATACTAATTGTAACACCGACAACGCTATCTATATGATAACGTGTCCCTGTTCCCTTAGATATGTTGGCTATACCACCCGCAAAATTAAAATAAGAATAGGGGAGCACAAAAGCACCATTAGGTGTCGCAAACAGGCTACCAAATTAACAAACCACTTTTTGGAGAGAGGACACACTGCTGATGAAATGAAATGGGTCATTTTAGAACGGCCATTCATTCCGTCTCACATTAGTGACGTGGCCAAATTTCTTTTTAAGAAGGAGCAGAAATGGATTTTTCTATTGAAAAGTCATATGCAAGGTTTGAATGATGACATACCGTGGACATCGCTGTAATCCAACTAGTCCAGAGATTGTGTCATCTGTCTTCTACTCTGACTTACCCTGTAACCATTTTTTGTGGCCATTTAAGATTCCATCTCAGACCATATTTAGTCAATGTGCGCCTGAATCATTATTCCACACATGTAACTGCCTATTCAAAAATATATATAGTCCAAGTTTCAAGACTTATAGTCATTAGGAGTACAGTTATGCACAGTTACTTTCACTATGGCCCAATCTATACATAAATATTTACTTTTTATAGATCAGGGATTAAAAATGAACACATATGATCCCCTTAGATCCATCATGAATTATTGTGCCTTTGATATGGCTGTCTTTTTTTCAACAGTAATGCTCCCGTTCACTTTGTGGTGTTACACATCGGCAGTACAACCGCCATAAGATGTGTTTTAACTTCGGCGCATGCGCAGTACACTCTGGCGCATGCGCGGAACGACGCACATGGCTCAGAGCCCGCGCATGCGCGTTGCGGCCGCAGCGCCGTGCGCATGTGTGCTCTCAGTTCATCACTCACGCGTCGCACTACAGGATGCTTAGCGCATGCGCTCTATAGCGCGGGCATCCTTTTAGCGAAGCGGACGCGCTAGCAAATAGAAACAGCTGCAGATAGTTACCAATCAAACAGGGTATAAATACACATGCGCGCTGCACGTCGGTACCTCCGTTCCTTCTCGGACGCCGGCATCGAGGTACCGACGGACAGGTAGGGTACTAAACCTTCAATTTGTCATTTCTAGAGGGCGAGTCATTCCAGTACTAGCACGAGAGCCCCTAAGGAGTGGCTCAACCTACCTTAAGCCTTTAGCCATTTGCCCAACACTGGGTTACTGATAGCGTCAGTGCCTATTCTAGTCAAATTTTTAGCGCTAAACACAGTCCTCCTAGGGGTGGCCTTGCCCTCCAACTTTGGTGAATTAATCCTTTGCAGAGTCTCTTAGTCATTTTTCTTGTATTTGGTTGAGTCTTTTTTCTGTTAAAAGCTAGGTTTTGTTAAAACTAATTTTGGAAATGGTAGCTATTATGGTTTTTAGTCCCTTTGCTATTTTTCAGAGGTACTTTCCTGTCCATTTCCCTCCTTAACTAGAGCGGGGCCTCCCTTTTTCCCGAGTGGGTTCCGGGTGAGGTGAGGCGTACTCCCACATAATGCTTGGTAAGTTACTACATCTATTCCCATTTATGTGATTTTTATACACTGATTGTAACATAGCTGTATAATTAGCGGGGAGAGATAATCTCCATCGCCCTGTTTGTGTGCCTAGCATCTTGTGCTTGTCTTCCTGAAATCTGTTGTGCACTATATGGTTTTTGATTCACGCTTATGTCTCTTCCTTAGGAGATACATAAAGTTCTGGACTTCCTACAGTATTCATCTGGGCTCAGAGGAACTGGTAGGACCAATCCAATGTACATCAGCGTGCATCACTATATTCTTTAATTTCTTTGATTTGCAGTCGCAGTTTCCTTAATGGTCCTGAAGAAAGCTAAGACCAATTGTCAGTATAGCTGAAACATGTCGACCTTCACTCACTTTGCCCACATATAGTTATTATTTCAAACTATTTTGGCAATATTTTTAATCTTGACCCAAGTGCCATACTGATTAAAATTAATTTTGGCCCTTGGAGTTAATTTTACCTTCACGTTTTTCACTTTAGTTTTTTTCGCACTGCACCCCATTAGCATCACCAGTGAAGCCCAGTGGTCTGTATTTACACCATGGTAATCCATCTCTGCACCATGACTAGGTGCACTGCTTGAGATTTGGATTGGTGACATCTCCCACATGACGACATTCCACCACATGGGTGGGCTGATGGGAATTTTCCTAACAGACCCGGGTTATCACTTCTAGTGCTACTAATGGTTTTGGGGCACTAGTTCAGTTGCGGCACACTTACAGGTTTCTGACCAGGCCACTCTTTGTTTATTGGCCATTTTAAACCTATCAGCCGGAAAATAATCTCTGACATCAATAATGTACCATTCTGCCAACGTAGCGGACATCTTTAAACATGTATTTATCCTCTATTTACAGAGTAATACATAGGCAATGGCGTAACAATTAAAGTGCAAAGTGCTCATTTTAAAAAACATTACAGACAACAAACATTTCATAATTACAGTGCAATTCATTGTTCTGTGCTACTTTCGGGGATATTTGATAAAAAATCACAACCCTCAGTCCTCTTATAGCCATACATGATCTCAATTGTTTTAACTTATCGGGGTGTATCCCCTCATATGCCTTCTTTTTATTTACGTCAGACTAGAAGGTCATTGTTAATTCCCCGTTCTTGTTGTGTAGCCCTGTATGGGCTAAAGTATCTCATTTTCATATTTCATTTTGAATGATGTCGGATAAGGTACATAACTGAAACCCCAGGGAGTTATTTACATATTAGGGATAATCTTACAGATATACAGGTTAACCATACACATGATCCCATGTGTATGTTTACAGGTGGACCCACAATTCTTCCTTGTTGTTAAGGCCCCAAGGTGTCATAGTTTTCAAGTCAATGATGTATTTTGACTCCAAAATTCTGAGTGCCTTCTCTCTGTTTCCCATCCCGTTCTAAGCGATTTACTTGATCAATGCAGTAAAAATTTAGCAGGTCTCTATTGCTCTGGTGACATTCCACAAAGTGTCGGGCAACCGGGTAAGATTTATCCTTATTCGCGATTGCTCGCATATGTTCAAGTATTCTGAGTTTTTTGGGGTTAATGGTGCTCCCTATGTATCTTCTTTTGCATGGGCACACTAGACAGTAAACGGTGTATTCTGAATTGCAATTTAATAGTTTATTGATTTTCCTATTGGGTCTTTCTTCACCTGATCTGCCTGGGTATTCTGTAGTTTTTTTACTCCCTTTGCAGGCTTTGCAGCGCAAACAGGGGAAAAAGCCTTTTACATTAGATCGACTAGTGGGCTGTGGCTCTTGAGAAAAATGGCTGCTTATAAGATGATTTACAAAAAGGGGGGTGGTGATGAACAGAGTGTCTGAGTTAAACAGACCACTCTTACCCAGTCCAAAGATCAGGGCTTGATCCATCACCGTTATTTACCTCACTGCCCCATCCCAGCTCAGAACCTGGCTATATGCAAATCAGTCTGTCCCTGGCCCAGTGCATCATGGGAATAGGGCAGACTAAACTACCGAGCCAATTCTTCACCAGAAAGGAGACAAGCTACCGGGGACCGGTTTCTGGCATTTCAGCCTTCTCGTTGCACCATCAGGATTCAAGCAAACCGGGCCGAAGACGGCTGTAATGCCAGAAACCGGTCCCCGGGAGCTTGTTTCCTTCCCAGTGTAAGAATTGGCTTTTGTAGTTTGGTTTGCCCTGTTCCCATCATGCACTGGGACAGGAACAGACTAATTTGCATACAGCCAGGTTCTGAAACTGGGATGGTGCAGTGAGCTAAAAAACGGTGTTGGATCTAGCCCTGATCTCTTGACTGGGTGAGAGCTTTCTGCTTAATTCAGAGACTCTGTCCCTCACCACCCCTTGTTGTAAATATTTTTGTCCACCCTAAGCGTGGAAGGGTATTCTCAGATGTGAGACCCTTGCTCATTGCACCATCAGGATTCAAGCAAACCGGGCCGAAGACGGCTGTAATGCCAGAAACCGGTCCCCGGGAGCTTGTTTCCTTCCCAGTGTAAGAATTGGCTTTTGTAGTTTGGTTTGCTCTGTTCCCATCATGCACTGGGACAGGAACAGACTAATTTGCATACAGCCAGGTTCTGAAACTGGGATGGTGCAGTGAGCTAAAAAACGGTGTTGGATCTAGCCCTGATCTCTTGACTGGGTGAGAGCTTTCTGCTTAATTCAGAGACTCTGTCCCTCACCACCCCTTGTTGTAAATATTTTTGTCCACCCTAAGTGTGGAAGGGTATTCTCAGATGTGAGACCCTTGCTCATTGCACCATCAGGATTCAAGCAAACCGGGCCGAAGACGGCTGTAATGCCAGAAACCGGTCCCCGGGAGCTTGTTTCCTTCCCAGTGTAAGAATTGGCTTTTGTAGTTTGGTTTGCCCTGTTCCCATCATGCACTGGGACAGGAACAGACTAATTTGCATACAGCCAGGTTCTGAAACTGGGATGGTGCAGTGAGCTAAAAAACGGTGTTGGATCTAGCCCTGATCTCTTGACTGGGTGAGAGCTTTCTGCTTAATTCAGAGACTCTGTCCCTCACCACCCCTTGTTGTAAATATTTTTGTCCACCCTAAGCGTGGAAGGGTATTCTCAGATGTGAGACCCTTGCTCATTGCACCATCAGGATTCAAGCAAACCGGGCCGAAGACCGCTGTAATGCCAGAAACCGGTCCCCGGGAGCTTGTTTCCTTCCCAGTGTAAGAATTGGCTTTTGTAGTTTGGTTTGCCCTGTTCCCATCATGCACTGGGACAGGAACAGACTAATTTGCATACAGCCAGGTTCTGAAACTGGGATGGTGCAGTGAGCTAAAAAACGGTGTTGGATCTAGCCCTGATCTCTTGACTGGGTGAGAGCTTTCTGCTTAATTCAGAGACTCTGTCCCTCACCACCCCTTGTTGTAAATATTTTTGTCCACCCTAAGCGTGGAAGGGTATTCTCAGATGTGAGACCCTTGCTCATTGCACCATCAGGATTCAAGCAAACCGGGCCGAAGACGGCTGTAATGCCAAAAACCGGTCCCCGGGAGCTTGTTTCCTTCCCAGTGTAAGAATTGGCTTTTGTAGTTTGGTTTGCCCTGTTCCCATCATGCACTGGGACAGGAACAGACTAATTTGCATACAGCCAGGTTCTGAAACTGGGATGGTGCAGTGAGCTAAAAAACGGTGTTGGATCTAGCCCTGATCTCTTGACTGGGTGAGAGCTTTCTGCTTAATTCAGAGACTCTGTCCCTCACCACCCCTTGTTGTAAATATTTTTGTCCACCCTAAGCGTGGAAGGGTATTCTCAGATGTGAGACCCTTGCTCATTGCACCATCAGGATTCAAGCAAACCGGGCCGAAGACGGCTGTAATGCCAGAAACCGGTCCCCGGGAGCTTGTTTCCTTCCCAGTGTAAGAATTGGCTTTTGTAGTTTGGTTTGCCCTGTTCCCATCATACACTGGCACAGGAACAGACTAATTTGCATACAGCCAGGTTCTGAAACTGGGATGGTGCAGTGAGCTAAAAAACGGTGTTGGATCTAGCCCTGATCTCTTGACTGGGTGAGAGCTTTCTGCTTAATTCAGAGACTCTGTCCCTCACCACCCCTTGTTGTAAATATTTTTGTCCACCCTAAGCGTGGAAGGGTATTCTCAGATGTGAGACCCTTGCTCATTGCACCATCAGGATTCAAGCAAACCGGGCCGAAGACGGCTGTAATGCCAGAAACCGGTCCCCGGGAGCTTGTTTCCTTCCCAGTGTAAGAATTGGCTTTTGTAGTTTGGTTTGCCCTGTTCCCATCATGCACTGGGACAGGAACAGACTAATTTGCATACAGCCAGGTTCTGAAACTGGGATGGTGCAGTGAGCTAAAAAACGGTGTTGGATCTAGCCCTGATCTCTTGACTGGGTGAGAGCTTTCTGCTTAATTCAGAGACTCTGTCCCTCACCACCCCTTGTTGTAAATATTTTTGTCCACCCTAAGCGTGGACGGGTATTCTCAGATGTGAGACCCTTGCTCATTGCACCATCAGGATTCAAGCAAACCGGGCCGAAGACGGCTGTAATGCCAGAAACCGGTCCCCGGGAGCTTGTTTCCTTCCCAGTGTAAGAATTGGCTTTTGTAGTTTGGTGTGCCCTGTTCCCATCATGCACTGGGACAGGAACAGACTAATTTGCATACAGCCAGGTTCTGAAACTGGGATGGTGCAGTGAGCTAAAAAACGGTGTTGGATCTAGCCCTGATCTCTTGACTGGGTGAGAGCTTTCTGCTTAATTCAGAGACTCTGTCCCTCACCACCCCTTGTTGTAAATATGCTTATAAGATGGTCAGACAGTGATTGACAGCACTGATACGTTATTAAGGGCTGCTTAGATAGATGTTTTTTAACACGCTGTCCGTTGTTAAAATATGCCAATTTTTCTTGAGAGTGGACCAGATCGCCTGATTTTATGTTGAATTTGGTGATCATTCTCACCTCCTCCTCCTCTTTAGGCACTATTTTGGGCACCAGGACATCCCTCCTATTGATCATAGATGCTTTGTTGGATGCCTGTTGCAATATGTTTTTGGAGTAGCCCCTGTTCAGGAACCTATCATTTGCCTCACTCCTGGCTTGTTGGAAATCGGTTTCTACTGAACAATTTCTTTTTAGGCGTAATAATTCGCCATAGGGGACATTTTTTATCAGACTCCTTGGGTGGTAACTCGCTGCATGTAGAACAGCGTTACCAGCCGTTGGTTTTCTGTAGAGTCTTGTTTGGAGGGTATTGTTGTTTATATAGACCTCCAAGTCCAAATAACAGATGCTGGTTGCACTTATAGTGCTTGTAAATTTCAGGTTCATGGTGTTATCATTCAGTTTGGAGATGTATTCCTCAGCCGAGGTACGATCTACACGGCAAATAATAAAAAGATCATCTATGTATCTGGTCCACATAAGGATGTTATCTGTCCATGGCTCATTAGTCTCGGCCCATGCTACGTGCTTCTCCCACCAGCCCACGAACAAGTTCGCGAAGCTGGGGGAGAAGCACAAGCCCATTGAAGTACCCCATATCTGTTTGTACAATTGACTTGAAAAAAGAAAGATGTTGTGGTATAGACAAAAGTGTATCATATTTATTATCATATTGCTGTGTGATTTATATTTTTCTGGTTTCTTATCTAAGAACCATTTGATTGTCATTAAGCCAGTCTCATGAGCTATTCAGGTATACAGATTTACCACATCCAATGTGATTAAAAGCATGTTTTCATCCCAACTGATATTCTCCATAATACAGAGAAAGTCCTGTGTGTCCCTCACGTATGACGGTAAATCTTTTACAATGGGAGCAAGATACCAGTCTATGAAACGAGATGTATTTTCCAAAAGACTCCCAATGGAGGATACAATTGGGCGTCCTGGTGGTCTTTTGGTGTGCTTGTGGATCTTGGGGCGATGATAAAAAGTGGGTAAGATCGGTGATTCACAATATAACAGTGCAAACTCATCAGCATTGAGCATGCCTTCCTCCTTCCATTCATTTACCATTCCATGGAAGTCACTGATACTCTTTGCATACTCAGTTCTTCAAATGATGGTGTAACAATCTTTGTCTTTTAATTGTCTATGTGCTTCTTGTTCGTAATGTTCTTTATTGAAAATCACAATGTTGCTGCCCTTATCAGAGGGCTTTATCTCCATGGTTTTATCCTCTTTTAATGATCTTATTGCTTATCACTCTTTTCTCGTAATGTTGGATGATTTCAAATCCATTTTTTCCCTTGACATTTTTTCCAAGTCCGCCAACACTGCTTCGCTAAAAACATCTATAGCATCATTGGGTGCCATGGGTAGTTTTTTTGATTTCTTCTTCATATTGCTTGGGTCTCGCATTTGTGGTATAGGTACATCATCTCCTTGTATGTTATTTGGTTCATTTTCTAAAACCTCTTGAGTTGGAGTTAATGAGAGATTTGCCAAAATCCTCGGATGTTCTTCTATGGTCTCTTCTTTCGTTGCCAGTGGTATTTTCCACTTTTCCACTGCCATCTTTTGTGGGTGAAGAAAAAAGATTTTTTTAAATTTAAGCTAAAATATATATATATTTATATATATATTCACAGAAAAAACCATAGGTTATAGACCATATATAGTTAGGAATTTGCATTTACAAAACCTTGAAAATTCACTGAAAAAACCATAGGTTATAGACCATATATAGTTAGGGATTAGCATTTACAAAACCTTATTTTACTCACACAAAACCATTGAAATTTCATATATAGTTAGTTGCGCTAACTATATATCGCGCACCCGCAATCCACTGCTGATGATGTCACATATTACATCATTCATGACATGGTCAGTGACATCACTGATGACATCACTGATGACATCTCAAATGACATCACTGATGACATCTCAAATGACATCACTGATGACATCACTGATGACATCTCATTTGACATTACTGATCACATCACTGATGATATCATTCATGTGATTATACGATGAACCTCTTCAGACTCTGATATAACCTTAGATACACTCAGTGTAAACAGACACTCACAGACTGTCACTCATCCATGGAGCTACTCACACACCTAGTCAGTCATGCAAAGAATCAATCACACCTCCATTTCCTCAACTATACAGTTATACACATCTTACTTATTCAAACATATACGAACACATATTTACTCTCTTATACAATCCCTGATACAAGTTCACAATGATCCATACAGCCACTCACACATTCACTGGCTCTTATGCACAGTTATTTATATATGTCAACTCTCACATGTACTGTGTTTTACATATGTACTTACTTTGACATGTAGCACTGAGATATCCATTCACTCACCAATACACTCATGCACACAGTCAACCGCCCATACAGCTGTTTCCACATGCTCTTTTGAACCCATACATCTAGTGAATCCACTGCTCACACATCTATGCACAGAGTCATACACCTCCCAGCCACCCACACACACACTCAGTGTCCCATACAAATACTTGGGCAACCAATCAATAACCCATATAGTTACTCATATAGCTACTGATCAACACATGCAGCAGTTTACAGAACAACAGACATAATGATGCACAAATTAAGACAGTTTAGTCACTAACTCATGCACTCAGTGAGACACATTTAATCACTCACTCATACAGTCAGTCATGCACCTACTAAATCCTTCATCCAGACACTTATACATCCACTCATTCTTCAATATGTAAGACATATTTTAACTTTACAGAAACATACAGTCACTGGATAATGTCATCAGTGATGTCATCAGTGATGTCACTGACCATGTCATGAATGATGTAATATGTGACATCATCAGCAGTGGATTGCGGGTGCGCGATATATAGTTAGCGCAACTAACTATATATGAAATTTCAATGGTTTTGTGTGAGTAAAATAAGGTTTTGTAAATGCTAATCCCTAACTATATATGGTCTATAACCTATGGTTTTTTCAGTGAATTTTCAAGGTTTTGTAAATGCAAATTCCTAACTATATATGGTCTATAACCTATGGTTTTTTTCTGTGAATTTCATTGGTTTTTTAAAAGCTAACATCTGTAGCTGTAAAATGTATTCTTCTTTAAATCCCAAAATATATTTTAGATGTTTATTGATAATTTTTTTTTAAATATTTTTTTTCTTCACTTCCGGTAAGCGAACCGGGAAGCTTTCCGTTAGCTCATCTTGATGCCGCGACCTAGTCCGCGAACCGGTAAACGTTTCATTAGCGGAACTGTGACGCGTCGCGGAAGCGCGACGTATCATTGTCGCGTAATGCGTCTTATGATGCGCCGCGTTAGCGCTCCCGGAAGTGCTCCGGACCGCGAACCGGAAACGATCCGGGACGCGGCACGCACCGCGTAACGTAAGCGGAACAGGTCATGTGACTTGTTTATCAAACTTTTCATTGGTTCATTTCACTTTTGGTTTCCAAATGATGTATGACTAGGTCATGTGACCTAAAAATAACACTTTTCATTGGTTCAGAACTTTTGCTTTTCCCAAATCATGAAAACCCCTCCTTCTTTCCTCACTCTGACTTTCATCTTGGTGAGAGAAAGACCATTTTCCAGTAGTTCAGCAATGGCTTCTATCCTTGCTTCAGCTGGTGGACCCCCACCACCACCTCAACCTCCTCATGAGAAGAGAGGACCACCATCACAATTCATCTCCAACAGAGAGGAGGAAGAGGAGGACCTAGAAGAAGAGGACACAGATGAACCACAGTTTATACAGGAGTTGCCCCGTGTTTCCCAAAGGAAAACAAGTTTCATATGGCAGTTTTTTTCAATCCCTCGAGGGGAGAAGAAGGTCAATGCGAAGTATGCCACCTGCCTCATTTGCAAAAAAAGATTATCTAGAGGCACTGATAAAAAATATAGTATGGGCAACTATACTATGCATCGCCATATGGCCAGGTGGCATCCATTAAACTACAGCCGGGCAGAATTAAGGGACCTGCAAGATAATCCCCCGACAACTCCTGTGGCCAGGTCAACGTCAACTATCTCTTTGACAGGAAGAGAGGCACAGGAAACTGTGCCAAACATACAGCAAAACTTCAAACACATGAAGTTTACCTGCATATATTGTGGTGCTCTGCTCTCATGTGGGAACATGAGCGTGAAATTAATCAACATGGTGTACGAAAACCACAAGTGCCCTAACCCACCCAAACAGTAATTTTTTTTTTGCTCCTGTTGAGCCCTTTTCAATGCCTGTTTTTTGTTCTTTCCCCTCCATGAAAAACACAAAAAAACATAAAACTGTTCTAAAAATACAAAAAAAACAAAAAATGTTCAGAAAAAATAAATAAATAAATAAAACAACAAAAACATTAAAAAAAAGTTCTTTTCAGAACTACCTCCCCTTTCAAATAAAATTGCTAGAATGTTTAGCACTCTGGCAAGCTCTATTTCTTTTGGTTCGCTTTCCGGTTCGCTGCCCGGTTCGCGAACTTGAAGCGAACCCAAAAAATATTTAAAAAAAAAAAAGAAGAGTTAGTATAAGGGAAGTAAACAGAGAGTAATGTTAAAAGAAAGACAGCTATAGGGAGTAAACCAGAGATACTGTTTAATAGATCTATTTATTAATTCAGGATGACGATAAGGTGTGATCTCTCCTGAGGTTTGTTTAAGGTGAGACCTACTCAGGGTTACAGATCAATTTTACACTTGTTTAAGAATACAGAGCAGATAATGCATGTGAAGGCCTACCAATGAAGTAAGTCATGTCCTCTTATTACATCATTCATGACATGGTCAGTGACATCATCAGCAGTGCATTGCGGGTAAAAAGAGTAGAAAACATTTACCTTATAATTCTTGTTAACTTTTTAAAATATTTTTTCATACTTTCAATCTGTAAAAGAGAGAACAAACATTTCCTAAAATATTAAAACATGTATTTAAAAATTAGAAAAGAAAAGGGAAAAGGTTCAAGAAGAAACAGTTTTTCAACAACTTTGACATTTACAGAAGCCTCTGCTTCTCTACGTCCCCTACACAATCCTAAAGATATATATTTTAAACAAACAGTTTCTTCATGCTGATGAACTGAGGCCTATTTTGGAACATGGTGCTTCTTTTGCACTGCTGATGTCTCACAATAGTGATGCAATAGCAGCGCAAAAAAGATGTAAAGCCATCATAAAATTGTGTCTAACATTTTAAATGATTGTTTCAGGATGCAAATAAGATGTGTGCTTTCAAGAGGTTTGTTTGAGGTGAGGCCTATTCAGTTTTAAAAAAAAAACAGTACCCAGAAGTGTAGCACTGTAAGCATTAACTTTGACACTTACAGAAGCCTCATAGCCTTCATAGGTGTGAGAATTGATTGTGGTCTAAAAGTTAAAACTGTGGGGGCGCAAAAATGCTGGACAATGGGCCCCCTCAGTGCCTGTGAATGGTCTCCTTGCAATTGAGGGAGCGTCTCCTTCTCCCTCCCCTATACCTCCTGACACCATCCATGGGAGGCCCAAGGAGGGGGCCCCCTGCAATAGACCTTAATTGCAGGTGACACCTTTCTTTGTGAAAAAAACACTATATAAATAACCAAACTGCCAATCTGTACTGAAACCCAACAATGCCGTGTCTGTACTGATATATTTTAAAAAAATTCATTTTTCAGAATTGAAAATGGAAGAACAACAAAACAACATGAAAACTGAAACAGAAGAAAAAATTGAGACACAAGATGACATGGATTTCTACGATGACACAATAAATAATGAACTTCTGCAATGCGTAGATGCAGTTGATTTTCTACTAAAAAATGAAGAAAAAAATGATCACGATTTTTTAGATTTTCTTTTAAATTTTGAAAAACAAAATGAAAAATAAATTTTAATTTCTTAATTCAAAAATTGTTTGACACATTATTTATTTTTATATGTTTATTGAATGTTAAAAGTTTAATGAATTATGACACACAATCAAAATAAAAAATAAAAATTTAAAATAAACAAAACAAAAAAAAAACAACAAAAACAACAAATAATTAACATACAGTATTAGAAAAGTCTATCATTCTTTTATCCTTATAGTACGCTGCCCAGAACGCTTTCCGGTTCGCGAACTTGGCGCTTACCACGCAAAAAAAAAAAATATTTTTTTTTGACCCTCCTGGGCCCTTTTAAAACCTCCACATAAAACCTAGGGGGTCAACAAGGATCTTCTATGCCCCCTTATGGTAATTTCCCCCTTTGTTTTGGCCTCCTCTTGTCTCTCGTTCCTACCGAGAGACAAGATGGCGGCCACTCCGGACTGTTTAGAATGTTGACAGACACCGGAGAGCCAATCAGCTTCGCTTCGCAAAGTTCCGATACGCGAAAAGTTCGCGAACCGGAGCGCAGCCCGGAGCGCTGTTACAGATATATATCTTGTTTTAAACGTTAATTTCTCAAAATCCACTGAAGCACATATATTGAGACCTAGCAAAGGCACATCAGGCTAACAGTCCCTACAATTTTGCCAAGTTTGGTGGAAATCCATTCAGCCGTTCGGGCTAAAAGTGAGGCCAACCGCCCTATGGAAATTAACATGGGAAAAACACGTTTTGGGACCCCCCTTTTATCTCAGCCCCCCCTTGCCGAACACCCCCCAAATTTCCAGGAGCTGCTCAGAAACAAAATGTGCCATTTTCCAGAAAATTTCAGCCAATTCCGTCCACAAACGCCAAAGTTATTAGACATAGAATTTTCAGAAATCCCATAGGGAAAAAATCCTAACTATATATACCTACTGGCGACCGCCAGTAGGTAATATATATATATATATATATATATATATATATATATATATATATATATATATATATATATATATATATATATATATTAATTATATATATATATTCATCCAAGACTGCCTCTAATTCAAGGACGCTACTCCATAGGAAAGAGATTTACAAAACCTTTATTTTCTCAAGATGCAAATCACGGCTGCCTTTTCTGTTCCCCAACACGTTTCGGAGTCTCAAACTCCTTCCTCATGGGGCAGCAGATGACAAAGAAGCCGGAAATGGCCACACCTTTATTTGCTCCATGCTGCATGTCTTCTCCAATGAATCATGCTGGAAGATGTAGTCCCAATTCTCCCCAAAGGTCGGGTCCGTCTTTGTCAAAAATAAAGTTCAATTTCTGCATGTTTTTTTACAGCCCTCCAGTGGGCCCCAGACGTGATGTGCAGCTTGCCAGTGTTTAATCCTTCCTGTGCCGCTTTGCGATTGTGTGATCACAACCATGCAGTCCTACCACCACATTTCAAGTAGGTGGTGCATCCTCCGCAGCTGAGGCCGCCGCAATTGTATTCATCCAAGACTGCCTCTAATTCAAGGACGCTACTCCATAGGAAAGAGATTTACAAAACCTTTATTTTCTCAAGCTGCAAATCACGTCTGCCTTTTCAGTTCCCCAACGCGTTTCGGAGTCTCAAACTCCTTCCTCATGGGGCAGCAGATGACAAAGAAACCGGAAATGGCCACACCTTTATTTGTCCCATGCTGCATGTCTTCTCCAATGAATCATGCTGGGAGATGTAGTCCCAATTCTCCCCGAAGGTCGGGTCCGTCTTTGCCAAAAATAAAGTTCAATTTCTGCATGTTTTTTTACAGCCCTCCAGTGGGCCCCAGACGTGATGTGCAGCTTGCCAGTGTTTAATCCTTCCTGCGCCGCTTTGCGATTGTGTGATCACAACCATGCAGTCCTACCACCACATTTCAAGTAGGTGGTGCATCCTCCGGGGCTGAGGCCGCCGCGATTGTATTCATCCAAGACTGCCTCTAATTCAAGGACGCTACTCCATAGGAAAGAGATTTACAAAACCTTTATTTTCTCAAGCTGCAAATCACGTCTGCCTTTTCAGTTCCCCAACGCGTTTCGGAGTCTCAAACTCCTTCCTCATGGGGCAGCAGATGACAAAGAAACCGGAAATGGCCACACCTTTATTTGTCCCATGCTGCATGTCTTCTCCAATGAATCATGCTGGGAGATGTAGTCCCAATTCTCCCCGAAGGTCGGGTCCGTCTTTGCCAAAGATATAGTTCAATTTCTGCATGTTTTTTTACAGCCCTCCAGTGGGCCCCAGACGTGATGTGCAGCTTGCCAGTGTTTAATCCTTCCTGCACCGCTTTGCGATTGTGTGATCACAACCATGCAGTCCTACCACCACATTTCAAGTAGGTGGTGCATCCTCCGCGGCTGAGGCCGCCGCAATTGTATTCATCCAAGACTGCCTCTAATTCAAGGACGCTACTCCGTAGGAAAGAGATTTACAAAACCTTTATTTTCTCAAGCTGCAAATCACGGCTGCCTTTTCAGTTCCCCAACGCGTTTCGGAGTCTCAAACTCCTTCCTCATGGGGCAGCAGATGACAAAGAAACCGGAAATGGCCACACCTTTATTTGTCCCATGCTGCATGTCTTCTCCAATGAATCATGCTGGGAGATGTTGTCCCAATTCTCCCCGAAGGTCGGGTCCGTCTTTGCCAAAAATAAAGTTCAATTTCTGCATGTTTTTCAGCATGATTCATTGGAGAAGACATGCAGCATGGGACAAATAAAGGTGTGGCCATTTCCGGTTTCTTTGTCATCTGCTGCCCCATGAGGAAGGATTGTTTATAATTGTAAATTTCGCGTTAATATGGTACCACATATGTTCATATTTTCGTTGTATATGTTTTATGATCACAGCACATGTATATGACCTATATCTGGGGCAAATATAAGCATTATTGTTATGTGACTATGGTCAATCTCATACTACAAGATGGCCGCCACCTTTACATGTGATGTCATTATGTGCACTAATGGGTGTTGTTTAAATGAAGGTATCGCAAACCACGAGACGAGCGTAACCAAGCCGTAATGGCGAAACGCGTCGTGGAACTTTTTTCATCTGCCGAATAAACCTTTGCACACTGCAGCTCTGGGTGTCCCGTTTCTCATCAATAATTTTGGTGTGTTGTGGAGCGAATATATATATATATATATATATATATATATATATATATATATATATATATATATATATATATTACCTACTGGCGGTCGCCAGTAGGTATATATAGTTAGGATTTTTTCTCTATGGGATTTTTGAAAATTCTATATCTAATAACTTTGGCGTTTGTGGACGGAATTGGCTGAAATTTTCAGGAAAATGGAACATTTTGTTTCTGAGCAGCCCCTGACAATTTGGGGGGGTTTCATCAAGGGGGGGCCGAGAAAAAAGGGGGGTTCAAAACGCATTTTTCCCATGTTAATTTCCATAGGGCGGTTGGCCTCACTTTTAGCTCGAACGGCTGAATGGATTTGCACGAAACTTGGCAAAATTGTAGGGACTGTTAGCCCGATGTGCCTTTGCTAGGTCTCACTATATGTGCTCCAGTGGATTTTGAGTAATTTAGGTTCAAAAAAAGATATATATCTGGGCGGAGCCTAACCACACATCTGATCTGATTGGCTGTCAGCACTTCATCCAAGAAGTGTTGGCAGCCATCTTGGGACCAATATACATGATAGCACCTCATTAAAAAGCATTGTAGTTAATAGAGGGTTTTAGGACTTTAGTTACATTATAAATCATTTGTTGATGGTACCATACTCGTTTTAGGAATTGTGGTGGGTTCTAAGGTGATTTTACCATGTGAAAAAACCTTCTGCTGTGATATCATGAATATTGTTTGAAAGAAAACTAATATCTCATGATTTTCCCACAGTGGTTTGGAAGGGGATCTATAAGCTAAACTGAAAGCATATTTTCTGTAAATTCACATTATCTTTCTCAGTCATGTGAAAATGAAGTCTGACATTCTCAGTAAAACATGTACATCCAACAAGGACAGAGACTGTCAGTTGATTCCTTTGTGTTCTACTGCAGCCTCCTAGAGTGTTCTAAAGAACAACTAGAGCGCTAACAGTCCTACTTATTACAAAGGTATGGCACACCTGAAGCCATCTTGATTGGAATAAAGTGGTAACTCTTAAAACATTTAATTTAAAAAGAAACAACATGAGGGGGTATATTTTGCCATAGAAAGTATGATTAGTGCTGCAGAATGAAAAATTAGGGCACATTTTGAGTGACTTCTCAAATCCTTTTCTATTTCATTAAAACATTCTGACATGCAGTCTCCCAAAAGGGCCACCAGAGACAAAAGAGCCCAAATGTAGCCCAAATATCACCCAGATGTAGCCCAAGTATAGCCCAATGGCAGAATGTCCCAGAGTGTTCTAAAGAACAACTAGAGCGCTAACAGTCCTACTTATTACAAAGGTATGGCACACCTGAAGCCATCTTGATTGGAATAAAGTGGTAACTCTTAAAACATTTAATTTAAAAAGAAACAACATGAGGGGGTATATTTTGCCATAGAAAGTATGATTAGTGCTGCAGAATGAAAAATTAGGGCACATTTTGAGTGACTTCTCAAATCCTTTTCTATTTCATTAAAACATTCTGACATGCAGTCTCCCAAAATGGCCACCAGAGACAAAAGAGCCCAAATGTAGCCCAAATATCACCCAGATGTAGCCCAAGTATAGCCCAATGACAGAATGTCCCAGAGTGTTCTAAAGAACAACTAGAGCGCTAACAGTCCTACTTATTACAAAGGTATAGCACACCTGGAGCCATCGTGATGGGAATAAAGTGGTAACTCTTAAAACATTTAATTTAAAAAGGAACAAAATGAGGGGGTATATTATGCAATAGAAGGTATTATTAGTGCTGCAGAAAGAAAAATTAAGGCACATTTTGGGTGACTTTTCAAATCTTCTTCTATTTCATTAAAAATTTCTGACATGCAGTCTCCCAAAATGGCCACCAGAGACAAAAGAGCCCAAATGTAGCCCAAATATCACCCAGATGTAGCCCAAGTATAGCCCAATGACAGAATGTCCCAGAGTGTTCTAAAGAACAACTAGAGCGCTAACAGTCCTACTTATTACAAAAGTATGGCACACCTGAAGCCATCTTGATTGGAATAAAGTGGTAACTCTTAAAACATTTAATTTAAAAAGGAACAAAATGATGGGGTATATTTTGCCATATGAATTATGATTAGTGCTGCAGAAAGAAAAATTAGGGCACATTTTGAGTGACTTCTCAAACCCTCTTCAATTTCATTAAAAAATTCTCTGTCAGCGCTCTGTGGACTCGCGCTTACCTGCCGCCTGTTGCCCTGAAGGAAGGAGCTCGCCTCACCCGCTCCGCGGGTGCCACTGCGTTGCAGCACGCACTCTGCCAGTTGTTGTGGGGGCACTTTGCACCGGACGGAGGGACCAGCAAGACTACAGGGCTGCGAGCGTGCAGGGACTACCTAGCCCAGGTGTCCCTGCGAGACCGAGTCCACCTTCCGGTCCGCTCTCCCTGTAGCCCCGCCCCCTGTCAACCGGTGTGCTGTTAAAACACCAGCAGCAGTTTCTGACCCCTGGGACACTTTCTCTGTCAGCGCTCTGTGGACTCGCGCTTACCTGCCGCCTGTTGCCCTGAAGGAAGGAGCTCGCCTCACCCGCTCCGCGGGTGCCACTGCGTTGCAGCACGCACTCTGCCAGTTGTTGTGGGGGCACTTTGCACCGGACGGAGGGACCAGCACGACTACAGGGCTGCGAGCGTGCAGGAACTACCTAGCCCAGGTGTCCCTGCGAGACCGAGTCCACCTTCCGGTCCGCTCTCCCTGTAGCCCCGCCCCCTGTCAACCGGTGTGCTGTTAAAACACCAGCAGCAGTTTCTGACCCCTGGGACACTTTCTCTGTCAGCGCTCTGTGGACTCGCGCTTACCTGCCGCCTGTTGCCCTGAAGGAAGGAGCTCGCCTCACCCGCTCCGCGGGTGCCACTGCGTTGCAGCACGCACTCTGCCAGTTGTTGTGGGGGCACTTTGCACCGGACGGAGGGACCAGCAAGACTACAGGGCTGCGAGCGTGCAGGGACTACCTAGCCCAGGTGTCCCTGCGAGACCGAGTCCACCTTCCGGTCCGCTCTCCCTGTAGCCCCGCCCTCCGCCCTTCCTTAATTTCTTCATTGCTATAAACAGTGTTTGTCTCCCGCAGCGCGGGACGCAGCGCCGGGGCGAAGACAGGGCAAAGACCGGGCCGTTTGAGGCCGTTCGAGGTCTGAGCGGTCTGGTCTGGGCCCCTCCTCTTACGCCCTTCTCCTGCATCCTGGGATTTGTGTTTGTCTATTCTTGTTGCCCTGGTCGCTAGCCATAGTCAGTCTACATGTGTACCCGCGTTACACGTAATAGGGCGGCCAAGGGAGGGTTGGTCCACAATGGGCCTATGGACGATTTCATCACACGGACAAGCAAGGCGATAGATCACGAAATCAACAAACTGCAAACTAGAGTGTCCCTTGATTTGGAAGCGGCTAGGAAGCTGTCACTCGAATTTGCTTCCCACAAGAAATCCTCCCTTGGACACATAGCTTCTGTTACTTCTCCCAATCGTACTTGCAATCAGGAGGGTGTTGTAACGTTGGTTGATGTTCACGATATTCCTGCTTTGTCCATCCCCCCCACATCTCTAGGCCCACCTGCTCTGCCTGACGGCTTGCCCATTGTTGTGGGTAGCCCTCCCGTTCCCCCCATCTCTACCTTACAATCCTTTGATACCTCTTTGGCTTCCACTTCATACGGTGGCCTCAATAGCATCCCGGTGAATTTTAACAAGAGAAAGCGTTCCCCCAGTCCAACCTCCCCACGGAAAAAAATGACAACGCAGGGGGGTAACTTGTCCATCGTTGATAACACAATAGCTGATGGCAGCCCCGATACGTCTTACTCTTCCCCACTGGCTCCTTGTGGCGAAAATAATGTGGGGAAAGCCCCTGTAGATTCTGGAAGCACCTTACCAACTGTGAGAATAGATCCGGGTTGGAATAACCAAGAAGGGAGGGAGAGGGAATTTATAGGAGTGGTTTGGGATTCTCTAAAAAATCTTCTATCTCCCCTGGATTTAAGGCTTTCTCGAATAGAGAACAACCTCCTCGAGATGGAGAAAAGCATCATTGCCTTGGCCACTCTTGGCCTGAGAGGCCTTGAACGCCAGGGTTTGATAGACAGCAATATGGTCCCCCAGGTTCCTACCCCACCTCCCACAGTCATTCCTGGTTTGCCTCCTAATCCTATCGTGCCTTGTCCTACCCAGCCTATTCCCAAACCCCGCACCAGGAGTCTTATTACTGTAAATCCGCCCCCTCAGCCCAGGGCTAATACCTCAAATGCTCCAACAACACAATCACATATTACCACCACGTCAGCTGCCCCGAGAGCACAGAATTCCGTTAGCTCTAGATCCCGACCTGCCCAGGCCCCCCAGAATAAACCTCCTACTCATTCTTTTGGGGGTCCTCATACCAGGAGTAATTTTCGAGGAGGTTACATCGATCTTCCTCCTGAAGCTAATGATTATGTGGTGGTTTTGACGGGCGTCCCGGAATTAGAGATTGGCCACTACGAACACCAGCATTCCCTACACAACAAAGTCATGCATTGGCTCAATACTTATAGACCTATCCCCAATGGTAGGAGGAGCAGAGTCTTAATGGTACGTAGAGTTCCGTGGGTGGGAACCACAAGGAAATCGACCCCCGGTGACTGTATAGTTGTAACCTTTGATGATGTCTATACGGCCAAATACATCTATTCTAGTGGGAATCAAGATTGGGGCTCCTCTATTGCCCCGAGGTCTCTGTCATTCTTTTATCCCCCCCGTGCTGCATGCCCGCAGGGGGGTAATTGGTCTACGGTCGCCCAACAGCCCAGTTGGGGGTACCCTCCCAAGGTGCATAATCCAAACAGTGGTTGGCTTGGTATTGCAACTTCAAATAGGTTTGGCAGCCTCGAGGATGTCGACTGACTCCTAACGCCCCCAGTAACAGCACTACTAATCAAATCCAATAGCCTTACACTGGAGGCGGGGAGATCCTCTCTGGCGAATACCCTGGGCGTGACTAGTACTGCCCCTCCGATCCAGTCTTTAACCCAGGTCTCTCTTGTACAGGATCTGGTGCACCTTCCCACAGCTGACTGCTCTTCTAATATTCCCTTAGTTTTAGGTATGATATCCCCCGATTCCTCGCCATCTGCAGCTCCTTTCCAGTCTTTCCGGGATGATGACATCCATGCCGCTTTTCCAGTTTCTGAGCCCCAGTCTGGCGAGATCTCGGCAGGTATTTCCCAGCTTAAGATTCTAAGCTGGAATGTGGCAGGGCTTGCCCGGAATTTCGACAAACCAGACTGGATCTCTTTCATGGAGCCTTTTGGGATCTGCCTCCTACAAGAAACCTGGAGCCTGGAGCCTGTGCACAGGGTCGGCTTTATGACCTACTCTGTGCCGGCCTCCAGGTCCAAAAGCAGTAAAGGCCGTCCTTCTGGTGGCCTTCTTATCTGGGTCAGTATATCGTTGGGGCTCACTGTAAAACATATAAATACCCCATCCCCAGATCTTCTGAGACTTACTATTCAATGCCCGGGGGGCAAGACTCTAGAGCTTTTTAATCTGTATCTCAGGGGGGCCAGGGCGGGGAACTCTTGCCCCTTGTCTTTAACTGGAGTTGAAGAGGAGCTCACTGGCTGCAATAATGACTCCTTCATTGTTTTGGCAGGGGATTTTAATTGTTGTTTTGAGCCTCTGGCCAGTGATGACATTTTGGATACATGGGAGGATGACGTCAAGAGAGGTATTCCCTTGCTTGCTCTTGACCCCATTAAGAAATGGACACAGAATGCCATTGATATTAACGCACTCTGCTTGGAACATGCCCTCAGAGCCACTAATGGCCGTTATAAGTCAGATACTGGGGGTGTGCACACATTCAACAGGGTTGGTCACACCTCCAGAATTGATTACGTATTGTTAAACTACAACCTGTGGGAATATGTCCTTGATATGGTCGTCCATCAAACCACGGATAGTGACCACAATCCCTTGGTCCTATCGCTTGCTCACCCGTGGGAGACAGGGGCTTCAGCATTACCTCGGCTATCTTGGAAATCATCCCATGAAGTTGTTCCATCTAACTGCGGGAGGCGATTGAAATGGGCTAAGGTTGCTTCTGACGATGCAAGAATGGCTCAAGTAAAGACCATAATGATGGAAGCAAAGTGTGTCGTAGGCACGTTGGATCCCGACACCCCCATTCTTGTGCCATTTGTGGAGACCATTGTATCACTTAGCAATCTTTTTTTGGTTCCTCAGGGGAGGGGTGGGTCCAAGCGGAGAAACGAGACTAGGGGCAGAGATCAATGGTACTCCCCCGCTTGCCGTCAAGCAAAAAGTGAGCTTATCCTGGCGGTCAGCACTAAAGACCCGGCTTTGATCTCATTAGCTAGGAAAAACTACAAAAAGACCCAAGCTGTGGCAAAGGACACGCACGAAACTAATTTCTGGAGCGATTTAATGGAGGCTGGCTCCAGAAAGGATTCAAGGGCTTTCTGGGCTCTGATTAGAGGCAGGGACAGGCCTGTTGATTCCCTGTTAACATGTAACATCACAGGGGAAGTCTGGTTGGCCCATTTTTCTAAACTCTACTCTAACTCCTTGGGGGTCTTGGGTCCAAGTAGGGGTTCTAGTTATATAGTGCCAGATAATAGCCCTCACCTCGGCCTCACTTTTTCATCTAGGGAGGTGGAAATAGCAATAAGGTGTATCGTCCCTAATAAGGCGGCAGGCCCAGATGGAGTCCCCGGTGACTTGCTTCGAAGCAACGCAGAGGTGTGGAGCTTATATATTGCTAAACTCCTGAATGAGGCACTGGAGGGTGGTGGTTTCCCGGATTCTTGGAGGGGTGCGGAAGTCGTCCCCATTTTCAAAAAAGGCTGCAGGGACGACCCTGCCAACTACCGACCCATAAGTCTGCTTGATTCCACCCAGAAGGTAGCAGGGAAGGTAGTTTTGGGTAGGATTCTGCAGTGGGCCGAGGAAATGCAGGTTTTGTCTGACTTTCAGGCCGGTTTCAGATCCGGAACCGGTACGATTGAGCAGACATTCCGTTTCCTAATGCTTTATTGGAAAGTGGTTAAGCTAGGCAAGGGCAGTCTGTATCTCGCCTTCATCGATCTACGGACTGCCTTTGACCTAGTTCCACGTAACCAACTGTGGGCTGTACTTGAGGGTATGGGTATGCCCGCGTATTTGTTGGCCTTAACCATCAAATTCCATGAAAGCAACTTTGCCCAAATCAGATGGGGTCTGCAGGCCCAAAAAACCTCTCGGATTCCTGTTGACAGGGGTGTCCGCCAGGGGTGCGTGCTAGCTCCCACTCTGTTTTCTCTATACCTAAACGGAGTGGTAGAGCACCTTCTCCAACAACCTGCAGATGCTCCCTCCCTGGCGGGCAGGAAGATACCAACGCTCCTGTTCGCAGACGATACCCTGCTGATTTCGAAATCCCCGACGGGCCTCCAAACCCTGCTAACGAGGTTCCAGGGCTTTTGTGACGCAAGGGGCTTGGCTATCAACATCAGCAAAACCAAGTTCCTTGTGCTGAATCCCCCCAGGAAGACAGTCCACCCGCCATCTTTAGACTCAGTTCCACTAGAAAGGGTTAGGGAATTTGATTACCTAGGAATCAGACTCTGTGATTCCATGAGTTGGAAGGCGCACCACCAAAAAATCATCTTGACACATAGGAGGGTTACGGGCGCCCTCCTAAAAGAACATCGCGCCTCATCCCTGAAACCCATTGGGGTGATACTTGATATCTACAAGGCAAAAGCTGTGAGTGCGGCATTGTATGGGGCTGAGTTGTGGGGTACCCAGAAATTTGATACTCTATCCCATCTGGAGAACAAGTTCCACAAAGATCTAATGAGGCTCCCCCACAGCTCTCCCACTCTACCTCTACTACTTGATACAGGAACACGATCCATAGCCGATCAGGCCAAGTTACGTCCCCTCCTTCTGTGGGCCCGTATATGGAATGTTCCTGAACTTTCAAGTTATGCGGATGCACTAAGCGAACTTCTCTCAACCCCGGGTTGGTATAAGATCGGTTGGCTCCTGGGAATAAAGCGCCTTCTTTGCGATTTAGGCCTGGATGACGCTTGGGCCAATAGATCTTCACCACCTAAACAGCTGTTAAAGAAAATATTCTGGATGTGGGTGGATAATGAGAGAGCGACTCATTCGAATCTGTGCAGATCCGCTGAGGAGTTTGTGGCTATCAAATGCCGTCCTTTCAGAGAACCCTACCTTGATGTGATTTTGAATCCAGTAGATAGGGCGTTGTACTTTAAATTTAGGGTTGGGGTTTTGCCTTTAGGCACAAGGACAGCTAAATGGAAACCACCTTGGCAAACCATAGAAACTTGCCCTTTCTGTGCGACCAGGGATGAATCCATTCCCCATTTGATGTTCGAATGCCCAGCCTATGCTGCTCCTCGCCGCAGATGGTTGAAACCGCTCTGCACGAGGCTGGGCACTCGGTCACACTCGGAGGCCCTACAGCTGTTAAGATCAGACCCTCACCCACTGCTTGCTTGTGGCCTGGCAAAATTCTTGGGGTGGGCTTGGAGGATAAGAACCGCGAGGAGAATGATCCTCCAGTAAGGGTGCCAACCTACACTCTATTGGCCCGGCTATTTATTGCTGTGTCCCTTTTCCTTTATTCTTTCCAAAGATGATAATTATGTGTTTGTATAAATGCTTTTAGAATGGATGTTACCTACTATGTTGTATATTTTACATTGTCCTTTTGAGATTTGCCAGTTTTGATGGCCAAATTGTATAACTCCTTTTATGTTCACATTGATTTTTATTGTAATGCTTTTATGAAATGAAATATTTCGAAATAAAGCTATACAACAACAACATTAAAAAATTCTGACATACAGTCTCCCAAGATGGCCACCAGAGACAAAAGAGCCTAAATGTAGCCCAAATATCACCCAGATGTACCCCAAGTATAGCCCAATGACAGAATGTCCCAGAGTGTTCTAAAGAACAACTAGAGCGCTAACAGTCTTACTTATGACAAAAGTATGGCACACCAGAAGCCATCTTGATTGGAATGAAGTGGTAAGTCTGAAAACACTCAATTTAAAAAGGAACAACATGAGGGGGTTAATTTTGCCATAGAAAGTATGATTAGTGCTTCAGAAAGAAAAATTAGGGATCATTTTGAGTGACTTCTCAAATCCTCTTCTATTTCATTAAAAAAATTCTGACATGCAGACTGAAACATGCACTTTGATTACCAGCAGCAGACGTCCCTGGTGAGCAGTAGCTTTACTACAGTGATCTAATGTGCAACTAGAGTGCTAACATTCAGAATTTATGGCAAATGTGTGACACATCTGAATGCCTTCTTGATGGAACCAAAGTAAACAAGCATTGAAAATGCAATAGATCTCGCCCTCGTTTAAGTTAAAGCCATTCTGTTTGTAATGAGGTGGCTTTTTAGCTTTGCTTTTATTAGTGTTTTTTCAACTTTCATGTAAATAACATGCATCTGTATGCATATAAGTATATGTATGCATGCATTTATGTTTGTATTTATATAGATATACAGATGATATATGTTTATATATGTATGTATATATATATATATATATTCACTGAAAAAACCATAGGTTATAGACCATATATAGTTAGGAATTAGCATTTACAAAACCTTGAAAATTCACTGAAAAAACCATAGGTTATAGACCATATATAGTTAGGAATTAGCATTTACAAAACCTTGAAAATTCACTGAAAAAACCATAGGTTATAGACCATATATAGTTAGGAATTCGCATTTACAAAACCTTATTTTACTCACACAAAACCATTGAAATTCCATATATAGTTAGTTGCACTAACTATATATCGCGCACCCGCAATCCACTGCTGATGATGTCACATATTACATCATTCATGACATGGTCAGTGACATCACTGATGACATCACTGATGACATCTCAAATGACATCACTGATGACATCACTGATGACAACATCCAGTGACTGTATGTTTCTGTAAAGTTAAAATATGTCTTACATATTGAAGAATGAGTGGATGTATAAGTGTCTGGATGAAGGATTTAGTAGGTGCATGACTGACTGTATGAGTGAGTGACTAAATGTGTCTCACTGAGTGCATGGGTTAGTGACTAAACTGTCTTAATTTGTGCATCATTATGTCTGTTGTTCTGTAAACTGTTGCATGTGTTGATAAGTAGCTATATGAGTAACTATATGGGTTATTGATTGGTTGCCCAAGTATTTGTATGGGAGACTGAGTGTGTGTGTGGGTGGCTTTGAGGTGTATGACTCTGTGCATAGATGTGTGAGCAGTTGATTCACTAGATGTATGGTTTCAAAAGTGCATGTGGAAACAGCTGTATGGGCGGTTGACTGTGTGCATGAGTGTATCGGTGAGTGAATGGATATCTCAGTGCTACATGTCAAAGTAAGTACATATGTAAAACACAGTACATGTGAGAGTTGACATATATAAATAACTGTGCATAAGAGCCAGTGAATGTGTGAGTGGCTGTATGGATCATTGTGAACTTGTATCAGGGATTGTATAAGAGAGTAAATATGTGTTAGTATATGTTTGAATAAGTAAAGTTTGTATAACTGTATAGTTGAGGAAATTGAGGTGTGATTGATTCTTTGCATGACTGACTAGGTGTGTGAGTAACTCCATGGATGAGTGACAGTCTGTGAGTGTCTGTTTACACTGATTGTATCTAAGGTTATATTAGAGTCTGAAGAGGTTCATCGTATTATCACATGAATGATATCATCAGTGATGTGATCAGTAATGTCAAATGAGATGTCATCAGTGATGTCATCAGTGATGTCATTTGAGATGTCCTCAGTGATGTCATTTGAGATGTCATCAGTGATGTCATCAGTGATGTCACTGACCATGTCATGAATGATGTAATATGTGACATCATCAGCAGTGGATTGCGGGTGCGCGATATATAGTTAGTGCAACTAACTATATATGGAATTTCAATGGTTTTGTGTGAGTAAAATAAGGTTTTGTAAATGCGAATTCCTAACTATATATGGTCTATAACCTATGGTTTTTTCAGTGAAAATATATATATATATGTATATATATATATATATATATGTCCTAACGACTAGTAGAGATCGATTTATATTATCATGGTGTGTGACCAGGTAAGTAACCTAACAGTGTCTGGTCTACTGTTATTAGGGAAGTAATTTGCTCATGAGAAGGTGTTAGCTTCTTTTTTTAAAGCTGAAGTGGACGTGATTCTTCTAATACTCAGGGGGAGCTAGTTCCAAATTCTTGATGCCGCACCAGAAAATGCTCTGCCATAAGTTATTTTCTTTCGGAAGAGGGCAGGTCTTAGTAAGAGATATCCATTTCTCCGAGAGACTCTGCTGCCTCCTGATAATGTGATTTTCTGGCTAGGTATAGTGGTGTTTTATAATTAATCGCTTTGTGAGTGGTACATGCCAACTTTAGGTGGATTCTTGCTTCAAAAGGTAGTGAATTAAGTGCTTTCAGATGAGGGGTGATGTGGTCAAATTTGTTGGAGCCTGTTATAAGTCTTGTGGCCGCATTGAGACATGCTTTTAGCGGGTCCTGATAGAGTTGTGCACCATACTCGATCCTCGAGATGACTAGTGCCTGGACTGCCAATTTGAGGTCTGAAGTAGCTAAGAAAAGATTTCCGTTCACTAAGATAGCTTAAATGCAAGCAGGCAATTTTTGCCATTGTTTTAATGTTGGTTTGCATGTCAGCTTCTTATCTAGCACAATTCCTTGAGACTTGGTTGAGTCTACTAGACTCTGAGTACAGTTTAGTGCAGTGATCCGCTTGGTCAATTCCATTATACTCATAGCGCTTTTCTGGGGGGAAAGCTTGAGATGATTATTAGTTAGCCAATAAACGGTCCTCTTTAAAGCCTGGTTCAAGATGATGATCTCTTCCACCGATGTAATCCTGATATATATATAGCTGTGTATCGTCTGCATACATGTGGAAGGACATGTTTGCCTGCTGTAATTAATTAATAATTATGAACTTCCAGGGGAACTGTGGAGAAATATGTATCACTTTCACTTTTCCTATATAATACATTGGTTTAGCAAACTCTCTGAGGGTACGATGCAGGCTTGGGTTTTTTTAATGTACAAAATTGCCCCAACTTCAAGGGCTCAAGGGGTAATCTTGTCAAATCATTTATACAAGCCCAACCTATTTTCACCTGTATTAGAAGGGTTCTGCTGTACACTGTTTGTTTTTGCATTTCAACAGCTATCTGCACTTTCCGCCTCATGATCTGTAAAAACACCCACATAAGAATACCTATTAGAAAATGTCTTTGATGGTGAGACAATAAGGTTAGCAACTGTCTCAGAACCACAGTGTTCTAAATATCTGTACCGTGATGTAATTCAATCGTTTCCTCAAGGCGCCATGTTAATCCTGGGAGATCCTTGGTGCAGTGCGGACAGATTTGCCTTAGAAACATCTTTAACAAACAGAACATGTCATAATTGATTGAATCATTAAAAAAATATTCTAGACATGTGTTGTTTCACCATATAATAGATTTTGAAAGTTGCTGGATTCTTATCGAACTTTGTTGCCGAAAGTGCTAATTAAGACATGGGCTTTGAACCTGCGCTAAACAGTTCAGGTGTTTAACCACAGGGGATGTGCTAGATCTTTAACCCAACATTACAGAAATGCTCTAAGCATATTATAAATAACTCCTACTCAATGCTTGCACAAAACACATATCATTTTCTTTCTCCAGCTCCGCAACTCCTGCCCCTATCCTGTTGCTTAGTGCTTGTGAAATCACATCCAGAACATGATGCTAACCTTAAACCCCTGGCAAACAGCTTGGTTTAACAAAAGATGTTTGCACGTTTAGTGTAAATTGCAGATTTTCACATAACCAATGCAACACAATGAAACAAACTGCATGATTCAGCTACTGTTCCCTCAAATGTAACAGAGGTCCTTGAGCCCTCGCACATACATTTAAATAACTGTCCCTCTGACACCTCTATTTTACGCTTGCATGTTCTTAATTACAGGATGCTACCAAGGGGTGCCTTCTCAAAATGTACACTTTTACGTATTCTGGGTACAGAATTGCTCAAAGCAAATAGAAATAACTTCTAATCAATGCTTGCACTAAACACTTGCAGTTTTTATTTCTGAAACCTCCAACCGTCCAGCCCCTGTCCTGTTGCTCAGGGCTTTTGAAAATGCATCAGATGCATTCTGTTGACCTTTAACCCCTTGCAAACCCTTTGTTTAATAATAGATTGTATATGTACATTGATGTAAAATGCAGATTTCCACTGGGCCTGTAGGATATGCCACTATGAGGTTAAGCTAATACACATTACTTCCAAACCATAACAAAGAAGCAAGAACTGTGACATGCAATACATTTTAGACAGTACATAAACCTGTAAATGGTATAAGTTAGCATTGCTTTTACCTGCTGCATAAGCTGTCCTGTATCACCCTGCTGCTCCCTGCCATTTATCACACAGCTTTGCTCCATGTTGCGGAATCCACTCACACCACAAACTTAATATAAGCATTTCGCTGTTGCTTCTGTTTGTTTGTTGCTCTTCGGACAGTATTTTATGCTAACTATGCATGGTCCCACTTTGGGGAGAATGAGCAGCGTTTGGTTTCCATTTCTTAGTAGATGGCTGCTTCTGATTAAATGTGTGACCTTGGACCAACATTTTATACTTAGTAGGGCTTGCTAATTATGGGATGGGAGCACTTTGGGGAGTAGAGGAGTATCAGCCATTTGCGCATGGGTTCCATTTCATAGCAGCATTGATTCAAATATGAATTTGTCTAGACGTTTCCAACAAAAGACGTTTCTAAGTAAAATATGCACTGTTCAAGATAAGACAGATGGGCTTAGGAAGACAGTGGGGCCCGGGTGGGTGGGTGGGGGGGGCTTCCATCTGTGTATTTTGTGAGCCTCTCCATGAGGAATCCTCCTGCTGTCTCATCAAGATTTCACAACTGTCACTGTCTCAACATGCTCAGGCTTGCATTTGTTGAAGACTCACATACTGTGCACATCAGGAACTTTCCCTGTGACAAAGCCCTAGAAATAGGGCAATGTGCCCCATACCTGTTATGACAGTACACTAACACCATTTTAGGACCACAAGCATGGGACTAGCATGTGGCCAGGGTGATGTCAGAGCACACATCACAGTGATGTGACACCCCCATGCCTGGGAAGTGACATCACTTCTGGGAGGGCCCCAGAGGTCCTGGTAATGGAAGTGACATATCTTCCCGGGCAGGACAATTGTCACTTTTTTCTTGATGTGGAAGGTATCCCTCCTTACTACTGTTAGGCTTATTTGGGTCTCCGGGCCTGTCTGACCTTGTATCTCTGTCTTGGAGTTGATGGGGAGGTCATCTAGGGTGAATACAACAGCTGTTATATGAGTTTGCGAGTATGTGCACGTGCAACATGGCAGTCATTGATATATTTACCGATATTCACATTATTATATGTACAGTTGTCACATTGTACATAAATATTGCATTCATGTCATTATACGGAGATTGACGTCATTATGCATGCATATGTTACTGTATATATTGTCATTGGATTTTCTGGTATTGACATCAATGTGCTTGCTTAGGTTATAGCGAACATCAATATTACATTTACTAGTATTGGCATCATTGTGAGTGCATAGATTATAGGGTACACCGATATCGTATTTATTGGTTCTCCTGCTGCTATGTGTGCATACATCAAGATATACATTGCTATTGTAGTTATCAGCTCAACACCCCTGTGTAGTTGAATTTTCAACTACATAATTTTCCTCCTACGTCAAGACAGTCACATTATTTGAAATGGTGTGTTTTGTGGGGTGTCTGTTATCCCTTCACTAGCTTCTTGCATACTACCTAGTTTGTGGACTGCATTTTTACAGCAGGAAACCCAAATCTCTGGGAAACCACACAGTAATAGTACAACTATGACAACAGAATGCAGCATTATGCAAAGCCTAGTCACCCATAGGGGGAGCCAGGCGTAGAAACTATGAAACAAGTCCTGCTCAGGGGCATCTCCCTTCTCCTTCATGTCTGTTTGTGGATGATTCAGTTATTAGGTTGCATGAGTGAGTATTCCATTTTCGTGATCATTCCCAGGAATTAAATTACAACAGCAAGCATCGATCTTGGAACACACCCCTCCCTCCATTGGTCCAGCATATACAGATGTTGCATCAGCATGAGGCATGCAGCTCTCAGTTCTTCCCTGATAGAAGTAGCCTGAGCTCAGTATCATTTAAATGTTTAACATTTCCCACCTGGTAATTTGTAAACAGTGGTAATTTGCGTTTGTTTGAACAGTGAAGAAAGGTATGGACCCTGCATGGATTATAGTGTCTGTGAACAGTCTTAATTCGTATGGAATGCTATTTTACTGAGACCAATTAAAAATAAACAACAGTATTATTTCTTCAAGCCTGGTGCAACAGAGTTGCTTTCTTCTGTAGCCAATGTTTGAAAAAATCAAACATATCTTCTCTAGGAATGACCCGGGTCGAGGTTTGTATGGTTAAGAGCCCACAGAGGTCCCTTCATCTGGGAATGAGTTGGGCATATGGAAAGTCACCACTATGCTAGCAAAGATTCATTAGTGTGTAGGGGCCCCATTGGTGGTCCTGTATGTTCAAAACCGCTTCACAGTTGACATTAGTCAAGAGAGGTGTTGTCCCTTTGTCTCTGAAACATGAAGAATACAGTGTAAGTTTCCATACAATTAGGGGTTGTCCCCTCCCTTCCAACTATGTGTACCTATTTATCTCAGTATTCCAGATTTCCTGGCATGGGGTGTCTGTGCTGGAGTTCAACCCCCTCCCATAGGACTAATTTTCTCTGGAGTTATCAAGGTGGATGGCCCTTCACTAGAATTCCATACCGGCGATCCATTTGTTATTACAAATGACGGTCCCAAATATATAAGGGCATTCCGTGGACCAAAGACAGAAGTGGGCGGCCTTGTTTGCCCACTGGAGAGGCGGTTTGATACCTCTAAGAACCTTTTTTCTACGAATTCTTGGGACCAAACAGTTTCCTCCCCTAAAGCGCCCCTCTGTGCATCCTGTCTAACTCTGTTTGAATGTCACTAGGTCCTACAGAGATACAGGTGGATGAGACATTTCACTATCTCTTGGGGTAAGTAAAGTCTGTCTGCACCTTTTGTGTGGTATATCAGTGAGCATATGTAACATGACCTGTTCATGGTTTGGGTGCTCACAGTGGTCATGTGTTGATAGCATTTTTTGTGTAGGGGTGCACTATGTAGTGTATATGGGATGCAAGATCTAGGTTCAAAGTATGTGTAGGTGATGTTCAGGAGGTCTTGGTGCATGCGTGGCAAGAATGTCAAAGCAGGTTTTATGGGACTAGGCATACTTCAGGGATGAATGGGGCACGCAAGCACCCCAGCTAAGCAGAGTGTGTGCAAAAATCCAGGGGTACATAACTCAAGAACATGTCTAGACTGTAGGATGGTCTTTGGAGGAGATGCCTTGTCTTGGTCAAGAGACAAAAACAGTTTATCAAAAAACAGCTGTGAAGTCAATTTGTAGTCTGTGCTCTTGAGATGTTGGATTGAGGAGGTCCTTTTGGAGGATGTGATTGTAATTTCTTTTGGACGCTTTGTCCAAAGAGATGTCAGCTGCTGCAATGATGGTACACATGGGGTTAGATCTCTGACCTATAGAATAAGAGCTGTGGGTTGTTTGTTAGCTTGTAAAAAACACATTGTTAGGCAGTTTCAGAACAGTTCCTGGTTTTCTTTTCACGAGAACATTCTATGGCTTTACTGGAGCATTAAGCTACCTAAAAGGGTGCTGATGAATGGTGGTAACACTTTTAGGGAATGGTGAGTTTTAAGGTTGTTTTAATTTTATTTGTACATTTGCTCCCTCCTCTGCATGCTAAGGTGGGGACAGTATTTTCCTCGGTGGGCTTCTCTGTAAAAAGGTGTGCTGTTTTAGTCGGATTACTTGTGTCCTTTTGACCTGTATGGCTGCATGCAATTTTGAGAAGCCAAGGGGTATTAATTATTTGGTGGTCTGTCAGTTGGCATGTGAACATTTCTCTGGTCTCTGCATGTGGCATGCATTGAGGTTCTCTCTAAACGGGGTTGGGTATTGGGTTACGCCTTCTTTCTGGAAGGTTTGAGAATTTATGGCTGTTTCTAGGCTGCCTCCTGTGGGTTCCGGTTGGCATTTACCTGTGGTCTGAAAATTGCTGCTTTAAACAAGGAATACCAGAAGCGGTCAGAAGGTTGTTCATTGAGCCTGTAGGGTCCTGCAGGGGGGAAACAACCTTTACTACGCAGTGAAAACACCACAATACATTCACAACGCAGCTTTTACAACGCAAGTCTTTACCACGACTTGGACTGGAGGGCGCTCTAGACTAAGGAATAGTGTGATTTACTATTACAACACCTTCCCTACTGTACGTAGGCTGGAGTTGGAATAGTAAATCATACTATTCCTAAGTCCAGCACCCTACAGAGAAAGTTGTGGTAACTACTTGCATTGTAAAAGTTGCGTTGTGATGTACCGCGATCATTTTGATTGCGTTGTAACGTCATACATCCCCTGCAGGGGAATCACTGGGATCAGTTTTCTTTGCTGTGTTTTCTGACGAGGGTCGCGTGTGCCCCTTAGACTCAATGTTCTCTGCCCCATGTGGGTGGTGTTAATGAACTCAATGGATTTTCTACTACAGACTGAGGTTGTGTGATTGTGTTTCTTTGGAGTTTTGAGGACATCTTTGCACTACCCATATGGGAAACCTGGCTCCTGACACTGGAACATTTGTTTCATTTTGGAACTAAAGGAGGCCTATTTGGTGGTAAACCCTGAAGTTGACAAGACATACATAACCCACCCAAAGATGGACTTAGGTGAGTAGTCTAGGTTGCCCAGATTCATGTACCAGCTGCAGGGCCACCAGGCTTCTTCATCATGCTGTCCTCCCCCGGGGCATGGTCAGCTAACCCCACACTGGGAGACCAACAGCGGAAGAAGGCCTAGACCACTATGGGCACCTGGATGGCAAATTCTGGTGTATCATTCTGATCGACCTAGCATTTGATGCCCTACTCAACTGTTGTGGATATAGGTAAGGAAATGTCTCTGCATGATGGTTTGAGGGGGATGAATCCTGTTGGGGGTGATCTTGTGCTACTGTGTGTACTCAAATTGTGTGAAAGCATTGCCACCTCAAACAGTTACCCCTCTCTGCCACAGCTGTGGTCCCAGTACTTGTTGGGCTGGGCTCCCTGTCTTCAATGACTGTTACCACATGCTTGCCCAGCCATCTGGTTCCTACTGTGGTATGGCACCGGTTGCCAGATTTCCCTGGGGCTCATTATAAGCTGCAATGGCGTTGCTCAGGGCCTAACTTTGTGAATGAGTATTCTGTGCGTGCTGTCCTGGGATTATGCCTTTTTGTTTGTGGTCTGCTTTCAGGTAAGCATGGGCGAATTTTGCGAATCTGGCGTTCGCGTATTTTGCGAATTTGCGAACTCGCAATCCGCAAAATCCGCGAATTCTCGCGAATTTGCGGATTTTTTTTTGTGTTCGCAAGGATTTCTGCCAGTTCGCAAGGATTTCTGCCAGTTCGCGAGGGTTTTGTACCAGTTCGCAATTGCGAACTTACATGTCTACTCGCAACGGTCACGATTATGTTGTTTCTACGTCTGGTTCATCATCACAGGTTCCCAGAACCCTCTGTTTCACCCCTGCCACCCTCTGTTTTACCCATGCCATCCTCTGGTGCATCAATGCCACCCTCTGGTTCATCATCACTGTAGATTATGGGGGGGAAAAGCAAGCACACCTGCCTGCTTCAACTGACATGAATTAATTTGGGGTTGATTTATTAATGTGTCACTGTTTTAAAATTCCAGTCTGGCACCTGCTTCCTTATCTGTAATTTGCTTTCTGTTGCAGTGCAATTTTTTTTTCCAGGACCTTTGTGGCCCACTTGTAGCTATTCTATGAGCCTGCTGTGAGGGTCAGAGCAGGGTCATATAATTGTTGCAACTAGCAACTGAACTCTGGAGGGGCCCTTGTCAGGAAGGACTACAGGGAATGGTTACTAATGATGAGTTTGAACTTTTGAACCTGCTGAATGCTTTTTTTGTGTTCGCAAGGATTTCTGCCAGTTCGCAAGGATTTCTGCCAGTTCGCGAGGGTTTTGTACCAGTTCGCAATTGCGAACTTACATGTCGGCTCGCAACGGTCACGATTATGTTGTTTCTACGTCTGGTTCATCATCACAGGTTCCCAGAACCCTCTGTTTCACCCCTGCCACCCTCTGTTTTACCCATGCCATCCTCTGGTGCATCAATGCCACCCTCTGGTTCATCATCACTGTAGATTATGGGGGGGGGAAAAGCAAGCACACCTGCCTGCTTCAACTGACATGAATTAATTTGGCGTTGATTTATTAATGTGTCACTGTTTTAAAATTCCAGTCTGGCACCTGCTTCCTTATCTGTAATTTGCTTTCTGTTGCAGTGCAATTTTTTTTTCCGGACCTTTGTGGCCTACTTGTAGCTATTCTATGAGCCTGCTGTGAGGGTCAGAGCAGGGTCATATAATTGTTGCAACTAGCAACTGAACTCTGGAGGGGCCCTTGTCAGGAAGCACTACAGGGAATGGTTACTAATGATGAGTTTGAACTTTTGAACCTGCTGAATGCTTTTTTTGTGTTCGCAAGGATTTCTGCCAGTTCGCAAGGATTTTTGCCAGTTCGCGAGGTTTTTGTACCAGTTCGCAATTGCGAACTTACATGTCGGCTCGCAACGGTCACGATTATGTTGTTTCTACGTCTGGTTCATCATCACAGGTTCCCAGAACCCTCTGTTTCACCCCTGCCACCCTCTGTTTTACCCATGCCATCCTCTGGTGCATCAATGCCACCCTCTGGTTCATCATCACTGTAGATTATGGGGGGGGAAAAGCAAGCACACCTGCCTGCTTCAACTGACATGAATTAATTTGGCGTTGATTTATTAATGTGTCACTGTTTTAAAATTCCAGTCTGGCACCTGCTTCCTTATCTGTAATTTGCTTTCTGTTGCAGTGCAATTTTTTTTTCCGGACCTTTGTGGCCTACTTGTAGCTATTCTATGAGCCTGCTGTGAGGGTCAGAGCAGGGTCATATAATTGTTGCAACTAGCAACTGAACTCTGGAGGGGCCCTTGTCAGGAAGCACTACAGGGAATGGTTACTAATGATGAGTTTGAACTTTTGAACCTGCTGAATGCTTTTTTTGTGTTCGCAAGGATTTCTGCCAGTTCGCGAGGGTTTTGTACCAGTTCGCAATTGCGAACTTACACCGCACGCAGCAAAAAATCCGCTGCGTGCGAATTTGCGGATTTTGCGGGAAATTCGCGGATCTCGCGGATTGCGAATTTACCGAAAATCCGCAAAATCCGCAAGCGTAACGGATTTTCCGCCCATGCTTACTTTCAGGTGACATTGAACATGTGTACTGGGCTAAGACAAGAATGGCCTTCTACGAGGCTTGGCTGTGGCCAGCCTTTCTGATGTCTGCCACTATGATTGGGTGGATATATCCTAGGGTCCAGGGGCGGTGCTCCCATCAAAACATTTGCCATCGGTACATTAGCAGCCAGCACAGGCCTCTCTTGAGCAGCCTTCTTCAATTTGTTTTGGACCAATGTCTCTTTGGGCCTGCTCCTGCTTTTCCCTGTCCTTCTCCTCATTCCTCTCGTAATAATGCAATATGCGGGCATGTACATCCTGCTAGGGTTTAGCCATCTAGTCCAATTCGGATCTCAGTGGGTAGTACCTTTTTGATGATGTTGCAAAAGAAAGCAGCCTTGGGACCCGTTTTGGTCCAGGGCTCTCCTGTCTTTTCTCCACATTGTTCTTTCATTCTATCTAGGAAATCGGTTATGGTCTCCTCAGGCTTCAATATTTGGTCTCTAAATTAGTTAAATGTGACCTTGACATGCTTGGTGTTGATCAGCATGACTGCGGACTCGAGAAAACGATGTGTCTGTTGGCTCCCCGAAGAGACGGCTGAGCTGACTTTTGATGTCACCTAGCCTATATTTATTCCTGAGGTGCTTTTATTGAAACACAAGATCCACTTCCCTGCCCCATCCATCAATGGGGGCAGTTTGTTTCTGATAGTTCCTTATCCATCTGTGCCTAAGGCACTTAGATTGTCTCTGATACACCTTTCTGCAGTAGCAGGCAAATTCAGGCATGGGTGGCTCTGTCAGTTTCTCCCCAACGTAGCATTCTCATCGTCTCAGGCATTCCTGCATGTAGTGGTATCTCCATCTCACAGCCCCCCTCCATGCCAAATACAGTCCTCCACAACTGCCATGCCCTTGGGTTCGAAGATCCCTCCTCCAGTCAGGGATGATCATACTGGCCCTTCCTTTTGGTCCAGTAGGCCAGTAAATGGCCTCAGCCTCTTCTCCGAGCACTATCTTTCTAGGGGCACGTCCTAGGGGAGCAAGGATGTCCTCATCATCACTCCCCTCAGGTACGTGTAAAGGTGCCATCCTGCTCCTTCTTTGTCTCAGTTTTATTTCAGTCAGGTGGTGTGTGTGCTTCTGTTAGGGGCCTGCCTTCTAACTCTTCCCCCAGCTCATCCCCATGTGGGGCTTGGGCCTAGCAGTGGCTTCCTCAGGCAGAAGGGGAGTAGTTCCACCTCCCTGGTGGGCTTCACAGGCAAGAGCTCTCTCTCTTTCCATCCATAGCTCATGTTGCTCCTCTAATTCCCACCTGGGCTGCCTCCTTTGCTCAGTGCTGTCTGCTGTTCTTCTATGTAATAACTTTGTCTCAAACTCACTCCCTGATGCTTCCTTCACGCCAAGGGCATACCCTGGGGGAGTATAGCCCACTGCTCCCCTTCTGAGTCAGATTTTGAAGGACTGAGGCCTCTGTCTTCCCCTTTACTAGTGGAATCGGTGGACAGAATAGTGAGTTTTAAGTATTGGCAAACACAAAAATCGAGTTGAAAATATTGTGATACAGAAATATCGACAGCAAGAATATTGTGGTCAAGGATATCGACTTTAAGCTAAGGAATATTGTTATTGAAAATATCGAAGTTAGTAATATCGTTTCAAAAATATAGGTTAAAATATTGAGTTTTTTAAATTAGTGTTATGCATTTTAGTATGTATTTAAAAAAGTAGGATCTATGTTTTATAAGTATTGCTTAAGTTTTTTATATAAGTTTTTAGTAGGTATGAATTTTATGTTAATTACATTTTGTGTATTTTATTTCTGTAGTGGGTTGTGGGTGTATAGGGGAATAGGGTGGGAAGTAATTTAATTATAATACATTTTTACCAAAATGTATTAGTATTTATCTAAATTAGATTGTATAGTCTTAATTGTGGGAATTAATTTATTTTTAATTAGTTATTAATTAGTTGTTAATTTTTAATAATGAATTAATTGGTAATTATGTTAATTGTGTTACTCTTTTTAGGAGCGGGGTGTGAGTTTATAGAGGAATAGGGTGGGAAGTAATTTCATTATAATCTAATTATCAATCTTGTTTAATTTATTAATATTTAAAATGTTAATTGTGGGGATTAATGTAATATTTAATTTAAATTGGTTGTTAATTATTATTAATTAAGTTATGATTATGTCAATTGTCATTTTTGTAGGAGCCGGTTGTGGGTTTTTTGGGGAATATGGTGGTAAGTAATTTTATGTTAATAAATTTAATTATAATTTTTATATATGAATATGTATTTAATTTATAATTGTTACTGTTAACTGTGGAAATTAATTTATTAATACTTATTTATCGATTGCTTGTTAATTAATATTATTTAATTGATTAATTGGTAATTAATTATGTTAACTGTCATTTTTTAGGAATGGGTGGTGGGGTTTATAGGTGAATAGGGTGTGAAGTAATTTATTTATAATTAATTATTAATGAATTGTTAACTAATGGTAATTAATTAAATCATTTCAAATTAAATATGGCAATTGTATAATTAATTTGAGTTGTGAGTTGTGGGGTTTATAGTTGTAAAGCGTGGGGAGTAAATTCTATTAAACTAATGGATAAGTTGTTGTTAACTGATAATAATTTATTAATGTAAAATTATTTATGAAAATTGTGTAATTATTTTTAGGTGTGTTTTGTGGTGTTTATTGGGGTAGAGGGTGGAAAGTATTGTAGGCTTAATTAATTAATAATTAGCTGCTCATTATTTTTCATTCATTAATTGATAAATATATATGGTAATTGCTTATTTTTATTTTGTGTGTGGATTTTGGTTTTATTGGGGTAACGTTTCGGGAGTAAATTAATTTGTATCTGTTTTAATTTGTTTTTAATTAATATTTTTTTGATAATTAATTATGTTAATTATGGAGGTACACTTTTTTAGAAATTTAGATGTGTGTTGTGAATTGTGTGGTGTTATAGAGTCGAAAAAAAAACATATTAAATTTATGTAACAAATAAGGTTTTTGATTGCAATTAATATCTATTAAATATAGTTATTTGCTTGGAAATTAATTTAAAAATGTTTATGAAATAATCTTTGTAGGTTTTTTGATTTTATTTTACATTATAATGTCTTTCTATCTTTTATAATTTTTTATATTTTTATATGTTTTTTTTGTTTTTATCCTCTTCACTGCTAGTCCTTTCCCTCCCAAGTGCTAAGCTTTTTTTGGCTATTTGGGGTAGTTTGCGCTTACTCCCCTATAGCTTTTTGACCACCTAAGGTATCCATGCCAAATTTGTGTCCTTTTTTCCAACACCATGGGAATTCTCAAGGTACCCAGGGTTTGTGTATTCCCCAAGAGGGGACCTAGATATTAGCCACAATACAGCAAAATGTTGTGTTTTGGGGGAAAAATGGGAAAAAAGGGCTAGAGATGAAAGCGTCTGTTTTTTTCCCTGCAAATGGTATAAAAAAAGGGGTTGTGGTGCTGAAATTACCATCTTCCAAGGTTTCAGGGACTAGCAGACTTTTGTCAGAAAACCAACATGTTTTACACAGTTTTGGCATTTTTCTGGGACATAGCCTATTTTTGCTATTTTTTATGCTTTCAACCTCCTTCCAGTTATTGGTAGAAATGGGTATGAAAGCAACAATGGATCCTGGAGAGCTATACATTTTAGAAAAGTAGATAGCATTCTGAATTTAACAAGGGCTCATTTGTGTAGACCCTACAAGGTTTCTTTATAGAAACTAAAAGTTAAATATAGGAAAATGTGAAAATTAGTTGAGAAAAACAGACATTGTCATGAGCACCCAAATCCCCATCCATGCTAGAGTTTCCTAGAAGACAACCTGTTTATGTTATGGGCTATTCTCATATAATGCTAATATTGGAAAACTTTGTAAACTGTACTTAATGTTGCATGGTTCAGTTCTAGAATATTATTGTTAGCCCTTATTCCACATAACTCCAGATTTGGTTGTGCATGTGTACTCATTGTTTAAATGAAAGCTGTGCATGGTGTTATTCTAGGGGTATTTTATTCATGGATTTTCACATGCACATGCACCTGTTCTGATTTGGCAGCAAGTTTCCCTCACATGTCTGAATACAAGCTGACAACAGGAGAAAACATGTGAACTGTGCTTTGGAGCAGTTGCTCATTAATATTCCACGTGTTTACCTGAACCGCGTGAAACACAAGTCCTTGGAAGCAGGAACGAGTGGTAGAAGAGTATTTAAACTTCTCGCACCATCAAAACGTGCTTGGTCTCATCAGTAGCAGCATCAGCACTTAACTGATTCTCTTTCCCTGATCGGCAGCTTCCTGTGCTCCCTCCCGGCTCCGCGCTGACATCTCTGGCGGCCTTACGCTTCCTTCCCGAGCCTCCTTTCATCTCCGATGACTTCCTCATTCTTCCGCGGTCTTCTGAGATTACTACTGGCACAGTCTTCTTCCCTCCTCGAATCAGATCTTCTTCCTCCTCTGAATTCTTCTGGTGACAAAGAACCTAAGGAAAATAGGAAAATAAGCAGTTAAGTGAAACTTAAACAGTTATCATCAAGCATCGGTGAGCTCATTTTTGAAAGCACTTAAACTGTGTGTCAAAAACACTTGGTAAAGTTCTGAATACAATTATTCTTGGAGAATCGATTTTAAAGGAAGACGCTGGAATACTATGGGGCCGATTCCGTTCTCGGTCAGTAGGGCACCGAATCGGGTCCGGCATTAGCGGATCCGATTCGGAGGCTGAATTTCCGTCCGAGTCCTACACGGGTCCGGGCGTCGAAGTACAATGCGAACAAGTGTGAAATCTACGTCCGAATCGTTTCCTGGTCTGAACCGCTCCGTACATCTCAATCACAAGCAAACTGTGATGCCCAATAGAGATGTTTCACGACCAAGCTAGTACGATGCTCGATTCGGACAGCCGGATTGAGTCGGAGCGTCTGGCTCGCAATAGCTCCGGGAGTTGGGCTTTGGGGGTCCGCATCAGACCCCCTGTTATCCGCAGCCTTACGACTCAGACACAGGGGAGACCCATGGGTTTCCCCACCACAGGCATGTAAGGTGCGGATGGCACCAATGCGTACCCACTGGAGGGGGCGCACTTGTCTGTGACATGCGCATTTAGTCAATCGGAGCCCATGTACGCGCCAGGACGACCGGCTCCCATTGACTTCTAAGGGAGTCCGACCAAACCGAGTCCGACAGCATATGGCCGCATCGTACTTGCTCATTCAGACTGCAGGACTCCGGATCAATAGGAAAACACCCCGGATCCGGCTCGGTCGAAGAGCTTTCTGACCCAGATCGAAATCGGACCCTAAGTTGTAGCTAATTTTGGTTAAGAAAAAGAGCCACGATAAAGAGACCATTGATCACACAATATTGAAAGGACTTTTGTGGACTCAGCATTTATTACAAGATCTTTATTTACTGATTTGTTAATGGTTTAAAAGGTATAACAGTTACACAACTTGCAGAATCTAGCTTAACAGAGTCAATTCAGTGCGTGGACACGCCGGTGCGCGTAACTCAGCGCTTTATAAATGCCCCTATTAATTCAGGGCTATTTGTTTATAGTTGTTTTTTCTTTTTACAGACAAAAAGCAACTGAAGAAGTGATACAGTTGTTTAAGATACAAAATACAAACTAGAGAGAGTATTCCAGAAAACAAATGTTTTTAGGTATTAATGTTTAGACTTATCTTTGTAAAGACTTCTCAATTACCTATACAACAACACTTTGGACAGTGGACCTGTCAAGGAAAAGAAAGGCACCAATCCTAAGTTCACCACTCAAATTAGTCTTCAAATTCTGGCGTGCTATTCCCAAATGCTCCCTGTCCTAAGAGCATCACCCAAACCTGGGGTAAAAAGTCAATTTTTTGTCCAATATGGTAAGTCAATCCCATCCAAATTGAAGAAACTAGACAACTCTCTTAGTGTCTTCACATACAGACGCTGAGTCTTGGTATAAATTTTCAATGCTCATTTAATGATCTGTTTTAGGAAAAAAGCAGCCAACGCGTATCCTTCTGAAAACAGAACTTCTTCAGGGCGAAATGGTTGTTCCAATGCACATTGATTTCCAGTCGTAAAAAGGTGGGGGGGGGGGGGGGGCTTTTTGAAACTGTGGAACGCCGCGTTGTTGATGCATCGAGATCAACACTCCAGGTGACTACTGGTTTGATATTCATTGCTCTGGACTGTGAAACATAGAAAATATACACATCGTCGTACCTTATAGGATGGACCTGCGCTCTTAAGATCTTTGCCATTAGATAAAGAATTGCTTTGAAACTAACTGGTTCCTAGCACTACCACGCACCAGCAAAATGACTAATATCCGAGTTGGGCAAATATATTACTTCTAATTTGGAGCTCTGTTTGGGGAATTCGAAATATAAGGAATATAAAGGAGCATAAGGATACAGAGGATTTGCCGCCCCCCCTGCCCCACCTTTTTACAACTGGAAATCAATGTGCATTGGAACAACCATTTCGCCCTGAAGAAGTTCTGTTTTCAGAACGAAACGCGTTGGCTGGCTTTTTTCCTAAAACGGATCATAGGTTTTGTTGTGTTGGGAGTGTACAATAATATCAGCAGGTAATATGTACTTACCTGTTGATATTTGTGCATCCTTTTTGAACATTTTAAAGAAAACTATCCGAGGGCAGGAGAATAATCCTTCTAATCCAGTCCCTGCTAGAAGAAAGTGTTCCAGATTCCAAAGAGGTACCCTGCACTCCAGGAAGAGTCTCTCTCTCTCTTACTCTTTTTACTCCCATTCCCCCTTTCCCCTCTGGGCTTTTCGAGTGACAGAGTGTTAACCTACTTCTGGCCCTTGTGGAGTTCCTGGAACGACTGGGGTTCAGTTGTCTTCATCAAGAGTAAGGAGAACAGGTGAGTGTCTTCCTTGACAGCCATTTCTTTCAACGTTTTCACCTGTGACTTTTTCTAATTATGACAGCTGGTTGAAAGCAATATACCGTTTCATCCACTGGACCTTTCTGGTTGTGGGGATACATAGAACTGTGACCGGGAAGAGCCCAAAACATAGGGAATAAGGGTATAGCATAAAGAATTCTAAGTTCTACATTTTTTTTAAAGAAGTTTTTAGCCGATTCTGCATCATACACCCACACAAGTGAGGTATCATTTTACTCAGGACACTAAGGAGAATGCTGTGGGGTAGGACATTTGTGCCGCCATGGTGATTCCACACAAACATATGTGGAAAATATGTTTTTTTTCAGCTAAATTTGAGGTTAGCAGGACATTCTGGGTAGGAACACTTTGGGAAATCCATGCAAGCCATACCTCATTGGACTCCCCTATGTGTCTAGTGTTCAGAAATGTTTGGGTTTGGTAGGTTCCCAAGATAGCCGCCGAGCCCGGGGCTAAAACACCAGGTGCCCCCCCAAAACCATGTAGTTTTGTTATAAGTCATTTTGAAGTCTCCACTTGATGATTTGGGCCATTTCCTCTTGCAGCCACTATGCCTACCCACACAAGTGAGGCACCATTTTTATCAGGAGACTTGGGGGAACACTGGGTGGGAGGACATTTGTGGATTCACACAGATTCCAGAACTTTCCCACACAGAAATTTGAGAAACTGGTGCAGTTTTCAGCTAAAGTTGAGGTTTGCAGGAGATTCTGGGTAGGAGATTTTGGGGGACCCACGCAAGCCATACCTCAGTGGACTCCCCCCGGGTGTCTAGTTTTCAGAAATGTGTTACTTTGATAGGTTTCCCTAGATGGCTGCCGAGCCTGGGGCCAAAAACTCATGGGACTCCCCTTGCAAAACCAGGTTGGTTTGCGATAGATAATTTTGATGTCGCCTCACTAGGTTTTGGGCCCTTGCTGTTGCGGGTCCTTGACCCACCCACACCAGTGAGGTACAATTTTTATCGGGAGACCTGGTGGAATGCTGGGTGGGAGGAAATTTGTGGATCCATGCAGATTCCAGAACTTTCCCACACAGAAATTTGAGAAAAAAAGTGATTTGTACAGCTACATTTGAGGTTTGCAGGGGATTCTGGGTAGGAGAATGTTGGGGGACCCATGCAAGCCATACCTCTATGGAGTTCCCCGGGTGTCTAGTTTACAAAAATGTGTGGGTTTCCCTACATGCCCGCCGAGCACGGGGCCAAAAACTCATGGGACCCCCCTTGCAAAACCAGGTTGGTTTGTGATAGGTAATTTTGATGTTGCCTCAATAGGATTTGAGCCCTTCCCTGCCATGGGTACCTGGCCCACCCAGACAAGGGAGGTACCATTTCTAGTGGGATACTTGGAGAAATGCTGGGGGGTAGGAAAATTGTTGTTTCTTTCTATAGCGTGAATTTTGGGCAAAATAATGCAAGTAAAATGTGACAGTCACATTTTGAGGTTTGCAGGACATTGTGGGTAAGATAACTTGTCGGGATCCACAAGAGAGACATCACCATGTACTCCCATAGGTGTTTAGTTTACGACAATAACTAAGTTGGTCGGTTTTTCTTAGATGAAATGTACACCTTGGCAGAGACAAAAAGGGAAAAGATTACTGCACAGCCATCTATTCCTCAAGCACAGACAAATACTGGTTGGATTTGGCACGAGGGCGAGATTTCACAAAAACGAACTGCCCTGTCAATAATTGAAAGGACAAAAAACTGAACCAGTGACTCACAGCTCGTGAGCTGTAAAGCCACGTCAAGGCCCCAATCGCTTTACAGGCCATTCTCACACTTTTAATTTGTGATACACACAAGACCATTCACACCACCAGGCCCAAACCAACACATTACAACAATCATAAAAAGGGACAAGGTACACCCTGCTTGAGAAAGATAGAAAAGACAAATATTTCTGCATAACCACCTATTCCTCAAGCACATATACATACCGATTGGATTTGGCACAAGGGTGAGTGATGGTTCAGTATATACAAGTTGTACTAACCAGAGATTTCACAAAAATGAAATGCACTGTTATTAACTGAAAGGATGAGAAACTGAACCTTTGACTCACAGCGCATGAGCTGTAAAGCCACAACAAGGCACCAACCTTTTTCATGCCATTCATACACCTTTCATATGTGTGATACCTACAAAACCATTCACACTGCCAGCCATGGGTGCAGCACAATACAACACTCACACCAGCAGACAGCGCCATTCAAGGGCTCATCACTTTCACACGCCCACATTGCTGACACAACAACCACACCAGCTCACGGATTGCGTGGCGTGGCGTTTAGCTAGCAGTGTGTGTAGTGACCAACATAAAATCACTACTCACACACCGTCAGCCAAACGCCAGTCCATGCACACTGCCAGTCAAGAGCCAGTCCAGGCACACTGTCAGCCAAGCGCCAGTCCACGCACACCACCAGCCAAGCGCCCTTCCACGCACACTGCTAGCTAAACACCTGTCCACGTACACAGCAAGCCAGGCACCAGTGCACGCACAATGCCAGCCAAGCGCCAATCCACGCACACCACCAGCCAAGCGCCAGTCCACGCACACCGCCAGCCAAGTGCCAATCCACGCACACACCACCAGCCAAGTTCCAATCCAAGCAAACCACCTGCCAAGCAGCAGTCCACTCACTCTCTGCCAGCCAAGCACCCGTCCACGGACACCACAAGCCAAGCGCAAATACATGCACACCACCAGCCAGTCCACGCACACCCCCAGCCAAGAGCAAATCCAAGCACACCGCCAGCCAGCACCAATCCACGCAGAGCATTTTTAACAAGAAAGAAAACACAAACCAATTTCAACTAGATACAAAACTATAACTACAAAAACAACAGAAGTAACTGAAGACATCATTCTACTCCCAAATGTGAAACAGTACACTATTAGACTCACGGTTGCTCCCAAAATACTATTTTGAGTGCAATACAATCTGAAACATGTGGGCACACACAGCCCAGGATTAGAAGGAAAATCTGCACAGTGCATACAACTCTCCTTCCACACACCTCTTTGCATGCAGACTCTACATCTCTTACGTGGATTGTTTTTTGGGGCATGGGAGGAATTAAATCAGGAAAGTGGTGATCTTTCAATCTAGCCACATCCTCCACCACTTCAACTCTAGGAACACTTGCCTGTTCCACAACAACAAGCCTGCCTATCACAGACTCCTGAAACTGAACAAAAGTCATCTTTGACGCAGGAGAGCACTCCTTGTACACAACAAAAGCATTTAAAGTTGCTAAATTGAAGAGATGGATGGCCAACTTCTTATACCAAATGTAAGCCTGACGAGCAGCAGCGTGAAGTTCCAACCTCTGATCTACTCTATCAACACCACCCATGTGCTTATTGTAGTTTACAATGCATACAGATTTGCGCACTTCAGCAACCTGACCCCAAACAGTCACAGGTGAAGTACTCTCATCATGAATGGTAGTCAGCATGTAAACATTCCTCCTGTCCACAAATTTCACAGCTAGCAGTTCTTCACTGCGCAAGGCACTGCACTGTCTCCTCTGAAGCTTTTTGCAAACAAGCTATTTTGGGTAACCTTTACGGTTAGAGTGGATTATGCCACAAGCAGAAGTGTTCAACTTTGAACAATTCCTTAAACAATTGCCCAGCAGTGTAGAAGTTATCAAGGTACCAACGGCGGCCTCTGTTAAACAGTCCTCTAGCAGGATCCCACCCAATTTTGTCTGGAACTCCAAAAGTGGACGGACAACCAGGGGGGTCAACAGTGGAATCCCTATCAGTGTACACCCGGGAATTATAGACATATAGACATATCCTGTCCTACTCTCAGACAACATATACATCTTAATTCCATAACGTGCCCTCTTGCTCGGAATGTACTGCCTAAAAACCAAATGGCCCTTGAACAGGACCAAAGACTTGTAGTGTAGTTCCTATATTCCCAATAGGCTCTGCGCATTGGAATAATATATTCAGCAGTGAAAACATAGGAGTGAGGTCGACTAGGTCTCTACTGACTATATTAGACTTAAGGTTTGCCAGCTAGCTCAGAGGTCACTAGAAACTTTCTTGAATAAACGAGGAGGAGTTTAACCTCCCTGGATAGACAAGAAGGGATTAGCTTCTGACAACCATATAACATGACAACTTTGCTCCCTCAGAATAAGAGTATATCTGTGTCGTGTGAAAACAATAGACAGCTATTTCACTCAGTCAAATGTGCGTACTTAGTTTCACCAGAGTGCAGAGAAGAGAGAGACGGGCGTTTTCAATAAAAGGTATACTTTATTGAGCAGTCTTCCTTCTCATGCAAGAGAAATGAATTGCCACAATTGCAATACTTAATGTAAAGTAAAGTGCGTACAGTAAAAGGAGTATTATGAAATAATACTGTAAAAGCATTGATATGGTTTCTTAGCCATAAGATACTTAAAATGGATAAAATCTATACATACATATATACATTGACTAACGTACTCAACTTGTGCTTATAAATACGCCTACCCGGTGTACCTGACCTAAGCCTAATATGTAGGAAGGAGTAAGTAGGTAGCAGTTTAAGTTAAGTTGGTTTTGCCAAGAATCTGACTCAAGAATTCTCTTTAAGGGTTTAGTCAGCTCCGTACCTTGGTAATAGAATGTGGGAGGTCTGGTATCGATTTCCTCAGGACTCGATATTCCAGCAACCCACAAGATTAGGCTGGAAACGCCGGAGCTGGATTTTCTCGGCTGGAAAAAAAGACAGCGTCTTTCTCAGCACGTCAAAGAGGAGGGGCAGCGTCTGTGGGCTCTCGCATCAGCTGGGCTCTCGGGCAAGTAGATAGCTGCTCTGCTCCAAAACCACCACCGTGTGTTTGCTTAAGGCAACGTTGGTATATTTATACCTGAAAGGTGCTGGGTTTGACGTAAGGTTGGACATAAGACGTCAATAAAGATGTCACTAAGAACTGGATGTTCTTACAGTGCTCGCAGGAGTTCTATGACAAATCAAAACAAAAGCAAATGGGGATTTCCCAGATTGCTGGAGGTTTGGTGTGTCGAAAGAACTCGTTGTGCTTTCTAGGAATCCAAGGAAGTAGCTTCTGCCGTGCTTTGGACTGCAAGGGCTCTTTACTTAAACATGGATCTGATTCTTATGCCATTATAGGGATATTATTGATTATAGCCGTACAAGGGCATAAAATAGCAATATTAATTCAGGTTCCTAGATAAAAACACAATACCCACTCCATGATCTAATGTCCATCATTACTAAAACTAAGCAATAGTAAACATTTAAAGGTGGATGTGTATTCCAACCCACCCCAAAATAAATTTTTTGCATTTGACATGGTGTATGCGAAATACACGAAAGATTATTGGTACTGCATGCTTATTAAGCAGTGTAATCATTCAGAAAAAAAGGATGCATATATATCATGAAATGGCTCTTAATACAGAAAAGAAGGTCGAGACCATTCCATCACATATAAATACAGTTGCTGTAAATGTGCTAGAGGCTGAGGTAATATATTGTCTCTAGAGTTACTAAAAATAGAAGCTCTGTTCTTTAAGAATAGTTCTACTTTAACCGCATCGCTGCGGCGGTAATTTTTGCGCTGCACGGCTTTTTTACAAAAGCCGTGTTACATGACAAGCTCAGCTCGTCATCCGCACACGCCCCCCGTGGATGATGACGAGCTGAGCTCGCCATCAGCATCGAAGGGGTTAAGCAGAGTACATGTGCCAGAAAAAATTTAAATATTTTGGAAGTTGAAAAAAAAAAATTTGTTTTCAGGGGAGAAAATAGTTCCAAATGTTTTCAGTAGCTTTTGTTTATCAAAGCTGAAGGCCGAATTCAGAGTTCAGTGGAACGCTGTGTGCTTGTTGCTTAAAAAGTTATTCTTTCTGTTCAGGGGAGAACATCATTTCAGACAGATGTGCAAAAAAGCAGTCTACAGCTTCAGGTGAAAGTTCGACTAAGTTTGAAAATGACGCAACCGTGCAGTCGTGAGAATGATTGCTATCATCGATGTCAGGATCAGCAATGCTCACAGAAGGTCGTACCTGGGTGATGTTGCTCTCATCTCGTACTTCACTGCCACTTAATCGTAGTGGTGAAGTCTCAACGAATGCCGTCATCAGGATTGGTAACCGCTGAGGACAACACGATGCATGAGCCGTTACAGGACTTAGCAAAGTATCGATATCCATTGCTTCTGCTCATTGTAGTGTAAGACAGGTGTCCAACATGCATTCTTCTCTGCATAGCATACATTGAAGCACAGGTAAGATGCAATTTTGCCAGATTGGTCTGAATGAAAGAAACCAGGTCATATTCAGATCTCTTAGCCGGGCTAATCCAAGGACTTTAGTTATGCGTCCCGATAGCGTATAGCTAGGATCGTTTCTTCCATCGTTGCTGGAGTCTTGTCTGCGATTTGGCTTGCCATATTGGAGCAAAAGGGTCAAAAATAAAATTCCTGCTACGAATCCCAAAAGTAGTGGTAGACCGCCAAAGACAGAATGGACAAAATTGGGAAAGATGCCCAGAACTGTTTCAAAGTGTGTTAACAGTCCCGAAAAAATTGTCTTAAATACATGTGCGATGCCACTGGTATCTGACATATTTAGAATTTGGCTTAGCATTTCTACGAAATGCACGGGGCAATTAATTGATAAAAGTGTATGTATCTCTGATGTTGTCCTTGCAACTTGCAGATCATACGTTTCTTTTGATGACGTAAAAGGCACGGTTGTCTGTAAAAGAAAAGACTTCATTCTGCTTAAAGTATCAATTCGTATAGAAGAGATATTCAAAGAAGGCCAAATCGTCGCCTCCATATCTGGAGAGCCGTTTGGATACAATACTTGCATACAGCAAGTGACCATGGAACTAACGCTTATGAGATAGGCTTTCCCTGGCACCATGCCACAACAGCTGTGGTCCGGTATTAGAACGTAACTCCCGTTAGAAAGTTGTCTAAAGAATGGCTCTATCTGTGTTGCAGCTGTGCCGTGCTGGTGGCATGAAAGGTTATTTGAAGTCCCCTCACAGGCCCCATGCAAATTAATACCTTGGCACAGAAGTATACCGCTTAGTGATCATTTACAATTGTTACCACTAAGAAATACATTCTGTTTCTTGTCACTATAACATGTGTGTGTGTAAGGTAATTTCCATGATGACTTAATGTACCCTTTACCCAACCTTTCATACTGGCCTGCTGGTGTATACTCTTGGCAATTTTTAAATTGGAAAGTTGTTATCGGAATTGTGATTATTCCGTGTATTATCCATTTAATGACAGGTCTTTCTGACATTGTCAACGGTAATCTCTCAAGTTTTTCAATGCTCAGAATCGTATAGTCTGCTCCTTTTTGTGCCAAACTGATTTGTTTATCAGTAAGGTTAAAGATAGAGAATAATGACGTTGTGTTTATCAAACGCCATGGCACGTATCCTGAATGCAGATTTTGCAACGTCCAGCCTAGCTGTACAATAGAACGTAATTGGGACTGACCGTGTTGTAACATTAGTAAGTCCTGATCTATTATATCTATAAAAGATGATACAAAACTGTCCAGTGAATATATTCTGGAGGACAGAGTCATTAACCCATTGTCCACAACAGAAAGTGATTTTTTCAAAATTAATACGATCAACTTCTCGTATTTTCTCTGCTGTCTCAATTTGAGTTACTTTCCAAGCTTCGTTGTACGCAGCGTATATACCGGCCGCTATGAAACGTTTTTGACGCTGTTTGCATGGTCCCATTAAGAAATCACGCATGTCAGCACCGTCTTTAAGTAAAGTCAAGTGTTGCTTAATTTCAGCCAGTGTGGATGTTTGTAACCATTCAAGGCATAGTTTCCCTACACTGTATGTTGTAACTATCCCTGGATGTTGTCTCTGGGAGTATCTAGGATCTGGTATGGTCATTTTGAACCCCTGTATTTTGTTCAGGAATCTATCTTGCCAGTTATTTGTGTCAATTGGCCAGATCAACCATTTTTTCCAATCAGGATGTGTTCTGTTTTGGTGTAAAATATGGGATATGTCTATCTCAACATCTGTAGTGGTATTACTATCAAGTATTGGCTTTGGAATAGATGGTTTGCTTAAGTCTTTATCTTAGCTAGGCCAAGACAAGTAGTCTGTTGAATGGTGTCATTCAAGAATATTATTTGTTCTGGGATCATGCAGGCTCTAAATAATGCTTCTAAACCTTGGACTTGCCATTTTTTTGTACCCCAGATGGTTTTCGTTTCAATGCTATTTTTCCAGAAATCAAAACCAAATGTAATCATTTTTTCATAAAATGTTTCAGAATAAATCAATTTAGTATTTGTCAACATTGTTTTTATCCCTGTCTTATTTCACAGTTTAAAATAAAACGTTTCTGCATCACTTGTGTTAAACCCTGAGAAGTATGGGAATTTCTCATAAAATGTTTTCGAACTGCCTTTTGGTGGAGTTGCACAATGTTCCCATTGAATATACTTTAAAACATTTCAAGGTTGAGCAGATTTATGTAAATAGTGATGTGCAAAGTGGTTGCAGCAGTACATTTGTTCATATTTCGACGAACCTTGTAAGTAATCATGTTCTGTAAATTTTGCTGACATTACTAAATCTGACATCATATTATTTATACTTTCAAAGTCCCAATCATCAGAGAATGTGCTTGGTTTTACAAAGTCACTTAAAGAAACCTTGAACTGATGTGGATATTTCAAGAGTTCAACCGGGCCATAGATTTCATAATCCGTTTTGTCCCAAGCTACCCCACCGAGTATTGGAATGGCTGTGACATTCACTGATGATAGTTCTCTTTTCTCTATGTGAGATGACTTGTGTGGCTTTAGGACCAAGTTGATGCTCTGGCTTGCTGTATCCATTGTACTGTATTTTCCCTCAATGAATTTTCCCAAACAAAGTACCATGATGAGCCAAAGCAGGAGGAAAAGTACACCTAACACAATCCAAAATTCAATCCATGGAGAAATCAGATATGTTTCTTTGAGTTGATGAAAGAGTTCAGTTAATTTGTCTTTAAAGGTTTTTGTTGCTGGCGTTTCTTCAGGTTCGCTTGGATCTTCAGAAAAGTTATCGAAATTGATGAAGTAGCCAGATGCAGTTCTGTCAATTGTTGGAATTGCTTCCGAATTTTCCTTTGCTTTTTTATTTTTTCTTTCATTAGCATAGTCTGAGGCTACATCGTTGTAGACAGGTGTTTCTTGATGAACTTTTTAAATTTGGATTTCAAGAGACACAAGTTCCATGGCATTGTTGCATAGTCCTTTTTTATTCACTGCAGGTTTATCAAATGTGATTAGTCTCTCAGTTTGAACCTCTTGGATTGCAGCAAATTTTGGTATTCTGCTATTTCTCGGGAGTCCACTGGGCCTCCTACTTATTATTGGCCACGTGATTGTGGTTTTACCAGGTCGATGGATACAACTCGGTTCTCCTTTTTATCAGCAAGCGGCGGTAGTACAACTGATCTTGTTCCGCTGATAGCTAAGACAGGTACTGCTTTTCTGTAAGAAGGCCCAAATTCCTTCTTCACCGCGATCTTCTCTCTGACCAGTCCCCAATCTTTGGAATCCAGACAGGCCTTGCTGGGACAGGTGGTTTATCTTCAGTGGCTGTTGGCTGCTGTTTTAACTTTATGTTGCTCATGTCTTTTCTTGTTTCATTTAAGTCCTGTAACACAGCCAAACAATCTTTGATATCAAAGCATTTCTTTTCTACCACTGAAGTCTGACTATCTAAGTCCTGAATATACATTCTAGTTCCGAACAATAGTTCGTACGGGCTGAAACCTTTTAGAGAATTTCTTGGCAGGTTATTAAGACTACGTTGGACACTTGTTAAATGTTGGACCCACCCATCACCCGAACCTAACACCCTTGCCGTTATAGATTGCTTTATGTCCAGGTTTTTTCTTTCCACAATCCCATTTCCCTCAGGATGGAAGGGACAAGAGTACTGCAATGCAATGCCCATGCTGGTCATGGCCTCCTTATAAGCTCGAGAGCTAAAAGCAGGACCCTGGTCAGAATATAGCATGCCAATTGCGTATGTGCCGATAAAGACTCGCAAATCTTTTATAACAGTTCTGGCGTCAGCCGAGCGCTGGTGTCTGTATTTTTAAGTGAATCTAGTCTTAAAAGGAAACTAATGGGACGCTGGATTTTACGTATAGATAGCCTTATGCTAACTACAAGAATGGCCATGGCAATACTCCGGTCGGTTCACTACTGCGATCTCTGTTGCAGTTTGGACAGCTCTTTGCAAATTTGTAATGTTGCAGGCTCATCCCCGCCACCAGTATTCTGATTGTAATTCTTTCAGAGATTCCTTGATCTGTTTGTGCCTCGGACCTTCACCCATGTGTGCGTCTGCTATTAATAAGGCTCTACTGTTCGTGTTTGGAATTACTCTATCCCCCACTCCAGGGATTCTAGCAAAAGGAACGGAGTTTGCGTCAATTACGTATGTATAATTGAGTGGATAGTTCACGGGTAGTGCTGCACAGTCATGAAAACCAACAACTTGGATAACAATGGGTCAAAGACCAAACTATCTATAAACTGTCTGTGTGTCTAGAGGGTACAACCGCAAAATCTACTAGGAGTATATCGTGGTGAAATAATTGTTCCAATCAGATTACCAACCTGTACCGCCCTACATCATTTGGGATCCTTCACCCCGAAAGAAAGTGGTTTTATCCACTGTAGATTAGGCAGGTTATAGCCTAGTCTAATGAAAAAAGTCTCAAATGCGAGTGTGGTGTACTATGGCATCAGGGGGTAAACTGACTAGCAGTGCAAAAAATGTGATGAAAAATAATATGTGCTAAGTGCAAGAAATTGTTAAAATTGGGTCGTGGAAATGGAAAAACAATTTTAATAGAGTCCTATCCACTCCCAAAACTAAAAACAGTACATAGTAGTGTAAACAAATAACTACTAGAGTTGGATTTAGGTCAACATGTTTCTGCAGTGAATATGGAGCCTGTAGGTCTCCTACTGCTTCCTCAGGACCTTAATTTCTGCTACTGCATAAAGTGAATAATGGCGAAGTAAAGTAAACAATATCACCTGAGATTCGCCTGTTATGATGGTCCAAAGATCACCCAATGTCAGTAGACGAATATATGAAAAAATACACAGAGAATTAAGATAGTAACAATACATCCACAACATATGTATTATATTGCATTTGCCAATTCATTTTACTGGTCAAAGGATTCTTTTTAAGTAACCTATTAAGTGCCGCATTGTTATTTAGGCAAAAGAGATTTTGTAGTATTCATTCACCTAATTCTTAGGAAATACACGCCCCACCTCACCTGGCTACAGCTCAGGTAAAACGGAGCACCGCTCTATTGGAGGGAAGAAAAGGAAAGTAAAAATAAGGGAAGGACTAAAAAGCTGCATTATGTACATTAAATGAGAGCCCAGTTGGTCAGGGTCATTGTATATTGTATAAGTACTCGGTTGGTAACAGAGTGTGGTATATCTTTTGTTGGTGTTCATTCAATATGTTGGTTACGCATTAGATAAACCAAGGAGCGCTACAAGCCGTTAATTGCCCCGTCTCTTGTCGTACACTTTGGGTGCTTTAGGCTCAACCGTCAAGGGGCCGAGTGTACCAACAAAATCTGGCAAGTTAGAATATAAAAAATGCTCTATGGAGTCCATGGCGCGGTCTCATGTTCTTCGCTTAAACAAGTTTAGCATTCAAATGTCAAGGAGCTAAGCGCGAAGAGGTAATCGGGCACTTTCCGCATTATGGTCAGCGGAGCAAACTGACATGCCACGAGAGCTGTGAATTGAGTTTGTCATCTGGGGCTGCCCCTTCCAGAATAACATGCTCGGTTCCCGCCTGAAGTATAATGGTGCAAAAACGGCGCTTACTTGTCCATTGGTACTCCGGACATCCGTCTAGGCTGTCTTGTAAGGAGGTACCTGACTGGACAGGAAGCTGCCATTAGTATCCGTCAGTGCATAGATCCAACAGCACGTAATCATGCGTCAAAACGTCAAGTGTGTCTGGGAGTTGTAGTTTGTATTCCCATTGCTTGCTAGAGCGACGCTCTAGGGATATTTCTATGTCGGTCACAACATTGGGAGCTCTAATCATGTGTACCTGTACACTATGATGTAACAAATCTACTACAAGGTTGATCATTTCAATTAAACTAATTGAAGAATAAAAGTGTAAATGATGAATAAACGGAACACTGTGCTCCCATTGTAGTGTAGTGTGTGATCGGCAGATAGCGTATTTTTGTTTACATGGTCACATTTGAGATGGACATCTGGTTGAGTGAGGGGGGGGTTACCCAGTCCATCAGTGGTTATAGATGTTACTATGCCAGTGTGTCTCCTCTGTCTGTTTTAGAGGTATAGTGACGATTATGATTTTCGAGTAGTAATCTTAAGAGTGACATAATGTGAGCTTAATGTTAGCATTCAGAACCCCATGAGAGACGCTAGGATGGAGTTTATCCTATGACATCACATTGTCTATGTAGTGGCATGATTGGTAAGGAGACATATGTCATAGCGATATCCACGGGATGTCCTCGTTTAATCCCATCTTGTCTGTCTGCAGTTTGTAAACCCATTTCTGTTCACGTTTGAAAAGAAATGTGCTGATATCTTGTATGTGGGGTGAAATCATTGGTTGTTCCAACACAGTCCAGTGTAAATCTGTTGGTAGATGGTGTGCTTGGATGAAATGGTTGGTAAGTCTGGTGGCTTGCCTGCAGCACCGTATCGAGCTCATATGTTCCGATATCCGTAGCTTGACTCCTCAAGTCGTCATACCCACGTACTTTTTGTTACATGGACAAGTGATCAGATAGATCAGGTTCATACTATTGCAGTTTGTGAACCTGCGCTGCTGCCATGGTCGGTCTGTGCCGATGTTGATGGTCACAGACCTAGATGTTTGGGGGCAAGCAGCACAGTGGCCACATGGGTGATGACCCGTAACCGCGGGCATATCCCAAAGGGTGCCTACAGCTCTGGGAATCTCACTCTTTGGTCTTGTGTGGACCATACTATCCTTTAGATTTTGTTCCCTCTTGAAGGCAAAAAGTGGGAGGGGCAGTGTGTCTTTGCCTGTGTTCAAAATGCCCCAGTGTCTCTTTACAATCTTTTTGATTTGATTTGACTGCATGCTGAAGGTACTGACACAGGTAATGCGATTTGTTTTAGGTTTAGGAGGCAAGACTTCTAATAGGCTGGCTCTATTATTGTTGGCGGCTCTCTTCTTCGATTGTCGAATCAGCCTTTTGGGGTATTCTTTAGCAACCAGATCTTGTGCCAAGCTTTTTGCATGTATTTCAAAGGTTGTTTTTGTCGAGCAATTTCTTTGTATACGTAAGAATTGCCCATAGGGCAAATTGTCACGCAGTGACTTAGGGTGACAGCTGTTGTAATTGAGCAAGGAATTTCGCGCCATCGTCTTACGATATAGTTCCGAGGCAAGACCAGTGGGGGTACTTGAGATTAGCAAGTCCAAGAATGCCAATCTATGGACATTATATTCCATAGTGAACTTGAGGAATTGATTCCTCTGGTTGAGCCATTCGTGAAACTCTTTCAACTGATTTTCTGTGCCTCACCACACGACGAAGATATCGTCTATGTAGCGTTTCCATGTTCGCAGACACCTAAGATGGGGGTTGGTGTCTGCGAACACGTGCTCCTGCTCGAAGTTATGCATGTACAGATTAGCGAGACTAGGGGCAAAAACGCTGCCCATACTAGTCCCGCTAATCTGCAAATACAGAGAATCCTCAAAGCAGAAGAAATTCTCTGTCATCGCCAGAGTTGCTAGTGTCATAATCAATCTGACTGGTGTTATTGAGTTCAACTCTCTAGCTGCTAATAGTCCCTCAACAACCTCAAGGGTCTCTGTTTGTGGTATTGATGTATATAAACTTTCAACATCGAATGACACCAAAAAGTCAGTTTGTGTATTAAATTCAATATCAGGCAATAGCCTAAGCACATCTTTAGTGTCCATTAAGAATGTTGGCATCTCTTTGATCCATTGTTATCCAAGTTGTTGGTATTCATAGTCGTAAGGGATGATAACAATGCAAGGTCGGTAAATATTCCCTCTGACCCCCCTTGTCTTCTTTTTATAGTGCTGCACAGTCACCTTTTAAAGACGTTTTTACCGCCAGCATGGTTTCCCCGTCTATGTATTTTTCTGAACGCTTTTTTGTGACTACGGAAGCCGGTTGAGCTGCTTCCGCTGTGGCTGTATTAGCCAATGAATTCCCTGCAACGTGAATGCCATCACGTTGATGACTCAGTGTATGTATCACGTGAGTCTTTCGTAGTTCTTTCTGCAAAAGAACTACCTGTTCCCAAAGCGTTTTATGCTTGATTGTGGCACCTGTGTCATCTTTGTAATCGTTTTGAACTCAGTTCTGCAAGTCATTATTGTAAGATTTTATGCAAAAATGTGAATCGCACACTATTAGTGTCGGGAATTCACAATCGGCATTTTCAAGCGCCATCTTTAAAGATCTGATTTGAGCTCGCTGAGCCAAACAGTTTCTCAGTGATTCAGTTTTTGTTATTTTTGCTCTGAATTTACCACAGAGCCAGCGACCTTTAACAATCGCGCACGCTGCATTGTAGGATTTGTTATCCACATCGTAATGTTGTACAAATCTGTCCGTATAGATTATACAAGAGTACTGTTGGAGAGGCAGAATTTCGATTGGCAGAGGATATTCTTCTTCAAATTTCAGATCTTTCAGTTTATTCATGTTCGGGTCAAAATAGTTATTCACATCTTCTGCAGCAAGATAATTTTCCCACTGTATCCATTTTGGATCTAGTGCCACCGTTTTTAGATTAACTGGGCTGAATAACGCCTCAAAGGCTGATTCTGCTGTATAAACAGTTATTCTTTTGCCTTGGGCTTGGGCTCTTTCTTTTGCTACAGCAGTCTGTACCGCATTTACAGTATTTTCTGTAAGACTGAATGTTTTTTCAGCTTGTGTGTACAAATGTGATTTGTAAGCTATTGGTACCGTTTCTCCCTCATTAGAGGTCAGGTACGTGAATCTGCATCTTCCTGGGATGACTTGGATTACAAGGTTGCGTGTATTGTCGCGAGTTTCTAATTTTGTTTTAGCTAACATGTCTGTTTGCAATGATCTCAAAATTTCTGTGTGTTTCTGAGTCCAATTGATTGATTTAAAATCAGGTTTTATTAATTCGTAGAGAGGTTTAACCCTCTCCACATAATTTAGAATGTAAGTTCTTCCGAAATTCAGGAAACCTAGTATTGATTGTAAGTTCTTCAGCGTTTTTGGTGCTTGGAGTACAGCGCACTTCTCTAACAAGTTGTCTGCTAGGCTTTTGCCCTCACTTGATAATTCATATCCTAAAAACAGGACAGTTAGATGGGCAATTCGTGACTTTTTAAAGTTGAATTTGTAACCCTCTGCTGCGAACCCAAGTATTATGGAGTTCACTCTTTTCAAGTCAATATCCAGGTCATCATCTGTGAGATAGATGTCATCGACATAAGATAATGCCTCATTATCATATATTTGTAGTAACTCTGTTACCCTTGCTGAGAATAATCCTGGGCTATTCTTGAATCCCTGTGGGAGTCAACAGAAATTTCCTGTGACCCCATTATTGAGAAAGCGGTTAAATACCTGCTTTGAGGTGCAATGTTTTGACAAAAGAATCCAATAGAGATGTCTAATGTTGTTTTGTATTTTTTGTGAACGATGTTATTCATTAGTACCGCACTGTGCGAATTTTGTACCGCAAATGTCTTGCAACATGAGTTAAGGTGTCTGTAGTCCAAGACTAGACGATATGAATCATCTGGTTTGGAGACAGGAAACAAAGGATTGTTCATTTGAGAGGTGCATGTTTCAATCACCCCTTGGTATTCAAGTTGATCTAAGATCTCCCTGACTTGTTTTTTAGCTTCTTGCTTAATTTGGTACTGCCTTTGTGCAGTTGGTTGACATTTTAACTGGATTTTGTGAGGAGGAGAGTCCTCATCCCATCCTACATGATTTTTATATAATGCAGGTGCTTGAGCTACTGCCCATTTTCTTGCATATGTGTATTTTCTATGTATTGGAATATGATTTGTGAAGGCAGGCATAATCATTTCTTCGCCATGATGGCACTCCCTGACAAACTCTGGTGGCCAGTCTTTCTCAGCTAGAAGGATGTCATAGCCTTTTGAAAGGTTATCCCAACACAGACCCCTTACTTTCCTAGTCTTATTTCCCTCTATACGCAATGTTATTTTGTATATTTTATGAGGTTTGCTAACTCTGGTATCTGCAGTTTCCACCTGAATGTATTCATTTGTGTCCACTGTCTCCAGATGATTCATCAGGATCTTGCGAGCTATTGTCACTTCTGCTGCGCTTTCTAGCATTGTCTGGGCCCACTCTCCGTTTTTCAGCTGTGTCCTCAGTATCCTCGCCATGTTTGATTATTTTAATACTGGCTACCTTCTTTTTTTGGAAATTGCAATTTTTTACTTTGAGCAGGTTCCTTGTCTTTGGACTTGACGTGCTCTACCCTGTGTTCTGACCATCCTCTTCTTTCCGATTTCCGCGAGGAAGTCTGAAAAGATCGAGAAGGACGTGTATCAATATCTTGATATCTATCAGGTTTTTTCAAATTATCCCTATTTCTAAGGTTGTATCTTTTCTCAGAGGTCTTTCTCTGGGGAGACTTGTGTCCTTGATCTGGAGATCTTTCTCTCCGCCGAGGAGACCTTCCTCTGGACTGGAATCTTTTTTCTTTGGGAGTGGATTGTTTATTTCCATCCCAGTTCTTTTTTGGAGTGTTTACATTATTTTTAAGGAATGTCTTTTCAGGATTTTCAGTTACTTGGGGTTTTACCGGTTTCCCACCCAAACTATCTCTACCTAGTTCTTCATAGGATTTCTCTATGATTCTGGCAAGTTCAATTGGTTGGTCTGCTATATCTGTTTCTGTCAATTTCTGGTGGATCGCCACAGTTGCTGCTTCTCCTTTTATGTTGTCTAATAATATAGCCGAGACCTGGTTGAAGTCCTTCAGTAATTTCATACCCAGAGTTAAAGCAGGTTCTGGACCGTATTCATTTTGAATCTGTCTTAGTACATCTGGTATTACTGCCATGGACGGAACACCATGTGTTTTTGTGTAAATGGAAGCAAAAACTGTGCCCCAAGTGTCACAGTCTTCCACATGTGGTGCGATCCCCATTGGGAGACAGATAGTCAGAATTCTGTGTTTCTCAGTAGGAGTAGTATCCGGAAACACTGCCTCTATTTGAGTTATCTTTTGTGCTAGCCAGAATGGAATTTGTTCCCGTTTTGCGGGTGTTTTACCAAGACATGATTGTATGTTCTGTGGTGTAATTTTGTTTGTGTTCCCCTGGTGAAGGGTCAGCTGTGGAATGTTAATAGCTGGTTGGACTGTTGAAGTCTGCATTACATATTGGACTAATTGTCTATGTATTTTAATTAGTACTTTTAGCTGGGCTAAAAGTTCCCGGTCTGACATTTTTTCGATGTCTGGATGTGGTGTGTAGCTGGCCCCGTTGCTCCTTGTCTACCTAGTGGACCGAGCCTGGTGATGTGATTATTATGTTTTAGGGCGCCTTTAAACCAGAGCAGGTGCTCTTGGTAATTTAGTGGGATTTCAACGTCCTCGAAAGGAGTGTATTCATCTGGAGGTTCCTCTATTTTGTAATATTGGAATTTGTGTATTACAGCGTTTGCTGCTGAAAAGTTTATCCATGAATAGAATACCTCTGTCTGCCGATATTCATGGGCCTTTACCACGAATATGACTGTACCACCTCGTGATGTCAGTCCATTTTCTATAAGGTTAAGAGTTATAGTTCTTCTTACATTAACCGGAATGAGTATTGCATCCGGGTCATTTTGTTGGAGAGTCGTGTCATCTGCTGTGAGTTGAGCTGCTATTCTAGCTCTCTCCGCTTCATCGCCACTTTCCACCATTTTACTGACAGAAAGTTTTTGTTGCAGATCAAGTTTCAAGGAAACAAAGATTAGGTGCACAATATTTTGGAACACTGTATCCTTCAACATTGAATAAACCAAAAACTATACATAGGAATCTCTTCCTACAAAGTTCCGGCGGATTTTAACCTCTTACCCACTCCAGACATCTATTGGAGTATTTACGGGAAAAAGTGTCTGTGTGAAAAAGCACAACTGAGTTACTCTAATGTCTTGCTTTAGATTTATCGCCTCACCAAACGTTGGGTGCCATGTAGTGTAGTTCCTATATTCCCAATAGGCTCTGCACATTGGAATAATATACTCAGCAGTGTAGACGTAGGACTGAGGTCGACTAGGTCTCTACTGACTATATTAGACTTAAGGTTTGCCAGCTAGCTCATAGGTTACTAGAAACTTTCTCGAATAAACGAGGAGGAGTTTAACCTCCCTGGATAGACAAGAAGGGATTAGCTTCTGACAACCATATAACATGACAACTTTGCTCCCTCAGAATAAGAGTATATCTCTAGAGTTGTGTGAAAACAATAGACAGCTATTTCACTCAGTCAAATGTGCGTACTTAGTTTCACCAGAGTGCAGAGAAGAGAGAGACGGGCGTTTTCAATAAAAGGTATAATTTATTGAGCAGTCTTCCTTCTCATGCAAGAGAAATGAATTGCCACAATTGCAATACTTAATGTAAAGTAAAGTGCGTACAGTAAAAGGAGTATTATGAAATAATACTGTAAAAGCATTGATATGGTTTCTTAGCCATAAGATACTTAAAATGGATCAAATCTATACATACATATATACATTGACTAACGTACTCAACTGGTGCTTCTAAATACGCCTACCCCGGTGTACCTGACCTAAGCCTAATATGTGGGAAGGAGTAAGTAAGTAGCAGTTTAAGTTAAGTTGATTTTGCCAAGAATCTGACTCAAGAATTCTCTTTAAGGGTTTAGTCAGCTCTGTACCTTGGTATTAGAATGTGGGAGGTCTGGTATCTCTTTCCTCAGGACTCGATATTCCAGCAACCCGCAAGGGTAGGCTGGAAACACCGGAGCTGGATTTCCTCGGCTGGAGAAAAAGACAGCATCATTCTCAGCGCGTCAAAGAGGAGGGGCAGGGTCCGTGGGCTCTCGCATCAGCTGGGCTCTCGGGTAAGTAGATAGCTGCTCTGCTCAAAAACCACCACCGTGTGTTTGCTTAAGGCAACGTTGGTATATTTATACCTGAAAGGTACCAGGTTTGACGTAAGGTTGGACATAAGACGTCAATAAAGATGTCACTAAGAACTGGCCGTTCTTACAGTGCTCGCAGGAGTTCTATGACAAATCAAAACAAAAGCAAATGGGGATTTCCCACGTTGCTGGAAGTTTGGTGTGTTGAAAGAACTCGTTGTGCTTTCTAGGAATCCAAGGAAGTAGCTTCTGCCATGCTTTGGACTGCAAGGGCTATTTACTTAAACATGGATCTGATTCTTATGCCATTATAGGGATATTATTGATTATAGCCGTACAAGGGCATAAAATAGCAATATTAATTCAGGTTCCTAGATAAAAACACAATAGACTCATCAACAGATATTTCTTTGCCTGGAGTACAGATCTCTGAAAATCAATCTGCAAAGTGATCAAGAACAGGACATATCTTAAAAAGACAGTCACAGTCAGGGTTATCTTGTGGCAACGCCAAAGCATTATCAACAAAATGCAGGATCCGAAGAAAAAATAAATACTGATCATAACTCATAATTGCAGGAAATATGGCTGTTGCCATCAAGGGACTGGTAGACCAATATGAAGCCAAGGACAGCTTCCGTATCAAGCCGATCAAAAAAGTCAAACCCAAAAACTTCTTCATCTCATCCAGATTTGTGGGAGTCAACTGAGTAGCTGTAGAGCAGAGACTGAGTCTGGCACTGTTGTCCCTCAAAAACTGTTCAGCATACAATTTAGTCTGCTCAACAATCTCACCCAAAAATACACCATCCATGTACAACTGAAAAAACTGTATAGGCAAAAAAAATCCCAATCCAACACTTCCGTTGGGAAGCCTTAAAGCCCCAGGCTGCAATCCAGATGCCTCTTGCACCATCGGCACTTCAATGTCCTCCTCTAAAACAGGCACTTTATCCGCACTGAGAGTAGTTTCATCCGCACTGAATGTAGCTTCATCATCCGATGATTCCATGTGGAGAGAAAACTCAATGCCTGAATCTTCCCTACCCTCCTCTCCTTCAGACGCGCTGTCAGTATAATAATCCTGATTAGAGAAAGATTCAAGAAGCATACCAGCCACCTGCTGAGCAGTAATTCTACAGCTAGCCATAATGCTTACTAATGAAGGTAACTTGTCAAACAAGTCAACAACAACCAACCCTTTGTAACAAATGAAATATTTTTTTTAGCTTTAGCACAATGACCTATATACTCCAACACTACACCACTCACTTGCCAGAAGCAGCTAGACTCACCACCACCTACTCTGCACAGACACAGTAAGGACCAACAGTATCCCACTAAAAAAGAAAAAAAAAAGAAAATTAGACATAAAACAACGCAAAACACATTGCAAAGAATTTCAAGTACAAAACACTAAATAAATACGCTGCTATTATTACACCACTTACAAAAAATTCATTCATGCATGACATTAATACTCAATTGGAGTAAACACAACGAAAATGTTTATCTTACCAAAAAAATGCAGCTACACAAAACTGCAGATCAACCACTGCCGAAACCGCAAACACAAATTAAAAGCTTTGCCCTAGAATAAAAAAGAGAAAAAACACAATACAATCACATATGCAAATATTGCACTAGTTCACACACTATCTACCAGCCAAGCAAAGGTAGTAGGTGGGCCTAAAAGCATAAGGCTGATCTGCCCCCGAGGGGTGCAGAAACAGCCAAAAAATTAACCATCATGAAGGGGGAGCGATCCTTGCCCAAGGGGTTACTCCCCAAAATCTTATTTAAAAAGCCCTGGTGTCTAGTGGCTTTTACCCGCCAGGGGACAGATGGGCCTGAAAACATATGGCCAATCTGCCCCCGCTCCCCGACACACAAAGGGCATTAAAAAAAAATAATCCCTGGTGACCCAGTGGGTGCACACATACTTTTTTTTTTAATTACCCGATCTGCCAACTACATACACTGCCCCCCCAGGCGAAGCAACCCTTGCCCAAGGGGCCGCTCCTCGACACACAAACGGCATTAAAAGAAAAAATACCTGGTGGGCACATATACAAATAATTTTGGGGGGGCAAAGAACAAAGTTCCGACCCTTGCTTAAAGGGCCACTCCCCGAAACAAATAATTAAAAAAAAGTCAATTCCTGCTGCACGATCGTGCCCAGGCGCGAATGTGCAGCAGAAATGCTTTTTAAGACATTGGAGGAAAGGAAAACCCTTTCTTTCCTCCTATGCCTTTTAAAAAGTACCCCTCACACTTCCCGAGGAGAAACCCACCTCCTCTTCCCTGGATGTACTGGAAGCAAATGGCTTCCAGTGCATCCGGTGTCTAATAACCTTGCACGCTGACATCATTAGATAAAGTGGAGGGAGGGGGCGGGAGGCAGGAGAAGGCTTACCCTGCCTTACCCGGTGGGGGCATTCAGATGGGTGGCCCACGGGGGAGTGCCAGCGCTTCTCCCGAGGGTGGGTGCTAGAACGGCCGGGAGCTGTTCCAAGCACACTATGACGTCAGACGGCTCCCGGCCGTCTCACGCACGGAAATGGTTAACATCTGTTGAATTGTAGTTGATATTTTGTTTGTTTTTAATTTTGAATTGACTTCAGTGGGAATAGTAATTTTTTTACCCCTCTGTTATCCAACACTTTTACGAGTTAACTTTTAGCAGTGAAATAGCAATTATGGAATTCTGATTTATGGAAAAAATAGTAATTACTTAATTAAATGCATATACTTACTAATATGACACAACTTATACACAGGAAGCGCAATTTGTAACATTTAAATAGCACCATATCATCAATAATGCATAATATGAAAAAATCTAAAAGAGACTATAAGAGAAAAGATTTGACAGCAAGAAATGGTTACTTTATCCATCCGCCATCACATAGCGATTTACCCTCCACCAAATCAGGATGGTGGTGGGTACCACGGTGGATGCAAAGTTCATCCGCCGCTTCACCGCCAAAGGCAATCTCACCAATTGGCTGGTGGGTGGAGCAGGGCCACTAATGATGGTGGTGCCGGCACCATCCACCAAATTAGGATGTGGATTTAAACGGGTCTTTCCATGGCGGTGATGCTGCCATGGAAAGGTTGGTGGGGATTGGGTTTGGGGGCCTGTTGCAGGGACCCCTTGTTTATGCGCGTGTGATACCCCCTGCATTTGCATGCACCAATTGGCAGGCACCAGGTGGTGCCTGCCACGTAGTGCAGGGAAATGCAATGTAAGCACTTTTAACATTGCGGACGGTGTTGCAGCCAGCAGCACCACTCGCAATGGTAAAAGCCCAGGATGCGCCTGCCAGTATGGCGGGTGCATCCTAATCGCAGTGGTGAGACCGCTGCATGTCTGGCCCACGGTCCCAAACACCGTTACAATGGCGGACGGACTTGGTCCGCCTGCCATCGTAATCACCCCCCTAGTCTCCTGCTAGTGCCACAACCCGAGGAGAGAGATGATCTCTGTAACACATGGTGGTCAATAGTCTGTCAATATCAGCTGACAAACATACCAATGATTTGTGCGGAGAAAAAAGAGGGAGCTGATGACTTGGCCCTCTGTGGTCTGACAGAAGCTATATCCTATTCTTTTTTTTAGGTTTTAATGTCTTTATTTCGATAATGAAATCATAAAAGACAATTTTAACAAACATTTAAAACAATTTCATTATCCCTACATAATACAAAAATCTCATAAAATAGTTATATCTATATATAATCAACAGTCTAAACTTGATTTAGAATCCACAGTTAAAAAGTTATTAAACCATTATTGGAAGGAAACAAGACATTAATTTTAACAGATCTTAAAAATATATTTAGTATTTGCTAAAAAGTACTATACAATTTACACACTTTATTTAATCATGTGGCGATTGAATTCCTTCTTGCTCTAATTGCCCATGCCCAGCCTAAATATTTAGCCAAACATGTCACAGTGAAATCAGTTGTATTTGTTTTTAAGGCCCATATTGCATCCGAAGACTTTTTACATTTCATACGTTTAAAAATGGGTTTTAGCCATTTTGAACGGGGTTCTCTATATTGGGGGCAGGCGAACAAAAAATGGCCCTCTGTTTCCTTACACCCGGGGCAGCAACTACAGAAATTAGTAGTGTTGTTGCGCCAGGATGAAGTGAAGGAATTAAGGGGTAATGAGCCCACCCGAAATTGGTGGAACAGTTTTCTGTCCAATGGCCTGGAGATAAGATCCCAATATATCTCACGAGCCGGATCCAATTTGAATCTTAAAAAACGCCCCGTCAGATCTTCAGAGCTGGATGCATGTGCCAAAGAGTGGCGAGTTGAGGCCCAAAATAAACTCTTAAATTCCTTTTTCGGGGGGAAATTGTTAGTGCTTGGCGAAACCCACAGATGACTAAGACCCATATCACACAGGCTCTTTTTCACCGAGTGAAGCCAGGGGATTCGCTCGGAGCCCCCAATTGCCTTGACCTCGGTTAACTCCTTTGCAAAGAGTGCCAACTCCTCCGTAGTCCACAAACGCCTCCAGGTAGACACTACTCTATACCTTGCCATGTCTGTTATTGGAAGGCAACCCATGTCGTGACAAAGAGGGATTAATGGAGTTGATTGGGGAAGCCCCACCAGGTTGCGAAGAAACCTACACTGGATTTTGTACAAGCTTGAGAGATCCATAAAGCCCCATAACTCTGCCCCATAGAGTGTCGCAGCATTAATTTTGACATCATAAATTTGTAATGCGGGGGCAACCCTTTTGGTGATAGATTTCTTTTGCTCTCGCAGGAGGCAGCCAGTCAATTGGGCCAGTTTTAACTGCTGGGTCTCTATTTGTGGTTTCCAAGACAAACGGCAATCCAGAGTGACCCCCAGATACGTCATCGTGTCAACTTGTTCCAGGTTAACCCCGTTAAGTTGTACACTACTACGTATAGGTTTTTTCCTGGAGAAAACCATAAATTTAGTTTTCCCCACATTTATCTGGAGGTCATTTTGGTGGCAGTATTTCTCAAAGTGATTTAGAGCCCTCTGCAGACCCCCCCTCGTCTTTGATAAGAGGAGGGTGTCGTCCGCAAAGATCAACATTGGGAATTTAGTCCCCGCTAGGGACGGTGCATCCGTGTTAATAGACCCGAAGAATTTCACTACCTGATCTATGAAGAGTAAGAATAGGGTGGGTGCGAGGACGCACCCCTGACGGACTCCTCGTGACACTGGGAATGAGTCCGTAACTTGCCCTTGTGCCCCCTATCTGACCCTGGCGAAATTATCTTCGTGTAGTCTAATAATAATTTCCACTAATTCCCCCGGCATTCCTAGGTCCCTTAAAACCCGCCATAGTTTTTCCCTCGGCACCAAATCAAAAGCTGATTTCAAGTCTATGAACGCAGCGAAGATGGTACCACCACCAAGTATGACAGTCTTCCAGAAGATCATACAGAACCTCAAGACCTGGTCAATGGTACTTGTACCAGATCTAAAGCCCGCCTGTAATGGGGACAGTATTCCTTCAAGCTCCATCCACCCAAGAACCCTCACCAGAATCATGCGAGCAAACACTTTCTGAAAGCAGTCAATTAGGCTAATCGGGCGGTAGTTCCCTGGGTTTGATCTATCTCCCTTTTTGTGTATGGGGAGAATCTCCGCCCCTTTCCATGTCTTAGGGATACGGGCACCTCTTGCTATGGTGTTAGCTATACTTGTTAAGTAAGGTACCCATAGGCCTATATTTGCTTTGAATAGGTCTGCCGGAATTTGATCCAACCCAGGTGCCTTCCCCCTCTTTGTTAACCCTAATGCATACTCCGCTTCTGCTTCAGTAAAAGACAGGGTCGTAATGCTAGGAATTGTTACCGTCAACATAGTTGATCTGGACAGGGAGTCAACGGCTACTGGGCAAAATTGGGTAGAATAATGTTTAATCCAATCTTCCAGGCATACATGGTTAGACGGGGTACGGAACTCACCATCCTTTCCACATTTAACAATATCCCAGAATTTGGTCTGGTCGTTAGATTTACTGGCGTCCAGAAGGTCTGCCCAAAAATCGTCTTCCCATTCCTTCTTTGCCACCCATTGCACTTTTTTATACCTTTTCCTGGCCTCTTTAACTGCAACAGAATCTCTAGATTTAACTTGCTCAATGAGATAGCTATGGGCCTCTCTACATTCTCTATTGTACCATTTTGCTCTAGGTGGATTCAGGTGCCCAGTGTTAGACTTACATGGCTTTGATAAAATAATTTTAAGTTCAGAGAAACATTTGTCATGTAAGCCCATCGTCTTATGTAGTTCGCCCTGGCCCCGCTCAGCAGCAACGGTCCTCATATTGTTTAAAGCGTTTGTCACCACATTTTCAATGTTGGCCTGTATCGTTACATCGTTTGAAATTAGTGACCACTTCACTCTCCTCCGATCATTTGATAAGGTTACAACCCCTTGCCCCCTTGGATCAGGTTCCCCTAATCTTATCTGATCAAACATTTTAAATTTCAGGGACAGGGGGTTATGGTCACTTTCTGGGCGTATTATGATTTCCATATCATCAATTACACTCCAATGTTCCATTTTTATAAAGATGTAATCGATCCGACTTTTCCTCACACCATTGTCAAAAGTGTGTTTAGCTTCAATGTCCGATTTGGTGCGACCATTCACAGCCCTTAGACCCCATGTAAGGCAAAAAGCTGTCCAGTTCAGAGCGGCCTCCGTTGCTTTAACTGGGATTTTATTGGAAAGTTCGGGGATTTTCCACGTGGCATCTTCTTCAAACCCCCAGTTGTCCTCCGGCAGATACAATGGCTCAATCGTACAGTTGATATCCCCTGCTAAAATGATAAATGAGGTTTTATTCCAGCCCGTTAGTAGTGTGTCTAAGGCACCTATCAACTTGGGGCATCGGCCGCCAGGGAGGCCTCTGGAGTATATGTTGATAATAAGCATGTCCTGCCCCCCTGCTTTGCTCAACCTTATAGCCAGTATATCAGGATTATCTATATACAATTCAGCAGCTGAAAAACACCAGGCCTGTTTTACCCATGTGGTTAATCCCCCAGACGCCCGCCCCTTTATACCTTTTATTGCAGGTTTAGAAAAGTTTATATATCCAGCCATATAAAACGGAGCTGTAGCCCACGTTTCCTGCAACAATACAACCTCGTAATTGCCTATAAAACCCAACCAATCCTCAGATACCAGGCGTGACTTGGCTCCAGCAACATTCCAAGACACCATATATGAAGTTAGTGAGTCTATCTCTGCATGGTTGTTACTGACAGAGAGAGGGGAATGGGGGCTCAGTAGGCAGGTATCTGTTGGTCCAATTTCTACTATATTAGAAGAGGTAGCATTGATCCCCACAGGCCCCCTCTGCATCCTGGTATTATGGGACATGAACAGTTGCTCCTTTGCTAGTTTTGGGGTGAGGGTGGATGGGGTATACACTCCTTCAACTTCCACTGACACTAGGTTAGGTAACTGGATCGGTGCACATAGTCAGTCAACCCATTCTAGGTCTGACAGTGCCTCAAAATGGTTGTAGAGGGGAGGATAATATTGGGGGTAGTGTATTGCAGGCTCTCGTGGTCTTCCCCCTTTAACTTTCCATGGATTGTGGCCCATATGGTTAGTTTGGTGTGTATGGGGGTAGAAGTAGCCAAGATGTAAGGTCTGGACATCACCCAAACGGGCGAATCTGGCTTTCCTCTGGATTCTATCCACTACCCAGGGGTCTCTGAATGAAACTAAAATACAGTCCCCTTCCAGGTCTTTTTCACCCTTTCCTACCCATTCTACTCTCCTTACATAGAGGATTTCGGTAGGGGACAACGGGGAAAGTGGGCGATGTTTATTCAACCAGAAAGTGACCTTGTTCCTCAAATCCGCTTGAGATTCTTTAATACCCTCTCTAAGGGGGGCCACTCCTGTTAGTACAATAGTGTATTGTGACGCTTCTGGAGGTAGGTTGACCCTCGGTGGATTTCGTGTAGTTCTATTATTTGTCCTCTTGTTCCTATCTGGATATGGGGTTTTATTATCCCTTCCCAATGTGGGTGTATGTACCGGGGTGTTTTTTTGTGGATTTGATACACCATTCGCTTGATGTTTTTTCCCCTGGGCGTTGTTGGCTGCCAATGGATGTTTGGCCTTAGGTGTTTCTTTGATAGGGACACTGCTAGCAGATGGTGTTTTTGCCCCCGTTTGTAGTTTTTTATTTAGATTAATGGTTGATGTCACTGCGGGGTTGATTTTAGTTATCCCCGTATTTAGAGTTGTTCCCCCTGTTGGATTTGGGCCCCTCAACTTTGTACCAGTAGCTGTTAAATTTTGTAAGAGGTCCATGTTAATATTAATAGCTGCTTCTAAAACATCTATTTTAGCGGACATTATCCTGGTATTCTCTAAGACCGGAAGCAATAAAGTTTTAACCATTGCTTCCATTTTTGCCAACAGGACATCATCACTACTAAGACAGGTTGGACAGGGGTTTGAAGACCCAGAATGGGCCAATGATGGACAATACACTATTGGGGGTACTTGAATGGTCTGGGAGTGGGAAGGGCTATTTACTTGATCTAATTTGGGTTGTTTCTGAGTCATGACTCCCTGTGGGCTTGAAACATATTTTCTTTTTCGTGATACCTGGTTGGTAATTACTGGTAGCGGGACGGGGGTACTGGGTAGGGTAGGGACATGTAATTGCGGTGTTCCTGGCGAACTACGCTTATCGTTCTCAATAAGTAGGCTATCCCCATCTGTACTAGTCAGATTATTGTCAGAGTTCAGATACATATTTTCTTGTGGCCTAGGTGTTGTAGCTTCGACCCCGTCCTCATGGACTATTATGTCGGCGTCTGATGTAGAAATACAGTTAAACGCTGCGTTGGTTAATGGGCTTTTAGCGCGAGCCAGAGCACCTATTGAGGAGCGTTTCCCAGTAACTAAGTCCAGGGACAATCTGTGCTCAACCAGTTCAATTTCTTTTTCTAGAATTCCCGTAGCTCTGGTAATAAAAGCATCTAGGGGGCCTGAAACAACACCCTTTGAAGTTTGAATATGCACTAGTCGTTGTTTACCAGATCTCAGGGCCATATTTAGGAGCAGGTGTTAGAGGCTCTGGGTACAGTTTGTCAAAGTATCTAAATGGTGTAAAAAAAAAAAAAGGAAAACATGAAAAAATTAAATAAAACCAGGACTCTAGGCCCAACCCAACCTCGTCCGACCCCGGACGGCCACAGACGGTCCCGCCCTTGTCCCGGGCTTCTCCCGGCACCCTCCCGCGCGCTCCCGCGCAGCGGGTAATGATGCTACCCTTTTGTTACAGTGGGATTGGACGTGAGGGGCGGAGCCGGCAGGGAGAGCAGCCCAGGTGGCCACGGGCGCGCGTGGACTCCTGGAACTTGGAGTCCACCGCTACTTGCTCGCAGCCCTGCCGGTCAAAAAGCAAACCAAACCTCAGTGCCCCAGAGTCCGCTTCTAGCCGCGAAGCGGGACCCGCGAAGCGGGTCCGGCGAGGGACAGCGGCGGAAGCAGGCAAACAGGCAACAGGAGGCTCCCTCAGCTCCCTCCTCAGTCTCTGGAGCCGAAGGTCCGTCAATATCCAGCAAAGTTAGGCGAAGGAATCCACTTGGTGCAGTGCAGGACGCCGCTTTGTCCTTCCTGGTGGGGGCGGAGCCGGCAGGGAGAGCAGCCCAGGTGGCCACGGGCGCGCGTGGACTCCTGGAACTTGGAGTCCACCGCTTCTTGCTCGCAGCCCTGCCGGTCAAAAAGCAAACCAAACCTCAGTGCCCCAGAGTCCGCTTCTAGCCGCGAAGCGGGACCCGCGAAGCGGGTCCGGCAAGGGACAGCGGCGGAAGCAGGCAAACAGGCAACAGGAGGCTCCCTCAGCTCCCTCCTCAGTCTCTGGAGCCGAAGGTCCGTCAATATCCAGCAAAGTTAGGCGAAGGAATCCCTATTCACTAAGGTCTGAATTTTTCCCTAATGTCCGAATTGCACCCCAAGTCACACCCTGGGGTTGTCCAGGGCCTGATGCCTAGCGGACCAAGCAACAACATCCACCCTTCACTTCTTTCATCGACCATCAATGTTAAAAAAAAGACAGTCCCAAATATAACTCCCTTTAACGAAAAAATAAGATTCAGGTGGTGGCCCTATATAAAACTCCAATGGCCTGGGGTGTACCTGTTGTGTTTCGCTCAATAGTTCAAGCAAAAAGAATGTAACTGTGTTGGCCTTCTCTAGCGTGGTAACTAGGGGAAAAGCAAAAGCGATCTATGCGCTTGTCCTAGTTTGCCATACGCCACATACCGGGACTAAGGACTAGATGTAGTCCCCTGACGGTTGTCTCTGGGCAGACCTCTGCCTCGTGGATTGAGCAGAACTTCTAACTAATCACTGCGTCTGTTCACTGATCTTGTTGCACAGTTGTGAATCTGTTCAGGCCATGGTACTTCCATCAACAGCAGTCAGGCTCAATAAACCAATCTCTCCCAGCTGGCTCACCAAAATGTTGCTCAAATGTAAATTTATTGTAAATAAAGGAAAAAACATGAGCCGTTCGGCAAAACAATAACAAGCTGCTTTAATTAAATCCAGTGGTTGGGAGAGTATTGAATGAGGCACGTCTGAAGGCAGTCTCAGAGTGATAAGTACAGGCCTCAGCAAGGCCCGTTAGTCCAAAGGGCTCTCCCTTCTGTGCACGAAGTCCTCAGACTATAGAAAGAAATTGGCACGAAAACTGAAAATACAAAAAACATAGTTTAATGAACCTTTAAAGGTGGTCCTAAAGCCTACACAACACTCTACAGCATTGTACAGGGTAGCACAAAGAACTCAAGCACATAGCCCCCTTTTATACACAAATAAGGGGTTCATAAGTGGGCGGGTACAACTCAGAGCATGATTTACGACCATATATGGACATTTCTGAACATGATCAATACATGGGTGGAGTTAACGGTTCTTGAGGCCCGCGAAAAAGCACATTCCTATCTACGCTGATTAAAGACAGATGTGACTCTTACTGAGCATGCGCTAGACGCACAAAGGGGTTTATTTATAGACTGTTGCCGGGCAGATCTTAAGGGCGACTAGCAAAGAGGTAGGACTCGTCACTTGGCGGGCACATGGCAATATGTAACATACAAGATGGAGGACATGAAAACAAAATGGAGTCTAACCATTGCGAGAGTTAGAGCGGGAAAACGCAACAAGTGGATTACGATATCATGTCTTTAGCTAATGCTTAACATTATCGCTGTTTTATTTACAACAGGAGTACAGAAGTTTCTGCCGCGCATTTACATTTTGTGGGTAAAATAAAACACTTCGACATTCTTTGAAAAGAATCATGGTCATAAACAACAAGTAAAGCCATCTGATAATGCTTCCATTTCTAACGATAATGGCATTACTCCTAGTCCTACTCCCTCGCCTTCCTTCCATACAATTGAGGCTCCGCCTCCCACCCAGACCCACCCCCAGCATAAAAACTCTGCCCGCCCCCTCCTCCACCTGTACGTAAACAAGCCGAGCTAGCACTCAGTTGAACCGCACCGGGAGGGAGGGAGGGTCCTCGAAGGAAGGCGAGGGAGTAGGACTAGGAGTAATGCCATTATCGTTAGAAATGGAAGCATTACCTCCCGTCCCTCCCTCGCCTTCCTTCCATACAATTGAGGACATAGAAAGCAGAATAAAACAGAGACGGATAACTGAGTGATAAAGAACACCAAATTTAATACAGTGCCCAAAACACAGCAGATCAACATCCCTGGCCCTGCATAGAGGACAAGACCCTGTGGCCCAGAACATTATCCAAACGTTCCAGACTCGCAATTCAATAGTGGCGGACAAAAGTAGACGAGAAGACCAAGTCGCCGCCCTACAAATCTCCACCACAGAAGCCCCATGCAACTCAGCCACCGTAGCAGCCATACTGCGAGTGGAACGCCCCTGAACCCCCACAGGAGGAACCACACCCTTAAGAAGGTAAGCCAGCAAGACCGTGGACCTAATCCAACGACTCAAAGAGGCCGTGGAAAGCTTAACCCCTTTCCGAGCCGGACCAAAGTTAACAAACAAAGAGTCCCCCACCCGGAAGGACTCAACAACATGGAGGTACCACAGCAAGGCCCGTCGGACATCCAAACAATGCAAGCGAGAATCCTCAGCCGAGGAAGGAGCAGGACAGAACTCAGGCAAAATCACCTCCTGACTGAGGTGAAAAGCCGAATTGACCTTAGGGACAAAGGACGGAACGGGAACCAGAACCACCCGATCCGAAAAGACTTTACAAAAAGGAAACTTGCAAGACAAGGCCCCCAACTCCCCCAAGCGCCTCGCAGAGGTGATAGCGACCAAAAAGCAAGTTTTAAAAGTCAAGAGACGCAACTCGAGACCCTCAAGGGGCTCAAAGGGAGGACCAGACAGGACATCCAACACCAGATGCAAATCCCACGAAGGGAAGGACCGAACAGGGCGGGGAAACAAGCTCAACAGACCCCGAAAAAAACGAGGCATCAGAGCCCCCTCATCCTGCAAATTACGCCAGGAGCCCCTAAACGCCTGAATAGCCGCCCACTGCACCCGCAGAGAAGCCACTGACAGCCCCAGAAGAGCCCCATCCTGAAGGAACTGCATCACCAAAAAGAGGTCAGCAAGCGTGGGGTCAACACCCTTACCAGCACACCAGACCGAAAAGACCCGCCAATGCCTGGCATAGGACAGCAGAGTGGAGGACCTACGCGACGCCTGCAAAGTAACCGCCAACTGGGCAGGAACCCCCAACCCAGCTAAGCCCTGCCGCTCAACAGCCAGGCCGTCAGGTGCAGCCTCCGGAGAGAATCCAGGGGAAGGGCCGGAAACTCCAACGGGGACGGAACCACCGGAAGGACCCACTCCCGGTCGCAACACAACTCGGTCAGGAGAGGAAACCAATTCGCCCGAGGCCAATAGGGAGCCACCAACAACACCCGAGCACAATCCCTCCGGACCCGCACCAGAAAGGACCGAAGCAGCGGAAAGGGAGGGAAGGCATACAGCAGACCCCGAGGCCAAGGACAGGTCAAGCCGTCGACCCCCAGAGAACCGGGACACCTGCCCAGAGAACAGAACTGCACCACCTTGGCATTCCCCAGATCCGCAAACAGGTCCACCACAGGGAGGCCCCAACGACCCACCAACTGGAGGAACACACCGGGAAGGAGAGAGAAATCCCGAGACGACGGAATGGCCCTGCTCAACAGATCCGCCCTCACATTGTCCACCCCCCGAATGTAGAGAGCCGAAAGACCCAGCACCCAGACCTGAGCCCACCGAAAGAGGACGCTGGCAATCAAGTTCAAGGACCTGGACCGGGTCCCCCCTTGACGGTTGACATAGGACTTCGCCACCAGATTGTCCGTCTGAACCAACACCCAATGCCCCCTCAAAGAGTCCTGAAAGTGCACCAGGGCAAGCACAATCGCCCTCAGCTCCCGCCAGTTCGAGGACCTCCGGGAATCCAGCAGAGACCAGAACCCCCGAACCTGCTCCGACCCCAGCCAAGCACCCCACCCGGACAGGCTGGCGTCCGTAGTCACCACAAGCGGAGCCGGGGGAGTCAGAGAAACCCCCGCCAGGAGGTGTTGGCGGCAGAGCCACCAGGAAAGCTCCTTCCGGATCCGGTCCGTCATGGGCAGCAGGGACAACAGACTCTGAGACCCAGGAGACCAACCCAACAGGATCCAATTGGCCAGGCGGAGGAGATGAAAACGAGCCCATGGAACCAAAAACACCACGGAAGCCATGTGTCCCTGCACCCGCAGCCACTGGACCGCCGGAGAAGCCTCCCGGGACATCAAGGCCCGAACCTGCGACTGCAGAGACACCAGGCGCTTGTCGGACAAGGTAACATGGCCGAGCAAAGTCTGAAAACGAGCCCCGATGAACACCAAGTCCTGAGACGGGACCAAAGAAGACTTTCCCCAGTTCACCAAAAATCCGTGTCCCTGAAGAACCTCCAAGGCCCTCCCGATGTGAGAGAGCAAAAGAGACTCCCCCGCAGCATGCAGCAAGAGGTCGTCGAGATATGGATGAATGAAAACCCCTTCTGCATGAAGGAGAGCCACGAGAGGCACCAGGACCTTCGTGAAAACCCTGGGCGCAGACCTGAGGCCGAAGGGAAGTACGCAAAACTGAAAATGGGCGTCTCCCACAGCGAACCTCAGGAAACGCTGAGAAGCAGCGGCAACCGGGACGTGGAGATAAGCGTCCTCGATATCCATGGATGCCAGGAAGTCGCCAGGCTGAACCAAAGGAATGATGGCCTGAAGGGTCAACATACGGAAGTGTACGGGCCGAACCCAGGCGTTGACCCACTTGAGATTGAGGACAGGCCGAAAGCCCCCGGTTACCTTCCGAACCAGAAACAGAATGGAGTAGGTCCCCGTCCCCACCTCCTCGACAGGAACCCGGCAGATGGCAGCCTTGGCAAGCAAACAGGACACCCCGTCCAGCAGAGCCACCCTGCGGGGACCGGAGACAGGCAGAGGAGTCAGCCGAACCCCAGAATCCGGCGGAACCTGCAGGAAGTCTATCACGTACCCACGACCCACAGTGTCCAGGACCCAGCCATCCGAAACGTCCTGCTGCCAACGAGGAAGAAACTGCCGAAGACGACCCCCCACCGGCAGGGAACCGGACAGACAGTAGTTGTCAGGGACCCTTCTTGGCAGGGCCCTTAGGAGCGGAGGCAGCGTGCCTGGGAGAAAAACGGGGCTGAAAACGCCGCCTGCGGAAAGATTGACGAGAATCACGCTTCGGGGAAGACCGAGGGGCCCTACTCCAAGGCTTACCAGATGGAGCCGCCCCGCCCTTATACGGCAAGGCATGCTTCCGCTCCTTGAAAGCCTTCGAAATCATGGCAGGCAATTGGTCCCCAAACAGAGCCAGTCCATCAAAAGGCAATTTCAACAGAGCCGCCTTCTCCCCAGGATCAGCCTTCCAGGACCGGAGCCAGAGGGAACGACGAGCCGCCACCAAAGCCCCAGTGGACATAGCCGAAGACTTTATAACATCAGACGAAATGTCCGCCAATAGCCTAGCCTGCTGTTCCATAGCAGCCAGGAGGTCAGAGCACTCAGAGCCCTCCTGAACCGCCGCAGCCAATTTCTCGAAATCCTGAACCAAAGACTGCGCAGAGTAGGCAGAGAAAAGGCTAGCCCTCAGCGCCAGGTTCCCAGCAACAAAGGAGGGTTTAAGGCCAGAATCCACCTTCTGATCAGTAGCATCCGCCGGGGTACAGTCCTCAGGCTGAATAGCAGTCTTGCCAATCAGAGTGGCCAGGATAGAGTCCAGCTTCAAATTGTGAGGCAAGGGGTCCTCCCCCTCCAAAAGGTAAAGTTTCTGAAGGAAGCGAGGGACCTGCAACTTATCAACCTCACGCCACTCCCTCAGCACCATGTCCTTGACCGGACCCTGAAAAGGCATGCCCAACCTGGAGGGAGAAGCATACTGAGGAAAGAGATTCCCATCCGCCTCCAGCTGGAAAGGAGGGAACCCCAAATTGTCCCGCACATGAGCCAGAATATCCCATCTCTCCTCCCTGGAGATAAACTTCCCACCCGAGGAGGTAGAAGGACCATCATCATCCGACAAGGAAACCTCCCTCGTAGGATCCAGTGAGCGTGGACGAGAAGAAGCCGCAGGCACCGGACGAGCCTGGAGAGCCTTAGACACAGCCGCCTCAATCATGCCCTGCACCTCCTCCTTGGACATGAGAGGCACATCACCCCCAGAAAGGCCCCGACACCGAGGGCGCTTGGAGGGAACAGGAGAAACCTCAGGCGAGGAGGAAGAGGAAGAAGACACCACATGGTTCCGCTTAAACGCCCGCTTGCGACCCATGGCAGAAGCACAAAGGAGCAGAAAACCCCACGCTGCTAAATGAAGGAAAAAATCACAACCGGGAACCAATGACAGCCCCGGCCAGAAAACCCGCCAAAAACGGGCCCTACCCTCATTACATTTCTTTTCTTTTACTAGTAAATGTAAAAAAGAAAAACAAAAAACGGGCAGCAACCCGTCCTACCAGGTCTTCCAGAAGAGTGTAGTCCGGGAGGAGGCATCCATGACAGCCCGACCCGGAAACACAGCCCCAGCCACAGGAGGACCGCCCAACAACGCTGCGGCTTCCCGAGTCACCGCTCCGCCCCCAAACCACGAGGGAGACGAGGAGAGGAGACACAGCCAGGAGAACGCTGCAGAGGACACCGTCGCCGCAGAGAACCAGCACGAAGACTCCCCGGCACCGCCACAGGGAGGAACTGAAGGTAAGTCCCACTAGGGAGACAAAAAAAAACAGGTGGAGGAGGGGGCGGGCAGAGTTTTTATGCTGGGGGTGGGTCTGGGTGGGAGGCGGAGCCTCAATTGTATGGAAGGAAGGCGAGGGAGGGACGGGAGGTAATGGGGACACAGATGACTCTTGACCTCGGGGAGAGGTAGTGTAGGCCAGTTTATGCATGTCCAGTGTGGTGGGCATGTGATCGCCCTGTGCAGTGTACATGTTGTGTCCTGATTGGCTGAGTGTTCCTAACGTTGTGGTGTTTTGGGAATGCATGCCTTCGGCCTTTTCCCTGGGAGGACATTTCTCTTTGAGCTAAGTATAACCGCACCTGTGACCTATCGACTGGTAGCCTTGGGTTTGGGTCTCAGGGCCTGTCTGACCATGTATCTTTGATTTGGAGTTGATGGGGAGGTAATCTCGGATGAATCTGACATCAATGATAAGAGTTTGTGAGTGTGTGCATGTGTAACATGGTGGTCATTGATATCATATTTAAAGATAGTAACATTATTGTACGTGTAGTTATTACATCGCACATCAATATTGAATTCACTGGGATTGACGTCATTATGCGTGCATAAGTTATGGTGTACATCGATATTGGATTTACTGTTATTCACATCGCTGTGCGTGCATAAGGTACAGCGTACACCGGTATTGTATTTATTGCTATTGACATCATTGTGCATGCCTTGATTACAACGTACATTGATATTGCATTTATTGGTACTGGCGCTGCTATGTGTGAATACATCAGGGTGTACATTGCTTTTGTGCTTATTGATCTCAACATTTGCATGCATAAGTTCTTGTGCTCTTCCCATAGGATCTTTGCGTAGAACATTATATACCATATGCAGGTTCCCATAGGGTAATCATGCAGTGCCCGAGGGGCTGGTCTGATAAGTGAGTGTGCGTACTGTATTTTTTTTTTAAGTTTGTGGGCCTGTGATATGGTCTGTGGGTCCTTGTTTTATTGTCGATTTCCCTGATATAACCACAAACATTACCTGTAACAAGCACAAATGTGTGCAGTCTCCTATACCTTGGAAAACAACTATACAGCCTGTCTTTCCAAATTCAAAATTGCCTTTTTTGCAAATGTGGGCCACGATTTTAACTACCTGGTTCGCTACTGGGGGGGGGGGGGGGGGGGGCACTGTTATGTTGGTGTCCGGGCCTATTTGCTGTGCGAGTCCGATCCTTGTCACATGAAACTGTAGTGCCTGCTGTTCCGGCAGCCGAATTAATATTTCCCGCCTTCACTCGGTTTCATACTCAGTCCCACGAACACACAGTGCAGCAGGACACGGTCATTAAAAGTGCATCATGCATTGCGCCACTATATTTGCAGGCTCGTTAATTCTTTCTAAGAGAATGTATTTCTTGGCTGTTTCAAGGGTTGGGTTATTTTTCCACTCATCGTGTCAAAGGCATTTATGGTTGGCGTCAGAATGTTCAGGCAGTCTGAGAGAGGCCCTTTGAAGTGTTTGCGGTCTCTCCACATGTGCAGACAAGATGTGCTGCCTTCCCCACTCCTTGGGTTCTTGAGTTCCTGCCCCTGTGAGCTGCACATTATTCTGAAGAACACAGTTTTAACCCTTCACTGGTGCAAATGTTTGATAATGTGTGTGTATGACAAACCCTATATATGTCTGCAATTGGCTAACATATGTCTTTCATTAGCCAAATTAGGACTAGTTTGTGTCAGGTTAATATCTTTTTACCACATACCCTTGTCTGCTAACAAAACCAACGTGGTTTTTTTGGGTTGCTTTATTCCGAAATTTGGTAAATCTGTTTGCATTGTATATTAGATGATTGATTTTGGCTGAATATATATATATATATATATATATATATATATATATATATATATATATATATATATATATATATATATATATATATATATATATATATATATATATATATATATATATATAACTATATTTCCCTTCACTTGCATGATTGGCACTTACTTGCAATTTGATTGTCATTTAAATATAAATTGGGATTCTCGTTTTCCTAAATGTCCGAATGAATCAAGTTTATTGTCCCCTTTCGATTGTTAAAAATGTAAAAACATGTAACAAACAAGTGTCCAGAAATAGATTACATTGATATTTTTGCAGACACCTCTATGCCCTGTGGCGCAAGGGGGCCCCCTTCCTCCAGAGCCCTCACATTCCGCACAGGGTCTATGAAAGCCAGTGAGAAATGGGAGATTCGGGGCACCTCACTCTAAGGGGCCCCATCATTTTGCGTTACGCCTCTGACATGGGAGAACCAAGTCGTACATTTATGTACACGTCAGTTATTTTATGATGAGCAACACTGCAAATATACTAAATGTATGTCAGATGACATTCCACATCTCTATTTGCCAGGCACAACAATGTTCCCTTGGACATTTCTGTGACTTACATAAACGATTACTTGCAACTGTCAAAATATCGAAAGTGACAATTTTGACTAATTCATTTTGATTTAAATAATCTGTACAATAAGTGTATTAATGTAAATATATCCCAAAAAGTTGATAGCAATTTGATCGATAGAAAAATAGTACAATATTTAAAGTAGAGGAAGGCACTCACTACTTCCATATTTCGAGAACAAAAGCCATGCCTTAACCTGTAACGAGTGCTTAATTTGCAAAAAAAAAAAATAAGTGCCAGGGCACTCGTCAAGAAGTCACTGCAGCTTGCACCTCCCATTTCCCCTGCCGGCGCTGCCAATTCTAGGGCCACAAATAATGGCTTGGGACGGAGATATTACTTATGTTTATTGTGTTTTGAATTAATGAACTTAGGTATCCCAAATGCAGTCAAATTACATTTTTTTATGAAGTCCAAAGACTGTTTTCCTCTGTTTTCCTCTTTTATATGGACAAATAATGCTTCTAGGCTTCCAATAGATGCACTTTTTAGGCTGGTGTCAGAAGGGGAATAGCTCTACCTGACCTGAAAGAATATTACTATGCTAACTTTGCACATACAACAATGAAGGCTTAAACATTATTAGATACAATATTTGTTTTAGATCTAATTCACAAAGAATATTTAATCCAAGACTTTATGCGTTCAATAAAAACACCTAAAAAGTCAGATACAAGAATCTACTATGGAATATTTAACAAAAAAACATCTTTTTGATCATTACATGATCCCCAATATAAATGGAGAAACTCTCCTCTCTGACGTACAAATGGGTCAAGATCCATTGCTGGATCAGGGTGTGGCCTGATCGAGCACCAAGATGGTAGCTTGACTCTGAAGCCCCCAAGTGACCATGCTGAAAGAGCAGCCCTGAGTGCAGACTCTCAGGCATGCGGGGAGAGCAGCAGAGCCGGTAAAGATGCTCTGAAACACTGGACAGGACACGGCTGCATCACAGCAGTGACCTGACGTGGCCCTCGGAAGCCCGTGTCATCAGGGGTTGCTGGCGAGGCTGAGGGCGGGGCCGCTGTCACCAAGCGCGGCCGCTGGCATAAATCGAGCCCAGATAGCTGTGTCCTACAACAACGAGGTTGTAAGGTGCAATCTCTCCACTGGTCCAGCACCAGGAAGTGGTGGTGAGTCTGGCAGCTGTACGCGGGACCCCTCCCTCCCCCATAGAATGATCGGGCACCTTGATGACACTGGTGGCCTACAGCTCGGACCAACTATTTGCATATTTCCATTGGGAATGCTTGATGGTGGTTGAGGCACCCCGGGGAGTTGCTGGCTCGCACAATTCCTTCCATTGCTGCTAATAGTATGTAGCGGTGGAGTGTAAAGCATATTACCTGGTGGCATGATCGAGACAGGTGGAGAGTGGCCTCACTTGTTAATGGCGCAATTGATGCTGCAGTGAAACTGATACATTTGCTGCCCATACCAAGGCTCTCGATCAGCGGGACGGTGGAGTCGGTGTTGTCCCCCACCTTTATTGCAGAGTGTGATCTCTGCACGGGTGTAGTATATGTTGTACAATACAAGTATACTATACTGTTAACCCCTTCGATGCTGATGACGGAGCGGTTCCGTCATCAGCATCGGTTGGGCTGTGCTGATGACGGAACCGCTCCGTCATCAGTACAGCCCTGGGGGAGAGCGCTGGCGCTCCCCCCCCTGTGCAGCGATCTTGGGGTTTTTTGCTGGGGTGGCATCGGAAGACTTTCCGCTGCCACCCCCTGGCCCCCCCACGCTTCCTGGTGACGTCAGCGCGCACAGCGCGCGCCGACGTCATCAGGAAGCGCTGGACGCGCTGGAAGCCATTTGTTTCCAGCGCGTCCAGGAACAAGGTCGGTGTTTGGTGCTCCGGTGGGGCGGGGGGGCCATTTCTCGGTGCCTTGAGGCATCAGGGGGGAGGAAACACTGTTTCCTCTCCCCTGATGTCCCAATGCTGGGCATTACTGGTTCAGGATCGCGCACAGCGTCGCGATCCTGCACCAGTAATGCCCCCACTAGACACCAGGGATGTTTTTTGTTGGAAAGGAAGCGACCCCTTGGGCAAGGGTCGCTTCCAGGGGGAATTATGTTATAATTCAGACTTTTCTGCCCCCCCTGGGTCGACATCGCTCGTTTTAGCGAGCGATCTCGACCCAGGGGGGGCAGAAAAGCCCACTAGACACCAGGGATTGTTTACGTTACGTTTACGTTTGAAAAGGAAGCGACCCCTTGGGCAAGGGTCGCTTCCAGGGGCAAATATTTTGAAATTCAGACTTTTCTGCCCCCCCTGGGTCGACATCGCTCGTTTTAGCGAGCGATCTCGACCCAGGGGGGGCAGAAAAGCCCACTAGACACCAGGGATTTATGTATAATTGTAAAGGAAGCGACCCCTTGGGGAAGGGTCGCTTCCAGGGGCAATATTTTTATAATTCAGACTTTTCTGCCCCCCCTGGGTCGACATCGCTCGTTTTAGCGAGCGATCTCGACCCAGGGGGGGCAGAAAAGCCCACTAGACACCAGGGATTTATGTATAATTGTAAAGGAAGCGACCCCTTGGGGAAGGGTCGCTTCCAGGGGCAATATTTTTATAATTCAGACTTTTCTGCCCCCCCTGGGTCGACATCGCTCGTTTTAGCGAGCGATCTCGACCCAGGGGGGGCAGAAAAGCCCACTAGACACCAGGGATTTATGTATAATTGTAAAGGAAGCGACCCCTTGGGCAAGGGTCGCTTCCAGGGGCAGTTATTTTGTCATTCAGACTTTTCTGCCCCCCCTGGGTCGACATCGCTCGTTTTAGCGAGCGATCTCGACCCAGGGGGGGCAGAAAAGCCCACTAGACACCATGGATTTATGTATAGTTGTAAAGGAAGCGACCCCTTGGGGAAGGGTCGCTTCCTAGGGCCATCATTTTTCAATGCAGACTTTTCTGCCCCCCCCTGGGTGCAGATCGCCCATGTTAGTGCGTTATCTGGACCCAGGGGGGGCAGAAAAGCCCACTAGACACCAGGGATTTATTTCTAATTGTAAAGGAAGCGACCCCCTTGGGGAAGGGTCGCTTCCTAGTGGCCCATAATTTTTTGTAGACTTGTCTGCCCCCCCCTGGGGGCAGATCACCCATTTTTTGGGCCACATCTGGACCCAGGGGGGGTAGAAAAGCCCACTAGACACCAGGGATTTTAGTATATTTATAACGGAAGCGACCCCTTGGGCAAGGGTCGCTTCCAGGGGTTTATAATGATTTATAATCTTCCCCCCTTGGGGACAGACACCCCATTTGTGACATACCCTGTGACATAGCCTGTTGTAATGTGTGTTGTTTTTTTTTCTCTTTAGAGTGTTGCAGTGTGCGGTTCCGTTACTGGTTGTTCTGCTGTTTCTGTAGTTGTATGTGTTTGGTAAGAGACCTCTTTTTTGTTCAATTGTACTGTGATTGTATTTTTTTGAAAAGTGTGTAGTAAAATACGAGTATGTTTGGTTTCTGATTGTAAAACATGTTTTGCATTTGTTTTTGATGTGTCCTTCTGTAGATGTAAGTGTGTTTTTTTCTTCTTTCTAGTGGGATATCGTTGCCCCTTTGCTGTGTCTTTGCAGAGTAGGTGCTGGTGAGTGTAGTTGTGTCTTGTAAGTGAATTGTATATATTTTCTAAATTAGTTTTTTTTTTGGAAAAGGCTTACATTTTTCATCTTACTTTGCGCAGTGTTGGGGTTGTTGTTGTTTGTGCAGACTCCTTTATTTGTAAGGATAATGGCTAGCCGCCGGATTACTGCTCAGCAAGTTTGTTGGATTGCTTTTTGATTCTTCCTCTGACCATGGTCCAGAGTCTGACTCTGATTCTGAACCAGAGGTGGGAGGTGAAGATTCAGGTAGTGAGTTTTCTCTACACATGGCTTCATCTGATGATGAAGACACTCTGAGTGCTGATGAAGCTACTTTGGGTGGATGATGTGCCTGTGGTTGCGGAGGACATTGCTGCGCCTGTGGTTGCAGAGGACATTGTTGTGTCTGTGGTTGCGGAGGACATTCCTGTGCCAATAGTGCGGCAAGAGACATCTGGGCTGCAGCCTGGGGTTGCTAGTATTCCTGTTGGTGCAGTAAGACGAGAGGCAGCTGGGCGGCAGCCTGCGGCTGCAAGACTTGATGTTGAAAATTCTGACCTCTGGGTTGCACCAGGCATGGTGCAGCCGGCATTGCCTGAATTTACTGGTGTTCCAGGGTGTAGGGTGAACACAGAAAACTTTTTGCCTATTGATTTTTTCAAGTTGTTTATGGATGATGTGTTTGTGGCAGAGATTGTAGAGCAGACTAATTTGTATGCTGAAAATTTTTTGAGGGTGAACAGTGCCAGCCTTAAGCCCCACGCTAGAGCTACCCGGTGGACTCCCACAAATTTGGAGGAGATGAAAAAGTTTTTGGGTTTAACTTTTTTGATGGGCTTGCTTAGGAAACCATCAATGGCTTCATATTGGTCTACTAGTCCCTTGATGGCTACAGCTATATTTCCGGCAGTCATGAGTCGTGATCGGTATTTGCTTCTGCTTCGGATGATGCATTTTGTTGACAATAGTCTTGCTTTGCCACGAGATCACCCTGATTGTGACCGTCTTTTCAAGATTCGGCCTGTCATTGATCATTTCGTTGATCGATTTTCTGAGATCTTTTATCCTGGGAAAGAAATTGCAGTGGACGAGTCTTTGCTGTTGTTCAAAGGTCGCTTGGTATTTCGGCAATACATTCCTAGTAAGAGGGCACGCTATGGAATCAAACTGTATATGCTGTGTGACAGTGAGACTGGATATGTCTCTAATTTCAGGGAGTACACTGGTAAGGAATCCAGGATTAACCCCCCTGGTTGTCCGTCGACTTTTGGAGTGACTGAGAAAATTGTGTGGGAACTTGGTCGTGGATTGTTTAACAAAGGCCATCATTTGTATGTCGATAACTTCTACACTGGTGTGCGGTTGTTCAGGGAATTGGGCAAAGTGGACACTGTTGCTTGTGGCACAATCCGCTCAAACCGTAAAGGTTTCCCAAAAGAACTTGTGTGTCAGAAGCTTGCTCGGGGACAGTGTAGTGCATTGCGTTGTGAGGAGCTTCTAGCTGTGAAGTTTTCAGACAGGAGAGATGTCTACATGTTGACTACAATACATGATGAAAGCACTGAACCGGTGACTGTTTGGGGTCAGGTTGCAGAAGTGCGCAAACCTGTGTGCATAATGCACTACAATAAGTACATGGGTGGTGTTGACAGAGTAGATCAGAGGTTGGAACCGTATGCTGCTCTTCGTAAGGCTTACATTTGGTACAAGAAGTTGGCTATCCATCTTTTCCACTTGGCAACCTTTAATGCTTTTGTTGTGTTCCAGAAATCTTGTCCCCAGTCAAAGATTACTTTTGAAAAGTTTCAGGAGTCTGTAATAGGCAGCCTTGTTTTAGTTGAACATGCAAGTGTTCCTAGAGTTGGAGTGGTGGAGGATATTGCCAGATTGAAAGATCGCCATTTTCCTGGTCAAATTCCTCCTACAACCTCAAAAGACTTTCCCAGTCGGAGATGTAGAGTCTGTTGGCGAAGAGGTTTGCGGAAGGAGGTTCGTATGTACTGCCCTGACTGCCCTTCAAACCCCGGGCTGTGTGTACCTGCTTGTTATAGATTGTACCACACGCAAAAGAATTTTTGGGAGTATCAATGAGTGGTAAAGTGAACTGGTTGGTCTTATTGTTCAGTTTCAAAGTTTGCATTTGTGTAGTCTTTTTAGTGTAGTTGTTGAGTTAGTAGATTTGTATCAATTTGCAATTTGTTTTTGTTTTTCTTTCATTTTCAAAAAAAACTAAAGTATGATGTTGGTTTGCGTGTAGTGTCCTTGTCTGACGGTGTGCATGGTTTGGCGCTTGGCTGCCGGTGTCTGTGGACTGGTGCTTGTCTGGCGGTGTCTGTGGACTGGTGCTTGTCTGGCGGTGTGCGTGGTCTGGTGTTTTGTTGGCCATGTGCGTGCTCTTGCGCTTGCCTGGTGTTGTGTTTGGATTTGTCCTTGGCTGGTGGTGTGCGTGGAGTGGTGCTTGGCTGGTGGTGTGCGTGGAGTGGCGCTTGGCTGGTGGTGTGCGTGGAGTGATACTTGGCTGTCTGTGCACGAAGTGGTGCTTGGCTGGCGGTGTGTGTGGAGTTGCGCTTGGCTGGTGGTGTGTGTGGAGTGACGCTTGGCTGGTGGTGTGTGTGGAGTGGCGCTTGGCTGGTGGTGTGCGTGGAGTGCTACTTGGCTGTCTGTGCACGGAGTGGTGCTTGTCTGGTGGTGTGTGTGGAGTGGTACTTGCCTGTCGGTGTGCGCTGAGTGGTGTTTGGCTGGCGGTGTGCATGGTCTGGTGCTTGGATGGTGGTGCGCGTGGAGTGGCGCTTGGCTGGCGGTGTGTGTGGAGTGGTACTTGGCTGTCTGTGCACGGAGTGGTGCTTGGCTGGCGTTGTGTGTGGAGTGCCCCTTGGCTTGCAGTGTGCATGGTGTGTTGCTTGGCTGGTGGTGTGTGTGGAGTGGTACTTGGCTGTTGGTGTGCGCTGAGTGGTGTTTGGCTAGTGGTGTGCATGGTCTGGTGCTTGGGTGGTGGTGGTGTCGGTGGACTGGCGCTCGGCTGGCGGTGTGTGAGTAGTTACTTTGGTCACTACACACACTGCTAGGTGAGTGACACTCCACGCAGTCCATCATTTTGTGTTGTTGAAATTTCAGAAATGTGGGCGTGTGAAAGTGATGGGCCCTTGAATGGCGCTGTCTGCTGGTGGGAGTGTTGAAATGTGATGGGTCCGCGGCTGGCGGTGTGAATGTTTTGTATGTGTCACACGTACGAAAGGTGTATGAATGGCCTGTAAAGAGGTTGGTGCCTTGACGTGGCTTTACAGCTCACGAGCTGTGAGTCAGTGGTTCAGTTTATCATACTTTCAATTATACGCAGTGTATTTCATTTTTTTGAAATTACTTGCAAATACAATTGTATGTACAGAATCATCACTCACCCTCGTGCCAAATCCAACCAGAATGTGTGTGTGCTTGCGGATTTGATGGCTGTGCAGTAATGTTTGTCTTTTATCTCTTTCTGAAGTAGGGTGTACCTTGTCCCTTATTGTGATTGTTGTAATGTGTTGCTGTTCTTTCCGGATGGTGTCAATGGTCTGGTTTGTATCAGGTATGAAAGGCGCGTGAATGGCCTGTAAAACGGTTGGTGCCTTGTCGTGGCTTTACAGCTCACGAGTTGCGAGTCACTGGTTCGGTTTTTATGCATTTATTTATTGACAGAGCATTTCATTTTTTGAAATATCTTGTTAATTAAATTTTATGTACTGAACCATCACTCGCCCTCGTGCCAAATCCAACCTGTATGTGTGTGTCTTTGAGGAATAGTTAGCCGTGCCTTGAATGTTTGACTTTTGAGTAACTCTGTTACGGTGTACATTATAGCCATAAATAACTTACTAAATTTAGTTATTATTGTTAAACCATGGAAGTATATGGTCATGTCTTTCTGGTGAATTCTATTGTTGATTTTTATCCAGAATCTCCTGCAAACTTGAAATTGTCTGTCACAATTTCCTTGAATCACACGCTCTCAAATTGAAAACTTAATTCTCCACTGTACGATTTGGACCGTTTCCTGTTGCAGCCACTATGCCTACCCACGCAAGTGAGGTACCATTTTTATCGGGAGACCTGGGGGAACGCTGGGTGGAAGGAAATTTGTGTGTGCCCAGTGATGCCACGCTTTCCCATGCAAAAAAGTGTGAAAAAAATGATTTTTTTTTAGCTAAAATTGAGGTTTGCAAGGGATTCTGGGTAAAGGAACGTTGGAGGATCCATGCAAGCCATACCTCCTTGGAAGCCCCCGGGTGTCTACTTTTCAGAAATGTGTGGGTTTGGTAGGTTTCCCTAGATGGCCGTCTAGCACGGGGCCAAAAACCCAGATAACCCCTCTTGCAAAAGCTGGTGGTATTGAATGTCAATCCCACCAGCTTTTGAAAGAGGGGTTACCTGGGTTTTTGGCCCCGTGCGAGACGGCCATGTAGGAAAACCTACCAAACCCACACATTTATGAAAAGTAGACACCCGGGGGCTTCCAAGGAGGTATGGCTTGCGTGGATCCTCCAACGTTCCTTTACCCAGAATCCCTTGCAAACCTCAATTTTTGCAGAAAAAGTAAGTTTTTTCACACTTTTTTGTGTGGGAAAGCGTGGCGTCACTGGGCTCACACAAATTTCCTCCCACCCAGCGTTCCCCCAGGTCTCCCGATAAAAATGGTACCTCACTTGCGTGGGTAGGCATAGTGGCTGCAACAGGAAACGGTCCAAATCGTACGGTGGAGAAATTGCAATACCCAAATGCAAAACAACCTTGATTTTGGGGGGGGGGCACCTGAGTCTTTGGCCCGGGGCTCGGTGGTATTCTTTGGAAACTACCAAACCCAAACAGTTCTGAAAAGTAGACACCCGGGGGAGTCCAGGGAGATATGGCATGCGTAGGTCCCCCAATGTTTTCCTACCCAGAACTCCTTGCAAACCTTAAAATTAGGTAAAAATATCACTTTTCCAAACTTTTTTGCGTGGGATCTCCGTGCCGGCAAAAATGTCCTACCACCCAGCGTTCCCCTTGTTCTCCCGAGTAAAAGGATACCTCACTTGTGTGGGTGGGCTAAAGGCCTGTGACTAAGGCAGGGGGGCTTAATTTGTTACACTGAAATACTACTTTTTTCAACATTCGTTTTTGGCCTGTTCTGCTTTGGGGCACCCACACAAGTGAGGTATCCTTTTACTCGGGAGAACAAGGGGAGCGCTGGGTGGTAGGACATTTTTGCCGGCACGGTGATTCCACGCAAAAAAGTTTGAAAAAGTGATTATTTTACCTAATTTTAAGGTTTGCAAGGTGTTCTGGGTAGGAAAACGTTCGGGGACCCACGCATGCCATACCTCCCTGGACTCCCCCGGGGGTCTACTTTTCAGAACTGTTTGGGTTTTGTACTTTCCAAAGAATACCACCGAGCCCCGGGCCAAAAACTCAGGTGCCCCCCCCCCCAAAATCAAGGTTGTTTCGCAATTTGGGATTGTAAATTCACCACCGTACAATTTGAACCATTTCCTTTCGCAGCCACTATGCCTACCCACGCAAGTGAGGTACCATTTTTCTCGGGAGACCTGGGGGAACGCTGGGTGGGAGGAAATTTGTGTGAGCCCAGTGACGCCACGCTTTCCCACACAAAAAAGTGTGAAAAAACTGACTTTTTCTGCAAAAATTGAGGTTTGCAAGGGATTCTGGGTAAAGGAACGTTGGAGGATCCACGCAAGCCATACCTCCTTGGAAGCCCCCGGGTGTCTACTTTTCATAAATGTGTGGGTTTGGTAGGTTTTCCTACATGGCCGTCTCGCACGGGGCCAAAAACCCAGGTAACCCCTCTTTCAAAAGCTGGTGGGATTGACATTCAATACCACCAGCTTTTGCAAGAGGGGTTACCTGGGTTTTTGGCCCCGTGCGAGACGGCCATGTCGGGAAACCTACCAAACCCACACATTTCTGAAAAGTAGACACCCGGGGGCTTCCAAGGAGGTATGGCTTGCGTGGATTCTCCAACGTTCCTTTACCCGGAATCCCTTGCAAACCTCAATTTTTGATGGAAAAATCAGTTTTTACACACTTTTTTTGTGTGGGAAAGCGTGGCGTCACTGGGCTCACACAAATTTCCTCCCACCCAGCGTTCCCCCAGGTCTCCCGAGAAAAATGGTACCTCACTTGCGTGGGTAGGCATAGTGGCTGCGAAAGGAAATGGTTCAAATTGTACGGTGGTGAATTTACAATCCCAAATTGCGAAACAACCTTGATTTTGGGGGGGGGGCACCTGAGTTTTTGGCCCGGGGCTCGGTGGTATTCTTTGGAAAGTACAAAACCCAAACAGTTCTGAAAAGTAGACCCCCGGGGGAGTCCAGGGAGGTATGGCATGCGTGGGTCCCCGAACGTTTTCCTACCCAGAACACCTTGCAAACCTTAAAATTAGGTAAAATAATCACTTTTTCAAACTTTTTTGCGTGGAATCACCGTGCCGGCAAAAATGTCCTACCACCCAGCGCTCCCCTTGTTCTCCCGAGTAAAAGGATACCTCACTTGTGTGGGTGCCCCAAAGCAGAACAGGCTAAAAACGAATGTTGAAAAAAGTAGTATTTCAGTGTAACAAATTAAGCCCCCCTGCCTTAGTCACAGGCCTTTAGCCCACCCACACAAGTGAGGTATCCTTTTACTCGGGAGAACAAGGGGAACGCTGGGTGGTAGGACATTTTTGCCGGCACGGAGATCCCACGCAAAAAAGTTTGGAAAAGTGATATTTTTACCTAATTTTAAGGTTTGCAAGGTGTTCTGGGTAGGAAAACGTTCGGGGACCCACGCATGCCATACCTCCCTGGACTCCCCCGGGGGTCTACTTTTCAGAACTGTTTGGGTTTTGTACTTTCCAAAGAATACCACCGAGCCCCGGGCCAAAAACTCAGGTGCCCCCCCCCCAAAATCAAGGTTGTTTCGCAATTTGGGATTGTAAATTCACCACCGTACAATTTGAACCATTTCCTTTCGCAGCCACTATGCCTACCCACGCAAGTGAGGTACCATTTTTCTCGGGAGACCTGGGGGAACGCTGGGTGGGAGGAAATTTGTGTGAGCCCAGTGACGCCACGCTTTCCCACACAAAAAAGTGTGAAAAAACTGACTTTTTCTGCAAAAATTGAGGTTTGCAAGGGATTCTGGGTAAAGGAACGTTGGAGGATCCACGCAAGCCATACCTCCTTGGAAGCCCCCGGGTGTCTACTTTTCATAAATGTGTGGGTTTGGTAGGTTTTCCTACATGGCCGTCTCGCACGGGGCCAAAAACCCAGGTAACCCCTCTTTCAAAAGCTGGTGGGATTGACATTCAATACCACCAGCTTTTGCAAGAGGGGTTACCTGGGTTTTTGGCCCCGTGCGAGACGGCCATGTCGGGAAACCTACCAAACCCACACATTTCTGAAAAGTAGACACCCGGGGGCTTCCAAGGAGGTATGGCTTGCGTGGATTCTCCAACGTTCCTTTACCCGGAATCCCTTGCAAACCTCAATTTTTGATGGAAAAATCAGTTTTTACACACTTTTTTTGTGTGGGAAAGCGTGGCGTCACTGGGCTCACACAAATTTCCTCCCACCCAGCGTTCCCCCAGGTCTCCCGATAAAAATGGTACCTCACTTGCGTGGGTAGGCATAGTGGCTGCAACAGGAAACGGTCCAAATCGTACGGTGGAGACATTACAATAACCAATAGCAAGATTACCTTCTTTTTTGGGGGGGGGGACTGAGTTTTTGGACCGGGGCTCGGCGGGCATCTTTGGAAACTACCAAACCCAAACAGTTCTGAAAACTAGACACCCGGGGGAGTCCAGGGAGGTATGGCATGCGTGGGTCCCCCAATGTTTTCCTACCCAGAAATCCCTGCAAACCACAAGTTTAGGTTAAAAAAACAGTTTTCCATACATTTTTGCGTGGGATCGCCGTGTCGGCACAAATGTCCTACCACCCTGCGTTCCCCTTGTTCTCCCGAGTAAAATGATACCTCACTTGTGTGGGTGGGCCAAAGGCCTGTGACTAAGGCAGGGGGGCTTAATTTGTTACACTGAAATACTACTTTTTTCAACATTCGTTTTTGGCCTGTTCTGCTTTGGGGCACCCACACAAGTGAGGTATCCTTTTACTCGGGAGAACAAGGGGAGCGCTGGGTGGTAGGACATTTTTGCCGGCACGGTGATTCCACGCAAAAAAGTTTGAAAAAGTGATTATTTTACCTAATTTTAAGGTTTGCAAGGTGTTCTGGGTAGGAAAACGTTCGGGGACCCACGCATGCCATACCTCCCTGGACTCCCCCGGGGGTCTACTTTTCAGAACTGTTTGGGTTTTGTACTTTCCAAAGAATACCACCGAGCCCCGGGCCAAAAACTCAGGTGCCCCCCCCCCCCCAAAATCAAGGTTGTTTTGCAATTTGGGATTGTAAATTCACCACCGTACAATTTGAACCATTTCCTTTCGCAGCCACTATGCCTACCCACGCAAGTGAGGTACCATTTTTCTCGGGAGACCTGGGGGAACGCTGGGTGGGTGGAAATTTGTTGATGCACGCAGATTCCGGAACTTTCCACCACAGAAATGTGAGGAAAATGCGTTTTTTTTTCCAATTTCTTAGCTTTGCAAGGGATTCTGGGTAAGAGAACCTGGGGGTAGGCAGTCGAGTGACCCCATCCTAAATTCCCCTGGGTGTCTACGTTTCAAAAATGTATAGGTTTGCTAGGTTTCCCTAGGTGCCGGCAGAGCTAGGGTTCAAAAACAAAAGGTAGTCTCTTTGCCCAAAACGTGCACAATTTCACTGAAAAATTGAGTTGTGACCACGTTGCGTTTTGCACTGTTTCCTGTCGCAGCCACTATGCCTACCCAGGCAAGTGAGGTACCATTTTTCTCGGGAGACCTAGGGGAACGCTGGGTGGGTGGAAATTTGTTGATCCACGCAGATTCCGGAACTTTCCACCACAGAAATGTGAGGAAAATGCGTTTTTTTTTCTTCCAATTTCTTAGCTTTGCAAGGGATTCTGGGTAAGAGAACCTGGGGGTAGGCAGTTGAGTGACCCCATCCTGAATTCCCCTGGGTGTCTACTTTTCAAAAATGTATAGGTTTGCTAGGTTTCCCTAGGTGCCGGCAGAGCTAGGGTTCAAAAACAAAAGGTAGTCTCTTTGCCCAAAACGTGCACAATTTCACTGAAAAATTGAGTTGTGACCACGTTGCGTTTTGCACTGTTTCCTGTCGCAGCCACTATGCCTACCCAGGCAAGTGAGGTACCATTTTTCTCGGGAGACCTGGGGGAACGCTGGGTGGGTGGAAATTTGTTGATCCACGCAGATTCCGGAACTTTCCACCACAGAAATGTGAGGAAAATGCGTTTTTTTTTCCAATTTCGTAGCTTTGCAAGGGATTCTGGGTAAGAGAACCTGGGGGTAGGCAGTCGAGTGACCCCATCCTGAATTCCCCTGGGTGTCTACTTTTCAAAAATGTATAGGTTTGCTAAGTTTCCCTAGGTGCCGGCAGAGCTAGGGTTCAAAAACAAAAGGTAGTCTCTTTGCCCAAAACGTGCACAATTTCACTGAAAAATTGAGTTGTGACCACGTTGCGTTTTGCACTGTTTCCTGTCGCAGCCACTATGCCTACCCAGGCAAGTGAGGTACCATTTTTCTCGGGAGACCTGGGGGAACGCTGGGTGGGTGGAAATTTGTTGATCCACGCAGATTCCGGAACTTTCCACCACAGAAATGTGAGGAAAATGCGTTTTTTTTTCCAATTTCTAAGCTTTGCAAGGGATTCTGGGTAAGAGAACCTGGGGGTAGGCAGTCGAGTGACCCCATCCTGAATTCCCCTGGGTGTCTACTTTTCACAAATGTATAGGTTTGCTAGGTTTCCCTAGGTGCCGGCAGAGCTAGGGTTCAAAAACAAAAGGTAGTCTCTTTGCCCAAAACGTGCACAATTTCACTGAAAAATTGAGTTGTGACCACGTTGCGTTTTGCACTGTTTCCTGTCGCAGCCACTATGCCTACCCAGGCAAGTGAGGTACCATTTTTCTCGGGAGACCTGGGGGAACGCTGGGTGCGTGGAAATTTGTTGATCCACGCAGATTCCGGAACTTTCCACCACAGAAATGTGAGGAAAATGCGTTTTTTTTCCAATTTCTTAGCTTTGCAAGGGATTCTGGGTAAGAGAACCTGGGGGTAGGCAGTTGAGTGACCCCATCCTGAATTCCCCTGGGTGTCTACTTTTCAAAAATGTATAGGTTTGCTAGGTTTCCCTAGGTGCCGGCAGAGCTAGGGTTCAAAAACAAAAGGTAGTCTCTTTGCCCAAAACGTGCACAATTTCACTGAAAAATTGAGTTGTGACCACGTTGCGTTTTGCACTGTTTCCTGTCGCAGCCACTATGCCTACCCAGGCAAGTGAGGTACCATTTTTCTCGGGAGACCTAGGGGAACGCTGGGTGGGTGGAAATTTGTTGATCCACGCAGATTCCGGAACTTTCCACCACAGAAATGTGAGGAAAATGCGTTTTTTTTTTCTCCAATTTCTTAGCTTTGCAAGGGATTCTGGGTAAGAGAACCTGGGGGTAGGCAGTTGAGTGACCCCATCCTGAATTCCCCTGGGTGTCTACTTTTCAAAAATGTATAGGTTTGCTAGGTTTCCCTAGGTGCCGGCAGAGCTAGGGTTCAAAAACAAAAGGTAGTCTCTTTGCCCAAAACGTGCACAATTTCACTGAAAAATTGAGTTGTGACCACGTTGCGTTTTGCACTGTTTCCTGTCGCAGCCACTATGCCTACCCAGGCAAGTGAGGTACCATTTTTCTCGGGAGACCTGGGGGAACGCTGGGTGGGTGGAAATTTGTTGATCCACGCAGATTCCGGAACTTTCCACCACAGAAATGTGAGGAAAATGCGTTTTTTTTTCCAATTTCGTAGCTTTGCAAGGGATTCTGGGTAAGAGAACCTGGGGGTAGGCAGTCGAGTGACCCCTTCCTGAATTCCCCTGGGTGTCTACTTTTCAAAAATGTATAGGTTTGCTAGGTTTCCCTAGGTGCCGGCAGAGCTAGGGTTCAAAAACAAAAGGTAGTCTCTTTGCCCAAAACGTGCACAATTTCACTGAAAAATTGAGTTGTGACCACGTTGCGTTTTGCACTGTTTCCTGTCGCAGCCACTATGCCTACCCAGGCAAGTGAGGTACCATTTTTCTCGGGAGACCTGGGGGAACGCTGGGTGGGTGGAAATTTGTTGATCCACGCAGATTCCGGAACTTTCCACCACAGAAATGTGAGGAAAATGCGTTTTTTTTTCCAATTTCTAAGCTTTGCAAGGGATTCTGGGTAAGAGAACCTGGGGGTAGGCAGTCGAGTGACCCCATCCTGAATTCCCCTGGGTGTCTACTTTTCACAAATGTATAGGTTTGCTAGGTTTCCCTAGGTGCCGGCAGAGCTAGGGTTCAAAAACAAAAGGTAGTCTCTTTGCCCAAAACGTGCACAATTTCACTGAAAAATTGAGTTGTGACCACGTTGCGTTTTGCACTGTTTCCTGTCGCAGCCACTATGCCTACCCAGGCAAGTGAGGTACCATTTTTCTCGGGAGACCTGGGGGAACGCTGGGTGTGTGGAAATTTGTTGATCCACGCAGATTCCGGAACTTTCCACCACAGAAATGTGAGGAAAATGCGTTTTTTTTCCAATTTCTTAGCTTTGCAAGGGATTCTGGGTAAGAGAACCTGGGGGTAGGCAGTTGAGTGACCCCATCCTGAATTCCCCTGGGTGTCTACTTTTCACAAATGTATAGGTTTGCTAGGTTTCCCTAGGTGCCGGCAGAGCTAGGGTTCAAAAACAAAAGGTAGTCTCTTTGCCCAAAACGTGCACAATTTCACTGAAAAATTGAGTTGTAACCACGTTGCGTTTTGCACTGTTTCCTGTCGCAGCCACTATGCCTACCCAGGAAAGTGAGGTACCATTTTTCTCGGGAGACCTGGGGGAACGCTGGGTGGGTGGAAATTTGTTGATCCACGCAGATTCCGGAACTTTCCACCACAGAAATGTGAGGAAAATGCGTTTTTTTTCCCAATTTCTTAGCTTTGCAAGGGATTCTGGGTAAGAGAACCTGGGGGTAGGCAGTCGAGTGACCCCATCCTGAATTCCCCTGGGTGTCTACTTTTCACAAATGTATAGGTTTGCTAGGTTTCCCTAGGTGCCGGCAGAGCTAGGGTTCAAAAACAAAAGGTAGTCTCTTTGCCCAAAACGTGCACAATTTCACTGAAAAATTGAGTTGTGACCACGTTGCGTTTTGCACTATTTCCTGTCGCAGCCACTATGCCTACCAAGGCAAGTGAGGTACCATTTTTCTCGGGAGACCTGGGGGAACGCTGGGTGGGTGGAAATTTGTTGATCCACGCAGATTCCGGAACTTTCCACCACAGAAATGTGAGGAAAATGCGTTTTTTTTCCAATTTCTTAGCTTTGCAAGGGATTCTGGGTAAGAGAACCTGGGGGTAGGCAGTCGAGTGACCCCATCCTGAATTCCCCTGGGTGTCTACTTTTCAAAAATGTATAGGTTTGCTAGGTTTCCCTAGGTGCCGGCAGAGCTAGGGTTCAAAAACAAAAGGTAGTCTCTTTGCCCAAAACGTGCACAATTTCACTGAAAAATTGAGTTGTGACCACGTTGCGTTTTGCACTGTTTCCTGTCGCAGCCACTATGCCTACCCAGGCAAGTGAGGTACCATTTTTCTCGGGACACCTGGGGGAACGCTGGGTGGGTGGAAATTTGTTGATCCACGCAGATTCCGGAACTTTCCACCACAGAAATGTGAGGAAAATGCGTTTTTTTTCCAATTTCTTAGCTTTGCAAGGGATTCTGGGTAAGAGAACCTGGGGGTAGGCAGTCGAGTGACCCCATCCTGAATTCCCCTGGGTGTCTACTTTTCAAAAATGTATAGGTTTGCTAGGTTTCCCTAGGTGCCGGCAGAGCTAGGGTTCAAAAACAAAAGGTAGTCTCTTTGCCCAAAACGTGCACAATTTCACTGAAAAATTGAGTTGTGACCACGTTGCGTTTTGCACTGTTTCCTGTCGCAGCCACTATGCCTACCCAGGCAAGTGAGGTACCATTTTTCTCGGGAGACCTGGGGAAACGCTGGGTGGGTGGAAATTTGTTGATCCACGCAGATTCCGGAACTTTCCACCACAGAAATGTGAGGAAAATGCGTTTTTTTTCAAATTTCTTAGCTTTGCAAGGGATTCTGGGTAAGAGAACCTGGGGGTAGGTAGTCGACTGACCCCATCCTGAATTCCCCTGGGTATCTACTTTTCAAAAATGTATAGGTTTGCTAGGTTTCCCTAAGTGCTGGCAGAGCTAGGGCTCAAAAACAAAAGGTAGTCTCTTTGACCAAAGAGCGCAAGATTTCACTGGGAAATTGAGGTGCGACCACGTTGCGTTTTGCGCTGTTTCGTGTCGCAGCCACTATGCCTACCCACGCAAGTGAGGTACCATTGTTTTCGGGAGACCTGGGGGAACACTGGGTGGGTGGAAATTTGTTGATCCAAGCAGATTCCAGAACTTTCCTCCACAGAAATGTGAGGAAAATGTGTTTTTTTTGTCAAATTCGTAGGTTTGCAAGGGATTCTGGGTAACAAGACCTGGTGGTAGGCAGTCAAGTCACCCCATCCTGAATTCCCCTGGGTGTCTACTTTTCAAAAATGTATAGGTTTGCTAGGTTTCTCTAGGTGCCGGCAGAGCCAGGGTGCAAAAACTACAGGTAGGCACTTTGCTAAAAAAGGGTCAATTTGTAACTGCAAAATTTAGGTGTCACCACTTTGCATTTTGCGCCGTTTCCTGTCGCAGGCACAAGGGCGACCCACACAAGTGAGGTACCGTTTTTATCAGGAGACTTGGGGTAATTCAGATTTGTAAATCAACTGTTATTACCAATTGAGCTTTTGCGCATTTCTCCCTTTCAATGAAAGACATTGTGTAAAAAAAAAAAAATTTTGAAAAATGACCAATAATTCTCATGCTAGTATGAGTATTCCCAATTTTGAAAATTAGCAATAATATACTGTTTCTGAACTCTATATTTTGTACCCAATTCAGAAATACATAGGTGTCTTTCATACAGATTTTTCCATGTATACATTTTCCAAGACAAAGTGCTCTATACCCAGTAAATGAAAAAATACCATTGCAAGTTGCTGCTCAGTTTTTGGATCTGGGTTCGTCGGTTTCTTGGTGAAACTACAAGTCCTATATATCCCCACAACCAGGAAGGTCTAACGGATGTAACGGTATATTGCTTTCTAAGACCTGTCAAAACTAGAAAAAGTTATAGGTGAAAACGTTGAGACAAAAGGCTGTTTTTTTCAACAAATTTTCAATTATTCCAATATTTAACTGTTAGTTTCTATAAAGAAACCTTCATGGATTTAGACAAATGACCCCTTTCTGAATTCAAAATTTTGCCTACTTTTTGAAAATGTACAGCTTTCTAGGATCCATTATTGCTTTCAAACTCATTTCTACCATTAACTGGAAGGAGGTGGAAAGCTCTAAAAATAGCAAAAATAGGCTATGTCCCAGAAAAATGCCAAAACTGTGTGAAAATGTCGGTTCTCTGACAAAAGACTGTCATTTCCTAAAAGCTGAGAAAATGGAGATTTCAGCCCCACAAACCCTTTTTTGATAACATTTTCAGGGAAAAACCCAGAGGCTTTCATTTGCAGGCCGTTTTTCCCATTTTTCTGAAAAAAACAAAAAAATCACTATATTTTGGTTAATTTCTGGGACCCCTCCAAGGTAATCCACAAACCCTGGGCACCTTTAGAATCCACATGATGTTGGAAGAAAAGGACGCAAAGTTGGCGTGGATACCTTATGTGGTCAAAAAGTTACAAGGGCCTAAGCGCGCACTACCCCAAATCGCCAAAAAAGGGCTTAGCACAGGAGGGGAAAAGGCCTAGCAGCGAAGGGGTTAAGAAGACTTACACATTTAGAACTAAGTTTTTATTAACCAGGTAGTAGCCTCCTCTATATTTACTTCAACTCAGCGGTGAAAGTTTTTTCGAGAATCCAAGTCAGATCAGAGATTAACCTAATGGATGGAATGAGCGAAAAGGGAAAGAAGGTTGTAAGTAAGTGTGGAAGGACGAGCGAGTTAAAAGTAATGATGACTGGCAAAGAATGATACGTGTTTTTGAATGCTGCCCGAGGTGGCTGGGAATATGATGCATGTCTGGTTGAAGGATGAAGCAAGGATGGGTGGAAGGAGAAAGGAAAGAGGACTGCCTGGGTGGGTGAAACAGAAACTGTATGTGTGCGCAATATATCCTTTGGTTGAAATTCAAATGCAAGTCAAGCAAGGATGCATGGCGTGCGGTTTCCAAAATAAAATGAAAATGTTCTTTTCCCGTGAGAAAAAGTAAGGTTTGTCGACTTGAGACATTAATAAGAATGATTGGCATTTACTTTGAATGGATGGATGCCTGGATCATGGTACTATCTGACTCATAGATAGCATATGTGTATGTAGAGAGAGTAGAGGGTCACTGGATGAACTAAGTGTTACTTTAAAGAGAATGTAACACCGCACCCGCACGTACGTTCCAGTGTAGGAAAGGCAAGGAAAAGAAGTTATATTTTTCCAAATACAACCATGAATAGTAGCAGTACTTTGTATTGCAAGCACAGCATATATCCCGCGATTACGGGGGCCATCCACTACCTCTGTTAATAATTTTAGTACAACTCTGTCATTCAATTGTGGCCTATCAGTGTTCACTCAATAAAAAACAAAGCACCTGAAGTCATCCCATATGTAATCAAATACATATCCTGTGAAGGGATAGATAATCATATTATTTATCTTCTTCATTTTCCTTTTCTAGTAGTCATTGGCACTGTAGGGTGAAAGTTAAATTAATTAAGCAGGAGCCCTTGTAACAGAGTATTCTCAGTGCCACCGTAATAGAAAAGTAAGAGCTTCACCACCAGCATGTACTGGACTGGTACAGTAACGCAAACCTGTGTCATCATGGCGTGCAAGTTGTCTGCTCTAGCATTATGCCGGCTTCCAGAAGTTTACGTTCCAATTTCGCTAAACAAGAGAGAAGAAGAAGAATAAGACTGGTGTACTGTCATAGTCGACTCTAATGTACTGAGTCCATAGTGCTCATAGAATTGATTCCTGAAACTCCCACTAATGTTAGAGCAAGGCTGAAGAAGTGGGAGGTTAGATAGATACAGGCCAAAAATGTTATGTACTGTGCTTGCAAGTTGCTACTTCTACTGTGACACAACTTTCTGCTGAATTATTTTGTGTTAATCTTAAAGAGCATTGGTTACAGACAATGTTTTTCTTTCTTCATATAGATGCTCCTTCCAAACTGTCACAGAAGGAGCTGGCTAGACGGGCCCGGCAAAGGAAACTGGAGGCGACTGTCGCCGAATATCAGCGGCTGGTCGCCCAGGAGGAGGAGGACACGCAGTCGACCACAACATCCACAGGGACAGGTGCATCCTCCTCCGCGCTCCCTGGGTCAGCCAGTCAGCGCAGGCCTTTCAGCGGTACGGAGCTGTGGTGCCGCAGCCACCCGCCACCGCCAAGCAGCCAAAAAATCAGCTGCCCCCAAGGCAGGTGCAAGGCACGCGTGTACCGCCTAACCCTCAGGGTGTCCTACCTTGAGCAGGAGCAGAAGAAACTGAGAATCCTGCTCAAGAACCTCCGCAAGGAGCATGACCACCTGGCCCAAAAAGTACGCAGTCGGCGGTATTCGAGAAGGAGAGACTGTCCCTTGCCCCTTTTTTAAAGACTTTTGGGGGGTGGGAGTTGGGAGTTGGTTTTTTGGACTTTGGGGACTTTTTATTTCACGGACATTCATTGGGGTTATGTAGGGGGTTGGGTCGGGTCTTGCGGGATAGTATATTTTTGTTAGGGATATAAATAATTATTACTTTCAACTTAAACACAGCATACGTGTTTTTACTGCAGTTGAGGCTGGAGGGGGGGATTAACTGTAAGTTTGTTTTCCTGAAACTTAAGTGGCTTCTTGATTCAAATTGTGTGGGTAATTGCCCAAATGTTTACAAAAGTGCCTCTCACAGAGTTAGTCAATTCAATTGTCCTAGGACTTCACTAGTACTACCGCCAGTCTCTCGTCTCTCATTCTACTCCATTATTCTTCCTCCCCCCAAACACTTATCTTACCTGTAATTCGTGTTTGAAAATAGGGCTAGGCACAGGGCTGGCTGCATGGCAAATGGCAATTAAGGATGGCAATCCTGGGCTGTTGAAATGGCATCATTGCGGTGGTACTAATGGTGGTACACGGTGGCAGTTGCAGCATATGAAAAAAAGAAATTGAAACCTTGATTGGCCTGAGGGGAGCATTTGAACGGTACGATAGATACTATAGCACGTGACAGTACACTAGAACAGTGCCAAAATGTAGCCTTTCAAATGCTAAAGTATTGAAAGTATAACTACTACTTGCGTGGAATTTGACATTGGCTACTACTACAAGAAATAGTACTGAAGGTGAAGGACACAGCAGCGTAATCATTTGCCACGTGTAGGAGGAGGATGTTCTTTATGAGCAATCCAGTTGATGGTGCCCATGAAAATCTGCTTTGATTTGCCAATAGTCATGGGTCTGTGTCAAGCTGAGTAAGAATATATCCTTTGATTCCTTCACCAGGCTTGAAATGTAATTCATTTTCAGTTGCTATGACCTTATCCTCCCCAGCAAGTGTGTGGAATTATTGCTGTCATTTACTCACACATCAATGAAAACCACACAGCCTGGGGGAAGAGGGTTAGGGTTTGGAAATTGGTTGGGAATGGGTTTTTTTGGGAACGTTTTGTTGAGAGAAGAAAAAAACACAGCATGGACAAACAACAAATAAAGACAAACAAATCTTTGGATCTTTAAGGGACATAAAGAAAGTGGATGCACTTCTGCAGGCATGAAGTTGATTGCTCAATGGATGGTTAAGTTACTTAAACTAAGTAGTACTTTCTAATGAATGAAAGAATGCGACAGTACAGGGCTCCAGTAATTATGCGTTTTGCCTATCTCAGCACTCAGAGAAACACTTTGTTCATTAAATTAGTTTGAAAAATAGCAAAGTAAAACTATACAATGGCTGGAGGGATGGATTTAGAAGCAGAGAGCAAAGAAATGCAGAGTCACACTCATAGAAGTTCACAGCAATAACATTACTTAAAAGATAAGTAGAAATGAATGGATACTGTTACTGTATGTTGTTGTACTTGTTCTGTTGAATTTGGGAAGTTGCATGCATCAAACCATTCCTCTTATTTGCGGTACTCCTCCATTCCATCTGACGCTCTGTCGATCAATGTTGGTGACCAGAAGACACCCTGCACACTGCCTGCCTGGCGGATGCTGAATTGCGGGTCGCTAATGTGAAGCCGGACTTCATCCTTTTTTCCATTGCACAGGGTGAAAGCCGCCATGTAAATGTTGATGCAAACAAAATATAAGGTACGTACGCTGTGTAGTGCAAAAAGTCACACTTTCTGTTTCAGAATCGACAGTACAAAGCAACTTAAAACGTGGATATTCGACAAGTAATTCCCCACCCTTCTTCAAGCGCCTTGAGACCCTCTGGGTATGTAGCGCGCTATATAAATCTCTTGACTTGACTTGACTTGACTTGAAAGGGCGGACTCTGAGTCTCCTTATTGAAGGATAAATAAGTATGGGTGAATTTTGCGGATCTTTCCCCTCAAGCTAGGTGTAGTGTAAACTACGATTTTAGAACAAAATTAGACCTTCTCAGCAATGCTCCCAGACCCTGAAACACAGATGCTAAAATGTAGAACACCCCCAATCAGACCACAAAAAACGTGCAATACTGCTACCTGTCTGAGGCCTAGTGGAAAATGGTGACAAAACGTACTTTGAAAGTAACGTAGGCCCAAATCTACCCTTTCCCACCATGGATTTTCTTCAAACCAATTGCAACCAAAATTAGACATTTCTCGACAAGTGCTCCAAGAGAAGACCCAGAACCCAGTTGTCAAAATCTCGAACACCTCCAAACACATGCAATACTGCTAACCTTAACGAGCCCTAAGTTTAAAATAGTGTCAAACGCTTTCTTCAACTAGGCCCTAACTCCCCTTTGCCACCATGGATTTTCTTCAAACCTCCTGCAATCAAAAGTATCCATACCCAGCGTTGCTCCAAGACCCCAAAACCCACCCACAAACACCAGGAACCCCCCAAACAGCCCCCCGAAAGCAGTAAATTGAGCGAAATGCCTGAAAATGAAACGTTTTTTCACCTCCGATTTTCTTCAAACCACTTTTATCCAGTATTAGACCTTCACAGCAATGCCCTCAGACCCGTCAACCCAGGCGGAAACAAGTTTAACCCCCCAAACAGCCAAAAAGCAAAAATGGAAAAATGGGCACTTAGAAATATTTAGCCCTAGTTCCAAAAGTCACTCCATGCGCGCTCTGCAGCTAGGCCCTAACTCCCCTTTGCCACCATGGATTTTCTTGAAACATCTTGCAATCAAAAGTATCCATACCCAGCATTGCTCCAAGACCCCAAAACCCACCCACAAACACCAGGAACCCCCACAAACAGCCCCCCGAAAACGCTAAAGGGAGCGAAATGCGCTTAAAATGGAAAAGCTTTTTCACATCCGATTTTCTCCAAACCACTTTTATCCGGTATTAGACCTTCACAGCAATGCCCCCAGACCCGTCAACCCAGGCAGAAACAAGTTTAACCCACCCCAAAGAGCCAAAAAGCAAAAATGGAAAAATGGGCACTTTGAAATATTTAGCCCTAGTTCCAAAATCACTCCATGCGCGCTCTGCAGCTAGGCCCTAACTCCCCTTTGCCACCATGGATTTTCTTCAAACCTCTTGCAATCAAATGTATCCATACCCACCATTGCTCCTAGCCCCCAAAACCCACCCACAAACACCAGGAACCCCCCCAAACAGCCCCCCGAAAACGCTAAAGTGAGTGAAATGCCTGAAAATGGAAAAACTTTTTTACCTCTGATTTTCTCCAAACCACTTTTATCCGGTATTAGACCTTCACAGCAATGCTCCCAGACCCATCAACCCAGGAGGAAACAAGTTTAACCCCTCCCAAAAAGCCAGAAAAGCAAAAATTGAAAAATGGGCACTTAGAAATATTTAGCCCTAGTTCCAAAATCACTCCATGCGCGCTCTGCAGCTAGGCCCTAACTCCTCTTTGCCACCATGGATTTTCTCCAAACCTCTTTCAATCAAAAGTATCCATACCCAGCATTGCTCCAAGACCTCAAAACCCACCCACAAGCATAAGGAACCCCCCCAAACAGCCCCCCGAAAACGCTAAAGTGAGCGAAATGCCCTGAAAATGGAAAAGCTTTTTTACCTCCGATTTTCTCCAAACCACTTTTATCCGGTATTAGACCTTCACAGCAATGCCCCCAGACCCGTCAACCCAGTCATAAACAAGTTTAACCCCCCCAAACAGCCAAAAAGCAAAAATGGAAAAATGGGCACCTAGAAATATTTAGCCCTAGTTCCAAAATCACTCCATGCGCGCTCTGCAGCTAGGCCCTAACTCCCCTTTGCCGCCATGGATTTTCTTCAAACCTCTTGCAATCAAAAGTATCCATACCCAGCGTTGCTCCAAAACTCCAAAACCCACCCACAAACACCAGGAACCCCCCAAACAGCCCCCCGAAAACACTAAAGTGAGTGAAATGCCTGAAAATGGAAAAGCTTTTTCACTTCTGATTTTCTCCAAACCACTTTTATCCGGTATTAGACCTTCACAGTAATGCCCCCAGACCCGTCATCCCAGGTGGAAACAAGTTTAACCCCCCCAAACAGCCAAAAAGCAAAACCGCAAAAAGTGAGACATAGCAAATTTCGGGCCTACCTGGAATTCAATCCAAATGCGCTCTGCAACTAGGCCCTAACTCCCCTTTTCCACCATGTATTTCCTGAAAAACAAATGCAATCAACATTAGACTGTGCCAGCAGTGCTCCCAGACCCCAAAACCCACCCACAAAAACCTGGAAGCCCCCCAAACACCACCCCAAAGACAGACAAGTGAGCAAAAACGCAAAAACGTTTTCACCATGGATTTGGTCCAAAACACTTGATTCCGATATTAGACCTTCCGAGCTATGCCCCCAGACCCCTGCAGTCACCCGCAAAAAAAGCAGAACACCCCCAAACAGGCAAAAAGCAAAAATGGGCCTACCTTCAATTCAGTCCAAATACGCTGTGCAGCTAGGCCCTAACACCCCTTTTCCACCATGGATTTCCTGAAAAACAAATGCAATCAACATTCAACTGTGCCAGCAGTGCTGCCAGACCCCAAAACCCCCCCACAAAAACCTGGAAGCCCCCAAACAGCACTCCAAAGACAGGCAAGTGAGCAAAAACGCAAAAAAAGTTCGCTATGGATTTGGTCCAAAACACTTGATTCTGATATTAGACCTTCCGAGCTATGCCCTCAGACCCCTGCAGCCACCCGCAAAAAAGCAGAACACCCCTAAACAGGCAAAGAGCAAAAATGCAAAAACTCATACTTAGAAAGTTTTCAGCCAACCAGTCAAGATCGGTCCAAATGCGCTCTGCAGCTAGGCCCCAACTCCTCTTTCCCACCATGGATTTTCTTCAAATCACTTCCAATAAAAATTATGCTATCCCGGCAGTGCTCCCAGACCCCCACACCCTAACCCACAAATCTAGAACACCCCCAAACAGCCCCCCAAAAACATGCAATACTGGTATATTCAAAACATGGCAAATTGCGCTGTTCACAAACATTGCTGTTTTCAGCACTTCCACTACTTTGATCCTCTTGAAACTCACCTGGACAGTCACTTATTCCAGCGATTCACAAGAATCTCAGCAAGGCAGAACAAAATCGAACCACTGCGCTCTTTGAAGAAGAAGAAGGTCTATGACTAGTTTTCACTTAGTTTTCACCCAAACACACGTGCCCGCAAAACACCCGAAAAGGCCAAAATTCTGCCAATTCTGGACCAAAGAACACCAAACCCCCCTAAAACATTGCCAACATCATTATGAAAGAGCCTGCATCGGGCCCGAGCCCTAGAATCAGCGTGAACCATACCAACTTAAACCCAAAAACCCTAGTAAATCGCACTGAACCCTAAACCGTAGATATGCTTTGTCTGTCTGTGACAAAGAGCCTAGGTATGCTACATCAGGAGGATGCTTCACTCAGTGGTGCCTGCCTTGACCGTCTGCATGGTCCTGCCGCAAGTATGGGCCAAAAATCCGTTCCGCTCAAGAATTTGCGATTTTTCGGTACTTTTGCGAAATTTGCGAAATATCGAAAAACAGCAAATTTTGCAAACATAACGGATGTTTGGCCCAAGCTTGAGGCAGTGCCATGCAGAGGGTCAAGGCAGGCACCACTGAGTGAAGCAACCTGGTGTAGCATACCAAGGCTCTTTGTCAGACAGACAAAGCATATCTTATTGTATGCAGCAAGCCACATAGCCCCAATTTTACATGAACTGCTGTCTGGAGTGGACTCTGCCTGGCATAACAACAACAGTACACTGCCTCGCCCAATACATACCACGAATAGACAGACATGTAGTCCCGCTGTAGTAGTTGTTGTAGACTGGTTTACCTGTTTGCCACTCACGAATTGGCCATAGTTCTTCCGTAAACCGACGCTGATGATCCATTCATCCCAGTGAGTGACTGTAAAGAAAAAAGATATATTATTTAATCAATCATCATGGTATATTGGCAAGTGAGTCCGCTCCAAGAACATTTTGCTTATTCTGTGAAATGCAATATAGTGGCCCCTGAATTTGAAGTACAATTTTAATTAAACAAGGTAAAAAAACAGAGTTGTTGACATGAGTTACAATTACTGTGTGAAAGATTAAATAATAACTAAGACAAGACATATGAATCATCGTTTCATGCACAAACAACAAACAGCAATCAGTTTCATCAGAGCCAGACAGCCATTGCTGTCCACTGCATGCCATCTTCTCAATTATTCATTACCTGTTCTACTTTTTGTCCGCATCTTCTTCGGAAAGCGAGGACCCACAGGGCAGCCTGTCCTGCCAATATCCGAAGTAACTCTGTCAGCAATCAGCAAGCATGTAGTCAGTCAGTAATTTCAGTCCCATTTGAGGGGACTCGTCGTAATCTATCCATCTGCCTTGAGAGAAATGGATAGGGGGAGTCTGGAGGAGGAGTATAAAGGAGCATGATTGAGTTGTGAACTTGTGAACCTCAGGAATGCAGACTGCGGCACCTTCAAATCAATAAGGAATATAAGATGAAGACAGTGCTGCTGATGGACTTGTTGTGATTAGGTGATTAGAGTTTTGTTGTGGTAAAAGTTGCAAAACAAAGAAAGACACACAGGAATAAAAGTGAATAAGGACAAAAAAAGGAAGTCTTTTTCAGGGCTCGGTGTCAGGGAAGTAGAGCTCGTCCTCCAACTCCAAGAATTGAGACGGGAGTAGGTCAGGTAACAGCGAAGAACTTCATTCAACCCAAGTCGGTGTCCTCTACTTCCTGTGTGCATTCAAGTACTTTGTGATCTGGTGGTATTAAGTGCTGATTCATCTTGATCAGTGTTAACCTCTCCACATTTTTGGCCAAGAGGCGGGTCCTTTTTGAAGTTACAATGGCACCAGCAGCACTGAAAACATGTTCAGAAGACATGCTTGCGAGTGGGCAAGACAAATAATTTATAGCCAGGTTGGTGATCAGTGGCCATAGAGCCATTGTCCTGTACCAATACAGCAATAGGTTCGTATTAGCAAAGACCTGTAAATGTAAATGTATAGGCATTTATATAGCGCAATACTTACCGGGAGGGTCCCAAGGCGCTTCGACCGCTGCGAAACCCTTCCTGGCTTCCCTGAGAGATGATCCCTTAATGGGTATCTCCAGGGTGAGACCAGGCATCCCCGGCGGTCTGGTGGGGCCGTTAGTGAAGATGAGGCAAGCTAATGGGTGGGCCTGGTGCAGGTGAGGATGATGATACGGTTGCTTTGGTGTTTTTAACGGCTGTGAGGGAAAGTTACTCCCTTCGCCCACAGATTCAGAAGTGGAACTTGACGCTGGATCGCCTGCTGATTTAGTTGGACTTCTGACAGCTCCTTGAATTTTCTGCCGATCTTTTTCGAACCGACTGGCTGACACAGCTATCCAATGTTTATACTTTTAAACAACTGCCTCATCAAAAGGAATGAATGCTTTGCTGGCCACTGCCTTTTTGTACTGTGGATCCAGAATAGTGGCACAAATGTAATGTTGTTCTGTATGTATCATTTGAAGCCTTTCATTGGCAACTAGGCGGCTTAATAGACTCTTCGCCAACTGATATGCGTCTTGCTTTTCAGCATCATCTCGGAATGTTGAAGATACCGCCTTCAGTTGGTGCTCTAGCATGACCAACAATGGGATAGCTTTGCTCAAAGAAAAGTCCTCCCTGCTGACTTCTCGCGTCAAGATCTCAAAAGGACGAAGCATGTCTGTTAGGCTTTTAACTAGCTGCCATTCCTCCAACTCTAGCCTCATTTCATTCATAGCAGAACCTGCTGTAAAGACATAGTCATTGATTACTAAATTGAAGTTTGAGGTAACAGGGATAGAAAGCGGGTGCTCTGCAGGGATTTGGCTCAAGTAAAAATTAACAAATCACAGTAGGTGCTCAAAAGCAAGACAGTGAAGGTCACCTCACTCCCCCCAATTTCCCAGAGCAAAGCTCTGGGTATTCAAAATCAAAATTTCTCGCTGAGCACTCATAAATGAAATATCCTTATGTCAAAGTTCAACCATCAGGGATAGTAGTTACAAGTCCATTGCAAGTCCTTCAAGTCAGACACCAGAGTTCTTTAGTAAACGTAATGTAGATCCACTTTATTTTTGGACTTCAGACTTCACAATTCTTAAGACTTCAGACTTCACAATTCATAACACAATCAGCAGCCAACACGAGTTTCGTTGGGCATCAGTCTCATGCCTAATCAACTTCCTCAGGGCTGCAAGCCAGAAAAATAATAGGAACATAATATAATATACCTCTATTTATAAGTTTGTCCAGAGTATATACCATTATCCAAAGATTTTTTATATGCTTAAATATGAAATCACCACCTAAGTGAAAAGACATAGTTCCCTCATAATTGTGACAACTTGATCCGAGTGTATATCCATAATGTGACTCCCGGTGTCTCAATTTAATTTACAAAACATTTGGTCTTTTAAGCCAAATTAACTATTGCTAATTTTGTTAGTCCAAGTTACCCCAAACCTTTAATAACAACTAGTCAAAGTGATTGGTTACGTTTACGCCATAAAGGTTTTCATTACTGTGGTAATTACAGTTCCTGCTGGTGGGCAGTGAAGACAGTACAAAAGTTTGAATATAATAACACAGGTACATTCTATATTGATACTTTTATAAATTGTGAAACTACATTTGTAATTTATGTAATTGCCTGCTCATGTGGAAAAATTTACGTGGGTAGCACGTAAGAAGACTCAGAGACCGAATGGTGGAACATTACCGGGCTTTGAAAAATGGAGACACTAGGTATCATATTGCTTCACATGCTATCCAGAATAGAAATGACTCTGTGAATCATAAATTTCTCTATCATGGTATAGAGCATGTTACTTTGGATAGACGGGGAGGTAACAGGCTACTAAAACTAAGAAGGAGAGAGGCAAAATGGATTATGGTCCTTCGAGCTGTAGAGGATGGTCTTAATATTGATACAGAGTTGCAATTCTTCTTAGGAGATCAGTAGCACAGGTATCTTGGACTATGAGCACATCTACTTACGTACTACACGAGGAACTGGCAGTAATGTATATCACTGACATCATAAGGGTGGCATAAATATTACTCTGGCATAACATCTGGACCAATCCGGCCACCTCCCTTAATAGAATGATAATAGAGGACTGTCTACAAAGTCAGGGAGTAAAAAACGTAAAGTGGTTCTCCTATATTAAGAGCTTTGTAAACGACATCGGCCACCCAGAATATTTCCAAAATCCCTCATCATTGGACCTGGTGTCGAGGTCAACCTTAAAAAAGCTCCTGATGGAGCACTTGGAAATTAAGAGATGGGGTAATGAGAGGTTAAAAATAACAGTAAAAAATCATGATGCTGTCCTCCATAACACTATCCAGCTCTATCTCTTATTAGTTCAGCCTCTTTATGACCGTAGACTACTAACTTATTTTAGGTTGGAAACATTTTTTAGGATAATTATGCTCCCAATATGTAAGGAATGGTCCAAGGAGAAAGTAATCTGCCCATGTGACATGTCTTCCTTCCAGTCTAACATTAATTTTACCTTTTATTGTACCTTTTATGCACATCCAAGGAGACAAATTTTAAGGCCCTTATTGCGTACTTGGGGAGTGCGAAAGTCCCGTGAGGCTTATAATAAATTGCGTGATTTGGCCGATCACCATACAATTGTCACAGTAGCGGCTTTTTTGAAAGTAGTACTAAGATTACGACGCTCTATTGTATTAGATTAACTGGCCTCCCATCCCAAAATTTTAATGTATTTTTGTGTAGTTTGATAAGTGGTTTTGCTATTTTAATTTAGATACTAAATATTTTAATGACTCACTATGTATTTTATGACTTTGTTTGTAATCATGATGAAATTCAAATAGATGTATTTTATTGTATGCTTTTATGAACTGTTTTTACAATTCGAATAAAGCTTTTTTGAACTTGAACTTGAACAACTTTTGTGATAAGTAGTAGACTATCTAAAGGAATATGGGAGCTTCGAATGCCATGTCACGACCCTAATTGAATTCATGGAGGTATTATTTGTTATTATATATTTACTAGATAGGATAGCATGAAGTGATGTGGGGCGCTCGATGTCCGGATGCCCTAGCTCGTGCCCTATTAAGTGAGAAAGGCCAAAGAATAACTAATTTTAATAGTAGATGATGACTGTTAATAAGATATTTGTGGGTTTATTACGTAAGAAGAAAATGTTAGTGAAAACTGAGCACATTAGGTCTATACTTTTTGCCCATTCCAAAATGGCGGACACTTATACGACGATAGCCCAATCGGTTATGGCGTCCACACAGAAAATTAAATTTGATAATTACATGCTTATAAAATGGTCTTTTACTAATAAAACGCTCAAAAGAATGAATAACTTTTATTATACAACAATTGGTGATTATAACTGCACCGTCATGCAAATATTTACTTTATCAATAATTTGTCGTAAATATTATGACGCAATGTATAATTCGATGGGAATACCTCAGAACGGTTTCTTAAATATATGTAAACCGTTTGACTATCAACATAAGTGATTGGTAAAGGGTTACAGCTCTAGGAATAATGAGTGAAGTAGTACTTAAGCAATATGGCGGCTAACAGACGCCAGCGAACCGAACACGGAAGGACTGTGCCGCGATACAGTGGTGAGTTGTTATCTGATCGAATTCAAGGATGGGCAATGAAATATCTTTGTTATATACTTATTTGGACGTTTCTCAAACAGATATTTGTAGCTGAGAAACTGTACTGATGTTTGGGAGCTTAAAGATAACTAAGAGTGGATTTTGAGAAACGAAGGGTATTGATATTTGGAGTAGGTAAGTCTCACTCTTTAAGAGACAAGAATCCATGTTAATAGTAATAATGTACAAAGGAGATGCAATTGGTGTTTTACATTAATTTTGTCTCTTTAGACTAGATCAGTTAAACTGGAAACTTAATAAGACAGTGAGGAAGACTTGGTGGTCTGACTATCAGAACAGGTAACTATAAAGGTTATGTGACTAACTTTATGTGTATGTGATTACGCGCATCACTGAACACATAGACAACTGAGTGATATTAGATATTTTTTGTTTGTACTATTGAGTATTATACTCTCATTACAGTTCAATTAGAGAGCAGCAGTTACGGAAGAAGTCTAATATACTTTGGAGCTAGAAGTTGAAGAGTTAGAAGCCTACTATCTGATATTTACCGTGAGTGGCTAGCAGAATTAATTCATCTGCAACAGTCTAACGAATAAAATAATAGATTTGTAACAGCTGTATCCTTATTATTGACAGATTTTAAGGTGCACATTGAACTTGCAGGAAATTCGAATTTCATATTAATACTGGAAAATAAGAACAGCTATTAACAATAGTAAGTAGAGCTGTTTGGTGACCTTTCTCAACATCGGACACGAGCATTTGGGTCGGCACTAAGAGTTCCCTTATATCATTTCAGGTTCAGCCCTTAGAACTTTTACTACAAAGAAAATGTTGGAATGAAGATTTATTGATTATAGGTAAACTATACTTGATCATTTATGAATTGTTAATTTGGCTTAAAAAACCAAATGTTTTGTAAATTAAATTGAGACACCGGGAGTCACATTATGTATATACACTCAGATCAAGTTGTCACAATTATGAGGGAACTATATCTTTTCACTTAGGTGGTGATTTCATATTTAAGCATATAAAAAATCTTTGGATAATGGTATATACTCTGGACAAACTTATAAATAGAGGTATATTATATTATGTTCCTATTATTTTTCTGGCTTGCAGCCCTGAGGAAGTTGATTAGGCATGAGACTGATGCCCAACGAAACACGTGTTGTCTGCGGATTGTGTTATGAATTGTGAAGTCTGATGTCTTAAGAATTGTGAAGTCTGAAGTCCAAAAATAAAGTGGATCTACATTACGTTTACTAAAGAATTCTGGTGTCTGACTTGAAGGATTTGCAATGGACTTGTAACTACTATCACTGATGGTTGAACTTTGACATAAGGATATTTCATTTATGAGTGCTCAGCGAGAAATTTTGATTTTGAATACCCAGAGCTTTGCTCTGGAAAATTGGGGGGAGTGAGGTGACCTTCCCTGTCTTGCTTTTGAGCACCTACTGTGATTTGTTAATTTTTACTTGAGCCAAATCCCTGCAGAGCGCCTGCTTTCTATCCCTGTTACCTCAAACTTCAATTTACTAATTTTGGGTTGGGCAGCCGCATTAGGCTCTTAGACACAAGTAGGTATAATGAATCGTGAACAAGAAGCCTTAGATTTGTTTAAGATCTTGAGCACAGGCTCTTCTATTAATGTAGCAGCGGCCACAACTACTCAGACAAAACAGGAGGGACTTAGAGCCAAATTTGTAAAATTTGAGAAATTAAAAAAAGCAAAACTTAATAAGTGGTGGGATGCGGTAACACTGAAACAATATCTAACTTTGAACCGCATTCCAAGAGGTTTGAGATCAACGATTATTCCTACCTATGAGGATCTGGAACCAGATTTGTTGGACAAGTGGGAGCGTGAGTTAAGTACTAGTTCTAGTAATCTGATGGGAATATTGATTGATAATGCAGAACGAAAGATATCTAAGCTTTTAGTAGAGATACAGGCCTGCGAGGAAGAAATTAAACAACTTAACTTACCAGAAGTTACTGTGAAGAACTACAATATGCTTGATGAGATACTGACAAATTTACAAGCTGATATTAAAAGGAGAAAGGCACATAAAATCAAGAGGGCCGAACAGGATTATACATCAGGCAGAGTATTTACTTTTGCATGTAAAGTTGACTATCTTTTTACAAAGGGACAAGGTAATAAGAAAGGATTGACACCCATGAGTTCAGCTGTAAATACATCTACCAGTAGTTTATCTACAAATGAGAATGATGACAATACTGAAACTCCTAATGCTCCCACAGCGGATAATACCAATTTTTTAGAAGAAGTTCAAAGAATCAGAAAAGGGAATCGAGATACAGGGGGGAGATATGGGAATACCCCAGTTGGAAGACAAGGAGAGGGGGCCGTGGCAAACGCAGGAGAGGCAGTTCCAGGGATGAGAGAAAAATTGCGGTCTTGGAGGAAGTGAATACGGGTATCAATGAAATTGAAGTGATTAACCTTTCATCTATTGAATTGTCTGAAAGTATGCACAGGGTACTGAAGAAGGGTCTTGGATATTGTCCCACAAAGTGTATTGATTGGTATCTTACTAAAATTGATTTGTACAAGTTTGTTCGAATGTTGAAACTAAAAAAATGTTTTTCTAGACACGATAATGTCACAGTGAGACCTACTAATAAACCTGTACTGAGCAACATAACTATTCAAGAACTTCATGATACTAAATTACTATTGTTTCTGACTGAATCTGAAGAAGATCCAGTCACGATGAGTTCACTTTTGGGGGATTTAGAGATTAATCCGGGATTAGCATCTGAAAGTGGATTTAAGGAGAAATCAAAATGGACATCACAGTTATCTGCTGGTAATGTAGTTGATGCTTTTTATAAATCTGTGACTATGGAAATAGACAACATAATACGAAAAGAAAAACATCAGAAGAGAGTATCAGACAATCTGAAGATAGATGAGTGGGAGGCACTAAGAAAACTGACTGATCACCCAGACCTTATTATATGTAATGCAGATAAGGGTGGTAACATTGTTGTTATGAATCGTAAGGATTACAATGACGAAATATTATCACAACTAGGAGATAGCAGATATTATGAGAGGATAAGTACTAATCCCTTGGAAGGGGTTAAGAACAAGATCAACTTGAGACTTAAAGATTGGTATGACAGTTCTTTATTAGACCATGATGAGGACTTATATCTCAAAATACAATCACCGAGGGCTCCTTGCATGTATTGTTTACCGAAAATACATAAAAATCGACAAAAACCACCAGGAAGACCGATAATATCAGGCATTAGTAGGCCCACAGAGAGAGTATCACAATTAGTTGACTCATATCTAAGACCTTTTGTTCAGAATTTACCCTCCCATATTGAGGACACTAAACATGTGCTGAACATTACGAATGATATAGTCTGGGATAGTGACATGATATTGGCTACTCTTGATGTGGTATCCTTATATTCTAATATCGATCATGAGTTGGGAATTCAAGCTATTGAGAGCTTCTTAAATAAAAGACCGGCTGAATATTTGGATCACACATCAATGCTACTAGAGATGACAAGAATGGTACTGGAAAATAATTATTTTTTATTTGAATCTACCTGGTATAAACAAAAACTTGGTACGGTGATGGGTTCCAAATTTGTGGCGTCCTTCGCGAACCTCTTTATGGGGAGACTGGAGGCGGAGTGGATTTGGGGCCCTAAGGGACAACAGTGGATAGACCATATTTACTACTGGGGTAGATTTATTGATGACTGTTTATTATTTTGGAGAGGTACCTCGGATGAGTTGGAGTCCTTTTTCATGTATCTTAATACTAATAACCTGAATATGACTTTTACTACTCATTATGACAAAAAATATTTGACCTTTTTGGATATTCAACTTTATGTGGAAGATAACAGACTGTGCAGTCGAATGTTTCGCAAAGAAACCAGCTGCAATGCGCTATTACGAGTTGATAGTTGCCATCCCAAAAGCCAAATTAATTCTATCCCCTATGGGGAAATGATAAGAGCGAGAAGGAATTGCTCTAAAGAAGTTGATTTTCAAGATAACGTACAGGACATGGTAAACAGGTTCAAAAACAGAGGATACTCGAGTACTGTGATTAAGAAAGGTGTGAACAGAGTCTCGAAATTGCAAAAAGAGGTTACTTTAAAACTTAAAGTTAGGAATGATGAATCCAAGAATAATCAGAAAGTCAGAATGATTACCAGCTTTGGTAAAGGGAGCCACAAATTATATAACGTTATGCAGAAACACTGGCATATGCTGCGTTCTGATAGAGATTTAAATCCATTCCTGACAGACAAACCGAGTGTTACATATCGAAAAGGGATGACTATTGCTAATTTTGTTAGTCCAAGTTACCCCAAACCTTTAATAACAACAAGTCAAAGTGATTGGTTACGTTTACGTCATAAAGGTTTTCATCACTGTGGTAATTGCAGTTCCTGCTGGTGGGCAGTGAAGAAAGTACAAAAGTTTGAATATAATAACACAGGTACATTCTATATTGATACTTTTATAAATTGCGAAACTACATTTGTAATTTATGTAATTGCCTGCTCATGTGGAAAAATGTACGTGGGTAGAACGGTCAGAGACTCAGAGACCGAATGGTGGAACATTACCGGGCTTTGAAAAATGGAGGCACTAGGTATCCTATTGCTTCACATGCTATCCAGAATAGAAATGACTCTGTGAATCATACATTTCTCTATCACGGTATAGAGCATGTTACTTTGGATAGATGGGGAGGTAATAGGCTACTAAAACTAAGAAGGAGATAGGCAAAATGGATTATGGTCCTTCGAGCTGTAGAGGATGGTCTTAATATTGATACAGAGTTGCAATTCTTCCTAGGTGATCAGTAGCACAGGTATCTTGGACTATGATGCCAAATATAAGACATGGAATGAGAAAGAAAAAATATTCTGAATGTTAACTGAGAGAGATTAAAAAAAAAATAGTTAAATATGTATTCATTTTAACTAGTATCCTCTGCTTTAAGTTTGTTAACAACTTTTGTGATAAGTAGTAGACTATCTATAGGAATATGGGAGCTTCGAATGCCTATGTCACGACCCTACCTGAATTTATGGAGGTATTATTTGTTAGTATACATTTACTAGATAGGATAGCATGAAGTGATGTGGGGCACTGGATGTCCGGATGCCCTAGCTCGTGCCCTATGAAGTGAGAAAGGCCAAAGAATAACTAATTTTAATAGTAGATGATGACTGTTAATAAGATATTTGTGGGTTTATTACGTAAGAAGAAAATGTTAGTGAAAACTGAGCAGATTAGGTCTATACTTTTTGCCCATTCCAAAATGGCGGACACTTATACGACGATAGCCCAATCGGTTATGGCGTCCACACGGAAAATTAAATTTGATAATTACATGCTTATAAAATGGTCTTTTACTAATAAAACGCTCAAAAGAATTAATAACTTTTAATATACAACAATTGGTGATTATAACTGCACCGTCATGCAAATATTTACTTTATCAATAATTCGTCGTAAATATTGTCACGCAATGTGTAATTGTATGGGAATACCTCAGAACGGTTTCTTAAATATATGTAAACCATTTGACTATCAACATAAGTGATTGGTAAAGGGTTACAGCTCTAGGAATAATGAGTGAAGTAGTACTTAAGCAATATGGCGGCTAACATAGACGCCAGCGAACCGAACACGGAAGGACTGTGCCGCGATACTGTGGTGAGTTGTTATCCAATCGAATTCAAGGATGGGCAATGAAATATCTTTGTTATATACTTATTTGGACGTTTCTCAAACAGATTTTTGTAGCTGAGAAACTGGACGGATGTTTGGGAGCTTAAAGATAACTAAGAGTGGATTTTGAGAAACGAAGGGTATTGATATTTGGAGTAGGTAAGTCTCACTCTTTAAGAGACAGGAATCAGTGTTAATAGTAATAATGTACAAATGAGATGCAATTGGATTTTTTACATTAATTTTGTCTCTTTAGACTAGATCAGTTAAACTGGAAACTTAATAAGACAGTGAGGAAGACTTGGGGGTCTGACTATCAGAACAGGTAACTATAAAGGTTACGTGACTAACTTTATGTGTATGTGATTACGAGCATCACTGAACACATAGACAACTGAGTGATATTAGATATTTTTTGTTTGTACTATTGAGTATTATACTCTCATTACAGTTCAATTAGAGAGCAGCAGTTACGGAAGAAGTCTAATATACTTTGGAGCTAGAAGTTGAAGAATTAGAAGCCTACTATCTGATATTTACCGTGAGTGGCTAGCAGAATGAATTCATCTGCAACAGTCTAACGAATAAAATAATAGATTTGTAACAGCTGTATCCTTATTATTGACAGATTTTAAGGTGCACATTGAACTTGCAGGAAATTCGAATTTCATATTAATACTGGAAAATAAGAACAGCTATTAACAATAGTAAGTAGAGCTGTTTGGTGACCTTTCTCAACATCGGACACGAGCATTTGGGTCGGGACCAAGAGTTCCCTTCTATCATTTCAGGTTCAGCCCTTAGAACTTTTACTACAAAGAAAATGTTGGAATGAAGATTTATTGAATATAGGTGAACTATACTTGATCATTTATGAATTGTTAATTTGGCTTAAAAACCCGAATGTTTTATAAATTAAATTGAGACACCGGGAGTCACATTATGGATATACACTCGGATCAAGTTGTCACAATTATGAGGTAACTATGTCTTTTCTCTTAGGTGGTGATTTCATATTTAAGCATATAAAAAATCTTTGGATAATGGTATATACTCTGGACAAACTTATAAATAGAGGTATATTATATTATGTTCCTATTATTTTTCTGGCTTGCAGCCCTGAGGAAGTTGATTAGGCATGAGACTGTGGCCCAACGAAACACGTGTTGGTTGCGGATTGTGTTATGAATTGTGAAGTCTGAAGTCTTAAGAATTGTGAAGTCTGTAGTCCAAAAATAAAGTGGATCTACATTACGTTTACTAAAGAACTCTGATGTCTGACTTGAAGGACTTGCAATGGACTTGTAACTACTATCACTGATGGTTGAACTTTGACATAAGGATATTTCATTTATGAGTGCTCAGCGAGAAATTTTGATTTAGTCATTGATTACCATGCACTGCTCAAACAGATGCTCAAGCATGTAAAAGGTTGAGTTCCAATGTGTTGCCACCTTCTGGATGAGTCCTTTGACTGACACTTTACGTACATGTTGAATGCTCCTCAGCTGCTTCCGGGCCTTAAAAGAATGGCTGAAATGTGTGCAGATTCTTCGGCAGGTGATCAGTACCTTCTTGACTTGGTTTTCAGTTTTCAAGAAATCTTGCACAACCAGGTTTATACAGTGCGCCAAACACGGCACTCTGAAATATTCACCTTGATGCATGGCCTTAACTATATTACTGCTATTATCCGTGGAATCATAACCAACTATGCGATTTCTTGTTTGCAGCCATTCAAAGACCTTACTGCTAAACTCCTCCAAAACGTTTTTTGCAGTATGAGTTTTCTCCATGGCAAACATGGCTAATGTTGCATGTTTCCTTGTAGCTTGATAAACTGTGTCCAGGTCAACAACTGCACTTGACTTGTCTCTAACCCCTGCAAAAGACCATTCAAAAGAGACCGAGTGTGCAGTGATGCACATGTAATCAAGGGCTTGGCAACTGGTCCACATGTCTGTTGTCAAGTGGATAGTGTGAACAGCACTCTTCTGCAAAGCTGCCCCAATCACCTCCAGCACATCTTGATGTAGTGCTGGAACCGCAACTCTGGCAAAATAGGACCGGCTAGGAACCTTCCATTTAGGGCAGACTGTTGCCACTAATTCTAGAAATCCCACCCCTTCCACGAAAGAAAAAGTGAGAAGGTCCAGCGCTAGCATTTTAGCCAGCTTTGCGTTATACATACGTACCGTTGGGTGGTTGCGTTCAAATGGCGCCTCCGACCACAACAGTCTGTGAATGGTGGGCAAGATCATTTTATGTGATGATGATGATGATGACGCCTTCAAACCAGTCAGGCCCATTGATGTAGTTTTTTGCATTGGTGTCTCTACAACACTCTTAGTGTGCCTCATAGATGTTGCAGGGTTAGAGGGTGTGGGTGATACCACTACAGTGCTGATTCCAGCAGAACTGGGTGTACCAGAAAAAATGTCTGTCGCTTCTTCACTTCCCCCTGCACGATCAGATTCTCGTCATTCTCAGATGCAATATCAAGGGATACATTTGGATTTGTTTTTCTTTTGCCTTCCTCGATCTTCCTCATGTGTGCTTCCCACTCGATAGTGTGGTGTTTTTTGAGATGACCTCTCTGGCCTCCGGTATCGTAGTTGGAACGAAGCTTACCCCGACTAACGCATGCTTTACAAATCGATCAAACAACCATGTTTTCCGCCTTTGCGCTAACAGTAAAGAAGTCCCAAACAGGGCACTGGTGAGGTCTGCTGAAGGTGGAGGTGCTACTTTGACTTTCAATGCCAGATGAAGTGGAGGATGGGAGTGGTTGAATTAGTTTCTGTTATTCACTTACAGCACCACTACTTGAGGTCAAGCTGGATGGAGGTCCATGCCGGCCCTTATGACTAAAAAGATGGAAGCTGTAGGTCGTGTTGGTGTTGTAGTTAACGGTGGTGGTACCATTGCCACGCCGCCCATATCCCACTCAGCAGTCATTCGGGATAGGGTCAAAATGTGTGTCTGCTGCATGCCCGCTGGGGCCGAAGTGACGTCTGAGATGACTGGGTCATCGTCAGACTGTTCATCAGCAGCAGAAGACACCACCTCTTGTTCGTCGTCATCACCCATAAGTCGAAGCTTTGCGGGAGCCTTCCTTTTAGGCTTAGCTACCTTTGTTGGCTCATGGCGTGACTCACTCTTAGACTGCATTGGTGGGTTCCAATCAACATCAAGATCATCAGAAGGAAGGGGGCTTGAAGAAGAACTTGTAGTAGCCCTCCTTGACCTTTTTCTTGCTGGGGATCTGGAAGACAATGGATAATCATCATCAGGAGGAGTGGCTTCCTCGGATGATATCTCCTCTTGAATATCAATTTCCTGATGTGCCCCTACTTCTGGAGGAACAAGCATTGTAGGCAGTTGTGTCGCTCCATGAACCTCTAGTCGCACCTCTCCATGCACCTGTCCATGCGCCTCTACTTGCGGCTCTCCTTGCGCCTCTCCTTGCGGCTGTACTTTCGCCTCTCCTTGCGGCTCTACTTGCACCTCTACTTGCGCCTCTCCTTGCCCATGTAGTTGCGCTTGTACTAGTTGCACCTGTGTTTGTGGCTGTGGTTGTTGAACACTCATGTGAAAATGTCGTTCCCTTGAGCTGAACTTTAAATAGAATGACATGAACAATCCATTCCTGAATTAAAAAAATTATATAAATCCACAAACTAATAAGAAAAAAGGATCACAATTTATTATGTAAACATACAATAAAATACAGTGGGTACTAGACAAAACTGTGCTAGGACCTAGATAAAACCATTTCATAACAAATCATAACATTCAATTACACAAAGACAGAAACAGTAGAACATAAAAATTGTACTATACTGATTGTATATTCTGACTCCTGATTTCTAACATCGATGTTATGTGCTCTAATAATCAATGTGTCAACAAGGATGACAGAGTCTGGCATTATACAGGAAAAGAAAGCGTCGACGCATTTCAGTGGATTTCCAAGATAATGAACAACTTTATCAAGACTTTTCACAATGTCTGTCGTGACCAGGGGGGTCGTTAAAATTAGTAACAGAAGAAGGATACAAAGTTCTCCCGGAGAAGAAAAAAATGAGTAAGTGTACTAGGAAGAGCGAGAAGGGGGGGAATTCCCTAGTTGGAACTAAAACCCTCACACACCTAGTAAACTAGGTGTCATGCTTCATCATATGGGTTCTGCTCCTCGTCAGACTGGCGCTGCAATGTCTGATGGGCTCCCGAAACTGGGGCTCTTTATCGGAGATCTTTTGTTCCAGCCATATGATGCATGTGTGTGAGAGGGAAGGGGAAGTGTAGTTGTGAAGCGAAAGTGAATTAAAAAAGGTGGGTCAGTCCACAATGAACTTTGTTAGCGTGGTTGACTCCCTTGATTAAAAGGGTGGGAGGGGAGATATATGCTTGGAAGAGTTGAAGCAGAATATCTACAACCCTCAGGTAAGGTCAACATGTTTCTTGACTTAATGGCAATTTTAAGGACCTAAGTGTTCAGTACTACACATAGAAAAAATATAAATACAAAGTGTAAGATACAACCTTAGTTTGTAGGTCTGTGGATGGGCAAGCCAAATGATCCTGCTTAAGTAACACGACCTAGAGGATAAAAAACACATCACAGAGCATCGTAGTGAGTGCAATACTCTGTTGTATACTAGTACGCAAGTGCTCTATGTTGTACACACACACAAGAGTGAAAACAAGCATAAACAAACACAGTGGGTATTTGAAGAGAACAACTACCCTAGTTATGCAGAGACAAACTCAATTGAGCAAGAAAGAAAAATCAAAAAACGCTGCAAATGAAGGAACTGAGGGCTCTCTGCTTACCCTGGGGATTTCCCTAAGGTGCCCCGCAGACAGCTCCTGTGGTACCGGCAAAATAGGTATGGTACCTAAGGGAGAGAAAGAATGCCAGGTAGGGGGCATATTTTGAAAACCGGAGACAACTAGGGGCAACCGTTGTCAAACCGTGTTGTTGGAGCCCATGGTGCTCATCACGGACAGCTCAAGCAAGTTGTCAACTCTCCTCGAGCCCGGAGTATAAATTGCGTAGCGATCAGGGTTGCCCATTAGACAAAACGCAACACTCGAGGCTGTCTGTTTCCCTAGAGGACCGCCAAACCAGAGAGCCGCTCACCGCCCGCGTCCCGCCCCCGCTAGAAGACCTGCGGGGGGTCGGGAGCGTGGCCATGCCCAGCAGATCGATCGGCAGCAACCATCAGGGCAACCTAAACAAGCCTCACATATAGCGCTGTATCCTGGAAGCAAGTGTCTTCCACAACAATGGACACCAAGGGTTTAAACAAAGCGAAGTTTTCCAACTTACCAAGTGCCAGAAACAGAGTACAGGGTGTCGCTCACAGGGGAGGCTCCCAACCCGCTTACTTTCGGCGGCGTGCGGTCCAGGCCCAGACAGGACACAGAGCAGCTGGTGGCAAGCCCGGGAGGAAACCCTGGCTTAAGAACCATTGCTATCCCACCGTGTCAGCGTCGCCGCCGGTGCGGCGTCTCCCGTCATGGACCGCGCATGCGCCGTGGTGATAACACGATGTGAAGTCTACACCGCGCCGTGCCAATGAACCATAAGGGTGTTGGCGGCGGCCATATTGGCAGCGAATATTATCAGAGGGAAATGGCACAGTGTAATTGGGCAATGGTAAGGCAGCCAATATCCAGGAAGGAATATGGATGGCCGGCTGGTAGATTATGTATAATTGAGAGTGTTATTATCAAACCGTCCAACTGGACGAGGGGGCCGAAATGTGGCAGGAATGGAGAGCTGGCCCAGGGGTGCCTCACAGAGGTGTATCAGTCATCTGTAATGCCAGCAATAGGGGGACAGTGAGTCTAAGGGAAAGAGCTGCAGGCAAAGAGGGAATTAGGGCATACTCAGACCTTAGAGTTATCATGACTGGTAAGTAAGTGTGGGACTGATGGTGTTAAATGTATCCCAATCAACAGTACTGACAGGTAGACTAAAACATGATAGATACCCATAGGAAGTGTAGTCTATGCAGCCCCCCTAGTGGAATCGTGAATCAGCATAGTAGATGGATGTTAACACTAAGGGGGATTCCTGGGGTAGAGTCAGTCAGTGCTCTGAAGGGGTGTAAAGAATGCCTACCGTCCCAAAGATGCCCAGGGGACCGAGTCATTCAACCCCATGGAGTCAAGCTTCAGACGGTGCACCCATCTTTGTTCGATCCTAAACAGTGCCTGTTTAGTAATGGCCGGATGGGACTCTAATACCAGCCATGTGATACTGCCAGCAGAGTGGTCATGCTGTGAGTAATGTTCATAAAGTTTTGTATGAGTTTTGGAGCACCTAATATTGCTCTTGTGCTCCATGATCCTCAGTTTGATTTGTCTCATCGTCATCCCTATGTAATTTTTACCACATGGACAGGTGAGCATATAGATACATCTGGTGCTGTTACAGTTTGTGTGTCTCTGAAGGTGCCAAACAAAGCTATCAGTCAGTCTGACTTCCTTACACTGTAGTGTTTGTGGGCACACTACGCAACCGCCACAGGGAAAGTGACCCACCACCGGGGGGAGGCCCCAGAGAGTGCTTTGGTTGTTCAGGTTCTGTTTCTTAGGCCGTGTGTGGATCAGTGCATCCTTCAAGTTGGCGGTTCGTTTAAAAGCAAGCCGAGGGCGGGGAATATCTAGGCCACCCAAGTTGACTATATTCCAATGCTTGTTTATGGTTTTCTTTATGTATGCTGAATTCTTGGTAAAACAAGTTACGCAGGTTATGAGTTCATCTGAGACTTTGGGGTGGCTTTCCAGTAGAGTCTCCCTTGGATTATTTAGAGCTCGTTTGCAGGAATTGCGGATGAGTCTAGTTGGGTACCCTCAATCTGAAGTTTGTGTTGAAGCAGGGTAGCTTCTTGTTGGAAATCAGACTTATCAGTGCAATTCCTCCGGACCCTGAGGAACTGTCCAAAGGGGAGATTGTCCTTCAAGGCCCGTGGATGGTGGCTCTCATACAGTAGGAGCCTATTCCAGTCGGTACTCTTATGATAGAGGGTGGTGCTGAGCCCAGTAGAATCTAGATTGATACGTAAATCCAGAAATGGAATAGTTGTTTCTGAGATGGTACCAGTGAATTTAAGGAAAGGATTCTGTTGGTTAATCCAAGAACAGAAGGCCTCACAGGTGGGACGATCACCCTTCCATAGTACGAGGATATCATCTATGTACCTGCGCCAAAGTGTTATGTTGTCACAGTAGGGGTTAAGTGCAGATCTGATCGTACTCTCGTCAAAAGTGGCCATATAGATGCATGCCAGACTGGGAGCAAAAGTAGAACCCATGGAAGTTCCATGGATTTGGTGATAGAGTTTTGTCCCGTATTGGAAAAATTGAAAAAGTTTTCGGTCAGAGCCAGGGTTGCACAGGCCATTATGAAGGAAATTGGGGTTGGTGAGGACCACTCTTCAAGTAGAAGGGTAGACTCCACAGCTTCCAAGGTGGCCTGTTGAGGGATGTTAGTGTAAAGTGCTTCAACATCCAATGTTAGAAGTAGATCAACACCCTCCCTCCCCTCGATGGATTCTATGAGGCGGAAAACATCCCTAGTGTCTTGCAGAAAATATGGTATTTTTCTAACAACAGGTTGGAGAAAAGAGTCACAGAATTTGGAAAGTGGCTCCATTAATGAGCCAATGCCTGATACAATGGGCCTCCCAGGGACTGGTGTTACCCCCTTGTAGATCTTAGGGAGGGTGTAAAAGTATGGAATAACCGGATCAGCAGTCAACAAGAATGCAGCCTCATTTTTAGTGATCCATTCATTTGGTTCACCCTCCAATATCAAGCTCATGATGGTAGTACTGAGCCTTTTGGTTGGGTCTACAGTCAGGGGTCTGTAGTGAGTGACATTAGATAGTTGACGTCTACATTCAATGTCGTAATCACAGCTGTTTTGGATGACAGTGGCACCCCCTTTATCCGCCTGTTTGATAACGATAGTCGTGTCATTGCCTAGCGATTGGACAGCTTGTCTCTCAGCTGTGCTCAAGTTGTTAAAGCTGTTGGTTATTGGTTTGTTATCCAAGCTCCTAAGGACTGCCTTTTCAAAGGCTAGTACCGCTGGTGGAACCATAGAGTCAGTAGGGGTAAAGGTAGAAGGTTTTCGTAACCCAGTATCAGTTTTTTTCACTCTCAGGTCTGTCAGCAAAGAAGGACCGCAACCGTACCTTCCTTAACAATTGTTTGAACTCGCACATTTCGGTAAAGCTGTCAGGGATAGGAGTAGGGACAAAGCCTAAGCCCTTCTCAAGGATTTCTGTCTCCAGGGGGGTAAGTATCCTGTCACAGAGGTTTACAATTAGACTCTCCTTCCCCTGGTCGTGCTCCTGGTTTCCACCGATGTTGGTGCAGTTGTTTGAACTTGCCATTGTACAACTTTTTGACCTCCTAGCTTGCGCCCTCTTCCTCTGCCCCAACCTCTGTCTAAAAAAGGTGGGTTCAATGGGTAGAACTGTGGTGGTCCCTGTGGGTGCAAGGGGTATTGCCAAGGAGGCAACATTTGTAGAGGCCGGTGGAACATTGGTCCGTTGTTGTGTCCTTGGTTCCAATTAGGGCGGCATTGGTTGCGATTGTTATTAGGACGGTAACTGCCACTCGAGTCAACACCGGAGGATCCCCTCCGGCTGCCATTGTCCGAACTCTCATCAGAGGAGTAGCCATTTCTATTATTAGTGTATCCCTCTTTGAGGTAGGGGTATACTTTTTCTTTATCTAATCTGGCTACATCCTTCTGTAGTTTTGCCATTTTCTGTTTCAGGAGAAATTCTTGATTATCCGTGATCTCCTGATTGATCTCTGCAAGTTTGGCAGTAAAGGGAGTCTTTTTAAGAGTACCTTGGATGGCTGTCTCAATTGCTGTGATTTTAATAAGAAGGGCGTCTGCTAATCTCTTGGCCGTTTTCACGATCAAGAAAAGGAGGTCTTTCGTGCATTTCCACGAGACTTGACACCAGTCTACCTTGAATTGGCCGTCTTAAAGGAAGAATCTCGGCATGATGTTAACTATCAACCCTTGGGGAGCGATGTTGGCTCTCAGATATTCAGTCATCATGGCTCCGTGGACAGTTATCCTGAGCCATTCTTTTTTCATTGTGGTTAAGGTAGCCCAATCTTCATTCGCAGAGCCTGAGGCGGTGGCTCCACCCACCCCAAAGAGTGAGGGAGCACGTTAAAATTACCCTAGAATAGATATACAATAGATTAGAAAGAGTCTCTAAATCTCTTGCACATTCCACATTTGTTAACCATTTGCATTTAATTAAAACATACTATATGTGACCTTTCTTACATAAAGATAAAATAACACAAAAGTAACACATTCCTCAGATGTATTTAAATAAAAACAATTCTTAATAATTATGATTCAGGGAGAAACCCAATAGGGACCTAATTAGTCTATATACATAGTGTCTACACTAGCTTGAAACAGCATTAAAATAAGGCCTACTAGGTTATACAAGTCTGTCTAAGACCAATCAGGCTAACACTAGTTTCAGGAATACATGCTAGAGTATTAGAATCAAGCCTCTGTTGAGAAGGAAAAAATGTTCATGGACGTATTGTTTTAGTTCATTCGTCTAATGCGGAGGGAATATATCTTACCCTTGTGTAAACAGTTATGGGGATTGAATAAGCTCCCAAATGCGTCCCTCTATCTGTGGGAATACAGCAAAATTTCAGAAATCAGAGTATCTGACCTAAGATGGAGGACATAAGGGAATAACAGAACATGATATGCAACCTATATCGCTATCCAACTATATCTGAATGAATACCTTGATGTGGTCGAGGATGTTGCATATAGATTGTTGATTTAAAATAACATCGCCTTACACAGACCGATTTAAAGTGTCTCGTGTTATGTACCATAAGCCAGGGAATGACCTGTAGATAAATATATGATGAGGGAAGTCAGTCCAAAATTATTTCTGTGGCCGTGCAAATGAACCGTGTATCTTTTCTGACACTATTTAAAAAGGAGACAGGCATACCGGTATCGACGGCTGTTCGGAGGTGACTTTGCTGACAAGCCATAAGTTAAGCTCCTATTTCGACAGTTCAGGGCACAACCCCATTGCTTCCCTGTCACTCGTTGCAAAGATCAACCGCTATAAAAATAAAAGCGGTATATCTTGAAAAAACAACATGTTTACAAAGTACATGCACACTAGCTCTAACCTAACGTTATAATAGTTTACGCTTTCCTAATTTGGCTTACCTTTTTCAATGGATATTAGGGCCTGGTTTCTAAGTTGTCCCTGGCGTGTACCAATGATGAGTCAAACACGCCCGGTTTAAATATCCATGTCTAAGATTCGGATTGGTCCAGAAAAGAACCTATCAGAGTTGGTTTTACCAAAGCTGATTATTAGCATACAGGGAATCGTCTGTATCTCCTTTCACTTGCTTGCTTAACAGTGTTCCCTCTCTCGTCCGCAATGCTGTGCTCCTATCCAGCCAGGTCGGAACGGAGTAAAACGTGGCGATGCAGCGCAACACACCACACCATAAACCCATTTTAAAGGGCAATGGTGGTAGTATATGGAAGGGTACAACATCCGACTAACTAGTCAATCTATCAACCAAACAGAGTAAGATTAATTCTAAGAAAAAATCAATCTTGATTCGATAATCATTATAGATTGAAAGACACGCACTGGATGATAAATTAGGAGAAACTGTAGTTTCCCCGTACGATTTTCACACGGCCTACAATACAAAATATCTCGATTGGTATTTAAACCTTTCTATAAAATATAAAAGAGAAAGGTCTCTTATCTCGAGGAATCTAAACAATAGGGTTTTTTAACACTCGCCAGCTGAGTAACACCCGGCGTTGATTGGATGGTACTTTCTTGTGATGAGCGAAGATCACTGGTTGATGGTGATTCAACAACCAAAGTGGCTGCCACAGCAGCACTCATGGTGGTCTTGGACCTAACTTGGCGTGGTGGCAATGAGCCCAATGAAGCGGAGGTGCTGCTTCCAGCTTGGTCCCCAGCGGACACCGCTGCTGCTGCAGGCATAGTTTTTTTCTCCCAAAAAAGGTGTCGGTGGGCACACCAGTCTCCTTGGTAGGTGGTGCCACTTGCTTCTTCTGCTCCTTCTTACTGTCAGTGGCACTGGCGACTTTTTTGCTGAGGCGCTATGGCCAACTTTCTTTGGGGCCATCTTCTTGAGATGTCAGAACAGCAAGCCGCAGTTGCACGAGTTGCAGAGTTGTCTTGTCTGTGGCCACACGTGACGTCACGTGACGTTGTGCTGCACACAACACTGCAGGACTTCTTCCTGGCACTGGTGGCTCTCTTGTGCACTTAAAAGCAATGGAAGCCAGAGGAACATCAGTTAAACAACCCAAAAAGTCGAAAAACACTAAAAAATCAGCACAATCCCATGCCATCCATGCCCTCAATGGTGTTTACATTCAAGACACCCCATAGAAAGACTAGGCCCATGCACCACTGAGTACCCCTGGGCATAATGGTTAAAAGCAAGGCAAACTGGGTGCAGGCCTGAGCACACTGCCTGGCTTCAAAATGGCCCCTTGACCCCCACCACATGTCCAGGCCCTGCCTGTACCAGGCCTCAAAATGCCCCCCACCCACATGGCCAGGCCCCAACAACACCCCAAAAAGTCGAAAAACACTCAAAAATCACCACAATCCCATGCCATCCATGCCCTCAATGATGTTTAAATTCAAGACACCCCACAGAAAGACTAGGCCCATCACCACTGAGTACCCCTGGGCATAATGGTTGAAAGCAAGGCAGACTAGGTGCAGGCCTGAGCACACTGCCTGGCTTCAAAAAGGCCCCTTGACTCCCACCACATGGCCAGGCCCTGCCTGTACCAGGCCTCCAAATGCCCCCCACCCACATGGCCAGGCCCCACCAACACCCCAAAAAGTCGGAAAACACTCAAAAAATCACCACAATCCCATGCCATCCATGCCCTCAATGATGTTAAATTCAAGACACCCCAGAGAAAGACTAGGCCCATGCACCAATGAGTACCCCTGGGCATAATGGTTGAAAGCAAGGCAAACTGGGTGCAGGCCTGAGCACACTGCCTGGCTTCAAAATGGCCCTTGACCCCCACCACATGGCCAGGCCCTGCCTGTCCCAGGCCTCGAAATGGCCTCCACCCCAATGGCCAGGTCCCAAAACCACCCCAAAAAGTAAAAAAACACTCAAAAATCACCACAATCCATGCCATCCATGCCCCCAATGATGTTTAAATTCAAGACACCCCAGAGAAAGACTAGGCCCATGCACCACTGAGTACCCCTAGGCATAATGGTGGAAAGCAAGGCAAACTGGATGCAGGCCTGAGCACACTGTCCGGCTTTAAAATGGACCCTTGACCCCCACCACATGGCCAGGCCCTGCCTGTACCAGGCCTCAACATGGCCCCCACCCACATGGCCAGGCACCAACAACACCCCAAAAAGTCGAAAACACTCAAAAATCACCACAATCTCATGCCATCCATGCCCTCAATGGTGTTTAAATTCAAGACACCCCACAGAAAGACTAGGCCCATGCACCACTGAGTACCTCTGGGCATAATGGTTGAAAGCAAGGCAAACTGGGTGCAGGTCTGAGCACACTGCCTGGCTTCAAAATGGCCCCTTGACTCCCACCACTTGGCCAGGCCCTGCCTGTACCAGGCCTCAACATGGCCCCCACCCACATGGCCAGGCACCAACAACACCCCAAAAAGTCGAAAACACTCAAAAATCACCACAATCTCATGCCATCCATGCCCTCAATGGTGTTTAAATTCAAGACACCCCACAGAAAGACTAGGCCCATGCACCACTGAGTACCTCTGGGCATAATGGTTGAAAGCAAGGCAAACTGGGTGCAGGCCTGATACACTGCCCGGCTTCAAAATGGCCCCTTGACCCCCACCACATGGCCAGGCCCTGCCTGTACCAGGCCTCAAAAGGGCCCCCACCCACATGGCCTGGCCCCAACAACACCCCAAAAAGTCAAGAAACACTCAAAAATCACCACAATCCCATGCCATCCATGCCCTCAATGATGTTTAAATTCAAGGCACCCCACAGAAAGACTAGGCCCATGCACCACTCGCTACACCTGGGCCTACTGGCTAGTGAGGCTTAACATTTTTTACAAATCAACATATAACAGTGAGCTAAAATTCCATGACATAAATGAGAATTAAGTTAAAAAACAAATCACAGAAACAGTTGTATCATGCACCCATGACTAACCCTGGGTCTACTGGATACTGTGGCTACCCACCACAATATATATTTTGTTAAAGTTGTGAAAAAAGTTTTAGAACTGTAGTTGCCTCAACTGCAATGCCCCAAACAAACAACACCAACTTCCTTGTAATATCTCAAGTCCAAAAGTGATCCAAACTCCAAAGTCCAAAAAGTCCTTAAATACAAATCCAGCAGCAGTCACAGAAAGTAATCCTTCCAGCTCCACAGCCAAATGAAAAGTGACCAGGACATGCACAAAGCACTGGGAGGAGCCTGCTGGACAGGAACAGGAAGTTGGAGACTCTGGGGCACTTCCTTTCTCCAACCCCAAAAAATGGACTCCTGCACCAAAAAGTGCAGCCAAATGTCAATCTGATGAGTTATTCTGATCAAAATCATCATTTTCACAAGGTTTATGCTTCCTGCGGTGGATTTCTTGTGCAGAATTGAAATTTTTGCAATTTTGGGAATGCGAGCTGTTCAAATCTCCCGCCGGAAGTCAGCTGCACGCCGTCGCGGGCCTTTATGACGTACTCGCGTTGTCAAACTCTCGCCATGCAAGATGGCAAGCCCGGATAATGTAATTGCGTTCGAAAAACTCTTGCGCGATCACGCAGCAAGATGGAAAATGGAGCAGCACACGCAAAACCGGGAGAAAAATAACTCGGCGGACTTAGAATCACGGTAAGTCAATGCCGCGCGCGCGCGCGCAATATTGTATTTTTCAAGCGCGAACAAGCAAAAGAATTCGTAGCTTGCGAATTTGCAGATTTTTGGGTAAATTATCGCGATTTGCGGATCGCGAAATTGTCAAAAATACTCAAATTTGCCCGCGACACGGATTTTACGCCCATACTTACTAATCAATCGTTGTGTGATGTAGGTGCAACAGAATTAGGAAGCGCGCGCAATGTCCAAAGCTGTTAGTATAGAAAAATGACTGACAAAGAGTTTTATATAACTATGGCAAGGTATGTCAGATTTTGTTTTCCAGTCAGATGATATTATGCTTTTGACATCGTACACCTATTATGTAAGAGCTCTTTGATGCATGCTCTCAATTTCAGCAGGAGTGTTTGATTCGCCTCAAAGCATCACATCCCCCAAAAACTGCAGATGTCTGGTCTAAAATTGGCCTTTTTGAAGCGCAACTCAAACCTTATTAGGAGAGGTGAAAGAGTACCATCTTCATAAAAAATACATCTGAGGGCGATAGGGTACTGTCACCATGGCACCAGTACAGTAGAATATGAATAGCACAACATCACCCATGTTATGTTTCCTCTGCACCTTGCGTCATGCACATCAACAGGGAGGTTGACTCAAGCTCTCTTTAATAGACAGGTACACACACTCAGACCTGTACTCAAGAACACTAGGAAAACTGTTACTCATCAGTTCACACATGCCGATTTATAATGATGAATTTCGTATTGGACTCTATCGATTCATCTATTGTGCTATAATGTTCATACTGGTGCAAATATTTCTAATATATGTTTCTCTCACACACACATGTGCTGACCAGTGACGCTTCATTCGCATTTAACACAAAGGTGCTTGTGCTCACACTATACAAGCATGGGCAGACAGAATGCTTAGACACACGCACATTCACTCATACTTATCTCTACACAAAATTTTCCAGTTCTTTAAATATATTTATATTCCAATCGCTCACATGGCTATTTGATATTTGCAGACTCAGCGTCTACCATTAATTTAGCTGCAAATATCCATACCCTGCAGATTGACCCTTTGAGCAAAAATATGCTTGACGTCTCCAGCAATTCTCCTGGAGTGTTTTTTATCTTGCCGTTTTTGGAGGTGTGCCTTCTTTATAAATACCAGTAGCAGGGATCCTACCTCCTACACCATCTTCTCTATAATAAAAAGTCCAGAGATCTCTTAGCATCTATAAACAGAACTATCCTACCTATAAGGGATGTCTCATAATATGTATACATGTTAGGTAATACTAATCCCCCCTGGCTAACATCCAGCTGAAGAACTGGAATTTGAACTCTTTAAACCTTTTTTCCAAATAAAGCGCCTAAAAAGTGTATTGAATTCCTTAAAATACACCCTATTCATTTTGATTGGGATAGTGATAAAAAGACTAATCAACAAAGGTAAATAATAGACATTTTTATCAATGCTACCCGCCCTATCAATGTAAGAGGGAGAAGTTTCCATCTATCCAACACATCTTTCATCTTTCACATCATAGTTTCATAATTTATTCTATAAAGATCTGCATATTGTTTAGTTACTTTTATCCCCACATAACGAATTGGTTCACTATTAGCAGCCTGCTGCTGAAGATTGAAAGGGAGTATACCGAGAAAGGCATCAAACAAAAGGAATCCGGTCTTATTGTGATTAATTTGATATCCCCCAATTGCTTGGAACTGGTCAAATTCTGACAGTATTTCATTAATATTTTGTTCTTCTGGCCCGAGGTAAAGTATTATATCGTCAGCAAATAGTTTAAGCTTGGACATTCCCACAACCGATGCCTCAATACCCATTATGGCTCCAATGCTAGCAGCCAAAGGTTTGGTAAAAAAGGTAAATAATACAGGAGAAAGGGGACAACCCTGATGTGCTTCCCTGTTTCTTTCGACCTTTCATGTTAAATTCGAATTTATAAGAACCTTTGCCTGTTCGCCGTGATATACACAGCAAAGCATATTGATAAACTGAATAGGGAAGCCAAACCTCTCAAGGCCAAAGAAAAGAGCATCCATATTAACTAGATCAAATGCATTTTCGGCATTTACCAACATTATTATTGCCAGCGCCTGGTTATTGTTAAGAAAAATTGTGTGCTTGGACTAAGAAACCTGCGTTAGATTACATCATGCTATTGGCGATAAATAATGTCGAATCCATAGGGATTATCTTCAGAGCTAATTAGGGTCGCATGATTAGCCCAAATTTCATTAACATTTTTTAATCAGAATTTAGTCAATTTATCAGTCTGTATCTCTAAAGTTCCTGCCCTGCATGACAAAGCTGTAAATTGTTGATTCTTTAAAATCTGATGGATTCTCCCTCCCCTTTGTAATAACATTTAAAAACTGGACTAAAAAAGGAATCAGTGCTCTAGAAAACGTTTTGTAAAATTCTGTTGGGAAGCCATCATTTCCACAAGCCTTGCCTCTAAGCATTGTGGCAAGGGCAAGTTGGATTTCTGTTGCTATAATATCTGCCTCCAATTCTTCTCACTGTGTGCTTGTCAATTGTGGGAGTTTTGTACATTGGAAATAATAAGATATAGTCTCCTTTGTGACCATATATATAGCTGCATATACGTCATTATAATGCTGCAGGAACCTTTTAGTGATCCTATCCTTTTCACAGAATACAGCACCTGTCTCAGTTCCAAAACCATGGCCGCTTCCCAATTAATCCTGGTTGAGCAAGCAAGGTACTTCCCGACAATCTGGCTTTCCTCAAACAACCGGTGCTGATAAAGATGTGAGCTCTGTATTTCTTCTAGAATAAAAAACTCCCTTAACTCCTGCTTCACTTTAGTTTATTTCCAATCTACAGAATTTTGGGTGTCCAGCCGACTAGTCCTGTGCTGAAAAACATTGCCGACTTCGGATTGCAGTTGAGCTATACGTGTTGCCCATCGTTTGGATTGTGCGGGCATAAATGCCACCATTTGTCCCAGAATTGTTGCTTAACAGAATCTTCAAACTGAAAACAAAGATGCAGTGCCCTTGTTTATCTAAAAAAATTCTCTATATGCTTTCTCATATCTGCTACCCATTGCTGGTTAGCGAGAAGGGAGCACTCCATCTTCCACCTGGACCCCTCCTTTTTTCTCATTTTCAACTCCAGATCTATACTGACCAATGAATGCTGAGAGAAAGCGTTAGACCATATTTCAGAACCCACACAGTTAAAAGAGTGAGAATTTAAAAAAAAGTCTTTATGAGAGGTAGAGATGAATTGCTTTGAAAAACAAGTATATTGTGAAGACTCTGGATTAGATCTATGCCATGGATCTACCAGTTGATATTCCTATTTCAGTATATCTATTATTTTCTTGGTATAAGGCTTTAATTGCTTCTTAGTTTTGTTTAAGATGTTCCTTACCAAGTCCTGTATGGAATTGAAATCCTTTCCTATAATCATGAGGCCTTCTGCTCCCATGGCCACCTCACTAATCTGGAGGAGTGCTTTGGAGTCATCAACTACCAAAGCATATTAGCTCACTAAATTAATCGGATTCCCTTTATCCGGGTTGTAACCCAGATCCATCAACCATTAGGATCCTGACGAATGGGTAGGTCCTCCCAATCTATCCCTTTACCAAGATACACTGCTACCCCCCTCACTGCCAGCCCAGCTGACTCAAAATATGCTCTACAATATTATTTAGGGATAAAAAGGTTTGGCCAATTGGATTTCAGGTGGGTCTCCTGAAGCAATAGAACTTGTGGAGAGAAAGAAGTTAACAACCTAATAAAACCATCATACTTTTGTTTGTGGGATACGCCATTGATGTTACGTGATAATATCCGTATTTTAAGACCCAACACCTCTATAGCCATTTGGTTCCATTAGGGAAATTGTGTTTTCATACCAATTCTTCTTTTAGTTGTGTTGCCGCCTAGTACTCTGCTTATTTTTTCTACCTGTGTGCCATAACATCCCCACCACCACCCAAAACCAATCTGTGCTCCACTAAACACCCCACAATTCAAACCTCCATAATTCCATTTGGGAGAGTAATAGCCTATTATATCCCTCTAAAGGGGGTGTCCATCTCTTCTGGTATTGCACCCTGGTAGACTGCCTAATCTCCCATCCCAGTCATCAAAAATAACAATAAACCAACTTCCATTGTACCCACCAATCTCCAATAAAGGCCCAATGCAGCTATCTCATTTCCTAACTTTCTTTTACTTTTTAGTTTGAGAACCTTTGTAACATTTCCTGGGCTTCATCCAAACTAGAAAACATATGAAATTCCCATGTAATCAACACCCTTAATTTAGACTGTTGGGCAATTTCTGCCTGTTCACCCTGTGCCTTAAAGAACCTAAGTAACTTTACAAATTCCTTCCTACGATGCACTGCTGCAGATTACATATCTGAAAAGATGTGATAGCTCTTATTAAAACCTGTTCATTTATACGATAATCCGTAACATTTTTCAAAATTGCTCTGGCAGTCTTTAATTTGAAAATGGTTGGGCCGGGACTCAATGTACCCACGTAATTGTAAGATTTCCTGATGACTCTGGCAGCACATATTCTTTGTAAATGAATCAACCCATTGGAGAACTTGCGACCCCTCACACCCTTCTGGGACTCCTACCAAGTGTAAATTTGAACAATGAGAATGGTTTTCCAATAAGTCGATTTTCACTTCAAGTGACGATTTTTCTTTTCTTACTAAGGTGACCTGTTGCTGCATGGCTTTCATCTGGTCCTCCAGATGATAGATCCTTAAATCTGCCTCCTAGATTCTTACTGAAAAATTCCCTACTGCTTCTTCAATCTTAGACGACCGCTGATGCAAAGATGCTATCTCGCTAGCTTGAGTAGTTTTTAACTCTCTAACTTCCTCTAAAATGAGGTACAGCATGGTCTTTATATTCCACTGAACAGTGGTCTCTTCACCTTGTTGTTGTACTAGTGACATCTTTTGGGGTTCCTCTGTTATAAAAGGATCTGTTCTTGCTGGCCTTGTATATAGAAGACTGCTCCTGAAGCTGAATTTCCATCAGGAGTTTACCCTGTTCAGTGAAGGATTGCTGCGTACCTTCATCCTGCTGAGCTAACTTGAACCTGCATATTTGCTATGCAACTTAGCACACTGCTTATAGGGATTCCCTGTAATGCATTTGTTTGTCTTTTCCCTTTTACAAACAATGGATAATCTTTTGGCTTGTCTGGGGTTGCTTTGATAGTTGTTTCATGAGTATCCAAGTGTAGATTTTCTCCCCTTCTCTGATTTAACGCTGTCCTCATCGGTGGAATTGACTATGGGGTCTCCCACCCCTTATCTCTCCGATATCTGTAATCCTTGTGAAGCTGGGGTTGCCTCCACTGCTCCAGCTTAGACACATCTGCGGTATCTTCCTCTGAGCTCAAGTACATTTTTGCAGAACCATGGCGTATTTTTGGGTTCCGCTCTGCCCTTGCCGCAACTGCATTTTTAGTTTAGACTGTTTAGGTTTCTGTTTTAAGAGCAGTGTCCCTATTGCCCATCATATCATTCATTTTTAAATGCTTCTCCATTTTTTCAGTTCACTTGTTCTGGCTTGATTAATTTTAAGTTTGGACTTTTAAGGGAGAGACCACCCAGTGACCCACTCCCAGTATGCCTTACAAATGAGACCTCATTCACATAGGTACTCACCAACTGGTGTGAAACCTGGTGGTCTCCACCTATTACAACCCTGATGTCTTTTTCTTTTGGTGAACCAAGCCAGGAGAAAGCAGAACACCGAGATTCCCCAGCGTTCCCTTCTTTTCCACTGGAGTCCCTTGCCCCAGTGTCACAATATGCCTCCTCCTGAAGTCAACCCGATGCTGCCAGAAGATGGAGATATGGGGTGAGGGAGTCTCCCCTCTTCCTACAAGCTCTGTCCTGTGACCCAGAGCCGAAGCCCCTCCGTTAAAGATGCCACTCGGACCCTCAAAGCAGCCCTAATCTACTTCTCGCTGTTCATGTTACTCCGCTCGTCCCTCGTCGCATCCTCTCAGGCTGGCGTCTTCAACCCGTAAGCAGAAGTGGGAGCCAATAAGTGCAGTGGATTGCAGATATAGGGCAGAGGAAACAGTCTCCTAACAGCAGTGTATGTGGGATTGCCTGCCACCCATCAACTCGAGTGGTGTGCACTTTGATGCAGTCATAAAATATGTGCCCCTCTGCATAATTTAAACAAATACAACCAATCAGTGTACACATGTATGCAGTCACACACTATGCATTTTAATTTATGCACCATCAGCATCAGATTGGGAAGGCAGCCAGTCGGGCATTGGCTGATGGGCCGGTGCCTAAGGGTCACAGGTGGGCCATTTTTTTGTTAGCTCTATCAACCAGCCCACAGAGCCTTACTGTCTCTTTCCCGCCTCTTGCAGCAAAGTTGCTCTGTCAGTGTTCTGGTCACTGCAGTCTTTAACTTGGCTTTGTGTTGCTGGGGTAGACGCTGTGATGAAGTGTCTCACTTCCCTGCTGTTAAACTGAGGCACCTGGCTGAGAGCAGGTTAAGCCGCAGTTGGGCCATTATCACCTCAGCTCCCCTGGAGCAGCAGCTCTGTGCTTTATTTTACCCCTCCCCTGCCAAGCCATCACCCTGAGGCTATACATGGCTGGGGAGGTCGAAGAGTAAGTGAAGGTGCCCTACCTGGTGCCTGTTGTTTGCACCTTAGCACCAGAGTCTTGGAGGCCTTAGTAGAGGGGGGTGTATGTTTGCATATGCCTCACATTGACACATATTTCACAGATACAATTTGAGAGAATGTAACGCTAGGGTCAGATCTGCTGAATTTGAAAATACCACAGGGGATGATGGCCATGTCTGAACTGGGGTGGCGAAGTGAGCTAATCAATTATGGTGGATTAAACCCAGATCAGCTGACTGGGGGTGAAGGCTTGCGTTGTTCAACACTCTATCCATCATCCCCTTTGGTATTGCTTTGTTCGCCCTAAGTTGGCAGTGTATGCCCAGACGTGGTCACCTTGCTCACTTTGCCACTGGATTCAAGCTAGCCTGGCTGATGACGGCTGATTAGACAGAAACTGGTACCAGGATACTTGTTTCCGGTCCAGGGAAGACATGGCTTGGCAGTTCGGGCTGGACTGTTCCCATGTGGGACAGGGTCAGACTGATTTGCATATGGCCATGTCTGAACTGGGGTGGTGGAGTGAGCTAAAGAATGATGGTGGATTAAACCCAAATCAGTTGACTAGGGGTGAGTGCTTGCATTGTTCAACACTCAATCCATCATTCCCTTTGGTATTGCTTCGTTCGCTCTAAGTTGGCAGGGTATGCCCAGACGTGGGTCCCTTGCTGACTTTGCCACTGGATTCAAGCTAGCCTGGCTGATGATGACTGATTAGCCAGAAACCGGTCCCAGGATGCTTGTTTCCAGTCCAGGGAAGACATGGCTTGGCAGTTCGGGCTGGACTGACCCCATGTAGCACAGGGTCAGACTTATTTGCATATGGCCATGTCTGAACTGGGGTTGCGGAGTGAGCTAAAGAATGATGGTGGATTAAACCCAGATCAGTTGACTGGGGGTAAGGGTTTTCATTGTTCAACGCTCCGTCCATCATCCCCTTAGGTATTGCTATGAATTTGGAAATAGGTTTGAGTCCCAGCCTCAGCTCAACATCCTGAGATTCTGGGAAAATGACAATAATCTTCTGTCTGCGCATGTTTTAGGAGTCTGCAAAGGCTGAAATAATAATAAAGGAGGATTCTTTGTACAATAATACAAATGTCCCTTTTCCTTCCTGCCATGGCTTTTCTGCCTTTGCTTAGTTTTTAACTATCTGTCATGGCTCATTAAAGCAGCTTCAGGCCACATTTTAAACTCCATTCACCTTATGTTTATTGTTTAAAATACATATTGATCAGATGAGAAAATGCCAGCATTAGGCGATCTTACTAATTTTCCTGTGACCAGGACATTAAAATACCAGTAATGTTGGTGAACAAAATGGGCAGTTGGCAAACATAGCCACATCGGGAGTTGTGGCCTTTGGGCCACTTTATTTCACCTCACTCAACCAGCCAAAAAGTAGTGCCTCTAGCTTTCGCCAATGTTTTTGGCTCTATGTGCTTTAAAATATGTACTTTATAAAGCATTTCTCTAAAAGTGTGCCCAATGCGATTAGCCTAATGCGGTTTTATAACTGGGTGAAATCCGGTAATGTGGGCCACTTTTTTTAATTGTGCCCGGGCCACTTTGTGATCCCAATCCGACCCTGTGCACCATCAACATGTACTCAGTCAGACAGTGTTTACTCACTTGTAGTCCCAAACTTTACACACATAGTGCTCTCAGTCACACTCTATTAGTTCACGAACCGTGGTGCACTCAGCAAAGAAGTGTATTGTGTCGCCACCTGCAGAGCTGGATACAGCTTCCAACTCAACGTTTACATTCGTCCTCTTAGGCACTTGCAGTGTGTAGAAAGAGGAGAATGTTGCATCCACACCAGACTATCCAACAGGGGTTTTCACAGTAACCTATTGCTCCACGCTTTCAGCTGTAGCAGGGAAACACTACATGGTGATTGGCACACATTAACTCTTGAGGTATGCATTCGATGTATTCGGTCATAAAAATCACCATAAAAACGCATATTTGAAAATGCATTTTACATCATTTAGTTTTTCGGTGTCAGAATCAGAAGGTTAAATATAAAAAGACATCATTCATCAATGAACATGTTGTTTTAAAAATATACATTATAGCATTAGAAATTTCAGCATTCCATCGAAAAAATCCAAACGTGTATAGCAGACATTATAATTACATAATTTCATTTTTTAAAGTAAATGAACAGGATAAAATTAATATTTAGATTAAAAAAGAAGATTGATCGCATTTAGGGAGTGGCAGAGAATTGCTTTGAAGGCACCCGTAAAAGCTATTTGTTTTTAAATTATAGTTAACAGTCTCATCAAAAGATAAATAATATATTTTTATAGGGCATAACTCTTCCTCAGTTTTATTGCATACAAAATATAATTAAGAGCAGAGAAACAAATCGTAGGTGTATTTAAACATTTTAACCCCTTCACTGCTATGCCTTTTTTACTCACCATGTTAAGCCTTTTTCTGGCTATTTGCGATAGTTTACGCTTAGGCCTCATTAACGTTTTGTTTACAGAAGGTATCCACGCCAAATTTCTGTTCTTTTTCCCCAACATCCTGAGGATTCTAAAGGTACCCACGGTTTGTGGATTCCACTAGAGGGGAACGAGAAATTAGCCAAAATACAGCTACATTTAGTATTTTGTAGGAAAAATAGGAAAAAAGTGCAGCAGGAGAAATGGTCAGGTTATTTCCCTGAAAATCCTTACCTATGGCCTTAGTTTGGAGCACAATACTATCTGGGGACTCTAAAAAGTGGGTCAGGCCCATGACATTAAAAATGTTCCTGACATCCTGACATATGCCAGCTAAGTGATAGAGTATCTATTATCCAAATTCAAGCAGTCATGCAGAATTTTTCTTTAAAAACCTGCTTCTGGGGTACTCCGGATTTTAATCCAGAGTAAAAGGGGAGCCATTTTGACTTGATCTTCCAAGTAGTCCATACCCAATTAACTATGGGAGACAAAACTTTGGGTTGACGTAGGGATGTCCAATATCCGGCCCAGGAACGTATTTTTAAAGGCCTGCATTCTATCAGGTGATATATGGCCCCACACACCTGCTCTATATGTTCCTACACCTAGACTTTTAGCTTTATGTAACTGAACCATCTATTTAACTGGCATGTGCCCCGAGTTTATTTGGGAATTACAAATTGATTTACAAACTTCTCCTATATTCTGTATTCTCTAGTTGTTCATATCGCCCCATGACACATTATCTTCACACAGGATGCCTAAATAAGAATCTGAAATTATTATTATTATTATTATCTCACCAATAAAAAAGGATTTTGATTTGGTCTTTTTTGGCCCTTAGTTTAACATAAATGATTTCAGATGGTTTCTCTTAAGACTTAAATTTGTCCTCAACTGTTAAAAACATTTAAAAGTTTCTGGAGGCCAATTGCTGTTTTATGAAATTAAAACGATGTCATCCGCATATAAAAGAACTAGAACTGGACGGGAGACATTCTGGTGGCTTGATTTAGAGAATTGATATAGAATAAAAACAAGAATGGTGCCATTATGCAGCGCTGCCTGCCCCCTCTGACTCCATTTAAAGGTTGTATGCATTTGCCTAGTTGTGTATAGCGGACCTTAGTACTATTGTCCCAATGTAAACACCTGATAACATTAAGCAATAGCGGGTCCACCCCATCTATCCCCATCATAGTCCACAACTTTTCCCTGACCTCCAAAGTGAATGCTAATGCTTCTAACTTTCCTAAAATAACCCATTCTGAAGTTTTTCCTGTGGCATCTAACAAAGAAATTAGGCGGTAACACTCAGGGGAATTACTGCTCCCCTTCTTAAATATTGGCACTAGAATGGATTCCTTCCGGGTGTTAATTGGAAACCCCTTTACAGCTGCTCTAAATGCGTTACTGAGTGGTGGCCTCCAGAATTCCAGATTACATTTTGACATATCAATGGGGATTCCATTGGGGCCGTGAGTCTTACCAGGGGCAGCGTTCTGGATGGCTTTATTAACTGCTGTTAAATCGATACATTCACTTAGCCAGACATCATCATAAAAGAGTAAATCAATTTGAGTTTCCATATGGGATTCATCCCGTTGGTCATTGGGTTACAAATTTGGGAAACATTACTTAAACACTCCTGTTCTAAAACGTTTCTTCAATTCCACTCGAGGGGCCTCCATGATAAAAGTCAAATAATAACCTCACAAGAGAGCCTGCTATCTTTCAGATGGGCTGCTTTATCTAAGTCTTCCCATGCGTTGGCCCTAATCTCCCTTTTCCTTGTTTCTAATGCTTTTTTTATAGCGTTTCCTAGCTGATGGTACTGCCTCTAATGGCGCAGGTTATATTGGTTGCTTTTGTGAGAGCTTTTAAAGCTAGAGTACAGTTGGAGATGAATGAAGGGCGTTGTGAATGATTTTTAGGAGGCCTAGTATTTGTTAATAACTGTGCAGCTAGCCCAGAAATTGCTGTATAACTATCGCAGATTTTACTGGGGGCGCCACAAATGGAAAGATCCAGCGAGTTGTCCTGGCTAGCTTCTGTCACTAAGGCCCACATGCATCAAGCACTTTTTCATTCGCAAACGGTGCGATTCCTTAAAATCGGCCGTTTGCGAATGCAAAAGTGCTTTTTGGGATGCATGAAGCAATTTTAGAATTCGTAACATGTTTGCGAATTCTAAAATTGCGGGTGCTTTTAAGAAGGCGCAGATGTGCAATTTCTTAAAAGCAATGCATCATTATTTTAAAAAGTGAAAATTCGCAAATAGGGTGCCAAATTTACCGAGTGGTTGAACCACTCGGTAAATTTGGAAAAAGTGTTTAAAATGTTGAAAATGCTTTTTTTTCAACATTCATGTTACGGACACACATGTCCTTAGGACATGTGTGTGTGCAACATGATGCGAAAAATACATTTCAGGAGTGCATGGGGGGGTCCTTTGGACCCCCCCCTGCACCCATGAAATTTTCTAAGTGCCACTCGCAATTTGCATTGACTCCTATGGGCCTTTTGGCCCATAGGAATCAATGGGAATTGCGAAAATTAACTTAAGAATTCGGTATTTCTTTGGGATTCGGTAAAAATTGCGATTTTTACCGAATCACAAAGAAATACCGAAAAAAATGATGCATAGCATTTTGCACTTCTTAATTTGCGATTCCTTATTTTTCGCAAATTAAGAAATGCAAAATGACACAATGATGCATGTGGGCCTAAATCTTCGAAGAATTTAGTTTTGTCCATGCAATCCCATTTTAACTGCAATCCTTTGTTAATAGAAAAATGAACAGGAAGATCCTGTGAATCAATAGACCCAAGAGCAGCTGGACATGAAATCATAGAATGGTGAGGTTGTAGTCACTGTATGGTAGGGTCGCACTTCATAATTTAGTAATTTCTGTAACAGGTCTTTGGAAATTAGCGCTAAATCCGTCGTAATGCCATTACCTCTGCCCACAAATGTGGGAACATGGTTATTAAAGTCAAGAAAACTACATATTATTTATAAAGAATAATCGTATTTATGACATCATCATATGCTGTATGTATAAAATTACTTACATCTTCCCTGTCTCCATCAACAACTCCACATATACGATTGTTGCTAAAAATACATTGCTCAATATCAGAGTCACCAACCCACATAATTGGTATGTAACACTCCTTGCGACTTGAATGGCTTTCAATTATTTCCCCTAATTTCTCTGTAATGCCCAAGGGTTGCACTGAAAGAAAAATGAAAATAAAAATGTACCAAAATAACATTAACTGAGTCAGACAAAGAAATATGTAAAATCAAATAGCAGGCCTTAACCTCTAGCACCTTGATAGCAAAGTTCCCAAATTTGACCGACATGAAAATAGCCAACCCCCCCCCCCCCCTCTCCTCTACACCCCTTTCTGCTGGCGACAGGATTGCTGGGGAGCAATACTATTTGAAATCATCAATATGCATGGAATCAGTAGCCAGGTCTCCTAACAACATATTATTTTGAATGTACATATAAAGGACATCCAGTTCTCATTGGCCAGGTTCTGTCGTATCCCAGCAATGTTCCATGATATTACTTGCAAACTCTTCCCCAGCTTCATTTTGGTCAGGGTGGTCATTTGGCTTGCTATTTTCTGTGCAAAGGGCTCACAAATTGTATTTAAGGCCACGCGATTTGTGTTCTCCCTCTATAGCAGCTGTGACATACAGTCAATCACATTTAATAAGACTGAGGATTGCTTCAAAGTGATTAGAAAGAGCTAAAGGTGGCTCAGAACCATGACCGGAGACAGTACTTACTTTTGGGTAGACCACCCTGTTATCAAATATTATTGTTGGTGGGCGATAAAAGAACCTAGCGGAAAGGGTCCTGGCATGATGGGGAGAGCATATAAAGGAATTCAGATACTGCACCAGCCCGAGGTCTCTAAAATGCAAGACCACCAGTTTTCTAATGTGATCTTTCTTTTAGGACCAACCGAGTTCACTCTGCATGCCATATTAATTTTATCCACCAAGTCAAAATGGCAAACAGCATTAATTCTACACCAATGTGCAGCTTTGTTTGTTAGGCTTAGACAATCCTCATAAATTCCTTCATCTAGGGGTGTAACCTCTTTTAGAACAATTGAGTATGATGTACTTTCCAGCGGAAGATGTAAATTCAAAGATCAGCTTTCAGAGACTGTATTTGCAGCCTTCCAAGATGTTGTATGAACATGCTCATTCCTCTAAATGTCTCAAAGCATGTTGGCTTGCAAATTTGGCGGTTACGTTCTGGGGCCTGCAGCATGGGGACTTGGAATATTCTGGGGAATATTACTATCACGCTGATTAGGAGCTTGAGATTTAGGGAAAGCCTGTGCTTGGTCTCCTCCAGTTGGAACTATGACTCCTTGTAATACCACTGTCAATGCCTGAATTTTATCTGCTAGGCACTTGATTTCCTCCTGGAAAGTTGATAACATATTTTCCAGTGCAACAATAGCCGACAGGCAACCATTTTTAGAAGCGTTATTTGAGTTAGTTTAAGACATAGATGGCTGACCGATAATTAAGGGTTTGTCCAAGGGCTGTCCAGTCACTTTACCTTCACCCCTCTTCTTCTTTGAAGGAGGCAAATTGTTCGGAGGGCTAAAGTTTGATAAATCTGTGATAATCTCATTCATATTGCAAGATTTCTTTGATTTCCATTTGTTTTGCTTTTTGGCAGACTTACTGGGAGATATATGTGGTTTAACAATAAGCTCAGCGATAGTAAGTTAATTTACAGTATCTTTTTGCGTATTTAAAGAAATGTCAGTAAAAGGCAATTGAACAGTGATTTTCCTTTGAAGGGCCTCAATCTGATTCTTAACTAGGTTCCTTTCAGTGGACATGGCTCTCATAGCCTAGGAAAGATATGTAGTGATAGAAGGCGTTGTATCCAAAGCCTTTCTCCTTTTGGCATGTGATCCAGCGGGTTACCAGCAACAGGTAATCTAACCCCACATACTAAACTGGGCCCATAAATCCATTCAAAACACACTGGTAATATCCGCTGGGGTCATGTTTTGTAATTCTCAAGATTAGTTATCTCTAGTCCCTATTCAACCTTTCACTAATCAAAAGTTCGTTCCTCTGGGCAATGGAGAAATTATGGGGCCCATTAGGATCGCGGAGTAGGAGGGAACCTCCGCATGGCCTGCGGAGTTCCCTCCTGTGAAATTAGGATGTGACTGCCAGGGTGGCGGTCACATCCTCTATTTTTACCATTGCGGCGGGTGCGGCTTCAAGCTGCACCCGCCGCAATGGTAAAAATGCATACATTGCATTTGTATGCAGAAAGCGGCAGGCACCGTGCGGTGCCTGCCGATTTCGGCATACAAATACAGGGGGGCACCATAGGTACCCCCCATGTGCACCCCCCCTTCACCCAGGGGGCCCGCAACGGGCCCCCGCAGTGAAGTTCCACATGCTTTTCCACGGCGGAAAACCCGCCGCGGAAAAGCATTTTTTTTAACACATCCTAATATGGCTGGCGGTGTCTGAGAGACACCGCCACCATATTAGAGCTTTTCCGCTGCGGTTGTAAGCCAACCGCGGCGGAAAAGCAGCGGACAGAAACCAGGACCCACCAGCCATCCTAATGTGGCGGTGGGTCTTTGGTAGGTCAGCAGAGGATTTTCCGCATCCTTCGGGCAGGCGGTGGCTTCCGCCGGCCCAGAGGATGCGGAAAATCCGCAATCCTAATGAGCCCCTTAGTTAGAAGTAGTTGATGGTAAAATGACATAAGCTTTTAATATACATAATATATTTATTTAATATATTTACCTTAGAAATGATTGCCATTGTGCAACATTCTGTCCATCATCTTGTGTGTTTTGCTGTTCACCCTATGTGGGAAGGGTATACCCAGATGTGGGTCCCGGGCTCACTACGCCACTGGAGTCAAGCTATCCTGGCTGAAGAGGGCTGATAGCCTGAAACCGGTCCTAGGATGCTTGATTCCGGTCCAGGGAAGACATGGCTTGGCAGTTCGGGCTGGACTGATTCCATGAGGTACAGGGTCAAGACTGATTTGCATATGGCCAAGTCTGAACTGGGGTGGTTAGGTGAGCAAAATAACAATGGATTAAACACAGATCTGTGACTGGGGGTGAATGTTTTGTCATTGTGCAACATTCCGTCCATCATCTTGTGTGTTTTACTGTTCACCCTATGTGGAAAGGGGATGCCCAGACGTGGGTCCCTTGCTCACTAAGCCACTGGCGTCAAGCTATCCTGGCTGAAGCCGCAGATAGCCAGAAACTGGTCCTAGGATGCTTGATTCCGGTCCAGGAAAGACTTGGCTTGGTAGTTCGGGCTGAACTGTTCCCATGAGGCACAGGGTCAAGACTGATTTGCATATGGCCATGTCTGAACTGGGGTGGCTTGGTGAGCAAAATAACGATGGATTAAACTCATATCTGTGACTGGGGGTGAATGTTTTGCCATTGTGCAACATTCTGTCCATTATCTTGTGTGTTTTGAGTGCCTTAGTGTTTACCAATACTGGATGAAAAAAAATAATTCAAATAAGATTATTAAAAAAAGCAAAGTGCCATGTACAACCTCAATAAGTCGACAGTCGCGGTCGGAATATCTCCCATCAAGTCACGTCATCCCTCTAATATTGGGCCCACCTTATTTTGGTTGGACCGGGCTTTCAGCTCTACATACCTTCACTCCATACTTGTGTGTTTACCTATGTGAAGGGCACTCTGCTTGCCTGTTAGAATAGTGAAATGGACCGGATTTATGATATCCTGGCTGGTCTGATATGGTGTGGACAGGTTGACGTTAATCCCCATGCAGTTTCTAGCTATGCCCTGAAGAAGTCCATGTGTATGGACAAAACTTGTCGGCTGTTTAGTGCATCCTGATTGTTTTTTCTTATGTGAATAACAGAAGAATTCTAAAGAATACATCTTCGAACACAGATCTGATTTTTTCCTTGTTCATGGTATGGTGGTGAACCTTTGCTTTGGTTTACAATTTTTATATTCCAGCTTTTGGATTGCACTGTGACAGTGGGTGTGTGAACAGTGTGCACACAGACCTCTGGGTATTTCCAGAATAAATACACCATAAAGGGATAGCAGGTCAGGTGCTTTGTTTCATAGGGTTCCACAGTCTAGGTTTGTCTTTCCCACAAAGGCAATGCAGCACTGTGATAAATCTGGCCCTAGGTACTTTATGTCAAATAGGTGTTACAGGGATGGACCATGGACTTTCTATGCATCCATCCATATATTTTGACTAAGACTTAGATTTACATAGGCTTCTTGTAAGACCTGGCCTCTTTTGGCATGTTTTCCCTGTCTTTTTGCTCATGACCTCTTTCACTGTGTGATAAACTTCGTTTTTGCTGGTTTAAGGTATGGGCACTGCTGGCCTGTGCTAATGTGCATGTGCTGTGTATCTAAAATGTGATGGCAGTTAGTTTCTTCATGATTTGCATATCTGATTCACTAATAAGTCCCTAGTACAGTGCACTCCTTACATGTGGCTTGTAAATCAGATGCTACTAGTAGGCCTGCAGCACTGATTGTGCCACCCACATAAATAGCCCTTCAAACCTGTCTCAGGCTTGAAACAGCAGGCCTTTGTGTGAAGTTTTAAACTGTCATGTAGCCCTGGCAAGTCTACCCACCTGCCATACCCAAACCTTACCTTTTACAACATGTAAGACACCCTTACGTTAGGCTCCTGGTAGCCCAATGTGCAGGACACAGTTTGTTTAAAAGGTAGGGCCTGTGATTTTAAGTTTTACCAATCCTGGTAGTGAAAAACCTGTTTTACATTACAGTAGGCCCTATCGCTCCCATAGATTAGCATTGGAGCTGCCTTGTAAAACTTTAGAAAGTGTATCTTCCAATTGGGAGTAGATAGAAAATTAGATCTTTTAGTGATTTTAGTTTTTAAATTGCAAGTCTTTAAACAACACTTTTAGAAATTGGCATTTTCTTACTTGAACCATTGTTTGCCTCTGTCTGGCCCTAGAATACATATCTAGGTTGGATGACAGCTGGACTTGAATTCACTCTAGACAGTCACAAGCAAAGGGAACTGAGATGTGCCCTGCATGTCCTCATGACCCATCACCAGCTGATGAGTCTCCCGGATCTACAGTGTTGGAAGGACTCAACACTTGCACCTGAATAGGGCTTTGCATGTCTCCACACAAAGATCTGCATACCTCCTCTAGTGTGTCTAGAGCCTGGGCTAGGAAGGGTAGAATTGTGTGCGCTACAAAGACATTTCTTTGAAGTCTCCATACCTCAGAGTCTTAAGTCCCCCAATGTACCCCAAAATAAGCCTTGGTAGCTGCACAACCTTTCAAATACATTTGTCCAATCTTACTCTACATAATGACTCTGGCACTGACCTTTTACCTAGTTATCTGCCAGTATAAATTTTGTGTGGTTTTCTTTGAAGACTAGCCTCATTTATTGTGCACGAGTATTTTTAGTATCATATCTTAATCCCCTTCCTGCAGGATTACCATCTTCTGTATAATAACTCTGTACAAAAGTCACCAGTATTCCCTAGCAACATTCACTGTTTTAGCACCATGGTAAAATTCTACCTTCTATTTGCTCTGTTAGTGCTTGTAATCATATATATCTTTTTCTGTCTAATGGTTGTCGCAGCACATGTATTTTATACTAGAATTATGCTTATTCGATAAATGTTTATTGAAAACGTCCCCATCATTTATTCTGTGCATTTCTCTGAGACCAAGTGAGCATGATTGACTGAGCAAAAAGTAGTACACTGTTCCCAAAATCCCTGAAGGATCAAGGGTTATCATGTTTGATAGGTGCCAGAAACTATTCGCTCCTTGGTAAGGTTAGGGGGCTTGCTGTGAGCTTGCTGGTCTAAAGGCGAACATATCCTTTGGGGGTGTCTGGAATCAGTTGGGACACCAAACCCTTAGTTTATTTGTTTAAATGTGCAGATCCTATATATATTAGTATGAGCTACTTGGCTACTTCTCATTTAACAGTCAAATCTGAGTAGTTCAGTTGTGCTTTCTCTGAGACCCCTACTCACATATTACCAGGGACGTCTAGAGTGGGGAGGGAAAAATCAACGGCAGCTGAGTGGGTATATCCCACTTATTGGCTCTAGATTTGTTCAAGATTTAAGGATTATACATTCCCACATTATGCAAAAGCTCTTGTCTTTCTCTTAAATAATTCCTCTCATAATGTCTGACAACAGGGATGCTGGTACTAGTGGTGCTAGTGATGGAGCAAAAACTCGTAGAAAAGACTTGCTCGTAAGCAATCCACTTATTTAACAAACTAATATATATACCATTACCGATATGAACGAAGGACTAAAATTGCATTAACGGGAAAATCTTTACTGCCCATGCATCAACTCCATCTACGTAGTATGACATTTAATGCTTGGAGGGAAATTCTTGCGCATGAGCAGAAGGCACTAATATGACGGCTTAAAGGCTCACATGCATGGCACCTGCTTAGCTGTATAGAAAACGAGCTGTTTTACTAATGCTAGTGCGGGGATGCAGTAATAATACTTTGCGTGTTCGCGGGGCGCTTTGCATGTTCGTGGGGTTTTTTTTGTGCGAGAGCGCGATGCGCCCTCTGGTTCATCACTGCCACCCTCTTGTTTTTTGTGCCCTTCTGCCCTCTGTACCACTCGTTTTTGTGCCTTCCTGCCCTTTGCCCCACTCGTGTTTGTGCCCTTTTGTCCTCTGCCCCACTCGTTTTTGTGCTCTTCTGCCCTCTGCCCAACTCGTTTTTGTGGTCTTCTGCCCTCTGTCCCACTCTTTTTTGAGCCCTTCTGCCTTCTGCCCCACTTGTTGTTGTGCCCTTCTGCCCCTTGCCCCACTCGTTTTTGTGCCATTCTGCCCTCTGTCCCATCTGTTGTTGTGCCATTCTGCCCTCTGTCCCACTCGTTTTTGTGCCCTTCTGCCCTCTGCCCCACTCATTGTTGTGCCATTCTGCCCTCTACCCCACTGGCATAAATACCCCTCGGAGGGCCCTCAATCGGCTGAACTGACTGATCTTCTGTCTAATTAAAATTGTAATCAATTAGTGCTCTCTCCTACACATTGCAGAGATCACATACTAGACCATGTGTGGTCCAACACCACATGCGAAACAACCCCGACAACCTTGCCACGCCTTTGGTCAGACCACCTTATTCTTAAATTTAAGGTATGCATCACCCCCACTAGGATCATTGCGCCAGCCACCGGCAGGCTAGCTAGAAACTGGAATGCAATGGATAAAACAGCTTTTTTACAATCACTAGGTAATGTCATTCCTCCCCTGGACAACGACATAAATTCTTCAGTATCCACTCTTACTGGCTGGTTACAAGCGGCCAGTGATCTTCATGCCCCGTACAAGAGAATTAGACTAGCACGGCGCACGGATGCCAATAGATGGTTTTCCGATGACTTGAAAACCAGGAAACTGGCCTTACGGCATCTAGAACACCTTTGGCACCGCAAATATGATCCCGAGTTAAAAATCAATTATGTCAGGACCAGAAAGGAATATATGAACGCCATTTCTGCAGCAAAGGCGGAGTACTTCTCGTCTCGAATCCTAGATTCCTCAAACAAATCCAAGGATATATTCTCTATTTTTAATGAACTGACGAACTTGGAGAATGTCCGCCCTAAGGTAATCCCTAACCAGTGCCTGTGTGATTCACTTAACATCTACTTTAGTGACAAGATTGCATATATTAAAACTAGCATTCCACAACCAGTGACCCCAATCACACTCGGAATGGCAATCAAGGCCAGTACTGCCACCTTTTCTAATTTTCAGCCCATAACTCAGGTCCAGCTTCTGGAACTAATGACTAGAGTAAAATCCGGCTCACCACTGGATATCTGCCCCCCTCGCATCTTAAAAGAGTGTTTCTCCACCTATCCAGCCCCTGCCCTGGCACTTCTAAATGATTCCCTCACCTCGGGCATAGTTCCATCTGCCTTTAAAGAAGCCACGGTCATACCTCTATTAAAAAAACCGGGGGCTGACCCTGCCTGTAAGGCAAATTATCGGCCCATTTCTTTATTGCCTTACTTGGCAAAAGTCCTGGAGGCTCACGTGGCGAAATGCCTCTCTAATTTTTTGGAGGAGTCCTCCTGTTTTGACCCCCACCAGGCTGGATTCCGGCCAGCACATTCAACTGAGGCAGTGGTCACCACAGTCTTGGATTCCCTCCGAGACTGCATAGATAGACGCTCCCCCCAGGCCCTGGTGCTCCTAGATTTGTCTGCCGCATTCGACATGGTCGACCACAACATCCTGATCGACCGTGTCGGACAGGCCGGCATACGGGACACGGCGGCACGCTGGCTGAGGTCCTTCTTGGAGAACCGCTCCCAAGCAGTGCGCCGGGGAGATCTAACCGGTGTTAAACAGCCCATCTCTTGTGGAGTGCCACAGGGCTCCTCCCTGTCACCTCACCTTTTCAATATATGTATGCTCCCTCTGATTCAAACCCTCAGAGACAAACAGGTGAGAGTTTTCAATTATGCTGACGACTTGCAGCTACTCTTTACCATCGATAACTCAGAAAGCTCCATCACCCATTTTCAGTCAACCATGAGGTTTATTAAATCCTGGATGGATCAAAACCAGCTGAAATTAAATCCAGGTAAAACCGAACTGGTACTGACGGGGGACAGCGCCAAGCACTGGGGTCCCCATTACTGGCCATCAGATCTGGGTCAAGCGCCATCACCATCGGCCAAAACACTTGGAGTCATCGTGGACAGTGATCTCTCATTAAAAGTACAAGTGGGCCAGGTGATTTCCAAATGCTTCTTTCAGCTAAAAAAAATTCGGAAGGTCCGGCGATTGTTAACGTCGGAAGCAATCACCCAGGTTGTGATCGCTACTGTTCTGTCCCATCTGGACTACGCGAATGCCATCTACCTGGACTTCCAAATTATTTACTCAAGCGTCTCCAGATGGTTCAAAACTATGCCGCAAGGCTGATTCTAAAACAACCACGGTGGCATGCAGCTACTCCCCTACTCATTAAACTGCACTGGCTTCCGGTCACGCAACGTTGTGCTTTTAAAGCAGGTTGCCTGATCTTTAAGTGTCTGTATGGCAAAAGCCCTAAATTCATCAACCAACTGATCACCAGATACGTCCCTCCTCGCAACCTTCATTCACTTCACCAAGGACTCCTCCAGACTCTCCCTTTCAAACCTAAACGTGCTGGTGGACGTAGATTTGCAACACTTGCCCCCTGCCTATGGAACACTTTCCCCCCGGAGATCCGGCACTGCCAAGATCTCTTATCTTTCCGGAAAGCACTGAAGACCTGGCTTTTTAAACAAGCTTTTTAATCAACTCTTCACCTTCACCCTGACCTTTGTTACTGTCGATCCTAGCGCCAAGAAACTAATCAGTGATAGTGCGCTCAATAAAAAATTTAATAAGATAACATAACATAACTCGTTGTTGTGCCCTTCTGCCCTCTGCCCCCCTCGTTGTTGTGCCCTTCTGCCCTCTGCCACACTCGTTGTTGTGCCCTTCTGCCCTCTGCCCCACTCCTTGTGTTTTATTTTAGAATGGCGCCGGCAAGCTGCCAGCGCCATTCTAAAATAGTTACTAAGTTAGCTTTATCAGGAAGCACTAATAGATGAAATAAAGCAGGTGCTCGAGTTGAAGCTCAAATTCAGTTAAACTCGAGCACCTGCTTCATTTTATCTATTAGTGCTTCCTGTTGAAGCTAACTTAATAACTATTTTAGAATGGCGCTGGCAGCTTGTCGGCGCCATTCTAAAATAGTTACAAACACACTCAGCTTGAATTTTTACCCCCCGGATCCGTTCCGCTCGAGGATTTGCGAATTTTCTGCAAATTTGTGGGAATTCGCGGATCGCGAATTTGCCGAAAATCCGCAAAATATGCGAGCGGAACGTATTTTGCGCCCAAGCTTAGTGGTAATAAAGTTGTTGAATAGAAATTAAGGGGTTGGATTTATGAACAATGGGTTGATAGACTAAGATAACATATATGCATGGTGTGATGATCTTTCCTCTTGCCTGACCAATTGAATTTCATATTTTTACGACATTGCAACTTTAGTGGGTGGTACATACAGTACGAAAGGTATAACTGAGGTAGCTTAGTTAGTTAATTTAGCAGAGCTCGGGATGCTGTCGGAGAGCATGAGATGCTGACGCTGAGAGAGACTATGAAAAGCTGATGAAGAAGCCAAATGCAAAAATTACTAACCTAATTTAATTAGGTCAGAAAGAAGATAGCAGAAGAATCTCAAGGAATAAGAGAGTGTCAGATAGGGGTGTGACCCAAGCGTCGGTGCAAGAGAGGTCATCTATCCTGTCCTAAAGCCTTTGTCACCTGATCTATCCCAGGGGACAATTACCAGCCTTTTGGCAAGGGGGTTGGCCTTCACCCCATTCTCGGTAATTATATTTTGTGCATTTCTAGGTGTTGTTTTCTCTCCGTCCTCTCCTTTGTGAGCATAAGTCATTGCAAAGTTTTGAAGTGTATTGGTGATTGACTAAAGGAATTTCCTTCCTATGAATGAGGGTGACTGTAATGTGTATTTGTGATGGTTGACTTACATTTAAATTTCATATAAAGGTTGGGAAAACTTCTAGAATCTGTGATTATTTGCTTATGAATTATAGGTAAGAATTAAGGTTATGTACATGTTCAACATCAACTAGTTCAACTAATGGTCCATTGACCAGAGGGAAGAACTTTTTGATCAGTGAAAGGTTAGTTAGGAATACAGAATAACTAATCTTGGTTTTGCAAAATCATACAAACTTTGACTCCATTGGTTTACCAGATATGTGAGTTGTGTGTGTTGGATGGGCCCAGGTAAGTATATGGTAGTGGAGTATCAGTTGTTGGTACGCCGCTGGATCAGTTTTCTGGTAGCAGAGTTATGGTTATGAATGTCTAGTTTGGTGATAAGTATTGATTATTGATTTATGTTTAACAAAAAGAGTTAGTATCATTTTTTATGTTGTCTGGAAAATTCCTGGGAATGAATAGCGGGTGGTAATAGAAGCCACACTGCAGTGAGGTTACTCGTCTGTTGGCATAGCTACGCAGGGCTGGCAGTGTTAAATTAGGGGCTGTTTAGTATAAAAGTTTAATGTGAATGATAGCAGAGAGTTTGCTGGTGAAACTTTGGTATTATATTTCCTAATAAGGGTAACACTGAAGGAGTAACAGGTTCTTCCGAGCTTGATTGAAGGGTAAACAGAGGCTTTTACTCGCAGTAGAAGAGGAGCAATTCTGAGACTCCAGGAATAAGTTGAAATCTATCCTTACTTTTAGTGGAACAGGCAGCGTAGTGATTGTTTTTATTTTGTTATTAACTAATCTCATTTGAAAGTTTAAGAAATAAGTATTGTATTAACTTGTGAAGGGAGGGTCAGTTGTCGGAGTTGCACTGACGTCACCAAGAGCCGTCCTGAGCTAGGTTGAAACAGTGGGCGAGGGACAGAAGCAGCTTTGTAAAGGTTGGGTCAGTAGTGAGGAGTAATACTGATGTCACAAAAGGCCGCACTGGCATTGGTCAGACCATGAGCGTGAGCTAGAATCTGATTGAGTGATTTAATAGAAGCTGGTTTAGCATTGGTTGATGGAAATTTGTATGTTTGATTCTGATTTGCCTTTTGGTGTGAGTAGCCCCAACAGAAAAGCTTGAGGGTTTGTGGATTATTGTTTCCTACATCAAGTATCTAGAATGTATGGAGAAAAGAGAAAAAAGTCATTCCTGAAGAAAATTAAGAATTTCTTTAAGATAGATAAGCCTGTGCTGACTAGAAAGGTAATTCCTATTCGCCACCAAAAACACCTGCTTCATTTATGATGATAGAAAGAGGATGGAGAATTTGATAGAATATACTAAAGATGATGGTGTTCTAGTTTTCCCTGAAATGGTACATTTAATGGGAGAATTCTTCAGAATTTGAGGATGAGGGTGAATTTGGATTCAAGACCTAGGCTAACCCATAATGAGGCTTTAGAAGATTGTAAAGCTGAGTCTTATGAACAAGAGAAAAACAGGAGTGGGAGATATATGGGACATTTTCCTCGATATTTACGTGAGTCACGTGAGGGTCAGATGAAGCAATGGAGAAGAGCAATGGTATCAGAAGATTTATATCCAGTGTTAATGGCAGAGGAACAGTCTGGAGGCAGATGTAAGGAGAAAACAAAACATATGAATGTGACAGGATGTGGTGAATCAGATGATGAATTAATAGAGGATATATTAACTAAAAATCCACCCCCGTACCAAGAAGGACCCAGTAGAGTTATTACCCCAAGTGCTCCAGCAATCGGAACACCCTTAGTGCCTCAAATTTTACATGATACGTCAGTCAATAGGGTACTTCCTGAAAAGGAAAGAGACACAATAAATAAGAATAGAGAATAATTAATACAGAAAATAAATCAGTTAAATCTAAATGCAGAAGCCTTGACAGTAGCAGTGACCATAGGTCCTGTAATTCCTTTATATGGAGATAAAGGAAATTGCTCAAACCCTCAGACTGTAACTATTCATTTGAATAACCCCAGGAAAGAACTAATATTAACAGTTGATCAAAGTAGTGAGTGTGATTCAGTCATTTCATTAATGGACCTCCCTATAAAAGAGCCTGTGCTTGAGACTTCTAAAACAGTAACACCTGTAAATTTGAAAGAAATTGGATCTACAACTCCTATAAGAGCCAGAAGTACAACAGCGGTCACCCGCTGGAGAGATTGGCACAGGGGATAGAAAGACGAAGCTCAGTGCCAAAGATTTTAGATATTTACAAACTGAAAGTGGAGCTAGAAGAAATGATAGCTGGAAATATGAGAATTGATATATTGAATCTGGATAATGAGGAATAGTTTTTTATATGTAGGAGTATAACAAGAAATGCAAAAGTGTACCATGAAAAGTTGACAGAAATTGCTTCAGAGATTGGAGTGGAAATAGGGGGAGGAAAAGTATTGCGGAAACCATACAGAATGGAGTGTACTGACAAAGATTTAGAAAATATGAATGTGTCTGGCAGGAAACTACAAGTGAAGGAGTTAATGAATGTTCTACAGAAATGGGGAGAAAGCATCCAAGTAGTTGGAGATTCAAATAGGCAAATTAAAACCCCTCTCACAAAGCCAAACGGAAGTGCTTATTGGAAATTGTAAAGACATGAATAAATTTGTAGTTTGTGATTCCAGTCCAGATGGTGAGGCTTTCCTAACACACGATGAAGACATTGTATATAAGATAATGCTTGCTAAGCAGAGTACTGATTTGAATCAAATATATTCTTTGATGACTGAAAATGAACTACCAGAAGAGTTAAGAACAACTGTGAATCCAGAATTATGGGATTTTACAGGGAAAGACATTCGGTTAATGGCAAATGTAGATCCAGTAAAAATAACAGTTAAGGAAGGAGCAGTCTATCCAAACACCCGGCCCTACAAAATGAGTCCAGAAGTAAAAGCAGGATTTGCCCCAGAAATTGACCGGATGATTGAGCAAGGCATTTAAAAAAAATAATGAGTAGTACTTGTAATTTGCCCATAATAGGACTTAAAAAGCCTAGTGGCAAGAACAGAATAGTGCAGGATTTACAAAAAATTTATAAAATTGTAGTGCCTTGTTGTTCAGTAGTACTAAATCCAGCAGTGATCCGTTATCATATACTTTGGAATGCAGGCTGGTGTACAGTAATTGATTTGTGCCAAGCCTTCTTTTCTATTCCTTTGCACCCAGACAGCGAATATTTATTCGCATTTAAGTTTGAACACAGTGTCTTGGCATGGTGCCAAATTCCTCAAGGGTATACAGAGAGTCCCTCGATTTTCAATCAAATTCTGAAAAATGTGTTGAAACATTAATCATGCCCAGAAACTCAGTTCTGGTTTAGTACATTGATGACATACTGGTAGCATCAAAATCACAAGATTATTGTGTCATCGACACAATTGCATTACTAAACCATTTGGCTGAAGGTGGACACAAGGTGTCTCCTGAAAAATTGCAGTTTAGCCAACAAGAAGTTAAATATTTAGACCACAGAATACAAAGAGAAGTGAGGAAAATTACAACAGAAAGAATAAAAATAATCAAGCAAATGCAATGACACAAAGAGAGATGAGAATGTTTCTCGGAGTTTTTGGGTACTGTAGGCAGTGGATTAATGGGTTTCCCTGTTAGCCAAACCATTAATTCAATTAACCCGAAAAAGAGCAATACACCCGATAGTCTGGACTGAGGATTGTGTGGAAGCATTTGTAAGATTACGAGATTGTTTGTGTGAGGCCCCTGCTTTAGGTATGCCTGATTATACAAAAGAGTTTGCATTATTCTGTAGTGAGAGAGTTGTGCACTTTCAGTTTTAATTCAATTACATGGAATAAGCCGACGTCCAGTAGCATATTTTTCCGCTACTTTGGATCCTGTGGCTTCAGCCCTACCTGGTTGCTTAAAAGCAGTAGCTCTTACTTGTATGAGTCTGGAACAAAGTGAGTCAATTGTGATGGGACATCCAGTAAAAGTTTACGTCCCACACTCAATTGAGATTCTTTTAACAAGAACTCAAACTCGGCACCTTACTTCTAGCCGGATGATTTAGTGTGAGAGGGTGATCCTGGGAGCAGAAAATGTGACAGTGATAATGGGTACAATTCTAAACCCTGCCACCTTATTACTAGATCCATATGGTGAGGAAGTGAAAGATGAAGTGGATCATGATAGTTTAAATGTGACTGAAATGTGTACCAAGCCCTGTCCTTACATAAAGGAAGAGCCCCTGAAAGAAACCAGACCATGAACTATCTGTTGATGGCTCTTGTTTAAGGATTGGGGTCATTGAAGCATCCGGTTTACCAGGAGACAAGTCTGCACCAGTAGCCAAATTTGTGGCCTTAGTAAAGTCATGCAAAATTAGGAAAAATTGGAAAGTAACCATATTTACAGACATTCAATATGGTTACAGGGTTGTGCATGACTTTGGCCAGCTCTGGATGAAAAGGGGATTTCGGACTTCTTCAGGTTCCCCCATACGAAATGGAAAATTTCTGAAAGAATTATTGGAAGCAATACAGTTGTCAAAAGAAATAGTGGTGGTCAAGTGTGCTGCTCACCAGTCAGGAAACGAATATGTGATGGCCGGTAACCGATATGCTTACCAAATTGCTCAATAGTGTACATAAAATAACATGGCATTGAACAAGATAATGGAAAAAGTGGAAACCAGCTGCCAACTTATGTTTTTCTCAGCTCTAGAAACATGGGATGAAATTAGGCAATTGCAGGATGAAGTAGAAGTAAGCGAAAAAGAAAACTGAATAAAATCAGGTTGTGAAAGGAGAACAGGAAATGAGGTATGGATATTCCCCGATGGCAGACCAGTGATGCCAGACTGCTTACTCTCTTAAATAGCAAGAATGTATCCTAGTGACACGCATTTTGGCCGGGACGTCATGATTAGGCTATTTAGACAGAGAGCCTTTGCCAAATATGCTTAATTTGTCAACAACGAAATCCTGGGAGGAAAACAGTAGTCATTTGGGGGGAAATTGGAAAGGCAGAGGGACCATTCACAAGATTGCAGCTTGACTTCATAGAGTTGCCTCTAAGCAATGGAATTAAATATGTCCTTGTTATAGTATGCTTGTTTTCATGATGGGTGGAAGCATATCCCACTAGAAGAAACGACAGCCTCACAGTTGCAAAGTTATTGTTGGGGGAATTGATTCCTCGGTTTGGTTTCCCGATTACTTTGGAATCAGATAGAGGACCTCATTTTAATAATGAAATAATTCGATAAATCTCTGAAGCATTCAAAATTGAACAAAACCTGTACTGTGCTTACCCCACAGAGGCTTCTGGAGTGGTGGAGCAATTGAATGGCACTATCAAGTGAGGATTGGCAAAGGTTTGTGCATCCACATCACTGAAATGGCCAGATGCATTACCTTACAGAAAAACAGGATTTAGTCCCCATGAAATTATCAAGGGAATGGCAATGAGACAAGCATTTGCTCCTGGACATAAATTAATTGGTATAACTGATGACCTGGTATTAGACTATTGCAAATAATTGGCTGACCTAGTGCGTTCTGTCTCTCACCAGATTGGAGAAGACGCAGTTGGCAGGAAGCCAATGCAAGCGCATGATTTGAATCCTGGAGACTGAGTGGTAGTGAAGAAACACGCCAGAAAGTCACGCTTAGCACCCAGGTGGGATGAGCCACATCAAGTCATACTGGTCACTACTACAGCAGTGAAGTGTGAAGGTTTACCCAATTGGATTCATGCAAGCCATACAAAAAGAGTTCCAGGCCCCACTGTGAATAGACCACAACTAACTGAACCAGTTGAAACTGCTGAATGTTCTGAAGTCAAAAAATCTTGAGCGGCGGATTCTACAGCAACAAACGAAGAGCAACAGTGCATGAGTCAGTGCGAATGGATACCAGTGAATGACACACCTTAAGTTGATATTCTAACAAGGAACAGAACTAGATTAGAGAGACAGGCAAGTAGAAGAACATGCTCAGGTAAAGGAAAACAAAGCTACACAAAACTCTGAGCAGGACCAGTCAGGGAAAGAAAAGAAAACTGAGGCAGAGGTGAGCACATTCACCCAAAGACCTGAGGAGGGACAGATAGGAGAAGAACAACATGTTCAGGTAGCAACAGAACTAAATGCAGTAAGACCAGAACAGGACCAGTTAGGGGAAGAAGGACAAGTTTGGGCAGAAGGAAAAGAAGATCAAATTGAAATAAGATCTAAACAGAACCAGATAGCGGTAGAAGAAGAGGTTCAGGCAGATTAAATACCAACAGAAAGACCTGAACAGGAACAGATAAAGAGTGAATCAGAAGATCAGAAGAAGAACCGATTGTGCCTAAGCCCTAAGGAAATAAAAGAACGTTTGAAAAAGACGGAGAGGGTGAAAGTGCAGTTCAAGGTAAAAGGGTTGGAAAAGGTGATAATTGGCCAAGTAGAGTGAAAAGATTGAAATATCATCTGAGAAAAACAACTGAAAGACCTGAACAAGTGCATGAGGTTACCAGTCAAACCCAGTCTGACCTGACAACTGAGCAACATAAACGAGAAGACCAAGACTGAGGAAATTGAACAATAAATACAAATCACCTCAGTGGACCTACATTATTATGGAAGAATTTGAGAATCTGGATCTAAGTGAGGAACCAGATAAATTCTATGCCACACAGATTGGTGAAAGAAAAGTGAGACCACCTTAAACCAAATTCTCATTCCCTTTGTGCTGAAAGAAAGAGGAGAAACTATCTTCTGAGAATAAAGTGGCAAGAAATGATGTCACTGGGCAACCAAAACAAACCTGTGTACGAAGATGTTGTAAAGTTGTATATGTAGCATTATATTAGTAATTTTAGTATGGCTGTTCTTAACAATAGAGGTGCCTTTAATTATGATAACAATCAAACATAATGATACAGCTAATAATGAGAATACTTCTACACCAAAATGCAATAGAGTAGAATTGGAAGCACCAGATCAGTCAGATTTCCATTCACAGTATCAGAAAATGACACATCTTTAAATGTTTTCACAAAATTGTTACATCATTACGTAGATACAATGGAGATAAGCGATCGCTATGTCTGTATGAAATTAACTGCATCAGTATCAGAAGGAATAACATATCACCATTTACCATTGACATGTTGTATTTCATGTAGTGTTCTAGCCAGTCTATTTTATGCAACGGGAAAACTTCAGTATTTTTATTTAAACTTAGATGTAGTATTTTCTGAACTTCCTAAACAAAGGCACATGCATCCAGTACTTAGTGGTAAAGATGCACAGTTTATGGGTGAATTTTTCTTAACAATTAAATCAATAGATATAGTTAATGCAAACAAGAATAACCTAACCTGTACACTATGTGAAGAAGAAAAAGTCTTTTTGAATTTAGTTGAGGGAAGTGGACAGGATTTCTAAATGAGAGACAGAGGGAATTTATGCATCTGGCAAGGCTCATGGTGCGATGTCCCTGGACTTTGTGAAGAAAGGGAAAACCTGCCTCCATAGATTAAAGACAGGTTATAATAACATTTTCATTGGTTCCAGTGAATGTGAACATAACTTCCTAATTTTGGGAGGTTGGGGATTAAAAGGGGAAACTGTTCCTGTTTTATCTGGGGTTTACTACAATTGTGGGGATAATGCTTCCTATAGGCGGCCTGCACGGTGGTACGGAATTTGATATTTTGGGATTGTATTTCCGAAAATATACCACGTAAAAAGAATCACTGGAAGCAATGAAAACACTAACACACTATCACGGAAAAGATGAGCTAGTTTTTCAGAAATAACAGGTGACATATTTGGTGCATTGATACCTTCAGTGGGAGTCATTCTAAATTCACATAAAATCTGTCAATTGTCAACAGTAGTTGATCGTCTCTCTACTGATACTGCTAGGGTTTCTCTATGCGTAATACGGAAATGGTTGCAACTAGGTCAATGGTTTTACGAAATCGACTTGAGCTTGATATCTTATTAGCAAAAGAGGGCGGAGTCTGTGGAATGCTGAAAGTTCAACATTGTTGTACTTACATTCCAGACAAAAGTAAGGAAATCAGAGGGTATCTAAAGAATTTTAAAAAACTTCATGAAAAATTAAAACCACTGGAGGTTGACAGTGTGTGGGAAAGACTAATAAAAAGTATAACTTCAGTAGGGACTTGGTTTTCCAATATAGGGAAGAGTCTTTTATGGCAAGTTATTTTGCCAGTAATTGGAATAACAATAATAGTTTTGACAATAATGATTGGTGTAAATGTTGCAGAAACAAAGGAAGGGTAAGAAAAGGAAAAGGGAACTTGAAGAAATCGAAATGGAAGAAAAGAAAGGGAGCATTTATAAGAAAATGAGAGATTTAGGAAAAAATATTGAAGATGTTAAAGATGAGAATAATATTGAGGAGTACTGAAAGTTGGCATCTGGTTTGGGATGGGCAATTTTGTGATGGATCAAAAATGCCATCAGAGAGGGGATTGATGGAGCAAGGACTCGTAGAAAAGAAACTTGCTTATAAGCCATCCACTCGTTTAACAAACTAATATGTTATTAATCACGGATTTTGTAAAACTAATACGGACCACATCAACATACAGGTTAGAGAAGCTTGCATATGTGTTTACTAACATTAACGATATGAACGAAGGACTAAAATTGCATTAACGGGTAAATCTTTACAGCACATGCGTCAACTGCATCTATGTAGTATGACGTTTAATGTTCGGAGGAAATTTCTTGAGCATGAGCAGAAGGCACTAATATGGCGACTCAAAGGCTCACATACATTGCACCTCCTTAGCTAAATAGTAAACAAGCTATTTTACTAATGCTAGTGAGGAAAACGTATTAATAAGTTAGGGTTAGCTTCTTAGGAGTATGCATGATTACTGCCATATATTTATATGCCTACCTACATTCACTATTTTAGCACCATGGTAGAATTATACCTTCTATTTGCTTTGTTAGTGCTTGTAATCATATATATCTTTTTCAGTCTAATGGTTTTTGCAGCACACGTATTTTATACTAAAATGACGTTTATTCAATAAATGCTTATTAAAAACGTCTCCATCGTTTATTCTGTGTATTTCTCTGAGACCAAGTGAGCATGAGTGACTGAGCAAAAAGGAGTACACTGTTTCCATGATCCCTGAAGGGTCAAGGATTATCATGTTTGATAGGTGCCAGAAACTATTCGCTCCTTGGTGAGGTTAAGGGGCTTGCTGTGAGCTAGCTGGTAGTAGTAGTAGTAAAATCTTTATTCGGTTTCGTTATTACAAAGAAAACCATAAAAGTATACAGACATTTCATAAAATTTAACAATTCTAATTGATATTCAATTTATTAAAAAATATAAGTCATCATTACCTTATCAGGAAGGTTAAAGATTATTGTTTTGGAGGTTTAGCCTGTGCTTAAAAATACATTTTAAGAAGGTGCTAACAGCTTTACATACATGTGCAGAGTTTAAAAATTGTAACCATAGCATAGCAGGATGGCACCTTCTAAGGTCTAAAGATCAGAGCAATGGGATTAGCCAAAGTTTGCAATGTGCAGAGTAAAATTTGCAGAACAGTACGGTGTGCATTGTTGACTGCTCTGATAAGTCATCACATGGGCAGACTGTTAGACATTCTTCCCAACTGTTTCTTTTAGGGAATGCGACAACCCTGTGGAAAATGTTCAACCTTAATCTCGCAAGTAGAAAACGTTCAAACTGTGAGTTTACGTAGGTTAGGTATGGTTCCATTTCCAGGGTAGTCATGACTGCTATGGAGTGCTGTACGGATGGTTTCTTGATCTTCACAGTGATACGTAACTCTTCAAAATGGCTCAGCGCCTTTGCCTTTAGTTCTTTTTTTGATATTTCGGCAATGGTTTCAGGATTGTAATAATACTCCGCCATTCCTAGGTCTGTAAAAAGTTTTTTTACGTATGTTAGCCAGTCTATTTTTTGAGCACAGTCTAAGTTCATGCAGTCCATAATGATGTCTTTGGTAAGGGTGTTTTTTGTTGTCTATTTTTCACACGGGCAGGTCCAAGCCCCCCTCAGCATTTCTATCTCAAGGCCGTTGGTATAGAGGGAGAAGACAAAGGGGGCAAGGACGCAGCCCTGCCTGACCCCGCGCTCTATGGAAAAGGATTCCGACAATTCACCCCGTACTCCAAAACGCACCCTGGAAGAGGCGTTAGAGTAAAGTTCTCTAAGGAAAGTCACGAGAGCCTTATCTATTCCCATATTGGACAGCGCCGACCATAATTTTGCATGGGAAACGCAGTCGAAAGCCGCGGAAAGGTCGACATAAACCATGTAGACCCTTCCGCGCTTTGCCGACACGTATTTTCCCATCAAGAAGGACAAGTTCAAGGCTTGTTCCATTGTTCCAAGGCCCTCTCGGAAGCCATACTGGATATCCGAGAGGGTCCCGGTATCGTCTGCCCACTCCTGCAAACGCTGGAGTACCACTCTACCCAGTACTTTCCCCAATGAATCGAGGAGGGAAATAGGACGGTAGCAGGTCACCTCCCCTCTATTACCCTTTTTAAAAATGGGTACCAGTATTGATTGTGTCCAGGAACTAAATAGACCACATTTCATTGTTGCGTCGAACACCCTGGTTATAATAGGGGCCCACAGATCTAATTTGAATTTGTAAAAATCAACTGGTACCCCATCCGGGCCTGGGGCTTTTCCGCTCTTGCTGGCATTAACTGCGGCTATTACCTCATGTAATTCAACTGCCAATGGAATTGGGAATGGTTTGTCCTGATTCGGGCTATTACTTCTATCTGTGGGGGCTACTACCGGGGTTTGACCAAAAATCTTTGCAAAGTGATTAACCCAGGTTTGGCCCTCAATAGCCACTTCTATACTTGGCTGGTCATCTATGTCCGTCAAAAAAGGTGCTTTTACCACCTTCCAAAACAGATCGCTGTCTTTGTTAAGTGAACTTTCATGCAACTGATCCCATAGGGCCTTTTTTAGCTCTTCTTTTCGCTCTTTACACACAAGCCTATATTTTTTCCTCAAATTCCTAATCTCCTCCTGATTTCTTATTGTTTTGGATAGTGCTCTCTTTAGGTTTCTATGGGCAGCTGTACAGTCTGGGTTAAACCAACCTTTTTTACTTTCCTTAAACCCTTTCTGATTCACGGTAAGGCATTCATTTACTTTATCTAATACTAGCTTGAAATGGGATAAAACTTCCTCTTCACTGGCCTCAGGGTCTAAACACTTCAGTATTGCAGGTTTTACTTCAGTTACCACCTTGTTCGTCAGCTCATTAGGGTCGATCTTTCCTCACCCCAAAGCGTAGCCATTTGTTTTTGTAAGCTGTATGTTATTCTGGGTGAGGGTGGACATTATAATCTGGGCTAGTGGCTGGCCTTGGTCCAGCATTAGTTCAAAGACTAGGGCCGAGTGATCACTCAGCGTGTTAATTTTAACTTTGAAGTTTGTAGTCCTATTTACTAGGGTCGCTGTGATGAGAATATAATCGATAGTGGTTTCACAGCCCCTACCGAGATAGGTGGGGTCCAGTTTCCCAGTTAAGGGGTTAATTTGGTTTAATATGGCTAAGTCCAAACTGGACATAGTTTCATTTAACAAATCTCCCACCACTGAATGACTAAAATGGGTTATTTGAACGTCTGTTTCGCACCCCATCCCACAAACATCACTGTTAGGCTTCACACAGGGATGATGATTGAAATCACCTCCCCAGACAATGCTTGGGGGTTCCAGCCCTAGTGTTAGTCTCGTATCACTAGTCAGTTTTTTACAAAGGGCCCCAAGTATTTTTGTTCTCTCGATTTCCACTAAATTATCATATAGGTTAACGAGAAGTATTGTCCTCTTTGTGTTAAAAAACAACTTTAGAATTTGATAGTGGGGTTCTAGACTAAGTGCAGTAAGTTCCAGGCCTGGTATAGTGTTTGATATGTAAATTATCAGCCCGCCTTTGGCTCTCCCATGAGTTCCTGCAATCCCTGGTGAAAAGTAAGTTTTATAACCTATCAGGTGCATTTCTTTTGTGAGCCAGGTCTCCTGAAGGGCCAAGACTTGGGTTTCTTTAATGAACTCTTGGATGCTTCCATCCGAAATTTTGTCTCGGAGACCCGCAACATTCCAGAACATTATTTGGATCTTTTCTACTCTCCTGGTAGGGACCTGTCCTTCATTTGTCCTATTTTCCATGTCTCTTACGGCTATCTCTGTGTCTAGATTATGTTCCCTGAGGGTTAAACTAGGGGCAATATTTGTTTTGGTACGTCTAATGGCATCTTCCCCCTCCCTCAGACTTGTTTCATTCCATTGGGTCAGCTGGATTTGACCTTCATTACTGCAAGTTTCAACTGAAATGCCAAGGGTGATATCGTCCAAAGGGGAATCTTCTTTTATCATAGGAGATTCTTGCGGCGGAGTTTGTTTACTGGCAAGTCAGTCTATTCCTTCTAGACCACTCAACGTTGAGAAAGGGTTGAATGTTGGTATGTTGTAATCTGGGAGTATCGATTGGTAATTATTATTAAACACATTACTCCGGTATAGGTGAGGATAAAGTGGCTGCAGGGGTTGGTGTGGAAAATGATTCTGGGTGAGTTGATAGCCTACTTCTCTCTACTCTGGGCGTTGCCTTCTAATGTGATGGTGTACTGGCTTGTTAATTAATTCCCGTGGGTAGAAGTAGCTGACATAATGTGTCGAAATATTGTCCCCCCCGATGGCCTCATACCAATCTCCTATGGTTCTCACCACCCTATGATCCTTAAAATTGATGATTATCACATCCCCCCTTTTATCTTTCAGCCTTGACCCCACCCACCCAGACAGCCCGCCTTACTGACAGGATTTCTCCGTTGACATGTGATGGGAGGGGTCTATTCTGCTTCAGCCAGTAAATAGTTTTGTTTTTTAGGGCGTGATAATTTTCTCTGACCCCTTCAGCTAATTCTGGTACTCCTGCCATGATGATTGTGTATGGGGCGGATTCGGGAGGTAAATCAACTATCCTGCGTCTAGATCTTTTTGGGCGCTGTGGTGACTGCTCTCCCGACTCTCTAGTTGGTATGAGATTCGTAGAAGGATTAATATTAGTGTTTGATACAGGGAGAGTTCTTTCTGCAGGATTCTTCCCTGCCTTGTTGTTTCCCTTTGCAATAGCTTTAGCCCCGTCTTTTAGCTGATTACTGTTGTGTGGTTTTGGATTTTCATTGTTTGTAGTTTCTTTTGAGCTTTTGGCCACAGCTTTTTTCCCTTGCACGGTTCCAGGTTTCAAGGGCGCACTACTGGTAGATGGTTGCTCCAGAGGTAAAGCGTGTTGGCCGGTAGGGTTTTGTGTGGAGTATTTATAGAATTGTGGCGATAGTTTAGTAATGGCCGCAGTATTGTCTTCTATTTGTTTGCCCAAGTTTTCTAAATGGGTGCTTATTAATCTTGTTCTCTCCAGAAGAGGAAGCATAAGTGCCTTCACTATTACCTCTATTCTGGAGAGAAGTTCAGCCTCCATTTCAGGAAGTAATCCTGTCGTGATACAAGTTTTCTGCACCATGCTGGGCATAGGAGGTAGTTTGGGAGGGGGGGTTGTGTTCAAGATGGTAATTGTGCTTGGAGAAGGAGGGGAAGGATGTCTCTTTCGTTTCTTCAGATGGTTGTTTGTTTGTTCTGAAGGAGGTGGAGGGGAAGCAGATAAATTGGGGGAACTAGATAGTCTAGATGTATTAGGACTTACTAGAAAAATTTCAGGAGCTGGGTCAGGTTCATTGCTGGCTGTAAGAATTATTCCGTCTCTCACCTCATCACCCAGAAGCGCGAGGGAATCAATATCAATAGAGGGAGTGATGGAGGTCGGGGAGTCAGAAACGATCACATTTGGTGAGGTAACTTTCCCAATCAAACCTAGGGAGGAGCGCTTACCGGTTAACAGGTCCATTGATAGGCGCTTTTCAGTGTCCGCTATTTCTTCTTCTAAAACGATTGTAACTCTTTTAAAGAATTGGTCGATAGTTCCTGTTACTGGCCCCTTTGATGTGTTTACGGTTATGTTCCTGGATTTTCCAGGATCCAAGGACATGGTTATACGATGGTGTTTATTCAGATATATAAAAGGCAGAGAGGAATGTCTAGTACGGCATAAATTGATAGATAAATCCTTGCTGGTAGCGGCAGGGGATATTGACTCTTATCAGGGAATAGGCGTTAAAGGGGTGGCTTGTCCCGTCCTTGATCGACCTTGGACGGCCTTAGACAGCCCGCCCTTTGCCCGGGCTTCACCCCGGCGCTCCCGCGCGCTCCCGCGATGCGCGTTACCAGGCCCGCTTATAGTTGACCGGGAGGCGTGGCACTGGGAGGGGGCACGGCTGGGGCGGGAAGAGGAACCAGCTGTCGGTGTTAGCAGGAATGCTGGTCCTCGCAGTCCCGCTCACCGCGCCTCTCGCCTCCTCTGCGGCCACGAAGGTGAATCACTCCACACAGGGGTCCAAAAGAAAGCAGGGACCTTGGTTAGCTACTCCTGTAGCAGGGAACAGAATCCAACCTTGCAAACCTCTCTCGAGCGGCTCCCGCGGAGCGGGGGCTGCGAGAGGTAAAGTACAATCAGGCGGGAGGCGTGGCACTGGGAGGGGGCGCGGCTCGGGCGGGAAGAGGAACCAGCTGTCAGTGTTAGCAGGAATGCTGGTCCTCGCAGTCCCGCTCGCCGCGCCTCTCGCCTCCTCTGCGGCCACGAAGGTGAATCACTCCACACAGGGGTCCAAAAGAAAGCAGGGACCTTGGTTAGTTACTCCTGTAGCAGGGAACAGAATCCAACCTTGCAAACCTCTCTCGAGCGGCACCCCTAGCTGGTCTAAAGGCTACCATATCTTTGGGGTGTCTGGAATTAGTTGGGACACCCAATTTGTCTAAATGTGCAGATCCTATATATATTTGTTTGAACTACATGACATGGCGCCACCAACATTGGTTTGGTTCTCATTTAACAGTCAAATCTGAGTAGTTCAGTCTTGCTTTCTCTGAGACCCCTACTGACATATTACCAGAGACCTCTAGAGTGGAGTGGGAAAAATCGGCCACAGCAGAGTAGGTACATCCCATGTATTGGCTGTAGATTTGTTCAAGCTTGAAGGATTATAAATTCCTCACATTATGCAAAACCTCATGTCTTTCTCTTAAATAATTCCTCCCTTGATGTCGAACAACAGGGATGCTGGTACGAGTGGTGCTAGTGATGGAGCAAGGACTCATACAAAAGAGATTTGCTTGTAAGCAATCCACTTGTTTAACAAACTAATATGTTATTAATCATGTATTGTGTAAAACTAATGTGCACCACATCAACATACAGGTAAGAGAATCTTGCATATGTGTTTACTACCATTAACGATATGAACGAAGGACTAAAATTGCATTAACGGTGAAATCTTTACAGCGCACGCGTCAAATGCATCCATGTGGTATGACGTTTAATGCTTGGAGGGAAATTCTTGCACACGAGCAGAAGGCACTAATATGGCGGCTTAAAGGCTCACATGCATGGCACCTGCTTAGCTGAATAGAAAACAAGCTATTTTACTAATGCTAGTGTGTGAAAAGTATTATTAAGTAAAATGGGTTAGAGTAGAGATGGGTGGTATACAGTGAAACCATTTATTTCTTAAAATAACATGTCTTTTTTACTTTCTTATTAGTGCGCATTTGGGCCTCTAGTATGTGTCGATGGTTTGTAAAGCATGCCATCCCCATGCATGCCGATTGTAAGTGAGCCAGAAGAATGGCGATGCACTTGAATGTAGTCCAAGGACACAAAAGTTACATACCCTGGGAACAAGCTCTGAATGAATGAACTTTCATAACGAATAAAAGCAATTGTTTCGATTAAGATGTGAATACGGGTGGGAATAAAGTTGTTGAATAAAAATTAAGGCATTGGATTTATGAACAATGGGTTGAAGACTAAGATGACATATAAGCATGGTGTAATAATCTTCCCTCTTGCCTGACCAATTGAATGATGTATTTTTACGACATTGCAACTTTAGTGGGTGGTACATACAGTACGAAAGGTATATCTGAGGTAGCTTAGTTAGTTAATTTATCAGAGCTTGAGATGCTGTCGCAGAGCGTGAGATGCTGACACTGAGAGAGACTATGAGATGCTGATGAAGAAGCCGAATGCAGAAATTACTATCCTAATTTATTTAGGTTTGAAAGAAGATCGCGGAAGAATCTCGAGGAGGTAGAGAGTGTCAGAGAGGGGTGCGACGCAAGCGTTAGTGCTATAGAGGTCGTCTATCCTGTCCTGAATACTGTCTTGAAGCCTTTGTCATATGACCCTTCCCAGGGGATCCTTACCAGCCCTTTGGCCAGGGGGTTGGCCTTCACACCATTCTCTGTAATTATATTTTGTGCATTTGTAGATTTTCTTTTCTCTCTGTCCGCTCCTTTCTGAGCATAAATCATTTCAAACTTTTGAAGTATATTGGTGATTGACTAAATGAATTTCCTTCCTATGAATGTGGGTGGATGTACTGTGCATTGGTGATGGTTCACTTATATTTACATTTTAGATAAAGGTTTGGAAAACTTCCAGAGTCTGTGATTATTTGCTTATGAATTAAAAGTGAGAATGAGGGTTATGTACATTTTCAGCATCAACTAGTTTAACTAATGGTTCATCAACCAGAGGAAAGAACTTTTTGATCAGTGAAAAGTTAGTTAGGAATACTGAATAACTAATCTTGGTTTTGCAAAATCATACAAACTTTGACTCCAGCGGTTTACCAGATACGTGAGTTGTGTGTGTTTGATGGGCCCGGGTGAGTATATGGTAGTGGAGTATCTGTTGTTGGTACGCCGCTGGATCACTAGTACGGAGGAAGCAGAGCAGGATGGTGCTTTAAACATTTCAGAAAATTGCAGACATGCACTTGCTATGAAAATATTAAATTATGGCGTCCAATCATTGGATGGGACCTTAACCGTTGTGATTGAGGCACACGAGGCATTCAGAACAGAAGTATTCTATTCTTGGGCAAATTACCACCTGCAAATGTACACACACATTTGTTTCATACTTATTTTCCAGATGAACTACCAGAACAATATTCTCCATATGAGGACATAGAAGTCCTGTTAACTTACCAAGAACATATCAAATGGTTTAAAGGCACACTCGCCAATACCACTTAGTGGAGATGGGGCATCTTGGCTGGTCCTAGCTGCTTATACACCACATCCAGAGATTGATAGATTGCCAGCAGCAGACTTACATTCACTTTACAAAGAAATAATGAATTGATACAAAAATCTTACATAGGTTGTTATGCAAACACTTACAATAAGACCTTCAAGGGTCACTCAATCTGTTCAACAACAAGGAACTGCAAAAAAATAACCCAAAAAACACTCAACATGATTAGGAAAAGAATGCCCACTAGACATGAGCAGATACCGTTCTGGATAGCACAGAAAATAGCACAGCTTGAGGCAGTATTTCAACATACAGGCCCATATGAAAAACACTGAATACTGACTATTTGTTTGACAATGGGTATAGCTTCCTCGATGGAAGATTGTACAACTTGGGGTACAGTTTTCACTACCGTCTATACCAGAACTCATGGTACCCCATCAATAGCGGTAATTCCAGAAGTATTGAAACAAATAGAGAATAAGTAGCAGGCAAAGCCTGCCCTGGACTTAGAGATGAAATTGATAGGCAATTTTGTGCAGATATCAACATTTATGTTAGCTAAAATAAAATGGGAGGCAGCAGCATTGGCTATACTTCAACGCCTAAGGGAATGCACTCCTGCAAAACTGGAGCGAGAACTACCTACGATTATTAAATAAGCATGGGTGAATTTTGCGAATTTGCGGTTCGCGAATTTGCGTATTCACGAATTCGCAATCCGCAAAATCCGCGAACTCTCGCGAATTTGCGGATTGTTTCTTTTTTTCATGTTCGCAAGGGTTCCTGCCAGTTCGCAAGGGTTTTGTACCAGTTCGCAAATGCAAACTTACTTGTTGGGTCGCAACGGTCGCGACTATGTTGTTTCTACGTCTGGTTCATCACAGCAGCACCCTCTGTTTCACCACTGCCACCCTCTGGTACATCACTGCCACCCTCTGGTTCATCACTGTAGATTATGGGGGGAAAAGCACACCTGCCTTGCTTCAACTGGCATGAATTAATTTGGGGTTGATTGATGTGTCACTGAGTCTGGCACCTGCTTCCTTATTTGTAATTGCTTTCTGTTGCAGTGCAATTTTTTTTCACAGGACCTTTGTGGCCTACTTGTAGCTATTCTCTGAGCCTGCTGTGAGGGTCAGAGCAGGGTCATAGAATAGTTGCAAGTAGGCAACTGAACTCTGGAGGGGGCCCTCAGGTAGCACTACAGGGAATGGCTACTAATGATGAGGTTGAACTTTTGCACCTGCTGAGTGCTTTCAGTTTTGCAAAAATCGTTTTTCTGCAAATTCGCAGGATTCGTGGGGCGCGAATTTGCACGAGATCGAATTCGGAAGCCGCGAATTTGTGCGAATATGCGATTGTTTTTTTGCGGCGTGTTAGTTCGCAAGGTTTTGTGCGTTTTAGCGAGCCGCTTGTAGCGCAATGGCGCGAAGTTACCCTCACGGTCGTTCACGGGCGCGGCCATCTTGTTTGCGTGATGTATTTCCATTTCCAGGTGCTATGTGTAATTTCGCAAAGTGTGCGGCTCGCTAGTACAAGTTCGCGTGTGATCGCGAGGAAAATCTCGCGCAAACTTACCCACGCGGTCGTGAACAGGCGCGGCCATCTTGTTTTTCATTCATTGCTATGGTTCTGGGCATGCTTTCCGTATCCTCTGTCAATCTCTGCCATCCTTTGCTTGTTTGAAGTTTTTTTGATCTATTTTACTTATTATCTATCCCTCTATTTTTCTAGCTCTATATTTTTGTGTTTTCTGTCACTTTTGGTTAATTTTAAACTACTTTTTTAAACTCTTTTCTTTTCTTCTTCCCTATTCTATTTCTTCTTTATTATTTACCTTCCTTTCTGCCCAGTCCATGGTAAAGGGAGCCGGGAAGCAGCCTGAGAAGGGGAATGGTGCCCGGCTCCCGTGCAGGCGTTTAAGGGGGGAGACAGTCACAGCCCGGGAGATCTTTAGCGCGGAGGAGGTGGCCGCACTAGTGTTTTATGTCCAGCGCCGCCTCCCCAGGACCATCATGGCAAGCGGCAAGATCGCTAGCGGCTACGGGATCCGGGAGCGCCGGAAGCAGTGGGAGAAGGTATGCCGGGCCATGTACCAACAATCTTGGGTCCGACGCACCTACAACCAGGCCACCCACCGTTGGACGGATCTCCTGGACCGGGAACGCAACTTGATCGACCTGCTCGGCCTCGAGATCCCCGGGCTTGGTGAGTAGTAGTAGCTATTTCTTCACTACTCTGTTTTCTCCTGCTCTGTGTGTTATTATATTACAAATTTTTGTTTTTTACCAAGAGCAATAATGCTGCTGATTACATTGTAGGTAAATTATATTTCAAAATCTTCTGTGCATTTCAGGTGCACTGCTCTCCTTCTCAGTAGCGTTGCTACTATGCTTATTTGTTTTCGATTTTCTGTTCATTTCATATGCCTGAGAAATTATGTATGAGTGTAGTTTAAAGAACTGCGTAATGCTAGACACTAAGGGTCAGGTTTTTAATTACCGGCACATCCCTGCAAAGTAGCAGGGATGCGCCAGTAATTGTGCGCCACGCCACCACCACCCATGGTGTGCCGTATTTACAATGCGGCGCACCATGGGCCCAAAACATCACCGAAGCGTTACGCATCTGTGCCGTAAAAGCGGCGCATTGCTGGAGTTGCGTTGCAACGATGGCGCAGCTCCAGCAATGCTCTGGGGTGCGCTATCTCCCCAATGCTGCGTCAAGCGGTACGTCTGCTTCAAGCAGGCGCAGGGTTTGAGTCACGCACCATTGTCCTAAAAGTGACTGAATGAAAACTTGTAGATTTCCCTCAGCCACTTTTAGGATGCGTTCCTGTGCAGGAACGCCCTCCCTTGCGCCGGAACGCCCCCTGATGGCACTGGGCTTTACAACGTGATTGTAACGACCGGATTTTCAGACCAGATAGGATCAGCTCACCAAGACACCACCAACCCAGCCGAAACGCAACCACCTCCCTCCTCAGGACCCATCTATCCAGGCACCTGGGTACCTACCTGAGGATGGGGAACTCGCAATATACATGCTCATATCATCAGAAACTCCACTAAATCTATAGGGATTACTAGGAATACTCACTGATTACTAAGGACGTCCATGCCCTACACCACACTCATACAATATAGTCTCGCGACCACATGGGCCCAGACTAATCTACCCTAGGGCAGTTCTGATTATTTACCATTACACACTGACTGCAACCAGTGCTCGCTCAAGCCACAATCCTGTGGGTACAGGCATCAGTATCCCCCCTGATGCCCTCTCTATTTCCTTACAAACCACAATCTTGTGGGTATAAACACCAGTATCCCCCCTGGTGCTCTCTTACTTACATCACAAGCCACAATCCTGTGGGTATAAACACCAGTGTCCCCCCTGGTGCTCTCATTAACGCTGCCTCACATTGATGATCACTTTCCTATGAATACCTTCAGCTCTCTCTCTGTTGGGAAGTTTCTCTCACGATTCACTAGGGGATTACTACAATATTATGGAATGGCCGAATTACACGGTGTGCAACTTATTCTCTATTTCAAGGGCTCCTCTCTCCCTCATTATTCAGTTACCATTTATTTGATCAAGGGAAGCATCTGTTCATATAGTACCTGACTAGAAGACAAGGTTACCTTTACTGTACAAGAACAAGAGGTACACTGGTTCACTAAGAACTGGGGTTCCTTTATTACAATAGCATTAACAATATAACACTATACTATAACATATAGCCTGCAAAGGAAAATGGGAATAGACACATACACAGATCTGCGGGGTCTCTGTAAAGCTTTATTACTATAACACATCCACATGTAACTAACAGGGACTGTAAATAGACTGCACACCGCTGAAAGAAAAAGGATTAGCAACACAATAGGGACAAGGTTAATGTTTAAATGTAAAGCAAACTGATTACAGGACAAATATCACCTGATTAGTATGAAGTCTTGCTCTAGCTGTCATCTGGGTTCCTCTCTCGTCTGTGCCTTAGCTCGTCTCAGATCCTCCCCTGCACTCTTGGACACGCATCTTCGCTGATCACTCTGCACTGGATTCCTCTCCCCCACAAACTCTCTCTACCTTCCAGCTTCAGCCTAATAGTTTCTGCCGCTCTGATAACCGTTCGCTCAACTAGCTTCTTCACTCTGACTGATTATCTCAGCTCCAATGTCCAATTCACTCCAGCTGCTCCCACACACTAATCCACGATATAACTTCAGTCTCTTCGAAAAGGCATCACTTCAGACTCCAGCTGATCACAACTCCTTCTGATAAGTAACTGCTTCTGACTGCTTCCTTCAGTTCCAAACATCATCTCACTTCTCTCTGTTCAAAACACCATCTGCTCACAACTGCTTCTGACTTCTCTCTCTGGTTCCAACTCACTGACTGTCTGTCTGTCTTCTCTCTGTTCCAAGCATCGACTGTCTTCTTCTCTCCTCTGCTCCAACTGATTCACTCACAAACTGACCAACTGACAAACTGACTAACTGACTTCTCTCTGTTCCAAGCATCGACTGTCTTCTCTCCTCTGCTCCAACTCACTGACTCCGCCTTTGCACTTCACTAATATGGAATGCTCTCTCCTCATGGAAAGTTCCAGCCATCAGCCTGCCGCCTATCAGATCTCTGCACCACTCCGCGTCAAGGACACACACCCAGCCGGCCGGCCTGCCTTTTGTGGTGTCTTCGACACAAAGAATAATACAGCCTACCTATAAGGGCCGGCCCAGATCGGTTCTCTCCAAGTGAACAACACCTCATAACTAAAACATCACCTTTACTCTGCAAGCATCTCAGTCTGCAGGGGCAGAAAGCAAACTGGAGTCTCTCTAGTTCTGGGCCTTGTAGGCCTGAGAAGGATGAAATAACACTTAGCTCTGTCAGAGTACATACACAAACCATACCAATATGTAATATAAAGTCAGGACTACAGGATCCACCCTCTACTATAGGTAGGATGATGAAAGGACTAAGCATGGGCGAATTTTGCGAATTCGCGATCCGCAAATTTGCGGATTTGCGAATTCGCGATCTGCAAAATTCGCAAATTTGTGCGAATTTGCGGATTTTTGTTTTTTGCGTGTTCGCAGGGTTTTTTGCGTGTTCGCGGGGTTTTTTACGTGTTCGCGGGGATTTTTGCGTCTTCGCAAGCCGCTTGCATAGCGAAGTTACCCATGCAGTCGTTTATGGGAGAGGGAGAGAGAGATAGATAGATAGATAGATAGATAGATAGATAGATAGATAGATAGATAGATAGATAGATAGATAGATAGATAGAAAGAGAGAGAAAGAGAGGGAAAGAGAGAGGGAGAGAGAGAACGAGAGAAAGAAAGAGAGGCCAGATCTCTGAAGGGCCAGATTCCTGAGTTGCCCCTACAGAACATACAGCTTTTTATTTTTAGCAAAATGCATATGAAAATTGTGCTGTAAAGGTCTCTTTTAGTTTAACCCCTCCTGACAACTCAAAATGGGTGTATTTGCCATCCTCTCCCTTCTTCCTGTTTTTTATATCTGTAAGTGCTTCCTGATGAGGTTTAATTCCTTGGACAGGTGCCTCGTTGCCTACTTGTAACTATTCTCTGACCCTGCTTCAAGGGTCAGAGCAGGGTCAGAGAATAATTGCAAGTAGGCAACGAGGCGCCAGGAAGCAATTAGCAGCAGGTGTCCAAGTTGAAGTTAATTTGTTTGTAACCCTTTTGTAAAAGGTTACAAAGAAATTAGGTTCAACTTTTGCACCTGCTGCTGTAACCCTTGCTTGGCTGAAAATTCGTCCCCGCTGATTCGCGGATTTTACCGCGATTTCGCGAGATTCACGGATCGCGAAATCGCAGAAAATCTGCAAATTCGCCCGCGAAACGGATTTTACGCCCACCCTTAGAAAGGACACATAATTATGTCAAAGCCAATAGGCAATAGATGGATTAGAGTCAAGAATAAGGGATCTATCATCATATAAAGCAGCTATCCTCTAGTTTATGCTTCTAGGTCTGGAAAAAGGCCTGAAAAGGACCAACACAAGGCAAGAATAGAGATTCAGGATGGTAGCAAGCTTAAAGTCACCATCACTCAGAAATAGAGCCAAAAATACGGTCACTACAGTGATGCATCTCCCATATGCGTCACGTTGTTAATATACGCCGCACCATGGCGCCTCTTTTGTTCTGCTGCTGCGTCACAAAAGTCACGCAACAACGGAGCAAAAGAGCCGCAAGGGGCTTGTAAATCTGGCCCTACAGACTCAAGTCCAGTCCTTCCTTTGTACACCTGGCAATAAGAAGAAATAGTGGTGGTGGATTCATAGTTTGAGTATTTTAATGACTGGTTAATGTAGTAGGAAACATTTTAGTGTTGTCGCTGATCTGCAATCACAATGGAGTTTGTCTGTCACTTCGCGTGCTGCGGACTGCTGCCTGCCAGTCCATGGTGAACCTTTTTAGTAGTTTGTTTAGTGAGTTACATAACTTTCCAAGTCGACGGTCTGCAAATCAATCAATACTAATATCGTAGTAGACCACATGAGATAGGTCAATATATCCCGTGGAATAGTTGTCTATTTGCTATTTCGCCAAAATATTTTGTTATTGTTCTTTTGTAATGTTTGATTTGGTTGACAACAATCATCCATGTTTTCGGGTCTTTCTTTCTTTCATGTTGAACATCAGCTCCCCCCAGGGGCAAGAGGACATTGGAGGAGGCTGCTGCTTCTGAACAAGGCCATGATCGGTCAGGGGAGGGCTCCTTTGCTGGCCCCGGTAACTTTTAATTTTAATATAGAGTACCTATTTTTTCCTAGCGTTCCTCATTCGATTTTTTCCAAATCGTCTTTGATCTTCTTGTAGACTGTATCTAAATTCTTATCCTGCCTCGACTATGACTCCCTGTGGTATTACTAGATTATTCTTATTAGTCTGTCTGTGTAGCTAACTGAGATTGCACATTTGGCAAAAGGTGTTAAACGAAACTCCCATTCTAGTCAGCAATAGCTCCATGCACTGAGTGCAGTCCTCTGGGATTGTCCATAATGTCTTTTCAAGTCTTCTAAATGTTTATGCTTTGACAATTACCAACAATAACAAGGTGAATGACCACCAAGAAAGAATAAGATACTACTTTACTTTTGGTTTGGATAGGAGGACAATCCATACTACTACTGTTGCAGGGACAAATCTGCACAAACAGAACTATGGACACTAAATAGTGCATTGTTTATCAATTATAATAGGCGTAGGTAGACTTTCCACATACCTTAATGATATCAGTCTTTGAAGAACCCCCAATATCCTTACTGACAAGATAGTGTGGCAGAGTCATTTAGCTCCCGAATTCATCGATGATTGATCCCAATGATGATTATCCAACGCAGGACAAGAGTACGGAGTCAGAGTCCAGAAGTGTCAGAGGAAAGCACAGCATATATCCGGCTATTACGATGGCCACTCACTACCTCTGTTAATAAGTTTAGTAGAACTTGGTCATTCATGTGTGGATGTATCACTGTTCACTCAATAAAAAGCAAAGCACCTAAAGTCATCCCATATGTAAGCAAATACATAGCATGTGCAGTTATAGATAATCAGATTATTTATCTTCTTCATTTTCCTTTTCTAGTATTCATTGGCACTGTAGGGTGAAAGTTAAATTAATTAAGCAGTAGCCCTTGTAACAGAGTATTCTCAGTGCCACCCATAATAGAAAAGTAAGAGCATCACCACCTGCATGTACTGGAACAGTAACGCAAGTCTGTCTCACTCATCATGGCGGGCGTCTGTTTTTCTTTGGTGCAAGTTGACTGCGCTGACATTATGCCGGCTTGCAGAAATTAACGTACCAATTTTGCTAAACAAGAGAGAAGAAGAAGAATAAGACTGGTGTACTGTCATAGTTGACTCTAATGGAGTGAGTCTATAGTGCTCGTAGAATTGATTCCTTAAACTACCACTAATGTTAGAGCAAGGATGAAGAAGTGGGAGGTTAGATAGATACTGGCCACAATAGTTATGTACTGCGCTTGCAAGTTGCTAGTTCTACTGTGACACAACTTTCTGCTGAATCATTTTGTGTCAATCTTAAAGAGCATTGGTTACAGACTATGTCTTTCTTTCTTAATATTGATGCTCCTTCCAAACCAACACGGAAGGAGCTGGTTAAAAGGGCCCGGCAACGGAGGCTGGAGGCCACTGTCGCCGAATATCGGCAGCTGTTGGCCCAGGAGGAGGAAGACACGCAGAGTACATCAACAACATCCACGGCGACACCTGCATCCTCCTCCGCGCTCCCTGTGTCAGCCAGTCAGCGCAGCAGGTCTCCAGCGGTACGGAGCCGAGGTACCGCAGCCACCCGCCACCGCCGAGCAGCAAAGAAATCAGCTGCCCCCCACAGCAGTTGCAAAAAAAGGATGCACCGCCTTTCCCTGAGGGTTTCCTACCTCGAGCCGAAGCTCCTCAACACCAAAACCCTGCTCGAGACCCTCCGCAAGGAGCATGCCGACCTGGCCCGAAAAGTCAACAGCAGCCAGCAGTAGGAGGAGACTGTCCCTTGCCCCTTTTTTAAAGACTTCTGGGGGTGGGAATTGGGAGTTGGGTTTTCTACTTTTTTGGACTTAGTTTTCAGGGACATTCGTTGGGGTTCAGGAGGGGGGGTGGGTTGGGTCTTGTGGAAGATTATTTATGTTAGGAATATATATAAATATACTTTAAACTTTATATTAGCATACATGTTTTTTACTGCTTTTGAGGCTGGTGGGTGGGGGTTTAACAGTCCAGAAACTTAAGTGGCATCTTGATTCAAGTTTTGTAAGTACTAATGGCCCAAATGTTTTCAAAACTAAGTGCCTCTCACAGAGTATGTGAATTCAATAGTCCTAGGACCGCCAGTCTCTCGTCTCTCCTAATATTCCATTATACTACCTCTCCCCAAATGCTTATCTTACCTGTAATTTGTGTTTGGAAATAGGGCTAGGCACAGGGCTTGCTGCACGCGAAATGGCGATTAAGGTTGGCAATCCTGGGCAGATGAAATGTCATCATTGCGGTGGTACTTGTGGTGTTACACAGTGGCAGTTGCAGCATCTGAAAAAAAAAGAAAATGAAACCTTGTTTGTCCTTACCGTAGCATTAAAACGGTACAATAGAGATTATAGCAGGTGAAAGTACATTAGAACAGTGCCACAAAGTAGCCTAACAAATGGTAAAGTATTGAAAGTATAACTAGTACTTGCGTTGAATTTCTTTGATATTGGCTACTACTACAAGAAATAGTACTGAAGGTGAAGGACACAGCAGCGTAATAATTTGCCACGTCTAGGAGGAGGATTTTCTTGATGACCAATCAAGTTGATGGCGCACATGAAAATCTGCTTTCATTTGCCAATAGTGACTGAGTGTCCAGCCTGTTGCTATGACCTTATCCTCCCCAGCAAGTGTGTAGAATTATTGCTGTCATTTAGTCACACATCAATCAAAACCACACGCCTGGGGGAAGAGGGTTAGGGTTTGGAAAATGGATGGGAATGGGGGATTTTGGGAAAGTTTTGTTGAGAGAAGAAAAAAAAAGCACAGCATGGGCAAACAATAATTGAAGATAACGAAATCTTTGGGTACAACGCTAACCAGAAATCTTTTAAGTGACATAAAGGAAGTGCAGGCCCTACTGCATGCATGGTTACTGAAAAGTAATTAGTACTTTCGACAACCGTGAATGAAAGAATGCGACTGTACAGGGCTGCAGTAATAATAATGTGCTTTCACTTGCCTATCTCTGCACTCAGAGAACCACTTCGTACATTAAATTAGGTTTGAAAAATAGCAGAAGTAAAACCTATAGAATGGCTGTAGGATTGAATTGCCAGTCCCCATCAACACCCCAAAAAATCGAAAAACACACAAAAAACAGCACTATCCCATGCCATCCATGCCCTCAATGATGTTTAAATTCAAGACACCCCACAGAAAGACTAGGCCCATGCACCACTCACTACCCCTGGGCATAATGGATGAAAGCTTGGCAAAATGGGTGCAGGCCTGAGAACACTGCTGCCTTCAAAATTGCCCCTTGCCCCCCAGCACATGGCCAGGGCCTGCCTGTACCAGCACTAAAAATGGCCCCCACCCACATGGCCAGTCCCCATCAACACCCCAAAAAATCGAAAAACACACAAAATTCACCACAATCCAATGCCATCCATGCCCTCCATGATGTTTACATTAAAGAGACCCCACAGAAAGACTCAGTCCATGCACCATTCACTACCCCTGGGCAAAAGGCCCCAACAGCAGCCAAAAAAATCGAAAAACACACAAAAAAACAGCACAATCCCATGCCATCCATGCCCTCAATGATGTTTAAATTCAAGACACCCCACAGAAAGACTAGGCCCATGCACCACTCACTACCCCTGGGCATAATGGATGAAAGCTTGGAAAAATGGGTGAAGGCCTGAGAACACTGCCTGCCTTCAAAATGGCCCCTTGCCCCCCAGCACATGGCCAGGGCCTGCCTCTACCAGCACTCAAAATGGCCCCCACCCACATGGCCAGTCCCCATCAACACCCCAAAAAATCTAAAAACAGACACAAATCACCACAATCCAATGCCATCCATGCCATCCATGATGTTTACATTAAAGAGACCCCACAGAAAGACTCAGTCCATGCACCACTCACTACCCCTGGGCAAAAGGCCCCAACAGCAGCCATAACAATCGAAAAACACACAAAAATCAGTACTATCCCATGCCATCCATGCCCACAATTATGTTTAAATTCAAGACACCCCACAGAAAGACTAGCCCCATGCACCACTCACTACCCCTGGGCATAATGGATGAAAGCTAGGCAAAATGGGTGCAGGCCTGAGAACACTGCCTGCCTTCAAAATGGCCCCTTGCCCCTAGCACATGGCCAGGGCCTGCCTGTACCAGCACTCAAAATGGCCCCCACCCACATGGCCAGTCCCCATCAACACCCCAAAAAATAAAAAAACACACAGACATCACCACAATACAATGCTATCCATGCCCTCCATGGGGTTTACATTAAAGAGATCCTACAGAAAGACTCAGTCCATGCACCACTCACTACCCCTGGGCAAAAGACCCCAACAGCAGACAAAAAAATTTAAAAACACACAAAAATCAGCACAATCCCATGCCATCCATGCCTTCAAGGATGTTTAAATTCTAGACACCCCACAGAAAGACTAGGTCCATGCACCACTCACTACCCCTGGGCATAATGGATGAAAGCTAGGCAAAATGGGTGCAGGCCTGAGAACACTGCCTGCCTTCAAAATGGCCCCTTGCCCCCCAGCACATGGCCAGGGCCTGCCTGTACCAGCACTCAAAATGGCCCCCACCCACATGGCCAGTCCCCATCAACACCCCAAAAAATCGAAAAACACACAAAAATCACCACAATCCAATGCCATCCATGCCCTCCATGATGTTTACATTAAAGAGACCCCACAGAAAGACTCAGTCCATGCACCACTCACTACCCCTGGGCAAAAGGCTCAGCCAAAAAAATTAAAAAACACACAAAAAACAGCACTATCCCATGCCATCCATGCCCTCAATGATGTTTAAATTCAAGACACCCCACAGAAAGACTAGGCCCATGCATCACTCACTACCCCTGGGCATAATGGATGAAAGCTAGAAGAAATGGGTGCAGGCCTGAGAACACTGCCTGCCTTCAAAATGGCCCCTTGCCCCCCAGCACATGGCCAGTGCCTGCCTGTACCAGCACTCAAAATGGCCCCCACCCACATGGCCAGTCCCCATCAACACCCCAAAAAATCGAAAAACACTCAAAAATCACCACAATCCAATGCCATCCATGCCCTCCATGATGTTTACATGAAAGAGACCCCACTGAAAGACTCAGTCCATGCACCACTCACTACCCCTGGGCAAAAGGCCCCAACAGCAGCCCAAAAAATTGAAAAACACAGAAAAACAGCACAATCCCATGCCATCCATGCCCTCAATGATGTTTAAATTCAAGACACCCCACAGAAAGACTAGGCCCATGCACCACTCACTACCCCTGGGCATAATGGATGAAAGCTAGGCAAAATGGGTGCAGGCCTGAGAACACTGCCTGCCTTCAAAATGGCCCCTTGCCCCCCAGCACATGGCCAGGGCCTGCCTGTACCAGCACTCAAAATGTCCCCACCCACATGACCAGTCCCCATCAACACTCCAAAAAATCGAAAAATACACAAAAATCACCACAATCCAATGCCATCCATGCCCTCCATGATGTTTACATTAAAGCAACCCCACAGAAAGACTCAGTCCATGCAACACTCACTACCCCTGGGCAAAATGCCCCAACAGCAGCTAAATAAATCGAAAAACACACAAAAATCAGCACAATCACATGCCATCCATGCCCTCAATGATGTTTAAATTCAAGACACCCCACAGAAAGACTAGGCCCATGCACCACTCACTACCCCTGGGCATAATGGGTGAAAGCTAGGCAAAATGGGTACAGGCCTGAGAACACTGCCTGCATTCAAAATGGCCCCTTGCCCCCAGCACATGGCCAGGGCCTGCCTGTACCAGCACTCAAAATGGCCCCGCCCACATGGCCAGTCCCCAGCTACACCCCAAACAAATCGAAAAACACACAAAAATCAGCACAATCCCATGCCATCCATGCCCTCCATGATGTTTACATTAAAGAGACCCCACAGAAAGACTCAGTCCATCCACCACTGAGTACCCCTGGGCAAAAGGCCCCAACAACAGCCCAAAAATCGAAAATTCCAAAATTGTAGTTGCAGCAACTGTAATGCCCCAAACAAACTTACTTGTGCAATTTCTAATCCAAAAGTGATCCAAAGAAAGTCAAAAAAGCCTCAAATCCAAATATCCAGCAGCATCCACAAAAAGTAATCCTTCCAGGTCAAGATCCAAATGAAAGTGACTAGCACATGAAGAAAGCACTGGGAGGAGCCTGCTGGACAGGAACAGGAAGTTGGAGACTGTGGGGCACTTCCTTCCTCCCACCCCCCCCCCCCCCCCAAAATGGACTCCTTGCAAAAAAAGTGCAGGCAAATGTCAACCTGAGGAGTTATTCTGATAAAAACCATTATTTTCAGAAGGTTTATGCTGCTTGCTGGTGGATTTCTTGTGCAGAATTGCAAATTTTGCAATTTTGCGAGTGCGAGATTGTTGCTGCCCGCCGCATCTACGTGTTCGCAATTGCGAGCTCTCGCGATGTGTGCTGTGCAAGGTGGCAAGCCGCGATGACGTAATCACGGTCGCCAAACTCCCGCTGGATCCCGCAGCAAGATCCAAAATGGCGCAGCACACGCAAAATATGGAGAAAAACAACTCTGCAAACGCTGAATGACGGTAAGTGAACGGTAAATGAACGCCGCGCGCCGCATTATTGTATCATCAAGCAAAAAAATCCGCTGCGTGTGAATTTGCGAATTTCCGGCAAATTCGCAAGGGTTCGGGATTGCGAATTTGCCGAAAATCCGCAAATTCCGCAAACAGAACGGATTTTACGCCCATGCTTATTATCAAATATACTTATACTTCACTGGGTATAGATAACTTGGGAGCTACACCTGTGAAACCGCAATGGATGGGTAATCCTGAAAAGGATAATTTAAAGCAAGCACCTGATTCTTCTAAAAAGAAATAGGACAACAAACAATCAAAAAATAATAAGCAGAATGCATCAGGGTCACGGGGTGTGTCTCCTCAACAGGAGCCCGTTGTTCCATTCAGGGTTTATAAAAAACTCCAAGAGGGAAAGACGGTCAGAACGCGGATCACAAGAGCGAGCCAATACAAGGGACACACATTGCACTTCAGGCTACATTATCAAATAAGAAGATAAACTAAAATCAAAACCTTCATTTAAAAAGAAGAAGGTAGCAGGTCTTAGATTACAAATACTAAGGAGAATTGAACAGAGAATGGGCTATGACGATGGTAGACAGCACAGCAGAAATTTCAATAGCTCACCAGACCCTAATGGAATTTCTGGTGACAGCAGTGTTGAATGAACATATGACAGTGGAAACAGCTGGTAGACAGCACAGCAGAAATTTCAATAGCTCACCAGACCCTAATGGAATTTCTGGTGACAGCAGTGTTGAATGAACATATGACAGTGGAAACAGCTGATATAAGGTTAAGTGTCCCACATCAGTTATATGAAGTAACACTCCAAACGGAGGGGGTCATACCCAGAAAAGTGAAAGGTTTCCTTTCGCAGAACATGACTTATGGATACACTATCTTTTTGGCTGAAAGAGATTGGCCATCTGAGTGTGTTATAGACTGCCCTAAAGGGGAAGACATAATATTACAAACCTTCTATGACCTCGTTCCAGAGTCACTTAAACATACATATGCACAGGAGTGGGTGGAAGCACTAGCCCCTGCATTAGAAGGCTATCATGTAGGGTGAGATGCTGAGTCACCTTACCATGAAATCACAGTTAAAACTACTCCAACTCCGCAGAGGCAGTACCAAATAAAACATGAGACAAAAAAAAAAACAGGTCAGAGAGATCTTAAATCAACTTGAATATGAAAAGTTCTTTGTTTCCCGTAATGAAACCTAACAATTCCTATCATCCAGTTTTAGACTGCAGGCATTTGTACACAGCACAAAGATGTTTGCAGTATAAAATGCACACAGTGCTGCATTAATGAATAACATTGTGCAGAAGAAATACAAAACAACATAGATATCTCAAATGTATTTTGTTGTCAAAAATTGGCAACTGAAAGCAGACACTTGACAACATTTTGGGCTCTAGTCTCTCAGTACCAATTCTGTAGACTGCCCCAAGGGTATAAGAATAGCCCTGGGTTATTCCCAAGAAGAGTGTCAGAGTTACTTCAAAACTGTGATGAGGAGGCATTGTCCTACGAAGATTATATTTATGTGACGGACAATTCATTATTAAATCACTTGCACAGTGTGAACAATATAATCTTGGAGATTGCCACTGAGGGCTAAAAATTTAACTTTAAAAAATCCAAAATGCCCACCTCAATGTCTTATTTTTTAATGTTAGTATCAGGTATTTTAGTTCTGCCAGCTGTGCTATGCAATATCTTAGACACTACATCTGCATATTGCTAGGATGGAACTTACCACCCTGAATACGACCCTTCACAATCGTATATGCGGTGCTGTATTTCTGTTTACTTCAACAACAGGCTGGGCAGATCCGTTAGTGTAAATTATGTATTCATACTGATCTGAAGGCATTATTTTGGGAGAGGATATTCTTGTTCATACTGTAACAATGCTTGTGTTTTTAATGTAAAATCAACAATTAAGTGAAGGGTGATGACAGGATCGCAGACAGGGTAAGTCCACGCAACATACGTGAGACCGCAGGACCAGTTTGACATGAAAGTCAAAAGGGAGGAACCACTTCAATATCGTGCCCAGTTTTAGTGAAACAAAGTTGCTGCTTGACTGCAAAATAGTCCCCAGATGGTGAAAACCCTCCTCCTCATCAGGAGTTGGGTGGTGACTCTCCTCTACAGCGCAGCGGATTTTACCATAGTTCGGCAGACACTCTACCAGCATCTGGAAGCAAAAGCAACAGACGCATTTATAACTGTTGAAACTACAGACACCTGTGTAGCTCCTGACAGATTCTATGCAGTAGATCTCCAAATTAAAGGTGATATTAAACACACATTAAATGCAGTCTTTTGGGACAGAATGACATCTTCCTATGACCTTTTGCTTGCAGAGGTTGATTGGCCTCCACCTTTTGTCCTCGCTTCTTCTAGGGGCAAAGATGTAATCCTACCTTCTTTTTTAAAATATGTTCCAGAGGAGACTAAACAAGCTTATGCTTCAGAGTGGGCTCTAGCCTTGGCTCCTCCCTTATATTGCAATCAAGAGGTTTGGAATAAGGATTAACCATTGCATAATATTCCTTTATGATCTACACCTCAGCCCCAACCGCAATATCCCAATAAACATGATGCTAAAGCATCCACTAGTGACATTCTAACGCAATTTGAATATTAGGGTGTAATTGAACCCCTGTGTCTCATCTATGAATAATCCTCTTTTTCGGATATTGAAACTGGACATCTGATATTGCATTATTTTAGACTACACAAATTTGAACAGTCATGTTTGTACCTTTGCAGTACAGAATACACACAGCTCTGTGCTAGTAAATAACATTGTTCAGAAGAAAGTCATACTTTGGCTCCAGGAAGCTGTGACTTGACCGCATTCAGTGCTATCAGCAATCAGAGACGCTATGAGAGATTAACTATGGGGTATAAGAATAGCCCCGGGGGGGTTGTAGCATGCATTGTGTCAGTTTTACATGAAATGGACCATGATGATTTTTCATATGTCGATGATATTTACTTGACGGATGATTAACTAAATCCACATCTCAGGCCCGTTGATCGCATTATCACACATTTTGCAATTTTAGGTTACAAATTTAATTTTGCGAAATCGTGTATTGCTTTTTTGGCAGTTCATTTCGTATTTTAACAACTGAATAATGAGAGTAGAGGGATGGCACTCCACACTTTGGAGAAATGTGCTTAATTGCAATCTCCAAATACCCTCAAGAAGTTATAGTCTTTGCTGGGCTTCTTGAATATCACCAAAACCTACATTCCAGATTATGCCCAGCGTATCAAACCGCTATATATTATGATACAACCTTCTTTCTCGTCTTCCAGTTGGCTTCCGGAACACACCGCAGTGCTGTGGTCTTTGCAGTCCAATCTGTTTGTATCTCAATTCTTGTTAACCAGAGACAATTCCACAAATGCGGTCATAAGGATTGTACCAGGAATGTTCGGATTCACATAAGTGACTTTCAATGATGGGGATACAGTTTCCATTGCTTATTAATCGCAATTGTATACTCCTGCAGAAATGTGTTTTTACTTCTACCCAAAAATTCTTAACAGTGGTGCAGATGGTGATTCTAAAGGAATGCTCTCTGGCCAGGGCAAACGCATGTTCATGGTTTTGCCTGTGCCCACTTTAGGAGCGGTCACAAAAGCTAGTGTACCATATTCTAAAGCTCTGTACCCTCATTGGATACAATAGGCTAGTTCATTGACATCGGGTGATGTCAATTTCGTCTTTGATCCTTCTTTGCAGACACAAGAGTTCTTACAATATGAACATGTTCATCCTCCTAAATTGTCCCTACTCCCTCTTGACCAGTACAAATGTTTCATTAAAGAACATGCTTATTCTGCAGACTACCCCAGTGTGGCTGGCACAATAGTGGATGGTGATTTTAAATCATCTTTGGTTCACACACAATCCCTTGGGGATTGCACAGCACAATTGGCTGAGTTATGTGCGTTGCTTTTGGCTCTTGAGTTTGCTGATCCTGAATTGCCTACTCTTATAGTGTGTGATTCCTTCTACTGTGTACAATAGATGCCTGTTTCTGGTCCACGGAAGACATGGCTTGGCAATTCGGGTTGGACTGTTCCCATGAGGCACAGGGTCAAGACTGATTTGCCTATAGCTGTGTATGAACTGGGGTGGTAAAGTGAGCTAAAGAATGTTAATGGATTCAACCCAGATCTGTGACTGGGGGTGAGTGTTTGAAAAGTTTCAGCACTCCGTCCATTATCTCTTTGTGTTTGCTTTGTTCACCCTAAGTTGGCAGGGTATGCCCAGACGTGGCTCCCTTGCTCACTTTGCCACTGGATTCAAGCTAGCCTGGCTGATGAGGGCGCTTGTTCTAAAATCAGTCCCAGAATGCTTGTTTCCAGTCCAGAGAAGACATGGCTTGGCAGTTCGGGCTAGCTGCTCCCGTGAGACACAGGGTCAAGACTGATTTTCATATAGCTGAGTCTGAACTGGGATGGCAAAGTGAGCTAAAGAATGATGGTGGATTCAACCCAGATCTGTGACTTGGGGTGAGTTTTTGAAATGTCTCAGCACTCCATCCATCATCTCTTTGTGTTTGCAATCCTTTAAAGACAACTTATTCTTTTGGAAGCAGAATGATTTTTGTGATTCTAAGGATAGCGCAATAAAACATAAAACGTTTTAGGTCCGAGTGCCCACTCTAAAAGACTGTTTGCAATTATTATTTATTATCATAACTCACACATGTTATCCATACATTAGGCCATCAGCGTGTGGGAGCACACGCTGTTGGTATTTCTATGGCTGATGAAGCAGCCAAATCTGTGGTAGTCACATGCTTCATAACAGCTGTTATTCGACCATGCTAAAACTGATGATGATATTTTAGCAGCTATTGCTGTGTCGAAGGAGTGGATGGTGTTTCCCCTGGGTTACCCGTCACGATTTTTCCTAACACTGATCAGGTTCTGTTTGGGATTATCCCATCAGTCGGTGAACACTTGATTCTCAACGAGGACCGCAGACTTTCATTGATTGTGGCTGCCCTTGATGGAATTGCAACCGCACATGCAGGAGTGGTAACTATAATTTCTCTTTTAGAGCAACGGTATTGGTGGTGACTCTTATACCAACAAACACGCAAACACGTTCTTTCCATTGCCATTTGTCAACAGATTTAATCTACTTTTTTACGTCCACCACATACTCAACTTTTCATTTCAAATCAACTGTTTGGTTATAGTTATCTTAATCAATGCAGTCCTTTAACATCAGATAATGCTTTCAAATATATTAAGGTAGCACTGGATTCATGCAATACGTTCCTCTGGGTTTTACCACAGTGCTGTGCTGACGCTCGTACTGTTATAAAAGATTTGCATGTCTTCGTAGGGAATTATGCCTGTGGCACCTTCCATTCTGACCAAGGTCTGGCTTTTGCCTTTAAGGCATACCATGATTCGATGAAGTCTATGGAGGTGCAGGTGCATTTATAATCTCCATATTGGCCTGAGGATGATTCTGGGTGAACTGTGAATTAAAGCAATTTTTAACAGCAAGGGTATTAGGTACAGGCCGGGGCTGGTTGACTTATCTCTGTGGGGTTCAACGTGCACTAAATAATATCTCTAGAAGATCTCGAGGTAGGCTTACCTCGTACGAAATGTTCCTTGGCATTAGGGTGCTTGTGCCAGACCTGACGGTCTAGATGTTGTGGTGGCTGCCACAACATTTGATGTAAATAACCATTGTGCTATATTACAGGATCTACAAAAGAATTGAGATGCTCTAGAAAAAATGCATTTGCCCTCACCAATGGATGTAGCAATCCTAATCCCAGTTTCCAGCTGACTTCCTAAAAATAGTGATCTGGTCTGAAAGAAAGTGGTAAACAAACATAAATTGGTCCCACAAACTGTGCTCCGGTACCGGTCCTTGGTCTAAAGGGCACCCGAACTCTGATCTTACCTCTGCTACCTGGATGCAAAGACAATCCGTAATTTCAATTGAACATGTTAAGTTACACCATATGGCCAATACTCAGTAGTATGCCTACAAGCTTTCCATGTTGGGATACATCACTCCATTAGATGGGTTCTGTTTCTTCTGATTCACCCCAGCATTTGGAAGGAGAGACTGAGTTATCAATTGATTTGTTGCCTGCTTGCCTTGGACTTCTACAACTCTGGTAAATAAGGATACTTCCCCACCAGTTTAATTTACAGATGATATCCTAGAAACTATAATACATTCTGCTTTAATAGAGAACAATGCCCACTGTTTCAACTCAGCTCCAGCAGTTACCATACTGACCAAGATAACTTTTTTCAGAAACATCTTTATTGTCTTCCGCTATTGCAGTGCCTCCTTCTCAGATTTGTGTTTTCATCTCATGGTTGAAAAGAACTTACCTGATCCCACCATGGACACACATCTGGATCATATTGTCAATAGTGTGCCTCTTCATGGGGATTCGATTTGTGACTGTTGCCTTTTGATTATTGGCCACTACCTGCCTGAATGTTCAGCGGTGGAACTGGTTGACAGAGTACTGGCCCCGGATACTTCTTCGCATAAAATAAAAAGAGACCAAAGCTTTGTTAATATTTTAGCATCCCTTCTGTTTCTCTTTGGGGGATATCGTTTTACCTGGAATGCAGATGATTGGGAAGCCAGTGTTGTTAATTCTTTCTTTTCTGATTTACAGTATTATACTGTTTTGAATACAGAAGATCTATATTTAAATTCAGAAAATTATGCAGATTTATTTGTTAGCAACTTATGGACATCACTTTCTTCACAAAACTAGTACTCAAAGACTCACCTTTAATTATACACAATGGGAACATTGCCGTACACCATCTAAAATAAGTTCCATTTACATATTTTACTGGATACTATCTATCGACCCAGGATCATATTATTTCAAATTGAATATCCCCAAATTGAAAAAGTATATGCTTGCACAGACTAAATTGATTTATTCATCATCCTTCATTGAAGATCTGTCCCTGAAAGGTTCCGATTTTTGGAAAAACACTGTTGGCTTAAATTTTATTTGGGGCACTAAAGTTTGTCAGATGCAAGAGAGTGAATTCTTGCAACATGCATGTTTAACACAGTCTCAACTAATATTTTAGACCAGATGGTCCAACTAGCTACCTGTTTCGGTTTAGCCACTGCTAAAAAATTGAATCTCCATCTATTCCGTCGCTGGGTCAATATGAGACGTGGCACACCCATACGAACTATACAACTAAACAATTAACTTCTATGATACAAAATGGCACTTTTAATTCATCTATGATAAATCTGGAGGGTTGGGTCTTATGGCCTACACACATCGATGCTTGTCATTTATGTGTTATAAATGCTTCTAAGGGGTTTACCCAGAATTGAACTGATCCTCGTTACCCCCACTCAAATATGTCACCACTTATTTTGTTGGTAAATTAAGGTAACAATGGTTGGAACATTCCACACTATTGTCTATGATGCACCATCTTTCCCTTTTGTCAGGTGACATTGATCTTTCAGATTTTCTTTTAGGTCCTTAATTTCCTCACACTAAACGATTTGTATATGCAGCCTATAATGAACTTTGGAAACTATTGCAAATGGAAGCAGCATTATGCTTACACCAAATGAATCAAGATAATTTGGACAAAGTTCTTGCTGTGGTTAATAACTGCATAAACACACTGTCTTTTTGTATATAAACCTTAGACAATATTGTGTTTGTTATTGAAATTGTTCAGAATGAAGTATCTACTTTGTATCATGGTCAAAATCAGCTACATTCAGTTATGCAATTTGATTGGATCTTACAGACACTTAAACATGGCAGAGTACCATGGGATTAACTGAAGGCTTGTGCACTGTTTTTACCATTGCATTTGACAGATAAACAAGAAATGAAGTCTATGAAAGATGCAATGTACACTATGTTACACATTGAGAAACTAGATTAGCTAACATTTACTGTTGCAGAAACAGATTCAGCGATATGGTTAATGCATGGTGTTATTTCATTCCCCATCTCGCTATTCCAATTTACAGCTTGCATGAAGCACTATCCTGTAGGTAGACATGAACCACTTGGGAGCAGTTTCAAACATGAATTGTGATCCTTGCCATTCGCATTCCATCGTTATGTGCAGAAAAATAAGTTTTTCTTACAGGGGATATTTCGGACTCAACAGTCGGTCACACCCTTGTTTTTAAGCAAGTGAAACTTCACAATATTACTTATTCCTCATGTCAACTCTGCTCATATTGGACCACTGGCACTATCTCTTCCTCTGTAGCTACTCATGTGTCTGTCCTTGGCTTGTCCACTTCCCCTCCCTGTTCCCCTCCCGCGATTGTGTCACAGTTGATACCCTCACATGTCTTACCATCCCCGACCCTCCATCATCCCCTCACTCCCCAAGCACCGGCATTTAACATCTCGGCCACACTACTTAATACCAGGTCAGCGGTCAACCATCAGCACAAGCTATTTGATTACATTGACACGCATGTGCCCGATCTCCTGTTTTTAACCGATACTTGGTTCAAGGCTGACTCCCTGCCCAATATTCTAGCCATACTGCCCCCCTCATATTCTGCCATCCGAGCTGATCGGCCGGAGGGCAAGAGGGGTGGAGGAGTGGCCTTGATAGCTCGCACTGACCTCCACTTTCAGATCCTTCCCTCCCCCCAATTCCGGAAGTGGAATACCTGGTAGCACGCTCGACCTCATACCAGACACCTTTGACTTGTGTCCTCATTTACCGTCCCCCCCAACTTACCCCTTCCTTCAATTTCAGCTTTCAAGATCTCCTGGCCACACTGGCGATAAATAACTCTTCAGTTTTAGTCCCAGGGGACCTCAATTTCTGGCCCGCTGAAAGTTCCCACTCTAAGGACTTTACTGATCTCATGACCAGTCTCAATTTCACATCCCACATTCACAGTCCCACTCATACCCACGGTCACATGTTGGACCAGATCTGGGCTTTAAATGTCCCCACGTCACCTCCCATCATTTCCCCCTGCCCCTGGTCCGACCACTCCCTTATTTCATTTTCCCTTGCTCTAGCCCCTGATGCCAAGCCTCTACTCCGTAAGAATATCTGGATCAGGAAATGGGGCAAAGCTGATATGTCGTTCTTCTGCTAGTCCCTGGCTGAGACCAGCCCTGACCTCTCAGGCCTCACAGCCCCAGCTCAGCTGGCAACCATCAACAACTGGCTGACCCAATCGGGCGACGAATTCGCCCCCCTGAGATGGATTACGGTCAAAAGGGCTCACGCAGCTAATAGATGGTTCAACTCAGACCTCAAGGCAAAAAAGCTAGCTGCGCGGAGAGCTGAGCGAGCTTGGAGGAGAGCTTATTGCCCTGTACTGAAAACTGCATACCTCTCTGTCCTCCAGGCCTATAAAAAAGCTATTCTCGAGGCCAAGACTGATTTTTACTCTAACAGGATATTAGCGGCAGAGTCCCAGTCCAAAGAAATTTTTGCCACGGTACACGAATTAGCTTAATCTGATAGAGCCACAGCAACGATCCCCCCTTCCCAACATTTATGCAACTCGCTCAACGAATTCTTCGTTGAGAAGGTTGCAAAGATCAAAATCAATATACCCCTTCCCTCACCAACATCCGTTAACCCATCTCCCCCACCCACTGCCTCTAAACTGACCATCATTCCTCCATTGACTATGGACTCACTTCCCCCGTTGCTCCAACGGGTAAAATCGGGCTCTCCTCTGGACTTCGGCCCCGCCCACGTCCTCAGAGAAATTTTCCTGGCCTGCCCTGCCCCCCCTCACACTCCTTAACGACTCGCTCAGTAATGGTGTCGTCCCCCAATTTTCACAAAGCAGCGGTTGTTATTCCAATCCTGAAAAAACCTGGCGCCGATCCCTCATCCCCTTCCAATTACCGCCCCATTTCCCTGCTGCCCTATTTGGGAAAGGTTTTGGAAACCCACGTCACCACCACCCTGAGCGCTCATGTGAAGGCAAATCATTGCCTCTCCCCCCGCCAGGCGGGTTTCCGACCTCTACACTCCACGGAGAAGGTAGTGATTTTGGTAATGGATGGACTTCGCGAGGGCATTGACACCAACCTCCCGCAGGCCCTTATCCTCCTAGACCTGTCCGCCGCCTTTGACACGGTGGACCATTCCATCCTACTCACCTGTGTCAGGGCGGCGGGCATAGAGGGCTCAGCCCTCTCATGGCTTGAGTCCTTCCTGTGCGACAGGGTTCAAGCGGTCCACCTTGCTGGCTTCACTGCCGCCTCCCGAAAGGTGGAGTGTGGCGTCCCCCAGGGCTCATCACTCTCCCCCCTTTTGTTTAATTTATACATCTACCCCCTCATTTTTATGTTACAGCAGCTGGAGGTCACGGTGTTCAATTACGCCGACGACCTCCAGCTAATCTTCAATCTTTCCCATTCCCCCTCGTCCACTCAGAATGTTCAAACTGTTATTTATTCAGGACTGGATGAACTGCAACCACCTCAAGCTCAATCCAGACAAGACTGAGCTGGTCTTGACTGGAGGTGTTTGCAGTCCATGGTCCCCATCATTTTGGCCCTCATCACTTGGTGCCCCCCCACTCCCGGTCCCTAAAGTTAAAACCCTTGGGATTCCGCTTAATTCTCAACTTTCCGTGCACTCCCAAGTTAGTTCGGTGGTATCCTCCTGCTTCTTCTCTCTCAGGATAATCAGGAAAATATCCCGCTTTTTCTCCCTTCCGGCGCTAAAGGTCATCGTAATGGCTATGGTGCTCTCGCGCCTTGATTATGGAAACATAATCTACAATGGCGCGCCGGCCTACGCCATACACCGCTTACAGTTAGTGCAGAATCAGGCTGCCCGCCTGATTCATGGACTGCCCAAATCCCATCGAGCCACTCCATTGCTGAAGGCCCTGCACTGGCTGCCCATGAGAGAACGGTCCCTATTCAAACTAGGCTGCCTCACTTTCCAGGCCAGGATGGGCACTGCTCCTGAGTTCATTTGCTCAGCTGTCAGTCCCTACCTTCCGGGCAGGTAACTCCGCTCTACCCACATGGCACTCCTGGCCATACCCCGCTTTAAGAAAAAGAAAGCTGGCGGGGCGAAATTTGCGGCCCTTGCACCAGTGTTCTGGAACTCCCTCCCCCTGGCGCTCCGAACTTCACCCTCCTATTTAGAGTTCCGGAAAAACTTGAAAACTTTTCTTTTCTCTAGTGCCTTTGCCACGTAGTATGCCCTCTCCTGCTGCTGTTTGCTGGTCATAATCTTCAAAGCCCCATGAAACCGCTTGGTATAAGCGCGCTCAATAAATGTTTTTAAATTCAAATTCAATTCAACATTTCATCACCTAATTTAGCTTGTTTTTTAAAAGGAACCCTGGTTCCTGCTATCACTCCAGCTCTCACTTTGATTTCTAATGGAAGTTTTCCTATTCTCAACAATCAGAACTGCTGTGGTTTAAAGGAAGGCATCCCGTACATAGTAACAGTTTCACAACAAGTTACTTTTTGCAGCAATGTGAGTGTAGATAGTTTGCTGTGCCCTTCCATTCCGACTTTGAAAACAGACTTCAATAAAGCTAAGCAGACTCAAAGCGCTATTGTTTCAACAAGAAGTTGCTCTCACATCAGCCTGTGAGACCTTCGAGTTACAGGTGTCAAGAACATTTAGTGAGATTCAGTCATTGCTAAAAACGAACATCCCCCTACACTTTGGAAAACAAATTCAACAAATCCTTAATGCATCTGATACGACAGTCCGAGCCACTTGTTTAAAGTTGTGGGATCCGGCCTTGTCCCATCATTTCAGGCTATGGAGTAATACCTGCTTTTATTTATTCTATTTTTTCCAGCGTATTTGGAGTTTACCCTGCTGTTCCTCCTGGTTTGTGGCGTTCTGGTACTTCTCTTCCTGTTATGCAATGGCTGCTTGATCTGTGGTACTGCCCAGTCAGGCACAGTTTCAGCTGTATTGTGATCAGATGTGGCAGCTTTTTGGTTTAATGCTATTGGATGCTCTTGCCATTGACTATTGGCTGACCTACCAATATGCCTACTTCACCTGTGTGCAACCTGTGTTTTATTGCATCCAGTGCCCTTTTCAATGGGCCCTGGACGTCTGCCTGTCCACTATGTTGCGCTGGATTATGAACTGTTGATGGGTCCATTGATGTCCCATAGGCAGGGCTGTTCCGTGGGTATGCGTCTTGTGTACTATCCTTTTTTGGGGCTGGCAGCCCAAGCGAGTCCCTGTGCTCGTGCACAATGCCTCTTGGATTTCAGTTTCATCAAAGTCGACACAGGTTCCCCAGGAATGCACCTTGTGGCATTTGGATATAAGGGGCAGGTCTGTTTGTTTTAATTGCGTAATTGGATGGCATCACTTTTTAATCTGGAAAGTTTTGACACTTATTGGAGCCCATGGCATTCCACATGTCCTGCAAAGTTTTTGTCCCGGAGGATGCAATTGGATATATTTTTGCCAACAATTTATTTTTCATTTTTATTTTTTTCCTACCTATTATAGTCCTGCTATGGTACTTTGATTTCAAATTTTCCTCTGATGGTGACACTTTCGTTCTGAGTACCAGTGACTTCTTTATTAGTCCAGGGGTAACGTCCTGACCAAGGGGAGGCAGTCCCATGGGGATATTGTCGTCTTCCCTAAGTTAGCATGCGCATGCTGCAGACTGTCCGCTGCTTTGCACACATTACTACACAAGTTTATTTTGCAAATGCCTCATGAGATTTTCACATGAGAACCTACCACTGTGTTCATGCTTTGCAGGTTCCTGGGATTTAGTCTGATCATTGTGAACAAATTTCGAACAACAATGCCCCTTGATATTCTATTCTGGTCAGACCCTAGCACTTACACAAAATATACAGATGCAGCTGTTGTTTGGGAATATGTACTTAGGTCTTATTGTAATACAAGGATAGGTAGCAGACACAGGAGAGAGACCTTTCCATGGAGAAAAGCATGACAGCACCTATGATGTAGATTTACATCTAAAGACTGAGGTACGGGATCTGCAGATAACGCCCAGAGATCTTCTAATATATAGTCATCTTGCTTCTATACAAGGGGAGGTAGGTTAGGCTATGCTATCTTTCACGATGACAGCGCCTTTCATGATTTACGGACTACTTGCTATGCTGACCGTATTTCTGTTATCATTTTTTCCGATTATTATGGCACGTATACTGCATACTAGAGCACGTTAGCTAAAATAAATATTTTGAACTTGTTAATGTCTTTGTCAGATCTTATTGTGGACGAGTATAAGAGTGTGAGTGAAAGGGTGTGTCAAACGCAATTCCTTGGAGAGTCGGCTGTGTTGTGTTCTGGGTTGTCTAATCACTTGTTTCTGTGTGAGTTAGTAGGAGGGCAAGTGATACACTATAGCAGGTCAGTTCCAGGCTCATGGGTACTAAGGTGGTAGGATTACTCAGTCCCTATAGACTAAGGTCCGATAAACCTATGCATAGTTCTGTGTTTGCGCAGAATCCCTGCAACAAAAGCTTTATCCTTTCAACTCTCAATTTGGAGCTCTTTATGGGTTCTAAAATACATTTCTCCCATTCCATAGACTTAGGCCCAATTACAATGTGGTTAGGAAGGCCTCCTGACGGCATTTGCTCCATCTGAATCAGATAGGGAACGTGTCTTTCGGACCGAATCGAAAAGGTTTCCGATTGATTGATTATGATGGGAGCTTGGCATTAGGACTATCCCAATCCGTACCTGACGTAATTTAGAGTGACTGTACTATACAGAGCAGAATTGAACGTCTCTACAAGCTGCATTTCTGAATGACTGATTACGATGCTGGATTCAGACAGCCTTTTCGAATCGTGTCATCTGACTGGAATCGGGAATTAGACTTTTTGGGCCTGTAGCGGGCCCCCCGGCAGCTGGAGCCATCCTGATCAGGCCCATGGGGGTACCCATGGTTCTCCCCTTACCAGCCATACACAGTGTGGCAGGCACCAGGGTGGTGCCCACCACAGGGTTCCCAATTTTCCCCAGCCAACCCTTTCTTCAAAGGGAGCCTCTTCATTAGGTCAGAACACAGGATGAAATTGAAGTCAATGGGAGCCCAACAAAATCGCATCTGGAAGCATCCAGATGCATTGTAATCGGTGAGTCAGACTGTCCCAATCTGGGTTGGTCGGAAACCATTTCTAAACTGGTTCGGTGAAAATGCTTTCCTAACCACATCATAATCAGGACCTTAAAATAGGGATTCGACTTTATGGAAAGTGTTTTATGCAATTGATCTGTATTGCTTTACTGATGCATTGATTACTTATTGATGACAAATAAAGAATATATTTACTAAAAGATTTTAATACAACCCGTTAAACTCATAGCAAAATCTCATTATTGACTCCCAAACAGTAGACATTTACTTATAATGTATAATTTGAATTTTGATTTGCAGCTCCTGATTAATTCTTTACCATCGGCAAAGATCCAAAGCCCAAGGGCCCAGTAAGATCATGGAACTTTATTTCCGAGGATGCTGAGAAACAAATTCCGCTGAGTTACATGAAACCTGTGCATGATTCCGTGGAGTTCGACAAGTGGGTTGAATTAGAAAATCATGCTGCTTGTGTTGATTTTTTAGCACTGGGAACTTTTTTGTGCTGCAAAATCAGCACAAATATCACCACGCAACATACCAGTAGGTGCTGTTTCTTTGCTGCCACTCGAGTACATTTTCTACTCAAGCTGCAGGTTTCTCACCCCAACAGTTGCGACTCCCCATGACTATCCTCGACTGCCTGTGTTAAGAAAATCTCGCTAGTATACCCAATTCTCACTCATACTCATCAACTTACCGCTGGTAAGCTGCAAGTGAAAAAAAAACTCCTCCATGTGGTGAGTGGCAGAGTTTTGCCGGAACTATAGCGTTACATGTGTAACAAAGAGTAGGTAATACTCTGCAAAATATTCCAGTGGAGTAGAGTTTACTGCACACTCCTATACATGTGCTGTTGTCAGCTGCATCAACAGGTTTGAATTCACAGGTAGGTTTGTTTTAGTAGTAGAGCATTATGAACAAATAAAAACAGGGTGTTAAATAATATGAGAAATTAAACTTCAAAGCATATTTAGCTCTAGTGCAAGGAATTTTGGAGCGCTAGCAAAAAATATATTTTGTGGATTGAGCACTTAATTTCAAACAGGCAGATGCACATTTTCAGATAACATTCTGTAGTCTTTCAACATGGTAACATTCTGTGGCATTTGTGGAGATGTCGTAATGGAGCTACCAACAAAAACTGTACCTGTAAAGTAGCACCAGCCAACAGCATATCCAATAAGCATTGACAACCTGTATTCTTTCTAAATAACTAGTAACCTTACATGGCAAAGGATCTTGTGCAACCCAGATGGTGCCATAATTGGGGACTGAGAGCCCAGTCCTGATTGATTGTGTTCAGGGTGGTGGTGTTTTTCCCACCCGATATTGACTTTCATTGTTGAGACAAGGCTAAGTAGGTGTCCAGGCCTTGCCCTCTGTCCACTTAATTGAGACCAATACTGTAATCGCTCTAGGCCCTTGTGGACCTGGCTCCTGGACCTTGAGGCTCTGGCCACCTCTCCCAGTTCTCAAACTCTCTCCCTCGTGTCTGTGTAATCCCCTCTAGCTCTTGCTGCCTTTCACTCTCTACTCTTTACTCTTATGCCTCTTATTCCTTGAACTCTTAGCTTTAACTCTTTGCTCGTTTGCCCTGTGACTTTTTCACTAGTTGCTATTCCTCCTTTGTACCTTTCCACGCTCCTCCACCCTGTGCCTTTTTACTGTTTTTCACCTTATTTGCCATTTTGATCTGTTTAAACTCTGTGCCTTTTTGCTCTTCACCCTTTGTGTATGTTTTACTTTTTTCCTTTAGCTCTTTTTCCACTCTTTCTACTTTTACTGATTCTTTTGCTTGTGGTACTTTGTGTGCCTCTTTCCCATGCTCCATTTTCTGCTTCCAACCTCCCATAACTGCTCTCTCATCCTCCGCACACCACTGCCCCCTGTGCTCCTCCCCCTCTCAGAACCTATTTAACAGTGGCTGCTGCACAGATGTGCAGTGGGTACACTGCTGGAGTGATGAAGGCAAGCCTGTGTTTGCCAGCCCATGCCTGAAGCACACCCAGTGCCACAAACCCTGCTTCTTCTTCTCTCCCACAGCACTTTTCGTCGTTCATCCGGTCACTCAACCGACTCCCTTGATGCTTCTGCACTGAGCTATGAAACATGATGGGAGCTTTTGCATACACCCACTGTCACTTCATGTGGAGCACCATGCCCAACCATGCAGACAGCACCCATACAACTCACTCACATTATATCTCCTGCTCTAACCAGAAAACAGCCACCTAAGTATAAACTATCATGCATCCTCCTCAAAGCAAACTTGCTCAGAAAACACACCATGGAAATCTGGAGAACAACTTACCAGACCACCACTTCCTGACAGAAACATGGCTGACTGTCCAGACAGCACCCAACATAGCCAGGGCTGTCCCAGCAGGATATAGGATTACAAAAGGAGGAGGGAGCACAATGCCTGGCATATTAGCACACAATGAGCCCAGATGCATTCTAGTCAATGCTATGTATCATAATACTCACCTTAGTAGAAGGTTTTTCCCCTTTGTTGGTGCAGCTAGTGCTGCGGATCTCTAGACCCATGTCTCAGAATTGTTGTCCTTCTTCCATAGAGAGTAACAAGTGAATTGTGGGGGTGTAGGCAATGCTGCTCACAGTCTTCTCAGATTTAGTAGCAACCATAGAGAGCAGAGGCATCCCAGAACTCAGCAACCCAACCACTCAGCAAGGAGTCACTATTAGCCCAGATACATTATGGTAAATGTATTGCATGATAACACTTATCATGAAAATCGTAATATTCACCATTGTTGAATCAGCCAGTGTTGTGTATCGCTAGACATTGTAATGTACTTTTTAAAAATACATGGAATCTACAGGTATGTTGGACAACATACATTAAGGGATTGGTGTCAAGACTTATTCTGGACACCCCCAGAGAACAGGTCAGCCTATAGGCCAGCTAGCTCACAATACCACCATAAGCTCCCTAACCTTACAAAGGAGTGAATAGTTTCTAGCAACCATCGAACATGACAACCCTTGATCCATCAGGGATCGTGGAAACAGTACAGTACTTTTCGCAGAATCATTCAATCTCTCTTTTATTTATTGAACCAGCACCAATCCAGTATAAAAGATATGTGAAGCAATAATCAATAGACAGAAGCTAACGTATGAGATTACAAGCAACAACAGAGTAAATAAAGGTAGAATTCAAACATGGTGCTAAATAAAACTCAGAATATATACAGGCAGATAAACATAACAGTAATCAAGGGTACCCCTACTATGTGGACCCTACCTAAGTTGACCTAGCATGTATGTGGGTATAAAGCCAAGAATCTTCTAGGAAAGAGCCAACCCCATCACCTTACAGGAGAGAATAAAGGACCCTGTCTCGGTTCAGGAATGCTTTCCGAATGACTCGACCACGAGCCCCGAACAATGAATTACGATTCAATGCATTTTATACTCCCACCAATCCGTCTGACCGAATCATCCGTAAGCAAGCCCGATGCGACCGACTCATTTGCAAACGCTGAAGAATAGCATTCAGGTTATGAATCAGACTTGGTCCCCGCGAACAGATGACAATGCATCTGGCGCGGTTTTGGAACCATGTTGGTTTGTCTTACAAATGGCAAGTGGAAATTGTCAAAAACAGTCAAAACAAGCATTGGCAACGCTAAATTCTAAGACAATGATTTAAAATTGTATCCACATCCACCGATCCACCTATATAAAGGGCCAAACTTAGGACCATGATTCTTTGCTACAACACAACCGCTGCTAGTTCACTGGATTTGCCATACATTCCCTGCTCTCTACCTCATACACTTACACTTCACCCACCACACAACTTTCACTGATTTTTGTTTAGTTAAAACAATTCCCAGAAACTCACACTCTTTTTATTATTCACACTCACAATCACCTTCACCTTCACACCCACCCTCACCATGGCGCCAAGGAAGCAGCTAGGTACACAGAGGAGTTGGAAGTGCTGGTAGATGAAATAGTCAGAGTAGAGCCACAATTATTTGGGAACCAAGTCCAATAGAGCCCTCTGTCCCAGGGAAATAGTATGTGGGACAGGATAGTCAACAAGGTGAATGCTGAAGCACCTTGCCTGCCCACAATGGATGATATCAGGAACAGGTACTATGATGTGCAAAGGAAGGTCAAGAAACTGTTGGCCAGGGAACACGCCCAAAGCTAGCAGACTGGCAGTGACCCTCCTGCACTACCTGAGCACTTCATTTACTGGGAAGAGAAGGTGCGTGCGATCCATCCGCTGGAGAGCATCTATGGATTAACAGAAGCACCATAGTCTAGTAAGTACCAACTCCACATCCCAATAAAGTTACCAATTATACCTTTATAGACATCACTGTAAAGGATACAGTTCAACAAATTAGTGTTTTAACGTATAAAAAAACTAGTCAATGAGCATGTGATGTGTATGTCATATTGATAAACATACCTCCAATGAAAATTAAAATGGATCAAACTATTACCATGTACATGCTTCTCACAGCAAGGATTTGTGTCCAAACACCAGTCACCAGCCTCAGCCATCTTGCCAGCAAACTCTCACTCTCTCTCAGGAAAGCGGAGTCACAGGTAGGCTGTTTGGGATGGCTGAGAAGGTGGGTGTGGGCACAGGCCTGATTGGAGTTGAAATCATAGCAAACACTCCTCCTCACACACAACCTAAACAGCCCAACTGGAACTCTGCTTTCCTGTCAGTGAGTGGAAAAGTATTGGCAAGATGGCTGACACTGGTGACTGCTGTTTGGAGTACGAGGCCTTGATGGGAGTTGTGGTAAAGTTAGACACCAGGCAACAGTGTCAGACATCTTACCAGCACATTTTAACTCACTCTCTGGAAAGCTGAATCACAGGTAGGCTGTTTGGGATGACTGGGAAGGTGGGTGTGGACCCAGGCTGATGGGAGTAGTAGTCATAGCAAACACTCCTTTTCCCACACAGCCCAACAAGATCACCTGGAAATATGCTTTCTTGACAGTAGGTGGAAACGTAATAGCAAGATTGCTGACACTGGGGTCTGGTCTTTGGAGCACAAGGCTCTGATGGGTGTTGCAGTCAAATCAAAAACAGGTACCAGTGCCAGACATCTTGATAGTAGACTTACATATACTGTCAAGTAGCCATAGGCACAGATGAGCTGTTTGGGCTGTGAGGGAGGAGGAGTGTTTGTGCTGACTATATCTCTCATCAGGCCCTGTCCTACACACACCCTCCCACCCAGCGCAAACAGTACACCTGGCACTATGATGTCCCTGATGGCGAGTGAAAATGTACTGGCAAGATGGCTGACAATGGTAACTGGTATGAGGAGCACAAGGCCATGATAGGAGTTGTGATAAACTCAGACACCAGGTATAAGTATCGGGCACCTTACTAGTATACTTCCCCTCATTGTCAGGGCACCACTGTTCCTAACAGTCTGGTTCGACTGGGTGGAAAGGTGTGTGTAGGACAAAGCCTGATGGGATATGTAATGACATCAAACACTCCTTCTCCCAACCAGCATAGACAGCTCATCTGAGCCAATTGTTGCTTGACAGTGAATTGAACTACTCTGGTGTGCTGTTTGAGGTGTGTGGAGAGTTGTGTATTGGGCCAGGCCTGATGGGAGTTGAGGTGACAGCAACCACTCCTCTCACCCATCCCAAATTACTCATCTGGAACTATGGGTATCTGACAGTATTGGGAAGTGTACTTGCAAGATGGCTGACACAGCTACATTGTGTTGAACTTGAAGCCAACTCCCATCAAGGCCCTGTGCACCAAACATAATGCATCTGTGTCAGCCATCTTGTTAGTACACTTCCATTTACTGTCGGATAGCCATTGACCCAGATGAGCTGGTTGTGCTGGCTGGGTGGAGGGGTGCTTGCCCTACCTACATCTACCATCAGGCTCTGGCTTCCACACACCTTCCTACCCATCCCAAATAGCTAACCTGGGACTCTGCTTATCTGACAGTGAGTAGCAATGTGCCAAAAAGATGGCTGACACTGCTGCACGATGTCTGGAGCAGAAGGCCTTGATGGGTGTTACAGTCAGGTCAAACAACAGGCACCAGTGTCAGACATCATGCTGGGACATTTTGCACCACTGTAAAATAAACATTGTATCTGCTGGGCTGTTTGAGCTGGTGGGAAGGTGTACGTAGGACAGGGCCTGATGCGAAGTTGTAGCCATTGCAAATACTCCTAATTCCATCCAGCCCAGAAAACTCCTCTGGGCCTATTACTACCTCACAGTGAGGTGAAGTGGACTAGCAAGATGGCTGACACTGTTGCATGGTGTCTGGAGCAGAAGGCCTTGTTGGATGTTGCAGTCAAGTCAAACGACAGGCACCAGTATCATCCATTTTGGCAGTACATTTCCACTCATTGTCTGGTAAGTATGGTTGGGTTCCTGGTGGGATGTTTAGGCTGGGTGGGAGGAGGAGTCTTAGCCCTGACTATATCTGTCAGCTGGCCATGTTCTACACACACACTATATCCACCCAACACAAGCAGCCCACTGGAAGTCTGTTCACCTGACAGCGAGTGTAAATGTACTGACAAAATGGCTGACACTGTGGACTGAGGTTTGTAATACAAGGCCATGATGGTATTTGTGGTCAACTCTGACAACAGGCACCATTGTCAGACATTTTGATAGTACATTGCCACTCACTGTGATATAGGTATAGTTCCAGGTGGTCTGTTTGAGTTGACGCGGAAGCTGTGTGGAGGAAAGGGGCTGATGGGAGATGTACTCAGTGCAAACACTACTCATTCCAAACAGCACATCATGCCCACCTTGAACAAAGCTTGCCTGACAGTGAGTGGATATGTACTGTGAGGTAGATGGCACTAGGGACTGCTTTGTGGACCACAGGGCCCTGTTGGGATGTGTGGCCAAATCAGACACCAGGCACAAGTGTCACACATCTTGACAATACATTTCCAGTCACTGTCAGAAAACCATTCTGCCATGTGATCAGTTGTCTCTTGGTGGGAAGAGTGTGTGAAGGGCAGAGCCAGGTGGGAGTTGGAGTAATGGCAAACACTCCTACACCCACCCAGCACAACCACTTCATCTGGGCCAATGGATACAGTGAATGGAAGTGCACTAGCAAGATGCCTGACACTGGTGCCTAGTGTTTCAGGCACAAGGCCTTGTTGGGATTTGGATTCAAGTTTAACACCATGCACCAGTATCAGCGTCCTTGCTAGTACAATTCCTGTCACTGCCAGTTAGCAATAGTCTCAGAGGAGCTAGATGGGCTGGGTGGGAGGAGAATGAGTAATTGGACATGCTACAACTGACATCAGGCACTGTCCAACATACACCTTTCCACCTACCACAAACAGGCAACAATAACTAAGCTTACCCACAGTGTTTCCAAATTTACTAGCAGAATGGGCACTGCTGTCTGACTTTTCTACAAATACCAACAGGGACTTGTGCTCAAAACACCAGGCACCAGTGTCAACCATCTTTGTCAGTACATATCCACTCACTCGCAGAAAAACATAGTTCCAGGGATGCTGTTGTTGCACAGTGGAATGAGTGTGTGTAGTATGGGGCCTGACAGGAGATCTGGCCATTGCTAACACTCCCCCTCTCACCCAGCCCGACAGGCTCACTATAAACCATGCTTACCTGACAGTGAGTGAAAATGTAATGACAAAAAGGCTGATACTAGGGACAGGTGTTTGCATACCAGGCAATGAGGGGATTTATTGTAAAGTCAGACACCAGTGCCCAGTGTCAAGCAGCCTGCAGGGAAATTCTGTCACACTGTGAGGTAAGCTTAAGTCCTGTTGGGCTGTTTGCACTGGGCCGGAAGGTGTATGTATGACAAGGCCTGATAAGAGTCGGAAGAACAGCAAAAACTCCTACACACACAGCACAGCCAATTAAACTGGGGCTATGTCTAATTCACGGTGAGTTCATGGATATTACTAGCAAGATGGGAGACACTGGGGACTGCTGTCTGAACCTATCACACTGCCACATTTGCCTTTTGCTACAAACACCAGCCACCAGTGACAAATATTTTGCAAGTACACTTACTAACATTGTCTGACCAACACTCTTCCTGGTAGCCTTGTAAAGCTGGGTGTGAGGAGGGGTTTAAGTTTAACAATTAGGTCCCAAGCATTAAAACCTCAGTTTATCATAGTTCTTTGCCACAAAATTGCAGAATGCAGAGTTTTAAACTCCTCTGACTATGGAGTCAATGTACAAAATGCATGATCTATATAGGCAGAAATCTAACCAGTCACACATTTTGCTACTCACAGCCATTCACGTATGTATAATGAGATGAGAACAAAGAGCACCTTACTCACACCATTCCCACAAATGCCTGTGTAAATGAACGGACTGGGAGTATGTAGGCAGCCACACCAATGTGACTGCTAAAGACATGCACTACGCCCAGTACACAGGCCAAAAAAATACCTACATAGTGAAAGAAAGAGGATGTATCTCACAGTGATAGTAAAGATGTAGACAACACCAACCCACCTATGTCATTCATAGGGTGTCAGGAACCAGTCAATGTCTATGTCTAAGCACAGCATTCCTATTTATGCACATAGCTGGACATGTTCATCAATCTTTCATAATCAGAAGGGGGAAAAGATCACTGGTCCTGCTTAAACCTTGGGGTCACAAGTCGAGGACCTGGTATCTCCCAAACATATATGACTCTCATACACGTGTATTTTGATAGTGATGGTCTCTCTTATGCGGTATATACTGTGTCCCCGCTTTTCTACACGTGCGTGCGTAATCATTGAGTCATTTTTTGTCTTGTGCACCCTCCACCAGGAGGTTTGCCTTAAGGTTTAAGGCAGTAGTGATCGTGGAAAGTGGGGGGTAGTGGTGTGATTATTAAAAATCCGGAACACCAGACAAGAACAGTTTAATAAGTCTGGGTTCGGACTAAAGTTAAAAATTGCGGATGCACTTTGCGAATTGGTAAGGGATTCTAGTGCATTACATGGGTATTGTTAAAAAAGAGGTCAACATGTTTCAGCCTTTGGTAGTCAATAGATCTATAGGCTTTCGTCAGGACCAATAGGGATTAGTGAATAGTGAGAAAACTGTGAGAAGAATAAAGGGATATTGACCTGATTCTTCGTGACTTTAAGGTTTCATTGTACCTGCAAAAGTAAAAAACGCACACAGACAACGACAAATAGGGAGAAGGGGTATGGAGAAACACATAATTATGTACAATAGTACCTTAGTTTTATATAAGGAACTAGAAAATGGCAATACTTCCCGTCATACTCATTTCGGGCGTCAACTCTTCCATTCTCATGCTTCGTTTCGACTTATATTGAGGTGCCCATAGTTCTGACAGAATACTGTAGTGAGGTGCCCATAGTTCTAACGGTTTCACTGTGCGTGATCTATAGTGAAATATACTCAACAGTGCGGATGTTTTGTGTTTTTATTTAAAGGCACTGCAGACATTCAGAGTATTCCAAGGGTGTGGTTTTGGGGATTAAAGGCATGCTAATGGTGCCAAAGAGGTTTTTCACGAGTCGTTGGTTTAACGTGGCTGCATTCGTGCTCAATACGCTGCGCGCGCTCTTTAGAAATGCGCATACCTTGTCTTATTTTGGAAATTGCTCCCTCGGGGATTTAGGCTGATCGAGAGAGGCCTTACTGAAAAGTATTAGAAAGGGGAAGTTATCGAGTGCGCTTTTTACTTACGGTTTCCCGTGTGTTGAATGCGTCTAGGTTTACCCAGTACCTTAGTGCCTTCTTACTCGGTCCCGGCGGCATGTGCTGACTCTGCCTGTCCTCACCCGGAACTACAGCGTGATGTGGTTCCGGGTCGATTTTAACTCTGTGGCGGTAGAAATAAAAGAAATACTTCGACAATTAGTGTAGAAGGTTTCCTTTGAATTAAACCCACCATTATATTGGTAATTAAAAAAGGGGAGTGCAAATCGGTTCTTGTAAACAGTAATTTTTGTATATAAAGGAGACGTTGTTATTTTATTTATAATTGTCTCATCTAGTGAGAGAGGCTAGAGTGGGCTCATAAATTGTTACGCTTAAGAGAGAATGCAGAGATTTTATTTGGTGGGTCTTTTTGACTACAGTATTGGGCTTGATTTCTGGGATCACTAGTAGAGTGCATATTTGGTGATCACCAAAGATGAACAGGGATAATAGGCCGTTGGGGTACCCTATTTAGGTGGGTTATAGGGAGTTGAAGTCTCACATCATCTGTTGAGAGATAACCATGGAACAGAGTCGTTTAGGCCTAGGGTATCTGTTTTTAACCTATGAACCCAACGTTGTTCTTTCTCGAACAGTATGTTTTCCGCGTTTCTGTCGATTGTCTCAAGGCTTTCCAGGATCACCCAATGGAGATCATTAGCAGTGTGTTGTTTTTCTTTATAGTGTGATGACATCTTTGTTGTGCTTTTCTGACAATTAACATTACTCCTGTGTTCACCGAGTCTTTGTTTCGCTTTTCGGCATGTCATCCCAATATATCTCATATTACAAGGATATGTAATCATATACACCACGTGGCTGGTATTGTAATTGGTGTGTCTTTTCAATTTCCATAACATGTTCGGGAGTAATTGCAATTCTTTTGTTGGTTTTGTGGTGGCACAGGCTACGCAGGAACCACAAGGATAGTGTCCAGTTATTGGAGGATTGTTCCAAAGGCCTGGTTGTTGTTTCTTTTTTATTGGTGGGGGTCTGGTGTGGACCAGCAGATCCTTGATATTGGTACTTCTTTTATTCGCAAATCTTGGTTTTGGCCAAGTCAGGGTGTTAGATGTTATAATCTTCCAGTTACGGTTGATTATTTTTTTCACCTGATTTGTTATTGGGCTATACGTTGTTACACACGTAATCCTGTCTTCAGTTTGTTTCGGGTGACTTTCGAGGAGGGATTCTCTCGGTTGATTTCTGGCTCGTTTCGCACAGGAGTTAATTATTCTTTTTGGGTAGTCTCTAGTTGTTAGTTTCTCACAGAGATCTTTTGCTTGAGTTTTATAGTCTTTTATGGAGCTGCAATTTCTTCTTAGCCGTAAAAACTGGCTGTACGGAAGATTTTCCCGTAACGGGCGGGGGTGAAAACTGTTGAAGGATAGTAGACTGTTTTTTGCAGTGGGTTTAAAAAACGTTCTTGTTTGTAAGCTGTTTTCCTTGGCAAAAATGGTAATGTCCAAGAAGTCCAGGCTCTGTGCATTGGATGTGAATGTGAACTTGAGGCATTCGTCCTGATTGTTCAGCCACCTGTGGAAATTTGTTAGTGACGTATTGTCCCCTCTCCAGATTAGGAAAATGTCGTCAATATATCTTTTCCAAAAGAGTATATGACGAGATAAGGGGTTGTGTGCCTTGTGTACTTAGGTCTGTTCGAAGGTGCTCACGTACAGACCCGCTACGCTAGGCGCAAAGGTGCTGCCCATAGATGTTCCATGTTGCTGGAGGTAGAGGGTGTTTTTGTATTGGAATTTTTTTTCCATAAGGGCCAATCTACAACATTCTAATACGAAATGTCTTGGGGTCCGGTGTGGCCAATCAATATTGAACAGTATGGTTTCGAGAGTCTCTAAGGTTTTCTGTTGCGGAAGGCTTGTATAGAGACTTTCGACGTCCAGTCCTACTAGGAGCATACTGCTTTCCGAGTACTCGAAGTTTTGTAACATATTGATCAAGTCTCGTGTGTCTTTTAGGTAAGTAGGAGTGGCTTGGACCAGTGGTCTCAAGTATTGGTCCGCAAATTGTGATAGTGGCTCTAGAATAGAATTGATCCCCGAGACAATTGGTCTTCCTGGTGGTGGCATCTTGTTTTGTGCGTCTTGGGCAGAGAATAAAAGTATGGCGTGACTGGTGTTTTTGTTACTAAATAGTCCGACTCTTTTTTTGATATCCAGTTGTTGCATTCTGCTTCTTCAATCATCAATGATATTGTTCTTTGTAGACGCGCTGTTGGGTCAGTTGTAATCACTTGATAGAATTTAGTGTCTGCCAGTAAGTTCATGCATTGTCTATCATATCCTTCTGTTGTGAGTAAGACAATCCCTCCGCCTTTGTCCGCAGGCTTTATGACTATGTCATGATTGTCTTTTAGTTCTGTCAGAGCAGTTTTTTCTGCTTTTGTTAGGTTCTGGAAAGTTCTTTGAGGTTGATGATTCAATTCTTCAACCTCCTTCATAATGGCCTGTTCAAATGTACTTATTTCAATGGGGATTTGTGAGTTAAGCGGGCAAAAGGTAGATTTTCTTCTTAGAGTCGTGTCTCCTTCTTGGGATTGTTGTTCTCCTTTGAAAAAAGCTTTCAGTTTCAGTGTGCGGCAAAAGTTGGCGAGTTCACATTTCGTTTTGAAGACGTCTGTTTTCGGGGTTGGCACATACCCTAATCCTTTGTTCAGGACACTGGTCTGGTTCTCTGTTAGTTCTAATCCTGTCAAGTTGACTATTAGATTGTCGGACCTTGTCCTGTGTTGGCTTTGGTCACGCTCCTGGTTTGGACCTGTCGAGCTTGGTCGGACCAGGTCACTCCTTTTTGTCTTGACCTTCGATTGTTCTGGCCATTCCCTAAAAAAGGACGGCTCTGTTGATAGTTTTGGGCCCCTTGTGGTGGCATTTGATGATTCATGGGTACTTGAAAATATGGATTCGGCCAGCCTTGGAATTGGGGATTGAATGGGTGGAATGGTATTCCTTGCATATTCTCTTGGAAAAAAGGGGGGCACAAATAGTTGCCTCGACCTCTTCGTTGTCCTCTTTTGTTCCTAAAATTTCCACGGCCTCTGCTTGTTGTTTCGTCTCCGCTCTGATCTGAGCTATTGTCTGAAGACATACTGGTCGTGTCTGAATTGTCATTGGGTTTGTAGTCTTTGTGACTGTAGGGGTGAATGCGTTCCAAAGAGAATCTTTTTAGTTATTTTGCCAACTTTTGCAATTTCGTCTGTGTTAGGTATTCTTGGCTGTCTTTCATTTCTTTATTAATTTCGTCAAGACGTGTTTTGTAGATGGTTATGTTGATTGTGTTGTTTAGTTTTGTTTCCAAAATCTCGATCTTGACCGCGAGTTCATCCGTAAGTCTAGTTGCCGTTTTTATTATTAGTACCAGGTAGTCTCTGGTGCATTTCCAGGATATGGAAGACCAATCCTTCCTAAATGCCAGGTCTTTTAAGAAGATCCGTGGTGCATTCGTCACCCATAGACCTCTTGGTGCAGCATTAACTCGGAGGTACTCGGTCATTATTATACCATGCACTGCTGTTCGTACTTGCTCTTTCTTTAATTCGCTTAACTCGTCCCATTCTGCCGTTGAAGACAGAGTCTGGTTGAGGTCACCTTCTATGAGTAGAGGTGGTCTTGCCAAAATTTCATCATGGTCCTCAGTTGTATAACTGAGTCCCAAACTTCCTGCCATGATGATCACGTTTTTTTAGGCAGTATAGTGTCAAAGGCTTTTGTTAGTGCCTCTGAGATTTACTCCCACATCTGTTCGCTGCTTGACATGTATAATCATGGGGGTGGGGGAGGCAGAGTGAGAATCGTTTCAGTCTCCGTAGGTAACTTTCATAATCAGAAGGCGGAAAGGATCACTGGTCCTGCTTAAACCTTGGGTTCACAAGTCGAGGACCTGGTATCTCCCAAACATATATGACTCTCATACACGTGTATTTTGATAGTGATGGTCTCTCTTATGCGGTATATACTGTGTCCCCGCTTTTCTACACGTGCGTGCGTAATCATTGAGTCATTTTTTGTCTTGTGCACCCTCCACCAGGAGGTTTGCCTTAAGGTTTAAGGCAGTAGTGATCGTGGAAAGTGGGGGGTAGTGGTGTGATTATTAAAAATCCGGAACACCAGACAAGAACAGTTTAATAAGTCTGGGTTCGGACTAAAGTTAAAAATTGCGGATGCACTTTGCGAATTGGTAAGGGATTTTAGTGCATTACATGGGTATTGTTAAAAAAGAGGTCAACATGTTTCAGCCTTTGGTAGTCAATAGATCTATAGGCTTTCGTCAGGACCAATGGGGATTAGTGAATAGTGAGAAAACTGTGAGAAGAATAAAGGGATATTGACCTGATTCTTCGTGACTTTAAGGTTTCATTGTACCTGCAAAAGTAAAAACCGCACACAGACAACGACAAATACGGAGAAGGGGTATGGAGAAACACATAATTATGTACAATAGTACCTTAGTTTTATATAAGGAACTAGAAAATGGCAATACTTCCCGTCATACTCATTTCGGGCGTCAACTCTTCCATTCTCATGCTTCGTTTCGACTTATATTGAGGTGCCCATAGTTCTGACAGAATACTGTAGTGAGGTGCCCATAGTTCTAACAGTTTCACTGTGCGTGATCTATAGTGAAATATACTCACAGGTGCGGATGTTTTGTGTTTTTATTTAAAGGCACTGCAGACATTCAGAGTATTCCAAGGGTGTGGTTTTGGGGATTAAAGGCATGCTAATGGTGCCAAAGAGGTTTTTCACGAGTCGTTGGTTTAACGTGGCTGCATTTGTGCTCAATACGCTGCGCGCGCTCTTTAGAAATGCGCATACCTTGTCTTATTTTGGAAATTGCTCCCTCGGGGATTTAGGCTGATCGAGAGAGGCCTTACTGAAAGGTATTAGAAAGGGGAAGTTATCGAGTGCGCTTTTTACTTACGGTTTCCCGTGTGTTGAATGCGTCTAGGTTTACCCAGTACCTTAGTGCCTTCTTACTCGGTCCCGGCAGCATGTGCTGACTCTGCCTGTCCTCACCCGGAACTACAGCGTGATGTGGTTCCGGGTCGATTTTAACTCCATGGCGGTAGAAATAAAAGAAATACTTCGACAATTAGTGTAGAAGGTTTCCTTTGAATTAAACCCACCATTATATTGGTAATTAAAAAAGGGGAGTGCAAATCGGTTCTTGTAAACAGTAATTTTTGTATATAAAGGAGACGTTGTTATAATAACAATGCAGCCACGTTAAACCAACGACTCGTGAAAAACCTCTTTGGCACCATTAGCATGCCTTTAATCCCCAAAACCACACCCTTGGAATACTCTGAATGTCTGCAGTGCCTTTAAATAAAAACACAAAACATCCGCACTGTTGAGTATATTTCACTATAGATCACGCACAGTGAAACTGTTAGAACTATGGGCACCTCACTACAGTATTCTGTCAGAACTATGGGCACCTCAATATAAGTCGAAACGAAGCATGAGAATGGAAGAGTTGGCGCCCGAAATGAGTATGACGGGAAGTATTGCCATTTTCTAGTTCCTTATATAAAACTAAGGTACTATTGTACATAATTATGTGTTTCTCCATACCCCTTCTCCCTATTTGTCGTTGTCTGTGTGCGGTTTTTACTTTTGCAGGTACAATGAAACCTTAAAGTCACGAAGAATCAGGTCAATATCCCTTTATTCTTCTCACAGTTTTCTCACTATTCACTAATCCCCATTGGTCCTGACGAAAGCCTATAGATCTATTGACTACCAAAGGCTGAAACATGTTGACCTCTTTTTTAACAATACCCATGTAATGCACTAGAATCCCTTACCAATTCGCACAGTGCATCCGCAATTTTTAACTTTAGTCCGAACCCAGACTTATTAAACTGTTCTTGTCTGGTGTTCCGGATTTTTAATAATCACACCACTACCCCCCACTTTCCACGATCACTACTGCCTTAAACCTTAAGGCAAACCTCCTGGTGGAGGGTGCACAAGACAAAAAATGACTCAATGATTACGCACGCACGTGTAGAAAAGCGGGGACACAGTATATACCGCATAAGAGAGACCATCACTATCAAAATACACGTGTATGAGAGTCATATATGTTTGGGAGATACCAGGTCCTCGACTTGTGAACCCAAGGTTTAAGCAGGACCAGTGATCCTTTTCCCCTTCTGATTATGAAAGTTACCTACGGAGACTGAAACGATTCTCACTCTGCCTCCCCCACCCCCATGATTATACATGTCAAGCAGCGAACAGATGTGGGAGTAAATCTCAGAGGCACTAACAAAAGCCTTTGACACTATACTGCCTAAAAAAACGTGATCATCATGGCAGGAAGTTTGGGACTCAGTTATACAACTGAGGACTATGATGAAATTTTGGCAAGACCACCTCTACTCATAGAAGGTGACCTCAACCAGACTCTGTCTTCAACGGCAGAATGGGACGAGTTAAGCGAATTAAAGAAAGAGCAAGTACGAACAGCAGTGCATGGTATAATAATGACCGAGTACCTCCGAGTTAATGCTGCACCAAGAGGTCTATGGGTGACGAATGCACCACGGATCTTCTTAAAAGACCTGGCATTTAGGAAGGATTGGTCTTCCATATCCTGGAAATGCACCAGAGACTACCTGGTACTAATAATAAAAACGGCAACTAGACTTACGGATGAACTCGCGGTCAAGATCGAGATTTTGGAAAGAAAACTAAACAACACAATCAACATAACCATCTACAAAACACGTCTTGACGAAATTAATAAAGAAATGAAAGACAGCCAAGAATACCTAACACAGACGAAATTGCAAAAGTTGGCAAAATAACTAAAAAGATTCTCTTAGGAACGCATTCACCCCTACAGTCACAAAGACTACAAACCCAATGACAATTCAGACACGACCAGTATGTCTTCAGACAATAGCTCAGATCAGAGCGGAGACGAAACAACAAGCAGAGGCCGTGGAAATTTTAGGAACAAAAGAGGACAACGAAGAGGTCGAGGCAACTATTTGCGCCCCCCTTTTTTCCAAGAGAATATGCAAGGAATACCATTCCACCCATCCAATCCCCAATTCCAAGGCTGGCCGAATCCATATTTTCAAGTACCCATGAATCATCAAATGCCACCACAAGGGGCCCAAAACTATCAACAGAGCCGTCCTTTTTTAGGGAATGGCCAGAACAATCGAAGGTCAAGACAAAAAGGAGTGACCTGGTCCGACCAAGCTCGACAGGTCCAAACCAGGAGCGTGACCAAAGCCAACACAGGACAAGGTCCGACAATCTAATAGTCAACTTGACAGGATTAGAACTAACAGAGAACCAGACCAGTGTCCTGAACAAAGGATAAGGGTATGTGCCAACCCCGAAAACAGACGTCTTCAAAACGAAATGTGAACTCGCCAACTTTTGCCGCACACTGAAACTGAAAGCTTTTTTCAAAGGAGAACAACAATCCCAAGAAGGAGACACGACTCTAAGAAGAAAATCTACCTTTTGCCCGCTTAACTCACAAATCCCCATTGAAATAAGTACATTTGAACAGGCCATTATGAAGGAAGTTGAAGAATTGAATCATCAACCTCAAAGAACTTTCCAGAACCTAACAAAAGCAGAAAAAACTGCTCTGACAGAACTAAAAGACAATCATGACATAGTCATAAAGCCTGCGGACAAAGGCGGAGGGATTGTCTTACTCACAACAGAAGGATATGATAGACAATGCATGAACTTACTGGCAGACACTAAATTCTATCAAGTGATTACAACTGACCCAACAGCGCGTCTACAAAGAACAATATCATTGATGATTGAAGAAGCAGAATGCAACAACTGGATATCAAAAAAAGAGTCGGACTATTTAGTAACAAAAACACCAGTCACGCCATACTTTTATTCTCTGCCCAAGACGCACAAAACAAGATGCCACCACCAGGAAGACCAATTGTCTCGGGGATCAATTCTATTCTAGAGCCACTATCACAATTTGCGGACCAATACTTGAGACCACTGGTCCAAGCCACTCCTACTTACCTAAAAGACACACAAGACTTGATCAATATGTTACAAAACTTTGAGTACTCGGAAAGCAGTATGCTCCTAGTAGGACTGGACGTCGAAAGTCTCTATACAAGCCTTCCGCAACAGAAAACCTTAGAGACTCTCGAAACCATACTGTTCAATATTGATTGGCCACACCGGACCCCAAGACATTTCGTATTAGAATGTTGTAGATTGGCCCTTATGGAAAAATTTTTCCAATACAAAAACACCCTCTACCTCCAGCAACATGGAACATCTATGGGCAGCACCTTTGCGCCTAGCGTAGCGGGTCTGTACGTGAGCACCTTCGAACAGACCTATGTACACAACGCACACAACCCCATCTCTCGTCATATACTCTTTTGGAAGAGATATATTGACAACATTTTCCTAATCTGGAGAGGGGACAATACGTCACTAACAAATTTCCACAGGTGGCTGAACAATCAGGACGAATGCCTCAAGTTCACATTCACATCCAATGCACAGAGCCTGGACTTCTTGGACATTACCATTTTTGCCAAGGAAAACAGCTTACAAACAAGAACGTTTTTTAAACCCACTGCAAAAAACAGTCTACTATCCTTCAACAGTTTTCACCCCCGCCCGTTACGGGAAAATCTTCCGTACAGCCAGTTTTTACGGCTAAGAAGAAATTGCAGCTCCATAAAAGACTATAAAACTCAAGCAAAAGATCTCTGTGAGAAACTAACAACTAGAGACTACCCAAAAAGAATAATTAACTCCTGTGCGAAACGAGCCAGAAATCAACCGAGAGAATCCCTCCTCGAAAGTCACCCGAAACAAACTGAAGACAGGACTACGTGTGTAACAACGTATAGCCCAATAACAAATCAGGTGAAAAAAATAATCAACCGTAACTGGAAGATTATAACATCTAACACCCTGACTTGGCCAAAACCAAGATTTGCGAATAAAAGAAGTACCAATATCAAGGATCTGCTGGTCCACACCAGACCCCCACCAATAAAAAAGAAACAACAACCAGGCCTTTGGAACAATCCTCCAATAACTGGACACTATCCTTGTGGTTCCTGCGTAGCCTGTGCCACCACAAAACCAACAAAAGAATTGCAATTACTCCCGAACATGTTATGGAAATTGAAAAGACACACCAATTGCAATACCAGCCACGTGGTGTATATGATTACATGCCCTTGTAATATGAGATATATTGGGACACATGCCGAAAAGCGAAACAAAGACTCGGTGAACACAGGAGTAATGTTAATTGTCAGAAAAGCACAACAAAGATGTCATCACACTATAAAGAAAAACAACACACTGCTAATGATCTCCATTGGGTGATCCTGGAAAGCCTTGAGACAATCGACAGAAACGCGGAAAACATACTGTTCGAGAAAGAACAACGTTGGGTTCATAGGTTAAAAACAGATACTCTAGGCCTAAACGACTCTGTTCCATGGTTATCTCTCAACAGATGATGTGAGACTTCAACTCCCTATAACCCACCTAAATAGGGTACCCCAACGGCCTATTATCCCTGTTCATCTTTGGTGATCACCAAATATGCACTCTACTAGTGATCCCAGAAATCAAGCCCAATACTGTAGTCAAAAAGACCCACCAAATAAAATCTCTGCATTCTCTCTTAAGCGCAACAATTTATGAGCCCACTCTAGCCTCTCTCACTAGATGAGACAATTATAAATAAAATAACAACGTCTCCTTTATATACAAAAATTACTGTTTACAAGAACCGATTTGCACTCCCCTTTTTTAATTACCAATATAATGGTGGGTTTAATTCAAAGGAAACCTTCTACACTAATTGTCGAAGTATTTCTTTTATTTCTACCGCCACGGAGTTAAAATCGACCCGGAACCACATCACGCTGTAGTTCCGGGTGAGGACAGGCAGAGTCAGCACATGCTGCCGGGACCAAGTAAGAAGGCACTAAGGTACTGGGTAAACCTAGACGCATTCAACACACGGGAAACCGTAAGTAAAAAGCGCACTCGATAACTTCCCCTTTCTAATACCTTTCAGTAAGGCCTCTCTCGATCAGCCTAAATCCCAGAGGGAGCAATTTCCAAAATAAGACAAGGTATGCGCATTTCTAAAGAGCGCGCGCAGCGTATTGAGCACGAATGCAGCCACGTTAAACCAACGACTCGTGAAAAACCTCTTTGGCACCATTAGCATGCCTTTAATCCCCAAAACCACACCCTTGGAATACTCTGAATGTCTGCAGTGCCTTTAAATAAAAACACAAAACATCCGCACTGTTGAGTATATTTCACTATAGATCACGCACAGTGAAACTGTTAGAACTATGGGCACTTCACTACAGTATTCTGTCAGAACTATGGGCACCTCAATATAAGTCGAAACGAAGCATGAGAATGGAAGAGTTGACGCCCGAAATGAGTATGACGGGAAGTATTGCCATTTTCTAGTTCCTTATATAAAACTAAGGTACTATTGTACATAATTATGTGTTTCTCCATACCCCTTCTCCCTATTTGTCGTTGTCTGTGTGCGTTTTTTACTTTTGCAGGTACAATGAAACCTTAAAGTCACGAAGAATCAGGTCAATATCCCTTTATTCTTCTCACAGTTTTCTCACTATTCACTAATCCCCATTGGTCCTGACGAAAGCCTATAGATCTATTGACTACCAAAGGCTGAAACATGTTGACCTCTTTTTTAACAATACCCATGTAATGCACTAGAATCCCTTACCAATTCGCAAAGTGCATCCGCAATTTTTAACTTTAGTCCGAACCCAGACTTATTAAACTGTTCTTGTCTGGTGTTCCGGATTTTTAATAATCACACCACTACCCCCCACTTTCCACGATCACTACTGCCTTAAACCTTAAGGCAAACCTCCTGGTGGAGGGTGCACAAGACAAAAAATGACTCAATGATTACGCACGCACGTGTAGAAAAGCGGGGACACAGTATATACCGCATAAGAGAGACCATCACTATCAAAATACACGTGTATGAGAGTCATATATGTTTGGGAGATACCAAGTCCTCGACTTGTGAACCCAAGGTTTAAGCAGGACCAGTGATCCTTTCCCCCTTCTGATTATGAAAGTTACCTACGGAGACTGAAAGGATTCTCACTCTGCCTCCCCCACCCCCATGATTATACATGTTCATCAATCCCCATCTTGTCTGAAATACATTGTTCTCTGAAAAAAAAGGCCTGCATCATGGATGAAGGAGGCCGATCTATCTACATTAACACATCATTAGGTTCAGTATCCTGTGTAATGTGTATGATGTGAGAGGCAGTGGACATTCGCATCAATCATTGTATCATTTATGTACCCACAGGGCTAGCTGGGAACACCACTGGAACTAACCAGGACCCCCAATCCCAGACTCTGGTCGACCATGATCTCTCCGGTGTCGATGTCTCTCATCCGTCTTCAGACCATGAGGCACGACCTGATCCATTAGATTGGGATCACCCCACAGCACCAGCAGCAGCAACATCAGGATCTGCTCTGAACACTCCTCCCTTAGCTTACAAATCACACCTGCACTCTTCGGCTGAAATCCGCTTTACCTCAGTCGAGAAAGTTTTGACTGCAGTGCAGATGGCGTTTCTGAAAGAGAGGACACTGTCGCCGGGGAAACACATGTTGGTTGTTACACCGTATCCTGCCCTGGAGGCAGTGACAAAGGCCAGTGTACTAAATTCAAAAGCTTTGCATCCTCGTTGGATACCATGGGCCACATCCTTGATGTCTCCGGATGTCACGTTTATTTTTGATTCCTCTTTGAAAACTCAGGAGTACTTGCAATATGAATTCGTTTATCCGGCTCCTTAGTCCTTGCACCTGCTCGAGGATTTCCATTGTATCCTTTACACTGACTGTTCGAAGCAACCTATGACAGGTTCAAAGCATTATTATTCAGCAGCCTGCGGAATAGTGGTGGGTACCATGGTGATTGGAGAGTTCAAGTCTGATGTCGTGCATACACAGACATTAGGGGACTGTACCGCCCAGTTGGCAGAGTTATGTGCTCTGGTGCTTGCACTGGTGTACGCTGATTCTTGTGTGACTACTCTTATCATAAGTGACTCTTACTACTGTTTTCAGTCTTACAATGAAAGCCTCTTCTTTTGGACTCAGAATGAATATCCAGATTCCAAAGGTAGCACGATCAGACACAAAATGTTATGGGTTCAAGTTGCAGAACTTAAAGAACGTCTGCCACTCGTGTTTGTAATTCATACTCTTGGTCACCAGCGCATAGGAGTACACACTATTGGCAACTGTCTTGCTGATGAAGCGGCAAAGGCAGCAGTAGCAACATATGTAGTAGCAGCAGTTACACGTTCCAAAAGTAAGATTGATGATGACATCTTGGCAGCCATTGCTGAAACATAAGGGAGGTAATTACCCAAGAGGTTTTCCTTCTAAATACTCTTATGACTTAAGTCCTGATAAAGTTCCCTATGTGAGAATTAACAACATTGGTGACAGATTGATTATCAACGTGGACTGCAGACTTTCCTTGATAACAGCCGCTCACGAGGGCATGGCCTCAGCTCATGCCGGCGTTTCAGCGACTGTCTTTATCTCACAGCAGCGTTACTGGTGGCGCGGCATGTACAAGCAGACACGTGATTATGTCCTTCATTGTGACATTAGCCAGCAGATCAAACCTTCAACTGCTGCACGGCCACCTCAAATACAGCTGGAGATAGGTAATAAACCACTTGGGTGCGTTTATTCAGATCACCGTGAACCTTTCTCCTCAGATACTGCATATGAGTACATATTAGTTGCAGTGGATTTGTGCACATGCTTTCTTTGGCTCTGACCACAATGTAGTGCTGATGCTTGAACTGTCATAAGGGATTTGCGTGTCTTTGTGGGAATTTTTGCATGTGGCACTCTTCATTCGGACCAGGGTCCAGCGTTTGCCTCTAAGGCGTACAAGGATGCCATGAGGTCCTTGGGGGTGCAAGTCAAATTTTTGTCTCCATACAGGCTTGAGGGCAATAATGTTTTGGAGTGAATGAACTGTGACTTAAAGCAATCCTTGACAGCTAGGGTTTTAGGTACTGGCAGGAACTGGCTGGCCCATCTGTAAAGCGTTCAACATGCACTTAATAATCTCCCTAGAAGGTCTCTGGGTGGGTGGACCCCATACGAAATCTCTTTGGCATCAAAATGTTTGTTCTGGACCTTGAGGGTCTAGACATGGCAGCGTTTGCCTACCCCTTTGACGTAGATGATCATTCTGCTGTATTACAGAACCTACAAAAGACTTGTGACAGTATTGCAAAGGAACATTTCCCCTCTACAAGTGATGCTACGCTTCAGATTCCGGTAGTTGGCTGGCTACCCTGAATCGGTGACCTGGTCCATGAGAAGGTGGAGAACAAGAAGAAGTTTGGCCCCTCATATCGTGCACAATTTCCTGTGCTTGGCATTCACGGTACAAGAACAGTCATGTTACCTCCACTTCCTGGTCGCAAGGAAAACAGGTACATCTCCATTGACAATGTCAAACTACAGCGAGTTGCTGATTCTTCTGAGTGTGACTCCAGCGGTCTCTTGTCCAGCAATGCTGAGAAATTATTTTTTGGCTCCGGCGAGTTCCAACAGGCCTGATGTTCCCATCGAGATGCCTGCAGTTACTAATCCATTATTGAATCCACCGGCTGTTGATCCCATTGATGACACTGAGTATACATACCCCACAGATGTGTCATTGCCTGGTGTATTCACAGACGCTATTAATCAATCACATTTTTCATTTTACACTGACTCTATAACATCAAAGTCCCCTTCGAAGGTTTCTATTTTTGCAGTTTGGTTTAAGAGACATGTTTTTGATACCCCCATGGACTTATATTTGGCTGGTACTTTTTCAATTTTTTTATTCATGGCAATTGGATTTGTAGTGATGTTTTTTCATCTAGTAAATGGACTTTATGTTAAAGAAAGATCTACAATTAGGTTAATTGATTGAACTTTGGCACCCCACTCCTCATCACACAGAATGAAAAGGGACCAGACTTTTTTCAACATTATGGCTTGGCCTGTATTAGATGGGATTGTGTGGGATGCTGTTAAATTTCAAATCCAAAGCCCTACAGAGGTTATAAATGTCCCCAATGTACTTCGTGTTTCAATGGGGGGTGTTGTAAAACAAAACATACGCCCTGATGATTGAGATGTCCAAGCCGAAGAGGCACTTTTTTTCTGAATTTAAAAATTATGCTGCTTAAATGCTGAAGATTTGTTCTTAGATTCGGCTAATTATGCAGACATATTCTGCTACCAACCCTATGGTAATCATTTTCTGCATAAAGCAAGCACAAGAAATGTGGTTAATTATGCACAATGGGAACATTATCTGACTCCCGTTGAAGGCAGCTCCAAAACTGTTTTAAAAAGTTTACTTATTATACAGATTTTAATCAATCCAATCCTGACACATTTTTAGGATGACTGCTAAGTCCTCTTCCAAAGTTAGACTCACCCACACCAAATTATTGTATTTGAAGTCCTTTATTGATCAATCAGCTATAGGGGGCTATGAGCTGTGGAAAGATACTATTGATCTTAAATCTGTTTGGGGTTATAAAAATCGGCAGGTACAGGGCATTGAAGCTTTGCATCGTTCAAGTCTCATCCCGAACCATATGTTGTTTATGAATTTGACTATTTCACAAACTACTTGCTTTGGATTGGCTACATCTAAAAAATTAAATGCTCCCTCTATTCCTGAGTTGGGGAACTACCCTGCCTGGAACAATCACACCAATAGGTCCATTAATTAGTTGCTTTCCCCATTACTAAATTCCTCCTTTAATATTTCTAATTTGGATCATGAGGGTTGGTTATTATGGCAGTGATAATACTTTTATTTGATTTATAAAAATCATAAAAGGGTGGGTCTTACCACCATACAAACAGCATGTACATCATAAAATCGGCATAAAAAACAGCAATAAAATCACAGAAAAGGGGGAAGAAGCATTATCTTAACAATCTTACACAAGTATACAATCGCAGTGTAAAGTTTTAAGGAAATGGCTAGGGGGGATATGACTATCTCATAGGAACTGCAAAACGACTGATGATAGTTGTAAGAAAAAGTGCAAAAACTTTGGAGAATAAGTTAGTTTGGTGGGAGATACACATTTTGACTCAGATTAAAGAACACAGCCTGAAAAAGTGAGAATAAGGGGATGTCCATTAAGGTGAGAAATGGGGGTCCAGGGGTTATTATGGCATAAAACTTCAGATTCATGCCAACAATGTTTTCTGGGTCTGGCACCTGGCTACACACTGGTTAGAGTGGATCCCCGTTTTGAAACCACCAATTCTCTCACGACCTATTCCGTAGGCAAGTTATGTCAGAACTGGCTTAAACATTCCACTTTAGCGTCAGTTAAACTTCATTTGTCCAAATTGTCTGACGATATTGGTTTGAATGACTTTGTTAAAGGCCCTGTTGGAGGTAGGTCAAAACGATGGGTGTATGCTGTTTACAATGAAGTTTGGAAACTGTCTCAAATTGAAGCTGCTTCTAGATTAAGGGCTATTGATCAAACCAATTTAGAAAAAGTGCTTGCAGTCATTGATAATACCATTCATACTCTTTCTTCCCAAATGTATACATTAGATAATATTGTTTCATCTGTTGTTGATATTGTTCAGGATGAAGTGTCTGTTTTGTTCCATGGTCAAAGCCAATTAAGTTTCATTATGCAGTTTGCTTGGACTTTACAAACCTTAACATCTGGGAAGTGCCTTGGGACTACATGAATACATCTTCTCTATTTTTATCATTTAATTTGACTGAAAAACAGCAATTTATATCTATGAAGGTTGCTGCATATTCACTTTTGCATATTGAAAAGTTAGAAGCTTTACCTTTTTCTGTTGCTGAAAGTAATTCAATCAATCAATCAATCAATCACGGCATTTATATAGCCCGCTACTCACCCGGGAGGGTCTTAAGGCGCTGGGGGAGAGGGGTGTGTCACTGCTCAAACAGCCAGGTCTTGAGTTGCTTCCTGAAGGAGAGATGGTCTTGGGTACGCCGAAGGTGAATGGGGAGGGAGTTTCAAGTCTTGGCTGCCAGGTAGGAGAAGGATCTTCCTCCGGCGGTGGCTCTGCGGATGCGTGGTACGGTGGCGAGTGCGTGGCTGGTTGATCGTAGCTGGCGCGTGGGCGTGTAGAAGGTCATGCGGTCGTTGAGGTACTTGGGGCCCAGGTCGTGTAGAGCCTTGTGTGCGTGGGTGAGAAGTCTAAATGTGATTCTCTTGCTGACGGGGAGCCAGTGCAGTTCTCTCAGGTGTCCGGTGATGTGGCTGTGTCGGGGGATGTCCAGGATGAGTCATGCGGAGGTGTTCTGGATGCGTTGGAGTCTTCTCTGGAGTTTGGCTGTGGTTCCGGTGTAGAGGGCGTTCCCGTAGTCCAGTCGGCTGGTGACGAGTGCCTGGGTGACGGTCTTCCTGGTTTCAGTGTGGATCCATCTGAAGATCTTGCGGAGCATGCGCAGGGTGTTGAAGCACGAGGAAGAAACGGCGTTGACTTGTCTGGTCATTGACAGGGAGGAGTCCAGGATGAAGCCCAGGTTGCGTGCGTGGTCCGCCAGTTTGGGAGCGGTGCCCAGGGCCGGGGGCCACCAGGAGTCGTCCCAGGCGGAGAGTGATGATCCCAGGATGAGGACTTCCGTCTTGTCAGAGTTCAGCTTTATAGCTCATTTATGGGTTAATAACGCTGCCTTTCACGCTATTTAAATTCAGTTCATGTATGAAACATTATGCCATAGGCAGATATGAATAAAGAAAGTGAAGCGGTTGCGCACTCCTGCAATGGACACACTATTGCAGACCAACAATGTGTTACAAATACACCAAGTTGCTTGATTGTTTAATCTATTTATTCCAGGTAATCCAAATTGTTCGTCTAGGTTCATCAAGTTACGCGGTAAAGACACTTCTACACCTGATCACTCACTAGTTTGCAGCAATAACACCAACTTTCACGTTGCTAGCGAACGGTAGCTATTTACTTTTGAATAATGAAGATTGCTGCGGTATTCTGGCAGGGATTCCGTACATTTTGGCCTTCTCCCAACGTGTAGTCTGCTGAAAGAATGTGCTTTTCCCGCCTCCGCATGGGAAGCTCGGTGTATCCATCTGGCCTTCCATTCTGACCTTGAAAGCAGAGTTCAACAAGATGAGTGGAATAAGGGCTGTATTGTCACAGAAAGAAGTTGCCCTTCCTTCATCCTGTGAAACATTTGTCCTTCATGTGGCAAAACTCGCACCGGGGTGCATACTGATCTCCCACTGCATTTTGGCTCTTTGATTCACACCATTATATTCAATGCATCGTCGACCACTGGCTTGGCTAATTTTTTTTAAAGTAGTAAGCTCTGGCCTTGTGACTTTATTCCAACCTTTATTTGGTGTGATACCGGCATTTTTTCATTCTATTTTTCCCACCTCTTCGGTGGTTTACCGTTAATTCTCGCCTTGACTACCAGTGTGCTACTGTTAATGTGCTTGCTCAAAAATGGCTACACAGTCTGTGTCACAAGACAACATGTTCCGGCTGCACCAGCTTCCTAACCGGATGCTTGAATACTATGGAAAGCTACCTCTGGCCACCTTGAGTGCAACCTTTGGATTGTCCTTCCAGTTTTCCTATTTTACATGCGTGCAACCTATTTTCCATTGCCTGGATTGCTGTTTTGAATAGGCTCTGGATTTGTGTCTTTGCAATGCGGTGTCTCCTAACCCGGATTAAGATCTACTGATGAGTCCCTTAGTTACTAATGAGTTAGACTGTTCTGGTATCGTAATAATGGCCTGTGCAGCGGCACATGGAGTCCTAGGCTATTGGAACATATGGACTGCAGCCCATGACTTTGTGGCACGCAGTTATCTCAAAGAATACCCAACTTGTCCTATAATGGTGTTAGAGGCCCGGCTGTTGAAGAGCATGTATGTTCCTTCAGGTTATTGAATTGGATAGCTGAAATGTTTTCTGATGATAACAATGACTTTCTTTTGGAGGCAGTTGCAAAGTACTGTGTTAGCATAAGCTTATTAGAAGTTTAAATTGCATTTTGCCTTTTTACTGCTTTTGCACACAATACTGCATGTAACTGTTGTTGTAAGTTAGACAGCTTGAATTTCTTCACATGAGAACGGCTTGTTTTTAACATCCCTAGACTTACATCGCAACCTTAGTCTGTACAGTGCATGCAGAAAACTCCAAGCTTACCATAACAATGTAAGCTGGTATTCGGGCTGATCGGCACACGCTCTAGACACAACATGAACACAGTTGCAGCTAACTGGTATTCTAGCGCCTTTAATATTGCACTGCATGCATGATTAGGGCACTTGGAGAAAATCCTTTTCCAGAGAGAGAGGGCGTTGCAAATCCTGATGTGATTCACTTCTGCTGATCTTGGATGTATGGGGTTCCCCTTTCAAGCCTAAGATACCTTCTATTATTATTATAAAACCTATTTCCTAGCAGGGGAGGGTGGTACACAAGGCACTATACGACCTGTTTCCACTATCAATATAATATGATTTCTCAATTTGTGTTTTATGGAATTGTAAAAATGGTGATCGTATTATTTTTAATCATACGCCTGCTTATGTTACGAAAAATACTGCATCATGGAGCACGTCGTTAAAATAAGCATTTTAAACTTTTCCATGTCTCTATTTACTCACGTTGTGGTCTGGTATGAGAATAACAAACAAAAGAGTGTTCTTGATTCCCACCATTCCTGAGTAACCTAAGTCACATGTTCTGGGTTGTCTAATCCTTGGTAGCTTCGCTAAAGGACGGAGAGCTAAGGAGACACAGATGCTAGTCGGTTAGGGGTTCTATGCACTGAGGTGAGTTTTTTGTTACACCGCAATTCACTGAGGACATGGGTCTGTGTGCACAGTTCTGTGTATGAGCAGAATCCCCACAACACTGGCTTGTGAGTAAATGTACCTTGTCACAGCATGATAGAAAGACACAACCAAGTTATCACATAACCCGTAGAACATGGTACAGATGCAATGGATGTCTATTGCCTAGAAAGCTAGGGCCATTTGCAAGCACAATGAACAATCATTGTCTGTAAACCAGATCATCATGGAACATGTTTTGTTACTGAATAATCTTTGGATGTGTGAAAAAAGACAAGACACATCTCAATGTGGCGCACAGGTTCATTCTCCTGTTACAACCTGGCACCTTAACCCAATGTCAAATCACATCACATAGTAACAAAATGCTCACAAGTAAAGATAAATGGCCATGAGTTGAAAAGGAAGTTCATGCCAGGGATTTCCACAACAGCTCAATGTTGGAGTATTTCACAGCATCATGGATCTGGTGAGATCACAACTCTTCAATTGACATGTCAAAGTACCCTGGTAAGGAGAAACATAGAACAGAGTCAGGAACCCACGACTAAGGTAGTTCAATTTTGCAAACAATGTAATCTAAAGCACAAGATTTACAGTGTGGACACTGGCTATGATTCATGGTAATACAGTACATGTTAACTTGTCCCATCTTACCAAAAACCTCTGGACAATTTTCAGACACTCACAAGCATACATACACATTTCACACTAGCAACACAACTGCAAACAATTAGGGGTAGTCACCTAGGTGTGGATAAGCTGTTGCCACAAATCCATGCCATCATCATTATCACTGTCATCATATCCGAGTCCAGGATGGTTCCTCACTGGGGCTGTGTTGTAATTACCTAAAACGTAAGGTTTGTACATTCCAACCCCCCTTTGTTCTGCCCCATTTGAGATGATCCCTTTGTGTGCTGTCAACGTTCCAAGGCGCACTCCTGTCAGTTCATGACTGGCAGGGTTATGGATGTTGTGATTTACATGCTTGCTGAATAAAGAACTTCAAGCTACAAGGCGTGATCGTTATTTACAATACTGGCGACGATTGTTGGGAGGAGGCCAACGTCGACATCCCCTCCATTTGTTACCCAGGACCAGTGGAAAGAAGAGAGGAAGGAAACGTAAACAAAACGAAATGTGAAGAGAGCTACATGAAGTAAATGTGCGTAGCTGACCAAAGTGAGCCTGCAATTAAACTGAAGTGAAATATTCAAAGGACAAGTGATAACAAGCAGACGGATTTAGAAAGAAGAGCGTGGAAATCGGCAAGCTGGAAGGTGAGAACAGCTGCATGGAAACTAATCTGCTAGCGATAATCGGCAGTGACTGAGAGGAAAAAAAGAAATAAAGTACCCACAGTGTGACGGCGCCAGCTGAGGCGAATATGAAACCGATCTGCTGGAGTTAATGGGCAGTGAATGAGAGGAAAAGTGAAGAAAAAGAAGCGGTGATAACAGCGTAAGGGGCCAGCTGAGGCGGGTGCTAAACTGATCTGCCGGCGTAAATGAGCAGTGAATGAGTGGAAAATAAAATAAAAAAACAGAGGTACTCACAGTGTGTCGGTGCCAGCTGAGGTGACTGTGTGACGGAACGGTTATGTACAGAGCGGAGCCATAGTGGTGACTGGCGAAATCCGCGGGAAGACGACAAGGCGTAGGCACCAGAGGTGAGAAGAATCATCGTGGTGTCAGGAGCAGGTGGCGACGTGCGTCGAAAAGTGAGTGAAAGAGAAATCCTGTGAGGAACTGAGCTGTCGTCAATCGGAGCAAGTGCGGCTGTTGAAAGACGGCGAGGCAGCACTTTGTTGCGACGGCGGAGGTCAGCGGGAAATTAGCGAGGTAGAAATCCTGTGAGAGAGAGGGAGCCTTCGCGGGAAAGGAGGAAGCTGTGGCCAGTTTGAGAGGACAGAGTGAGGCATCTCGTCGTGGAAGAAGTGAGGCATTTCGTGCATGTGAAGAGTCTTCTTGAGGAAGGAACATTCTCGGAAGAGTGGGGGTAACCGTGTGCAACTGCGTGAGGCGAGAGAGAGACGCATTGGAGAGTAAAGAGATTTGTCTGAGACAGATTTGTCAAGAGACCCTGTGAACCGCATCTGCAGATTCCTCATTGTAACCGATTTAAGGAGCAGAGCAAGTTGAGGAGGAATTTATTACTGAGCCATTATAACTCCACCTAGGATGTTCTGAGATGTGGGGGCACAATAGTTCAAGTTCTTAAGACGGAATATAAAGTTACCTTTGAAAGCGGAGGATATTTTGGAGATCTACGAGGAGGAAGGAACACTGGTGGAATTCAAAGTGATCCAGGTGGGAGGAAGTGTGAGAGAGAGCTCATATCCAGTACAAACTGAGAGGAAAATACACCTGTGAATGAGGAGTGTAACCGAGGACTAAAGTGAAGTAAACTGTCTTGGCAAGGCACATGAGCTACCGGTGTTAGAAGCTGAGTGAAAGTATCGGGGAGCAAAAAAAAAGTAGCAGATGAATCCCTGAATGACAAGGGCCAGTGCTTGAAAGTGCATAACGTTAGGCAGTGAACGGAGTTCAGAGGCTGCCCGTCGAGTAAGGGGCTCTGAGATCAGCTGTGAGGAGGATAAAAGAAAAGCTGCGTCCGTGAAAAGGCAGGAGGAGTGTGTAGCAGTGCAGAAATTGAGGTGGAGAACGGAGTTTCTGAGACAGCTTGTTGAACAAGGAACTCGGAGGGCAGCTATGTGAAGGAAAACTGGGTGCTGACGAGCGGAGAAAAGAGAAAAAGGAAAAGACGTACCTGACGGTGAAAGCTGTAGAAAGAGAAATGGTTGTGGCTGTTGAGGTGACGATTGAGGCGGCGGATGCGCTGCGGTGAGGGAATCTTGAGAAGAAGTGGACTACGGTTCCATGGAGTGAGTTGGACAGCGTTGTATGGCACAGAGGAGAGAGAGAGCAGAGTGTGAGGAGGTGACTTTTCTGTCAGCGGCAGATTCGAGGGAAGGAGGACTGGTGCGGTGTCGGCGGATTCAGCAGTGCACGTCCAGGAAGAGGTGCAGGACGACGAGGGAAGCGGAGCCAAACAGAAGAAAAAACACATCTTTAACGTGAGGGGCAGTGTCGGAGTGGCTTTGCGAAGGAGTCGACGTCTCGCTTTGAGGAAGTGAGTTCGGCAGACAGCGGCAGTGTCGACGAAGGGAAGCTGACTGAGAACAGTAATGGCAGATTCAACGTATTACAGGCAGTGCAAGAGTGACGAAGGAAAAAAACTGTAAAGTAGTAACTGCAGATTCAACACATGAACAGTGCAGAAGGGAAGGGAATAACTTCCAGGAAGAATAATAGTGCAGGGTATTTTTTTGTGGGTCAAAAAGTGAATAGTTGGAAATTTGACTAGCCTTGTAAGGCAGTTGGAAGAAAATAGCACATAAATGTTAAAAAGGGAAAGTGGTATGAGAAATACCTGAGAGTGTATTTGAGGAATATACAAGTGAATAAGATATTAATTGCAAAAATCGAATTTTGAGTGACAGAGAGGGAAATGTGAGCAGTTCCAGGTAAAGCAACGCATAGTGTTGAAGAATATGGTGCAGTGTGATATTAGGTAGTATATGGAGAGGTGGAACTCAGCCAGTTTAAGGAACAGTGAAGTTAGACTAAGATAGTGTAGGAGTAACCTTGTGAAATTAAGGAAAGTGTACTGCACCTTGACTGAGAAAAGGGTAAAGGTAATTGGGGCAACAGTAGGTAAATAAGTGCAGAGTATTTAGCGTATCTAGGAGATAGATATCAGTGGTGCACCCATACAATAACTGTACGTTCTGGAAGAGAAAGTGTTCTATCTTTGTGAATTATCCTCAGCATGGACAGAGGGTCTAAATTAATGGGATGAGCTCAACAAAAAGAATTAAGGATGATACTAGACTCCACAAGTGAAGAACCAGTTATGATATCAGGGAAAAGGGCGTGTGGAGAAAAGGAGAATTCATTTGGGGAGAGGAAAATCCCTAAAGAAGACCAAGAAAAGTATTTAAGGCAGGAAGAGATAAAACCTGCAGAGATAAAACCTGCAGAGAACTCAGAAGGAGTTGTGCCCATAGTAATAAAAACTGAAGGGGGCACTAACAAAAAGGGACAAGTCTGTGAGGAATGGAAGCATAAACTAATGAGTGTTCTTCCTCCGGGCCAGTTGGACACAGAAGGGGACATGGTCATGACTAAGGATATAAACACTAAGAGAGCAGGGATCACCCCTAGCCAAGAGGTGGAGGAGGAAGAAGAAGGAATGGCTTTTGATTCAAGCTCCTTAATCAAACTAGGAGAGCAGGAGGAAGAATTTAGGGGGGAAGAAACAAACTAATCTTCGAGAGAAGAAATTTGTATAGAGAGCGTGAAACAGTACCACTGGAGATCATGGTGGTCAATGGAGTCAGAATTTAATGGTAAATAAAGCAGGAATACACTACGGGTGGCCAATGGAGGAAACCATGGTAGGGAAGTCTTCCAGACAGTGCAGGTGTTGTACAAAGAGAGAAACGACTACAGAGAGTGAGGAAGTCTGCATATTGGCAGTCAAGGTATCAATCACTCTAGGGGAGGAATCAGTAAAGGACATTGTAGGACCCAGGGAGGCTACGGAAGGGGATGCTAGATTCAATGAGTCCCTGGTGGGCTATCACTCCAGTGGAGCGTAAAAAAGGACTGTAGGAAAGGAGTCTATTATCTTAGAAACAGTGTGTTGTCAAGAAAAGACAAGGATAGAAGGAGCCTTGCGAACCTTGATGTTGAAAAATTGGGTCCAGATTGTCTTATCACAGATGAGTGAGGGAAAAAATAGTTGGGTTGCATTTCAACAAAGTCCAACCTTATACTGTACTAGAGTGAATGGAATATTCGAAGGAGTAAATCAGATGATTGAAGAGACTTTACAAATGGTTAGTAACACTAAGGTTAACGTGAGAAAATCTCTTGAGGAAACAATATGGTTGTACCTAATCATGTCATCCGGTGTGGTGTGGTCATCTACATGTGAACCAGGAAAGGCTAAAGGACCAGACACTAACAGGGGAACATTAAGGCCGAAGGGAAATGAGGAGGAGAGGGATGACAACGGGAAGAAGCAGGAAGAATAAGGAGTGTCAGGATTGGTATCCCAGATGTACTCTGACTAGTTTCAGGGAAGAGTGCAGACAAGGTGTAGTTTGATTACTCAGATCCTTGTTGTTGGGGATTGTTCTAATGTTGTCTAGGAAACTAAAATGTTACATCTCGTGCAGTTACCCTGGTGAGCTGTTCTGTTATGGGGTAGGAGATGTGTTGTAATTACCTAAAACGTAAGGTTGGTACATTCCAACCCCCCTTTGTTCTGCCCCAGTTGAGCTGACCCCTTTGTGTGCTGTCAACGTTCCAAGGCGCACTCCTGTCAGTTCATGACTGGCAGGGTTATGGATGTCGTGATTTACATGCTTGCTGAATAAAGAACTTCAAGCTACAAGGCGTGATCGTTATTTACAATAGGCTGCTTTTCTCCGTCGTTCTGTATGAGAGGTATGAGAGGTATTTCCTTCCGTATAGCCAGGTTGTGGACCATGCAGCAAGCTTTTATGAACTTGCCCACCTGTAATGGGGCATATTGGAGGGCTCCCAGGTCCAATCCAAACAGCTGAATCTTGTCTTCAGAGGGCCAAAAGTCAGCTCCAAGACTCGCTGGGTCCTACCATGGGCCTTAATAAACCGCACTTCTGCAGGGGTGACTGGGTTATGGAGTGGTGTCAGTAACCAAGGCTGGTTGGGGTACTCCGAGTCTCCTCCATTAAACACAAAAAAAGAATCAGTTGTCAGATAACAAAGCACTACCGGACATACAATCACCACACACCACAAAAATACACATGACATCACCTACCAACAAGCCAGGCATGGTCATGTTTCAGCTGAGACATCAAATGGGGGATGATGCTGTTGCTCATGAAATATGCATCATGGGTGAATCCTGGGAAATGTGCACAGATGTGGGAGATGGACATGTAAGTGAAACATACCACCTGGATATTGAGTGATGTGGTAATGTTTGCGTTTGCGATACACCACATAATGTGCCTGTGGTGGGACCAATGCAACATGGGTGTCATCAAAAGAGCCAATGAAATTGGGTATCTGTCCCAAGGCATAGAATTGCCCATTTATTTCTGACACCTCTCCAGGTGTTGAGAACTTTATGTATTGGTTGAGTTAACTGAGCAATGCCTCCAAAACATCACGAAGGAAATGAGTGAACATGGTTTGCGACATTCGGCCAGATGTTGCCACTGTGTCTTGTAAAGACCCGGTGGCAAAAAATGTTAATGCTGTCATAACCCTCACTTTGGGCATCAGTTCAGTTGGATACGTGCAATCAGGCTGCAAATGAGGTGACAACTGTTCAGACAACTGTTCAATTATTGGCCATAATAATCTGTATTTCCTGATGGTGTCACTTTCTTCCATAGTCTGTAGGTCTGGAAAGGGCCTGTAAACAGGAGGTTGTCAGGGATACCTATGTGCAGAGTGTAAACACAGATGGTGTCAGGTCACAATGTACAAAGCAACATGCATTGACACAAGCAGAACATCAAATGTGAGCACAAGTGAAGCTACAGAACATTTGAAATTCAAATTTCAATTAAAAGTCTGAACTTGGATACATATTACAGCATCTGTACACTTCCAGACAGGTTACCAAGGTATCGTGACACAGAAACCAGAGTGCTGTAGTCTAAAACTCTCTTGTGTCTGTCACCATTAATGTGATCAAGCATCACACACTCAACAACTCCCCACAAATAAGTTCACATTCATGTTTGTGAGAACAATCACATGGTTAAAAGGTACACATAATAGGATGATGAAATGCCACAGATGTGTGACGCCTGATACACACAGCTTCTCACAATGTTAATCATCCCCACCACTGTCACAGAGTGGACACTGTCATGTTGTCATGTCTACATTACACATACAATCACATACACAACCCATGTACAAATTTGGAGTTGCAAATATGTGTAACATCTTCCACTTAAGTCTGGGACAGACATATAGACTAGTGACACATTACAAACATAAGCTGATGTGTATGAATAATGTCACCGTTTACTCATCCAAAGGTAAACGCTTTATCCATCTTTGATACACTAAACATATACTGTACGGAATCACGACAATTGCGCAATGGTTACACAGTCTTCAAATGCAGTGAATAAGTCAGGAATGCACTTGTACATCCTAAAAAAGTCATTGGCACTGTGATCAAGCCTAGGAGGGTAAATGGAATACTTTTGTATAATGCTGGTATCAGCCACTAAATCAGTGTATCATGTGCCCCTCAAGGTTAGCTACTGCTGGGAATGTGTCCTATTCATTTACAGGTCCATTTAATTCATAAAAACTACATCCACACATGTAATGCACAGAAGGTTTCTGCCCTGCTGACCGATTATTGAAAGGATACGGTAGCCGCATCCAAATTGATTCCGACATAGCCATTGGCTGCAAGTTGGTATGGTGCTAGATGTGGGTGAGGATTCAAAAGACCCAGTAGCTGCATCCGAACCAATTCAGACACAGCCATTGGCTGCAATTTGTTATGGTGACAGATGTGGGTGAGTATTCTAAGGATGCGATAGCTGCATCCGAACCAATTTTGCACACAACCATCGGCTGCAGGTTTTTATGGTGACAGACGCACGTTTCAATTTGTATCCTCATTGTGTGGAAACCGACTTTGTAACCTACCATCACCCATGTATCAAAGTCACTCGCGGTCCGATGATGAGTTTTTGAGCATCGCGGTAGGCGTGTCATATGCAAACAATGTAATGCATTGGATCGATGCGGAAAATGCGACTGACGCGAACTTATCACTTTGCAGCATAGAATTAAGACAGTCTCTGCTGTTTGGATATAAGTCTGTCTGGTTCCTGGAGACTTCACTTGTCTGCACTTCCTGTATCATTCCTGCACCTCTCCATCTCTCTGATGGTGTTACCACATCCTCTGCGAGTTACTGTCGCATGTATAGTGTACAGATCCCTACCTAGAACAGAAAAGGAAAACCAGGCCCTACTAGACACCCTCCTGCCACTGTACAGCCAGATGTATGGCAAACCAGAGGAGCATGTGGGTTATGATCGCGCTGCATTTGCATCGGACTTTGTGTAATTATAATGCACTACTTGCATTAGGAATCTCATAGGCAAGCATGTAAACTGTTTTTTGTAAGTTGAAAAGTGTGTAGATAACTGTTCTGTGCAAGTAAATTTCTGTAGAAGTGTGTGTACTGGGATAAACATCTTATCATTGTTCTCATGGGATGGAGTCATCATTTATCAAAGGGCAACTGCAGATGATGCCACTTGCCTACCCCTTAGACAGTGTTGCCAATCAGACCATGACCTATATGTACAAGTGTCTGACTCGGAAACATGTTGCATGTGAACTAAGGGTCTGTCATCATGTCATTCTTACAGGTCAACTCTCATGATAAACCCAAGATGTGGAGGACTAGCGCCCGAAAGGCGGGCAATGTGGGGTTAGACACTGGACACGTTCATCATTGCCACAAGAGGTGTCAGGATCTTCGTGGCTGGACTAAGAAGATCACTGAAGATCAGCTGGGCCTGTCACTTTTAGGCAAGACGGGTGGGAGCAATAGGGTATACCTCTAACATAACTATTAAATTACGCTTAGAAGCTAAGTTGATAAAGGCAAAGTCCAATCTAGCCGACTATCTGGAAGGTAGGGTAAAACGAAAGTGGAAAGCCAGCATACTTGCCGACTATGAATATGGAGAAGGGTGTGGCAAACTTTTAGCCTGGAAGATTAAATCTAATCAGGCCAGAAATTCCATCAAAGAATTAAATTGCCAAGCCACCTGGAATATCATCTCTGAGGATGGGCAGATTGAACTCGCATTTGCTCAATTAATTCAGGACTTGTATACAGAAGATATAGTTCTGAGTAAGGAACAGATAGAAGTGTTTTCTTGGGATTTAGATCTCCCTTCCCTCAGCGATGAAACTAGAAATGAATTATCTGCCCCTATTACATTAGCAAAATGTTATAACATAATAAATAGCCTATAACAGGGTAAGGCTGCAGGGCCGAATGCTCTCCCCAATGAAATCTACTCTCTATTGAAGGAAGAGCTGGCCCCAATTTTGCTTAAACTTTTTAACTCAGCCTATATTCTAAATCAGAATCTTCCTCCTTCTTGGGACCTAGCCCCCATAATTATTCTCCTTAAGCCTAATAAGAACCCAAGGGTCTGCGAGTCGTATAGACCGATCTCTCTACTGAATAGTGATTATAAGTTATACACGCAGATTCTCACTAAAAGGTTAGATCGGATGGTAGGTCCATTGATTCACAGCAACCAGAAAGGCTTTATGAAGGGGAGGCACCTACCCAATTTGACACACGAGTTATTAGGCACAGTAGACCTGACAACAGAATATGGCAAACCCCTGACGGTGATGACATGGATGCTCTAAAGCCTTTGATAGGGTCAGTTGGCCCTTTCTTCAAGAGGTGATCCAACGTTTTAATTTGGGGCAAGCTTTTGTATCAGCAATTAGGACCCTTTATAAAAATCCATCGGCCAGAGTGCTGGTTACGGGAACCTCTCTAAACAAATTAAAATTGGAAGGAGGTCCAGGAAGAGCTCAGAACTTAAAGATAGCGCTGAGTTCTGGCAAATAGTAAGGTCACCCTATCTCACAGGTAAAGAGGATTTACCTTCTATCGATGTCGCAATTACCAATACTGAATGGGTAAATCATTATTCTGTTTTTGGATTAGGATCATTATCTAATATGGAAACAATGGATTCGATGAACCAAGTTATTTATCCGTTAAAATTGCAGTTTACACATGATGAGGTAAAGAAAGCATTAAAATCCTCAAAAATAGGCAAGGCCCCGGGGCCAGACGGGGTTCCCGTTGATATCTTCAAATATGAGGAAGAACTTTGGTCCCCGCTTTTGACAAATGTTTTAAATGCAACTCTAGAAGAAGGACTGATAAAATCATGGAAGACCTCCGTACTGGTCCCGATATTTAAAAAGGGAGATCGAAACTCACCAACTTGTTACAGGCCCATCTCACTCCTGGACTCTCTTGGGAAGGTCGCTGGTCGGATCATTCTCGAGAGGCTCCAGGAGTGGGCAGCTACAAATAACATTTTATCAGATATACAGTACGGTTTCCGAGAGGGCCTAGGTACTATAGACCAAGCGTTAAATCTGTCTTTACTAGCAGGAAAGTACTTAGAGGCCAAGGGGAGTGTCTTTCATATGGTCTATGTAGACCTATCCGCAGCCTTTGACTGTGTCATACACTCAAGGCTGTGGAAGATCATTCTCACAATGGGAGTTGACCCCCCTATTGTAGACTTTCTTCGAGAACTTTATACCGGAACAACAGGCAGAGTACGTTTTGGGACAAAGGGTCAATTGACAGAGAGTTTTGGTGTGGAAAAGGGGGTCAGACAGGGTTGTGTGCTGGCCCCCTTTTTATTTACCCTCTATACAAACGGCCTCGAGGCCGCAATGCTCGAGGGAAGTAAAGATCTCCCCTCGGTTGGCCGTCGGCATATACCCGCTTTGTTATATGCCGACGACGCGGTCATCCTGGCTAGAACCTCAGTGGAATTGCAGCGAGAGTTGGATAAATATTGTGAATTTATGTTAAGTCTGAATTTGTTTTTAAATGTTAAGAAAACTTTTACTATGCACGCGGGGAAAAAGAGCTTGAAACCTAAAAGACTATTTGTGAAAGGGGAAGCATTGGAAAGAACATCCACTTACCAATACTTGGGAATCGTGAGTGATGATAAATTCAAGTGGAAGGCAGCAATCAATGCCAGGAAACTATCCTTTTTAAAAGCAACAACGGCCTTGAGATCATTTGCTCAAAAATTGGGACAAAAACCACCTTTAGAAATGTTAAAAATTTATAAGGCAAAATGTGTCAGTACCGCTACTTACGGGGCAGGGATATGGGGGTATGCAAATGTGATTGATCTACAAAAAATAGAAAATTCCTTTTTACGAACGCTACTAGGGCTACCGAAAAGCTCCTCTACATATGCCTGTCACGAAGAGCTGGGCATAGACCATCTAGAGGATATTATAAAAGCCCAACCTATAATGCTATGGCGCAGAATCTGGGTTACTGAACAATGTCATCTAACCAGACTCATTATCCAAGATATACAGACGCTTGATCATTATGGGAGGATGAAATGGACAGCATATGTAAAAGCCTTTTTAGAAGACATGGGATACAAACATTTTTTTACAGACCCATAATCTCTAAACAGCATCTCTAAATCAGAACTGAGAAAAGCATGTCTCTCACATCTGCGTCAAATACGCCTGTTAAAAGAAATCCACAAACCTTCTGTACAACAATGTCTCTTGGTACAAACGGTCCCATCTGTTGAACCTTATCTGATGTATAAAATAACACAATTTGAAAAATTACTTCTGACACGCTTCAGGTTCAATATGTTCCACCAAATGGTCTGCTTTCCAACACAGAATGATTGGACATCAAAATCTTTATTGTGCCCCTGCGATTCCCAATCACAACAGTCAACAATACATACAACTTTATTCTGCAAGTTTTTTGAGGTACCCCGCAGACAATGGCTATTGCCAATATTAAAATACTGGGGCCTACGCCAATGTCGTCCAGCTTACGTGGCATTACAATATCTTGAAAATGAACTAATAGCAAAAGCAATTGTATGTTTTTTGAAATTTTGCATCCTCCATCGTACTAACCTCTGATAACCAAACGAATGAATAGAATACGAAGAACAGTAGTAAAAGTGTAGTCATTTTTAAACACTGAGATTTTATAAACTGTAGTTTTAAATTTCTGTTTTTAACAGTTTTTATTAACTGAATTAATGTATAAAAATGTATTTCTATGAACTTTTATGGTTTTTTCTAAAAACCGAATAAAGTTATTTTTGATTTGATTTGATTTGACACACGAGTTATTAGGCACAGTAGACCTGACAACAGAATATGGCAAACCCCTGATGGTGATGACATGGATGCTCTAAAGCCTTTGATAGGGTCAGTTGGCCCTTTCTTCAAGAGGTGATCCAACGTTTTAATTTGGGGCAAGCTTTTGTATCAGCAATTAGGACCCTTTATAAAAATCCATCGGCCAGAGTGCTGGTTACGGGAACCTCTCTAAACAAATTAAAATTGGAAGGAGGTCCAGACAGGGATGCCCTCTTTCTCCAGTGTTATTTAATTTGTATATTGAACCATTGGCTATCAAATTAAGAGCATGTAGGAATATTTTACCATTTTCATGTAACGGTGGGAAAATAAAATTGGGCTTTATGCGGATGACTTGATGATTTTTACGGGCCACTTGCACTTGTCATTATGAGCTAGATAGGAAACATTGGAGTTTTGGCAATATATCTGGTTATGCTGTCAATCCACAGAAAACCGAGATCATGCAATGGAATACAAACTACCAGGGCGATCTATTTTGACAGAATATCTGAAATCTAGGGATTCAAGTGGTCAAAAATCTGGAGACACTAGCAAAAGTGAACTTTGACCTGGTCACTTCCAAAGTCAAGAAACAACTACAGCTGTGGGATTCCTTACCTTTATCTTTTTAGGCAAGTCTAACCTTTTAAAAATATTCATTCTACCTAAATATACCTTCTTATTTAATACTATTCCCTTAGAATTCAAGAACGAGTGGATAAAGAATTTTAAGGATTTTTTTCTAGTTTTATATGGGGGAAAAAAACAGAATTGCCTGGAAGAAATTTAGGGAGAAAAGGGATAATGGGGGTATAGCAAGGCCAGATCTCCTTCAATATCAGAGAATATTCCACTTAAAAAATGTCAGGCAATTGTTGAAAGACACTCCCGACCTTTCACCACTTTTTTGCACACTTACATTTTGCCCGAATCTTTCAAGTTTTTTCTTTTTCAAATTTGGTGACCCCAAATACTTTAAAAAAGTGAGACTAAGGATTCTCGAGGGGGCATGCAAAGTGTGGTATCAAATAAGGGTTATATTGCAGATTCCGTTTTACAGCCACAATGCGCCTGTTTGGAAATCACCTGGAAAACCAGCCTGCTTACAAGACTCTCTTGCAGCACCCATGAAAGAAAAAGAAATCTTTAGATGGGGCTTTAGAAGGAGTGGAACTAATCCCTTGGTAAAAAATGCAGGAGATCTCAGAAGGTTCTGGCTCCAAATTTAAGTATTGCCAACTACTAAGTTGGGCATAAATGCTAAGAAACGGAGGAAAGGGAAATCTGTTTTGGGAATCAAAAATTGTCTTGCGTCCCCCTGCAAGAAAGGAGGTTTCAGTATGGTATTGGATGCTGATACAGTCCCTAGAAGACCCACAAGCTTGGTTAAAAGCGATTTGGAGGAAGGAACTGCTGGTGTACGATCTTGACTCATTATGGCAAGTATCTTTATCTTTCCTATGGTCTTGTGTGAAAACTGCACCTCTAAGAAAAAAACACCTTTTTACCATTCACAAGGCATACTGGACACCTCGAAGACTGGCAAAAATGGGCTTTCAAGCTGCGAGGAATTGCCCAAAGTGCAGAGAAATAAACGCAGATGAAGCACATATGTTCTGGTGGTGTCCTTCTATCCAAATCGTCTGGCAGAAAGTGGGTACAACACTTTCAGGAATTGTGGGCCAAGAAGTGAAGGTGAGCCTGGCATTGGTTATTTTTGGGGTAATTCCGGTTGATGAGTCTAACAGCGCTATGCCTAAACCATATAAAGCGCTCATTTTTACTCTACTTCTTTTGGCGTGTATAGAGCTGTGTATTAAATGGATTTTACCTATTACTCCTCCTGAATGTGAGTGGGTAAACTCAATACAAAATTATCTAAAATAGATAGGGCAATCCAGAACATGAAAAGAAGACAATTTTGGAGTTTGTTGGATAACTAATTCAAGAAAGTTTATTCCTAAACTAGATGATTTCTTACAATCTTTTATCTGAATCACTGACATAATATCGACAACCAGAATATCGAACTGCAAAAAATTATCGATTACACTATGATCGACTACCAATACTTATTAAAGAAATTACACAAATATTGAAACCAAAATATTGTAAATAATTCATATTGTACACAACATTCTCGAAACCACAAATACACAATAAACCACAATAAACATACAAAGGTCCAAAATATCGAAAAAACAAAAATAAAGACAGCAATTTTATCGATTTTATTTAAATATCGACATTTAAAAAAATAAACATATATTCACCTCAAAACATATTTTAACTATATAAACAATAACTACACACTTATAACTTTTATATGACTTTATTATAACACTAGCAGCCCGTCCCGACGTTGTCCGGGGATGAAATGTAAAGTGTGTAATGTTGTTACAGATGAAGTATAATTTGTTTTTTTCTGGTCACAATTATCACTTTCCCCTCATGTATCGTAAGGTGTGCTTTTGTAATCTGTTCACGTGTAATGTGCTCCTTATGTTTATTGTAACGTGCACACTTGTCACGGTTTACTCCTGGCACTTTTTGCTACCTCATGTATTTTTTTTGGTCACAATTGTCAGTTTTCCCTCATGTATGTTAACGTCTGCTTTTGTAATCTGTTCACGTGTAATGTGGTCCTTATGTTTCCTGTAACCTGCACACTTGTTACGGTTTACTCCTGGCAGTTTTTGCTACCTAATGTATTTTTTGTGGTCACAATTGTCACTTTTTTCTCATGTATGTTAACGTCTGCTTTTGTAATGTGTTCACGTGTAATGTGCTCCTTATGTTTATTGTAACCTGAACACTTGTCACGGTTTACTCCTGGCAGTTTTTGCTACCTAATGTATTTTTTGTGGTCACAATTGTCACTTTTCCCTCATGTATGTTAACGTCTGCTTTAGTAATCTGTTCACGTGTAATGTGGTCTATATGTTTCTTGTAACCTGCAAACTTGTCACAGTTTACTCCTGCCAGTTTTTGCTACCTAATGTTTTTTTTCTGGTCACAATTGTCACTTTTCCCTAATGTATCGTAAGGTGTGGTTTTGTAATCTGTTCACGTGTTTGCTACCTCAGGTATATATTTTTTTGACAATAGTCACTTTTGCCTTATGTTTTTTAACATCTGCTTTTGTAATTTGTTCACGTGTAATGTGCTCCTTATGTTTATTGTAACCTGCACATTTGTCACGGTTTACTCCTGGCAGTTTTCCTAATGTATGTTTTGTGGTCACAATTGTCACTTTTCCCTCATGTTTCGTAAGGTGTGCTTTTGTAATGTGTTCACATGTAATGTGCCTCTTATGTTAGAATTATCCTTGTACTTGTGTTTAGTACCTGTTTGTAAGTTGCACACACCTTTTTCCCCTTGTAACACACAGTATGGTACCTCTCACATTTTGTTTATTGTTGATACTTGCACCAGTACCACCATTGTCTGTGTATTGTTTATTATTGTGCCTGAGTGTGCCTTTTGAATTATCCTTGTGCTTGTGTTTAGTATCTGTTAGTAAGTTGGAGACACCACTTTTCTCTTTTAATACACAGTATGCTACCTCTCACATTTCGTTTTTTTTATACTTGCACAAGTGACACCATTGCCTGAATATCGTTTTTTATTGTGCCTAGGTGCGCCTTTTGTGAAGCAGTCACAGTATCACGTCTGTGCTTCTGTCTGTTTAGAAACTCCTGCACCTACGTGTTTGACGAAATAAACGCTTAAAACCCAACTCAGTTGTGATTTCAGCTGTTTGAAAGCGAATTGCATCCGCCTGCCTCTTTAATTTGGGCACTTCAATGCACAGAGCACAGAGTAGGCAGGCTGCCACCGCGTCTCACCAGACCCTGCCTCGCAAACCCTGCGTGCATAAATGTGACATAGTTGTGTTTTCTGCAGGTTGAACGTGAATTGCAGCCGCCTGCCTCTTTAATTTGGGCACTTTAAAGGAGCGGGGGAGCGCAGGCAGGCTGCCACCACGTCTCACCAAGGGTCTGTTAGTCAGCCGGTGGCAGAGGCTAAGAAATCCCGCTTTGAGGCACTATGAGGCTGCTTCCTCGACCAGCACCACAGAAGTAGTTGCAGGCATGGCTGTTGCGCTATATATAGACGCCTTTGTGTAGAATATGGCCGGGATGCCTATCACCCCCTCCCAACACAATCCCCAAGGATGGGAAGACGGACGAAGTTCTGAACTTTTGGAAGGCGGAAGGGAGTTACCCTCCCGGCCGTATTTATTAAAATATGAAACAAAATTAAAACATTAAAATAACAGTTTCATATCATGTACAATTTTTCATTTATACATTTCACTGCAGTCACGTTTAGTGGCTAACCTTAACAAATCTCTAATACAAAGGTTCTCTTAGCCGAGTCTAAACATCCTGCAAATGCATACTTTCTAAAATAAAAATTGTACATCCTAACATTACGGGCCAACGGCAAGGTCGTAACCGGTGTCAGATCCCTACTACCAGAACTCCCCCCTCACGTGTGAGGGGCGGTCGCACAGAGGACTGTACCTCTATGCCAACTTCCAATTTCCCTTGTCTTAGCGGGGGCGCCTTATTTAACTCGACGCCATCTTAGTGGTCGTCCGCGGACTCGTGTGAGGTGTCTAGAAGGTAGCGTGGACCCCCCTCCCACCCCACACTGTTCACCACATCCGCTGTCGCGGATATCCTGGCCCCGGGAAATTCCTAGGAGGGGCATCGAGCCGCCTCCTCCCCTGGGAGGGGCCTATGACCGCCTTCCCTTCGGCGACCCCATACTTAGTGGGTGCCGCCTCCCCTTGTGAGGGGCCAATGGCCGCCTCCCCCCGGCGCTCCCATCCATAATGGGTGACGCCCCCTCTAGGGATCTTGAAATTACTGCTCACCGATCATGACCTTACCGCCCGACCAAATAAATACGACGTTTTTGGACCTAAAGAAGAGAGCGATAAGCGGTTACCTGGACATTGTACTATTCATCCACTTATCTGCGCATGCTACACATTCCATTAGACTGTGATACTTCGCTCAACTGGATGAGAAAATTGTTCTGAAGCAAATTACTTTATTGCAGTTCAAACATCTGACATCTTTATTACACACTAAAAAACTCTGGAACAAAGACACTATCAATGCAACTCTACTTCAATGCATTACTAAGCGCTGCCATAAGGGGCTGGTGGGTGGGTCAAAATTGCTCCTTGTTCCGTCTAGGGCTCACGTGCAACGAGAGGGTGCAGCTTCCAAGCACAGGAACAAGAGGATGCTTCTCTGGATTGTTGCTCCTTTTATTCCTCTTCGGGAGGGCGTGTACCCTCCTCTGGTACGCCTACGGGGCGTGACCAACAGTGTAGGTGTCTAGGACAACCCCTTCTTGGGCGGGAAAAGGTGCGCCCCGGCTACGCCGCTTCGGGCATACCAGCCGAGACACGCCTCCCGCCCAAAATGGTTTCCCGGGGGATCCGGGCACCCTGCCATACATTCGGGGGGACCGAGTGGTCGCCCCTTTCCATATGGCCGGGATGCCCATCACCCCCTCCCAACACAATCCCCAAGGATGGGAAGACGGACGAAGTTCTGAACTTTTGGAAGGCGGGAGGGAGTAACTCTCCCGGCCGTATTTATTAAAATATGAAACAAAATTAAAACATTAAAATAACAGTTTCATATCATGTACAATTTTTCATTTATACATTTCACTGCAGTCACGTTTAGTGGCTAACCTTAACAAATCTCTAATACAAAGGTTCTCCTAGCCGAGTCTAAACATCCTGCAAATGCATACTTTCTAAAATAAAAATTGTACATCCTAACATTACGGGCCAATGACAAGGTCGTAACCGGTGTCAGATCCCTACTACCAGAACTCCCCCCTCACGTGTGAGGGGCGGTCGCACAGAGGACTGTACCTCTATGCCAACTTCCAATTTCCCTTGTCTTAGCGGGGGCCCCTTATTTAACTCGACGCCATCTTAGTGGTCGTCCGAGGACTCGTGTGAGGTGTCTAGAAGGTAGCATGGACCCCCCTCCCACCCCACACTGTTCACCACATCCGCCGTCGCGGATATCCTGGCCCCGGGAAATTCCTAGGAGGGGCATCGAGCCGCCTCCTCCCCTGGGAGGGGCCTATGACCGCCTTCCCTTCGGCGACCCCATACTTAGTGGGTGCCGCCTCCCCTTGTGAGGGGCCAATGGCCGCCTCCCCCCGGCGCTCCCATCCATAATGGGTGACGCCCCCTCTAGGGATCTTGAAATTACTGCTCACCGATCATGACCTTACCGCCCGACCAAATAAATATGACGTTTTTGGACCTAAAGAAGAGAGCGATAAGCGGTTACCTGGACATTGTACTATTCATCCACTTATCTGCGCATGCTACACATTCCATTAGACTGTGATACTTCGCTCAACTGGATGAGAAAATTGTTCTGAAGCAAATTACTTTATTGCAGTTCAAACATCTGACATCTTTATTACACACTAAAAAACTCTGGAACAAAGACACTATCAATGCAACTCTACTTCAATGCATTACTAAGCGCTGCCATAAGGGGCTGGTGGGTGGGTCCAAATTGCTCCTTGTTCCGTCTAGGGCTCACGTGCAACGAGAGGGTGCAGCTTCCAAGCACAGGAACAAGAGGATGCTTCTCTGGATTGTTGCTCCTTTTATTCCTCTTCGGGAGGGCGTGCACCCTCCTCTGGTACGCCTACGGGGCGTGACCAACGGTGTAGGTGTCTAGGACAACCCCTTCTTGGGCGGGAAAAGGTGCGCCCCGGCTACGCCGCTTCGGGCATACCAGCCGAGACACGCCTCCCGCCCAAAATGGTTTCCCGGGGGATCCGGGCACCCTGCCATACATTCGGGGGGACCGAGTGGTCGCCCCTTTCCATATGGCCGGGATGCCCATCACCCCCTCCCAACACAATCCCCAAGGATGGGAAGATGGACGAAGTTCTGAACTTTTGGAAGGCGGGAGGGAGTAACTCTCCCGGCCGTATTTATTAAAATATGAAACAAAATTAAAACATTAAAATAACAGTTTCATATCATGTACAATTTTTCATTTATACATTTCACTGCAGTCACGTTTAGTGGCTAACCTTAACAAATCTCTAATACAAAGGTTCTCCTAGCCGAGTCTAAACATCCTGCAAATGCATACTTTCTAAAATAAAAATTGTACATCCTAACATTACGGGCCAATGAAAGGTCGTAACCGGTGTCAGATCCCTACTACCAGAACTCCCCCCTCACGTGTGAGGGGCGGTCGCACAGAGGACTGTACCTCTATGCCAACTTCCAATTTCCCTTGTCTTAGCGGGGGCCCCTTATTTAACTCGACGCCATCTTAGTGGTCGCCCGAGGACTCGTGTGAGGTGTCTAGAAGGTAGCATGGACCCCCCTCCCACCCCACACTGTTCACCACATCCGCCGTCGCGGATATCCTGGCCCCGGGAAATTCCTAGGAGGGGCATCGAGCCGCCTCCTCCCCCGGGAGGGGCCTATGACCGCCTTCCCTTTGGCGACCCCATACTTAGTGGGTGCCGCCTCCCCTTGTGAGGGGCCAATGGCCGCCTCCCCCCGGGCGCTCCCATCCATAATGGGTGACGCCCCCTCTAGGGATCTTGCAATTACTGCTCACCGATCATGACCTTACCGCCACAGGCTGGATAGTTGACCGGCTATCCGGACCCCCCACACTCCTACTAAAGGTCATGACTATACAAACCCCGTAACCATGCCATGAAGTCTCCTATCAGTAAGACATTCCCCTCCCGGGACAAATGAACCCCGTCTTCGAGATACATCTCATCCCCCCGGATACATCCATGCGGAATACAGTGCAACTGTCCTGAACGAAACAATCTACCCAGTTTGTTATTAACTTTCTTCACTGAATGATTCAAAGCTGACACAGAGAGGGCCCCCGCCACACCTTCCTAGGAATCATGTGTGACCATGCTATCGTGCACCCCGGAATCCTCTTTGACAGCCAGCTAACAGTGGATAGAACCCGCTCGAGGAGTACTCTCCGACCGAGCGCCACCAAGTCATTGCCCACCAGATGCACTATGAGTATGGACGGCGGTGACCTTGTCCGCCCTAACAGTTCCTCGATAAAATACTGAAACCGGTCAATACAGAGCCCGCCCCTTCCATGGAAGGTCACCCTGTACCCGTATTCCCCAGCTGCGTGAATCATGTCACCTGCTTTGAATACGTCCGCGGCACGCCTCACGTATGAGTGGCCAACGACCCACACCACTCTTTCCTCAGCCGGTGATCTTTGACCGCTGGTTCCCAGGTGTCGGGTCGACTGCACAGTCCGCCCCGCCTCGCAAGCTCGCGAAACTGTAAACCAAACAAAAGACAAGAAGCGTGAGTGCATGACATTAGCTTCACAACATGTGCAACCGCACATACCTTTTATAACAGTTCGAGGACCAACGTCCCAATCGTTTCACCGTTTCCACACTCTGACCCCTGGCTGTAGCTTCTGTAGCAACCCCTATCCTGAAGGAATGGGTCCCAAAATCGCTCGGGTCCAAGCCCGCTGCCGCGATTGCTAACGTTAACACCCGCTGGAACTGAAACCTTGTCAGTGGGGTGGCGTCGGTGTGTCTCAGCAAGCTTCCCCCCATGCTGCCGCCCTTTGCGCCAGGTATTCCTCAACACACTGCACCGGGCACATGGGGGACCCTTGCATGCGCTGGACCACAATACTGTCCCCCATCGCACTCTGGTCAGTTTTAGATCTGGCTATTGTGATTACCATTGAATCACCCTTGATCTGAACGTGTTCCCGACATGGACCTCCCCCCACATCCTTCTTATTTCTTGCCACCAGCTCGCTCACCCGCATAGCCCCATGGAACGCTAATGCGAAAGCGGCCCGGAACAGCACTGCTTCGGACTGGGAGGAACAGGTCGCGGGGAGCACTGCCATCAACAGGGACAGTCTTTCTAAGCCAATCGGGCGCCTCTCATCTACTTTATGACCCTCGAGGCGTTGCCACCCTCGTAATGCCTTCTTAACCAAAAAGGACGATGTAGGGTCCTTAATGCCGTAAGCCTGCGCCATGAATGCAAGGCCCGGTGCATATTGGCCGTCGCTGCTGATCGGCCAGCTTTGTGAAGTGCTACTAAAAATTTCAGCACATACTCCTCCTCTCCCCACTTATCCCCTCCTGCCGGACCCAAAAATGCACAATAGGAACGAAACGCTCCTTCGTATGCCTTCCTTCTCCTGGGGGCTAAGCTGGCTCCCACGAGGTCCTGTAATCCGGGGCACCGAGTGACCAGAGAGTTTCGGGAAATGGTGCCGCCACTAGATCCGCAGAAGGTAGATAACCCCTGAAAGCCTGCATGTGGGAACGAGAGAGTGCATCAGCCGCCTGGTTTAGTACACCCGGCACATGCTTTGCCCTAAACTGAACGTTCAGTCTCATGCACAATAGTACAATTTCCTTCAGCAATCTCAGAATCAACTTGCAGCGTGCTGCCTGGTTATTTATGCATTCCACCACGGTCATGTTATCGGACCAAAATACCACAGACCGATCACGGAAATCGTCCGGCCATGCCTTCAGGGCCACCAAAATGGGGAACAATTCGAGAAAACCAATGTTACCTGTTAGCCCACTGGTGTGCCACCACGTCGGCCATGTCTGCGCCGACCATTGATTACCAAAGATGGCGCCAAATCCCACGCTCCCTGCCGAGTCGGTCCACAAACCCAGCTCGTCCGAGGACGCTGGTGGCTTGCTCCATACCACTCGACCGTTGAAACCCGCCAGAAATGCCAGCCATATGCGCATATCCTGGCGAACCTCTGCAGACAGTCTTGTGCGGTGGTGTCCTTCCTTGAGACCGACCATGGCTTGTGCAATAGAGCGGGAAAAGGGGCGAGCCATTGGTATCACTCTGAGGGCGAAGTTAAGCTGGCCCACCGCTTTCTGCAACTGATGGAGCGTTACCTTCTCTTTGCTAATGCATAATTCTAGCGTGGCCCTAAATTTCATGACTTTGTCATTGGGCAAATGGAAGCATCCCTCCACTGAATCGAGCTCAATTCCAAGAAACTCGAGTGAAGTAGATGGCCCCACGGTTTTCCCCGGTGCCAATGGCACGCCGAATCGTTTCATGAGATTGCAAAATTCAAGTAAAGCCTGTGCACATTCCGTGTCCCCGGCTGGCCCCAAGAACAAGAAATCATCTAGATAATGCATAACCTGCGTATAGCCCGTAGCTCTGGTGAACGCCCATTGCAGAAAACAACTGAATTTCTCAAAATAAGCACAAGAGATGGAGCAACCCATTAGCATACATCTGTCCATGTAATAGCGTCCTTGAAACACAAAACCCAACAGACGCTGATCCTGAGGATGTACCGGGAGCAACCGGGACGCTGACTCAATATCCGATTTAGCCATCAGCGCTCCGGGCCCCAGGCGATTCAACATGGCGACGGCCTCATCAAAGGATGCGTACCGAACAGACTCCTGGATCAATGGCATCGTTTACCGAAAGACCCCTAGGAGCCGACAAGTTATGAATTAACCTAAATTCACCTGGGTCCTTCTTGGGGACCACTCCCAGCGGTGAAAAAATGAAATTAGGAACCGGCGGGTGCCTATATGGGCCGGCGACCCGGCCCCGGGCAACCTCCTTCGCAATCTTACCTTCCACCACCATCGGGTGCTGCTGAACGGACAGTTGATTTCTGCACAGTGAGTCCCCCCGAAAATCCCCCGCCGGGATGTGGAAACCATTCGAAAAACCGTCCCGTAACACCCCAGCGGAGACATGATCAGGGTATTCGTTTAGCCAAGGGATCATTGCCATGATATCTACGGGGGTAGGTAGTGGTACCCCTTGGCCGATATTAGACCTGTTTGGTACCTCCTCTACCCCCGGTATCCCCATTCTTGGCTCTGCACGAACTTTCCGGGTGTGAAGAATGTCCGCAACCTGCATACTCATGCCTGAACTTACATGTCCCATGTGGCCTGGTGCACTTGCCTCTGTTAAAATTCCAGCAAACTCCTTTTCTACCCCCATTCCCACTACTCCTGGGTTGGTGATCACCTGCGGGGTTTGCTCGAAAGGGTGCCGCCGATTGATGGCGGGAAGGCGCCAACCCATACTCACCAAGCGAGGACGACCTCGTCGTGCCCGGCAACAGCTGCTTCTGCCAAGTGACGGAGTCGAGACAGTCCCACGTCAGAGACGAATCGTGCTCCTTGGCCTTACGAAACTTACTATCATAACCCCTCCATTGATCGCCCTCATATGTTTCGTAGAAATCCATTATACGTGTCTGATAACAGGCTAATTCAGTCATAATCTCTGGCTTACGTTCACCCATAATAGCAGTAAACATCCCAAAGGCCTTGGCCCAATTAGAGATCGTCTCATCCACCCTGAAGCCCGCCATTTTGGCGCACCACACACTCGGATGCAACAAATCCTTCTGAGCCTTAACGTACTCAATCTCGTGATGATCCGTCAGGAGCGAAAACATATTTACATATTTATCAGCCCAAATCATCTCTTTCGTGGCCAGAGGAATATGCTGAACTACTTTCTCCCTCCTTGAGGGAAAAGACCCCCCGTTTGCCATTGGCAAAGGCTGCTTACCAGACTCCATAGCTGGTCCTGCTAATTTTCCCCCGCCAGCCGCTGGTTCTCCCGTGGGAATCTGTGAGGGGACAAGAGGAACATTCGCCTTCGCAGCATCTCGCGATTGCCGCAACTGCTTCATTAACAACCTAGCCTCTTTGGCCGTGTCTCCGGGCGTTGCTGCACCCTCAGTATTCTTTCCGAGTCATGCAGCCAACTGGGCGGCCAACTCAGGAGGCATTTCCTCCTCGCTGGTGGGCGTAACTACAACCGGAATCGGCTGGCCTGCATCCGGGATCGGTACAGGTACCGGGGCCTCGACAGGACTGACTGGGCTTACCGGGGGTGACTCGGGAACTGGGGACTCCCCCCCTGCCGCCCTATCCCTGGCCCTTTTACCTCTCCCTGCAGGTACTACTCCCGGCAATGCTGGTCCGATAACCTTCTTCGGTCTGCTCGTATTATCCATTGCCGCCATTTTCTTTTTCATGTTCGCCATGTCCTTCACCAGCATGCAGAGCATCAGCTCCATCCCAGCCTTCTTTCCGACCTTCTTGCCAGGCATCGTTGTCAGAGACTTGACCCTTGCTGCTTAGCTGCTCGACGAGGTCCTGGCTCCAGAGGTCCGCAGATACTGGGAGAGAAGGCTCCTGGAAGAGAAACACAAAAAATTACAAGTTCTCAAAATTGCTCCTTGTTTCGTCTAGGGCTCACGTGCAACGAGAGGGTGCAGCTTCCAAGCACAGGAACAAGAGGATGCTTCTCTGGATTGTTGCTCCTTTTATTCCTCTTCAGGAGGGCGTGTACCCTCCTCTGGTACTCCTACGGGGCGTGACCAACGGTGTAAGTGTCTAGGACAACCCCTTCTTGGGCGGGAAAAGGCGCGCCCCGGCTACGCCGCTTCGGGCATACCAGCCGAGACACGCCCCCCGCCCAAAATGGTTTCCCGGGGGGATCCGGGCACCCTGCCATACGTTCGGGGGGACCGAGTGGTCGCCCCTTTCCATTATGCTGGTTTTAAAGTATGTGATATGAAGTGCTCTTTCACTATGGGCCCGAGCTATCTCAAAAATGCTTTTGGAATGTCCACACTGTCTAAAGACGCATACATCAATCCTCCTCGCGTTGAACAAACAGGGCCTTGTTTACTTCCTGCCCCCTTTATGACGTAGATGCCCAATGGTTCCAGAGTTCGTATTTGTTTTATTGTAAGTTGTGTGTGTGTTTTATTAGCAGAGTTGTGATTGGTGACTAATGTTATTAACCCAGCCCCCCGTGTGACGTCATTATGGAAGGCACTCCCGCTTTAGCCTTCGAGTGTAATGCATTGTAATTTAAATATGGTGTTGCAGTACATGAAGCCGGCAATTTGAAATATGGCTACATGAAGACGTCTTTTGGTAATTTCGGCGCTATTTTTAAATGCATAATTAAATCCTTAATTGCGTTGTGGTGATAGCAGCTGTTGTTTTAAAATCGTGTCAAATTTGCAAAATGTACATTTCCGATCTTGTTCGAGTGTATGCTTTTAAATTCTGTGAAAGCGCATTTGCGCTGTAAGGGTGCAATGTAAGGGGCGCTCTATGTGTGCAATATATGGAGCGCTCTATGTGTGCAATTTAAACTTGCCCTCTTTGCCTGTGACCACATATTTTGTTTTTTGACGCCCACAGCGACGTTCTTACACGCGACCACGCCCCCAAGGGACTACTTTTTACACTTTTGGGTTTTATTCTTTTTGAATATATATGGTGTACACATTTATAGCCTATGTCCTTCTGCTATATCTCCCCTTTCAAATGGTGTATTGGGTGTAGTGATTGGTGCATTACTTTTGTAGTTTACCTGGCTCAAAGGTTTGTGTTCTCTCTTTATAATAGTAGTATAGATATAAACATATAAAAACATCAAAACTTTAAAAGCTACACTATGAAACTTAGTACAAAATATTAAAAATAACACATACCAAATTAAAGATAATAAACTATATAAAGCATACATATGTTTAATAAAAACAATAAACAGTAACACCTTCTTAATGAGCCTTTCCCATATATGGAAACTAACTGCCAGAAACTTAAAAAAATACAAAACAATTAATAGAAACTTCAAACTAATCAAATACACCAATGAAATACAACCATCAATTGAACACAAACTATATAAACAACAACATTTTACACATAATACAAACTTCAACTCTACAGAAAAAAGAAGAGGAGACTCTGCCACATTACTTCCAGAAAGCAGATTAACATTTGAGAAACAAACTTTACAACAGCACTAAGTAAGTAAAACGCCATTTAGAATAGAACACTACTTATACTATTAACTTAAACATATATCAAAATGTCATATACTAATATATATTTTTTATACTTATATCTCCTATACAGATACATTCTAAAATGCAACAAAAACAACTTCTACTGAATCAACAAAAAATATATTGAAGAAGTATATTTCTCTTTTATATTCAACAGTTCCCTAAAATGCCCACCCAAAAACCCACTTATCCCCAATTTCCCCATCACCTATAAGTTAATAAACCAAGGCCCACATGCATCAAGCATTTTTGTAGTCGCAAACGGTGCGATTACTTAAAATCGGCCGTTTGCGAATGCAAAAGTGCTTTTTGGGATGCATGAAGCAATTTTAGAATTCGTAACATTGTTGCGAGTTCTAAAATTGCGGGTGCTTTTAAGAAGTCGCAGATGTGCGATTTCTTAAAAGCAATGCATCATTACTTTCACAAGTGCAAAGTCGCAATTAGGGTGCCAAATTTACCGAGTGGTTGAACCACTCGGTAAATTTGGAAAAAGTGTTTAAAATGCTGCAAATGTTTTTTTTTCTACATTCATGTTTCACACACACATGTCCTTAGGACATGTGTGTGTGAAACATGATGTGAAAAATACATTTCAGGGGTGCATGGGGGGGTCCTTTGGACCCCCCCTGCACCCATGAAATTTTCAAAGTGCCACTCGCAATTTGCTGATGCCTTCCCATTGACTCCTATGGGCCTTTTGGCCCATAGGAATCAATAGGAATTGCGAAAATGCACTTAAGAATTCGGTATTCATTTGGGATTCGGTAAAAATTGCGATTTTTACCGAATCCCAAATGAATACCGAAAACAATGATGCATAGCATTTTGCACTTCTTAATTTGCGATTCCTTATTTTTCGCAAATTAGGAAGTGCAAAATGTAACAATGATGCATGTGGGCCCAAACATCTTAACATATTTCTTCTAACCAACAGAAATATATTCAAGAAAACGAAAAAGTAGTTTAAAAATAACAAACACCATCTTCACCGACATTAACATCAACATAGTAAGTATATGCAAAAAAAATGTATATTTATTGTCCTAAAAACTGTACTGTATTATATCAATTAATATTTATAAATTTTTTCTTTAGAACTAAAAGAACCACCATTACTGAAGGAGACCAATTTATAATGTCACAAAAAGGCAAAATGTTATTGTGTTATATGGTTTATATATACACACAAGAAAAACAAACTGGTTTAAAGGTGTTTTGGAAATGTAGTAAATATTATTCAAATACATGCTATGTAAGAGCTATTACACAGGAAACAACTGTTATATTTGTCAAACCACCCACCAAATGTAACAGAGATTCAAATTAGAGGTGCTCTTGAAACACTAAAAGAAGCTAGCACTAGTACAGATAGACCTACCACAGAAATACTGAAAAGCAGTTACTAACAGTACCCCAACATGCATCTAGTCAATTACCATCTATTGATTCCTTAAAAAGATCAATAGCAAGACAAAAGAAAGCCAATACAACTAGTACACCTGCCCCTAAAACCTTTCAAGAGGTAGAGATCCCCCCTGAGCTAAGTATAACACACAGCAATGAACCATTAATTTTATTTGACAATAACTGCAAAGACAAACAAATCATCATGTTTGCTACTGCAAACAATGTACTTAAATTACAGCAATGTAACACTTGGATGATGGATGGGACATCAAAGACCTACCTGGAGGGTCGCACTTGCCGCGGCGCTCACTCCTGGGCCCCTGACGCTGTCTGTTTCCCTCACCGCCGTTGCTTCCCACTCTGCACGGCCGCTGTGGGGGGAAACTACAGCTCCCAGCAAACCCCTGCACACAGCACTGCCCACTTCCTGTTCTTCTGCGCCCGGAGGCGCCTAAACTGCGAGAGCTCCCTCCGCGTCGCGGACGCGCGCGGGCGGCGCCGGGCGAAGCCCGGGCAAAGGGCGGGCCGTCTGTGGCCGTCTGGGGCAGAAGAGGCAGGGCAGGGCCACACCTCTAACATCTGCAGCTACAAATGGGTAAGAGAAAGAAAACACTGACCACGGAGGAGGGCGGAAAAAATTCTAGAGTTCCAAGACACTCTAATTCTATAATGACTTACCTCTCTTCTGCTGTGAGGGCCTTAACCAAGGAGATTGCTAACGCTGAGCATGAGCTGGGGCTGTCATCTCTTTCCCCCTCTAACATTGTACCATCTCAACCTTTGGAGGCCGATGTCTTAGGCTCAACCAATTCACCCGCAGTACCCCTGGAACCTGTTGTGACCATAGTAAATACCCCCTTCCCTGCCATATGAGCAAGGATATCACCCCTGCCCTGCCCACGAACCCCATAAGACAGAACCCCCAGACGGTAACTCAATCAGCTAGGTGGAAGAAGGGGAAAAACGTTAACACGACGATCACTTCTAGTGAACAAGCGGACCTTCTAGGAGATAAATTGGAGGAACTCTTTGTGGCCAGGATCGAAGCTCTACTTGTAGGAATTGCTAAAGACATTGTGGACACTTTTAACACCTGCCTGGAAGACCTTTTAAAGAAATGCTCCCTCATAGACAGACTTGTAAACTCTGTACCCCCCAATATTGTCTCATTTAGTAAGGGATCGATTGTGGATGGTGTAGGGAGTCTGGAGTCACCGGGTAATACGTTAATTACACACCCCCAAAGTAGAGTTGTGCACGAGGGTGTTAGTCCACAGGTCATCAAACCTGCTCCCCCTCGTTCAATGGCCAGTGCTTCTAACATGGTGGACCAAATATCCTCCCTGTCCCAGATGATCCCGCCTGCCAACAGAAAAGTTACATCAAGCACATACAAACTTAATCTACCTCCAGAGGCGTCTCCACTGGTAGCAGTGTTTATTGGGGTCCCACCACTTATGGAGGGGGAGAGGGAATCAACCCGGGATCTTATGGTTAAGGTGAATAGGTGGTGCTCAGAGAAATGTTGTGGGGAAAATATTGCAGACATGATTATCCATGCAAGAAGGGTGGGTTGGATCGGTAAACAACCGAAAACCACGCGAGGGGACTGTGTGGTAATAAACTTTTGTAGGGCCGACCTGGCTGATAGGCTGTTCTGGGACAGCTCGGCGATCTCTGGTAGGGATCATCTGAGACCCGTTCCCTTGGGCTTTTTCTATCAACCCCCAGCACGCATCAAACAAATAACTAACTACCAAGCAAGATGGCAGGGCTTGAGGTTATCACAGGGGAGGAGTAAGGTCCAAGACATTACAAAAACACATTCTTAATGGAACTTAGTGCCCCGCCGATACCTCGTCCCCAGGCTCCCCAGGGTCAAGTAGAGGGCGGAGGGTTGGTCACGAGCAATCATTTTGCGCTCTTGTCCGGCTTGGACGACACAGATTGACTACTAAATGAAGATTTATTACCGGATGAGGGGGGTAGTAAGTCAAATGGGGTTGCAGCATGTAAAATCCTCAGCTGGAATGTCTCAGGAATTAGATCTAAAATTGGCGACAATGAATGGTCTAGATTTGTTTCTGAGCACAAAGTTATTGCCCTACAGGAAACTTGGGATACCTCATCCTGCTTTTGGTTGGATGGGTTTACGAGTTTCGCTGTAGCCGCAACCCCCAGTAACGCGGGCAGAGCCAGGGGAGGCCTTCTGACCCTATTTTCACTTGACCTTAAAGGGCCTTTAAGGCAGATTGAATTTGATTCTCCCAACCTTTTAATTGTTGAAAGGGAAATTAGTCCCACAAAAAGTACCTTGTTTATACATTTTTATAATTCAGGAAACAGGGATTGTTGTGGTAATAATATTGCTGCCCTAGATTCCTTCTTAAATTCAGTCAGTCATAATACTCATACAAATTACAAATATGTGCTCATGGGCGATTTTAATATCCACCCTTGTGAACTTATGTGTGGCTTAACCGACCCTATGGGGGTTAGGGGATCTGAGGGACCCCACTTTGAGCATACTAAACCAGGCGAAGAGTTGGAAGAACTTTTGGCTAATTTCAATCTTTCAGAACCCACGAATACGGAAGGGGAGTCTAGAACACCTACCTTTATGGGGACAGTACCAGGTACAATAATTGATTATATATTTGTGACCCCAGCTATTTCTAACAGGGCCATCTCTTATTGCACAGTCCCCTCTCTCCTTAGTGACCACAATCCCGTTCTCCTGGAGGTCGCTTGGGGGGACTCCATCGGTCCGATGCCGGGGCAAGCCAATTCAAGGCTTGCCCTACGCACAACAGATCAGGGAAGAAGGCTCAAGTGGGCAAATGTGGTTCCTAACAATTTTTATGTTGATATTTTCCCGCAAATTGAGGATCAGGTCACTATCTGTCAGAATCCAGACTCCCAAGATCACGAGATAATTGATGCCTTTCAAATAATTTGTAGTAAAATTTCTTCAAACCTCACGGTTGAATTGTGGAAGGGGGAAAATAAACACTGCCACTGGTTTGGTGCCCCATGCTCGAAAGCCCATAAATCCTTAAAAGCGGCGCTCAAAGCAAACACAAGGGTTAGGTCAGACATTGCAATCTTAAGAAAAGAATAGAATCGAGCTATCAAGGCCAGGCAGGATAAAATTAAAAACGAGGCTTGGGAGAATTTACTCTCTATTGATATCTTGCGGGACAGCAGGCAATTTTGGGCCGTAATTAACCAGCCTTTCTTTTCTGACTCGTCCAACCTAGCCATGGACTGTGTCAGCCCAGATGATAAATGGTTGGCTCATTTTAGATCAGTCTATGGAGATAATGGCACGGCTGCCCAGTCATTTAACATGGCCGTCCCAGAGGTCACCCCTATGTGCTTTAACAGGGTTGAGGTTGAGAAAGCTATTCTGGCTACCACTAGGGACAAAGCCCCTGGGCCAGATGGGGTGCCGGCTGATTTTTTACATACACTCTCCAGATTTATGGGCGGGCATTCTAGCTAATGTATTTACAGCTGCAAACAACAACCCTCTTCCAACCACATGGGCAACCTCTACAATTGTTTCCATATTTAAGAAGGGGCATCGGGACAACCCAGGGTGCTACAGGCCCATATCCCTTTTGGACTCTGCAATTAAGATCTTAGGCAGAGTCCTCTTGGCCAGGTTAAGTGATAGTCTGGAGAGCTGTGGAGGTTTGGCCGATATCCAATACGGTTTCAGAGAGAAGGGAGGAACAATAGAGCAGTGCTCCAACTTGCATCTGTTGATCTCAAAGTACACGGTGGCCAAGGAGGGGTCTCTGTACCTAGTGTTCATGGACCTCTCCTCTGCCTTCGACTTGGTGAACAGGTCCAAGTTGTGGGACATCCTTCTGAAGATTGGGATTGATGAGGCACTGGTTAGGTTTATGGCTTCACTCCATCAAGAGCTTTTTGCAGTTGTGCGGGTCACAAAGGAAGGTAGATGTACGTCCCGTTTTAACTCTATGCGAGGGGTCAGGGAGGGTTGCATACTGGCCCCCCTGCTTTTTACAATCTATATCAACGGCCTAGGAAGCCATCTGGAGGGAGTGGCCAGAGACGTTCCGTGTGTAGGAGAAGTTAAGATCCCTGCTCTCCTATACGCGGACGACGCGGTGCTGATAGCCCGCACCGGCGTCTGTCTCCAGCAGCTCCTGGACGCATTTGGCACATTTATGGACCAACTAGACCTGAAGGTTAATTCGAACAAGTCACATACCATGGTTGTTGGTCACCAGAGGAAAAGAGCCCTGGCAAAAACCTTCATATGCAAGGGCGAAGTTGTTTCTAGTGTTTCTGTTTTTCCCTACTTGGGGGTACTTTTTGACAACAAGGGTACCTGGGGCCCGCAGGTAAGGGCCAAAAGCTTGGCGGTGACCAGGACATCAACGGCCCTTTTGGGTTTTGCTAAAAGGTTGGGTTCTAGACCAATGGAAGCCCTTTTAAAGGTCTACAACAGCAAATGTTTCTCAGTGGCACTGTATGGCGCACCATTATGGGGTTACGTATGTCTGGAAACTATCCAAAAGGCGGAAAATAGATTTTTACGCCCCCTCTTGTCCGTTCCCCAGTCGACACCAACCTTTTCCATACATGCAGAAGTGGGTCTGGATTATGTTTATGACAGGTTAAATTTGGCGCCTCTAATTTTACTGGCTTAAGACATGGCTCAATACAGAATTAAACCTTAATCATTTGATAATGAAGGAAGTCATGTCTTTGGATCATAGCAGCAGAATACCGTGGTTGGCCTACCTGAAGAAGTCCTTTATGGAACTGGGCCGCCCGGAACTCTTTACAGACCCTCTGGCATTATGAAACAAGATGTAGATATCATTAAAAAAACAATTTATGTCAAGGGCAAGAGTGTGTCGAGAGGAAAGGGAACTGCAAAAGCCTGCAGTGAGACAACACTATTTGTTAGTGAATTCCATCGCACTACAACCATATTTATGTTTTGTCACTAAGCCATTTCACAGGTTCCTTTTAACCAAATTTAGATTTAATCTTATAAATTTTTACTTGGGAAGCTTCAACACATGGACGAAGCCAGAGTCAGCACCGCCCTGTACTTGTGACAATTTTTCTGTACAAGATACCATGCACTTTATTATGTTTTGTGATTTCTTTTCTGACCAGAGAAAAAATATTTGTTACCTGTTTTAAGGGAAGTTGGCTTCACCCAGGTGAGACCAGCCATGTTTTATCTTCAATCATTGTGTAACATCCGTATCACATTTTGTATGGCAAACTTTTTAGTGGCGGCGGCTAGATCAAGATCACGTAAGACATTATAAGATTTCCCCGTATGAATTGTTTTTTATACTCCTTTTTTAATCCTGTTATTTAGCTTATATACTTCGCCACATGAATTTGATGGATATGACATTGTTTAATTGTGTTTTACTTGTACATAAATGTTTATATTCTCTTTGTATGATTTTTAACTAAATCGAATAAAGATTCTTTGACTGACTGGATGGGACATTCAAAATTTGTCCCAAACCATGTTATCAGTTATACACAATACATGGATAATTTTCAAAATACTAATAATCAATGTATCCATAACCTACTCCCCAATAAACAACAAGCTACCTACCTTGAAATTTTAATCCAAATAAAGGATAAAACCAATAATTATTTTCCTCAAAAATATTGATTTTGAGCATGCCATTATCAATACTATACTTAAATGCTGCGCCCATACAGCAATCCAGGGTTGCTATTACCACTACAATCAATGTCTCTGGAGACATCTACAAAGCTCAACCCCAAGGGGTCTCTTATGATATGGGGGGGTGGCTATCTACCCGACATCAACCACCGCCCGCCTCTCATCCCCCGCAATATTATGATGGCGGGTGGTACCGCGGTGGACAGGAAAACCATCTGGCGCTTTTCCGCCAAGTCGATGAGTCGACCGGGCGGAAAAGGGTTGAATATGGTGGTGGTGCCTGCTAGACACCGCCATCCATATTACTATGAATGTGGGATTTAGCTAAGGCATGCCGAGTTTGCATTTGGGGGTCTGCTGTGGGCTCCCAGGATGTTGGAAGGGTGGGGGGTCACATGGGGATACCTATGGTACCCCCCTGCATTTTCATGCACAACGTGGCTGGCACCGTACGCTGCCTGCCACGTTTTGCATGCAAATGCACAGTGTGCAGTCAGAGCAATTGTGGCGGGCGGTGCTGTGTGCACTGCCCGCCACAATGATGTGGATAGGGGATGCCACCGCTACTGTGGCGGTGGCATCATAATTGCCAATGTCGGGACGCTGCACCCCTGGCGGCCGGTCCAAGCACTGCTAGGGTGGCGGGTGGACGCAAGTCCGCCCACCATCCTAATAGGCCCCTAAGCGTTGAGTATGCAACTGACAGTACTTTTGCATACCAAGTTAAAAAATGTATCGCATTGGCCTATGTGCCTGTAACTGAGGTAGCAGATCGCTATAACCTCCTAATAGAAAGCCACTGCTACAAAAGATATGAAGACAAACTAAGCCCACTATTAGATTATTTTGAGGATTCCTGGGTGGGGAGACTCCTCAGATCAGGGCACAGAAGACTACCCCAATTACACATTCCATGGTGGAATGTGTACTTGAGCACACTAAACAAAAAAGCCAAAACCAACAATGCCGTTGAAGGATGACATAATGCCTTCCAATCAACAACAGGGCGCGGGAAGCCTACCCTACATAAACTACTCCAAGCCTTACAAAAGTAACAAAGTTACCAGGAACTTAACATGGACCAATTTGTAACTCAGATGTAAATGTAAATGTATAGGCATTTATATAGCGCACTACTTACCCGGAGGGTCCCAAGGCGCTTCGACCGCTGCGAAACCCTTCCTGGCTTCCCTGAGAGATGGTCCCTTAATGGGTATCTCCAGGGTGAGACCAGGCATCCCCGGCGGTCTGGTGGGGCCGTTAGTGAAGATGAGGCAAGCTAATGCCCAGAGTTGCCGAGTGTGATCGCTGATCAGAGTGGGCACCGAGGCGAGAGAATTATCGAGTCCGCTGACCCTGGTCCAGAAACCTGCCGCGCCGGGAATCGAACCCTGGTCCCGGGCCATCCTCTGCTCTCGGGTCTGCCGCCTCTAGCCAGTGAGCCACACTACTTCACAGATAGGCCCTAAAGTCACAAAACAAACAAAAAAAATATACAGATTACGACAGAGTCAGGTAGCACTATACCCAACTACAGGAGGCCTAGACTACCTATCACTAATAGCAAAAACAATTCTTTAAATAATGTTCCTAAAACTATTTAAAATCACTTTCCTACTAAACACAATTAGTAATTGTACATATAATTTTTGTAAAGTTTGTAAAATATAAATAATGTGTCATATATATTTAATGCAATTAAAAAATATAGGTAATATATTACATTTTACCTAAACATAACACATGTATAAAATACTGTAGTCAACATACCTGCCCACAATTATAAAATTAAACACTTACGGTTTCTGTAGCAGAAGAAAACATGATCAAAAAACTGTCAAGACATCCAGGTATCTCTCAATCTAAATAAATATTAAATTTAACCCCCAAAAAATGTAAAAATCCAACTGTTCCAAAAAAAAACATCCAGTATCGATAAATCCAACGACTTTAAAGTATAAAAAAACCAGAAAATAGAGTTTAAAAAAAGAAACACCCCAGTAAAAGCCAAAAAATTAAGAAAGGGTAAAACATATATTAGTATTAAATACTAATACACACTTCTTAATAAAAAAAATGCTATTGTCTTCAAAACGCAATTCCGATAACGAAACCTGTAAAAACAGAAATAAACATACCCACCCACACAAGCATACACATACAGTATAATAAACAACACATATAAACATAATTTATACCATAAACACACATTTAGAAACATATCCTACCCTTTATACACTAAGCCGCAAACACAAACTATCGACATCTCCCGAAACAATAATTAATTAAGTACGAAAACACACCAAAAACACAACCTACCACTACATATACTAACTACCACTTGACAACATGAAAATACAAGTAAAAATGGAATTAAATATAGTAAATTAATTTAAACTAACTGTCATCGACGCAGCATCTAACCGCAAGCTTCTCTCCTGTAAAATGGACCAAAACAACAGTAAGCGGTTACAAAATAGTCCCTGTAAAACAAAAATGGCTTCTCAAATAATAAAACACATACAAAATAATTCTTAAAAATAGGAAACATACATAAACAACTTCTATATTTTCTAAAAATAATAGATTATTCTCCAATTTTTTCAAATAATGTAACATCTTTTGTTTATTGTTCAATTATAATAATAATTAATAAAAAAGTATTAATAATTATCATAATTACCTATTATTTTGTATCATTTACAATACATATCTAAAAATGCCTAAAACTGTTTAAAATGTTACAGAAAAATGTAACCTTTAGAAAACAACAATTCAATAAAATGCTGAAATGTACTAATTAGTATTAGTTAATTTATCATAATTTAATAATATAATTTAGAAATATATATAACATGTAAAAAAATTAAGAACTAGGGGTCCATTAGGATGTAGGATGGATCGCCACTGCACGCATGGCGGTGGCGATCCGCCCTACATCATACCCTGCCCGCCACCCATTTCCCCCGCCATATTAGAATGGCGGGGGGACCACAGCGGGCAAAAAGACTGTCCGTCGGTTTTCAGCTGGTCGACCAGTCGGCCAGGCGGAGACTGGGCTAGACATAGTGGCGGTGTCTGCTAGACACCGCCATCCATATTAGCATGGGCAGCAGTGCATGGCTTTCCATGGTGGAGACCCCGCCATGGAAATCCATGCAGAATCTGCTTTCAGGGGCCTGTTGCAGGCCCCCAGGGTATTGGGGGGTGGGGTTGGCGGGTGCACATGGGGGGTACCTATGGTACCCCCCTACATTGTCATGGACAAGGTGGCAGGCACCACGCGGTGCCTGTCACCTTGTGAATGACAATGCGCACATTGCATTCCCAGCAATGTGGCGGGTGGTGCAGTGAGCACCGCCCACCACAATGCTGGGAATAGAGGATGCCACCACCACAGTGGCAGTAGCTTCCTAATACATTTTCCTGTATTAAAAATATGTATATGGTTTCTATATATTTCATCAGTTGTATAATATTGCCTTAATAAAAGTTATTCTTTTACTCTAAACATGTTATTAATAAATAATAAAATAATGTTTACAAGAAAAAAGTGTTATTCTTTCTCCAATACATTTGTTTAATTATATATGTTCCTCAAATATGTATTTTAATTCAATGTATAAATTGCTTCTAATTAAAAAATATATCAATATATATATATTTTAATTTTACTTTCTATTAAATCTTTAAAATGGTGGACAGTAAACAAATCTAATTTACTACTCTCACCCCAGCTAATATTAAGTCAGGGAAGGCGCTTGACACTGAAGATATATAATTTACTTTTCCCACTCCAGTCAGTGTTAAGACAGGGAATTCTCTAACGGGGGCCCGTTGCGGGCCCCCAGGGTATTGGGGGTTGAGGGGTGCACATGGGGGGGAACCTATGGTACCCCCCTGCATTGTCATGGACATAGAGGCAGGAACCTCGTGGTGCCTGTCACCTTGTGCATGACAATGCACGCACTGCATTCCCAGCATTGTTGTGGACGGTGCTGTGAGCACCGCCCGCCACAATGCTGAGAATGGAGGATGCTACCGCCACAGTGGTGGTGGCATTCTAATCGCTGGTGCGAAACTGCCGCACCACTGGCGGCCGGTCCCAGCACCGCTAGGGTGGCGGGCGGACTTTCCTAATCGGCCCCCAAGTCTCTATGTTTTTTTATGTAAAAAATGTATAATATGATATACCATACATACACAAATATATATAATTATTTTGTACATGTGATGAATGCAAAAACAAAACTGTAAAAACATGTTGTAAAATTATGTTTGTTTCAAAAAAAGGAAAAAAAATAATTCCTACTACAAAAATATTTTACCTAGGTTTTAAAATGTTATAAAGTAAAAAACATGTATATTGGAAAATTATTGTATGTAAATAAACATATATATGCAACATATTTCATTTTCATCTATTAAAAACATGTATTTTGTTTCTATATATTTTGTCAGCAGTATAATATCGCCTTAATAAAAGTTTTTCTTTTAACCTAAACATATTATTAATAAACAATAAAATTATGTTTACAATAAAAAAGTGTTATTCTTTCTCTATTACATTTTTATAATTATATATGTTCCTCAAATATGTATTTTAATTCAATGTACATATTTCTTTTAATTAAAAAGTATATCAATATGTATATTTTTATTTTACTTTCTATTAAATCTTAATAATGCTGGACAGTAAGCAAATCTAATTTACTACTCCCACTCTAGCTAATATTAAGTCAGAGAAGGCTCTGGACACTAAAGATATATAATTTACTATTCCCACTCCAGTCAGTATTAAGTCAGGAAAGGTGCTGGACACTAAGGGGTCGATTCCGATTCTGGCCAGAAAACGCTATGTGTAACTCGGGCTTGGAATTTAGACCGACCAACACCGTCCTGCGCCCTACGACACGTGTAGTACGATGCGTAGTCAGAGACTTACAACCGAGCTGTACGGAGGTAAGCCGTACGACTAAACCGTACGGAAACAAGCGATCCGGCCAGAAAAATTACGCGATTCGCAACCACCAACATGTACCTGTGGGGAAACCAGACCGACACATACACGCAAAGTCCGACACGCGCAGTAGGATTTATTTATTTATTTTGTAAGTTTTATATAGCGCGAACAAGATCTTTGCAGATATCAGAGCGCTTTACAAGGACAAGGGGGTGATAGAGTACAAGAATGTAATAGTTGAGGTAGTTATGTACAAGGTGCATAGTTACATAGGTAGGTCAAAATACAAGAGGTAGGTTACAGGTGAGGTAGTGTCGGTACAAGGTACAAGGTGCATAGTCAAACAGTTGTGCCAATAGTATAAAAGTACAAAAATAAGGAGCATATACTTGTTTAAGCGTGCTTAAAATGCTTTTGGAGATAGCATAAAGGTAGGTATAGTTGAGGTAGGTGTGTGCATGGTGTAAAGTCACACAGGTGCATCAGTAGTACAAGAGTAGGGATAGTTGAGGTGGTGTAGGTAGAGTGTGCAAAGTCAGACAGGTGCGTCAACAATATAAAAATATACAAAGAGGGAACGTATACAATCAAATAAGTCGATAATACAAGTAATACAAATAGACCAAGGTGTCAGGCAGGTAGTACAGAGCGGATTCATGAGAAATACAGAATAATAGATCATGTGTATTAAGCCATGAGGATCGCTTTTACTTCTTTCTTAAAAAGTTTGTTGGAGGAGATGAGCCTGGTTTCAGGAGGGAGTGAGTTCCAGATCCTGGGTGCCATTCCTGAAAAGGAGCGTTTATGGGTTTTTTCCTTCCGAAATCTTCGAGGCTTCAGCAGAAGATTGTTTGTGCTTCTAATAGTTCTAGAGCCACCAGAGATTGTCAGCTTTTGAGTGAGGTAGGTGGGTGAGTTCATGTGTACAGCCTTGTGCGTCATGCAGGCGATTTTTCAGATGTATTCTGGCTTCAAAAGGTAACCAGTTCAGGGATTTAAAGTCAGGGGAAATATGCGAGTGTTTTTTGGAGCCAGTGATGAGTCTCGCTGCAGCGTTAAGGGACGCTCTTAGGGGTGCCGTTGTAGTTAGGGGGAGCCCGCAGAGGGCGGTGCTGCCGCATTCTATGTGCGGGATGACTATAGATTGTACTGCAGTTTGGAAGTCTTTGGCTGGAAGGAAGAGTTTAAGTTTACTCAAGGTATTGATTTGGAAGTTCGCTCCTTTGGTTGCCTTGCTGATGTGCTGCTGCATGTTGAGATTGGCGTCAAGTGTTATGCCTAAAGATTTTGCTGAGTCTACTATGGTAGGTTGTACATTTAGAGCCGTTAAGTGCTTAAGCCATGTTTGAGCCGTAGAGATTTTTGAGGGAGGTGAGATCAGGAGAAACTCAGTCTTCAGCGCATTGAGTTTGAGGTGATTCTCAGCAAGCCAGGATTGGGTGTTTCTGATCGTGGTGTTCAGAAGCATGATGTCCTTGGGAGATTGTACTTTGAGATAAAGTTGGGTGTCGTCGGCATACATGTGAAAGTGATCATTGGATGTTTGTAGCAAAGTAGTGAGAGGTTCCATAACTAGGTTGAACAGTGTTGGGGAGAGGGAGGATCCTTGAGGGACGCCTAGCGATACAGGTACCGGAGAGGACATCAGGTTGTTGCTTTTGAATCTTTGTGACCGGTTGTGTAGAAAGGAGGTGAACCACTTGAGAACAGTCCCAGATATGCCCATTATTGTGTTTAATAGTTCGAGTAGGTTCTCATGTTTGACTGTGTCGAATGCTGAGGAGAGATAAGAAGGATGAGGAAGCAGGTATGGTTTTGGTCTAGGATTTGGAGGGCGTCGTCAACTATGTGAGTCATGGCAGTTTCGGTACTGTGCCCTGCTAGGAAGCCTGATTGATGAGCGTTGAGGAGATCAAACTTATCTATGTGTTTAGTCAGTTGTAGCTGTACGCATTTTTCCAACAGTTTAGCGAGAGTGGGAATATTTGTAATAGGGCGGTAATTGTTTAGATCAGTGGGGTCTGCTGTTGTTTTTTTTAGTAGCGGTGTGACTTGTCTGACTTTGAGGGCGTTAGGGATGGATCCTTGTTGAAGAGAGCTATTGATAATCTTAGTCCAGAGTGGGAGGAGCAAAGGGCTAAAGTCTTTAAAAGCGTTAGCAGGGAGGGGGTCAATGAGGTGATTGTATGGTTTCAGGGTGCTGAGCAATCTGCCAATTTCTTCTTCGGAGTAGGTGCCAAAGGATGACCATGTAGCGTTGTGAAACGCGACCGAATTGCACAGAGCACAAACCGTACGACTGACACGCACAGAAAACGGGGAGCCGAAGCAACCGAGTCCTCCGCGACCGAAATGTACACCACACATGAAACACATCAGAAAGTCAGCGTGAACAACTCGGAGAAGCCCGCACGAGCCAACAGCAGCGTCCGTGTCGGTCGCAAGAACATCTCCTTCATGACTACAAAATACAAATGAAAAAACACCAAAAAGGACCAAACAAGCAAACACAAAGTCAATAAATACAAAAAAAAGTCTGGAACAAAGACACACCCACAACTCCACCCATATAAAGGCCACAAATTCCATACCATGATCCTCTGCAATTCCCACGGACTGCCCAACACAGAACAGCGGACAGCAACCACAGACACACTCACAACTTATCGATCACACAAGCCTCACACCATCTGCACCTCTCTAAAACCACTCTCACAAACACACACAAAAACTCTTACTCACTCACCCTCACTTGCACACCCACACATCACTCCCCACCACCACCAATCACCATGCCCCCAAAGAAGAATCCAAAGTTCACAGAGAGTGAGTTAGAAGTCCTGGTAGCTGAAATCATCAGAGTAGAGCCACAGTTGTTCAGTACATTGGTACAACAGACCCCCATGTCCCAGAAAACCAAGATGTGGGAGAGGATCGTCGACAAGGTGAATGCACTAGCACCAACGTTGCTAACAAAGGACGACATCCAGAGCAGGTGGTATGATGTGCGCAGGAGGGTCAAGAACCTCATCCGCAAGGACCCCGATTTGAGTAATCGCACCGGCAGTGGCCCTCCTGCCAAACCAGTATACTTCCGGTACTGGGAAGAGAAGGTGCAGGCCATCCTACCAGCAGAGAGCGTACATGGACTATCAGACATCCCAGAGCCTGGTGAGTACACAACCTATATATTCAATATTGTGTGCCAATACACACACATCACTGGCAAGGGGACAGTCAAACCATGCACCGTTAGCAAAGCCACACTAACCAGAAGAGAATCATCCCAAGCTGTGAATGACAGTTAGACAAACACAACACCTGCCATCACACAGTGATATGTAACTGTGTCAGAACATGTACAAATCTAACAACAAATAGAGCGAAGCAGTGCCACTAATCTTACTAGCAAACACTGTCAGGAAATTTGCCACCACTAACACACCACCCCACATGGAAGCTGACTGCCATGAAGGAAATGTGGGACTGCTGGGAAAGTGAGTGTAGCCAAAAACATGATGGAGTTGTAGTCACAGAAAATGGACCCCCACCCAATTGGCACTTCAACAACACTGAGAACCATGCTCACATCACAGGGAGTGGAAAATAACTCACAAGATGCCTGACACTGGGTACTGCTGTGGTGAGAACCAGCCCCTGCTGTGAGTTGTTTTCAAACAAACAGCAGGGAACCACTGCCTGACATCCTGACAGACAACTTGCACTCCTTGCAATGGAAGCATTTTCATGGTGGGATGGCTGGCCTGAGGTGGGATGTGTGCTAGCTCAGACTACATAAACCAGCAGGCCCTTACACACACACCACTACCACTAAACTACACACCTGGGACAAGGCTTTACAAGACTGAGTGAAAATACACTTCCAAGATGTATGATACACTGTTTTGTTGTGGGGAGCACAAGGCCCTGCTGAGAACTGTGTGCCAACAAACAGGACCACATTGTCAGCCATCTTGTCAGCATGGGCACACCTACTCACACGGAAGCAGAGTCAACGGGAAGGAAGAGTGGGTGTGCTGGGAAGGGGGTGTAACCAAGAGCATGATGGGAGTTGGAGTCACAGCTCAATATCCCCCACCCACATGGACCAGGAATCTCACACTGAACCATGCACAACTCACAGGGAGTGAAAAGCAATTCCAAGAGGTCTCACACTAGGCTCTGCTGTGGGGAACACAAGGCCCTGCTGGGGGTTGTGTTCAAACAAACAGCAGGACACCACTGCCTGAACTCCTGAAAGACAATTTGCACTCCCTGCAATGGAAGCACGTGTCATGGTGCGATGGCTGGCCTAGGGGGGAGGAGGACTGACAGCTCTGACCATACTTCCCAACATGTGTTTGCCACACACACCCCTTAACACAAACTCCACACAACTCACCTAGGATAATGCATTGCCTCACACTCCATTGAAATAGCCCACAAATATCTACCACACTGGCTCCTGCTGTGTGAAGCACATGTACATTTTTGGGACTGGTAGCCAAACAAACACCAGGACACCACTGTCAGCCATCTCGTCTGCACAGGCACACCCACTCACAGGGAAGCAGAGTCAACAGGAAAGAAGTGTGGGTATGCTGGTAAGGGGGTGTATCCATCAGGATGATGGGAGTTGGTGTCACAGCTCAATATCTCCCACCCACATGGGTCAGGAACCTCACATTTAACCATGCACACCTCACAGGGAGTGAAAAGCCACTTCCAAGATGTCTCACACTGGGCTTTGCTGTGGGCAACACAAGGCCCTGTAGGGAACGGGGTAGAAATAAACTATAGGACACCACTGACTGATATCCTGAGAGTCAACATGCACACACTGCAATGGTGGCATGCTTCATGGTAGGAGAACTGGCCTGGGGGTAGAAGGAGGTCCGGATTTCAGCAAAAATCCAACAAAACTGTACATGACAACTGTGGAGAATCAGACAGACCACATAGCACAAAACACACTGGAACTCATAGACATCATTGGCAGGGGACACCTGACAGTGACTGGAATGGACACACCAATATATCTGACACTGTAGCATGGTGTCATTCACACAAGGTGCTGTACTGAGCTGAATTTCACCCCTACATGGTTCTGCGACGTATGCATCCTGCTTTCAACATACCACTCATTATCATAGATACTGTAGACACAAGGACTAACCTGGACTGCATTGGGGGGACATGCTACTCACAGCAGCAGAACTGCAACACACAGACCACGGCCCACACTTCCATGTACATGGAAAAGCCAGAAATCCTCTGTGCCCAATCCCAATCCCAATCGAGGACAGTGACCGGATTAATCAGGCTTGCACATACTAAACCCAGCAACCACTTCATTAGCTCTGGTATCGTTGTAAATGAGACGTAAACTAGTAATGCAGACAACAACACATATCTACAAAAGAGATCTCAGGCATACCGGACTCTGACCAAGTTGTTCACACACACAGATGGGACACACAAGACTTGCAACCACTGACAACACACATGCCCCAATCCAGAAACATATCCGAAGTGGAATTGCATGTAGGTCACTGTTAAAGGACAAATTTGGACAGAGATGACACACTTGTATAAGGCACATGATGGCCCTTGAATAGCAATGGCCATCGACAGTCAATCAATACATGAGCTGGGTGTGTACACACCGCCACATGCAAATTGAAAAGCTTCTGGTTGGCAGGACAATTTGCTACAACAACATCAACCTCTGTCTGTGATAACTTAGGACAATGCAATACACAGGTATGCATCCTGATGTACAGTCACAACTGTAATGTTTTGAACTATGGATGCCTGTAGATACATTACATACATTGTGTGTCTCTTCCCAACACAGCTGATGCTGGGGACATATCAACTAATGAAGAAGAGTCCCAGTCCCAGGTTCCGATGGAATATCAGCTCTCTTGTGTGGAACAGTCTCTGTTCTCTTTGGATAATGAAGGACCTGGCATCTCTGGTGTGAGTCGTCATGTAGCCCCAGCAATACCATAATCTGGACCTCCTGCACCAGCTCCTCCAATAGCTGGCAACAGACACACCATCCCTGCTGACAAGGACAGACCACTGACACAGGATTCCACCAACAAGGGGAACCAGGCCACCCGGGATGGAACGGACACCAACTACCGGACAGACTCCCAGGTGGGCCCAGGGTCATCTGTGCATGCTACTGGAGGTCCTGCCCATGTGGCTAGGGGTGGTGGGAGGCATGGTAGGCAGAGGTCATGCCTTGCAGAGTGGTCTGGACTGCATGATGACCCCCAAATGGTACGCATCATCGATGCGTTCCAGGTTATGACCGGAAAGGTCAGCCAGGTTGTGGGGACCCTCAAGGACATTCACCAGCAGCAGGCTGCCCATCATGCCCACTTGGACTCCCACATGTCCCATGTGGAGACACACATGCCTCACATGGAGTCCAAGTGGGACACATTTGAAGAACTGACAGCACTGCATATTGATATGCCACTGCCAGATTGGCACCAACATGTCCACACCTCCCTTTGTGCCCACAACATCTGGTGCTGCAACATCTGCAACTGCCACAGGGAGGGAGGAAGACTCTGGCAAAGAGTCCTCTGCACCGAAGCAGCCTGCACTTGAGGGTCCCCCCAGGAAGAAGGGGGGTAGTTCGAAGAAGGGTAAGTGAGACAAAGATGGTCATGCACATCTCCCAGGAACCCAAAACCTGTTCTGGAACTTTTCCTTTGTGTGCAAACTGTTCACCTTGTTGAATGCTACTCTATTCTCCCACATGACATAGAGGTTTTTAGTTGGTCTGATGTATCAGATGACTGTGGACTTTACTTTGGACATTTCATCTACTGACACTTCCTACTCATCTGTGAACTTTGGATTAAAACCCATTGTACAGCACCCACCATCCCGTGCACTTTCCTCACACATGCATGTTAACAAATGTACTAACACACAATACTTGCCTCTGAAGTGATTCCAACGTGGTTTGTGTCATGGAGAAGATGAGCTGCTAAATGAAATTGTGCATATGCTAACTGCTACAGCAATGTAAACACAGTCATGTGGGTAAGGATGACGTGACACATAAGAGGGAGACACAACACTAGGGCACCACTAGGTCAACACATACACACCATGCCCATCTGACCCATCTCCTACACTGAAGTTGCCAGGAAATACAGTTGAAAGCACACACACCAGACCTATCCAAAGTCAGTGGTAACTAGCCCACAGGTGCAGTATGCAAATGCCAGCCAGATGTGTAAAGACAAACAACGCACATCCCAAAGTGTAGCACTGGTTTATTACACATTTGCAACAGGTTAACTCCACAACAGATACTGGTCAAACCCACGTGGCAGTGGCCACACAGTCACCAAGTCCTGAAGATGTGAAGTCCTGGGGTGTGGGGCACATCACTTGTAGTGAAATGACTACTTCCACCCTGGAAGTGGAATCTGTGTGATGGGGGTCAGAGTTGAACAAACAACATCCAAAGTACTCTGCGAAGGACAGACATGAGCCAAAGTCAAAAGCACAGAAGAACAAGATAGAACTGCAATACACATGCCCAAAACATGTTACAAGATACCCATACAAACCCAAGAAAGCTTGTGAACACTTTTGGTGAGTACAGGCAACCTGTAGGGAAACATCACTGCATGCATCTAGTCAAGTAGCACATAGCCACACTAAAACAGCAACAAAGCACCACCAACACATATCAGGCAAACTCTAGACAGTGACATAACATCCCTGTACACTTACATTCAGCTGAATAAGTTGTTGATGAGCTATGTGCGGACACCTCCCTCCTCATCATCATCACTGGCATCATAGCCCAGGCCAGGATGCTCCACAGGTGACGGATGTTGGTCATCATCATCCCGGATGAGAGGCAATTCTTTCCGCACTACCAGGTTGTGTAGCATGCAGCAGGCTATGATGATTTTGCACACCTTTGCAGGGCCATATGGGAGGGCTCCTCCTGTTTTGTCCAGGTATCGGAAGCGGCTTTTCAGTAGTCCAAATGTCCGCTCAATCACTCTTCTGGTCTGACCATGTGCCTCTTTGTAGTGCATCTCGGCTGGTGTCACAGGGTTCCTGAGTGGTGTCAGCAAACATGGTGTGTTGGGATATCCGGAGTCACCTACAGACAGACAATTGCACATCAGATGAGTTGAGAGAGAGGGTGGAATACAACATTGCCCAACACACACAATGGTAAAACATCAGTACACACCGACAAGCCAGGCACGTTGGTTCTGCATCTGTGCCATCAGCCTCAGGATGCGACTACTCCTCATGACGAAGTCATCATGTGCAGACCCGGATGAAATGGTCCTATCCACCAGACATACAACCAGAGCATTGGATGAGTGGAATTGTTTCCTGTTCCTGTATGTCTGCTCATGTGCCTGTGGTGGTACTAAAGCCACATGTGTCCCATCAATGGAGTCAATGACATGTGGCATCCTCCCCAGTGCACAGATGTCACTCTTGATGTCAGTGAGTTGCCGTGGTTTAGGGAAATAGATGTAGTGGTTCAAGAAAAGTAACATTGCCTCCAACACATTTCGTAGCACACGGCTGAACATGGTCTGTGACAATCCACCAGCAGACACCACAGTGTGTTGAAAGGTACCGGTGGCAAAGAAGTGTAGAGCTGCCATCACCTTCCTCTTGGGGGTCAGCGCTGTAGGGTATGGCCAGGTTGCAAATGTGGGTCCAACCGCCCCACCAATTCTTCAATCAGTGGCCTGGCGAAGCAATTCCATCGGATGCATTCATGTTCCACCATGGTTGCCAGGTCAGGGAATGGTCTGTGGAAAGCTGATGCCCTGCAGCACATAGGTGAGCAATGAAAAATTGTCAGTCCCCACACCTATGTTGCATTGAGCATACTCAACATCACATGCAACGTCATGACAAGACACAAGTACTTGATGTGTGTGCCTTTGTGTATGGACATATATGTCACCAACATGCCCATCATCTAACATTTCAGTTCAACATGTGTAAACAACAAGTTCAATATTGTGCTATGGCAAATCATTAGGCTGTGTAACATTACCTTCTGAACTGCTGTCACTGCCCAAACACACACCACAGTGACAAGTGAGGACAGATGTGTCCCAGGCATCACAGTTCTTCGGACGGTAGATTCCCAGGGATGCTGGATTGCCACATGGACACTGGCATAACATGGCATACCATGGCAAGCCACTAAAAAACCATGACTCCCACAGGTAGTGGCCCTGTTGTCTCTAAAGGACAAACATGGACGTCTGTGAGATACACATACACAAACACCATCTCCCATTGGGCACATGGAATCAGAGACATCTGAAACACAACATGCACACAGACTGTATATGTATGTCACAATTGTGGCAATGGGTCACTCTGTGATGTACATGCCATCCCATCTATGACTCATGGGCTTTGTGACATGACATACACAACTGCACACAGGAGAGGGGACAATGCAACATGCACTGAACTGACCGGGTGCACATCACAGTGGTCATGTGTACAAAACACAAAGGATTCTGTCCCCAGGAGCACATACACAGCATGGGAGTGGCTGCCCCCAAGAGACACCCAACAAATCACATGTTGACCCCCCCCCCCACACACACACACAGGTAATGCAGCCTTATCTGACTTAGGACACAGTGTGGCACAGGCGGTGGTGTTTTGGTTGTGCACCGGAATCTCTGCCAGGCAAATGTGGCTGGCATCCGTTTACAAGTGACAAATATGCTGACCAATGCATGTGATTTGTACATGCACGCGCCAACAGCAATGGACTGAGCTGTGCGCACGCCTTGGGATTGAAGAGTATGGAGACAGGTGCGTGTTGTGTTTCAAAATATGTGCCGTACAGCAATGGACCGAGCCACCGCAACCCTTGGCCATAGAAGAGTATGGAGACAGGTGTGTGTTGTTTTTCAAGATATGCCCCGTACAGCAATGGACCGAGCCGTGTGCATGCCTTGGCCATAGCAGAGTATGGAGACGGGTGAGTGCTGGTTTTCAAAATATGCACCGTATAGTAATGGACCGAGCCGTGCGCACGCCTTGGGCATTGAAGAGTATGGAGAAGGGTGAGTGTTTTTTTAAATACGCTCCGTACAGCAAAGGACCTAGCCGTGCGCACGCCTTGGCCATTGAAGAGCATGGAGACATGTGCGTGTTGTTTTACAAAATATGCGCCATACAGCAACGGACCGAGCCGTGCGCTTTCATTTCCTATTGACTGTCATGGAGATGGACGTGCATTATGAAATAGTACGAATCGAATCGTGTGCATCAAATTCAGTTGGCTCAATACAAAAATGTTGCAAGTTCAGTGGTGTAATGATTTTTAACATTTGAACGATGCAGAAGGCTTGTACGAGTTGTGCAGTTAAAGGCATTGGACACATTCATAAGATGCAAACGTGTCGGACCGATCCCTTTGAATGCACGGAACAGAGCTTGCCTCTGCAGCAAAGATATAAGGCTGCCTGGTCCCCTGAGAACTCACTTGCCTGCACTACATGCTACGGATGAACATCTCTGCTACCACTCCTGCTGTCTCTTTGCATCCTCTGGCTTCAAGAATGGCATGTACTGTGGAGAGAGCACCAGCCTTCAGCGAGGAGGAGAACCAGGCCCTGCTGGACAGCCTCCTTCCAAAGTACAGCAAGGCGTATGGGAAACCAGGGGAGCAGGTGAGTGTGCAGCCACTGCCTTCCTAATTTTGCATATTGTCTGACTAGCAGTACTACCATTGTGTACACTAGTGGTTAGCATGCTCACTGAGTAGTTGTCACCTCCAAAGTGTGTAGTTACATGCCCTGAACAGGTACAGTGCATCTTTTTCTTCCCAGGCAATGTTTCCATGTTGTAACTTATGGACAACTGTTCATAGCTATAGTTGCACTACTGGTGTCCATCATAGGCCTCTGTGGTAGAGATCTGTAAATCAAACTGTGTAATGCAACCAATATGTTGTATGTGTACTTACGGCCTTTTCACTTTGTCATCCTCACAGGTTGATGCCCACCAGAAGCAGGATATCTGGTTGACCATCACCCGGGCAGTCAGATCTGTGGGGGTCTACAAGCGCCGGATCCACCACTGCCAGAAGAGGTGACAGGACCTTTGTGGCTGGACCCGGAGGATCGCAAGGGTCCTGCTGAAGCTGTTGCCTCCTCGCAGGAGGGGCGGACACCAGACCCTGACCCACCACATGCTCCAGATTCTGGCGGTGGTCTTCCCTGACCTGGATGGGCAGCTGAAGGTCAGACAGCAGCAAGGAGGGCTGTAAGTGCTAGCCTTTTCAGGGAACTATGTCTCACATGCTCTTTGCACTCCTTTAGCCTGGTTACACTTCCACAGTAAGTCTGCCTTGTAGTCAAGAACTCATGTCCCTCACTAGTGTCATGCCCCCTCTTCATCTGAGTGTTACAAAAACACGGGTTAACCCAAAGAGTCAAAGGGACCTGGGCAAAGTATTGGTACAAACAAAATGGTCCCAGACAAACAGGCGATAAACAGAGTCGTAACAGAAGTAAATACATACACAGGTAATTATAACAACATTGTTTTTAATCACAACGTGTTTTATATAAGAGTCTTTCATAAAAATTGGTACAAGTTAAATCACATATAGTGGCCCCTAAGAATGAAATAGGGAAGGGTAGTGTTGGGATAGTGAAAGATGAGGACTAAACAAAAGGTCATAAAGACCACAATATAACAAAAATTAATGTGAGAAAAAACACAATGGAATGATAAATTTAATCAATAATTTTTGACAATCATGCCTCAGAAGAAATCAGTAATGATGAATGATGACAGAGGCTGACCACAGGAAAACGTGTCGACGTTTCGACCCAGGTGAAATGCAGGCGTGGTGTAAGCCTTGCTAGAGGGTCTTCATCAGGACAGAAGTGGTGGGGGATGGGGCAATGGATCTGCGTAAAAATTTTTAAGAATTAATTAATACATGGGTCACCAAGGATCCCAAAATTGTTTAAAAGGTCGAGAAGGGAACAGGATCATAATTGGAAAAAGAGGGAATACATCATTGGTGAGGTAAGTAATCACTCTAGAGGTGAAATGATGGAGTCGACCTCAGAGGCAAAGTTAATTGTTTAGTCCAAAGGACTACGTCGAATGATAATAGGTAGTAATTGCCTATTGTACCACAGGGTGAGAAGTACTCAAGTGTGTGGTAAATGTACAAGCATCCTCACGGTACTGACATTATCAACATACAGCAAATTCAGCATCAAATAGGCATAGAAATAGGGGTACCTTTCACAAAGCTCGCTCACAGGAAGGGCTGTTAAATTGTGGATCACAAAGTACTATGTGGGTTCTGAAAAACAACAGCGTAATGTATTACTGTCTACACTATCCGGTCCATCAGGCTAAAAGATGTTACTTATAAAACAACATACCTGCCAAAGGCAGAGTAGATCACAGCTGCAAAATTAGTAGTATCAATAGGTGGGGTACAGCACTGGATCAAAAACTTGGAACCAATGGTCCTTGCTTCAAGATGGCAGCAATCTATGAGAGTAATAATACAAACATATACACTTATCTAAATAGACATAACAGCACGGTTGCACTGCCAGCAGACATGTCGGGAAACATACCTGCCAATGGCAAGGGCTGTTGCCAAAAAGGAACGGTGGATTTTGAAGAGATGATTCACAGGAATGTGTGCCGTAGAAAAATCTAAAAGAATAGTAAAATAATCTATAACTAATACTGAACATAAGAGTAACAGGCTATTCCCACAGAGTTAACAATAACATACCTAGCCAAAGCGTTACTATTGAAGGCAGTGGGGGTCGGTCATAGGCGTGGTGCAGATATCCCAAACGCCGATAGATTGCGTGATCTTGGAGTCCTGTTGAGCTCAAAAGGGACGTGATCTGAGGACAACAAATCAATGCTGCCTTATCAGTATAAACGCCTCAGCTTAGTGGAGCAGTGTGGCCTCGTTAAGTAAAACGCGCGTCAGCTACTATGAGCTTCGCGTGTTGAAAGGAAAGGAGAAGAACACGTACCGTGTGATTCAAAGTCCGGTCCGGAAAAAGGAAGGTTCTTGCTAGCTGCCGCTAATAGCTGGTCTAACAACAGAGCCGGCCGCGAGAGTTACTGGCTATAGACTTCCGATCATGTGACCAGGGTCTATCATGGTCATCAAAAAAGGACTACGAAACGGGTCAAGAGATCTATGTAGTTACCAGCTCCAAAATGGAGCTCAAAACGAAGAGTATATAAACATCCTATAAGGTGATATCGGTTTTATCCAGATACATTTTAGATTCCATAAAAATCACAAAGAGGTTTCAACAGCGTCCAAAGAGTTCAAGGTGAGCAAGAACCTATCAGCTCACATTATGGTATATTCAAGATATACAGTAACCAGCAGACAGGGTTACAATCAACATAGATTTTGTAATGGCCTTATAATGTATACATTTGTCATATCATAGTATTATTTCGGCGTACCTATCAAGCATGATGGTAAAGGCCGCCTTTGCAGGAGAAATTACACAATCAAAAAATTAAAAAAATATATATATTGTACAGTGGCCATATACCATAATCAGTACATTCATCTTACCAGAGTTATTACTACGGCGTACCTATCGGACATGATGGTAAAGGCCGTTACTACAGGGAAATTACACTTTCAGAAAAAATTATTATTAAGGCAGAGTAACAGACAGCATTCATAATCATAGATTGGCCATTTGGGCAAAGGTACTTTCAGTTTCGTTAAGCCCCGTCTTTACTGAGTCAAATAGAAACATCCATTTAGCTTCACGGGTATTCAAAACATTTGAGATACTACCACCCCTAGAGCCCAACGTGATTTTCTCAAGGATGACCCACCTTAGGCTTTCTGGTGTGTGTTGTTTAGTTTTGAAATGTTCAACTAGGGGGGCTCCCACTACCTCACAACGGAGTCTACTGGTGTGTTGTAGGATCCTGACTTTAGCCTTTTGCTGAGTTTGGCCAATGTAAATAAGGTTACATTCACATATGATGGCATAAATTACATTTTGAGTATTACAGTTAGTGAATGATTTAAGTGGGATCTTGTGGTCCTTATACTCAAACACCTTGGTCTGAATGGTGTTGTCACAGGCCTTACATTTAGTGCATCTATGGTGACCCATGACCGGTGGAAGATTCCACAATGATAGAACAGTTGTCGGTTCTGTTGATGGGAGAAATGAACGAACAACATGGTCCCTGATATTCTTCCCTCTTTTGAATGCATGTAGGGGCAGGGTCGGATAGCCAATATCATCAGATATTAGTGACCAATACTTATTAATGATCTTTTTGATCCTGTTACTCTCAGTTGTGAAAGTAGTAACACATACCAAGCGGTCATTGTGTTGGTCATTCTGTTGTTTAGGTTGTAGTAGACACTCTCTAGGGTTATACCATGCTCGTTTTTTGGCCCTCTTAACCAGACGGCGAGGGTATCCCCTCTGTATAAGCCTGTTCATCAAATCATTTGCCTGCTCCATGTAATGCAATTTATCCGAACAGTTCCTGCGAATTCGCAAGAATTGTCCAATGGGTAAGTTATCCCGAAGGGATCTGGGATGATGACTCCCATATTGCAAGAGCGAATTCCGCTCAGTGGGTTTGCGGAATAAAGTCGTCTTTAGGATTCCATCATCATTGTAAATTGTAAGCTCAAGGAAATCAACATGTGATGGGTTGGATTTGAAGGTGAATTTAATGTCTGCAGACTGTGAATCCAACCATGTCTGGGAAGCAGAAAGCTCAGTGTCCGTTCCCTTCCAAATGAGTAGGATATCGTCTATATAGCGGACCCATATTCCAAGATGTTGTTTGAATGGGTTCCGCTCATTAAGAATGATGTCTTCTTCGAAGGCCGCCATATAAAGAATAGCCAGGTCCGGGGCAAAAGTGGCCCCCATCGCCACTCCCTTAGTTTGCAAATAGAAGTGGTCCTGGAACATGAAAAAGTTATGCATCATGGCAACCCTTAGAAGTCCTATGATGAAATCAGTTGGTACAGGTACTGGGGCAGTCCTCTGATCTAGATAACGAGTCATGATGGTAAGAGCTTCCTCTTGTGGAATACTGGTCTAAAGTGAAGTTATGTCACAAGTGACCAGAATTTCTTTCTCTGCGTCAAAAGGTAGACCATCTACAATACTTATAGTATGCATGGTATCCCGGAGGTAAGTTGGTGTCATCTCCGCTAAGGGTTTCAGAAAGAAGTCGATATATCGACCAACAGGCTCGAGCATAGAGCCACAACCCGAGACAATGGGTCTGCCAGGTGGCTCACTCAAGTTCTTATGTATCTTGGGCAGGGTGTATATAGTTGGAAGCCTTGGAGTCTGTTGGTTTAGATAATTGAATTCTGATTCAGTAAGGAATCCTTCCTCAAGACCCAGCCTGGTCAAGTTCAGGATATCAGAGGCAAAGGCCATTGATGGATCAGTGTTGAGTCTCCTGTAGCTGATGCCATCATTCAACTGTTTGTAGATTTCTCTCTTGTAGTTTGTAGTGTCTTGGACAACAATAGCACCGCCCTTATCAGCAGGTTTGATTATTATTTCTCTATTGTTACCAAGAGATTGAAGAGCCTTCTTCTCATTCCTATTTATGTTAAATGGATGGTATTGGCGTTACCAACGAGGCCAGCAATCAGGGAATCAGAACTGGGAGCAGGGCCGAGGCAGGCCACAGAAGCAGGTACACTTCCAGTCGGAACAGCACGGGGAAATATCCACCCGTCGCAAAGTATACCGTTGGTGAGCCCGCCCAACCCTGTGGTTAATATTTCAAACTACCAACTTTCTGATGATGAGCTGAGCATTCTGGGTAAGGGACTCTCGTATGTACCTACCAACATTCCCAACATTCCCAACCAGTTTACCATTAGATCGGAACTCTGCAAATTCTTCAGGAAAGTTCGACTGAAGTATGTCTTCAAAAACAGACCGCCATACCAATCTAAATCATACACTGGCCTACGAATCCCTTCTACTTTCGTACCACCTGCGAAAAGTATGTCACATAAAATCTTAGCCTATGAAACAGTGGTTTACGTGACGTGAATCAGATCTTGAACAAACGCCAATACCATCCATTTAACATAAATAGGAATGAGAAGAAGGCACTTCAATCTCTTGGTAACAATAGAGAAATAATAATCAAACCTGCTGATAAGGGCGGTGCTATTGTTGTCCAAGACACTACAAACTACAAGAGAGAAATCTACAAACAGTTGAATGATGGCATCAGCTACAGGAGACTCAACACTGATCCATCAATGGCCCTTGCCTCTGATATCCTGAACTTGACCATGCTGGGTCTTGAGGAAGGATTCCTTACTGAATCAGAATTCAATTATCTAAACCAACAGACTCCAAGGCTTCCAACTATATACACCCTGCCCAAGATACATAAGAACTTGAGTGAGCCACCTGGCAGACCCATTGTCTCGGGTTGTGGCTCTATGCTTGAGCCTGTTGGTCGATATATCGACTTCTTTCTGAAACCCTTAGCGGAGATGACACCAACTTACCTCCGGGATACCATGCATACTATAAGTATTGTAGATGGTCTACCTTTTGACGCAGAGAAAGAAATTCTGGTCACTTGTGACATAACTTCACTTTACACCAGTATTCCACAAGAGGAAGCTCTTACCATCATGACTCGTTATCTAGATCAGAGGACTGCCCCAGTACCTGTACCAACTGATTTCATCATAGGACTTCTAAGGGTTGCCATGATGCATAACTTTTTCATGTTCCAGGACCACTTCTATTTGCAAACTAAGGGAGTGGCGATGGGGGCCACTTTTGCCCCGGACCTGGCTATTCTTTATATGGCGGCCTTCGAAGAAGACATCATTCTTAATGAGCGGAACCCATTCAAACAACATCTTGGAATATGGGTCCGCTATATAGACGATATCCTACTCATTTGGAAGGGAACGGACACTGAGCTTTCTGCTTTCCAGACATGGTTGGATTCACAGTCTGCAGACATTAAATTCACCTTCAAATCCAACCCATCACATGTTGATTTCCTTGATCTTACAATTTACAATGATGATGGAATCCTAAAGACGATTTTATTCCGCAAACCCACTGAGCGGAATTCGCTCTTGCAATATGGGAGTCATCATCCCAGATCCCTTCGGGATAACTTACCCATTGGACAATTCTTGCGAATTCGCAGGAACTGTTCGGATAAATTGCATTACATGGAGCAGGCAAATGATTTGATGAACAGGCTTATACAGAGGGGATACCCTCGCCGTCTGGTTAAGAGGGCCAAAAAACGAGCATGGTATAACCCTAGAGAGTGTCTACTACAACCTAAACAACAGAATGACCAACACAATGACCGCTTGGTATGTGTTACTACTTTCACAACTGAGAGTAACAGGATCAAAAAGATCATTAATAAGTATTGGTCACTAATATCTGATGATATTGGCTATCCGACCCTGCCCCTACATGCATTCAAAAGAGGGAAGAATATCAGGGACCATGTTGTTCGTTCATTTCTCCCATCAACAGAACCGACAACTGTTCTATCATTGTGGAATCTTCCACCGGTCATGGGTCACCATAGATGCACTAAATGTAAGGCCTGTGACAACACCATTCAGACCAAGGTGTTTGAGTATAAGGACCACAAGATCCCACTTAAATCATTCACTAACTGTAATACTCAAAATGTAATTTATGCCATCATATGTGAATGTAACCTTATTTACATTGGCCAAACTCAGCAAAAGGCTAAAGTCAGGATCCTACAACACACCAGTAGACTCCGTTGTGAGGTAGTGGGAGCCCCCCTAGTTGAACATTTCAAAACTAAACAACACACACCAGAAAGCCTAAGGTGGGTCATCCTTGAGAAAATCACGTTGGGCTCTAGGGGTGGTAGTATCTCAAATGTTTTGAATACCCGTGAAGCTAAATGGATGTTTCTATTTGACTCAGTAAAGACGGGGCTTAACGAAACTGAAAGTACCTTTGCCCAAATGGCCAATCTATGATTATGAATGCTGTCTGTTACTCTGCCTTAATAATAATTTTTTCTGAAAGTGTAATTTCCCTGTAGTAACGGCCTTTACCATCATGTCCGATAGGTACGCCGTAGTAATAACTCTGGTAAGATGAATGTACTGATTATGGTATATGGCCACTGTACAATATATATATTTTTTTAATTTTTTGATTGTGTAATTTCTCCTGCAAAGGCGGCCTTTACCATCATGCTTGATAGGTACGCCGAAATAATACTATGATATGACAAATGTATACATTATAAGGCCATTACAAAATCTATGTTGATTGTAACCCTGTCTGCTGGTTACTGTATATCTTGAATATACCATAATGTGAGCTGATAGGTTCTTGCTCACCTTGAACTCTTTGGACGCTGTTGAAACCTCTTTGTGATTTCTATAGAATCTAAAATGTATCTGGATAAAACCGATATCACCTTATAGGATGTTTATATACTCTTCGTTTTGAGCTCCATTTTGGAGCTGGTAACTACATAGATCTCTTGACCCGTTTCGTAGTCCTTTTTTGATGACCATGATAGACCCTGGTCACATGATCGGAAGTCTATAGCCAGTAACTCTCACGGCCGGCTCTGTTGTTAGACCAGCTATTAGCGGCAGCTAGCAAGAACCTTCCTTTTTCCGGACCGGACTTTGAATCACACGGTACGTGTTCTTCTCCTTTCCTTTCAACACGCGAAGCTCATAGTAGCTGACGCGCGTTTTACTTAACGAGGCCACACTGCTCCACTAAGCTGAGGCGTTTATACTGATAAGGCAGCATTGATTTGTTGTCCTCAGATCACGTCCCTTTTGAGCTCAACAGGACTCCAAGATCACGCAATCTATCGGCGTTTGGGATATCTGCACCACGCCTATGACCGACCCCCACTGCCTTCAATAGTAACGCTTTGGCTAGGTATGTTATTGTTAACTCTGTGGGAATAGCCTGTTACTCTTATGTTCAGTATTAGTTATAGATTATTTTACTATTCTTTTAGATTTTTCTACGGCACACATTCCTGTGAATCATCTCTTCAAAATCCACCGTTCCTTTTTGGCAACAGCCCTTGCCATTGGCAGGTATGTTTCCCGACATGTCTGCTGGCAGTGCAACCGTGCTGTTATGTCTATTTAGATAAGTGTATATGTTTGTATTATTACTCTCATAGATTGCTGCCATCTTGAAGCAAGGACCATTGGTTCCAAGTTTTTGATCCAGTGCTGTACCCCACCTATTGATACTACTAATTTTGCAGCTGTGATCTACTCTGCCTTTGGCAGGTATGTTGTTTTATAAGTAACATCTTTTAGCCTGATGGACCGGATAGTGTAGACAGTAATACATTACGCTGTTGTTTTTCAGAACCCACATAGTACTTTGTGATCCACAATTTAACAGCCCTTCCTGTGAGCGAGCTTTGTGAAAGGTACCCCTATTTCTATGCCTATTTGATGCTGAATTTGCTGTATGTTGATAATGTCAGTACCGTGAGGATGCTTGTACATTTACCACACACTTGAGTACTTCTCACCCTGTGGTACAATAGGCAATTACTACCTATTATCATTCGACGTAGTCCTTTGGACTAAACAATTAACTTTGCCTCTGAGGTCGACTCCATCATTTCACCTCTAGAGTGATTACTTACCTCACCAATGATGTATTCCCTCTTTTTCCAATTATGATCCTGTTCCCTTCTCGACCTTTTAAACAATTTTGGGATCCTTGGTGACCCATGTATTAATTAATTCTTAAAAAATTTTACGCAGATCCATTGCCCCATCCTCCACCACTTCTGTCCTGATGAAGACCCTCTAGCAAGGCTTACACCACGCCTGCATTTCACCTGGGTCGAAACGTCGACACGTTTTCCTGTGGTCAGCCTCTGTCATCATTCATCATTACTGATTTCTTCTGAGGCATGATTGTCAAAAATTATTGATTAAATTTATCATTCCATTGTGTTTTTTCTCACATTAATTTTTGTTATATTGTGGTCTTTATGACCTTTTGTTTAGTCCTCATCTTTCACTATCCCAACACTACCCTTCCCTATTTCATTCTTAGGGGCCACTATATGTGATTTAACTTGTACCAATTTTTATGAAAGACTCTTATATAAAACCCTCTTCATCTGATACACAGCTGTGGCACTAACAGTCTGTGACTCAGGTCACTTGGGTACTGTGTCCTTTTAGTTACCTGAGGTTAAAGTTGGGGACAGCATCCATTACAGGAACTTTGTTGTTGGCTTAATGGGTGGTACAATTGCTCACACAATGCCTGTGATATGACATGTACTCTGTGTGTGCCATCAATATGTGTTCCATTTGCTGCTCTGACTCACCACATGTGTAGGGTATTTGCCACACACCCATGATGCAAGTGAGACCAATGTTGGAGCCTCTGACATATGTACTTTATATGTGTCACACATGCATAACCACCTGCCTAGTGTTCAGGATAATACCATGTTGCACATGGACCAGGACAGTAACGCCTAATCCAGCCATCGAATGCTCTATGTTCTCCAACTCCCATGTGTCAGCTCACATATTGGGCATTGGGAAAAGTGCACTCCTGTGTCTACCTCTGTGTCATTGTGGTGTGGCCTCACATAGTGGACTCCAGGGGTGTTTTAACAGTTTGGGTTGGGCAGCCATCTGAGATGTGATTATAGGATCTGCACCTTGGTTCATACATAGGTGTGCCACCCCTTGACTGTGCACAATGGTGCATGCATCATTGCGGTGCAGGCTGATTTTGTTGAGTATCATCAGACTGTGAAGTGCCCATGTGTGAATATGTGATGCCATCCCGCTGTATTTCTCCCCGCAGGGAATCACAACGCAGTCGTTACAACGACCGCGTTGTGATTCCGCATACCATTACTCCGCAAGTCGGAACAACAACTTGCGGAGGGGGGCGCTGCATGTTGGAATAGTATAATTTACTATTCCAACTCCAGTCAGTGCGGACAATAGGGAAGGTGTTGGATTTCAATTCCAACACCTTCCCCCCCTCCGCAAGTTGTTGTTCCGACTTGCGGAGTAATGGTATGCGACTATGCGGAATCACAACGCGGTCGTTGTAATGACCGCGTTGTGATTCCTTGCAGGGAGAAAGATTCGCGGTAAACGTTGTTTACCGCCCATGTTTAGGGATTGTTGTTTTCAGTCACTGAAAGGTCTAATTGGTTTGATGTGTGATCATCGGAGTCCCTATGATGTGGGGGGCAGAGGGTGAACATGTGCACTTGTCATCTACAGAGCTTGCATTCCCCAAAGACCTTTGATTGTTGCACACTGCAGACAGTTGTTGTGTGGATGCTTTGCCCCTGGGACAGGAGACAGTAAAGACTGACTTACCAGACAGGCCTGTGCCATGGCATTCAACTTGTGAACATGTGATCCGGCAGTAGGGTCAGCTGTCCTGCATGAACTCCATTGTTGCATTGACTATCATGACATGAGTACATCATTGTGTCTGGTGATGGAAGCATATCCCGCATATCGACATAGACTCTGCCCATCCCTTTTCCTGGCACATCTACTGAGTAATTGGCAGGGGATTTCAATGTGTTATCTTGCATGTCCAACAACTGTCTATGTGGTGCATATGTGCACAAATCATTGTTGGCATCCAACACGCACCAGATAGATGTCTCCATGTATAGGAGGGAAATGAGGAGAGTATTGGAATGGCAGACTGTCAAGTGTCTTGTTCACATAGGTGTTTGCACCATTAGCACATGATGGAAAGGCTTGCTCTGAGATGTGCTGTGGTTACTGTGGTGTGTCAGGTCAATACAGGTGACTGATTGGGGTTATGTTTCTCCTGCTTATTTACAGATACATCTACAGCCATGGGGGGAGGCAGCTCCACAGACCAGGATGAGCAGCAGAGCCAGAATGGGCCATCCGCCAAGGAGTCAGAGGAGCCCAGTGGCACGGAGGGTGAGGGGAGCCACGCCGATGAGACCTCAGCACCATCCACCTCAGCTGAGGAACACATCTCGTCAGATGATGACTCCCTTGTGGAGGCAGCTGCCAGCAGTCAGCAGACACCATCAAGCAGATCTGTCCTAGTCACCACCACCACCATCACCACCCTCCCATCTGCTCCAATCCCAGAGGTCCATGGATGGTCCCATGTCAGGGACCATGTCTCCTTTGTGCCAGGCACCACACCCCCTGCATCTATCTCCCCTGCTGCCCTGAGTGTGGAGCCTGTGGACTTGCTTAAGCAGATCCATGTAGGGCAGACATCTATGCTGAGTATCCTTCATGCACACACCAGTCTGTTGACACAACTGGTGTCGTTCATTGAGGGCATCTCTTCTAGCATGTCTTCCCTACAGCGGACCAAAAAGTCCATGGACTCCTCGCTGACGGCAGCAGTGTCCCCCCTCCAACAGTCCCTCACCCTCCTACCTCTACCACATACTCAATCCCCACTGCCCTACCCCTCCCAAGCACACACACACCGGCACAAACACGCACCACCCCAGACACAGGCAGCACACAGACACATAAGCCATGATTAAAACGTACACGCCAGCACAGTCAGGGGACTGATACCTCACTCACAGGGGATGGGGAGCAGACACACACACAGGCATCCACAAGCACTCTGCAGTCCTCAGATACCTCTTCCTCCAAAACCCCTTCCATTGCCTCACCTGCAACCCCCACCTCCCAGCAGCTCTTCCTTTTTGACCTTGGCTTCTTCCCCACCGACCCATCAGATAAAACTTGCAAGGGGAAGAGGCAGTCAGCAAGCACATAGGGGACTGCCTCTCACACCCCTACCCCCTCCACCAGGCACAGGCAGATTGAGGCCCCCACTCCCAAGTCTACCAGGAGCAGAAGGTGCAAGACTCCACCACCACCACGTAGCTCCACCACACTGTCTCCGTCCTCCAGCCCCCAGCCCACCACTCCACAGGTTCACCTGCCTCTACCTTCCCCAGGTTCCCCCACACACCCTTACCACATCCCCAAAATCATCCGCCCCTCCTCCCTGGCACATGCACATGCACATCCACGCCCACCCCAGATCCTCAGCCTGTTAGTGCCACTGGTGTGGAGACCATGTCCCCCTTCTGTCCTACCCACCTCATCTGTACCCCCTTCCACTGCTGTGGAGTTAGGCACTGAAGTGGAGGACGCAACAACCCCGTCTGACCAGCACACTACAGTGGTGCCGGCACCCACCACATCTGAGTCGTACCCAACAGTGATGACGGCATCGGCCACTCCTGACTTGTGCCCTGCAGTGGTTACTGAACCCACTCTGTTAGACACCTCCACTGGAGTTGCCAGTGACTCCCCTGCACCCACCATCCCTCCCCTGCCTCATTCTGCTATCTCCTGATCCTGTCCCTGTGGTGCCTGGCCTGCCCCTATGTGTGCCCCTCCAAGGGAAGATGTCCCCTGGCTGTAGCAGTGCAGGCAAGCAATGGGTGACAGCTTGTCCCATGTCCCCCTGTTTGGACTTTACTAATGGACTGGTCATTAGCATTTGTGTTTTCAGGACTGCACGTTTGTCTTCCTGAATTGCTGATTAAAGATTATATTTTGTATCTTATGGTTTTGCTTTTGATATACATGATGTTGATGATGAGTATCACAAACTTGCAGTTGTAACAGTTTTTTCAGAGGAAGAAACTGAAGTGTTCTTGTGATGTCCTCCATGTGTTCTGTGGGATTTGTGTCCTATCCTGGTTGGTATCCATGTCAACCTGTGCAACAATCTGAGGGAGTCTCCAGTGGACATGCAGGTCTGTGCATCAATGGTGTGGTAGTCAACTGTGTCATCAGTGCAACTTGCTATACATGTGTGTTGAGTATGTGCAGGTGACTTAAGAGTCACTCTCGTACACAGGCTGATGTGACCAGAGCCTTCATTGTGGTGTCATTGTTGGCCTACTGACCACATGTTATGCTGACATTACCAAGCCCTGCAGAGACAATGTTTGGCACAGTTGACATTCCACAGGAGTGTAGTCACCTCATGGGAGTGAATGAATAAAATAAAAACTTTATTTGGTTACTCAAAACCATTAAAGAAGATATCAAGCTTAAAGTAAACATTGTTGACATGTCAAAGGTAAAATAATGAAAGATGAAAAGGAAAAAATAAACTTTAAATAAATAAAAACATGATTAAAAAACGAAGTTCATTAGTCCATTTCTTCATAAACTGAAATGTCTCATTGATTTAGCAGTTAGTGGCCGCTGGCCTAATTGTGCAGTGCCATCAGCTTCCGGCGTGTCTGTTGAACAAATTTGCTGAGCACAGCCATGTCTTTCACTGTTTCCATTGTGAATAGATAGTTGACCGCCTCCTTTATCGTTCTAATTCCTTGTCTGAGTAGAATTGGCTTTAAATAGCGGTTACGCTCCGCAGAAAGCCCCGGGCAGCAAAACAGGATGTGAGCGAAGCTCTATTGTTTATACTTGCATATGCGGCATTCACCTCAATCGCAGTGTGCTATTCCGTGGCATTGCCCGAGCCCATGGTTTGTGTTGTGTGAGCATGTCTGTGTGTGTTCCCTTCCCTTTTCCTACACAGCCTGTATTCCCTTCAGATGTTTCAGTTTGTGGTGCTTGATGAGTTGTCCATTGTTAATTCAACATCTCTGCCCCGAGTTGTCTCAGATGTGGGTGCATGGCAAACTACTGGTCATCAGGGTGTCATCACTCAGTGTTTTTGTTGAGAGGTCGTGGGATGTGGGCAATCACATGTGGAACACATTCAGGAGTCTCCGAGTCCCTTTTGTTGTTGTGGCAATGTGGTCCAAGTCCATCATGTTGTTGTGGCAATGTGGTATCTTTCAGTGATTGTGACACGTATATGTTTGTGTGACTGTTCGTACTCCTCAGGTCCAGTGATGCAATGTTGTAAGGTTTCAGCATGAGTTCATCATGGGTCTCCTTGTATTCTTGATTGGTGTGGGACTGCGTCTAGGATTTCAAGGGTTCTGGTACATTTCAGGTAATGGCCATGTACCACATACTGTGCATTGTGTCAGACATTGACAAAGGTTGTCTCCTGGGCACGTGATATGAATGATGGGTAAGTTGGATCCCCCACCCCAGGGTTAGTCATGCATGCATGTGCAGTGTCACCAGTCCTTGCATGTGATAGAGCGGGCTTTAGAAAATATTTTATTCTAGCTCGTGATGTCATACTCTCATAATTTGAAATAATATATTAATGAGTGTTTGCATGATTTGTTTAATTAACACACCCTAGATTAAGTTTGCACCACACATGAACACGCGGGAAACTAATTACATGTGCTCTTGTTGCATTTGCAAGTCTGTTTTGTAACACATGATTAATATTGTCTTGTTTGTTATGTCTGTCCTATTGTCTTTGTCACTATTAATATGCAGCTGATCATTCATGGCATGTGCTTTTATATGTGCTTACATGTATGTCCTATGTTGTGTTTGTCTGTCTGTGTATCATTTAATCATCTTTTTACTCTTTCAGAAACATAAAGCTGGATTACATGAAGAATGGTAGATATTTTATGTGCTGCTTTATTTGTTTGCTTTTGCTAAATGTCTTTTATTAGAGGGTTAATTAATAATTAGCAAGGGTTGGGTGGTACAGAAGGGTTTGTTTTACCTGAATTAATAATTTTTTTGTGTTTGTTTAAATAATAGTTTTTCTGGAAAGTGACGCAAGTTAAAAGTGGCGCAGTGACACAATCACAAGTGGCGCATAAAAGGCCCGCTGTTGTTGACAGCCACATGAGAAACCCATATTTTGAAGTGGATGATAAACTTTTATTCTGAAATCACTAGAAAATGAACTGCTAAAGTCAACTCTGTGGAGTGGGTTTGGATGTGCCACGGAAAGCTCAGAACGGTCAGGCTCAAGTTTGAAAGGAAGAGACGTGACAAGATTTTGTATTGCTTGAACATTTTTGCTACAAAATGTAGCAGACTAAGGAACTGTAGCCAGGATTCTGTGCATGAACAATGGCTCTGTGTAAAGCCTGGTCTCGTGGTGGAAGATGTCACAGTTTACTGTGGCGTGAGGTGATTCAGCCAATGGAGAGCCAGAATTCAGCTGTTGGAATGTGAAAAATAGTTAGCTCAGCTTAATTTAGGGTATAAGAATAGGCTTTAGCTGCAAACTTTTGGCTTACGCTCTTGATTCCAGAAGGACGTGTTCTGCTGTCCGATGATTACACGTAAGGAAAGTAACCTTTTAAGACTTTGTTTCCAGGCGATGAGAGTAGAGACAGAGAGTTAGTTAGGTTTTGGAAATGCTCTTTTTTCACTTATTTCTGCTAATGAATAATATTTTCTTGAATTAAGTTCTCTTTATAAATGCTGAATAAAACTTTCTTATGACATTTTCTAATGCTTGCTTAATAAAGTTCCAAACCTATGTTTTCCTGAATATGTTTGAATAAACTTTTAAAATGACAAGCTGGTCTTGTTTATTGTGAATGTCTTAAACAAACATATTTGATCTATTCACCTCATGATTTCTTATGGGCCTGGTATTGATTGGTAAGTGTAAGTGTGATAGTGGATTATGACGTGAAGCTGCCGAGTAAAGAAGTTCCTAGTTACGAATTTGGAGTCTCAGAAACAAATACAGATGGGAGTGATGAAGAGTCTGAGATAAGAAAATTCGGAAAAAGGGCTTGGAAAGCTGAATGTAAAGAAAGCAAGCCTAAGAAGAAACTCTTGAGAAAAGGTGATGTCTGGCCTAAAGATTTAAAGTTCAAATTCGAAGTGTCAAGTCAGAAGAGTGATTCAGACAAAAAAAGAGCAAGCTGGAGAAAACATTGAAATGATTACCAAGAAAAGCAAAAGACCATTGAGACCAAATGTAAAATACAAGTCTCCAGAATGGGCCTACATAACTATCCCTCCAATAGTTGAGGAGCGCAGTAGTAGCAGGTGGTCTTGAAAGAAAATGGTGACAATGACTAGGTTTAGTTTTCTTTAAGTTGAGGTTTATTTTTGGCATAAGGCTGAAGAAATTTTGTAGGGTGACACAAGGTCGAAGAAATTGTGTTAGCTGGAAACACTTTTATGTAAGACTCAAGGTCAAAGAAAACATGTTTAGAATTTGAAAAGAAAAAAAAAAGAGGGGGTATATACTATGTACTAATTTTTCAAAAATTTTCAAAAATTTACTTTTTGTTTTTTTGTTTTGTTTTATACTACTCAGATTGATATTTGTTTTGTTGGTGCAATTCAAAATGTAGATATGCAATTTAAAACTTAGTTTTTATAAATTCATTGGGGGTTGGGGATTCAAAGGTGGAAAGGATTCAACTTAGCTGAATAAAGAAAGGGTAAAGGATACAGAATTAGTAAGATGTAAGACTCAATACTAATTATGAGATAGATGAAATTAGAGCTTAAATACTAATCTAGAGTAAGCCTGAAACATGTTCAATAGATACAATTTTTAATTAAAATTTTTGGGTGTTATTTGGTGATTTTGAAATCACCAGATGAGGGAGTTGATAGAGCGAGCTTTAGAAAATATTTTTATCTAGCTCGTGATGTCATACTCTCATAATTTGAAATAATATATTAATGAGTGTTTGCATGATTTGTTTAATTAACACAATCTAGATTAAGTTTGCACCACACATGAACACGCGGGAAACTAATTACATGTGCTCTTGTTGCATTTTCAAGTCTGTTTTGTAACACATGATTAATATTGTCTTGTTTGTTATGTCTGTCCTATTGTCTTTGTCACTATTAATATGCAGCTGATCATTCATGGCATGTGCTTTTATATGTGCTTACATGTATGTCCTATGTTGTGTTTGTCTGTCTGTGTATCGTTTAATCATCTTTTTACTCTTTCAGAAACATAAAGCTGGATTACATGAAGAATGGTAGATATTTTATGTGCTGCTTTATTTGTTTGCTTTTGCTAAATGTCTTTTATTAGAGGGGTAATTAATAATTAGCAAGGGCTGGGTGGTACAGAAGGGTTTGTTTTACCTGAATTAATTATTCTTTTGTGTTTGTTTAAATAATAGTTTTTCTGGAAAGTGACGCAAGTTAAAAGTGGCGCAGTGACGCAATCAGAAGTGGCGCAGAAAAGGCCTGCTGTTGTTGAAAGCCACATGAGAAACCCATATTTTGAAGTGGATGATAAACTTTTATTCTGAAATCACTAGAAAATGAACTGCTAAAGTCAACTCTGTGGAGTGGGTTTGGATGTGCCACGGAAAGCTCAGAACGGTCAGGCTCAAGGTTGAAAGGAAGAGACGTGACAAGATTTTGTATTGCTTGAACATTTTTGCTACAAAATGTAGCAGACTAAGGAACTGTAGCCAGGATTCTGTGCATGAACAATGGCTCTGTATAAAGCCTGGTCTCGTGGTGGAAGATGTCACAGTTTACTGTGGCGTGAGGTGATTCAGCCAATGGAGAGCCAGAATTCAGCTGTTGGAATGTGAAAAATAGTTAGCTCAGCTTAATTTAGGGTATAAGAATAGGCTTTAGCTGCAAACTTTTGGCTTACGCTCTTGATTCCAGAAGGACGTGTTCTGCTGTCCGATGATTACACGTAAGGAAAGTAACCTTTTAAGACTTTGTTTCCAGGCGATGAGGGTAGAGACAGAGAGTTAGTTAGGTTTTGGAAATGCTCTTTTTAACTTATTTCTGCTAATGAATAATATTTTCTTGAATTAAGTTCTCTTTATAAATGCTGAATAAAACTTTCTTATGACATTTTCTAATGCTTGCTTAATAAAGTTCCAAACCTATGTTTTCCTGAATATGTTTGAATAAACTTTTAAAATGACAAGCTGGTCTTGTTTATTGTGAATGTCTTAAACAAACATATTTGATCTATTCACCTCATGATTTCTTAGGGGCCTGGTATTGATTGGTAAGTGTAAGTGTGATAGTGGATTATGACATCATTTATAAAGAATTTTAGTTGCTGCGCTTCATCACATGCTTCCCTGATGCACATTGGTGTAGATCCAGGTGTGTGGTGTTTGGAGTGTCCAAATGTGAGTTGTGTGGTTGGTAGACTCCAGACTGCATTTTGGACGTTGCTTACAGGCCATGCCATGTGGTTTCTGTTTGTGTGATGTAAGTTTTTAGTATGGATTCATGACCCTGTGTGCACAGGTGACTGTGCTTCACAGTATGTGCCACATCTACATTTACCATCACAGAGGAATTAGCATGCATGCTAGCGTCACCAAATTGTGGGTTTCCTGAGGGTAGTGCTTTGGTGGTTGTGTCTCTTCTGTGTTGGTTGCTGTTCCCCCCAGCTTGTGTCACATTATTCTGGCGAGATCCCACTCATCTAACAATGCATGACTGACCACAAATGGGTGCCCAGGTGATGTTTACTTGTTCATGGCACAATGTGGGGATCAGTGTCATTGGAGTTCAGCCCCCCTAATGTGTTGTGTACTAGCCCGTGGGTAGTTGCACACACATACATGTTGTGTTTGATATGCATTGTGGAAGTAGAACTGTCTGGCTGTGTTTGTGCATACGCAGCACTGAGTTGGTATGTGTTTTGTATGCTATTGGGTGGATGTTGTTTGTAAGTTCTTCCCTACTGCCCCTGGAACTCTTGCCTCATCAGTGAGCACATTCCTCCTGTTTGGAATGTCCCATTGCTGCCACAGTGTGTGACTTTGTCCTATTGTACATTTTAGGCATTGTGAGCCCCCATGTGCAGTGCTTGTGTGAAAATGGCAGAGGGTGTTTCTGTTGCAGTGCAACCTTTGCCTGACATCTGCTGTGTCCGTATGGGACACAACTACTACTTTGCCACAAGCGTGATTGTGGTGTTGGTAGTAGTAATCATTCATGCTGTTTGCCAGTTGCATCTTTACCATTGCAAACACTCACCCTCTGGTCACTGTAATGATGGGGGGTTTAGACTCCATTACCACTGTGATCTTGGACTGCTGTAGTTTTGCACCCAACACTTACCTTTTGGTCCCTGTAATGATGGGGGGCTTAAACCCCATTACCACAGTGATCATGGACTGCTGTAGTTTTGAACCCCACTATCACCTATTGCTCACTGTAATTATGGGGGGCTGATACACCATTACCACAGTGATCATGGTCTGCTGTAGTTTTGAACCCCACTATCACATTTTGCTCACTGTAATGATGGGGTTGCTTAGAACCCATTACAACAGTGTGCATGTTATATTTGAATTGTGAATCCCACAGCAAGCTTTTGGCTCACACATGTGATGTGATTCACATTGTATGTTCCTTGTCAGATTCAATGTTGTGGGCAATACACTTAGGACATAATGGGGGTTGCTTTATTTCTATGTGTGTGGGGAGGGTCATGGTGTTATGCATCACACATCCTATGTGTGGGTACTGCTAGTAGTGGTGGGCATCCAGCCCCCTGTGACTTGGGGTAGTGGTAGTGGTAGGCACCAAGTCCCCTGTGAGTGGGGGTAGTGGTAGGCATCCTGCCCCCTATGAGTGGGGATAGTGGTAGTGGTAGGCATCCTGCCTCCTACGAATGAGGATGGTAGTAGTGATAGGCATACAGTCCCCTATGAGTTTGGGGTTGTGGGAGTGGTTGCCATTAGGCCCCTACGGGTATGTATTGTACTGTTGATAGCCATATGCCCCATGGTTCAGCTGTTGGTAGAGTACGTTATTTCTGCATCCCTATGAGCGTATGACATATGGCCTTTTGCGTCTGTTTCTGATCTGCTGATAGATGTACGGTACTGGGAGAACCAGCGCAGCAGGATTCATGGTTGGTTCGTTTTGTACGTGTAGATTGTTGCTTCGACTCGTACTTGGTGCTGGCTCGTCCGTTTCATAGCCGTGGATCGTGTTCTGGCGCGATTCATACCTGATATGCAGCTCTTCCGGATGCTTTGATGTGCTGTACGTGGCTACCCGCTCGGCGCACAGGAAGTATGCATCATACTTGTCTGCCCGAAAACTGCTGTGTATTTAAGCTCGTGCTACTCGAATCGGCGTCTACGGATCCGCATCGGACGGGTAACTGTGGCTGTAATCGTAGCGTACGAATCGGTAGGGGTTAATGCACTGATGCGCATCGCACTGCTTCATGCAGACGGACCGGCTCAAGGAAGGAGTCGGTCGTAAGGTAAGGCTCTGGCCAACTCTTTCAGGCCACTTCGGCCGAGATCGGAATAGGCTCCTAAAGATGTATGATTTACTATTCCCATTCAAGCCAGTGTTAAGTCAGGGAAGGTGCTGGACACTAAAGATGTATACTTTACTATTCCCACTCCAGTCAGTACTAAGTCAGGGAAGGCACTGGACATTAAAGATATATAATTTACTATTCCCACCCCAGTCAGTAGTTAGTCAGGGAAGGTGCTCGCTGGACCCTTAAAATATATAATTTACTATTCCCACTCCAGTCAATATTAAGTCAGGGAAGGTTCTGGACACTAAAAAGTTATAATTTACTATTCCCACTCCAGTCAATATTATGTCAGGGAAGGTGTTAGACACTAAAGATATATAATTTACTATTCCCACTCCAGTCAATATTATGGAGTCCATTAGGATGTAGGGCGGATCGCCACCGCCCACATGGTAGTGGTGATCCGCCCTACATCCTTCCCCGCCTGCCACACATTCCCCCGTCATATTATTATGGCTGGGGTACCGCGGCGGGCGTAAAACTATTTAATATGGTGGCTGTGTCTGCTGGACACCGCCATCTATATTAGCATGGGTGCAGAAACATGCATTTCTGTGGTGGCGTTGCTGCCACGGAAAAGCATGCAGAATTCTCTTACGGGGTTCATTGCTGGCCCCCATGGTATTGGGGGCATGGGGGTGCACATGGGGGGTACCTATGGTACCCCCTGCATTGTCATGGACATGGTGGCAAGTAACTCATGGCTGTGAGCACTGGCCACCACAATGCTGGGAATGAAGATGCCACCGCCACGGTGGCGGTTGCATCCTAATCGCTGGTGCGGGACCGCCGCACTACTGGCGACCAGTCCCAGCACCGCTAGGGTGGCGGGAGGACTTTACTAATTGACCCCCAAGTGTATATGTTTTTTAAGTGAATAAATGTATAATATGATATACCATACATACACACATATATGTAATTATTTTGTACATGTGATGAATGCAAAAACAAAACTGTAAAAACATGTTGTAAAATTATGTTTGTTTCAAAAATGTTAAAAAAAATGTTTCCTACTACAAAAATATTTTACCTATGTTTTAAAATGTTAAAAAGTAAAAAACATGTATATTGGAAAATTATTGTATGTGAAAAATATTTGTATGCAAAATATTTCATTTTCATCTATTAAAAATAAGTATTTTGTTTCCATATATTTCATCAAATGTATAATATTCCCTTAATCAAAGTTATTCTTTTACACTAAACATATTATTAATAAATATTAAAATAATGTTTAAAATAAAAAAGTGTTATTCTTTCTCTATTACATTTTAATATTCTATATGTTCCTCAAATATGTATTTTAATTCAATGTATGTATGTCTTTTAATTAAAAAAATATCATATCAATATACATATATATTATTATTTCATTTCTATTAAATCTTTAAAATGCAGGACAGTAAACAAATCTAATTTACTACTCCCATTCCAGCTAATATTAAGTCAGGGAAAGCGCTGGACACTAAAGATATATATAATTTACTATTACCACTCTAGTCAGTAGTAAGTCAGGGAAGGTGCTGGGTGCTAAAGATGTTTAACTTACTATTCACACTCCAGTCAGTGTTAAGTCAGGGAAAGTGCTGGACTCTGAAGCTATATGATTTATTATTTCCACTCCAGTCAGTATTAAGTCAGAGAAGGCGCTGGACATTAAAGATATATCATTTACTATTCCCACTCCAGTCAGCAGTAAGTCAGTGAAGGTGCTGGACACTAAACAAATATAATTTACTATTCCCACGCCAGTCAGTATTAAGTCAGGGAAGGCACTGGACATTAAAGATATAATTTACTATTCCCACTCCAGTCAGGATTAAGTTAGGGAAGGTGTTGGACTCTAAAGATATATAATTTACTATTCCCACTCCAGTCAATATTATAGGGTCCATTAGGATGTAGGGCGGATGGCCACCTCCCGCATGCCCTACATCCTTCCCCGCCTGCCACCCATTCGCCCCACCATATTAGTATGGCAGGGGTACCGCGGCAGGCAGAAAAGGGTTTAATATGGTGGCGGTGTCTGCTAGACACCGCCATTCTCATTAGCATAAGTGCAAAAACATGCCTTTCTATGGCGGCGTTGCCGCCACAGAAAGGCATGCAGAAGTCACTTACCAGGCCTGTTGCGGTCCCCCAGGGTATTGGGGGGTGGGGGGTGCACATGGGGGGTACCCATGCATTGTTAATATTAATTGTTAATGTTAATTGGTATTTATAAAGCCCAGAAAATGCTGTCAGGTCTCTTAGCGCTCAGGGGGAGTGGGTGTAGCTGCATAGACCACAACCGAAATCAAGCGTGGAACAGAGTTAAGCTGTGCGTATGGCTTCCCTAAACAGGATTGTTTTTTAGCCGTTTCCTGAACTGGAGTAGATTGGATTCCTTTCGGAGTTGCTCAATAACTAGTTCCAGAGCTGGGGGACTAGGACAGAGAAAGCTCTGCCCCCTTTTGAGGTGAGCTTGTACCATGGACAGGACAGAAGACAGGCCTCAGAGGATCGCAGTGAGCGTCCCGGAATATATTTATTTATTTATTTTTACATTTATTGAGCGCGCTGTTACCCGGAGGTGTCCTGGCACTGATTGATTGACCATAGAGCCAGGTCTTTAGCGCTCTTCTGAAAGATAGAAGATCCTGCGACTGTCTGAGGTGTACTGGCAATCTATTCCAAGCTACTGCTGCGCCCAGGGAAAAGCTCCTGCCCCCCAGCGCGCTTTCTTAACTCTTGGAACTGTTACCAGTGCCTGCTCACCAGACCTCAGGGATCTTACAGGCATGTACCAATGAAAAAGCAACTTCATACATAGAGGGCCGAGGTCATGCAATGCTTTAAAGACCACGCAGAGTGCTTTGAAGATTATTCTTTTGCGAACTGGCAGCCAGTGAAGCTTCACCAGTTCCTGTGCTACCGACGCATACTTAGGGGTGTCTGTAATTAGACGAGCGGCTGCATTCTGCAGGATCTGGAGTTTATTTAGTAAACCCTGTTGGGCATTCAGCATGAGGCCGTTACAGTAGTCTAGCCGTGAGAGCACCAATCCTGTTACCACTGTTTTCCTATGTTCTACCGCCAGAAATGGTAGAACTTTCCGATTCGTTTTAAGCAAGAAATGCGTTGTTGATGATAATGCATTAATCTGTGGTTTGAAGGACAGGGATTCGTCCATAAGTATGCCCAGGTTTTTAACCTTGGCAACTGGGGAGGGGAGGGTCCCAATTTCTTCAGGCCACCACCTTGGGGACCAGAAGTTGTCCTTGGAACCGAAAAGCAGCACTTCCGTCTTTGCTGAGTTGAGCTTAAGACAGTTTTGAGCCATCCAGTTCCCAACCTCTCGCATACAGCATCTAAACCTGTCTGCCGTACTATCTGTTTCGCCCGGGAGCAGCGACACCAGAATCTGGGCGTGATTCAAAGTCCCCCAGGGCCACCGTCTGAGTCCTGCTGGAAAGGAAGGCTTGCAAGATCTTCAAAGCCTTTCCTTGAATTCCGCAGGCCCCCAGCAACTTGTGGTGGACCGTGTCGAAGGCCGCGGAAAGATCCAGCAGGATCTGAGCGGATCTGCCTCCTGCGTCCATCACTCTTCTTATGTCTTCCACAGACTTAATCAGAGCCGATTCTGTACTGTGCTCTGCCCAAAATCTATGCTGAGATGGATCTAGATGTTCTCCTAACCTCAAGAAGGTGCTCAGCTGAGTGTTAAGAATGCCCTCCATGATTTTAGCTTGGAGAGGTAGTCTGGCGATTGGCCGGTAGTTGGTCATCTCGGTTATATCCAAGTTGGATTTTTTAAGGAGGGGTAAGATGGATGCTTGCTTCCAACTGGAGGGGAATTCCCCACTATCTAGCATGAGGTTGAAAAGGGGGGTGAGACCCGCTGCAATGGTGGCCGGGATTAATTTAGCAATTGTGGCAGGGCAGAAGTCGTGAGGAGAGCCCGACTTTATCCTTTGTAGTCGGCTGACTACCTCCTCCTCACCAATTTGGGTAAACTGAAGGAGTTTTTCAGAGTTGCTGTCCCTCTCTAAGTTAGTAATTGGGGTGGGAATCCTAATTTGATTATCTAGAGTAGTGAAAATCTTTTCCACTTTCTCCAAGAAGAAGCTGGAGGCTGGGGGGTATCTCTATGGTCTTGGGGAGTACCAGGGATGACACCGTCCGAAATAGTTCCTTCGGAACATTGTTGGCTTCTTTGATCCGTTTCGTGAAATATGCACGTTTAGCCAATCATATCATCTCTTTATAGACTCTCTGCTCTATGTTGAGTAGTGTTTTGTCCACCTCTCTGTACTTTAACCACCAGGCTCTTTCCAGTTTTTTACAGAGAATTTTGTGTTCCCTAATCTGATCCGAAAACCAGGGGGCGGAAGGGGTTGTACGCGTGGAATGAAACATTTTGGTGGGAGCCAGTTGCAGACATGCTAATTCGAGCCAGTTAGTATAGGCTGTGGCGGCTTCCTCCACATTCCCTGAGAGGGGCGCCAGAGATGTTTTCAGTACTCCCTCCAGGGTTTCAGCGTTTATATTATTCCATTTCCTAACCTGTCTTGCAGCATTTTTGGCTTTGCAAGGTCTCATGGGGGGAACTAGGGTAAATTTAAAATAGACTGCTGCATGGTCAGACCAGGAGACCGGCTACACTGTCAGTATATCTAGAATGGGGTGGTTGGAGAAAATACCATCTAGGGTATGTCCTGCCTTATGGGTCGGACTTTCGACCCATTGCTTCAAGTCCACTCCCTGCAGTAGGTCAATCAGATCACCCGTATCTGGATCCACACCCCATTCGAGATGGAAGTTGAAATCCCCTAGTAGGGTAAAGGATTGGGCACAAACTGCTACTTCAAGTAGATTGCTCAAAGCTGTAACAAATGGGGCTTTGGTCCCTGGGGGCCTATAGACTAGTACCCCCTCTGAAAGTTTGATGATCAGATAAGGTGAAATTAAACAAGAGAGCCTCATCTAGGCCAATAGGTCCAGGTTGAAAGGACCCTTTAATTGAGTTGTGGTAGATTATAGCCAGGCCTCCGCCTTTCCTCTTTTCTCTATTTTGAGTGTGACAGACGTATTCCGGAGGAGTGGCGTTAACGATATCTGGACCTGAGGCAGCATCGGTCCAGGATTCAGTGATGAATGCAATCATTACTCCCCCATACAGAATTAGATCCGCTACTTCTGTACTATGTTTAACTAGTGATCTAGCGTTAAGGAGAAGACATTTCACAGAGGGGAGTTCTTTCCTCACTGGTATTTTCTCAAAGGCCTTTGGGGGCACAATCGGTTTCCAGCACAGTCTGGGCAATGCCTGTAGGCAGTTAGCGCATTGGTGAGGATTCCTCAGTGCGTTGTCCCCCATTTCCAGAATGGTGCAGCCTGTCAAGTTGCTACTGCCCCTTAAGGCCCACAAGGTATCACTGTTGTAGATATAAGCCTCAAGACGTTCTTTTATGTAGGTAGGGGCTTGGCCGTAAATCGCTATGTGGGCGATGCAGAGGACCTTGAATTTAGATCTTTGCCTTATAGGGAGCCAGGCAGTTTGTGCATTAGCGGGGTGGCATGGGACCTTCAAGGGAGCCTGAAGATCAATCTGGCTGCATCATTCAGGACCACCTGTAATCTGTTTACCAGTTTCTGAGGAAGACCAATGTATAGGGCGTTGCCGTAGTCGAACCTCGAGACAATAGTGGCCGACACTATTGTCTGGAATGAGGATGTGGAGAGAAGTGGAACTAGTTTCCGCAATTGCCTAATCAGGCCGGTGCAGGTACTGACCACAGAGGAGATTTGGTTAGCCAAGGACAGCTCGGAATCAATTTTTATACCGAGGCTCTTCACGACCGGCATGGGTCGGGGGTGGGACCTAGCTCTTCGAGCCAGAAATGGTCACCCCAAGGGGAATCTGTTGTGGGTATGACCAGGATCTCTGTCTTGTCAGGTTTGATTTTTAGTGAGTTAGCGGTCATCCAACTCACAGCAAATCTAAGGACGTTTTGTGCCTGGGCCTGAGCAAGTGGGGTGTTATCAATGCTGAGGAGCAGTTGGGTGTCATCTGCGTAGTTGAAGATTTTACAGCCCATGTTGGCTAAGGCTGCTATCAAGGGTTGCAGATAGACATTAAAGAGGAGTGGGGACAGGGCTTAGCCCTGGGGGACTTCACAGCTGAGCATGCCTTTATCTGACACCAACATCCCCAGTTGAATCCTTTGGGAACGGCCAGATAGAAACGATTCTGGCCACAGGTATGCCAGACCATCGATACCCAAGGTGGCGAGTCTATCCAGTAGTTGAGCATGGCTGACAGTATCAAATGCTGCTGATAAATCCAATAGAATCAGGGCACAGGGTCTTTTACTGACAGTCATGGCTCTAAGCTCATCAAGTACTGATAGCATGACCAGCTCGGTGATATGGTGTGCCCTGAACCCAGCTTGGCATCCCTGAAGGAGGTGGTGGTCTTCCAGGAAAGGTGAGAGTGCTTTAAGAACATGTTGTTCTAGGACCTTAGCCAAGAAGGGTAGCTGCGAGATAGGCCTATAGTTGGGGTCGGCAGTGTCTGCCCCCGGCTTTTTCAGGAGGGGTATGACTCTTGCTTCCTTTAGGTTCGATCGCAGATACCCAGTCTCCAGAGAATGGGTTAACATGGTAATAATTTGTCTTTCTAGACCAGGAAGGGCCATTTGAAAGATTTTGGAGGGGCAGGGGTCTGCGGGGGATCCTGTTTTAATCCGAGTCATGAGTGACATAAGGGAAGCTGTATCCAGTTTGGGGAAGCTGGTAAGCACTTGGTCAGGAGGGGGAGCTTGGGATAGGAGTGGGAGGCTATAATTGATAGAGGTATTATCTATGTCAGAGGGATGTATGACATTACAACGCATGCTTTTACCACGCATGCTTTTACATTGCAACTTTTACAACGCATGCCTTTACAACGCATAGTCTTGAGGGGTGCTGGATTGTGAATAGTTTAATTTACTATTCCAACTCCAGTCCCTGTGGATAGTAGGGAAGGTGTTGGATAGTAAATTAAATCTATTCCCTATCCTAGAGCACCCCCCAGCGCAATGCGTTGTAATGGTTTGCGTTGTAAAAGTTGCGATGTAAAAGCACTGAGTGGCAACAGTTTCATTGTAAAGGATGTTTCCCATGTCAGAGAGAATGTCCCTCACTTTCTGCAAGAAGAAGGATTTTTGGCTGAGTTCCTTCACACTTCTGAAGGTCTCTTTCTATCTGCTTGCTGCTGTAGTAATTCTGGTCTCATAATATTAAGCGTTAGTAGTTGTGATACATTTTTTGTAAGAATACAGTAGGGTCTTGTATTTTTCTCACTCGACTGGGTCATTAGTTTTGTGCCATCGTCTTTTCACGTCTCAGAGCTTTCTCTTAGTTTCTCTCAGTGATTGATTGAACCAAGGAGCTCCTTTTCCCTTATCTTTGATCCTTTCCCTTCGCTCGGGTGCTACATGGTCCATGGCTATATGTAGACTATTTGTGAGTGCTTCACGTTCCTGATCTAAGTTTCCCTTTTCAAAAGTGAGGGGGGTGGAGGTAAGGAGAGTCTCTAGTGGGATTGCAGGCTCGATTTTTTCCAGTTTTGCACCGTTTTCCATATTTGGGGAGGTTTGGCCAGATGATTAGGGAGTGGTCAGACCACACACATGGGGAGATGTCTGTAAGATTGGCTCGTGGTTGGGAGGTCCAGACAAGGTACAAAGTGTGACCTTTAATGTGTGTGGGGCCATCAACCAGTTGTTGGAGACCAAGTGTGTTCATGAGTGTCTTAAGTTGGAGGGCCACTGGGTCTTTGGGTGCCTTATCCCATTGGTGATTGAAGTCTCCAACTACCAGTACCACAACCTCGCGGTGCCTGTCACCTTGTGCATGACAATGCACGCAGTGCATTCCCAGCACTGTGGCGGGTGGTGCTGTGAGCACTGCCCGCCACAATGCTGGGAATGGAGGATGCCACCGCCACGGTGGCGGTGCCGTCCTAATCACCGGTGCGGGACTGCCACACCACTGGCAGCCGGTCCCAGTACCGCTAAGGGCCGCCCATTGCCCTAATGGGTCCCCTAGTCAGGGAAGGTGCTGGACACTAAAGATATATAATTTACTATTCCCATTCAAGTTACTATTAAGGGCATCAGAATGTATGACCATCCACAAGGGGTGTGCCGGTCCCGCACCTGCAATTAGCATGCCACTGCGGCATCCCCTATTCCCAGCATTGTGGCAGGCGGTGCTCACACCAACGCCCGCCACAATTCTGGGAATGCATTTTGTACATTGGCATGCACAAGTTGACAGGCACCACGTGGTGCCTGCCACTTTGTCCATGCCAATGCAGGGGATACCATAAGCACCCCCCCATGTGCACCCCCACCCCCCAACTTCCTGGGGGCCTCTACAAACCCCCTGAGCAAAGATTACACGCCTTCCCATGGCGGCACGCTGCCATAAAATGCTGATCTCCGCTGTAATCCTAATATGAATGGCGGGGTCTTGCAGACACAGCCACCATATTAACCATGTTTTCCACCCGGTCGACGAGTCAATGTGCGGAAAAAAGGATGACGGTCTTTCCATCCGCTGCAGACCCCCCAGCCATCCTTATATGGTGGGGGTCTTTAAAGTATGGATGACGGGCCCATCGGGCCAGCGGTGACTACCGCACCCATCCTAATAGGCCCCTAAGTCGGGGAAGGTGTTGGACACTAAAGATATTTAATATATTTCCACTACACTTTCCATTACATGAGGGAAATACTAAATATATTACATTCAATATTCACACTACAATTATTAAAATTCAAAGACAATGTTTAAGTTTAAACTTCATATTATCTAAATTATTTAAAAATGAATACTTTGACATAGTAACATTTAAAAATAGACTAATTATAAAGCATTAATACAGTATTTTAACATTTTTCAAAAAAATATTATAACATTTGTATAACTTTAACAGTTTTGAAAAAACCTATTCTAATATAAATAAATATTATTCAATACATTTTTTATATAAGATTTCAAAAATAATATAATACAATTCATTCATTCATTAAAAATTCAATTTACAATACTAATAAATAAATATACAAATGTAAAAAAAATTCAATTATAACAATTTTTTGATGTAATTTCTATAATTTATTTAATATTTTTTTAAACACTTCCTATCCACATCATCATACTGAATACTTGTTAAGAAAATCGAACTCTCAATACCAATTACAGCATTCAAAAGCAAAAGAACTTATTTGTTGAAAGATCGATTAAGAAGGATTTTATCTTGCGATTTTTCTGAGAAAGAGTACAAGAAACTGACTTCTTAAGACTGTAAAATCGCTTTGAGGAGAACTATTGGCTGGCAGAGTTAAACTCTATACTTCAGCTAACTGATGAAGAAACTGCCACCTGGGTTCTTCCAATAAATCAGATTTTACATAAGGCATTAATAGGCAAAACATCTTGGAGAGTAGCTAAGGCACTGGTAAGAGTAATTCTAATTAAGTGAGAATAGTGTGAATGTTAAAAGGTAACTCACAATCTTAGGGGGGTAATTATTTGTGTCCTATTCTACAGAGTTTCCAATTGAATTCCAGAAGTAGGAGCCAGTGTCCAGAAGCGTGTCTCTCTTGTTTTGTTTTCTACTTCCCCTTTCCCCCAGTGGATTCTCGAGTGTCGCTGGTTCTGGTAGGTAGGATCTGGGGTAAGATCATAAGTTCCTGAGGGGGGCGCTCCAAAGTGTATCCTTTTCTGACACATTTATATTGCAATTATTATTTTAATACAATTTACTACAACTATTAATACAATAAAAACAAAATATTGTATTATTAATAAATACAATTTCGATATTTAAAAAAATGATAATTTATACGTTCTATATTCTTTTATTAAATTTTTTTTAAACACTATCAAACAATATTTTATTATGATTTTTTTGACTCAATATTTAATACTTCGATATTTTTTAATTAACAAAAAATCCGATATTTTTGTCATCGATATAAAATACATCGATATTCTGGTATTCTCGATATAAAAAAATCTGTATTATGGTCAGTCGATATTTAAAATTCAATATTATGACCATATACCATTTTTCTTTGATTGTTTTTTTTGTATTCTATCATGGTTTAAACTTAGTCCAATGATTGTTAATCAGAAATACAGGTTTTTTGATATTGCACATGAGTGTCTGAGATTGATTGGCATTCTTGTTGGAGCAGATCTGTAAGTACCTGTATAACCGGAGTAAAAAAAATGGGAGACAAGGTTTTGGGAACTCGAGATGCAATCCATCCCCTCCTTTCTTGGAGTGATCGGGTTTGCCGAGGTTGAGACAGCCTGAATCCTTCTTTATGTACAACTACATACTGATTTGACAAAAGAGTAACAAAAAAAAAAAGAGGGGCGGGTGCTGAACCCTGCTCCACATCCTAGCGGTGGCATTCCCTGACCTGGATCGGCAGTTGAAAGCCAAACAGCAGCAAGGAAGGGGTGAGTATGTGCCTTGTTGCACAGCGCTCTTTAGCCAAGCATGTTGTAGTATATTAGCCTGCTGCCCCTTTACAGGTCGAAAGTCAGCCAAACTCACTGTTCAGTTTGAAAAGATTCATATGCACAAGGAATATTAGATGCCAGGTTATGTCTCTTACATCAGGTACACGTGAGGACGGTATGTTCATAGTAGTGACTGTAGTGCCATGCTCATGTGATCAGCACAAAGTAAAACAACGTGTGCATGGAGATAACCTTCTGGAGTCCTGCTATCGCTCAACATGTGTCAGCACATTCAATCAATCAATCAATTAGGAGTTTATATAGTGCGCTACTCACTAATGAGGGTCTCAAGGTGCTGTGGGGGCAGCACCGGATCATTCGAAGAGCCAGGTCTTGAAGTCCTTCCTGAATGCGTGCAGGGTCGTGTGCATCTGATGTTCACCAGGAGCTCATTTCAGGTTTTGGCTGCGATGTGGGGAAAAGCTCTCCCGCCAGTTCTGTTTCTGCGGATGTGTGGGACCTCTGCCAGGGCAAGGTCGGTGGAGAAGAGGTTCCTCCTAGGTACAGGAAGGATACTCTCTCGTTGAGGTATTTGGGTCCAATGTTGTGGAGGAACTTGTAGGCGTGGGTGAGGAGTTTGAATGTGACCCTCTTCTTGATGGGGGGCCAGTGGAGGCCTCGTAGTTGATGGGTCATGTGCTCATGGCGAGGTGTCCTGAGAATGAGTCTGGCTGTGGTGTTCTGCATGGCCTGGAGTCTGTGTATAAGAGTTTTGTTGATTCCGGCATAGAGGACGTTTCCGTAGTCTAGGCTGCTGGTAATGAGTGCATGGGTGACGGTCCTTCTACAGTTGGTGGGGATCCACTTGAAGGTCTTACGGAGGATGCAAAGGTAGTTGAAACTGGTGGAGGTGACGGCATTGACTAATGTATTCCCTGTTCTCAGTGTGGTGACAAGAGATCTGTGAAGTATGCTGTTAATTGAGCTCTCAAGTATGAAAAGCTCTGGCTATACATCCAGACAGCAGGTGACATCAATGTGGAGGCCATGGTGAGTTTTGCTTGGTATGTGTGCCAATGTTAGCTCCCAGCCGAGGTGCTCAGTGAAATCAAATGTATCCCATGGGAAAATTACAGGTATGCTAACTCTGGTTACCTGTGACACTGGCTTTACGCATGCTTACGTAGAATGTTGACTCCATCCAAAAGAGTGGGTCCATGTGTCTGGCTCTGTCACAGTGACAACACATGCCAATCATTGTGAAACACTGTTGGTCACTGGTGGTAACAAGGCTGACATTGTAAGGTATGATTTCAGAGATACATTCACATCAGTTGATATGTGTGTAAATGCTCTTGATCATTCACACTTGGGGCTTTGTTAACCATGTGTATTATGCATCCCTTTCAGATTGATAGATGTAAAATATGCCTAATTTTGAAGTAATGTAACCAAATGAGAGGGAAAATAAGAGCAATGTAAGCAGTAGAAACAGTGCAATAAGTCTAATAAAAGTGAGGGACATTCAGACTTGGGCCATACAAATGGGGACTTCTGCAGTCAACGCAGGATTGAATAAATAATTTGAACAATAAATATCTAGTAGGATTATTGATTTAAATAACGTCTAGTCTACTCAACAAACATTAATGTTAATAACCTGACACCTTCCTTCCAAAAAAAGTCAACGCAGGATTGATACATAGTGTTGACTGGAGTTAAGAAGTACAGAGGTTCAGTACCAATGATCCGTACAGACAATGCACACAGATGGGCCATTAGTATGGTATTCCACCAGAAGCATTGTGAAGATGTAGTCATCGGACTTGGAAGTGTGTTGAGCATGGTTCACAACTGAAAATGGTGACCTGTTTTCAATGTGCACAACATTCTGAATAATTTTTATGACACTGTGCTTAGATGGCACAAGACAGTGCCCAACATGCCTCTCACCCAAGATATGCCTACTAACTTGGTGAATCCACCATTAGAGTCAGATGTGTGACCTGGCAGTAGTGAACCATGCATCAACACCGGCCAGCGGAGGAGGCAGTGCCATGGATAAAGGGGGAGCAGATCACCAGTCTGGGTCCAGTGCTGATTCAGAAGTAGAGGGATCCACTGGTGAGGAGGCTAAGGGGAGCTACAATGAGGGCAGGTCTGAAACATAACATAACATGTACTTTTGTATAGCGCACGTACCACCCGAAAGTCTCAAGGCGCTGAATAACAGATCTATATTGTTACCCAACTCAATGGTACTCATTTTATTGACCTCAGATGGATGAAAGGCTGAGTGGACCCACCGGGAATAGAACCTATGACCATGAGGTCGAACACAGGCCCCTACAGTGGATGCATTTATCCACTGCGCCACAAGACCGGCTTAAACAACATCTGCAGCATCGGAAGACCAGTCCAGCTACAGTGATGACTCCCTGGTGGTGCAGGAGGAGACAGGGAATGATTCCTCTAAATCAGAGTCCACCACCACTATAATCTCCACCATCCCTGATGCTGCCATGCCCAGTGTCCATGGCCTGTCACGTGGCAGGGGACCCATCTCTTTTGTGCCAGGCACCTTACCTCCTGCCCCGGTCTCCCCTGCTACACTGAATGTGGAGGCCATTTACCACCTGAGGCAGATCTTTGTGGGGACAGAGCAGTGCTGACTAACCTTCAGGTGCATATCAATCATTTAACAATAATGGTATCATTCCTGGAGAGCATTCACTCGGTCATGTCTGTCCTACACATATCCAATCAGGCTCTGGTCTCCACTCTGATGGCAGCTGTGTCCCAGAACCAGAAGTCCCTCCCCCATCTGCCTCTATCCCACCCACAGTCCAAACTCCAATCCCTGACTCAAGAACACACAAATATACACATGCACACTACTCAATAGTCACAGGCAGCAACAAACACCCAGACACAAGGAGAAATCCACACACATGCACACTCAGGAGACACACAGTATGCTCACCACCAGGGACCTACCAACAGATGACACACATGCATCCACAGACAGTCCGCAGACCTCAGAACCCTCTGCCTCCAAACCCCTACCCTAGCCTCTCTTTTTCCTACTCAGCCAAGGCACTCTACCTCTGTGACCTAGGCCTCCTTCCTACTGACACCTCTAGACCCCCTCCCAAGAAGAAGAGGCAATCTACCCCCCTGCCCTGACATCTGAACCTGCAGCCCACCCGCCCCCAAGGAAAAGAAAAGCCCAAAACAACCGCCCCAAAAGTTCCATGGGTCTCCCCAGCCCCAACCCCCTCCACCAACCCATACTTCTCCAGCCCAGCCCAGTACCTCCCACACCAAAATACAAACTCCTAAAAAGTCTGATTCCTACCCTACACCTGTCCAAATCCACAATGCAATACATCATCCCCTAAAAAGTTAAACCTACCCCATCCCCCCTCTATTAAACCCTCACACTACAGCTGCCTCCCCTCAGTTTGACCATAGCACTGCAGTGGGCCTACCACCCCTTCAATGTGAATCAACCACTGCAGTGGACCCACACACCTGGTATTCTAAACCAATCACTGCAGTGGAGACACACACCCCTCCTGATCCCATCCCTCTGAAAAAAACCATCCCAGTCCAAACTAGTTTTGTCCCTGTGGTGCCTGGCACGCCCCCTAGATGCCCCTCCCAGGGGTGGTAACCCCTTGCAGTTTTAGTGCAGGAAAGAGTCAATGGGCACGTTGTTTTGGTCCATTAGGCATATGAACATTTATAGACTGGCCATTGGCCTTCTATTATCTTACGTTTCTGCCTCTTGGTGCAGAATAAAGCCAGTTTCAAGTTTTTAATTTCTGATCTCTGTGTCCCACACATTGTTTTTCAGTTAACTGTAAATCATGTACAGTTAGTATTGTACATACAATGATGTCAGTAGGGCATGTATTGCATATGGTCTATGAAGTCTGTGGTCTTTGACAGTATGTTTAAGAGTTTGGTGTCTACATTTGTTGGGTGTAATCATCCTCATCAGTTTTGACTATGAGAGTGACATGAAGTCACAAACCTTTACTTTTTGGCATCGCAATTGCGCATAGATAATGCTTTCATATGTCAACATTGTGTGAGCATTTCAAAGTGCAACCGTTCAGGAGGAGCATACTACATACGTTTGTGATGTACAGACAACACTTGTCTCATGGATACACCTGTGCACATATGGATTTTGACTACCTGGTCATGACTTTGGTCACAGCTATGTACATAAAGTAACTATACAATACATTTATGTGACTTGATAGTGGTGAACCCATTTGTGTGTCTTCTGTAGATTTGGTAGAGTAGTGGCAATTACAACCTTGTACAGGGAGAATGCCACTGTAGGCAAATTTCCTTCATGGCTGTGTACTCATCTGATACACTTCCTGAGCCCATGGTGAGTTTCAGGTGAGCAGTAGTTTCACATTCTTCTGACCCTGTTGCCTCCAAAGACTACACTTTCTGCAGGTATTGCAGTTCAGCAAGGTGTCTGTGGTCCTAATGGTCCAGTGCTTTCGCATTCATATTTGAGTCATGCTATCCTGCTTTTGTTTGGGTACATCATGTTGATGGTATATTTGGTCTGTCCAATCTTGAATTTAATTTTTACAACCACAGATCTGTTGTAGCTGAACATATGATTTGAGTGTAGATTGTCATTTGTGTGTGACTGACAATGGTGTCCTTTTGAGCTATGCTTGATGCTGTTCGAGATCACACAGAGCTGAACTAGGAGTGCTGTCATGTCTGTTGAATTGACCAGTGCTACATATGGTAAGCGGAGTGGACAGTGAGTGCACATAAGTGCTGTGGGTACGTCTGCTGTGCAGTTGCTAATGGAGCCAGTGTCACATCCATACTCTTAGTTGCACCACAGGAGAGAATGTGGAGTTTTGAATGTAAGTACTAACTGCAGGTGTGTTTTGCAAGGTTAATGTTGCATGTGTTAAGGTAGCTCAAACAAGGGTATTGAGAAAGAGTAGTGTTTACAACTTAAATGGTGTGGAAAATCCTACATAATGGGGGTTGGACAAATGTGTGAGTTGACAGAGATTGTAAGTTATGAGTTAAGGTCATAGGCAGTTTTCCTGTAGGAGACATAGTGTATCTAGATTGTCCCTATGTGAGTGGTTTTACATGTGGGTGTGTGATTCAGAGTATGGAAGCTTGTAAGACTCTATACATCCTATGCACAGTATGGTAGGTTTACGTAGATATGATAGGGATAGAACAAGCTAGACAAAGTTTGATTATGGCAATAGAGGAGAGCTGTAGTCTGTGGCACTATTGTGAGAGACAATTGAAACAGGGCAATTTCAATGTTTGAAGATAGCTGTTAATGTGCATACATCAATGGTGGTATGGAGCATGGAAGGCATATGTGTATGTGACTGGTCTACAGTGATACAAGATTACACTTGATATTTGTAACAAAGTGGGTAAGTGTATGTACAGGGCATACACCAGTTGTGTCATTTAGGGTGCTGAACTGTGAAATGTGACGTTTTGTATAGTTGATTTATATAGTGTTTGCCTCTGTGTGTGCATCTCTTTTAGAAATGCATTGCTTAAGCAGAGTAGGTTGGGTGTGTGGTGATATGTGAATAACTGAGGACATATTCATTGAGCAAAGTGTGTTGTTGTGAGATGTAGTGATCTATAAAGTAAGCATGTCAGAGTGGGCTTTGATGCTGCATGTTGTGATATGAGTGCAGTCCAAGACATTACTGAGGGTGCAATTGGTGAGGAGAGTGGTCCATTTGACATATTACATTTGGCATCTGCTGAGGAAGTGATGAGCACAGTACAGTATGTGCATGTTTTGTATGTGAGAGGTGTTGTGTACATAGTGATGAAGAGTGGTGCAGTGCATGTAGGTGAGGATGTGAGAAGGGCAGTGCCAGTGTGAGACTAAAAGAATCAGGTTTGAGCAGTTGGAGTACAAGGCTGTAGCTTGTGGGGCAGACATGCTTTTCTGGCTAGCTCCACCAGAGGGGGCTTATGAAGTGCTTGTGTATATGATAGTTTTGAAAGATGAGCATGTACGTTGAAGTGGATGTGAGAGGGTCATACCTGCACAAGTAGAGTTCATGCAGGACATGCGGTAATGTTGATATGTCCATTTGTGTAGGATAGGTGTATGTAAGTAGTCAAAAACAATTGCCAGAGTAAATATGAAAATGTGGAAGGTGTTTGCTGAAACTTGCTGTGTGCAAATGGATGTTCTTGGATGATTGTTTTAATGGGCACTTTGAGTACTCTGTCAAATGTGAGAACTATTGGCATTACAGGACAAGTTGGCTCCAACTAGCATTGCCTTGTCTGAGTTGTGTGTGGCCATATGTGGTACGTTACCATTTGTACGTAGCTCTAGTCAGTTATTGGTCATTCTTGCCCTTGGATACTGCCATGGGATGGAGCTGGTGATTGCTATTATGGCAATGTCATGATTCCGGAACATTGGATGGCAGTCGATTTCTTAGAGGGCTATCGCCCTCTTAATTGAAGAGTCAAGGATGTGTGTTGTTGTGCCACCTGGGCTCAGACTATTCCAAAAATGCATCTCTACACTGCCCAGTGGACTATACCTGCATGGGTGTTGGTTGCATTTAGACTTTGAATGTCCAAGGTATGGTTTCACCAAGGGAGATGGACTCGTTGTAATGATATCTCTGGTTGTGATGAGGAAAATAGATTGCACTGTAAGCAAACACACATGTGACACTGGAACAGTATAGCCAGTTCCATAAGCATTGTCAACAATTGTTTACGCTCTAATCTGGTTTGGCAAGGTTAGCCCTTGTTTGTGTTCATGAGGTCTCCCATTGTGCCCATTAAATACTAACCTACAGTCTGAAGGCAATATGTATAGGTTGGAGGTCTATGACATGTTCATATATTTTGAGACAGTTTTTTAGTGCCAAATGTGGACAAAGCAGACGTTCTGCACATATATTTCATCCACAAAAGATGTACCCATATCCCCAGGTTTGAGGATGGCTATGTCAATTGTGTTGGAGAGCCACAGATTGAGCCACTGCCCCAGCATCCTCACCCATGCTGGCAGCTAATCTCACACAATGGGTGGCGCACTAGACCCCCCAACACTGTTGGTGTATCATATCTCCTGAGACTCATGCATACTACTAATAATCTGCTGGACACAATCTGCACATTCAAAATTGGATTAATATTTTGCAGCATACATTACAGCCTGAGAAGCTAGATGCTGAATTTCTGTAAATTACATTCTCTGAAGATGACCATGGCGAAGTGTGCAGCGCTTCAGTCCACAAATGGCGACGGTATCCTACATTGTTGCTTGCACATGCTTCTATAGAATCCAAGATAGACTTTTGTCTACAAATATTTCCCTGACAACTGTGTTGTTATAGTTAGAGGCACTGAAATCAATACTGAGTGGCTGGGTCTGTGGACTAGTGTGTTGTCTTGGCCAATAGCCTCTGTACTTTAATGTACACAGACGCATCACAATGTCATACGATCGTGAGTACATTGTAATTCTGTTGCCCTGTGATTTTTTAGCATGTGTTGTGGTAGGTTCATACATTAACTTTGTGATACGTACACATGTGCGATTATGGCAATTCCTGTTCCACTGTCAAATGTGTGTTTCTCCTAGTAGTTAGGGGGCTACGTGTACCTACTTGATGATGACATTCCCTCATTGAACATTCATGACATGCTATGGACCCATGCTCGGATTGGGATCACAATAATATTGGGCACTCGGAAAGTAATTGGCACACAATCCATGATCATCTCTTTTTTTTTGGCCTTTGTGCTTTTAACTGTCAAAGAGGGTTTCAAAAAGGCACACTGCTGTTGATCAAGGGAGTGGTGGGTGGGTTAGACTGTCCAAATGAGACTTGCCTCCCTGCAAGGACCCTACATACAACGCAATATGGAAGTGCTGGTTGGTTGGGAGAGATGACACTGCCTATGTCAACTCAGAAACGCACTAGCACCGGGCGGCACTAGTGTCACAAAGGGCACTGATTATTCGTGTGCTAGATCAACCAGCGAATTTTGATCAATAAAGTATTCCAAGCTTAAAGTTCCTTTTCATTGCAGTATTTTATTCATACTTCGATAGAGGTGTTCAATAGTTCATAATCAGTGTTCATTTATTTTTTGCTACAGTTCATGTGTTCCCAACCATCCGTTAGTTCCAATGCATTTCGGCCCACTGGCCTTCATCTGGGAAATCTCTGAAACAAGGAGTGGTATCTGTCACTATTTATACTTTAACAGCAGTGTATAAATCATTTACATTTTATAACTGGCGTCATTAACTTAAAGTTCATGCATTTTTGGTGCAACCATTTAAAACAACCCGTGTCTAAATGCGCTTTCAGTGTTGCAATCCATAGTCAAAGCCTTAAATACACAATGTATGTGAACCGGTAATTCAATTCGAGGAACCTAGTCGGTTAGTTTCATGCTTAACAGAACGCATTGAGTAGCTACCGTATGTAACGATACACATTCAGGATAATGCCATTCAAAAAAGTTCACGTGTCTTTTAAATGAGCTCAAATAGTTAAGCATAATGCGGCATGGTTGTTTAGGTAACAGTTCTCGAAGCGCGATGTTTACATGCGTGCGAGAGCACTCAAAATGAATGCTCTCAGTGCTGGGATTAAAACAATATGGGTTATTACGAGTGAACTGCCAGCAGTTCCTACTTACCGGGTATACGGGAACGTAGTTTCTCTTAGCGCTGCAACCGAAGCTAACAGCGCGGTACTAAGTTGGCGTGTGACGCGTGTGGGTTGTACTCAAGAGTTTTAAAGGCGCGCCTGCATTTGTTAAAGGGCCAGTACAAAATTTGACGTGATTTTTCAAAACGATGCAAACATTTCACAGCTAAACGATATTTATGGTTAATCTACCATGGAGACAGAAATACATAATGCATTTTAGTATAATCATTACAAGCTTATAAATAGCAGCCAAATTCAGTTCTTTCATTAATCCCCTGGGGGCGCAGAGTCTGTAGATGAAATATCCAGTAGTTTTCACGTTTTAGCAAAGTCTTTCTATTGTCTCTCTCCTCATCTTTTTCCACAATTTCCAGTATGCATGCTCTGATCTGATTAATCTGGTGGTTTTGTTCAATGAAGTGATTGGCAACCGCTGATTTGGCTGCTTTTGTTCTTATATTACTTTTATGCTCAGTCAATCTTGTTTTGAGCTTGCGTTCAGTTTGTCCCACATATGCTTTACCACACAGGCATTTTAACATATAGATAACATTTTTCGTGTCGCAAGTTCCATTGACCAGTAGTCTGATTTTATTACCCCGCATTGGGTGTGTAATGGTGTTGCCCTCCATAATGTTATTGCAGTTACTGCAGTTTCTGCAAGGAATGGTACCTTTGAAAATAGTTGGTTGTTTTGTGGGGGTCGATTTTTTTTATGATTTCGCCAAGGTTCTTCGCTCTGGTAAATGCAAAAATGGGTTCATCCTGGAAGATGTTATTGAAGTCTAATTCTGTTTTGAGCAAACGCCAATGTTTTTTGATAATTTTCTTAAATTGTGGAGTGATTGTGGAGTATTTGCTCACACATGTAATTTTGGTGGTTTCCTTATTGGTTTTGGATGTAAGTAAGGTCTGTCTATTCTTTGCTGTGGCTCTTTTATGAGCTTCCTCCAATATTTCATCTGGGTACCCTCTTTTTTTGAATTTATTAATCATGCTGATTGCTTGTGTCTTGGATTCCTTCGGGTCTGAGACAATTCTTTGTACACGGAGTAATTGAGAGTATGGAAGGTGTTGCTTGAGAGGTATGGGGTGGAAGCTTTGGTAGGCCAGGAGGTTATTGCGGTCAGTCGCCTTGGTGTATAGGGTAGTTTCAAACTTGTCACCTGTTTTAGAAATAGTTACATCCAAGTAGTTGATATGTGTGTCATGTATAGCATAAAACAGGTGACAAGTTTGAAACTACCCTATACACCAAGGCGACTGACCGCAATAACCTCCTGGCCTACCAAAGCTTCCACCCCATACCTCTCAAGCAACACCTTCCATACTCTCAATTACTCCGTGTACAAAGAATTGTCTCAGACCCGAAGGAATCCAAGACACAAGCAATCAGCATGATTAATAAATTCAAAAAAAGAGGGTACCCAGATGAAATATTGGAGGAAGCTCATAAAAGAGCCACAGCAAAGAATAGACAGACCTTACTTACATCCAAAACCAATAAGGAAACCACCAAAATTACATGTGTGAGCAAATACTCCACAATCACTCCACAATTTAAGAAAATTATCAAAAAACATTGGCGTTTGCTCAAAACAGAATTAGACTTCAATAACATCTTCCAGGATGAACCCATTTTTGCATTTACCAGAGCGAAGAACCTTGGCGAAATCATAAAAAAATCGACCCCCACAAAACAACCAACTATTTTCAAAGGTACCATTCCTTGCAGAAACTGCAGTAACTGCAATAACATTATGGAGGGCAACACCATTACACACCCAATGCGGGGTAATAAAATCAGACTACTGGTCAATGGAACTTGCGACACGAAAAATGTTATCTATATGTTAAAATGCCCGTGTGGTAAAGCATATGTGGGACAAACTGAACGCAAGCTCAAAACAAGATTGACTGAGCATAAAAGTAATATAAGAACAAAAGCAGCCAAATCAGCGGTTGCCAATCACTTCATTGAACAAAACCACCAGATTAATCAGATCAGAGCATGCATACTGGAAATTGTGGAAAAAGATGAGGAGAGAGACAATAGAAAGACTTTGCTAAAACGTGAAAACTACTGGATATTTCATCTACAGACTCTGCGCCCCCAGGGGATTAATGAAAGAACTGAATTTGGCTGCTATTTATAAGCTTGTAATGATTATACTAAAATGCATTATGTATTTCTGTCTCCATGGTAGATTAACCATAAATATCGTTTAGCTGTGAAATGTTTGCATCGTTTTGAAAAATCACGTCAAATTTTGTACTGGCCCTTTAACAAATGCAGGCGCGCCTTTAAAACTCTTGAGTACAACCCACACGCGTCACACGCCAACTTAGTACCGCGCTGTTAGCTTCGGTTGCAGCGCTAAGAGAAACTACGTTCCCGTATACCCGGTAAGTAGGAACTGCTGGCAGTTCACTCGTAATATCCCATATTGTTTTAATCCCAGCACTGAGAGCATTTATTTTGAGTGCTCTCGCACGCATGTAAACATCGCGCTTCGAGAACTGTTACCTAAACAACCATGCCGCATTATGCTTAACTATTTGAGCTCATTTAAAAGACACGTGAACTTTTTTGAATGGCATTATCCTGAATGTGTATCGTTACATACGGTAGCTACTCAATGCGTTCTGTTAAGCATGAAACTAACCGACTAGGTTCCTCGAATTGAATTACCGGTTCACATACATTGTGTATTTAAGGCTTTGACTATGGATTGCAACACTGAAAGCGCATTTAGACACGGGTTGTTTTAAATGGTTGCACCAAAAATGCATGAACTTTAAGTTAATGACGCCAGTTATAAAATGTAAATGATTTATACACTGCTGTTAAAGTATAAATAGTGACAGATACCACTCCTTGTTTCAGAGATTTCCCAGATGAAGGCCAGTGGGCCGAAATGCATTGGAACTAACGGATGGTTGGGAACACATGAACTGTAGCAAAAAATAAATGAACACTGATTATGAACTATTGAACACCTCTATCGAAGTATGAATAAAATACTGCAATGAAAAGGAACTTTAAGCTTGGAATACTTTATTGATCAAAATTCGCTGGTTGATCTAGCACACGAATAATCAGTGCCCTTTGTGACACTAGTGCCGCCCGGTGCTAGTGCGTTTCTGAGTTCATAGTAATACTCCAAAGCAGGGAGTATACAAAGGAGCACGATTCACGCCTTAATCTACAACCTAATATAAAGCTGTGCACAACTATAATCTAAACCATAGAATCACTGCCTATGTCAAGCCACATAAGGCAGTGCACTAAGGTGAGTATGCTCCAAATGCTATCTCTCAGCCTCAATTTACAGCACAGCTGGTGAGCAGACAAGATATTGGCACCAAATTACAGTGTACTGGTGGGGATTGTCAAGTGAATCAGTCTCTTGGTATGGTTTACAAAGGCCTCACAATCATGGACCACAGGTGACTCTGGTGCACCGGCACATCGACAAATGCCCAAATGCCCGCATAGCCAATCCAAGCCTATGCAGAACACTTTCTAACTCAATGTTCAACGGTCCCTAGGGCATCAGCATCTCCACTCTGCCCATTCCTCAAGGTTGCCAATTACTTTTTCTGCAACAGTGTGGAAAAGCATTTCCAGAAAAATTAACTTTGTGTTTTGTTTTTTAGATATTCCATCAGCATGTACTCCACCTGTAGGTATTGAGGCATTTTGCATGCACCACAGTTACATTGTTCAAGTACTCATTCCTGGGGGTATTAACTCCCAACCCAAGATTTGCATATACATTGCTGGGGGTATTAGTCCCTAAACACCAGATTTGTTCTACATTGCTGGGGGTTTTAGCCCCCCAACCTCAGATTTGCCTCTACATTGCTGGGGTATTAGCCCCCCAACCCCAGGTTTTACCTCTGCATTGCTGGGGGTATTAGCCCCCCAACCCCAGATTTGCCTCTACATTGCTGGGGTATTAGCCCCCTAAACCCAGGTTAGCCTCTACATTGCTGGGGGTATTAGCCCCCAACCACTGATTCGCCTCTACATTGCTGGGAGTGTTAGACCTCCACCTTCCAATTTTGGCTGGACATTGCTGGGAAGATTAGTCCCACAGGCCCCCCTATGGGGTTGAATTGCTGGAAGTATTTGCCTCCCCTGAAAATGGCTTCTACATTGCTTCAAGAATTCCCCCCTCCCCAAATTTAACTGTAGTAGCACCCCTGCTTTCTCTTGTATTGTCTTTTGGAGGGTGGTGGCGTTATTGTGTGATGATAGGTGTCTGACTTACCATCTGAGACAATCGTGTTGGTTGGGGTAATAATCATTTCAATTGTCTTTCTTTCGGATAAAACATATCCATAACAGAGGCAAGCCCATACATAATGATAAGAGTGACAAGCTCATAAAATAAATAAATATTTACATAGTCATGAAATATTTAAAATTGCGTAGTTCTTCAGTGCATTACAGACTAAAAATGCAGTTAGAATTAATTACATACAAGCGCTTTTAGAGAAGGGGAGCAAGAATGATTTGGCATATTGGTCATAAAACCTTCAAACAAATAAAAAGTGTAATAATGTTTAGCCAGACTGCCCATTACATGGACAAGGCATATGGTCAGGATTTACTCGAAATGATAGTAGATACTTGACAGTGCCAGCTCTTAGGCAAACGGGGAGGCCATGCTCCCAATAACCCATTGGTTTAGTCAAATAGCTGGGTACATATTGATTGTTCTCAATATTCAAATACACAATTAAGCTCGATTGTTTGGACTCTGTTGCCGGTCTTTCCTTATTGGAACACCCAAACAGGGCCGCCCACAGCTCCTTTTCGGTTACAGTATCTAAATTATTCGGATTATCAAAAACATTTGCATAGCTGTCCCTGCGTAAACTGGATCCTACCTCTGCTAGCCAGGGGCTTTCTATGCCTTTCTCGGATTTAAGACTGTTAACTATAATATCTCTGGTGAGGGACTCTGCCTTGTTTTTCCATATACTTAACCAAAATAGGTCAGGGAGTCCTCTTATAAAGTCTTCAATATAGTGTAGCTTAAGGTCACTATGGCACACAAAATGAGAGGATGTGATTGGGGCACCCAGAAGCTTGCAACAGAACCCATTTCTCTGCGAACTGAATATTATGACATTTGGTAATGCCCCAGATCTCGGCATGATATGTAGCTGTCGATGTGCACTTGTTTTTGAACATTTTTTAAACAGGTGAAATAACTCCCCCCAACACCCCCTCCAACTCTCCTGGGTTGTGGCAAGCTGAGTACAGTGTTAACTTGCCTAGAAAACTTAAATCTGCAGTAGGCAATATGGTCTGTCCACAGACCGTTGGCAGCAAAAACCAAACCCAGGTAAGAAAAAGTGCTAGAGCTGGAAAAATTCTGATTGAAAACTCGAACATTGGTCAGCGCATACTTCCTGGGACCACAGGCCATTATAAACAACTTTTTAAAATGTGCACACCAATCTAAAGAGGGCATAAAATCAACAAAGCCTTGCACTAGAAAACGCAGGGCTTTAGGGGTGTGGCGCATTAGAACTACGTAATAAGTGTATAATAGAAATAGGAGTATACATCCGTTAATTCTCAGAACCTCATTAGTGAGTGTGGTTAAAATCATGTGTAAATTATTAATATATAAAATAAAGAGAAGTGGGGCGAAAACACAGCCCTTCTTAATCCCTCTAAAAACATCAATATAATTATCAAAAGCCTTGCATGTTAATTCTAAGTCTTGCTTTCAAGTTTCTATGTTGATAGGCTAAAAAATGCACTATTGTCTCATCCATTCCAGTTTCCAACAGGACAGACCATCTAGTAAGGGTTATATTATTTATCATAGATATAGAGTCTAGTGATTACATGTGCGATGGGATACATGACTGCACAGTCTAGATCACAGGAATAGTGTTGTGGTGCGAATCAAAGCTGAAATACTCCCCTCCCAGATGCTCTGATGTGTTGGTTGTGGCTACCGATTCGGCACATAGAAAGTACACATCGTACTGGGGCGTTCGGAATCAGACAGGGAAATGCGATCAGACAAAGCCATTCTGCATTTCCAGAGGCGTCTAGTTTGGAAAATGAAGATTGATTTGGTGTGACCAAGTTGTTTGGTAAGTAATAGGTTTTGAGCATCGTACTGCATTGTATGGTAGAACCAGATCCCGGTACAAATCGGTTGGAAGGTCGGACTCAGGATGGCTCTGGGATGACCTTCCTGACGACATCGTAATCAGGCCCTTGGTCTTTAGTTGGACACCGTGCAAGGGATGTCAGACCGCTGCATGTTGAAGCTTCAACAGGCCAGGACCTCAGTGTCTGGGTCAGTGGGGAAGTGTCTCCTATCCTTCACTAGTGAAGATGCGGTTCTTTTATGCAAAAAAGTTAGCCTCAGGGTTCTTTCAAAATCGATATGTTGCGAGTACAAATATGTAGATGAGCCTAAATCAATAATTGTGAATATGCAAAGTAGCCTGGTCGCCCTAGGATGAAAGATAACAATGACTGAGTTTGGCAATCCTTTTATGGGCGTCACGTGCTTGGGATTTTACTAAGAATCCAAATCCATAATAAATGAGGCTAGTTTCAAGAACACCAATCGACATTTATTCAGCATATACTGAGTAAAATGTCAGTGCTAGAACCGTTATGCTGAAGAATGTAGGACAAATGTAAGTAAAAGGTCACTCTGCTACTTTTGGAAAAACAGAAAGGAGTTGCCTGGTCCAAAAAACTGTTTGTGTGTTGCGTCAGAACTAAAGACTGTGAGACCATCAAATCACAGCTGTGATAACACTTGGCTGGAAGAATTCCCATCAGCCCACCCTTCTGGTGGAATATCGTCATGTGGGATACATATCATGAATCCAGATCTCACCCAACGCACCTGGTAATGATGCAGAGATGGATTTTGAAGATATTCTTCTAGACCACAGCGTTTCACAGGTAGTGCTAATGGAGTGCAGTGCTAGTGAAAAAGTGAAGGTAAAGTGAAAATAAAATTGGCTCCTGGGACAAAAATTGAGTTTAATAGGTATTGTCCTAGGGTCAAATTTAAAACAACGCCTGATAGTTTTAAATAATAACTATATAATGGTGCAGTGCATTGAGGTCGACATGTTTCAGCTTGAATGGACTATGTGTCCAAGCTTTCTTCAGGACCAGATGATAATAGCAACTGCAATTTGTGAAAATTAAGCTAATAATTGTGCATTGATTTAATGGATTACTCCTACCAGATACTTTGAGCCCAAATGTTTTCTGGCGGTTATCCAATTATTCATTCTCTCCTAGAGGAAAAGAAAAGAAAAGTGCACAACAGTGAGCAGTAAAAAAAGTGTATGATGGTGTTTCGTAAACAGAACACAACACAAACAGGGCGCAAGAGAAAGTCTCAACGCCATTCAGAAGACAAATAGTTCTCCTGGTATTAACAATTCAAAAGTAGAAACATTGGTCTGTATAGTGTGACTCACCCAGCATTCTGTGGGAGGTCGCCTCACCTCGCCCGGCACCCACTCGGGGAGAAGGAGGCCCCGCTCTGTTAGAGTGGAAATGTAAAGAGAACCTCAGAAATTTATCTGAGGTGCATTGATACATTTGATCAATTATTTCCAGTGATGTACTAAAAAAAAACAGTTGTCTTGAAAGAGACTCAACCCCAATGAACAGATGCTTATGACTATGTATGGAGAGGAAGTAGTTATAGTTTATACTAGATAAACTATTGTATTGCCAGTCAAAAAGAATTTTTTAAAAAGAGAAGTTCTAAGGCTTTCTTATAGAGCAAGTTGATTGTTGTTAAATAGAAAGCTCTAGTAAAGTTTGACGAACTTATATCAAGAACCCCCAGTATAAGCTCCTACGCTCATTAGAGACCCTACCTGTCCGTCGGTACCTCTTAGGCCAGCGTCGAGAGGGAGTGAAGGTAACTGTTCGCTGCGCTCGTGTCTCTAATTATACCCGATTTAATTAGTTGATTGGGTGCAGCTGGCCGAGTGCGTATCTAATTGGTGAAGCAAACAGCGCTTAATCAGGGTTGGAGCTCTGTTGCTATAACACGCATGCGCCGGTGATCTACAACAGCGCATGCGCGTCCCAGTGATACTACACAGGACGCGCATGCGCAAACCGGTGATACTTCACAGACCGCGCATGCGTTCCATTGCTAGGAATGAGACCGCGGTATGCGCCTGCATAGTATGAGAACCGGGGGAAAACTAGGTTATCACAGATGTGTGGCAAGTTCGCTAGTGCTATTAAACATTATCATGTGACCTACGGCTCGGGAGTAGTGTGTACTTTTGTCAAACACTGTATCAACACACATTTCAAAAGAATTTGGCAATCAGAGTTTGAATAAAAGGGCTACCAACACAGCCACATGTGGATGAGCTGATAAATCGTATGAAATTACGAGGTAGTGTTTCCTTTGTGATTATGTTAAGACACAGGTTACAAAAAATGGGTTACAAAAAAATTAGGGTAAAGGAAAATCGTATGTTCCATATGGCTATGGGGTGCAACATAGATGTTGGTATTAGCTATACAGTGGCCATGATATACAATACGTGATGTCGACATATAAGACAGTGTTTCTCCATACTCATAATGATGTCCACGGTATGTCGTCATTAAGGCCCTTAGTGTCGCTTTTGAGATGAAAAACCCATTTCTGTTCTTTTGTGAATAGAAATTTTGACACGTCACTTATATGAGGGGGGATGTACGGATGTTCTAAGACAACCCACTTCATTTCGTCCGCTGCATGTTTGAAGGTTAGGAAGTGACTAGTGAGTTTAGTAGCCTGTTTGTGGCACCTAATGGTGCTCTTGTGTTCCCCAATTCTCAATTTAATTTTTCAGGTGGTATATCCGATGTACCTAAGGGAACAAGGACAGGTGATCATGTATATAACATTATCAGTATTGCAATTGGTATGTTTTTTGAGGACCCATGTCCTCCCTGTCCCTAGGTCAACCGTATTGGTTTTGCTCGTCTGAGGGCAAACACTGCATGACCCACACGGGTGATGGCCCGAAACCGGAGGGAGATCCCATAAGGTCATGGATCTCTCAATGTTCTGTGTCCTTGGTCTAGTGTGGACAAGGGTATCACGCAGGCTAGGCGCTCTTTTGAACGAAAAAAGGGGTAAGGGAATGTTGGCATCAGTGATGTTTAAAATCCCCCAGTGTTTGTGTACGGACTTCTGGATTCTATTAGACAGTACATTAAATGTACTGACAAATGTTAACCTTTCCAGAGGTGGTTTAGGTGGACGTCTATCCATCAGTGCCTTGCGATTGTTATTCGATGCACGCTTCCATGCCCTTTTCACGAGGTGTTTGGGATATTGACGTTCCTGCAATTGAGTAGAGAGGATGGTGGCGTGTTTGTTAAACAATACCTTGGATGAACAATTCCTCCTCACTCTGAGAAATTGACCAACAGGAAGATTTTCCTTCAGGGAACGTGGATGGTGGCTATTAAAAAGCAAAAGAGAATTCCTTGCCATAGGTTTGGTGAAGAGCTCGCTCTGTAAGCCTCCAGCTTCTGGAAAAATAGACAGATCCAAAAAGGAAAGTCTATCATGACTATACTCCAATGTGAAGTTAAGGTATTGGTTACGTTCATTCAGCCATTGATGGAAGGACTCTATCTCTGTTTGGGAGCCTCGCCACACCACCAGGATGTCATCTATATATCTCTTCCATAGCACCACTTGGTGGAGAAATGAGTTGCTATGGTTGAGAATATAGTCCTGTTCAAATTGATGTACATAAAGGTTGGCAAGGCTCGGGGCAAAGACACTCCCCATAGTTGTCCCAGAGATCTGGAGAAAAAACTGTTCTTCAAATTTGAAGACATTTTTCTTCATGGCTATTTCAGCGCACGCTAGAATAAAATTCACAGGAGTAATGCTGTCAAGATCCTCTGATGACAAAAGATGTCTTATGGTATCCAGGGTGTCTTGTTGAGGTATGCAGGTGTAAAGGGACTCAACGTCAAAGCTGACCAGTAGGTCAGTCTCTGCATTGTACTCTACACTAGGTAACAAACTAAGGACATCAGCTGTGTCTTCTAAGTACGTCGGCATTTTCCTGACGAGTGGTCTAAGAAAAGAATCTACAAAAGTAGAAAGAGGTTCCAGGAGAGAGCCAATCCCTGAAATGATCGGACGGCCTGGTGGTGGTCTAGTGGCTTTGTGGATCTTCGGTAGGCAGTAGAACCCCGGTGTAACAGGGTTCTCTGTCACCAAAAATCTTGCCTCCTGAGGTGTAATCCAACCTTCAGTATTTCCCTCGTCTACCAGATTTTTGATCTCAGCAAGTATACGCGGACATAGTCATAACCATCTGTTCATTGGGGTTGAGTCTCTTTCAAGACAACTGGTTTTTGTTAGTACATCACTGGAAATGATTGATCAAATGTATCCATGCACCTCTGATAAATTTCTGAGGTTCTCTTTACATTTTCACTCTAACAGAGCGGGGCCTCCTTCTCCCCGAGTGGGTGCCGGGCGAGGTGAGGCGACCTCCTACAGAATGCTGGGTGAGTCACACTATACAGACCAATGTTTCTACTTTTGAATTGTTAATATCAGGTGAACTATTTGTCTTCTGAATGGCGTTGAGACTTTCTCTTTCGCCCTGTTTGTGTTGTTGTGTTGTGTTCTGTTTACCGAAACACCATCATGCACTTTTTTTACTGCTCACTGTTGTGCACTTTACTTTTCTTTTCCTCTAGGAGAGACTGAATAATTGGATAACCGCCAGAAAACCTTTGGGCTCAAAGTATCTGGTAGGAGTAATCCATTATATCAATGCACAATTAGTAGCTTAATTTTCACAAATTGCAGTCGCTATTATCATCTGGTCCTGAAGAAAGCTTGGACACATAGTCCATTCAAGCTGAAATATGTTGACCTCAATGCACTGCGCCATTACATAGTTATTATTTAAAACTATCAGGCGTTGTTTTAAATTTTGACCCTAGGACAATACCTATTAAACTCAATTTTTGTCCCAGGAGCCAACTTTTATTTTCACTTTACCTTCACTTTTTCTCTAGCACTGCAATCCATTAGCACTACCTGTGAAACGCTGTGGTCTAGAAGAATATCTTCAAAATCCATCTCTGCATCATTACCAGGTGCGTTGGGTGAGATCTGGATCTATGATATGTATCCCACATGACAATATTCCACCAGAAGGGTGGGCTGATGGGAATTTTTTCAGCCCAGTGTTATCACAGCTGTGATTTGATGGTCTCACGGTCTTTAGTTCTGACGCAACACACAAACAGTTTTGTGGACCAGGCAACTCCTTTCTGTTTTTCCAGTAGTTGTAGGGGCTTGAGCTGCCTTGGTCGTTAAATATTCCCTTCTGACCCTCCTCACTCTATTTTTTCACTCTGCTACGTTTGCCTAGTTCAGGGGACATAACACCCACCACTCATCTGAATGTCAACAAGGTCAACTAAAGCTAAAAATAAGCCTGCTAAAAGCATAACAACTTTGTTATAAAACCTAGTCTAAAAACATCTAAAAGCATGTTATATGTTAAAAGGATGATATTAAAATTCAAAAAGCTCTACAAGTCTACTAAAAGAACCACTACATGATCCAATTAACTGAGCACATGGAAAGCCATGGTGCTCAGTGAGAGCAGAAGAAAAATAAAACAAAAACAATGTTTTTAATTTCAATTTGTCTTGTTTGGAAAAAAGGCTGAATTGTCCATTCACATGGAGAGCCAAATGTTTATGTGTCCTGTATGGGAGATGCAACATCATTCTTGCTCGCATTCGCAGACGATGGTCCCTGTAACACCACCTGTATCGGGTCACTGGAGAAAGGGTTATCTACTCCAGTTCTCACAGCAGCTGCTGAGGAAACACTAGCAACCTGTGAACCTGTTGTAGAGCCGTTTTGTGTTTCGCCAGGAGCTGAAGCATCACATGGAGGCTCTAAGAATGCCGTTATCATCATGTTGAGGACTGATAAACATGAGCCTTTAGGAGTCCACTAGTACATCTATGTCCGGTGGCGTAACCAATTGAAGGGTCAGACAAAAGTCCAACACTCATTCATATCAGCAGAAAAGGCAGCAGAACACAGGCAATATGCAGGCAAGCCAGACTCGTCTGAATGATAGGAAGCAATGCTCGCTTTGATCCTGAAGCTGTTATGTGCCCAGATGAAGTACCATGCATTCACGTCAATGTTGTACTAGCAGTGCCTTTTCCAACTCTCGTTGAACTGGGACATCCACTGCGAAGCAGAAAAATTCAAACCAGGATGCCCAGTACAAGTAAAAGTACCAGCGGAAACCCTCCAAAAACACTTCCCAACATGGAATATATATATGAGTACTGGAATAACTCTGAAGATTGTCTAAAAGGTGCTAAATAGTCCAGAGCCTCTACGTTTAAAAAGGTGCATGATCCCACTCGTATCAGACATGTTAAAGATATGATGAACCATTTCCCCAAAATGGAGTGGGAAGTTCGTACGGAGCAGTGCCTGTATCTCAGATAAAGACCTTGCAACCTAAGAGCAAACGTCTCTCGGGCTGAGGTTAAGGCCACAACTTTTTGAAGAACTAGCTGAAACGCTGCTGTACTGAAACGCTGCTCGTTTTTAATATATTGTACATTTTAAAATTGAAATTGTGTAATTTGCAATTTTGCTATTAGTTGGTGATTTTGCTGCTCAAACTGCTCTGATCCTCTTTGTCCGCATTCCTGCACTTTAATCGTGATAAACACTACTCACCACTTCGGTGAGCCTCGCGCTGTGTCCGCCTCGACCGCCATCTTGGGTGTGGGACCAGGGCCTTGAGACGCTCCCAAGACGCCATCTTGGGTAGCGTGCTAGTGTTGCTGGGGTATTTAGCAAAATCTATTTAAGGGCTTGGGAGACAGGCGTGCTTCCAGAACTAGCTGAAACGCTGCTGTACTGAAACAATGCTCGTTTTTTAATATATTGTACATTTTAAAATTGAAATTGTGTAACTTGCACTTTTGCTATTAGTTGGTGATTTTGCTGCTCAAAACTGCTCTGATCCTCTTTGTCCGCATTCCTGCACTTTAATCGTGATAAACACTACTCACCATTTCGGTGAGCCTCGCGCTGTGTCTGCCCCGACCGCCATCTTGGGTGTGGGAGCAGGGCCTTGAGACGCTCCCAAGACGCCATCTTGGGTAGCGTGCTAGTGTTGCTGGGGCATTTAGCAAAATCTATTTAAGGGCTTGTGAGACAGGCGTGCTTCCAGAACTAGCTGAAATGCTGCTGTACTGAAACGCTGCTCGTTTTTAATATATTGTACATTTTAAAATTGAAATTGTGTAACTTGCACTTTTGCTATTAGTTGGTGATTTTGCTGCTCAAAACTGCTCTGATCCTCTTTGTCCGCATTCCTGCACTTTAATCGTGATAAACACTACTCACCACTCCGGTGAGCCTCGCGCTGTTTCAGCCCCGACTGCCATCTTGGGTGTGAGACCAGGGCCTTGAGACTCTCCCAAGACGCCATCTTGGGTAGCCTGCTAGTGTTGCTGGGGTACTTACCACACCCTATTTAAGCACTTCTAAATGCAAGCGCGCAGCAAATGCGCGCAGCGTGCGCGCCCATGGTGCGCCGGAGGTGCGCCAGAGGTAAGCCCGTCTACGCCCATCTACGCCCGTCCACGCCAGGACGGGCCTAGGGGCTACCGATTCTGTTCCGGTTTCAGTTGCTTCTGCTCACCATGGTATTGCCGTCACTTCTACTGGGGAGTAGTTAAAGCGGCTTAGACACCTTCTTTCTGCACACTGCACAACCTGCACTTTGCCGATTCATAATTTCAAATGCACCCATTGTGGCTTCTTTATGGGTAGGATATCTATGTGTAACCTAATGAAATAATCACATAAACGGGGTAAACCCAGGGGCAGAACAAGGGGCTTTAAATCTCCTCCTACCTGCCCCAGACTCCAGTTCTGGAGTATAAATTGTAGGTCACTTCCTAAACATAAGTATAACATTCATGACTTTCTAGTCGATGAAAGACCCGATGGCACGTTTCTTACGGAAACCTGGCTTCACGAGAGCTCGGGCCGGATATAGCCATGGCTATCCCCGATGACTATGTAATGATTAGGAAGGATAGAGATATTGGTAAAGGAGGCGGTATTGCGATAATTTTTAAATCCAATTATACCTGCACATTTGATGCCTTTCCTTTGCTCGGATGTGAAGCTGGACATTTCAAGTTAGCAATTAGCCCCCAGTTCACTCTGTCAGGTCTCCTGATTTATCGCCCTCCTGGGAATTCTCATGCCTGGACGACGTCCTTTGCAGAAACCATTGCTCCACTATCTTTGAAGGCTGCCAATTTCACCATCCTTGGCGATTTGAACCTTCATTTTGATGAAGCTCAATGCAATGTTAGTAAACTGTTTTTATCTGAGCTGGAAGCTCTTAACATCTTGTTATGTAATTCAGGGCCAACACATTCTGCAGGGCATTTATTGGACCCTGTCCTCTCTATCCTCCGGTATGAATGTTCACCCTCTGCCCGTCCCTTGGAATGGTAGGACCACTATGCTGTATATTTTTCTCTGTCCCGGACTAAAATCATGATTAGTGGTAATAGCAGTAAGGATGAGTACATACGTCGGTGGAGTAAACTTGACATAACTAATTTTAGTTTCAAAAGTGTTTTTATTGAAAATTTCAACAGGCATATATTAAGACATCTCAGCAAGAAAAGGACGCTCAGGGCATATATAGCGGGCGGGACAGACAAGCCTTCCCTAGTACGCCAGAACAAGCAATGAACATATGGTTCGACATTGTGCGTGGAAAGGCAAAAGAATGACATGAGGAAAACAACAAGAACTAGAAACCCCCTCCCCCTCCCCATGAGATCCCCCCACCCCCCCACCCCGACCAGTGTGCCCATGAAAGTCAGTGTTATCAGCATTGTGCTGCAGAGGTGCGACGGGACCAAAAGTAAAGTCACTGAGAGTTATCGGTGGTGCTGGTGAGACGCAGAACCCTAAGGTATTTGGGGCAGGTAATTTCATTGAACTCCTTGGACAGGAGAGTCAGCAAAGGAAGCCACGTTTTACGGAAGGCGTCTGTGGAGTTAGTAAGAGTGGCGTGGATGCGTTCCATCCCAAGGGTGAACCACAGTTTGTGGAGCCATCCCGTGTGTGTAGGTTTGGTCATGGAGCCCCAAAGCGATAATATGTGTTGCGTGGCTGCCTGCATAGCAATGCCCATCTGTCGACCACGCAGCGATTTTAGGGGGAACATTAATGCATTGGGTAGGCCTAACACAGTGTATGCAGGGAATCTCGGGACTTCAGTTTCGAAGGTGGAGTCGATCTCATCCAGGACCTGTTTCCAAAAGTCTCCCAGTTCCGGACAGTCCCAGAGGATGTGAGTTAGGGTACCCTTTTCCCCGCACCCTCTCCAGCATAGTCCGCTGCGCTTCGGGTTCCCTTGGTGTAGTCGGGCTGGAGTAAGGTGCCAGTATATGGCAAGTTTTACTGCCGTCTCTCTTGCCTTAGTGTTGCGCGTAGTGTGTGAAGCTCTATAGTATATGTACCCCCATTGTTTGGGTGACAAGGCCCTCCCCAGTTCAACCTCCCAACGTCTTTGGCTAGGTGAAGGTGTGAGCATTTTATAGAGTTCGGAAATGAGGTGTTTGTCTGTAGTTTTAGTAAGCAGCCATTTCTCAAAGTTCGTCATGGGGCGGCTCACTAGGGCGATGATGTCAGGATTAGTGAGCCAGTGTCGGAGTTGAAGGTATTAGAAGAGATGAGGATGTTCTATCTCATATCCTTGTTTAATGTCCTCAAGGGGAAGAAATCCGTTCAAGTCAAAAAGGTCACCCGCAGCTCGACACGCCGTGCCTCGCCACTGAGAGAATACGCCTGCGCCATCACCTGGGGGGAAGTCAGGGTTGTCCAGTATGGGAGTGAAAGGGGAAGGGAAAGTAGTCAACCCGTGTTTAAGTGCCACCCGATTCCACACCTGTAGAGTTGTGCGGGTGATGGGGGATCATGACATGTATGTCGGTCTGTGGTGGTTAGCTAAAAATGGAATTCTCCACAGCGGTGTTCGCGCCATAGCCCTATCCTGGAAGAGCCATCTCTTCTCTGATTCGGGCCGGTACCACTCCACCAGGTATCGGAGCTGGGACGCCTGAAAATATCGCACTAGGTCTGGGACTCCGAGACCGCCCTCATCCATGCTCCTATACGTAAGTAATTTGTGAAGTCGTGCTCTCTTCCCTTCCCAGATAAAGCCAGACAGCAAGTCTTGCAGGGTTTTCAATGTGCCTTTTGGGGGCATAATGGGGATCGTTTGGAACAAATATAAAATCCGCTGCAGAATTGACATTTTCACAGCTGCCACTCTCTCCAGCAGAGAAAGAGGTTGTTTGGACCATCTCGTCAGGTCCGATCGGATCTGGATGGTGAGAGCGGTGTAATTGGTGGAAACCGTGAGATCTGTTGAGGGAGTCAAGGTAATTCCCAGGTACGGTATTTGGGCGGCTAACTGAAGGCCGCTATTGTGTCCTATTGCCGGGGCCCGTGGGCGCGCGTGTTTGCCTAGAGGTAAGATTAGGGATTTGGCGATGTTAATGCGGAAGCCCGAAACCGCCCCAAACAAGTCAAGTTCCTCCATAAAGGCAGGTATAGAAGAATCAGGACGGTTCAGGGTGGCTATGACATCATCTGCATATAGACTGATAGGATGGGGTTCGCGTCCGAAGTCGATGCCCTCTATCCTTGGGTTGTCCCGGACCCTCTGTGCTAGCGGCTCGATATACATCGCAAATAGGAGGGGGGAAAGGGGGCACCCCTGTCTGGTGCCTCGCTGGATCTCAAACAGGAGCGAGTGCAGGCTCCCTAAGGGGACCGTGGCCTGCGGGTGATGGTAACAGCTCGCTATGCGTGAGCAAAAACGGTCGCTGAGGCCAAACCGGCGGAGTACATGTTGTAAGTAATTCCAGTTTACGCGACCGAACGCCTTTTCTGCGTCGATGGCGAGTAGCGCAGAGTCCGAAGCCTGAAAGTGAGTCTTATCAATAAGGTGGAGCACCCGTTTAGTGTTGTCGCTACATTGGCGGCCAGGAACAAAGCCAGATTGATCTGGTTCCAAAAGACCGGAGAGGCATGGGCCAAGGCGTGCGGCAAGGATACCTGTAAAAAGTTTTAGGTCCAAGTTTAACAATGAGATAGGGCGGAATGCGGAGCAGTGCGTGGGCTTTTCCCCCGGTTTAGGAACCACCACCACGTCAGCGGCTAACATGTTCGGAGGTATGGCTCCCACCGCCTCAAAGGAATTGAAAAGGCAGGCAAGCACCAGGGCCAATTGCCGGTTGAAAAGCTTGTAAAAGCCAGCTGAGAAGCCATCCGGCCCCGGGGATTTGAGTTGGCGCAATCGAGATATGGCAGCTAGGATTTCTTCTTGGCTTATGGGGGCGTCGAGAGCCTCCGCAGTAGACTCAGGGATTGTGGTGATGGCCGCCGTGGCTAGGTATGCCTCAATATCCCTGGATGAGGTCTCCTCCTCCCCGTACAGGGAAGCATAGTAGGAACGAAATGCCTCGGCTACCTGGGCGTCGTCCGCGAGCACCTCACCGTCGTCACCTACCAAAGTATTGATTTTGGCCCGTTGGGTCTTAGCTTTTAGAGCGCTAGCCAGTAGACGACCTGTTTTGTTTCCTTCGACATATTAAGTATGTCGTAGGCGGAGAGCTGCGAATTCCGCCCGGTCTATATCCAGACTAGCGAGTTGGGCCCGAGCCGCTTTCAGCTGTTTCCAGACATAACTAATTTTAACTTGCATCTGACAGATACCCTACCGAACGTTGATACGTCTGTATCTTTGTTGAACATCGCAGTATCCAAATGGTTGAGCACTGCTGTTGACAAGTTTCTCCCCTTGACACTTAAGCACGCCTCATCTCATCGTCCTCCTGCACCCTGGTTCTCTGACGATTTAAAGTGAATGAGATCCAACTGTAAGACCTTTGAAAGAAAATAGAGACTTTCTTACTCCGCCTTCCGTAAAGTGGCTTACAAGGAAGCCCTCAGAGACTATCATAATCAATGCAAAATGGCCAGAGCTGCCTATGTTGCCAATCACTGTCACGAACGCCTAAAACTGCCCCTGCACTCTTTTTTCTGTGGTGAAAAAACTAACAGGAGCAGATTTGGTACCTGCTCCTCCTGCCTTTGATGAGGCTAAATGCAATTCAGTTGCAGAATTTTTCATAGCAAAAGTGGGACGTATCTACGACTCATAGAGTCCCTCTAATCCTGATGATGCGTTATTGCCAGGGCCAGTATTGACCCTAGATAATCTGCCGTCTCTGACGGCCAAACTTACAGACTGGTCACCTTTTGACGATGTCTCCTTCTCCCCCTGCTTGAACAGCATTAAATCTGGCTCCCCACGCGACCCAGTACCGGTCATAATTTTAAAACAACTCGACCTTGGTTCACGTCGTGTGTTAATGCAACTTCTTAATTCCTCTCTAGCTGAGTCACATGTTCCACAGGAGTGGAAGCATGCTATGATTATCCCCTTATTGAAAAAGGCTGGAGCAGATGTTGCCAACTTATCTAACTTCAGGCCTATTTCATTGCTTCCTGCTCTTTCAAAGATCCTGGAAAGACATATTAATACATAATTTAACCCACCTTGTTGAGAGCTCAGGATTTTTACACTCATCTCAGTCAGGCTTTAGAACACATCATTCCACCGAAAACACACTTCTAGGAGTTACCGAGAGTCTGTGACACAGTGTCGATCACGGAGAAACATCTGCTCTCATTCTTCTTGACACTGTGTCTCATTCCATCCTCCTCGCGACTCTTCGGTCCCTGGGAGTGGAGGGCTCTGCTCTATCCTGGATAGCCTCTTTTCTAAGTGGCCGTACTTTTCAGGTCTTCTCTGCCTCTGCCTCCTCTATAGTTTGTCCGTAGGTGCACGGCGTCCCCCAGGGGTCTATACTTAGTCCTTTACTATTCAATATTTATGTGAGACCCCTGGCCACTATTGTGGAGGAAGCCGGTCTCACTTTATATTCCTATGCTGATGACACTCAAATTATTTTTTTCCCATTCTAACAAGGAGTGCAATGAAATTTCAGCTTTGAAAGTAGGTCTGACTCGAGTCTCCGAGTGGATGAAGAGCAATTTCCTGAAATTAAACGGTGACAAGACCGAGGTTGTGATACTGGGCAAGGGAAAGGATCTATGGGGCCCCTGCCATTGGCCCAACGATATGGGACCTACCCCTCAGCCCGCTACTGTAGTAGGCAATCTCGGGTTTCTCATTGATGATAAACTCACAATGAAACAGCAGGCTGTGAAGGTGGCCTCTATTTGTTTTGCCTCTTTGAGATGGCTTCAAAAAATCTTGTGAATGCTGCCCCCTTCCACACAGAGAACCGTAGTCCAGGCATTGGTTGTTTCACGCCTGGACTATGGCAATGTTCTCTATCTTGAAGCTGATCTGACTACGATAAAGAAACGTCAAGTAGTCCAGAATATGGCTGCCCGACTCCTTCGCAATGTCCATAGGAGAACATTCGCCTCTCTTGCACTTCGTGACCTTCACTGGCTCAAAATTCCGAGCCAAATTAAATTCAAAGCCCTTTGTCACGTTTTTAAGATCAAACAAGGCTCAGCCCACAAATATCTTCAGGGCCTAGTTCAGGCCTACAAGCAGAGTCGCAATCTGCGATCTTCAGGGAATGGAGACTTTTCCGTTGCCAGATTTAGGCTAGCAAAAATAAGAAGCCATTCTTTTTCCCACCTGGGTCCTAAATTCTGGAATGCTCTACATGTGACCTTGAAGACGGAAACGAATCTTTTTCTTTTTCATAAGGGACTTAAAACTTGGCTTTTTCAGCAGTGATTAGAGGCTACTTACCAGTAAATTCAGTCTGTTAGTTCTTCTTCTTTAGTCTGTCCCTTGGCGCTGGGAAACCCACTGTGGGTAGCAGTGCGCATTATAAGTTTAAATAAATAAATATATAAATAAATAAATAAATAAATAAGAAGGATGGCTTTCCATCTACTCAGAGAATCAAACCTTATAAAGGAAACATTTAATGAAGGCCATAGCATTGCCTCCCCAACTGTGTGGGCCAGTGGAAACAATACTTGCATACAACAAGCAAGTAAGTAATAGAATAGTTTATTAGTCAAATAAAAACATAAACAAGTTCATCAGTACATAAGGTTTAAAAATGCATACAAAAAAGATTAAAAAGAGATTTGTCATACATCTATTGCAGCCACTAAGCATCGTGTCACTAACCCTTCACTTTCTTCAACTTTCCTTCCTAAGTATTTAAGTAGAGGAGCCAAATACAGATATACATTTGATAAAAGTGGCTCAACAGGGTCAGGTCTTTCCCCTGGTGTATAAAGTGCATGATTGCCATAAGGGTGGCTGGAGTTCACCTAAATAGATTGCTATAGGTAATTAAAGTGCTTATGTGCAGGACTGAGGCGGGTATATATACGATGCCAGATGGGCCATGGTTCCCTCTGTAAAGGTGCAAGTGTGCAAAACTATGCGTCATTAAAATGCCAGGTTAAACAAAATAGTAACCTGAGTGTAGTGGGATAGGAATCAGCTGATTATGGCGATCCCTAGCAGCCTATCCTTGGAGATTATGTACTCATGTTAGGTTTGCCTTAAAAACTACTGATTTATTGTGTCCTAAAGTTAGAATTGGGAACCTGCTCCAGATTACTCATCACCCTACCTATAAGCTGATCATATTTTTGAAAATGTTCAACAACTGGGTTACTCTAATGTTCAGCATTGTGTTGCATCCCATCTTAATAAAGATCTTCATTGGTCCTTCAATACAGGATATGCATGCAATATGGAGCAATGTTTCATTCCCCTGGTGGCCTAGACAGCAGTATCGATCTTTACTTAAACCAGCCATCTTCCATTTTGGCATGAGGTCTAGTGTGGGTCTTTCTCCAAATCCTAAGGCACAAAATGAAGGTTTGATCTTCCGTTGGAAGGGTGCTGTGAACAGGGGTGATTCTCTTAAAATAGAATATGATTTCAAGACCAGCCACCCATGATGATGTCTAGACAGGCTTTCCTTATCTGCCATCCAGCTTTGCAGTTTGGCTGATTAATTCACTAATTTCTTGAAGGTTGGCCCAGAGGTATTAGAGGTCCATAAGTCACTAAATTTAAGCATCCTAATGCTATTTTCAAGATATTTCTTGTGTGCGCCATTTCCTCATTGTAAGTTGATTTTGATCCAGACTAAATTAGCCAGGATGTTTTCAGCTGCTGCTTGCAGATTATGACAAAGCTTTACGAACGCCACCGGCCTAGCAACAACAAGCAATTCTGGAACTTACTGTGACCAGATATGCTATGCCCGGTACCATACCACAACAGCCTTGATCATTCAGCATCAAGTAGCTCCCATTTGAGACCAGCTTGAACACTGGATGAATAACGGAAGCTGGGGAACCCTTCAAGTTATATGATAAGTGAGCAACCTAAGCATTATAGTCTCCATGAAGCGAAATGTCCTTGCAAACTAAGGACCCACTTAAAGCACTTTCACAGTTTGAACTGCTGAGAAAAACTTCAGTGTCCCCATTCCTGTATCTAAATCTAGTCGGTAATTCCCAATACTCATATATGTACCCTTTTTCTAACGCTTCATATCTGCCTACCTGGTGATACCGGAGACAGTATTGAAATTGGAAAGTCATGACTGCACTGTAATGTAGCCATGGATTAACCATTCTGTGAAAGTTGAGTCAGCCATGGTGAAATGTAATTGGTCCAATTTTATTATATGGAACATGATATATTTAGCATCTGTTCGTGCATAACCATCTGTTTTTCTGTCAGATTGTTTGCAGAAAACAGAGTTGTACTGTTAATGTAACACCAGGGCACATGGCCGGAATGCAATGATTGTAGCGTCAAGCTCAGCAGTATAATGGACCACGATTGCCCATGTTGTAGAATAGACAAATCTTGTTCCATTATATCTATTGAAGATGAGACAATGTTGACCAGTGAATACATTCTGAATGTTAGTGTGGTCATGCATTGTCAACCACAGATAAAGCCATTTCAAGGTTAACCCTATCTATTTCACACAATCTCTAAGCAGCCTTCTGTAGAGAGGGTTTTCATAGCCCATTGTCAACCACAGCCAAAGTCTTTTCAAGGTTAACCCTATCCATTTCACGTAATCTCTAAGCAGCCTTCTGTATGGAGGTTTTCCATAGCTCATTATAAAAAACATGCAAGAAGCGCTTTTGAGCTGGCTTCTGGGGACCTAACAAAAAATCCCTAAGATCCATGTCATCTGGAAGAAGGGACTAATGTTGTTTCACTTGGGAAAGTGTCAAGGTCTTTAGCCACTCTAGGCATAACTTCCCAAAAGTAGAAGATATCACCACCCCGGCTGTTCTGATTGTAAATAGTACTGATCAGGCCTATGGGTACTAAACCCTTTGGTTTTTCCCCTGAATCTTGACTGACACCTATTTGTGTTGATAGGCCAAACCAAGCATCCCTTCCAATTGTGGTCTGATGAATTGTAAGCGAATAGTATGGTATCCAATGTATCCTTGCTGTGTTGAATGTAAGTTTGCCCAATCTCAAAGTGTGTAAATGAGGGAGTACAAGGTGTGTCAAATTCCTGATCTTGGCAAGCCCAAGATAGGAAGTCTGTTGCAGTCTCCTGTTCTGGAAAGTCTCAAGACATGCTCTAAATATGGCCTCAGTTCCCTGAACCTGCCAATCTTTAGTCCCCCAAAAAATGTTGTGTCTATAGTGTCCCTCCAAAAGTCAAACCATGTAGATAGCTGGGCCATAAAGGAAGCAGAGTATATCAGCTTGTTGTTAGTGAGCATATTTTTCTTTGCAGGTGTAGGTATAAGCCTCTAGTAATAAGAGGCTGGATCTGAAGTACTAAACTCAGACAAATAAGCTAAATTCTGTGCAAATGTTTGTGAACTAACTTTCAGTGGTGTTGTGCAATGTTCCCATTGCTAGTACGTGAAAACATAACGTGGGATATATGCTTTATGCAAAAAATAGTGCCCATAGTATTAGTAACAAAACATGGTCAAAATTAGATGTACCATCATACCATTCATCATTTGAAAATGCTGCAGATTGTTCTAAATCAGACAGCATAGTATTTGCAATTTCAAAGTCCCAATCATCAGAGAAAGTACTAGAGGTGATGATATCACTATGAGAAATTAAAAACAAATGTGGTATCTTTAAAAGTTCAGTAGGACCGTACACATCATAGGAAACTCTGTCCCTCACTATTCATTTAGGAACTGGAACTGTTGTAATGTTCACGTAGGACAGGTCCCTCTGTTCACGGTGTGATGATGCATGTGGTTTTAAGACCAAGTTCACATGTTGTACTACGGAGCGTTCTGGGAGATAACGTCCATTCAGGAGTAAGAAAAAGCTAGTCACTATACAAATCCAAAGTTGTAGGAACAGTAGACCAATTGCAATCCAGAGCTGTAGCCAGGGAAAAACAAAGTAAGTCTTTTCTAGCCAAAGATAGAAATCACAGATCTGTTGTTTGTGGGAACAGGGGCTGATGGTGACTCAGGTTCACTTGGATACAATGTGAAAATGTCACAATCGATGAAGTAGCCAGACACAGTTCAAGCTATCTTTGGTAGCTTGACAGGTTTTGTAGAGATGGCAGATGTCTCAGTTTGAGACACATTCACATAGATGCCGGTATTTCAGAGGATTGAGATCTGTGTGCCATTTGTAGTTGGATATTGTTCAATTTCACCAGGTAAGAGTTGCATTCAATTGTTGATAACTCTTTCACTTTGTGGAGTAGAATCTTCTAAAGTTATTTGTATTTTCATCTGAACTTTGTGTATGGTAGCAAGAGGAGATCAGTGGCTACCCTGGAGCACACGTGGCCTACTGTTGAGTATCAGCCACATAGTGTGGTTTGATCAGATTAATTGATCAAAATCTCTTTTCTTTTTTTGTCAGCAATGGGCAGAAAAAGTACTGTTCTTGTACCATCAACAGCCAGGACAGGTACAGGTGCTCTGTAAGATGGTTTGCATTCTTTTTCATCCATTATCTTTTCTCTGACCAGGTCCCCAATCTTTGGGACCCAGGCTGGTATTGCCAGAACAACTTTCAACTTCTCCAGTGGTGGTGCCTTTTACATGGACGTTGCTTTGTAATGCCCGGAATTTTTTGAGCTCCTGTAAAACAGCCAAACAATCGTCGATGTTAATTGCTTTTTCATCCACCACTGTGCTGCCACAGTCGAGGTCTGGTACCCACATTCTTATCCTTAACAGGACTTCATGTGGAGTATGGCCCCCCAGAGATTTTCTTCGCATGGTATTACGTGCCCTGTGGATGCCATTTAGGTGAATGACCCAACTAAATCCGAGCCTAATACCCTAGCTGTTAAGGATGGCTTTAAACCAAAGTACTTCCCCTCTGAGATTGACTTTCCCTTGGGATGATACGGGAAGGAATACCACAAGGCTACACCCAAGCTTACCATGGCTTCTTTGTAAACCCATGAGCTAAATGCATGGCCGCTGTCAGAGTGTAATTTTCCAATTGCGTATGTCCCTAAGAAGACTCGTAAACTCTCTATAACAGTTCGAGTGTCAGCCAAGTGCTGAGGCCATACTCACTGGAATCTAGAGTAGGAATCCACTGTCACCAAGATATACTGGTAAGACCCGTCAGATTGTAATGGGCTGTAGTGATCCAAATAGACACATACGAGGGGTCTGTTTAAAAACAATAATGGTGTTTGTACTGGGCGTGCTACTGTGGAACCCTTCATCTGCTGACATATGTCGCACTTCAGGACAAAACCCTTGGTCTGTATAGCAGGACCTGGCCACTAATAACTCTGCTTCAGTACTGAAACAGTCACAATGATACCTCCATGTGCTGCACCCAGACCCTCATGTGCAGCTAGAATTAATCCTAATCTGCGATCCATGTTTGATATTACCCTATCCCCCACTCCTGGAATTTGAGCATACGGAATTCTTTGCACATCTAACTTGTAGGAGTGGACAACCTTTTGGCAAGGCTGAGCTGCTGTGTGTAGCATTAACATCTATCATTATCTGTCTGTCTATCCTTGTGCTGGATCGAGTGATTGCAGCAATGGCAGCAGTTTGCACTGTCACCTTGGCAGCTTCACCAGCCAATGAATTCCCTTTAACTTACATGCAAAGATGCTGATGACTCAACGTGTGAATTACATGAACCTGTGGCAAACCTTTATTCAGCTTTGCCACCTGTTCTTCAAACAATGTGTGCTTTTTGTGCAACCTTTGGAATCTCTAAACCCTTTCTGACCCCAATAGTGAAGTATTCAGTGTAAGACTGGACACAATAAAATGAATTGCACACGATGAGTGTGTGGAATTCCTGATTCGTATTTTGTAGTATCAGTATCAGGGCTTTTAGCTCTGCCAGCTCTGCAGTGCTATGTCCTAGAGATCGAATCTGTGTATTGCTAAAATAAAACTTGCAGTTCCGCATACAATTGGACCACCTCCTTCCTCTCCGGCAGAACCCAGACTGTCTGCCTCCCCCCATTCTGTTCCAAAGCCTCCGGCGTACCCCAGGGATCCTCCCTCAGCCTGATGCTGTTCAACATTTACACGGCCCCGCTCTCACATGTAGCCTGACAGCACGACCTCAACATAATCTCCTATGCCGACGACACTCAGCTGATCCTCTCCCTCACCAAGGACCTCATCACCGCCAAAGCCAACCTCCACGAAGGAATGAAGGCCATCGCCCACTGGATAAATATCAGCCGTCTGAAGCTGAACTCGGACAAGATGGAGGTCCTCATCCTCGGCTCCAACCCTTTATCCTGGGACGACTCCTGTTGGCCGACAGCACTGGGGGCAGCCCTGACACACACCGACCACGCACACAACCTGGGAATCATTCTCGACTCAATGCTCTCAATGACCTAGCAAGTCAACGCCGTCTCCTCCTCCTGCTTCAACACCTCCGCATGCTCCGCAAGATCTACAGATGGATCCCGACAGGTACAAGAAATACAGTCACCCAGGCCCTCATTAGCAGCAGACTCGACTATGGAAACGCCCTTTATGCGGGAGCCCCGACCAAGCTCATCAAACGACTACAACGCATCCAAAACGCCTCGGCATGGCTGATCCTCGATGTACCATGCCATGGCCAATCACCCCCCACCTGAGAAACCTACACTGGCTCCCCATCAACAAGAGGATATCCTTCAAGCTCCTCAACCACGCACACAAGACACTCCACAAGACCGGCCCAGCCTACTTCAACAGACAGCTCTCCTTCTACATCCCCAACCACCAGCTACGCTCTGTTGACCTCTCTCTCACCACCGTCCCGCGCATCCAAAGAACAACCACCAGTGGGAGGTCCTTCTCCCACCTCGCCACCAAGACATGGAACACCCTCCCAATGAGCCTACGACAGACCCAAGACCTGCTGACCTTCAGGAGGATACTCAAGACAAGGCTGTTTGATCAGTGGTGCCCCCCCCCGTGCCTTGAGACCCTCGCAGGTATGTAGTGCACTTAACAAATTGATTGATTGATTGACACGACCCTTCAAATTGCACATGCTGTACTGTATTGTTGTTTACCTCCTATGGCAGGCTGGGCAGACCCATCTGAATAAATTATGTATTCATATTGTTCTAGAGGCATTATTTCAATTGGAGACAATATTCTTGTTTGTACTGCAGGAAGGCTTGTGTTTTTAATGAAAAATCACATTTGTAGTCTACATCTATTGCAGTGAGATAATTAGCCCATTGTATCCATTGTGGATTCAGTGCTTTCGCGTTTGGAACACTTGCTTTTGTAACAGCCTGTAAGGTTGGTACTGAAGTCACAATTATGCGTTCTCCCTGAGCTAGTGCTCTTTCTCTCACTACAGAAGTTTTTAATGCTGTCCGTATTTTTTCTGTGAATGAAAAACGCAGTTCAGTGTTTGTGTATAAATGAGATTTGGGTGCTATGAGTACCATTTCGCCATCAATGAAGGTGCAGTAGGTGTACCCTGATTTACCAGCGACTACAGGGATTACAAAGTTAGTGGTATTCTCTAATGTGTGTAAGTGTTTGGAAGCTATCATGTCAGCTTGTAGGAAACAGAGAAGTTCTGTGTGTTCCTGTGCCCAATGTTTAACTGAAAAATCAGGTATCATTTGGTCATAGAAAGGTTTAATTCTTTCTACGTAATCAAAAATGCATGTTCTGCCATAATTCAGAATCCTAAAATGAATTATAATCCTTTTAGAGTTTATGGTGGTTGGACCAGCGCACATTTTCTAAAAAAAAAATAGCTGGCAGGCTTTTCTCTTCGCTTTATAGCTGATACCCCAAAAATAGGCCATTGAAGTAGGCAATTTTTGATTTTTTAAACTACATTTATAACCCACTGTTGTGAACCCCAGACTCATGTTGTTCATCCCGTTCAAATGATCCAATAACTCATTGTCTGTCAGATAAATATCATCTATGTAGAACAATGCTTCCTCATCACAATTTAGAAGTAACTCTGTTATCTATGCTGAAAACAACCCTGGGCTATTCTTATATCCTTGGGGTAGTCTACAGAATTGGCTTTGAGAGCCAAGAATGCTGTCAAATATGTGCTTTCAGGCGCTATATTTTGGCAGTGTTGTTTTGTATTTTTCCTGCACGATGTTTTTCATTAGTGTGGCACTGTGTGCATTCTGTACTGTAAATGTTCATGTACATGTGTTCAAATGCTTGTAGTCTGAAACTAGATGGTATGAATTATTGGCTTTCATCACAGAAAACAAAGGATTATTGATGGAAGAGATGACATTTTCAATCACACCTTGGTACTTAAGTTGATCTAGAATCTCCCTGACTTGTTTCTCTGCTTCATGTGTGACTGAGCATCCCACTCTACATCATTGCGGAAAAGTGTGGGAGCAAGTGCTGCTAGCGCCCACTTGTGCACCTTTTAATGTTTTTGAGACTCGGGAGCGAAGTCTGAGAAAGATGGTAGAATTACATCTTAACAATTAGGGCACTCCATAACTAACTCAGGCGGACAATCTTTTTCAACCAAAAGGATGTCGTATCCATATATCAGGTTCTCTCAAAAGAGACCTTTCACTTTCTTGGGTATGTACCCTCCATTTGGAGCATAATCTGGTGTAAATGATGTGGGACACTTACCCTTGTATCAGGTGTTTCCACTATGATATGTTCATTCAAAGCTGTTGCAACCAGAAATTCCATGAGATCTGGCGAGCTAGTGTTACTTCTGCTGCACTGTTTAACATCATCAGAGCCCAGCCAAATTGCCAATCTGTTTCCTCCTCAAGTCCAGGGCAGGTACTGCCCCGTATTCATTCTGTATTTGTTTCAATACTTCTGGAATAACTGCTATTGGGTGGGTACCATGAGTTCTGGTATAAACAGCATCGAAAAGGATAGCCTAAGTGGTACAATCCTCTATCGAGGGAGCTATCTCCATTGGCAAGCAAATTGTTAGTAGTCTGTGTTTTTTCTGCAGGCCCGTATAAGGAAATACTGCTTCAAGCTGTGCTATTTACAGTGCATCCAGAATGGCATTTGCTCACATTTTGTTGCCATTCTTTCCATAATGGCATTCAGCGTTTGTGGACTGATATTTGTCAAAGTCATTTGATGATGACCAGCTTGAGTAATCCTCGCAGGTCGAATTGTAAATGCTCGCATTATGAACTGTATAAGGTTTCTGTATAGTTTTACTATGTCTCTATAAAGTGTATGTAATTCTGCTGCTGGCAATCTATCAATTTCTGGATGCGATGTGTAAGCGGCTAGAAAGGCCAGATCACTTTTTCTCTGCTCAGTGAACCAAGTCTCACATTTGTTGTGGTGTTGGGGAGAGCTCCTTTAAACCAATTAATGTGCTCCTCGTAAGTCAACAAGACTTCTACGTCCAGGTATGAAAGATATTCTTCAGGTGTGTCATCTTCAACGTAAGTATGAAACAAATGTGTGCTTGCATGTGCAGGTCAGAATTTAACCCAAGAATAAAATACCTCAGTTCTGAATGCCTCATGTACCTCAATCACGAAGGTAACATTAGCACCCATTGCCGGGAGGCTATATTCCATTAATTTCATAGTAATTGCAGGTCTGTAATTTTCTGCAATGTTAAATAAGGCTTCCTGATGTTCTTCCCCTGTATTTGCAACCCTGTCTCCACCGACAGACATTGTGGTAGAAATTGTCATGACTCTCCTATCTAGTCTCTCCTGGTCTAAATCGACCCCACTGGATCACGTTATGTCCCAGGTAAAACCCACCCCTTTCCCGTGCACCAGCACGTCCTTGTAGTCAGTATGTATGTATGTGATTATGGTAATGCTCGTTTTATAAAGGTTTACGTGTTCTCTGCATAATGTGCCAAAAGCGTGGTACAACCTTCAAAAGAATAATCGTTAACTTGTTCAGCCATAAGGTTTGATTCGCTAGTTTGTTATTTCCCTTTGAATGTCATGATAACCATTTCTGTACAAATTTGCAGCAAGACTCTGAGACGCTTTTGAACACTTGTCACGCTGAGCCGCAATGAGCTGCTGCTCGTGTCGGCAAAAGCGTAATCGTGCGCACGTATTTTCTGGGTGCGGTCTGGGTGCGGTCTTCTATTTAAACCGCACCCAGCCTTCTGGAAGACGCTTTGCCTTCCGCTTGTCTCGAGGAAGGATCACGTCTGGGGGCTCTCGCAGGAACTTACCTTTCTGAAGATTCTGAGCAGCTGGAAGTCTTCTCTTCGGAGTTCCTTCGATCCCGATCCCTGCAAAGACAAGAATGAAACAAAGTTAAGTGCTTATCTTGATTCTATTCTTAGGCGCCCATCGCAAGAAAGACATGGACAATTTTTGGAACCAATTCTTCTTTCTGAATTTCAAGAAAGAAGTTATCTAAGACATTTTTGGTAAAAGTGACGAGAGATTGAGAATTAAGAAATTCAGGCATTACAAGAATATATTGTGGTGTTAGAATTTAGGAGTTTATTCTTGGCAGAATTTTGATGTTTCTTTAAAAACCTCTGGAAAGGTTAGGTCACTGCGCAATATTGTATTTCTCCCTGACAAGGCAAGGCGCAAGACTTTACAGAACCCCTCATTCCAATCGTAAAGAAAAGGTTACAAGTAAGTTTAGGTTCGGAAGTCACAAGTGTGTTTAAAGGAGTTAAGTAGGAATTGCATTTAATTGCACTCGTTTGTTTCTTGTAGCAATACCACTTCTAGAACTACTCACCAGAGAGAAAACCTGATGACTTGTACATCAAGACAAGACAAAGACATACTGGACGTTTGCCAAGACAAGACTGATCGCAGGTAGGCGTAAATCTAGAAAACACTCTACCTAAGTAGATAGGTTAAGACGCTAGTCTTAGTAAAATAAGAAGAGAAGAATCTGAAAGAGCTTGTAATTACAACTTTGATACTTGTTGGCTCACAGGTCGACAGCAAGAACCATCCAATCATGTACGTCAGGGGTCTCCAAACCGGTCCTGGAGGGCCGGATCCATGCCAGATTTTTTGGATATCCCCATTGAGATACATGTAGTAATTTTAAAAATCTGGCATGGATCCGGCCCTCCAGGACAGGTTTGGGGACCCTTGATCAACGTCCAGTAGCGGCCCTCCTCCCCTATTTCTAGTTTTATTTTTACTGTGAATATATCAGTAAGAGTATAGTTAGTCATTTGGGAAGTTGGCCCCTTGCGTCTCTGCGAAAATCATCTACGTCATCCCAAAGGCTTCACTAACTGGACAAGGTAAGGGATGACGTAGCCTGGTTTGACAGAAGGCAAAGCCCACAGATATTTTTTCGCCCAGACACAATGGACCAACTTTCTTTACAGGATATTGTAGCTATCCTAAAAGACCTAAGAGAAGAAAATGCTTCTTTACGTAGGGATATGTCTTGTTTACGGGAGGCAATACAACACAAGCCTATCCTGAAGCCTTCAACTTTCCATGGATCTTCCTCAGATTCAGGACCCCAAACCCAGATCCAAGTGGTAACTCCTGTACCCACTCCTTTAGCTCAGCCAGAGAGATTTTATGGAGATAGTAACAAATTCTCCATATTTCTGCAGCAATGTCATTTACATTTTTTAGCGAAAGCAACAGCCTTTCCAGACGATTCCTCTAAGGTGGCTTTTATGTTATCCTATTTTGGTGGTGATGCTTCACTTTGGTCTGTTCCTTTAGTGGAGAAAGACAACCCTATTTTATATAATTTCAGGAATTTTGAGCATGCACTAAAAAAGATTTTTGCTAAACATGTCTTCGTACAGTCCGCAGACAATGAACTTTTAGGTTTGAAGCAAGGGTGTTCGGATCTGCTTCATTATATCTCACTGTTTAATCGTCTGGTTCTTGAAGCTAATTGCCCTTATGATAAAAGAGTCTCAATTTTTTACAGGGGGTTAAGGGATGATTTAAAGGACATGGTAACTCAGATCCTAGAGCCCCCTGAAGACATCAATGAGTTCATAGATTTAGTAGTTAAGTTAAACCATAGGCTTCTGGAAAGAAGACGAGAGAAGGGAAGATCAGATCAGAAACTGGTATTATTTAAGGAAAAAACCTCATCTTCATGGGAGATCAATCCTAAACTAGATTCTGTAGAACCTATGCAGATAGGTTCCATTAGAGGTCCTTTATCAAAAGACGAAAAAGAAAAAAGATGGAAACTAAATCAATGTCTATATTGTGGTAAAACAGGTCATTTCGTAAAGGAATGTCCTACACGACCCAATAAAGCAAACACAAAACACTCAGATGTAGCCATTACGCAGGAACTGCCGGAAAACTAGAGAACTCGATGAAGGAAGAGGTCAGTTTATCGAGTACGATTTCTAGTTTGGCCTCCACTGTTCCACCTGTAGGTTGCAAACATTTTTGTATTTTAGTAGATTTGAGGAGCTTACTTCCTACCTCTCATTCAAGGAAAGTAGAAGCAATAATAGACTCTGGAGCTACTGGCAATTTTATTGATACTCATTTTTTCACTCAATTAGGTTTCACCTCGGTCCTTAAGAGTCATCCTGAAACTGTAAGGGCAGTAGATGGAAAAGAACTGACTTCGGGCCCAATAGACAGACAAACTGAACTTCTTGAAATGGACTGTTCACCAATCCACAGAGAAAGAATCCAATTTAACATAATAGATGCCCCTCAATTTAAATTAATCTTGGGAATTCCTTGGTTAATTCAACACAACCCGAACATAGATTGGGTTTCAAAAGAATTAACTTTTAACTCTACTCACTGTTCAAATCATTGTTTCCTTTTAGAGAAAAAGGTGGATGTAATTCAAGGATTTGACTTTACGACTGATTCTACCAGCATTCTAGTTTTAGATGGTGTCCCTTCTGATTACTCAGATCTGTTTGACTTTTTTGATAAAAAAAGGCTAACACTCTTCCTCTGCACAGGGATTTTGACTGTAGAATTGATCTTGTACCAGGAGCCCCCTTACCCTGTAGTAGGATTTATGCCCTGACTGAAAATGAGAATGTACATCTTAGAGAATATCTTGATGAATACCTGGCTAATGGCTTCATCCGTCACTCTAAATCACCTGTGTCATCTGCTCTTTTTTTCATTCCGAAAAAGGGAGGAGAGTTGCGCATGTGTATTGATTATAGAGCCTTGAATAATGTTACCATTAAGAACAGGTATCCTTTGCCTCTTATCATACTCTTTTGGACCAAATTAAGAAGGCAACCATTTATACAAAATTGGACTTACATGGTGCATATCATCTTGTAAGAGTCCGAAAAGGCGATGAGTGGAAAACTGCATTTCGCACTAAATTCGGCCTCTTCGAATACCAAGTAATGCCTTTCGGACTTTCCAATGCACCTGCAGCTTTCCAATTTTTTATAAATGAAGTGTTTCACAAATTCATTGATATATGCTGTGTTGTATATATTGACGATATACTTATTTTTTCCAACTCCGAAAAAGAACATGTACAGCAAGTTTGTGCCATTCTTCAAAAATTGCTTTCACATTCTTTATTCGTAAAATTGGAGAAGAGTCTATTTCATGTATCTAAGGTGGATTTCCTTGGTTATGTCATCAGTCCCAAGGGAATTGAGATGGACCCAAAAAAATGTTGACGCTGTTACTTCGTGGCCAAGCCCAACTTCAATAAAACATGTTCAAAGCTTCTTAGGCTTTGCAAACTTCTATTGTCGCTTTATACAAGAGTTTTCCCAAATAATTACTCCCATTACAAGATTGTTGCGAAAAGGTGAAAAGTTTGTTTGGTCAGATACAGCAGAAAAGGCTTTTCAAGAGCTTAAGAGGAGATTTACATCCGCTCCAATTTTAAGTCATCCCGATCCAAGTCAACCTTTTATTGTGGAAGCGGATGCTTCACAATTTGCTTTAGGTGGAATCTTGTCTCAAAGAAATATAAACACTGGACAGATGCACCCAATTGCCTTTTATTCTAGGAAGTTTTCCCAAGCTGAACTAAATTATGGAATTGCTGACAAAGACCTTTTGGCTATAAAAGCGGTCTTTGAAGAATGGCGTCACAACTTGCTAGGAGCTTGTCACCCTGTAACAATTTATATCGACCACAGGAATCTCCAAGCTTTACGGTCAGTGAAAGCTCTGTCAGCTAGACAATTAAGATGGTCAATGTTTTTTAACGACTACAATTTTGTCATTACTTTTCGTCCAGGGAAAGAAAATCTCAAAGCTGATGCCTTGTCTAGATTAGGCGAAAATAATGTTGAACAACTCACTGTTGTTCAACCAGTGATTCCCACATCATGTTTTCAAGCCAGTCTATCAGTTTGTGATATTATTGTTGATATAAAGAAAGAGGTACAAAAAAAGGGGTTAGACGAATGAAAAAAGGAGTATCCTTATTTTCAGGAAAAGAATAAACTAATCCTGGTACATGATCTTATTATGGTTCCAACCAGTTCACTGCAAAAGGCCGTCATCCAATTACACCATGATACTCCGTTATCAGCTCATACTAGCATAATTAAAACCTACGAATTAATAAAAAGAGCCTTCTGGTGGCCATCCATGTTAAAAGATGTACAATATTTTGTAGAAACTTGTAGCGTTTGTATTCAGAACAAGGTCTCACATCAGGCTCCTAGTGGTTTGTTAACACCTCTTCCCATCCCACCTCATCCATTGCATAAAATCTCTTTAGATTTCATTGTGGAGCTTCCTGAAACTCAGAAAGGATATACTACCATCTTGACTATAGTGGACCAGTTTTCACGTATGGCCCATTCAATTCCTCTAAATGGTCTGCCCACTGCCATGGAATTGGCTCATCTTGTAATGGAAAATATAATATGATTACATGGCATCCCGTCAGTAGTTATTTCAGATAGAGGATCCCAATTCATATCTCGTGTTTGGCGAAATGTAGGTTCCCTCTTGAATATGGATGTACGATTATCATCAAGTTATCATCCCCAAACAGATGGTTTAACAGAACGCACCAATCAAACCATTGAACAGTTTCTTCGATGTACGTTATCAAATTCAAATGAAGATTGGTCAACTCTATTAAGCCCATTAGAATTTGCATACAACAATGTAAACCATACTTCGTTAGAGATGTCCCCGTTCTTTTGTAATTATGGTTTCCACCCAAAGTGTATTCCAAAAAATATCAAGGAATCTGCTCCTGTACCGGCACTCTCTGAATACGTGTCTAAGTTGTCTTCAATCCAATATCAGGCTACTTACAATTTAGCTCGTGCAAAAGAGTATCAAAAGACTTCATCAGATAAACATAGAACTGAGCAACCTAAATACACACCTGGAGATAAGGTCTGGTTGAGCACCAACAATTTAAAGGTAAAAGGGAATCGCAAATTCAACCCCAGATTTATTGGCCCCTTTTCCATTGAAAGGGTTATCAACCCAGTTTGTGTCAAATTGTCACTCCCTTCAAAATACCAGATCCATCCAGTGTTCCATGTCTCTTTAATCAAACCATTTAACCCTCTGACTCGGTTGAATCACCCTCCTCCTTCCATCATGATAGAAGGTACTCCCGAATATGAAGTAAAGACTATTTTGGACTCTAAAAGAATGCGAGGGAGACTCATGTATCTAGTAGATTGGAAAGGGTACAGTCCAGAGGAAAGATCATGGGAACCGTTGGAACACTTAATGCATGCTCCTAATAAGGTTAGAACCTTTCATTTACGTCATCCTGGTAAGCCTAAACCTATCTCACCGGTTTTAGGAGGGATCTTGAGGAGGGAGTACTGTCATGACTCTCCTATCTAGTCTCTCCTGGTCTAAATCGACCCCGCTGGATCACGTTATGTCCCAGGTAAAACCAACCCCTTTCCCGCGCACCCGCACGTCCTTGTAGTCAGTATGTATGTATGTGATTATGGTAATGCTCATTTTATAAAGGTTTACGTGTTCTCTGCATAATGTGCCAAAAGCGTTGTACAACCTTCAAAAGAATAATAGTTAACTTGTTCAGCCATAAGGTTTGATTCGCAAGTTTGTTATTTCCCTTTGAATGTCATGATAACCATTTCTGTACAAATTTGCAGCAAGACTCTGAGACGCTTTTGAGCACTTGTCACGCTGAGCCGCACTGAGCTGATGCTCCTGTCGGCAAAAGCGTGATCGTTCGCACGTATTTTCTGGGTGCGGTCTTCTATTTAAACCGCACCCAGCCTTCTGGAAGACGCTTTGCCTTCCAGTTGTCTCGAGGAAGGATCGCGTCTGGGGGCTCTCGCAGGAACTTACCTTTCTGAAGATTCTGAGCAGCTGGAAGTCTTCTCTTCGGAGTTCCTTCGATCCCGATCCCTGCAAAGACAAGAATGAAACAAAGTTAAGTGCTTATCTTGATTCTATTCTTAGGCGCCCATTGCAAGAAAGACATGGACAATTTTAGGAACCAATTCTTCTTTCTGAATTTCAAGAAAGAAGTTATCTAAGACATTTTTGGTAAAAGTGACGAGAGATTGAGAATTAAGAGATTGAGGCATTAAAGAATATATTGTGGTGTTAGAATTTAAGAGTTTATTCTTGGCAGAATTTTGATGTTTCTTTAAAAACCTCTGGAAAGGTTAGGTCACTGTGCAATATTGTATTTCTCCCTGTGTTATTTTATTTTAAACAAAAGAAAAGCAAGACAAGGCGCAGGAATTTACAGAACCCCACATTCCAATCGTAAAGAAAAGGTTACAAGTAAGTTTAGGTTCGGAAGTCACAAGTGTGTTTAAAGGAGTTAAGTAGGAATTGTATTTAATTGCACTCGTTTGTTTCTTGTAGCAATACCACTTCTAGAACTACTCACCAGAGAGAAAACCAGATAACTTGAACATCAAGACAAGACAAAGACATACTTGAAGTTTGCCAAGACAAGACTGATCGCAGGTAGGTGTAAATCTAGAAAACACTCTACCTAAGTAGATTGGTTAAGACGCTAGTCTTAGTAAAATAAGAAGAGAAGAATCTGAAAGAGCTTGTAATTACAACTTTGATACTTGTTGCCTCGCAGGTCGACAGCAAGAACCATCCAATCATCTACGTCCAGTACCGGCCCTCCTCCCCTATTTCTAGTTTTATTTTTACTGTGAATATAATATCAGTAAGAGTATAGTTAGTCATTTGGGAAGTTGGTCCCTTGCGTCTCTGCGAAAATCATCTACGTCATCCCAAAGGCTTCACTAAATGGACAAGGTAAGGGACGACGTAGCCTGGTTTGACAGAAATTAGTTAGAAAAAGAGATAAGGTTTTCAACATTGTGGGACATTTTTAAACGTTCAAGCTTGCATAAACCTACAGCCAATACATAGGCTTTTAACTACTCAGCTGAGGTGGATTTCCGTTCTCACTACAGCAGTCTCTCGAAAAATGTGAGCAGGGGTCTCTTGAGAAAACACGGCTGAACTACTCAGATTTGACCGTTAAATAAGAACGAAACCAATGCTGGGGGTGCCATGTTTTGTAGTTTCTGAAAAATACATAGGAACTGTCCGCTTGTCAGACAATGTACACTAAGGAATTGGTGTCAAGACTGATTCTGGGCACCACTGCAGGATATATAGAGCAGCTAGCTTACAGTGCCACCATAAGCCCCCTAACCTTACCAAGGAGCGAATAGTTTCTGTCAACCATCAAACATGACAACCCTTGATCCGTCAGGGATCTTGGAAAAAGTACAGTATTTTTTTGCTCAGGCTCTCTTAGTCTCCAAAAGATACGCAGGATAAATGTTGGGGACATTTTCAATAAGTATTTATTGAATTAGCATGATTGCGACGCTGCCCGGTGGCAGAGGGCTAGCGCGCGATAGCTGGAGAGTTGCTGTGCCATTTTACCCTTCGTCCTGCTGATTGCGAGCAGCGGCGTTTATTTTATCTTTGGCCATTATTGTGACTCCTAACTAACCTGACTTCAAAGTTATTAGGTTACTTACCCTGCTTTCTCTTTACAGAGGCTACGCGGCCGGCTGAGGGCTGATTGTTGGGGCGGGCTTTCAGCGGCCGCGGGCGCCATCTTGGGTTGGGTTGGCCGGCGCATTGGATCTTTGCCACACCCCCCTTGTTACTCCTCTATTTAGAAGCAAGCATTCCCTTCTCCCAGCGATTGCGTCACTGCCCGGTGGCAGAGGGCTAGCGCGCGATAGCTGGAGAGTTGCTGTGTCATTTTACCCTTCGTCCTGCCGATTGCGAGCAGCAGCGTTTATTTTATCTTTGGCCATTATTGTGACTCCTAACTAACCTGACTTCAAAGTTTTAGGTTACTTACCCTGCTTTCTCTTTACAGAGGCTACGCGGCCGGCTGAGGGCTGATTGTTGGGACGGGCTTTCAGCGGCCGCGGGCGCCATCTTGGGTTGGGTTCGCCGGTGCATTGGATCTTTGCCACACCCCCCTCGTTACTCCTCTATTTAAACGGCCACTATGTGTCAGCGCAGCGGGCGTGTCGGAGGCGCGCCGGAGTTGTGCCTGAGTTTAGCCCGTCTGCGCCCGTCCGCGGCCGGCCGGGCCAAGTGGCAGGGGATGCTAGTCATTTTATTTCATTCTCAGCTAGGCAACTCTCGGATTTTAATTCACCCTGCCCTGTACCCTCATCATCCACCATGGGTAAGCTCACTGCTTTTGGCATCCTTCGCACATCCCCCTCCCCTCATGGCCCCCGCACTCCTCCGATAGTTCCACCAGAGAACCACACTTCCATTCGGGTGTTATATCTAAATACCCGCTCAATGGTGAGACACCAGACAGATATTTTTATCTTGTTGACACAGGAAAAACCTGACTTACTTTTGCTGACCGAGTCCTGGCTCACAGAGGACTCCCTTCCCGACATCCTGGCTGCCCTCCCTCCAGATTATTTTATCCTCCACGCTGACCGGCCCCCTGGTCACCCTGGAGGTGGCGTGGCGGCTATCATCTCAAAACGATTCCATCTTATTTCTTCGTCCTCCTTTGCATTATCACAAGTAGAGAATCTGATCATTAGTCTGGGAACGGAAGCCGGGGCTTTCTCTTTTGCTCTGCTATATCGCCCTCCACGTTCTATGCCGGACTTCTCCGAGAATCTATGCAAACAGGTGACTGCTCTTCTAACCTCACACCCTAGCTTTGCCCTTTTCGTGGATTTTAATTACTGGTTTAATGATGCCAATGCAGGTGCACATGCCACAGCACTATCTGAGACCCTGACAAGTCTGAACATGACTCAACATATTTCTTCACCTACTCACATCAAAGGTCACATACTAGATCATGTTTGGACTACAAATCTTACCCTTTCTCAGCCTTCTATATTTCCATGCGCGTGGTCGGACCACCATATTATCGACATTACCATCACTCTTAGTGGGCGGACTAAGTCCCCCCTGATGGCAGGCGGTTCCTCACGCAAATAGAACAACTACGATTCAAAGGGATTTTTAGCAACCCTAGCCACCACTCGCCCCATTATCGGCACCCATGATGATGTTAATAGGATGGACACTGATATCGGTAGCTGGCTAAAAGCGGCCAGTGATCAATTTGCCCCATTAATTAAGTTCCCCTGCACCAGACATCCTAACGTCAACAGGTGGTTTTCTGACAACCTCAAGCAACTAAAACTTGAGGTCCGCCAATTGGAACGCACATGGAGACGGGATTACTCTAAGTCTTCCAGGCGGAGATACGTGGCAGCCCGCAGAGAATACAAATTAGCTATTCTCTCAGCTAAATCTGAGCATATCTCCGACAGAATCTTCTCTGCTACCAATAAATCTTGAGAAGTGTTCAAGATTATGAACGAGCTGACCACTAACGATAGGACCCTCCCAGCCCAAACCCTGACTAAGGAGACCTGTGATGCTCTCAATCTCTTCTTCATTGAGAAGATCATCAAAATAAAAGACTCTATCATTCCTACCCCACAGTCACCATTCCCTGATGTTTCCCCTGATAATCTTCTATCCCTCATTCAGCTCCCTATCATAGATCCTCCCGCCTTAGCGGAATTAGCTACTCGTGTAAGATCTGGCTCACCGAATGACCATTGCCCTCCCTCAGTACTGCGGGACATCTGTCTTAAGCTACCAGAATGCATATTACCATTCCTGAATGCTTCCCTCATCTCTGGCGCAGTCCCTAGCTCCTTCAAGGAAGCAATCCTCGTGCCGCTCTTGAAAAAACCAGGGGCGGACCCTGCCGAACTTTCTAATTACCGACCAATATCCCTGCTGCCCTATTTGTCAAAACTTCTCGAAGCCCATGTCACCCGGTGCTTTTCCAACTTTATCGAGAGCTCTTGCTTCCTTGAGCCTAATCAGGCCGGTTTCAGGCCGGCCCATTCCACGGAAGCTGTTATCTTGGCAGTTATGGATACTTTGAGAGGGAATGCAGATGCAAAAAGACCTCAGGCCCTTGTGCTTCTGGACCTGTCGGCCGCGTTCGACACGGTGGATCATGAAATCCTTCTCCACCGTGTCGGACAGGCTGGCATTCAGGGCTCAGCTCTTAGGTGGGTCGAGTCATTCCTCACAGGCCGATCACAAGCTGTACGCTTGGGTCCCTTCACTGCGCCGAAGTCTCCTACCACCTGCGGAGTCCCCCAAGGCTCCTCACTTTCCCCTTTATTATTTAACCTATACCTTCGCCCTTTAATTTGCTCTCTCCATAATTGGGATGTCACAGTCTTCAATTATGCGGATGATTTGCAGCTCGTCTTTCCACTTGGTTCTCCACAGGCGGTCAACAACTTTCATGCCGTTATGACCCATATCCAACAATGGATGAATCAAAATCAATTAAAGCTCAACCCTGGAACGACTGAGCTGCTCCTCCCTGCCTCGAGTGCTGCTTACTGGGGCCCGCAGTTTTGGCCCCTCGATCTTGGTCCCCCCCCCACACCAGTCAAGGCAGTTAAGAGCTTGGGGGTGACGATCGACGCAGAGCTGTCACTTAAAGCTCAAGTGGGTGCCACGGTCTCTTCGTGCATGTTCCAGCTCCGAAAGATCCGGAAGATCAGGCACCTACTTCCACATGCGGCTCTGTGTCAGGTCGTCATGTCCCTTGTTCTCTCTCGCCTCGCCTTTTCAAACTCTCTCTATCACGCACTCCCCCGATTCCTTTTGTGTCGTCTCCAGGTCGTGCAGAATCAGGTGGCCCGTCTTATCTTTAAGATCCCTAGGTGGCAATCTGCGAAGCCCTTGCTCCGCAAGGTCCATTGGCTTCCAGTTGAGGAGAAGGCAGCCTTTAAGACGGGCTGCATGGTTTTCAAATCTCTTCACTGCCCCTGCCCCGCTTTTCTTAACTCCCTGATCACTCTGTATTGACCTGCACGTTCCCTCCGTTCAGTCCACCATCACCTACTTGTCACTCCCAAATTCAAAACCAATAAATTTGGGGGCCGTCGTTTTTCTCTTCTTGCCCCTAAACTCTGGAACCCCCTTCCCAAGGCCATCAAATCCAGTGGTTCCATTTTTCAGTTCAGGAAACTTCTCAAAACTTTTCTGTTCACTCTCTCTGGGTAATCTCTCCTTGTCACTCTACACATGCTCTGTCAGCAAGCGCCAGGAAACCTCCGGGTGTCAGTGCGCTCAAAAAGTGCCATTTAACATAACATAGTATGAAAACAAATGTGTTGCAACAATCAATAGACAGAGCTAACATAGGAGATTACAAGCGCCAACAGAGTAAATAAAAAGTAGAATTCTACCATGGTGCTAAAACAGCAAATATATGCAGGCATATAAACATGACAGTAATCAAATGTATTCCTATGATGCAGAGTTTCCCTAAGTGTACTTAGTATGTATGTGGGTGTAAAGCCAAGAGTCCCCTAGGAAACAGCCAACCCCATTACCTGAGGGGAGAGAATGCAGGACACTGTCTTGGTCTCCAGTTGGGCACCCCGCAAGGGACGGCAGACTGCTGCATATTGAAGCTTAAGCAAGCTGGGACCTCAGTATCTGTTTTACTCCAACAAAGGGACACTGTTCCTACCGCAGGGGGCTAATAGTCACCCATACATTTACTAAGAAAAAGAATTACGAACAGAAAAAGAGGAAAACCTTAGGTAAGGGAAACCCACAAGTGAGGTGAAAAGACAATATTTGTCCTCTAATGCCCTCACACACCCCAAGGAGTGTCATGCTCCAGCATCGGGCAGTTGCTCCTCGTCTGGCCGGCGCTGCAATTCCCTACGGGCCCGCCGGAGGGGTCACTTTATCAGAGATATTTTCAAGGACTGCCGGACTGTGCATGTGGGTGTGGGGGGTAGGGGGTCCAATGAGGGTTAAGAAGGAAAACGTGTGCGTGCAAACAACTAAATGTGTTACAAAGGGTCAACATGCAGCAAGAATGTAAATGTTGTACCCTCTGCAGTTCAAAAACCGCTGAATGAAACAATGCCCCAAAGACACACTATGCATGGGTGTCAAAGGTCATAGGTCAACATGTTTCGCGCTTGTCTCGCTCAAAAGAGGGTCAGTGGCATTTCTTCAGGACCAAGAATGGTTAAAACAAGTGATGTGCACATGGTGCAGTGTCAAAAAATTGTTTAAAAAAAAAAACGTTTAATACCCTCTATCTTAGTCAGGGTGGAGCAGCTACCTGTATACCTCCAATGTGGCAACAGCTGTAAGTTGGAAGCCGCTCCTGATTGATACCTAGGAGAAAGAAAAATAGAAAGCAGACCACGGTTATAGACGTCAGTACAACTTGATGCCCATTGATGTGCCATAGTTATGTGGACATCGCTGATAATAAGAAAAGAAATAAAAGACTCACAGACACAAGAGACAACCTATCACAGTTATGTTAATAAAGTACCATCCCTCTATGGCATCTCCAACAGAGTCATCTAGACGCATACTGCCTAGTAAAAAGCCCCGCTAGGATGACTAGACTGGTAATGCGATGGAATCATAGTGCCCGCAGGGTGCTTACCTAACCCTGGTGTGAAATTCCCTCTAATAGCAAATGCAATGGATGCCCACAATTGGCCGGGGGGTTAATACGCCGGGTTCCTCTTCAGCCTCTACCCCTCCATCGCGCTTCCCAGTAAGGAACTAATGAGGCACAACATAGTTTAAATGTCATGACAGAGTCTGGGCGGTTAGAACTTCCGGCTTAACATCCGGGGACCTCAGTATCTGTGTCAGCGGGGAAGTGTCTCCTCTCCTTCACTAGTGAAGGTGCAGTTTTTTTTTATATAGAAAAGTATACTCAGGGTTTTACCGAAATTGATATGTTGTGACTACGATTATGTAGACGAGCCTAAGTCAATAAGTGTGATTATGAGAAGTAGTCTGGTTGCCCTAGGATGAAAGATAGCGATGACCCCTGTACAGAGTATGTTAATCCTGTTATGTACGTCATGTGTAGGGGATTTTACAAAGAATCCTCATGCATAATAAATTAGGCTAGCTTCAGCACATAACTGGGAAAAAGGTCTGTGCTAGAACCATTATGCAAACCAAGGTAGGAGAAATGTAGCTAAACAATCACTTTGCTACCTAGGCCAAATGTAGGGGACATAACAAAATGTGTTTCAGAATTGTTGTCCTTCTTAGGTAGAGAACAACAAGTGAATTTTGGGGGGTGCTGGCATGCTGGTAATGCTGCTCAGCGTCTTTTCAGGTTAAATAATACTCCAGGCATGCAGGTGCATCCCAGAACTCATCAGCCCAACAAATCAGCAAGGAACCAATCACAAAAGAAGAATGGAGCACATTGCCTAGCATACCAGCACACAATTCACCAAGATGCATTCTGGTAAATGGAGTGCATGATAGCACTCACTTTATTAGAAAGTCATTAGTATTCAAACTGAGCTCTAAATTCTGTTCAGGTGCAAAGGTGGTATTTGACCATGCACTAAATATTCATATGTTATTTGCCTATTCCCAAATTGCCTACTCTACACTATTTGCCCACAGGTTTTCAGCAGATATAGCCTGGTGAGGATCTTGTTGTCAAATAGCGCACAACTTTGATTTAGGCACACTTGAAAGCACCCTAGCCGTGTGCTAACTGGAACACCCCACATGTATCAGTTTTGCCTCTTCCACCATCAGAACAGTAAGGTCCCTCAGCTCCTAGAGGTACCAGGACCAAGGGCACCATGCTCCATGCTCATAATCTCGGTCACCTCTGGTTTCAGGGTGTCAGCTTCCTAGTAATTATCTTGTAAAGTCATAGTTTACTATCCTTTTATCCCCTAAAGGGTCCAAAAGTGATCATTGTACTTAGATCACATTTTGATATGCTGCGAAGATCTATGCCACTTTGAGATCTACAATTATACCCTCCTCCCAATATTTCCCTGCTCCTCTGAAAGGTTCTTCAGCTCAATTACGAGGAGGAGCTTAACGGGCCCCGCCTAAAGTATGCAGAGGGCCCTCTCCTACAAAAAGGAAACATTTCAGGGTTGAGAATGGTCATCACATTCTTGTAAAGGTTCTGTTACAAGGGCTGAAAACAGCTTGGGGCTATTCATATACCCTTGGGGCAATCACCAGAACTGCCTTTAAAGACCTAAAGTTCTAGATGCAGTCATGTACCTGCTTTCAGGTGTTGTGGTTTTGAGTAAAAAAATAAATTGAAATGTCGAAAGTATTTTTTGCACACAATATTGTTCATTAGTGCTGCACTATGCATGTTTTGCACAGCAAATGTGCATATAGCAGTGTTCAAGTGCCTGTAATTCATTTATTTATTTAGAAGTTTGTAAAGCGCGCAGCTACCTCCGATGGAGGTGTCCCGGCGCTGAAGACAACATCTAGGCCCAGATGTAGGTAAAATAGATTTACCGATTTCTAATTACCGAATTCTACCGATTCGGTAATTAAAAATCTGTAAATCTAAGGGGTGGATATGTAGGAACATCCAGATGTTCCTTTTACCGAATCAGTAAATATCTGTATTTACCGATTCGGTAAATACCGACCGGTAATGCCCCATTCATTCCTATGGGCTTTGAAGCCCATAGGAATGAATGGGGCATTACCGGTCGGTATTTACCGAATCGGTAAATACCGATTTTGACAAGGGTGCAGGGGGTGTCACTTTGACACCCTCTAGCACCCCCAAAAAAGATTCGGGGGCCATGTGGCAGGCATACCTGCCCTAAGGGCAGGTCTGCCTGTCATATGGCACAGGTGTGCATGCACACATGTGCATGCACACCGGAATCGGTATTTTACCATGAAGTTGGATTTCATGGTAAAATACCGATTCTGTAAGGCTTGTGGGACTCAGAAGAGTCCCACCTACATCTCATTGTTACCGAATCGGTAAAAATACTGATTCGGTATTTTACAGATTCGTTAAATTTACCGATCGGTAAATTTACCGAATCTGTAAAATATGTGGCCCTACATACCATTTTGTGAATCTCGGTCGGTAACTGCCGAAAATACCGATTTTCGGCCTTTACCGACCGACCTACATCCGGCCCTTTGTGAGGTTCAGTGAAGTTCAGGGGGAAAAGAGTGGGCTAGATAAAGGAGAAGAGCCAGGTCTTAAGTTTCTTTCGAAACAGAGGCTCAGAAGTCAAGAATCTCAGTTCTATTGGCAGATGATTCCACAGTCTGGAGGTGGCCACTGCAAAGGCCCTTCCTTCCGTTCGCGCTAGACGAAAACGGGGGCAGATCATTAGGCAGAGATGGTTAGATCTGAGATTTCGGGATGCTTATGAGATCTTAAGTCTATGCCTCAGGTAGGCGAGGCCTCGACCAATAAAAGCTCTAAAAGCAAGGGTCAGGGATTTGAACTGAATACGTAGTCTCACTGGGAGCCAATGGAGTTTGATCAGATGAGGTGAAATGGAATGACGGTAGGGAACATTACAGATCAACCTGGCCGCTGAATTCTGTACTGTCTGCAATCGATTTATGAGATACGCCAGGGCTCCAACATACAGACTATTTGCGTAGTCCAAATGGGAAGTTATGAGGGCATGGACTACTGTCTTGCGTGAGTCTAATGGTAGGAAAGGGATGATTTTTTTAATCATACGGAGCTTTCCAAAAAAAGACGCTGTGACTTTGTTAATTTGGGTTTTGCAGGAGAGGGTAGTGTCAAATTCGAAGCCCAGATTGCGGGCAGCTTGGACAGGTACAGGGGGAGGATCTAATTCAGCCGGCCACCAGAGGCTAGTAGAGATGGGGGATTTCTGATTAAAAAATAAGACTTCCGTCTTATCTGTATTCAGTTTTAAATTGTTTGAGGACATCCAGGCGGCGATATTCACCATGCAGTGGCGAAAGTTTAGCAAAGAGCTTTCAGAGTGATCCTTGAAGGAAAACACCAGCTGAGTGTCGTCAGCATAAAAGATCACTCTGACGCCCCATGATTCCACCACTTTTGCCAAAGGCTTCAGGTATACATTGAACAGGAGCGGGCTAAGGGCAGATCCCTGTGGAACCCCCCATGTCAACGGTTTCTTGGTGGAAAAGAAAGAGCCCAGCATCACTTGTTGGAATCGATCCGTGAGGAATGATTTGACCCAGGCGAGAGGGGTCCCACTAACTCCCACCTCTTGCAGGCGTGTAAGTAGAGTTTCATGGGAGATGGTGTTGAATGCTGCGGATAGGTCGAGGAGGACCAGCATGGCCTCCTCTCCCCTATCCGTGCACTCACGAATCGACTCGGACACTTCTAGTAGAGCTGATTCGGTACTGAAGTCCGGCCTGAATCCTGACTGAGAGTCGTGGAACAGCAAATTTGACTCAAGATAGTCGGACAGTTGTTCTTGTACCGCCTTCTCGAGCACTTTGGCTGGCTTGGGTAGGATTGAAATCGGTCGGTAGTTGCTCAAACACATAGGGTCGACACCAGCTTTTTTTTGAATGGGGATTAGCAACGCGTGTTTCCATAAGGAAGGAACAACACCTGAATATAGGGAGGAGTTCCAGATTTCAAGCAGGGGGTTAATAACTAGCGGGGCAATCTCATTCATGATCAGGGCTGGGGCTGGATCCAGCGGTGAGCCTGATTTGCATTTTAAAAATAGATTCAGGGCATACTCTTTAGTAAGTGGTTTAAAAGATGTAAATGCTTTAGTACAGGTGGTGTCAAGATCTGAGGTAACTTCTGTACGATTCTGGAGGATTGTTGCCGTGATGTTAGCAACTTTTTCAGAAAAGAAGTCAGATAGGGCTTTACTAAGTGCTTCGCAGGGGGTGACGGGAGCAGACAGAGCAGTGGGAATAGTAAACTCTTTAACGATGTTGAAGAGGGCCTTAGTGGAGTTTTTTGCGTTAACAATAGTTTCTGCACTGTATACACTCATGGTATTACATTTGAGTTTATGAAACTCTTTAAGGGCCTGTCTTAAAGAGATTTGATGCAGGGTCATAGGTCCAGCGCCATAGGTGCTCCAGTTTTTTACAACTGCTTCTGTTTTCCCTTAATTCCTGGGTGAACCAGGGAGCTGACGGTTTTCATCTGCGGGAGGTGAGGGTCTGTAAGGGCGCGACTTTCTCAATGGCGGTCGTGAGATCTTTATTAAATGTAAGAACCGCTGCATTGAGATCGTCAGGGTGTGAGTCTAAGCTATTATTGTACGTTTGCTCTAGGGCAGTACATGAGATCTTGTGCCATTTTCTGCCTTGTTCTCTAATGGCAGATTCCTTCTTAAGAGATTGGGATATAGACACCTCAAACGGAATCAGGAAATGATCAGACCTTGTCAGAGGTGTGGAGGGGAGAATTTTAAGCTTCGTACAATTAGAGAAGATCAGATCAAGGGTGTGTCCCGCAACATGTGTGGGGCCACTAACCCCTTGTGTCAGATTCATACTTTGCATCGAGTCTAGAAGATGGGTGGCACGACTGCAGTCACTTACATCTACGTGATGGTTAAAGTCTCCCAATACCGTGAAGTGAGGTTGTTTAAGAGACAGATCTGTAGTAACTGCTAACAGTCCAGAAATGGCAGGCTGTGGGGTATTGGGGGGGCTGTAAACCAGGATCCCTGAAAAGATGGCTGTAATGGTATCTGAGACGTAAAAATATAGTGCCTCTATGGCCCTATATTCGTGATTTTTCTCGATGTGATCGTCAGGTGAGTCTGTAAGATTACCGCGATTCCGCCTCCCGTCTTGGAGCCTTCGCGGCTTATACCTGTAAGGCGGTAGCCCGGGGGCAAGGCAAAGGAAATATCTGGGTTGGAGGAGTCTTTAATCCATGTCTCAGTCAGGAAAAGTAGGTCCCAGGACATGGAAGATAGCAGCAGCCAAATGTCACTAGCGTGGCATGGCAAAGAGCGACAATTCAACAATCCCATGGAATATGTTCTTATGGGTATGGGATGGCTGATTAATGAATCATGGGGGCATTTTGTATAAGGAGAAAAGGAGAAAGGGCAGCTGTTACATTTAAAAAGGAGAGGGCTAGTCAGAGAGAGGTTGCCCTGTGTAGAGGGAGTGCAAGTTGTCTTTCTTAGATCCATAAGCTGTGATCTAGACCGGACCTGCCTCTGTGCAAGATGGGAACCGGCAGCAAGGCTGGCCCTTGGCCCGAGCTGGCGCGGACGGGTGCAGACGGGCTTGCCTTCGGCGTGCAGACGGCGCGCCCGCTGCGCTCGTCCACTGCGGGTCCGGTAATTGCACATAATTTATAGGAGGTAGGAGACGAAAGGGGGGGCGTGGCCTCACGAATGGAGCGTGGCCTGAGGGTTCACCGGTAATGGCGGCAGTGGTGTTTGTTTAGGATCCCGCGGCAGCGCTAAGATCCGTAATCTAGGACTAAATGATATGAATGGTCTGGTTTCATTACTGGAAACCAGACCATTAAAATACTGGAATACTGAGGAGATTTTTAGCCTCATATTTAATGGGGTATTGTCTTAGTGGTTGGGGGCTGGAACTTATAGGTATGATTTGGTAAGAGGATCCTTTATCTCAACCCAAGTGGTTGAGATATATTGGCGGAGCTTGTACTAACATCTACTCTTTGGCAAATGTGCAGGCCCGGACTGGCCATAGGGGGCACCGGGCGTTTCCCTGCTGGGCCGCCAGGGTGAAGGCCGATTTGGGGCCCCTGAGGGGCTGTTTTTGTTACCAGGGGCCAGCAATATCTGCCCCCTGTAACAAACAGCTCAGCCGCACCCCCTCCCCTGCCACCCAGGGGGGCTGGTCGAGTAATTTTCCAGGGCCGGTTTTGGTTCCCAGTTCGGCCCTGCACATGTGTGATTAATGGATTCAGAAAAGAGGTTGGAAAAGGCTAGTAAAATTATTGTTTCCCCTTGTGGGAAGTCCCTAAAAAACTCTGATTTCCAATCTTTTTCAGCCAGGGAATGTTGTAGCTGAATGACTAGTTCTCCCAAAACAGATCATTGATAGTATGTTGCATATCCTCCTCCATCTGGAGTAGCAATTCATATAATTAACTTGGGACACTCCTTTTCTGGCATAATGTTTCTACCTGTTTCTACCTGGACATAGTCACTTGTTGCTACTGCCACCAGGCACTCCTAAGATTCCATCAAAATATTGTGACTACTACTTCACTGTCCAGTTTGGTCAGAGCCTCCTTCCAGCTCAGAAGCTGAATCCCCAATATCAGTAGAATTCTTGGCTTTAATCCCACTACTTTGTTTCCTTTAAATTGAGGCTTTGACTGCATAGGTTTGTCTTCCTTTTTTGTTATGAACTTAGAAGAGCATTGAGAGTCCTTCTTTGTTTCACTTACTCCTATGATCTGCGCTCTGATCGTCCACCTGTATCAAAGCATTTGTCCAATGACTTCTGAAAGAAACAAGGAGGATGGGTATCAGTATCCCGATACTTATAAAGCTGTTTAATTGAATCACTGTTACCCAAATTATAGCACTTCTTAGTGAACTCTTCTTGACAAGATCCACCCTGTGCTTTAGTATTTTCTTTATTTTTCTTAGGTGCCTGTTTCAAGCTATCCTTTTAAGAATTACCCTTAATTTGTGGTTTATTAGGTGGGGCTTCCAAATTATCTCTATTGATAAATGTATAGGTTTCCTCAATAAGTTTAGGAAATTTGTGCTCCGGATCTACCGGAGTAACCTATGTGAGTCGTTGGCAAATAGCCAACGCTGCTGCTTCCCCTTTTATATAACTTAATATAATTGAGGATGCGGAGGCATAATTGCCCATTAGTTCTATCCCCAAATTCAGCGCAGGGGCTGTCAGGAACTCATTTCAGATCTGTTTAAGCACCTCAGGCAAAACAGCCAATGATGGTTTGCTATGTGTTCTGATGTAGACTGCAGCAATGAATGTGTCGCAAGTGGCATAGTCTTCCACCGAGGGAGCCATATCCAATGGCAGGCATAATGTGAGAATACTATGTTTTCTTGGGGGTCTGGTATGGCTGAAGCACTGTTTTAAGCTGCATTTTTTTTGTGCTCAACCCAGAATGGAATCTTATCCCATCTGGTGGGAACCTTACCCATTATTGCATTGATGGTTACTGGGCTAATTCGAGGCATAGCCAATTGTGGTTGTGCAGCTTGAGCAGCCCTTTGTGGGAAAACCGTTATGGTTTGCATAACTAATTGTACTTGCCGTGTATAGAATATGATTAAATCTCTGTATAGTTTTACATGCTCTATGTCTGTAATGTTTGCTATATTTGGCCATGGAGTGTAGCGAGCTAAGACTGGCCATGTTGCTCCCTTACTGCTGAGAGGACCAATGTACGTGGTAGGGCACCTAGGAACCAATTCATATGTTACTGATACATGAGCAGAATTTCTAATTCCTCATATGTTCTATATTGATTTGGTACTGCTACCTCAGTATATGTGTGAAATTCCCAGAGTTGATATTTACTGCCAGGACTTTGAACGATGAATAGAATACCTCTGCTTTGTATTCTTCATGGGTCTCTGCCACAATGGTAACATCCCCTCCCATTTGTGTAAATCTGCATTGTAATAACATTTGTGTTAATGAATGTCTGCAAATAATTTGTAAAACCACTTGTGCTGGATTAGCCATTGAAGTATTTGGAATATATGGGATTTAAAGAGGCCACCTCTGTGGGGTGATCCTTTTAAAGGTTCAAGTTTGAGCAAACTACACCCGGAAAATAGGGGTTCCCTACTTAGCTGAGGAGGATTATTCCATAACACCATGAACATGTCCAATTGTAGTGTAGTTCCTATGGTACCCCTGCAGGACCTGTGCTTTTGGATAGCACACACTGTGGGTCTGGTGGTAGATGGATTCTGTGCACCCCCACCCAGTATGTTAGCCGTTTTTGCATTAGTAAGCTCACAGTGCCACTAGTATCTCCTCTTATCAGAAAGATTAGTTTATGGCGACCTCAGGACATAACAACCCGGATTCCTCAGACTCGTGGAAACAAAATAATACTCTTTACCCAGTCACTCGTGCATGCTCATTTGGTCTCAGAGAGATACACGGAAGAAACAGTTGAGTGTGTTTACAATAAGAATTTATTGCGCTATTGTACTGCTACAACAGTTGCACAGTAGCAGAGATATAGGATCAGCAGTACAGCGAATATAAAGGAATTGTACAGTTCTACCATTTTGCAATAGTCATGAACATATACATGAATATAAAATGCATTTGTAAAATAAAGCGCATACTCCAAAGATGCCTGTCTAGATGTACCGATCTGTACCTTTAAGTGTTAAATGTTTCTTTATTGTTTAGTCAATTAAAACCATAAAAAATATTCTATAACTTCAAAACATTGATTAAGAACATACTTAAAATGTTATCAATATAATTTCACACAACTATAAAACACGGATCTTCAAGTATCAAAGTTTTCTTAAAACCCTATAAAATAAAAAAAAGTTTCCAAGTTTTGAGTTGACTAACATAGAGTAAGTTACACTTATTAATTGTATTTACAATTAAATAATATTATGAATTAGTGATCAAGTCCAAGGTGTTTTGTTTTACTACAAGTACTTATATACTCCTCTTACCTTCACCCCTGAGACTCACCGTTCCCCTTCCCTGAAATCCTTTCCCTTGATCACCCCTGCTGCACTCAATTCCATAGCCTCACAGGTAAAATCAGGTTCCCCCAACGATCCGGCCCCGCCACGTACCTTAGAACTGGTAAATTACAAAATTCTCTCAACGGTACTGAATCTACTCAACTCCTCTTTAACCTTAGGATCGGTCCCACTTCCCTGGAAACGTGCCATGGTCAAGGCCCTCTGACAAAAAAAAAAAACATTGACCAGGCAGATCCAAAAAACTATCGGCCAATTTCTCTTCTACCCTGGGTGAGCAAAATTCTTGAAAAACACATCAACACCGTATTAATGGAGCACATCGAATCTGGCCATCTGCTTACCGACGCTCAAACTGGCTTTCGGCCCAAACATGGTACCGAAACTGCGCTATTGGCAGTGAAGGAGGAGGCACGGATGATCTTGGACCAGGGGGGAACACCAGCCATAATCCTCCTGGACCTTACTGCCGCCTTCGACACTGTCAATCATAGCACCTTACTCCAAAGGTTGGCGAACATTGGGGTCTCGGACAAGGCCAGGTCCTGACGGGAATCTTATCTCTCCGCCCGCCCCTTCCAAGTGGTCGGGGGTAACATCACCTCATCGAGGAAACCACTTGTTTGCGGCATCCCCCACGTCCTTGAGCCCAACGCTGTTTAATGTTTATATGGAGCCACTAGCTGGGATCGTCCGCCCATTCAGAGTAAAAATCATCACCTGAGCGGACGACACCCAGCTAGTGGTGGCCCTCAAGCAACTGGAATCCAACCCTGACAATTTTATAACTTGTCTGGAACAGGTCTCCAATTGGATGACCACGTCACACCTCAAATTGAACAGTGAAAAAACTGAGCTAATGCTCTTAGGCAATCCTTCCCCCACTGCTCTCAAACTACTCTGGCCTTCCTCACTCGGCTCCCCCCCCTGTGCCTAAAGACAAAATTAAGAGCCTGGGCATTTGACTTGATAAAGCTTTTAATTTCAACGCCCAAGCCACCAAATTATCAGCAATCAGCTTCGGCCTGCTTAGGCTATTGCGGAAGACCCTTCCTGTGCTGCCTTTTGAAGCCAGGAAGATCATGATCCAGGGACTCATTCTCTCCAGATTGGATTTTCGAAATGTCCTGTATTTGGGTGCTTCCCAGTCTACTTTGAATATGCTACAGACTGTACAGAATTGTGCAGCTCGCACACTGCTCCAAATCCCACGTCGCACTTCGGCTAAGGCTGGAATGAGGAGCCTACATTGGCTGCCAGTTAGGCAGAGAATTGAATTTAAGTCTCTAAGTACCATCCACCGAGCATTCTGGAAAACTGGCCCTCCTATTAATCATTCCCTGGTCATCCCAAATCTTCCCACAAGACAGCTCAGATTATTGACCGCTTTCCGAGTGATGGTTCCTAAGATTAAAAGGGCTAGATGTGGAGGCCGAGCCTTCTCATACAATGCCGCTAGGCTATGGAACTCCCTCCCCCTCTACCTACGCTCAGAACCCAAATTGCTATCCTTCCGTAAACATTTAAAGACCCTGCTCTTCTCATACCTTGATTAGCCCTTCGGTCCACCCCTCTGGCTTCTAAAAATCTGTTAGTGCTAGGACGCCTCAGGGTAGCTACCACGCTTTATAAATCTTCATTCCATTCCACAAGTCATTTGGCCAGTAATAATCATAGGTGTTTCCCGCTGGATATGTAACGCAGTAAATTCAGACATTGAGCTGACAGGCCGGCGAACTAGACTGCGGCAGACGTTTATTCTTCGGCTGATTGACCATCACTAATAAATGTAAGCTTCAGAGCCTGTTTGTGTTTATGAAGAAACTTAACCAGTTTGCAGTTCATCCGGGGGTCTAACGGATCAAACCCTGTGATAATAGCAGCCTTGTAAGATCTTAGTCCTCTAATTTGGAAGGCTTCCTTTAACAAAGTGACTTGTTCTGGATGGAGTTTAACATACATACATATCAAATGTATGAAATCTTCCTTATAATTACCACACGGGTGGCACACTTTTGAGGTAATACTTTTCCACCTTGGGGTGTCTGAACGTGAGGGATAAGTTCCTAAGCGTAGCGCCATTAGTTTTTTTTCAAGTGGACCGAAAATGTGAGACCTAAGTAGGCTGCTGGTTTGAGGACTTTGTAGGTATTAATTAAGCATTGGAAGAGTTTTAGCTGTCATTACCGAGATCAGTGGACTATATGATGGACCCTTCAGTTTCTTTACCACTGACTTATAAGCAAAAGTTAGTGCACTTGCCCGTTGAGCCATATAGTTCCTGTGGTTGCAATGGGTCAGTCTGCTATCTATGTAAAATCCTTGATACTTTTAGCTAGACACATTTTCTATGCACTTTCTTTCTAACCAGGTGTTGACCTGTTGCGTAGCCCGGTTACTGATAAGCATAGTTTTTGTTTTTGTTGTATTAAGTTCTAAATTATTTACTGTTAGGAATTATGCAAGTGCTTTTAATAATCTCAATAAACCGATCTTTGTTAGACTGATTAGTACAATATCATCAGTGTAAGCAGGATGCAAAATAAGTAAGGTAACAAGGTGGGGAGAGTGCTAGTTAGTTGTTTTAAGTTTTCTTGACTGATCAGATAAAAAATTGTTAAATAGGTGAGGGGCCAAAACGCATCCCTGCTTCAAGCCTTTGTTCGTAAATATTTTTCTTGAAAATCTTGAACCATTCCCGAGTTTAACTCTTACTAACGTGTCAGTATAAAATAACAGTAAGCCTTTCAGAATTCTTTCTGGAATATTTCATGTTCGTTGTTTGGTCCACAAGAGCTGCTGGTCCACAATATCAAACACAGCTTTTAGATCAATGCAACAGAGATGCAAATTATGTTTGTTTTCCTTGAATTTCTCTGCAATTAGGGAGACAGACAAGATGTTAGATATTGCTCCTATCCCTTTTCTAAAGCCTGTTTGGTTTACAGGAATCAATTTAAGGTTTTTTGACCAATCAACCAAATCTTCCAGAATCAAGGAGGCAATATATTTCGATTCAACATCCAACAATGCTATAAGCCTATAGTTAGATGGATTAGTTCCTTCTCCCTTCTATATATTGGTGTGAAAATAGATTCTTGCCAGCTCTCCGGAATGCGATTAAGGATTTCGACTTCTAAAATAGAGGTTCTCTAGTATAGAGCTCCAAAAGGCTGGGTTATGTTAAGAAAAAAGGCTTGCAGAACTCCGTTTGGGCCCCGGGGCTCCAACACTTCTACTTTTATTTATTGTTTTTTTTATTGCATCTGCTGTGTTGGGGAAATTAGTTATGTTGGGTTCCTTAGATGGACCACGGATCTCCTTCATCTCTTTTGGTAAAATGTATATTTAGGTGGAGTATCTTCTTCCAATCTTCCATTGATCACACGCATTCCTTGGTATTCTAAAGCGGTTACCAGCTGTTGACCAATTGTATCCTGTCTGGTTGATTTATTTGGAAACTGTTGTCATATGCTCCAAAAGATATTATCATCTTCCAGAATCTAATCTTCTTCAGATATATGGAATAAGTTTCCATTGAAGTCTCCAGGTAAAACTATATTCCAAGCTGCTTGAGCCCAACGTAGTTCTGAGATGGTTTTAAGTAGTAATACAATGTTGTCCTTTTTTTGGGACCTTTGGCTGCGATTAGTAGTTAATCAGTAATACTGATGTCTCTTTGCCTAACCTGAGGTATGTAAGTCTAATAAGTTGAATGCTTGGATCCGGTAAGTTCAATTGTTCTGAATTGTTTAGAGCTAATGCCATGTAGACTCCAGGCCTCCCTTAGTCCGACCAAGTTGTTTACATTTTTCTGCCAACACTGTGTAGTGAGTGAATTCAACTATAGGAAGGTCCTCCATTGCTCACGCCTCTTGTAGGGCAATTATGTCACAGAAGGCCCATTCTTGCAGTAGGAGGCCTTCTTCAAGATATTTCTTTGCTCCAGCTATGTTCCTGATATTATGTGAATCTTGTCCTCACAAGGGTTCCTCATTTTTTTTCTTTGTCATCCTCTGTTGCCAGTGACTAGTATTCCCGGAAGCCAGTGCTAGTCATTTTAGCTTGAGTTGCTTATTGGATGTCAAACTATGACTTTGCTTTCAAAGGTTGCCTGTGAACTGGTGCTTCCTTTGGCACTCTGTAGTATAGAAAACACTTGTTTGTTAACCAGAGTATTATCATAATCTGGCTTCCTTTGATGTAAATATTTATCTGTCAGAGGAGAGGGGTAGCGACTCTTTTCCTGGTTTAAAGCAATGGTTCTAGAAATGTCTGGCAGGGCTGTACTGTTAATCTTTTTTATTTCCTGTTGCTGGAAACCCAATGTATCCTCAGAATTGAATAAGCGCTGCCTTGTACCTAAGAAACAATTTGAATCATTGGTAGGTTTAAGTCCTACTGCTGTTCCGGATACGACCATCTGAACTAAAGGCAAGAAAATTGCCGTTGATAAAAGATGCAAGTTTAAAGGAGTTTGCTTTTCTCAATATTTTGGTTTTTCTCTGTCTGTTTACTTCTTAAGTTCTTGTGCACACAGACCGACTCTATCATCTGACTTATGTGTTTCCTTTTCCTCCTTGGAGTTACCATAAACCAAGACTTTGGTGTCAGTGGTTTTGGTTTCAAGAGACTCAGGGAATTCTTTATTTGTTCCTGTGGGTCCTTTGATTGATTTGAATTGAATTATCAGTGGGTTTACAGATATTAATGCTGATAAATTACCTTCTAGTTTCTTAGTTTTACATGATGCAGTGAAATTCCGAAATAATTTGGAAGAACTATCAGTAGTATGATCCTTTATTCTATTTTTAGCTTTCCTTTCTCTCTTTTTTTGCCGACTGGGTTGCACCTGTGTACATGTTTGACCTGGAGAAACAGTTGGTTTAGTTTTTTGCTCATCATTTACTTGTCCTGCCATTTCTGTACTAGAAGGCTGAGTTATACTTTTAACTCCAGGTGCCAAAACTGGCACTACTGGCAGGAACTGTTTATTTGTGTTTGAGTCAATATAATCTAGGTTGATATTTTCATGGAGTGAACTATACGTTTGTTAAGAGAAAGAATTTGTTCCATTAAAGTTGGTAAAAGGCTTAGCTTATCTCGAATTGGACCGCATGTACATGAAGAGGGCTGGGGAGAGTAAATGGATTGAACTCTTGGTATTAAGTTGATTAAATTGTCCAGTTTTGAGTTAATACCTGCAATATAAGTTGCAATAATGTTCATTAAATCTAGTTGGTGTCAAGCATGTCTGACGGCATAGTCAGAATATCTGTTTATGCTTGCAGTGCTCGTAACAGCGGGAGTAAGAGTTCCATCTGTGTCGTAACCTTTGCCTCGCTGTCTGGTGAGGGAGATTGTCTGGCATTTTCCTTTGATTTAAGTGAGGTATTTAATTCTAAATTGACATTTACAATGGACTCTGGGGGCTGGCAAGATTTGATAGTGCATTTTTGAGGCAACATTGTTTGCGGCTATGTTAGAGTTCTTCCTTGTCCGCATTTTTTGAGACCTCTGATAAGGCTTCTTGCAAGTTTTCTTTGTGGTTATTAATTTCTGAATAATCCTTGTCAATTTGTGATGTTTGCGAATTTAACCATGAATAATCTAAGTCCTCATTACTTAGCTGAAAAGTTTGAAAGGTGAATGTTTGTCCATGGTGCTGGGCTTTAGATGGTGCCCCATCTGGCTTGTTTTGTTCTTCGATCTTTTTTTTATTAACTTGACTTTTTAGGATTTTATCTGTGATTTTTCTCCTTTGTTTTTTTAATATGCTAGATAGTTGCACATAGGTTCCCCTTGTGTTGTTTTCATTGGGTTCTAAGTATTCCAGAGCTATTGTTTTTGACACATTTAATCCTTCTGTTATAATTGGGCTTATTGGCAACACTTGGCTTCCCATTTGGTGGTTTTGTACAGAATCAGAGAGTTTCTTGCTTAGACAGACCACTTGGGAATTTATCTCACTGAAGTCCTGCGCTGTTTTAGCAGTTGGTAGTGACGTTGTCAATCCTATTGGGGTTTTAGCCAAATTCTGCGCTACTTGGCTCTCCAGACGTTGCACTACCTTAATGGGAGCCAAAGGAGTCATCAGACCTGGTGTGTCACCTGTTGCTTAAAAGATGACTGAACCCGGGTCCTTGAGCAATTGAAATTTGAGATTCTGCACCACCGGGCTGCTCTTTTTTGATCTCCCAAACATTGTGGCTATTGGTGAGATTAGTGGACTCCTTAATTTAGTACTTACACAAGTTGTATTAGCCTCTTTCCTAGTAATTTGATTTTACTTGGATACCTTTTTGGGGGCTCCTGATTTGTCACCAGGTGTTTTTCTGACCTTGCCAGATCGCTTATTTATTGAAAGCGGATATCCTCCTTAGGATCCTGTTTGCCTTATTACAGCCGTATATATTCTTTATATTACTTTAAGTTAGTTAACCAAGTTATATGTACTTGTTTTTCAGGCTGCTTCTGCTGGCTGCTGACTGCTGGCTGCTGGCTGCTGGCTGCTGGGTCACTCGCTTGACAGACACCTGCCAATGGTTATTGTATTTGTTTTTGGCTTTTCAAGGAGCTGGTTCCATGATCCGTCTTTTGTGCCTAAAGACCGCTGTATTGCCACTCTAGTATACTGCAGCAGAATCAGGTAAGACTTAGGCTTTAGAGGAGCTCTTGCCCACCGTTGAGACTTTTACACAGGCCCTACGTACCCTCCTGGCAGGGACAATGAGGGAAAAATCTGCAGCACTAAACAGGGCGGTAGAGCCTTAAGGCCAGCAGGAGTTGCAGAAGAGAGAGGTTGTTTCAATGACGCAAAGGAGTAGGTTCATAGGAGCAAAAGTAGATTTGGTAGAGCCAAAAGCCAAAGGGAGGTGCAAAAGGAATCGAAGGGAGACAAGCAGAGGACTAGCATGAATGAGTGCTTGACCACCGAACTCCCCTCAACTCAGCACCCCCCTTTCCTCACTATCCTCTCCTCTCCCGCCAGTAAGCATCAATGTCAGTGTGGGCGTTGAAGCTCTGTGTTCCCTATGCTCCTGGAACAACCGCAACCAGCTCCCAAAGGTTTTTCCCCCGCCAACTACGTTCCTCCAGCCAAGCCCTCGCCACTGTACCTCGCATCAATAAGACCACCATGGGAGGCAGATCCTTCTCATACCTGGCTGCCAAAACATGGAACTCACTCCCCGCTGACCTTCGCCTTACCCAGAACCACCTAGCATTCAGAAAGCAACTTAAAACGTGGATATTCGACAAGTAATCCTCCTCCCCTTCCTAAGCGCCTTGAGACCCTCTGGGTATGTAGTGCGCTATATAAATTATCTGACTTGACTTGACTTGACCACACCACACCCGGGATCCTCAAATGGAAGCACTGGTATCACTGGTGGCGGGAGCAAAAGTAGGGGCAGAAGCGTCCATAGTGGCCCTAGGGCGGGCCAAGGCCGAGTGCACTCCACTGTGCTTAGTCCACGGCTGGGGGTAGCTGGGTGGCGTTATGGCAAAACTAAACTGGATCACGATCAGATTGGCCCCCCGATAAGGGTAAGGGTGCTCAGTGACAAAATGAGGCTAGAGCTGGGCAGGAGTCGTGAGCTTAACTGCGGCGGTTTTCGGCGTCCCCCTGCTCCCTGCTCACTCATTGCAAATGACAAAACGTGGATCTAGATCTACTCTGCAGCTTACAGTCTGCAGGCTAATTGTACCTAGCATGTGAGTAGGTTCCCTCGTGCATTCTTTGAAATCATAAAATGTATGTCATTGATGTTTTAAATACCTATATGTATCTTTTATAAATGAGATTCTAATCAAAAAAATTAAGAAAATATTTAAATAAATCACAAACTATTTTTGAATATAACTATTGGGTTTTGTTCTATCAATTTTGTTTACATGTCACTTTAATTATTCAATTAGCTTCTCTGTCTCCTTGGGTTTTTTGGCTTAATTACTAAGCTCACTACTACATGTTCTTCTAAAAAAATAAGTTCCCTCGTGCATACAGTGGTGCATTGTGGGAACATGAGTTCCGGCAGGGCCTCATCACCGGACACAGTTGTGAGAATAACTATTACACAACCAAATGCCACGGCGGACATGGCGCATGAACTAGGGGTGCTTCTATAGGTGCCACAATCTGCACAAAGGTTCTCAACAAAAGTACACTGCTCCCCTCTGCCTGATATGGTAGAGGCTCCCTCTTTGTGTGGAGATTGTTGGCCGCTCAGGGGGCAGGAGACTGCAACACTACTCATCTGTGATGTCCCACTTGCCATATGGCCCAGGAATAGACACTTTTTTCAGAACAATTTGTTTGCCACTTCTGCTTTTGCTCTGTTCCCCTTGCCTCTCCTATATCATCGGATTATTGAAGCCGGATCCCCGGATGGTGGACTCCATATCCCAGCGCCACTTGCAGTGCGCACACTGCTGACGCCACGTCAGCCCCTAGGGGAGGCCTTTAAAGTGTGCCCAGGGCTCCCACAGCGCGGGACACGCGTGGGCGTGCCCAGGCGAAGCACGGGCTTGTCCGAGCCCATCAGTGACCGTTTGAGGCTGGTCTGAGCTACACCACTGACATTTACCCTCTGACACTTACCCTCTATTCTCTTCAACTGGTGAGACTTTGTGATTCGTTCCTTTGTGCCATTATGCCACATTGTTAAAGGGATTTAAACTTTATCTAAACTTAGTCACAATAGGTTTCTTTATTTATTCTTTAAGGGGCCCAAACAATGAGTAAGCAAAAGTCTCTCACAAGGAAGTGGGTATTGGGTACTCTGGTTGCATTCCTGTCTCTGAAGAATCGGCGGTAATGCATGAAATAGCGTTAACTGAACGCAGACTATCTATCGAGCCCATGACAGCAGGACTGCAGCCGCTTCCGCTTGCTCAAAAAGCAAATTTTTCTGTTGTGTCTACCCCTATGATATTCCCCACATTTGATCCTCCCATAACAGGCTTACTTCAAGTTCAGTCATATGACTCACAGGAAATGAATAATGAGGGTGCTAGATCCAAAATTGTTACCAGGGGCCAAAAAGAAAAACATAGTCAACAAACGTGCTCAAAACCCCAGGGAAGAAAAGAAAGCTGCATGGTAACAATAGGCAAACTAATAAGCAGCGCACATCTCTAGGGCCCGTGTCGACAATGGGCTTGCATTTGTCAACCCCCTGAACAAATACCTCCTGTGGAGGCGGCTATTACCTGCCCCATAGGTTCTAATACTGGGTAGTTTCGGCAGAAGATGGAGGAAACTCTTCCACCTATTGTTCGTCCTCTAGTAGCCACCCTTACCAATATGGAGGGAAGACTAGCTATGATGGAAAGGCTCATTAACTGCTCTTCCGCAGTGCCACCAGGTTCCAACCAATATGTCTCCAAGGTTCCGTTTAGTTCCTTGGATGACCATGCACACAATCTTCCCCAGAATAATGTTTCACATAAGATCCCTTTACCCCAACAGGTGTCAACTTGTTCAAGTCTGCAAGCCAACCTAGAACGTCCTTTCTCCAAAGGGGCTCACCTCTTGCAGTCTAAGGCAGGCCATCCGGAGCGCCCTCACTCAACGCAGCAGCAGGGTCTTTCGATTGTTGTCAGCTCAAGACCTATTACCAACCAGCAGTTATTACATAAGACGGGAACTTCACCTTGTTCAGTTTCAGGACCCCAGAGGCCCTTCGGAGGGTGTGCCATGGGCCCGAAGGTATTACACCTTCCGCGGGAAGTGACACCATTTACCGTAGCCATGGTTAACGTCCCCCCGCTGCCGCAAGGGAAGTTCGAACACTTGTCCACATTACGTAACAAATCCTTGCACCATTTAAATGGGAAAACAGGTCTGAAAACTGAGCTTTTTGCTGAATTTAGAATGGCTCGTCGGATAGGGTGGGTGGGAACATCTAATAAGTCACTGCCTGGAGATTCTGTAGTCCTTTCCTTTGCATCCCCAGCCCTGGTTCGAACCATCTTGACAAGGGTGTTTAACTGGCCAGTTAGAAGTAAGGGGTTAAGCATTGTCCCTTTGGGTTTTTTCTATCACCCTCTTAGACCATTTCAACATCCTTTAGAGGGACCCCGCATAGCTTTGTTTCACCATAGTTACCCAGTTCCTGTAAGTAACCCATTTGAACCCCTTTACAGTCTGGAAGATATTGACTGACTGATAATTCCCTCAAAGCGTATTGTTACAGTAGACAGGGGTTAGAAAAGCCGGTGGATGGTCCTAGAGCTCAATGCAGCAGGACAGATAGCCCTATTGCTGTGACCAATCTATCTCCCTGCCAGACTCTGTACAACCTTCGGGAGACTGTGTGTAGTAACTCCCCCTCACACCTGCAGATAAACAACAGTGAGTACTGCACTAGCACAGGGCCTCAATACAGCATAAGTAACACTCCCTCCTCAAGGCAAGAGAGTCCCACACCCACAGTAGCAACATCTACATGTAGTATCACCTCCTGGAACATTGAAGGGTTGTGCTCTAAGATCCAAAACCCGGGGTGGTCGAGTTCATTGGAAGCATTGACATCCTGCGTTTGCAGGAAACATGGGACTTAGAGCCAGTACACATCAATGGCTATAGGACTTTTAACACTCCTGCGGTGAAGGGTCTGGAAGGAAGGCCAAAGGGTGGGTTGTGCACGTACATCTCAAATAAGCTAGTGGTGGATAAGATTGTATTTTGTGTAGGGGATTGTTATTATCATATCATTGAACTAGCCATAAATCGTTCACAGTGTATGATCATGGTAAATATTTATAACAATGTGTCAGTGGGGGAGCTTGGGCTCGAGCTTACAAAGATTAGCGATGCTCTGGAAGGCATCTGTAATCCGAGATCAAAGGACAGTACGATAATTCTGATGGGGCATTTTAATTGTGCATTATGTAAATCGATTGATCTCAGAACATCTGGACTCTACAATGATGAGGGGGAGCTTGTCATTTTTCTCATACAAAGGGGGGGGAATTTTTTTATGAATTATTGTTCTGGTATGACCTGGGATTTGTGAAAGATCTTGTACCCATCCCTGAGACTATGTCCTCAACTTTTAACGGTAGGGGTCTTGCTTCCACCGTTGACTTTATGTTAGCCTCATACACCCTCACACCGAGGTAGCTTTCCTTTAAGATACAGGATATTTCATTGAGTGATCACTATCCGCTCTGTCTGAAGTTATATTTACTCACCCAACGTTTCAAGAGGAAGAAACCAACTAATCAGGTGACAGGTAGCTTAGAGCTGAAAAAACTGAATGGTTATTCCCTGCGATGGTCCAAAGTGGACCCAGAGCCACTGACAAAACAGCTCATCTCGATATTTAAACCTGCCTCTGATATTTGCCTGAGTGTGCTCTCCTCATCAGACAATATAAAGGCACTCCTTCCTCGAGATAACTAACGAGGTTAGGAGCCTATTAAGTGTACAAAGTCGTAACAAGCCTAAAACTTTGAGTTAGTTTAATAGTGCTTGCACTAAAGCAGACTCTAAATTGAAAGCTGAGTTGCATTGGCAACCTAGATCGCCTGGGGGGGATAAGGCATGGTAGAGCAGATTATAAGAGGGTAATTGCTGATAAAAAAAGAAGCTTGAGGGAGGAAGCCTGAGACTCTCTCCATTCGACAGCCCAACAGAAGGACTCTGTGGCATTTTGAAAGGTGCTAAGGACCTCTACCCTGTTTTGGGGGGAAGGCCCCTCTATTGAGATTGTGATACCAGAAAACATCTTGGTCAGTTACTTCTCCAAAGTGAATAACGGTCCCATCCTCCCTGACCAGCAAACCCTGGGTGCCTATTCCGTTCAATGTAATCAAGGCAAGCTCCAAATAATGTTGGATGAAATAGACATAGCTCTTGCTCGGAGCAAGGGGGGCAAAGCTCCCGGCCCGAAGGGGTCCCGGTTGACTTATTCAAATTTAACTCACTTTTATGGGGCCCCCTTTTAATGCAAGCGCCTGCACCAAATTTCCAAAGACCTGGTTGGAGTCCATCATTATCCGAATCTTCAAGAAGGGAAACCGTCAAGATCCTGGTTGTTATAGACCCATTTCCCTCCTTGATTCAATTGTGAAGGTGGCAGGACGTGTCGTCCTGGAACGTTTGCAGGATTGGGTGGTAGAAAACTAGGTTCTGTTAGATTTCCAGTATGGTTTTCGGGAAGGTTTTCAGAGTTTAAACCTGGCTATCATCATAGGGAAATATATCGGAGCTAAAAAGAAGAAACTATATTTAGTCTTTGTTGTCCTTACAGCAGCGTTTGAAATTGTAATACATGGTAGATTATGGGAGATCCTTGTAGGATTAGGGGTGAACCAAAATATTAGTGACTTTCTGCAGCGCTTTTCCGATGGAGCTTCTGCCTGTGTCTGTTATGGGGTAGATGGATAGTGTACACAAGCATACCCCATAAGGAGGGGGTCAGGCAGGGTTGTGTCCTGGCTCATTTCCTTTTAATCTATACATTAATGGGATGGCTGATGCACTGCTAAATAGAGGACAAGATTTTCCCCAAGCAGGAGGGCAGCCTATACCGGCCCTTTTATACGAGAACGCCGCAGTTTTAATGGAGCGCACACGAAACAGTCTGCAAAGGGTCTTAGATAGTTTTAATGTTTTCATGCTTGATCTGGGTCATTGCATTAACTTCTCAAAGAACTTTGTCATGAGCTGTGGTTTAGAGGCTCGGAGGGAAGTGGGTAGGGACATAGGTTTGGACGGTAGGAAGCTAGCGTCAATAAGAACTTTCTCGTATCTTGGTGTCCTTTTTAATCAGAATGACACGCACCATTGAGATGAAAAAACTCACACTTAGCAGATCAATTAGTGCCCTTGCTACTTTTGCGAAGAAGTTGGGCAGGAAGCCGCCGAAGAGAACTTTTGCAAACTTATAAATCCTAATTAGCGCTTCCAGTTCTACCTAACCATGCACTAATCTCCCTTCTAGCCAGTGACCTCACAGCCAAGTGGATTCTACTCACCACTTGCTATTTTATTTCCCCGGGGATCCCCACAACAAGAAACAATCACGAACAGTTATGTCAATTACATGCAATAATATAGCAGCATTTCATAAGATAGAATTTCAACCTTTTATAACATTTCATAGCAGTAACAAACTTAATTTTAGCAGCAATAAATTTTAGCAGCACATTTTTCACAGTTCCTCAAACTATCTTATCTACCTATCTTAACTAGTCCTAGCCATCCTCTGCTACCAGAAAATTACTGATAGAGCGCGCAGGTCGCCAGAATCTTAGTTTTACCAGATTTCACGCACTTGGGCCCATGACGTGATTAAGACAGTATTTTTGTGAATCGGGTGAATTTACACAGCACCATCAGTAATTCTATGTGTTTTCTTTAACACTACTACTTATGTACCTGACTTACCACAGGCACATATCCTCCTGACCGATCAGAAGCTAGCAGTGGACAAGAGATAAGATAATCCTAAATACTTTATACATTCAACAATACTTTGATAATTTTATAATGACCACAGACACCTGAAGGGTTTTTTAAGGTTTTATATAGTAAGTTTAAATTCAGAGTGACAAGAGTATAAGGCTGATGCAGATCAAAACCTCAATAATCAAGATTAAAACTATAATAAAGCTATGAATGAGGGCAAGTACCATTGAGTACAAGTGGGACTCTACTGGGTAAGGGAAACAGGGAACATGCTATTCAGTTTCAGGCTTAAACTACGGTAGGTAAGGTTAAAACACATTAGTCAGTGATTTTCTAAAGACCTATAAGTGATAAAACTGATCTTAGTCTAACTGCTAATTCAAACCTAGATTCTTAAACACACGTGAATAAAAACAGTTTCAATAATGTTCTACAGGTAGGGGAAAAATGGAACACAACTAATAAACAGTTTGCATATATGACATTGGAGATGACAGAGAGAATATCATGGGCATAGAGGCTCTATTAAAAGATTAGGAGGAAGGAGAATAGATAGACAAACACCCACACTATATTTACCTAAGACAGGAATGAGGACTAACCCTGGCCACGGGTCAGCTTTGGGGAAGGCGAGGACAAGGACCCTCAAGGATTTGCCAGTAGGTGAGCAGGTACAGCTCACGGACAATCAGGACAGGATACCCCTCAGGATTTGGGTCAGGACTGGGCTCACCAAAGGGCACGACCAACACCTGCAGCTTCGGATGCAACGCCTGCACTACCCCCTCTCTGCATGGAATCCGCCACTAACCCCGATTGGGTTCTCGAATCTCCCAGCAAAGTGCTTTGCCAGCACTTAAGACTATTTCCACCCCTTGGAGTTTGTGGAAATTTCGGACAGAGTGCTCCACAGCTCTCTGTATCAATCACCTATAGAGTTTGTAGGGTCGGTGACAGGTCAGCTATTCGGACAAGTCAGACAATTTCTCTAGCTAAAACTAGACTAGTTATACCCTTTTCGGGTCCCAAGACCACCCACAAATGTTGCAAGTGACAGGGTCCCCAACTTATGATTGGTCAGGAGAGGTGGTTAGGTCATTGTCACCACCTAAAATTCTGGGTTCCCATATTTAATATTCATATTTCGTACCCACCCCTTACATTCCAGTTCCCAGGGCATAGACAGCAAGGAATACTATGGAACACACAGTAAAGTAACAATTTTGTTTCAAGTTCAGGTGCAGCTCGGCTCCTCTTGCTGGGTCACAGTTCAGGTTCTCATGGGTATCCCAGCTTCGGTAGCCAGCTGGCGGGGTTTTGCTTCTGCGCGGTTTGAATTGTCCCTCATCACATGACAGGGGTGCAAGAGGTTTCAAAGATCGAGCGGCTCCCCACTCCCAGGCCCACAGATATGCGATACATGAAAAGTAAGCGAAAACAAATTAGAAACACAGAAAAAATGAATACACTGTACACCATGATAAGCTACACTTCACCCCTTACTTTATAATAACTATAGCGGTTAGGAGTTATGCAGAATTAGATAGATGTGCAAAGCGGCATTGGCAAGCAGAGAGCGTGTTTAAAAACAAAGCGGCCATTTTAGCAATAATGCGCATGAGCGAAACTATCCCTCCAAAACTGCGAGTGCGTCACATCACATGGGTATGACCGACGCATGCGCAGACTGGATTTCTGTGAAGCAGCGATGCTGTAGTATGCAAGCCTCATTAGGATTAATAGACACATAGGCAAGCATCTCTGGGACACCCGCGTGTACTGAAAAAGTGCGATATTAATGACAAACGGGATTGGTTAATACTATTACAGGTTAACGAGGTTCATGAATGTGAGCAAGTCGCTTTACATGCGAATCCTTGCTCCATCAATCCCCGATTTGATGATATTTACTATCATCACTATTAATGGAAACAGATGCCAACTTCCTTTCTCACATATCACTCATCTCGATCTCAATAAATTTGTTGTTGAGCTTCTTCTCAGCATCCTTATTAGGATGGAAACACTTAGCCTCTTATAGATTTTGGTTTCTCAATTCTTCTAATTCAAGTTCGTCAATATTCCTCTTTACTCCTCTCTTGTTTACAGTATACTTCTTTCTGCACTTTTGACATTTGCAGCAAATAATTATAATAAACACAATCAAACTTATTCCAGCTATTGGCATCAGTATTTTCCCAACAAGACTGCGACCTAAGTTAGAAAACCAACTACCTACAGAGGAGAGACCGTCAGTCAGTCTCTTCCAGGCACTATCAACCTCCAGTGGTTTGAGTTCTTTTTCCAAATTAGTTATGTTTCGCACATATTTCTTAATTTCTACACTTTTATCAGGAATGTAAGTGCAACAATGTTGCGCCTTCAGCATCCTGCAGACTCCGCCCTCTTTTGCCAATAAGGTATCAAGAGCAAGTCAATTCTGCAAAACCATTGATCTGATCGCAACCATTTCAGTATTGACCAGCAGGAATCCAGCAGCAGTGTCAGTTGATAACCGATCCACTACTGTAGATAATTTGCAAATACGGTGAGTATTCAGAACCACTCCCACTCCAGGTATCAGTGCACTAAATATATCACCTATAATTTCTCCTACACTTTCACGTCTACTACGTACTAAACCATTAGTATTTTCATTGCTTCCAGCAGTGTTGTTCACATGGTATATTTTCGGGAAGACAATGCCAAAATAGCAGCTTCCATACCAGTGATTCGGCAATTTGAAATAAGCCTTGTTTCCACATATATAATAACTTCCGGGAAACACAGGTTCTGACCCATTTTTGAAACCCCAACCTCCAATTACCTTGTAATTATGTTCGCATTCACTGGAACCGATGAATACATTGTTATAATAACTAGTCTTTTCTCTATGAAGACAGAGTTTCCCTTTCCGTTCAAAGTCCAGCAACAATGCAGGATTTGCTTCGCCATTTGAGGTGCTTTCCATGTTTTCAGCCCATCTAGGAGTTTTCTGTCTCTTATCATTGGCCTTTCTTTGGAAACTCTCCCTTCTCTTTTCTGCCATTTTCAAAAACATTTTCTCCTGCTCATGTAATGAACAAGTCAAATTATCCCTGCGTGCTTCATTTAAATCTATGTCACCTATAGTCAGAAAGTATTCTCCCATGTAACGAGTCACTTCGCTTCTAACATTTACAATGTTCAGGTTTCCCCGAATAGGAAGTTAGAAAAGATCATGTCAGTGTTTGAATAGTAGTACTGTAAGGTGCTTCTGTAAAATAGGCTTGCTAATATACTACAGGAAATTCCATAGGTCAGGGGTAAATGGTGATAGGTCACACCTTCAGCTACTGAAGTAGGTAGCTTCATACAGACATAGCAATCTTCAATTTCCATAGCTTCTACATAATGCACTAAAAGATTTGCAAAGACATTTAAATGTGTTCTATTTTTTAATTCTGTGAAAATGTCATCCGTCCTCATCTGGTGCTTCTAAGTCAGGTCTGGTTGGTTTCAGGCTAACCGAATTCTCACGTCTTTCTACACTACGTGGTGTTTCTTCAGTTTGTACAACTTCTGTGTCTGGTGTCATCGATTTAGTAGGGTACAAGTTAGTATCTTTACTTATCATAAAAGGTATGAAGACCGTTAATCCTATCCATACTACTATTACTATTGCTACACTACATAAGCATATTTTACAGCAAGTGTTACAACAATTCCCTCTAGGTCTTCCATTCACATTTGAATCAGACATTTAAGCTTACAGGTGGTTTTCCAACCCCTCTTTGTTGCTCAACCCACGAGGCTTACGCAGTTTCACTTTCAAGTTGGGTCCTCTTCTTCAGGACTCAGATCCTCAATCGAATCTTGGTCGCTTTTGTCGCTTATTTCGGGATCATCAATTTCTTCCAACACCAAGTAGGTCCATTCAGGACTTCGGTAGTTTTTGTTTTGTCTTTTTATTCTGGTACTGCATCTGTTTTGCTGAGTTCCTGCTCTCTGTCTTTCACTAGCAGCTCTTTTTCGGTCTTCTATCTTTTCTTCCACTGTTTTTAATCTTAATTTCAGTCTCTTTATGTATCTGGGTTCACTTTTCTTCTTGAGTCTTTTAGCTGTCACTGTAATTTGGCCCTCTTCACGAGCCCTTTTATTTTCGTTCTGTTGTGGCACTATCGCTTCGGCAGTGTCTTTTTTCCTTCCTGTCTGACTAGTCCCAGGTATTTCTTCAGTTTCTTCTGCCTGGTTTCTAAACTGGCCTTGTTCAGGTATACTCTGGATTTGATTTTGATTTTCAACTGTTTCTGGCTCTGCCTCCTGAACAAGTTCGTCTATGTCTATCTGTTCCTGTTCATGCACTTCGATCCCTTGATTTTCTTCCGCATGAACTTCAGCCCTAATTACTATCAGTCCCTTTTCAGTTTCTGGAGTCTTTGGAGGTGTATCGATGACTTGGTCTGTCCCTACTTGACCTATTTCCTGATCAGGTCTGACGTGAATCTCGATAACCTGACCTTCTCCTCCTTGTCCTGTCTCTTCCTCTGTCTCTTCCTCTCTATCCCACTCTCTATCTAGGTAGGAATAATTTCTGGTTCTTATTGGATCAAGAATCAGATCGTCTGCTGGGAACCATTCGTCTTGACTTGTGCTCGGTAGTATGACATCAGCTAGATCCGGACCCTCATCTGGAGTCTCCTCAGCTGCACCACCTTCAGCTTCAGTTGCTTCTTCTCCGGTTACCCTCTTGGTATGGCTGGCATGGATCCACTTTGGCACGCCGGCGCACTTCACAGCAGTGGTCGTGACAAGGATCACTTGCCTCGGTTTTCCCCACTTTGGTCCAAGGCAACTCTTCTGGGTGTGTTTCTTTAACACAACCCAATCCCCAGGTTTCAGTTTATGGGCTGGAGTTGTTGGCCATTTGATAGCGTCCTCCCCAATCTGGTGAGAGATAGAACGCACTTGGTCACCCAGCTGCCTGCAGTATTCTAGTGCCAAATCATCAAAAATACTTAGCAGTTTGTGTCCTGGTACCCATGCCTGTCGCATCACTCTTCCCATTAGTATTTCATGGGGGCTCAGGCCTGTCTTTCGGTTTGGAATGCTTCTCAATCCCATCAAGACAAGAGGTAAAGCTTCTATCCAGTTCAATTTCGTAGAATTACACATTTTTGCCAATCTTGATTTTATAGTGCCATTCACCTGTTCAACTATTCCAGAAGTCTCTGGATGATATGCACAGTGTAGTTTTGGCTCAATCTTGAATGCTTTATAGAGCTCTGTTAGGACTTCGTTGGCAAAGTGCCCACCTCTGTCTGTTTCTATTGTCTCTGGAAAACCATACCTAGGTATTAGTTCCCTTAGTAACAAGTTGGCTACAGTAATGGCATCATTTTTCTTTGCTGGGTAGGCTTCCACCCACCTTGAGAATAGACAAACTATTACTAAGACATACCTATATCCCTTGCACATGGGTAGCTGAATAAAGTCTGCCTGCAGTCTGACGAAGGGACCTCCTGCCTTACCAATCATACTCTGGTCTACCACGGTTCTTTTCCCTGGGTTAAATTGCTGGCACACCAAAAACCTCTGGCAAAGCATCTCCGCAATGTTTCTGAACTTTGAGTTGTAAAACACTTCATTAAACATACGGCACATTGCATCCCTCCCAATATGTGCGTCTCCATGTATCATTCGTGCCATAGGAGCAACCATGCTGTCTGGTAACACAGGCATACCCTTTTTATCAACCATAACACCATCCCTGTCCCTGGGTCAACATTCATCTGTCTCCCATCTCTGTTTTTCCTCTTCCTCTGCTGCCTGCTGCAACTCTTTCAGTTCCCTCCATGAAGATACATTCTCAAACATCATAAGTTGGCAGCTGTTTCCCCCTCCTCACAATTTAATTTTTAGGGACATTTTGTATCGGGCACAGTATTGGGCAATTTGGTCAGCATATCGATTTCCGGCTGTCACATCGTCATGGCCAGATTTGTGAGCAGCACACTTGACCACCGCCAATTCTTTGGGCAACTGGATTGCTTCCGGTAGGTTTTGTACCACTTTTCCATTTCTGATAGGGGTACCTGAGGAAGTCATGAATTCTCTTTGTAACCATAGCTGGCCGAAGTCATGAACAACCCCGTAACCATATTGACTGTCAGTGTATATGGTTACTCTCTTATTTTTCCCTTGTTTGCAAGCTTTTGCCAATGCAATTAATTTGGCTACTTGGGCAGATTTTATTTCACTTAAATAGGATGCTTCTAGGGTCGTTTCCAGTGTGACTACGGCATAGGCAGCACTCAACCCTCCATCCTCATGTCTCAAACAGGAGCCATCCACAAACATCACAAGGTCCTCGACAGGAAGGGCCGTTTCTTTTATATCAGGTCGTGGTTTGGTGCTAAACTCAGGTAAATCAATGCAGTTATGTTCAATTTCACCCTCCACTTCTGCATTTTGGGTGATGGGCAACAAGGTTGCAGGGTTCAAAATATTGCATCGGGAAATTATCACATTCTCTGCACCAATAAGAATTCTCTTGTACTTAGTCAGCTGACTAGGTGTGAGATACTGGGTCTTGGTTCGGGTCAACAGAATCACAACCGAATGGGGAACATATAATGTTACAGGATGTCCCATGACAATGTTTTCACTTTGTTCCAGACTAGTGCAGGTGGCAGCTACTGCTTTCAGACACCCGGGGAACCCAGCAGCCACTGGGTCCAGAGTAGCTGAAAAGTAAGCCACTGGACGTCTGGTCAGACCATGTTCTTGTGTTAGAACAGAGAGTGCACAATTGTCTCGCGTATCACAGAACAATTCAAAGTTCTTAGAGTAATCGGGCATTCCCAATTCAGGCGCTGAGGACAGACAGTTCCGCAATTTTATCCAGGCGGTCATACTTTCGTCATCCCAACTAACAGGATCATCTACTCCTTTCCTGGTCATTTTTATCAGTGGTTTGGCTAGAACAGCAAATCCCACAATCCACTGTCTGCAGTATCCGACCACTCCTAGGAAGATTCTGACTTCCTTCTGGGTTCTAGGTAATTCCATATCTCGAATTATTCTAATTCTCTCTGAAGTGACCCTTCTGATACCTTTTTCTATCTGGTGCCCCAGATATTTCACTAAATTTTTACAGAACTGCAATTTGTCAGGTGATACCTTATGACCTCCCTTACATAGATGATTCAATAAGGCAATGGTATCAGTGACACAGTAGTTTCGACTTTTAGACGCCACCAAAAGGTCATCTATGTACTGAACCAAAACAGATTCCTTTGGCAGGACCAGGGATTCAAGGCATCTTTTTAAAATCTGATTGAAAATCAAAGGACTTTCTGTGTACCCCTGGGGGACACGATTCCAGACGTAGACATGACTGTCGAACTCAAACGAGAAAAGAAATTTGCTGTCTGGATGCAATGGGATGGAAAAGAATGCGTGGCATAAGTCAATGACAGTGAACCATTCCGCATTCCATGGAATCTGGTACAGGATCACTGCAGGGTTTGGCACAATAGGAGAGCAAGGTACAACAACCTGGTTTACCTTTCGCAGGTCCTGCATTACCCTGTACTTTCAGCTAGGCTTTTTAATTCCAATTATGGGTGAATTACAAGGACTGCTCATTACTTCCTGTATTATGTTTGCCTCTAGCAACCTGTTTACTTCCATTGCAACTCCAGCTTTCACTCTGCACTCATTTTATACTGTCTGGTTTTCGGGTAGATAGCATTGGTCTTAATGGCTATTTTAACTGGGTCCACATTTGCCATTAATCCTACATCTCTCCCAGTGAAATCCCATACCTCTGGTATCACGTTTTGTTGGAGTTCTTCAGGTAAGTCTTTAATTGTCAGAGTTTTGATGGCTGTATCAGGCCTTAGCAACATTAGTTTGTACAGGCCATCTTCATCTGGGGTCTGAATTTCGACGCCTTTTGGTGTGCAAAAGATGGTACAGTTCATTTTGCACAACAAATCACGTCCCAGTAGATTCACTGGGCTGGAATCACAGACAACAAATCTGTGCATTTCTTTGAAATTTCCTATAGAAATCTCCATTGGTTCAGTTACAGGAGTACTAATTATCTGATTTGACACGCCCACTACTTGGATAGCTTCTCCCGAGAGGGGTAGGTTTGGAACGTCCGCTGTTCTCACAGTCGAACGGGTAGCACCAGTGTCCAACAGAAAGGTGACATAATTTCCTTCAACCTTTCCTTCAATGTATGGCCCTGTCTGGTCTACCGGTAAGGAGGCGCCAAGCACGCACTCCTCGTCCTCCCCCCTCAGGGGGCCTGAGGGGGGAGGACGAGGATATGAGGCCTGAGGGGCCTGATATGGGGCCTGAGGGGGGAGGACGTCAGTATGGTTCATCGTAGAGGAATGTATCATTTAACAGGAATTGCGAAGTTGGTGTATTTCTCTCATCCCCTCCTTACCATACCTCGACCCTCTCATTCTGCTGAGCCTGATTCTTGTAATTAGGTCTAGGAGCTCGAGGCAATGGATGCTGGTTTACCTGTTGTTGATTCTTTCGTGGCCCCTCTTTATGCACCTGTGGATTTAAACCATTTATGGGGGCATTACCAGCCTGCAAATGTGGACACTAGTCTCTCCAGTGCCCTATCTGACCACACCCGTGACAGGGAAACTTTTTCTTAGCCTCTTCTTTACTCATCTTTACTCGGGGCTTCCCTCCTCCCCCAGAGTTAGTGTTTTGAGTATTATTATTCATTTTACTTAACTGTTTCTCTTGTTGCTCAGCCAATTTTACTTGTGCCCATATGACTTTCTCTTTCAGGGCTTTCTTCTTGTTCTCCATCTCATCCTCACAGTACTTGGCGTACTTAAGGACCTCATCTATGGGCTTTCCCTGCCAACAGATTTTATTATCCCTAATCCACTGGGATATTTCAGGTCTCAAACCCAACACGAATCGATAAATGAAATGGGTCATATCCTTCATTTCAATGTTATCGATTCCACTCTAGGTTTTGAACACCTGTAGTAATCTTTCATAATAGGAGTGCACGGTTTCATTATGATCCTGAGTAGTTCTATCTATTCGGGTCCAATCAGTTTCCTTTGCTGGCACCTTTCCTTTTAGGTATTGTATGACTTGATCATACTTTCTCATTACGTCGGGAGAGGGAGCTCCGGTTCGGGAGTCTCTCTCATATTCCTCACTGGGCCAATCAATTGCAATCTTGCACTCAGTCCATAAATCTACAGGAACTACAATGTCAAAGAAATCATCCAGGTCCTTCAGGAGACACCTTTGGACTTTCACAAATCGCTCAACCTGCCTATACCACTCCACTGGTTTCTCCCTTAATTTTGGTAAGTCATTGGTAAAAGACACAATGTCCTGTCGGGACCACGGGACATGTACATGTTTCCCACCCGGTACTTCTCTCATGGGATACAGTTTTTCTGCTTGGCCTACTTCTTTTAACACGTATTCGGAAGTCTTTGGTTTGGCCTTACTATCTTCCTTTTTCTTTGCCCACCTGGCTTTCCATTTATCTAGATCTCCCCATTTCTGCAATATGTTCAGCAATTCTTTTATCTGTATCTTTTTTCCTGACACATTCATGTTCTCCAAATCTTTGTCGGAGAATTCTGCTCTATAGGGTTTCTGTAAGACTTTGGATCGACTAACATCAATTCCCATATCAGCAGCTGTGTCCATTAATTTTTCGTGGAGCACTCTGGTGTTCCGTGTAAGGCTTTTGCTGATAAACAGCAACTCTTCCTCATTAAGAGTATTCAATCTGTCTAATCCCACATTTCCTGCCATTAGTTCCTCCATTTCTATCCTAAGTCTGTAGATATCTAAAGGTTTGTCCTGGGGAGTTTCCTTTTCTAGTTCTCTGGTCCATCTATCCAGTTCCTCTAGAGTCACTACTGTGGCACTCCTGATCCCTGAAGTTGTTTCAATCAGGACTTCTTTTGCCTTTGCCTGATTTCCTGCCCGTGGTACACTGGTTCCGGGTTCCCTTATGGGAAGATCCATTAAAGAGACCACGGACTCACATTCACTTGCCTGATCATCAACTATGAGCAGTTCTTTTCTTGGGGGCGCTGGAATTGGAGTAATAACTGGAGTTCTTGGACTAGCCTGCCTATCCCCATAAAGAGGTATAGTAGGACCAATAGTTACTGGGATTGTCAGGGCGTCAGGCTGGGATTTATCTGAGCTATAGTCTGAATTAGTTAATTTTGCTGTTTAATTAGGGCCTCTCTTTCTCGTTCATGCAAAACCCTTTCCGTAGAGTTGTTGTGCATTACTTGGGGTACCAAAGGAGGGTATATACTCGGAGCAGTTGGGCTGGCCTACCCTGGTCTGTCTTCACCAAAAGGTAGGTAATTTGGGACTGCTGTACTAGGTCTGCAAAACTCATTACTATTACTTGGTTTGCTACCAGCACCAGTTACATCTGTCTCGCTGGCCCTTCTACTTCTAGGATGTCGGAAACATTGATTTTTCGAACTCAGGGTCCCAGACTCTTCTGCATAAGGAGGTGGATTTTTCATTAACAAATCCTCCAGATATTAATCCTCCGAATCCCCCATAGCCATTAGATGTCGAGTTTGCTCTGTCTTTTTACCTCCCCCATGTTCAGTTACCCCAAACATCGGAAATAGTCCCTCAACCATCATATTCTGTCTCCACTGCTTCATCTTTTGCTCTTTTGTTTCCCGCTGCAATTTTGGATACCATTTGCTCACTCCCTTATCCATCCGGGGTCTGTCTCGCTCTAGAGCCTCAATCTCCCATTCCTCTAAAGCTTCATATTGCGTTAATCTGGGTCGGGGTGCAATTCATTCATTCTGGTCCTCAAATTAAACAGGATTCTACCATTAAAGGTACCATCGAGGGGAAATGCTAGGATTCCGTCATCTTCAGTGTACTTTACCCAATTTTCCAACCACACACAGGTATGATACTCTTTATCAAACATCATAAAGGATGCGGGAGTATTAGGAGGTGGAATGATCACACCCTCCCTAGTTCTAATGGGCTTGTCTTTCTTGAAATAATTCTTGATCTTTTCAGCAAGGGTCAATTTTCTCTTTCCTCCGTACATATTGTAAGGTCTACCTCTTAGCATCTGCTCCTTATGGAAACCTATGTTTTGCGGATTAGGTAAGAATTCAGGATACCGCATACACCTCTCCAAACTATCTTCAAGCTCGGATTGATTAATTTTGTTTACTTTTGTGGTTCCAATACTAGCGCGTCTTTCAATTCACGGCAACCAATCAGCGCCGAGGTTGCAAAAAGCTCTTGACCAATGGGTGCGCGGCCCCTTCATGAGACGCGGTCTCACTCTTCGGCGCTCACCCCTCCCTTAAAATTCTGGCTTCGCTACACACCCGCTGGCTCAACCAATACCAGCGCGGCATGGAGTGACGTCAGTGCAGCCTTGCGACCGACTCCCTCCTTCACAAGGTAACAGAAACTTTGAATTTTTCTTAAAGTGCAAGTGCTCAGTTTAGTTAACAACGTATAACATTCGCCACTGTGCTTGAGGGTTTTAAAGAGGAAAAGAGTTTTTCTTTTACTGCAAGTAAACCACTTCTGTCTACTTTTCATTCACTACAGATAGATCTCTTCTGCCTATCTTCTCACCCAAGCATTAGAGAACCTGCTACTACTTTGACTTATCCACTTCTTTCCGGGATATATACTAAGTCAAACTTTCACCAGCGGACTTCTCTGCTATCACTCAAGCTCCAAAGAACCTATTACTCCTTCCGTACGTGACCCTTACTAGGTGATATTACAACGGAAATTTCCACAAAGTACCTGTAGCTATCATTTATTCAATAATTCATTCAGGAAAATCCTAATTAGCGCTTCCAGTTCTACCTAACCATGCACTAATCTCCCTTCTAACCAGTGACCTCACAGCCAAGTGGATTCTACTCACCACTTGCTATTTTATTTCCCCGGGGAACCCCACAACAAGAAACAATCACGAACAGTTATGTCAATTACATGCAATAATATAGCAGCATTTCATAAGATAGAATTTCAACCTTTTATAACATTTCAATGCAGTAACAAACTTAATTTTAGCAGCAATACATTTTAGCAGCACATTTTTCACAGTTCCTCAAACTATCTTATCTACCTATCTTAACTAGTCCTAACCCTCCTCTGCTACCAGAAAATTACTGATAGAGCGCGCAGGTCGCCCGACTCTTAGTTTTACCAGATTTCACGCACTTGGGCCCATGTCGTGATTAAGACAGCATTTTTGTGAATCGGGCGAATTTACACAACACCATCAGTAATTCTATGTGTTTTCTTTAACACTACTACTTATGTACCTGACTTACCACAGGCACATATCCTCCTGACGGATCAGAAGCTAGCAGTGGACAAGAGATAAGATAATCCTAAATACTTTATACATTCAACAATACTTTGATAATTTTATAATGACCACAGACACCTGAAGGTTTTTTTAAGGTTTTATATAGTAAGTTTAAATTCAGAGTGACAAGAGTATAAGGCTGATGCAGATCAAAACATCAATAATCAAGATTACAACTATAATATAGCTATGAATGAGGGCAAGTACCATTGAGTACGAGTGGGACTCTACTGGGTAAGGGTAACAGGGAACATGCTTTTCAGTTTCAGGCTTAAACTAGGGTAGGTAAGTTTAAAACACATTAGTTAGGGAATTTCTAAAGACCTATAAGTGATAAAACTGATCTTAGTCTAACTGCTAATTCAAACCTAGATTCTTAAACACACGTGAATAAAAACAGTTTCAATACTGTTCTACAGGTAGGGGAAAAATGGAACACAACTAATAAACAGTTTGCATATATGACATTGGAGATGACAGAGAGAATATCATGGGCATAGAGGCTTTATTAAAAGATTAGGAGGAAGGAGAATAGATAGACAAACACCCACACTATATTTACCTAAGACAGGAATGAGGACTAACCCTGGCCACGGGTCAGCTTTGGGGAAGGCGAGGACAAGGACCCTCAAGGATTTGGAATGCCAGTAGGTGAGCAGGTACAGCTCACGGACAATCAGGACAGGATACCCCTCAGGATTTGGGTCAGGACTGGGCTCACCAAAGGGCACGACCAACACCTGCAGCTTCGGATGCAACACCTGCGCTACCCCCTCTCTGCATGGAATCCGCCAGTAACCCCGATTGGGTTCTCGAATCTCCAAGCAAAGTGCTTCGCCAGCACTTAAGACTATTTCCACCCCTTGGAGTTTGTGGAAATTTCGGACAGAGTGCTCCGCAGCTCTCTGTATCAATCACCTATAGAGTTCGTAGGGTCAGTGACAGGTCAGCTATTCGGACAAGTCGGACAATTTCTCTAGCTAAAACTAGACTAGTTATACCCTTTTCGGGTCCCAAGACCACCCACAAATGTTGCAAGTGACAGGGTCCCCAACCTATGATTGGTCAGGAGAGGTGGTTAGGTCATTGTCACCACCTAAAATTCTGGGTTCCCATATTTAATATTCATATTTCGTACCCACCCCTTACATTCCAGTTCCCAGGGCATAGACAGCAAGGAATACAATGGAACACACAGTAAAGTAACAATTTTGTTTCAAGTTCAGGTGCAGTTCGGCTCCTCTTGCTGGGTCACAGTTCAGGTTCTCATGGGTATCCCAGCTTCGGTAGCCAGCTGGCGGGGTTTTGTTTCTGCGCGGTTTGAATTGTCCCTCATCACATGACAGGGGTACAAGAGGTTTCAAAGATGGCGCGGCTCCCCACTCCCAGGCCCACAGATATGCGATACATGAAAAGTAAGCGAAAACAAATTAGAAACACAGAAAAAATGAATACACTGTACACCATGATAAGCTACACTTCACCCCTTACTTTATAATAACTATAGCGGTTAGGAGTTATGCAGAATTAGATAGACGTGCAAAGCGGCATTGGCAATCAGAGAGCGTGTTTAAAGACAAAGCGGCCATTTTAGCAATAATGCGCAGGAGAGAAACTATCCCTCCAAAACTGCGAGTGCGTCACATCACATGGGTATGACCGACCCATGCGCAGACTGGATTTCTGCGAAGCATCGATGCTGTAGTATGCAAGCCTCATTAGGATTAATAAACACATAGGCAAGCATCTCTGGGACACCCGCGTGTACTGAAAAAGTGCGATATTAATGACAAACGGGATTGGTTAATACTATTACAGGTTAACGAGTTTCATGAATGTGAGCAAGTCGCTTTACGTGCAAATTCTTGCTCCATCAAGTGTATCTCAGCCACGATGTATGGGTATGCGGTTTTGCCAACACCCTCTCCCTACAATTCATGAAAAATACTTTTCTGAAGTACATCCTTTAAGTCCCCCAGTGGCACGTCCTTCTTCGTGTGTCATGAGGAGCTAGGTATTCCTTATATAGTGGACCTCATTAAATTGAAGCCAATACTTTTTTGCCACAGGATATGGGCTAGTGAACAGACCCAATTAGATAGAGAGATCCTGCGTGATTGCATTAGGCTGGAGCGGGCTTTAAAGTTCCCCTGGGTCAGGTTTTTCCGCTGTTTTATGAATGGCCTAGAACACAAAGACTATTTTTCAAACCCCAGTTCTAGGTCTCGCATCTCCAGAAAAGCTCTGAAGAAAGAGGGCCCGAGCTGCTGGGTTCTTTAAGAGCAGCAGGTGAAGATACTAAGCCTATTGGTACTCAACATCAGTTAAGGCTAAACCTCCCTAGGCATGGAACCTTATCTACATTTTGTACCAAGTGGCTTTGATAGATTGCTCCTAATAGGATTCAGATTGGGTAGTATTCACAGACTAGTGACTATACCCAAAATGAATGATTGGTCAAGACACCTTCCCCCCTGCCCCTGTGACACCTACTCCGATCAGTCTACTATCCGCATAATTTTTTTTTCAAGCTGTTTTCAGAGTTAAGTAAAGTCTGGCTACTGTCTCTTTTAAGACAGCAAGGCCTTAGGCAATGCAGTCCAGCGCTTATACGACTACAACTATTAGAGAATGAATATTTGGCTTGAAGGGTATCAACGTTCTTGAAAAAGGTCCTTCAGCAAAGGAAAAGTATCTTATTTGAGGTACTGTAGATCATTTTTAATGATGGGAAGTGTGGGGATCTGATATGTGTACCTATTTTATAAAGTGTAAAATGTAATGTTTTGCGAACTTGCAATTTTACTGCTGTTTTAATCTATGAATTTTAATAATTTAAATGTCACTTAATTGTATTTTTTTGTGCTTTTATGACTGTCATTATCATAGTCGATTAAAGCTTTTTGATTGATTGAGTAAGTACCAAAGAGCTAATAAGCCTAGGAACCAAGAAGCCTGCTAGGATTTAGTCAAACCCCATTTCCTGAATAATGGGAGTGTGGGACCTTGTCCTGGTCTCGAGTTGGAGACCCCACAAGGGATGTTTAGACCACTGTCAGCTGGAGCGACTGCATACAGGAGTCTCAGCATCTCTGGTCAGTGTGTCGGCGTTGAAGTCTCGGTTCCCTACAACTACTGAAAGGAAGAGGTGCTGTATTTATACAGTCCTTGTGGGTGTGTTAGCCATTTACTGAACTGTGCATAGGGAGTCACAGACTTCAGTTCCGCGGGAAGCGAGTTCCAGAATTGCGGGACCAGTACCGCAAATCTGAGACCCCCATGCTTTTTGCGTTTGAATGAGAGAGTGGTTAACAAGTTCAGGTTGGAAGACCACAATTCCAGAGAAGGACCTTGAGGAGATGAAAGGTGGGCCTTTCCTGGCGAGGGCTTTAAAGATGGTAAATCCCATTCTAAAGGCATAGCGTTTAGCCACCGGAAGCCAATGTAGGATCTTCATCAGAGGTTTAACGTGAAGGTGTCTGGGTTGGCGATAGATTAGCCTGGCCTCTTGGTTTTGTACTAACAGCAAACACAATGTAATTGATAAGCTGGGATACCCGCATATAGTGAGTTGGCATAATGACTGCGGGAAGTTACCAAAGCGAGGATAACCAGGGTCAAGGCCTCAGTGGTCCATAATCTACTGATTTTCCGGATTCTATGCAGGGGGAGAAAGCAAGCAGAGACCACTGGCCAATTTCATGGACAGATCATTGCTAATCACAATCCCCAAGCTCTTAATGGAGCCTGCTGGACGTGGGGGCTACCCAGTAGTAGGGGTCAAAAATTAGGATTCCATGGATTAGCAGTTCCTCCTGTTAGAAGCAACTCGTTTTTTTAAGAGTTCAATTTCAGTTGGTTGTCTATCATCCATTCACTGATAAAGCACATTGTGGAGTGCAGATTGGACACTGAAGAGATGGAGGAATTGATATTAAACACCAACTGAAGGTCGTCAGCGTAGTTTAAAGTTACAACCCCTCTTTCACGCAATGACCAAACCAAAGGTAATAAGTACAGCTTAAAAAGAAGAGGCAAGATTAAAGAATGCTGGGGACCCTGCAGCTCAATTTCATTTTTTTGGGAGGAGAAATTAACAAGGTGGACTTCTTGAAATTGGTTGCAAAGAAAAAAAGAGATCCACTTCAGCGCCAGACCCCGTATTTTGGCATTGCTGACACGGTCAATCAGGAGACCATGATCGACCATGTCAAAAGCAGCTGACAGATCCAGGAGAACCAGAGCCTGGGTGAGACCTTTGTTGGCCCCCCTTCGGAGTTCATATATGACTGCAAGGATAACTGACTCTGTTGAGTGTGCAGGTCTAAATCCTGCCTGGCGGGAGTCAAGGAAATGGGAGTGTTCAATAAATGAACTAAGACAATTAGCCATGTGGGCTTCTAAGATTTTGCCTAAGTAAGGCAATAAGGAAATGGGGTGGTAGTTGCTAAGAACCACAGGGTCAGAACCAAGCTTTTTCAGGATCGGGACAATTTTGGCGCTTTTGAAGGTGTCTGGAACAATGCCCAATTTAAGAGAGTTGTTCAGGAATGAACGGGTGGGTCTGGACCGGTAAGGAAGACTTCCCGTAAATTATGAGGAGGACAGCGATCGGTTGGAGAACCAGATCCAACTTTTTTTTTAAGTAAGGCACAGAATTCTTCCCTTGAGATTAAAGGAATTTGGTCAAGTAGGAGCGGGTTTTTACATATGATAGGAGAGGTCGAGGAAGAGATAGGGATATGGTTGCTAGCCTTGATTGTGGGGAGGCACAGACATTGTGAGGAAACAGGTTTCGCCATAACTCTACCTGGTTGAGCGAGCTCATCAACTATGGGCAAAATATCCTTGGACTTGTTAGCCGAAGTTACAATATTTGACAAGAAGTAAGCTGCCTTGGTCTGGAGGATGGCATTCTTGTATTCTTTGAGCTGAGTTAAATCAATTACCTTTTTGTCTGGAGAATGCCTTAAGGTTAGTTTCTTTGATTTTAGGTCGTCAAAAAACCAACGTTTGGCATCATGGAGTTGCCTCATCTTGATTTTCTTGAAAGGGGCAATGCTATCACAGGCAGATTCAAGGCAATTCTTGATGCAGATTGCCTGCTTACATAGGGACTTCTGTTCAGTAGGCACAGTGGCAATTAATAAAGAACAGGATTCACCAATATTGGCATGATTCCAGTTTCTAGCCAGATGATTTCCTAACTTGGGAATTTTAATTGGGGGACACAGGAAATAGAGAAATTGATAAATGATGCTCTGACCATGTACATGGGGAGATTAATAAATTTGAAATTTCCAGATTGGATGTCAAAACTTGTTCTAAAATATGCACCTTTATATGGGTGGCCGTGTTTACATGCTGAGTACCGTACATTCCCAAGAGGAGGTCTGTTAGTTCTACAGAGTCAGCTCTCTACCGTGCATGATTAGGCCAATAGCTAAAATCTCCAATGATAAGAATTATGGCATGATTAATGACTAAATGGGAAATTATTTCACCTAGCAATTGAGGGAATGAGGGCATGTGATGAAGGGGTCTATAAAGTAAAGCGTGGATAAAAGAGGAATGAGGAGATTCAAATTTCAGTATAAGGCTATCGACCAAGGCTAAGCCTGTAATCTCTAGTGAAGTAAACCGGTGTTTTCAATGGATAATAGCTGCAGCCCCTCCCCTGGCTCTACCCGTGGACCTGTTAGCCTGAAGAATATAATAGCTGTTGGAAACTGCTGCTAAGATATCAGCAATGGATTCAGCAGTAAGCCATGTTTCAAAAAGGAGGAGGATATCTGGTTTATCAGCAGCTACAAGCAGGAAAATCTCGAGCTGATGTTTCACCATTGAGCGGGTATTCAAATAAATAATTGTAAATCCCCCCGCCTTCTGTCACTCAGGGAAAATTACATCTGGCTGGCCCTTTTCCTCGAAAGGGGACTCTTGGCAGCTATAATAGATTCCTGGGAAGGTGTCCCTAATGACAGGATCCCCGCCTTCTCAGCTTTTGCACAGGTCTCAGTATCGACAGGCCAGTCACCTTGCAGCTCTGTCAAGTCTAATGCTGAGTAAGTGACAAAATGGGCATAATGTATGGCCCCTGCCCCTGGCCAGCTGCAGCTCACTGCGGGTGTCCACTCCGCGACGAGGGTGGCATACCAATTATATAGGCTGCGAGCACTAGAGCGCTAACCGCTCTGCTCCGACCCCAACAACAAGAAACCAGGACTCAGAAATGACGGCACCCTCCACAACAATCAGGGAAGCCCTGTGGTGGACCAGGATGTGATCGTCAACTAAACAGTGCGAGCAGAAAGTTCCTATTCATGAACTGATTATTTCAGCCACTATTTTGTGCACCAAGCATGTCAAACATAAGATTTCTTGTACTGCATCAATTCGCTGCCTACTTTACATGGTCATGATTGGGCTGTGGTATAAAAATTAACTTTATACCTGTTGCATTTTCTGCTACTCCCTGAACATTAGAGAGTCCATATCACATATGTGATGGTTTTTCCTCTAGGGACTGCAGACATGCCATCTCCTATTAATGGATCTTCTATGCAGCAATGTGAATTAACAATGTGTGATGGCACACCATTACACTGGGTGGACACACAGTAATGTTATTTCGTCAGAGAGTCTTTTCCTCTCCCACGACATCTAAACATATATCTTGAACACAGGCAAAGGTAAGATTTGTGCATATTATGCATAACGATTTTGATTACCCCTTTATTGGGCCCAGGCTGACATATTACATGTAGTGCAGCGCTCGATACCGGTTCAACTCTCTGATTCACTCACGGCGGACCTTTCAATATGGCTTCCGCGCTCTCTAGAAATACGGAGACACATTCTAGCATCTCATTTCCGACTCATCTACTTCCTGTCGGCATGCCTGCCATTCGGGAAACGGCAACAGCCAAAAACAGGACGCGGGTAGACATCCTTTACAGGTACATGTAATATCAAATTTATTATGGATTTCTGCCTCACGACTCTCCTTGGGCTGGACTTATTTTTTACTTCAACTTTCTGTTTTTACGGGCCTTATTTGGGCCTTGAAGGTCGTTACTTATTTCATTCCTTAACGAAGCGTCCCGGATCGGCGTGCGTCTCAGGTAAGACCTGCTACACAACTTGTTGTGTCGTTATAATGGAGCACTTAATCGCTCATGTCTCAGATGAAATTGCGTATTATATGAAGACCTTTCACCGGGGTTATGAACATAGTGATTACTGTTGGAGTCTTGTCTATCAACATATATATAACATACTAGCGTTGCTGTGGCTCAGTCTGGTTAAATGGAAGAGAAAGAAAAGAGTAAGCTCACGTTTCTAATATGTTTAATTTCACAATGCTTGTGGGTGTACAATATGTTTTTGTCCATCCTAATATATGTAGACTATTGTCTATATGCGTCCCTTGTATTTGTTGCGCACCAACCAAATTGATATGGTCTGTTCGGGTTGCAAAGTCTACCAACTTCTCCCTCCTCCCTCCACCCATTTCCCGGTCTGCCATCCTGACACCAACTTTCCATCCAAATATATGTAGACTATTGTCTATATGCGTCCCTTGTCTTTCTTGCGCTCAACCAAATCGATAGGATCTGTTCGCTTTTCAATTAAAAACACGTGCGTATTGGACACGCACGTATTCAAATCCAACGTTGTGTATATATAAACAAGTGCTAATGCTGCAAAGTGAACCAACTCCTTTCCCCTCCCTCCACCCACTTCCCGGTCTGCCATCCTGACACCAACTGCCCATCCTAATATATGTAGACTATTGTCTTAATGTGTCCCTTGTATTTGTTGCGCAGCAACCAAATTGATAGGGTATGTTCGGCTTTTCGAATAAAAACACGCGCATATTGGACATGCGAATATTGGACACACACGTCTTCGAAACCAAGGTTGTGTATATATAAACATGCACTAATGTTGCAAAGTGAACCAACTTCTTCCCCCTCTCTCCACCCACTTCCCGGTCTGCTATCCTGGCACCAACTGTCCATCCTAATCTATGAAGACTATTGTCTTTATGCATCTGTTGTAGTTGTTGCGCAGCAACCCAATCGATAGGGCCTGTTCGTCCTTTAGATTAAAAACACGCGCGCATTTGACACATGCGTATTGTAATCCAACGTTGAGTATATATAAACACGCACTTATTCGAATTCAACGTTGTGTCAAAATTTTAAATCAATCGGTGAAGAACTTTCCTAGATTTAAGATTTTTATCAAACGCACAATGACATTTTTATGTGTCTGTGCTTTCGATTAAAAACACGCACGTATTCGACACGCGCATATTTGAATCCAAAGTTGTTTATATAAAAACGCTTGCTTATTCGAATGCAACGTTATGTCCGAATTTCAAAGCAATCAGTGAAGAACTTTCGTAGATTTAAGATTTTTATCAAACGCACAATTACATTTTTATGTGTGTTTTTGCTTCCGATTAAAAACACGTGCGTATTTGACACGCGCGTATTCAAATCCAACGTTGCGTATATAAAAACACTCGCGTATTTGAATGCAACGTTGTGTCCAAATTTCAAAGCAATTGGTGAAGAACTTTCGGACAGTTACATTTTTATTTATATAGATAACATGGTGGGTTATGTTAGATTTGAACTGGACTATAATTATTTCAAGCGATATTAGTACTATTGCACGCTCCATCTCACATGGTAAGGCCTGTGTGTCTTATGGATATTTTCTCCACAATAAGTTATTTACCAGTACTATCAGAGATGGCACTAGCAATGTGCAATTAGGCATTGCTGTTTGAGATGTAATGTGTGATTTAGAGCCTTCCCCTCCTTTCCATGTTTTTTGTAGATCAGAAGTCTAGTACATTTCTTTCCACCTGACTACCTATAAGATGCCTCCAGTTTAGAAATTAACTACCACTACCTAGTGACTGGAACAGTAGTATGACCAGCGTGGTGGTACCTTCTTTGCTCTAGGGAGATATTTCAATGACTAGGTTGGCATTCTCTTTAACCATATTTATAGATTGTAAATGAGTATCATTCACTGATTTTGCTTCACATGTTGGCTTAACATTACGCCTGCCCATTCAGGTTAGACTTTTGGTGTGAATCACGCACTTTTACTGTGAGACTATCGATAAGTGCACCGTTTTCCCACCGCTTCTATATACAATTCATTTTGTGCACATATCTGCACTTTCAAAGATACGGCTAGGTGCACCACTTGGACAAACAAAGAGATTCTATCAAATGGGGGTGGTGATTGTTTTATTATTTTATTTTGCTGTGTCTAGTGAGATACTAGGCTCTCTCTTAGATCTGAAAAGACGAGAGCACTATGTGCTTTTTTGAATACCCCTCACACACTAAAAAGTCCTTTAGTGTCATGCTTCATCATGGGGGTCTTCCCGTCCCTCTAGCGGGGCGGGGCGTGCTGCGACCTATGAGCTATGTGGGAGCACTCAGTTATAGTGACAGAAGGCTATGTGTCAGTGCAGGAGGTGTCAGTGAAGTGTAGGGACCTAATACGTGAGTGAAAAAGAGAATAAAAAGTTACAAATTCCCTGGCTAGTAGAAAAAATATATTTTCTTCGCTTCTCTGGCTGGGAACGTTAAGAAGGGGGTTTTGAGGTAGAGCAGTAGCTTGCTACCAGGTCGACATGTTTCATAAGCAGTCCCCTACTGCTTACTCATCAGGACCATCTAATGGTCCCTACTACACAATGCTCGGTTCTAGAATAGTAAGCCTAAAGTCCTACAAACAAGCAGCAAAAATATGCTGCCTATTTGAGCTTCAGGGCATGAGCTGGCCCTAGTGAAGCATGGTAGAATTACCAATATTGTAAAAAAAATTTGACCTATTGCGGTCTCTGTAAAGAAAATGGGAGAAAAAGAGAAAGGAAAACAAAACATAAATATGTTGTTTCACATTGGTTTCGTATAGCACAAACATTCAGAAGCGCCACATTCATGATGAGTGGCGTTTCGCTGGTGAAGCATACATAATGCGCTTCATGGACAAGTGGACAAGTGGAATTTGACTCGTTCGTATGGTTAATGGACCAAACGTGTTTTAGATAGCCCTACGGGTTTTTAGGGTAGCGTCATCTCTTCAAACACACACCAGTGACTCAATACATACAAACAAACAGCCGGTACTGGGAGGGAGGTTGGGAGCCCAAAGGTTAAAAACAAAGTTTAAAAGAAATCGGTTAGGCCGTAGTAAAGATGTTATACATACTATTCCAACAATTGTTCCAAGCCTCATGAGCTTTCAGTCGAAGGGTATTCAAAGCGGTAAACTGTAAAACAAAACCGAACCCTATTGTCAATTACGGGTTTGGTCCGTGATGCGTTGTTGTCCCATGTACCAAGTTTTTAGAGACTCATGGTCAGAGTCTTTTACTTACGTTGGCCGCATAAGAACAATGCCTTATTCCTACCCCCATGCTGCTCCGAGGATATCTGGTGTGCTGTGTTCGGCATCCTTTATACCTATTCAATCTGCATTGTCATCTTGGTGAGATGGTGCCGGCAACCACTAGAGCGCAACCCCAAGATGGCCGCCGTCAGTGGAACGGCTATCTCAAACAAAACGGGAAGTCTGTTTACTCTTCCTATGCTCTAATGAAAAAGGTAATATTTACAGAGGGATGTCGCACGATGTCCCAAAATGCGTGGTTAGTGTAGTAATAATACATATGAGTCCGTGCATACTAAGGTACACTGCTCGTCTTTGTCAAACCCACTTACTGTGGAACAAGGGGATGGAACAACTATCCACCTCACTTCATGTACCCCAAACAACAACAATACGGCCCGCCACCTTTCCAACATCCACAAGGACCATTCCCCCCTGGGGATACCAACAGCAAGGCTATGGTTATTTCGACCAATCGGCGTCTTTTTTAGGGGGGCGCCAAGGACGAACCAAGGGGAGGAACAGGTGGGGTACCAATGTACACTGGAACACCGAAGAGGAAGAAACTCCGAGGGTATCAACGAGGAGCATGACAGGCGCATTGAAGAACCAGAAGTAAGTTTGGTGGTCAACCTCTCTACCATTGAACTATCTGAGCCACAAAAAAAGAGTCTTAGAGAAAGGCTTAGGATATGTACCTACAGCAAATATGGATAAATTCCACCTATGCAAAGAGGTCCAGGAAATTATGAGATGTCTGAAGCTCCAAGTCTTCTTCAAAGACAAAAAAGATGACATGGATCATGGAGATACAGGACTGAAACCGAAATCCAAGTTTACCCCGTTGGACAATACACTTCCCATTGAACTTCTGACGTTCAAAAAGCGGTAATGAAGGATCTTGACGACCTCGACCCCTCAAACAAACGTGTCTTCCAAAACATCTCTAGTGAAGAGCGCAGAGCATTAAGAGAACTGAGTAGCAACAAAGAAGTCATAATAAAACCAGCGGATAAGGGGGGCGCAACAGTGATACAAAACAAGGAACAATATGACAAAGAATGTACACACTTGTTACAAGACCAAAGAAACTATGAGGTTCTCCGAACTGATCCCACTGTGAGGCTAACAATCAAAATCCATACAATGGTGGAAGAGGCATTGGCACACAACTGGATTACTAAAAAAGAGGGGGACTTCCTTTGTCAAAAAAATCCAAAAACCCCCTTTATGTACACTTTGCCAAAAATCCACAAAAATCTGCTAAACCCCCCGGGACGCCCCATTGTCTCATGAATTGGATCTGTCTTGGACCCAGTCTCACAATTTGCCGATGCATTTCTCAGACCAATGGTCCAAAGGACATCAACATACCTAAGAGACACTAAAGACGTCCTGAACCTACTGGAAGAATTACTGTTCGACCCCAACAGCCAGCTCCTCATTAGCTGTGACGTCGAAAGCCTTTATACTAGCCTGCCGCACAATGAGACCCTAGAAATCATCGAGGAAGTACTCTTTGAGGACTACTGGGAATACCAAACTCCCCGCAATGTGGTCATGGAATGTTGTTCACTAGCACTGAGAGAGAACTATTCTGAACACAATGGCACCTTATACCTGCAGAAACACAGAACCAGCATGGGGAGCACATTTGCTCCGAGCATAGCTGGACTCTATGTGCATCATCTAGAGGTGACCAAGATATTGAACCCTAGTAATCTCTTCAGAAACAACATCAAAACGTGGAAAAGATACATCGATGATATCCTCATCATCTGGGATGGAGATGAAAGGACCTCTGAACAATTCCTTACCTGGCTGAACTTACAGGACGAGTTCCTAAAATTCACGAACACCACTTCTAATAGAAATCTGGTCTTTTTATATCTGAACATTTTTCCCAAAAATGGCAGACTAATGACCACCACACATTTCAAAAGCACTTCCAAAAACTGCTTGCTAATGTACAAAAGCTTCCATCCCAAACATCTACGGGACAATTCACCGTATGGCCAGTTCCTCCGTCTCTGCAGGAACTGCAAAAAATCGGAAATTTTAAAATGCAGGCAAAAGACCTACGGAACACATTGGAAGCCCGTGAATACCCTACAAAAATCATCGATCAGGCATATAAGAGGGCTAGAAACAACTGTCAGGAGTCTCTGCTCGAGGAAAAGGTACCAAAGGAGGAAGAAAAAAGACCCATCTGTGTTACCACCTATAACACAAACTCCAACCAAGTGACAAAGATCATCACAAAAAATTGGAAGATTCTGAATAGCGGTGGTCTCCAGATACCTAAACCAATCTTCTCACATAAGAAAGCACAAAGTATAAGAGATCTCTTGGTACATACAAGACCAAAAACAGACAACACCAATTCAAAAAGAAACCCACATTTTGTGCATGGTCATTATCCTTGTGGTGGGTGCAAAGTCTGCTGCCTGGCCAAAAAGAGCAAGAAATTAACTTTCAACAATGGAACCACCTGGGAACAACGAAGCTTCAGTAATTGCATCAGTTCTAATGTCGTATATTTAATCACCTGCCCATGCAACCTGGAATATGTGGGCATGACAAGCAGGGCGATAAAGATCAGGATTGGGGAACACAAAAGCACAATAAAATGCAAGAAATCAAGCACAAAACTGACGAACGATTTCCTGGAAAGTAATCATAAACCTGAAGACATTTCCTGGACAGTAATTGAATAGGTCGACAATGAGAATCACCTCCTAGAGAAAGAACAGAGGTGGGTCTTCCGTATCAAATCTAATATGAGCGGCCTGAACGACGAAATTCCTTGGAGTCAGCTATAAGACATGTACCCCTTGTGCTACTATCTGTATTAAACTGAGAAGTGATAACAACCAATGCTATCACCTCCACCATGGCTCAGTACAGGATAGCATTCTACCTCTTACTACCCCAATGAGCGTTTGACAAAGACGAGCAGTGTACCCTAGTGTGCACAGACTCATATGTACTATTACTACACTAACCACACATTTTGGGACATCGTGCGACATCCCTCTGTAAATAATACCTTTTTCATTAGAGCATAGGAAGAGTAAACAGACTTCCCGTTTTGTTTGGGATAGCCGTTCCACTGACGGCGGCCATCTTGGGGTTGCGCTCTAGTGGTTGCCGGCACCATCTCACCAAGATGGCAATGCAGATTGAATAGGTATAAAGGATGCCGAACACAGCACATCAGAGATCCTCGGAGCAGCACGGGGGTAGGAATAAGGCATTGTTCTTATGCGGTCAACGTAAGTAATACACTCTGACCATGAGTCTCTAAAAACTTGGCACATGGGACAACAAAGTATCACGGACCAAACCCGTAATTGACAATAGGGTTCGGTTTTGTTTTACAGTTTACCGATTGAATACCCTTCGACTGCAAGCTCATGAGGCTTGGAACAATTGTTGGAATAGTATGTATAACATCTTTACTACGGCCTAACCGATTTCTTTTAAACTTTGTTTTTAACCTTTGGGCTCCCAACCTCCCTCCCAGTACGGGCTGTTTGTTTGTATGTATCGAGTCACTGGTGTGTGTTTGAAGAGATGACGCTACCCTAAAAACCAGTAGGGCTATCTAAAACACGTTTGGTCCATTAACTATACGAACGAGTCAAATTCCACTCGTCCACTTGTCCATGAAGCGCATTATGTATGCTTCACCAGCGAAACGCCACTCATCATATATGTGGTGCTTCCGAATGTTTGTGCTATACAAAACCAATGTGAAACGACATATTTATGTTTTGTTTTCCTTTCTCTTTTTCTCCCATTTTTTTTACAGAGACTGCAATAGGTCAATATTTTTGACAATATTGGTCATTCAACCATGCTTCACTAGGGCCAGCTCATGCCCTGAAGCTCAAATTGGCAGCCTATTTTTGCTGCTTGTTTGTAGGACTTTAGACTTACTATTCTAGAACCGAGCATTGTGTAGTAGGGACCATTTGATGGTCCTGATGAGTAAGCAGTAGGGGACTGCTTATGAAACATGTCGACCTGGTAGCAAGCTACTGCTCTACCTCAAAACCCCCTTCTTAACGTTCCCAGCCAGAGAAGCGAATAAAATATATTTTTTCTACTAGCCAGGGAATTTTTAACTTTTTATTCTCTTTTTCACTCACGTATTAGGTCCCTACACTTCACTGACACCTCCTGCACTGACACATATCCTTCTGTCACTATAACTGAGTGCTCCCACGTAGCTCGTAGGTCGCAGCACGCCCCGCCCCGCTAGAGGGACAGGAAGACCCCCATGATGAAGCATGACACTGAAGGACTTTTTAGTGTGTGAGGGGTATTCAAAAAAGCACATAGTGCTCTCGTCTTTTCAGATCTAAGAGAGAGCCTAGTATCTCACTAGACACAGCAAAATAAAATAATAAAACAATCACCACCCCAATTTGATAGAATCTCTTTGTTTATCCAATTTTGCCAGGAAGGTGATTCTATCAGTACCTCCACGCTTCCTCTATTGTTTTGTAGGTGCACCACTTCCCATATTTTAAAATTATCTTCAGGTTTGGAGTTTCCTTCTGTACACCAACTCATGTGAGTACAACAGGCATGAGATGTTATTATATGAATAATATAGATTTTGGGTTACATAAATAGACATGGAAATTTGGGTCTTCACAATATTGTACATCTATGATGTACTCTTGTACCTACTCTTTGCACATGTTTGTCATTTAATTGTTTTACCAGCCCTGAGGAAGTCGTTGGTGTACATCACCCGACCGATGAAATACATGTTCGCTGGACCAGCAAAGAAGAAAATAAAAGCACAAAAAGACTAATATTGTTATGAGCATCTATACTGCACAACACTAATGTTTACTAGCATATGTGTGCTTGGGCTTCAAGTTTTTTTGGTAATGAAAATGAACAATTAAACCATTGTGCGGTTATGTTGATTGAATGCTGGCATATAAGTATAATTATAGTTGTGCTCCTACCTCGCGCTCCCTATCGTAATGTGCCTAGGGTGGGTGGGTGAATATGCCACAATCCCTGTAGGGTGATTTAACTGCCCAGTTAGCTGCGGGTATATTTCAGCTGGAAGCCCATCTTGATGTAGAGTTGGGCACCATCCTTCTCAGGAGGACAACAGGATTCAGCTGGTCTGGAAATTCAGCATATGGTGACAGCGTCGGCTAAATAAATGAGTGATGTTGTTTATATAATAAACTTCACCCATGTTGCCATGCCAAAGTCCCAGTCAGGCTGTCATTAATGATTCTATCCTGACAAAGCTGTCCCCCAGAATAGCAAAGAACAACATTTTGTGCAGTGGACTTTTGCTTTTGCGCAGAGTGTTCAAGGTTCTGAGAATATGCTGACGAAGGTATGTAAATGTGAGCAAAGTTATTTCATGGAACATTATCCATACAAGCACACAAGGAAATGTATACCAAATGTCAACATTTAAGAAAAGATGCCAACTTTAAACATGCAGTTATAGGAAACAAGGGAACCCAAAGGTAGTACACTAGGGACCTTGGGCCTTTAACTTATTACAAAAAACAGTGGACCCTAGTAGTTTGGGGTATCAGGGTAAGAATAGACACAAACTGGAATACTATTTATATCCTTTGTCCAGCCGGACAGGAATTTATTTGGCGATGCACACAATTAGAAAGTAATGTCAAGGGGGCACAGCCCGTGACCTACAGTGAACAAGACAAAACAACAAGTATAGGCAAGAGTGAGCAAATTGGTCTGTATACTTACAATAAGTGAACAGACTTGATTGTAGTTTGAGTGACCATTGAACATAGCATTCACAAGCATATTCAGTACAAATGATCATATTGTGTCAACGACGTTTGGATGCCGAAAAACAAGATAAATGGCATCATCTTCAGGACAATTATATAAATCATGTTTGTCTTGGAATTATAAACAATTGCCTTTCATGCTACATACAATTGACATAAGTGGGAAAAAATGAGGGAGAGAAGGGAAGAAAAAAACAATGTGAATGCCAGGCCAGGCATGATTAAAAAAAAAACACATGGTGGTGCATTTTACTGTTCGCACCTCAAGGACCGTTCTTTGCTGGCATGCTTAGTGCTGGAGCAACGATGTAATACGATGCACTTAAACATCGGTGCACTGATTTTGGATAGTGAAGTCTGCTCGGCGCGGGCTGCAAAAATGGAAGGAGAAGTGACGGCGCAGTGCGCAATGGGGTTGGAATTAAAAGCCTGAGTTCAAAATGGGAACCAGTTGGTGCACTATCGATGACTACACAGTGTTGGATACAAGGTTGACTATACAGTGAGCAGTTTTGTGTAACCGGCATGGTGACATATGAAGGTATTATCACGGCAGATCTTAACCAGGTATACATTTGTCTAAACAGTGAGCAGTTTTGTGTGAACGGCGCGGTGGCATTCGGGGAGAAAGTCAATAACAAGGCTAATCCTTAGGGCGGGGACAATTATCTCTACAGTGAGCAATTTAGTGTAAACAGCACGGTGATAATAGAGGAAAAGGGTATTACCAAGGTAGATCCTTAGGTGGGGAGTTAGTACAGGTCGAGAGGAGTGGTTCAATTAGGACCTATGGAGAAGGTGGCCTTGATAAGTATTGTGCAGTCATGGCAGATTGGGCATAAGAAAAAAGGGCAGAGTATAGTTGCCAAGTCATTGTGCAGTCATGGCCCAATCTGGGTGGCCTTGACATTACTTTCTGATTGTGTGCATTGCCAAATAAATTCCTGTCCGGCTGGACAAAGGACTTAAATACTATTCCAGTTTGTGCCTATTCTTACCCTGATCCCCCAAACTACTAGGGTCACTGTTTTTTTGTAATAACTTTAAACATGAGCATGTAAAATGGTGGTGTTCAAGCCTGGGCCTAATGTGACCACTGACACTGCCCTTTTATTGCATTGTGTAGCTCAGATTCTCAAAATTACTCAATTGACGAGCCAATGTAATGAATTCACAAGCTCCTGTGATTTATTCCACTTTTCTTAAAAACATTTTTTAGAAAAGTTAAATTCATTCAAATCATGTCATTGTCCAGGGTAACAAAGAATAATGAAACAATTTGGGTTACATAAACATTTCACAAATATACAAAAGTATGACAAACATCAACATGTATTTACAAGTGTATAACAAACATTAACATATATTGTAAATTACATAAATCCTGCACAGTTGATTAAAATTGGGTCGCTTAACATAAGGCACCAGCCCTTGACTAAAGAATAATATAGCACTTGGGCGGAGAAAAGAACCAAACTGTCTAAACACTGCGTGTGTGTTGTCTCCTGCCTATGTGCACAGCTCTGGGGCCTCTAATTTAAATTGTCAAAAATGGGAGGGAAATTATTTGAGAACTTTCTCCCTGAGCACTTAGGAGATGTCTTATCCCAGATGCCCCAGTGAACGCGTTTCCATCCCCATCATCATTAAGGGGTTTTCATCAGGACATGGATGTTGTTGGATATACATTTTTCATTGCTACGCCTAACATTCCGTCAAGTGTAATCCTGGGTGTAGTTTGTGTAGTAGCGTGGATGTGTCCTGTTGGAGGAAATGAATGGAGGTGATTTTACTGCACATTGTTGTAAGTTAAATGTACTGTTTGCCAAAGGGTAAATGAGAAACTTGCCTGAATCAAATGATGCTGACAATTTTGGTACTTAAATCGTTTATTCTCTGTATGAACTCTGTGCGGTATTAGAGTACCTATTGTGAGAAATGCAACACATTCATATTGAGCCATAAACCCACTATTATTAAACTGAATTATAGAAAAGGGTGCCGATTTGTTAATGTGACACGCTGTTAAACACTGTCGTGCTAGCGATAGTGATACCAAATGTTTCCCTACGCTGCGCATATGCAGTATATTCAAAGTTACTGGCAACTACAAGAAAACAAGCATTTGCAAAATGCAATAGGCCTCGCATTTGTAAAAATTAGAGCTATTGGCATTGTAAATGTCAATGTGTTTTGGTTTGAAGTGTAGTGGGTATATGTCGTGTGAAGTAGATTTATTTGGGTTGCACTGGAATTGTTAGTTGTAGAATTGTGTGGTGTGGAGAGTAGTTGTGTAGTGAAATTATGTGGCATGATGAATAGATGGGATGAGAGCTACATATAATAGATAGAAAGGAAGATAGAGTGGGATAGGCAGTTTGTGCAGGAATTGGTGAATGAACTCCGGACAGATAAGCAGAAAGTGTGAGAGAAAGAAGGGGAGAGCAGGGTACAGACTTACAAAGAGGAAGCAGCTGTGTGCACAGAAGACATGATAAGAAGAGGAGCATAGCATGTGTTTGAGGTTTGGAAACTTTGAAAAGGTACAGGAAATAAACTGTGCTTGAAGACCTGAAGTTAACCATACGAGAGAGTGTTCTTGTTTGTTGTGGAATTGTGTGGGTTGGAGTGGATGTATGTAGTGGGATTATGTGGATAGTAATTATGTGGTTTTGAGGGGGGGCGTGGCTTGGCCGTGCAGCGGAATGGCTGCTTGCTAACGCAGCTCTGCCGGCCGAGCCCATCAATCTGTAATTATCCGACTCTCACACGACATACATCCGGTGAAATCTACAGAACTGAGTGCCGGGACGATCCTGTCCATATCGGTATACTCGCGCAGGCTGTGACTGGTGGAGGATAGTCGCGGCAGCTGTGGACGGCCCGGGCTAGACGTAAGGCCTGCATGGCTGATGGAAGCCAGGGGCTTGCGTGGCGGGCCAACCAGGTGCGAGCAGCGCCGCCCCAAAGTGGAAGATAGCGAGAACCCTGCTCTTGCTGCTTTATATCTAAAGGGCGTGAGGCGAGGTGCGATGAGACCGCCGGGGCTGCTGGAAGAGCCCCGGAGGCGGAGAAAGGCAAGATTCTGTGCACCTTGTGCCCGGGATGTAAACCGCAGCCCGGAGGCACGGCGGACGTAGAGCCGCGTCCATTGTGGGATCCGGTAAGCCACGAACAGCAACTGCACTATTGGGGGATCTGTGCGGCGCAGGCCCTAACTTTTTTGCAAAAACATTAAAATGCGGACAGAAGGAGCTCTCCTTCAAAAACGAGGGCTGCCAGACATGCACGGCAAAGACGGCCGCCATTTTGAAAGCCGCATGTAAATCTGAGGGAGCGCCCTGACCATGGCTGTCGCTGCTCGCCATGTGCCCCCTGAGGAGGGCTGCCATAAACTAGCACAAACATTGGAATAAGCAACATGCAGCACACGAGCAGCACGGAGACAGCGTTTGGAGGCCTGCAGGTTGGAAGGTAACGGGTCAGCTGCAGGACAGTGCAGGCGATAGGGTGCCTCCCGGGCGCATGGGAAGAGGGCCCCTGAGTGTGTAATTCAGGGTGTCCGCAGTCTTGCTCCCACAGTGATAAGCATGCAACGGCTTTACAATTTACTTTGTGACACTTGCTGCTACTACTTAGTCAGGGTGGCAAACCTTTAATTACATATATAATGCACATAAGGCGACCGGCTCAGTAAACTACCCTACCAAGCTGATCTGCCCTCCTAAAGAGGAAAATACACTGTGAATACTGTATAAAGAAGAGAGCAGGTGGATCTGGACGACAATTGCAGGGACCGCTTGAGAAGCGTAGCAACGTGGGGCACATGCACAAGGGTGCTGAGTACCTTCATTGGCCAACTGGCAGTGGCACTGGAATGCGGTCCCACACAGCAGTGTTGGGGAGCTGCTGATAAGCAGGTACAAGGTACACAGCCTAAATCGGACTTCCCGAGGCACAGACAGCAGGAGTGGACGATGGTGGACGATGGCAACGTGGCTAATGTGCGCCTTGTGAGACCTTGCTGCTGACGAGATAAAGCGGCTTGGGCGGCGACCTGCGGTCAGTTACTGGCAAATTGAGTCTGGTTGCGAGCCCGGCCAGCTAGACACAGTCTACAAGAGGCTGGTGAGCGGATCATTTGGGCACGGACCACGAGGAAAAACCCTGGGGGAGCGATAAGGCGTCCACTGGAGTAGGAAGCGCTGTACATAGGAAGACATCTTGCAGTAATAGCACACTGCGTGTCGCTATGGGGAAGCCGGACACGAGGTAACCGCGACTCAACTTTGATAAGAAATCAAGTAAATCTACTGAAACTGATGCAGCTGATCGAGAGCTGACTGACGATGGAGCACAGGGCCAACTGCAGACGGCAGACGTCCAGTCCATGTTTCAGGAACTGAAAAGCAGCCTACAGGGTATTGACTCCAAGATGGACACTCTGGCTGAACGCATGGACAGAATTACACAACTGATGGACAAGCAGGAGGGCAGAGTCGGTGTTCTTGAGACAAGAGTGACGGAGACGGAGGAAGGCCAAACTGACAAGGAGAAGAAATTGAGAGGAATGGACAAGGTACTGGCTCTAATCCAAAAGAAGAATGAGGATTTGGAAGCAAGATCGAGACGGAACAACATACAGATCACAGGAATTGCTGAATCAACAGACATCCAAAACATGGAGCAATACGTTTAAACTATGATGAAAGATTTGTACGGACCAAATCTGTCTCCAATGTTTCTTATAGAAAGAGCACACAGATCTTTAGGGCCCAGACCAAAGCCTGGCACGCCAGCGAGGCCGATTTTGGCCCGGGTGCTTTAATACAGAGACCGTGATTTGATATTACGCCTCTGACAGACTGGGACTCAATGAAGACATCCCGTGGCACTCACTGTGAGCCACCCGAATTCCAACATATAACATTGTTGCCATGTAGCCTCACAACCAGCATTAGGCTACAACCTGTAATTATACCTCCCCCCACTGGGTTCAGACCCCTTAGAGAACTTAACACACACTCAAATATGTGGTTTCCCACTACTGTCAAACACCATGACCAGAATTTATGTCACAACACCTCAGGGGCTGTTCACACACTCGGAACAGACGACCCTTCATTTCTCAACTACTATTACTAATGTGCCATTTACATTTTACCTCTATAGCGTGTACACTCTAAGACTCAATACGAATCCGTCTACAGCACGTTAGGTCTGTGGACTGGCTCAGGGGTATAGGCACTGTCACCCCATTCCAACATGGCCGCCACTACACTGTCCGACACCACGATGCAGTATGATACTCGCCCCATCACAGTTTTTTACACTGGAGCGTAACCCGGCTCCTACGTGACTTAATCCCCTTACTAACGGGTGTCTTGAATACAGTTTAGTGATGCGCTATTACACATTATAGCCTCCCTAACGCTATAGATCCTCCAGTCTAAGATGGCCGCCCCGTGATCGGCAGGAAACCACGTGACACGCCGATAGGCGGAGACGCGCGTTTCGAGCCGATTCGCTGTTACCGATGTAAATAACCCTTCTCGCCGAGCTCCCATATCTACTCGAGCTCGGCGGAGAAGGGTAGGTCATGCAGCAAAGGCACAAGTGATTAGAGGTGAGTGTTACAGCGGGATGATAGGGCTCTAGACTAGGAGTTCCTTGTGGTTATAGACACTGCTCACTTACTAATGGTTACCTGGCGGTTTGTCTACCTTTTACCCCAGTTTTTGACTTATGGACTCATCCTTGATGCCTTTTCCCGCCGACCCCTCTGGTGGCTGGTAGTTCTTGGTAAATAGGTGAGTGGGCAATATGAGTGTGCTAGAACAAAAGTTCTTATAGAATCAGTGTGTGTTTGCAACTGTTCACCAATACCACCTTGATGCTTGAATGGGTGTTTTCCACTCTAGTGACTGAGGCCAACACACGGTATGAACCCAGGTGCACACTTAAGCCTGGATAACTGCTGCATATTTTAACCTTTTTAAACCTCTTCACACTTCACAACAATCCACCTCACCTATTCAGTGATTGTGCTGTGTGCCACACTAGTGACGCTTGGCATACATAACCACTTAGGCATGCATTGATTGTTACTTGAATCACAAGTACACCTACAGCATGCCACACTACTCACCGTTCTTTCCCATGGCGTGACCTACTTGGCATTTTGCATATTGTTTTTAATCATTGTTTTTATCTCTTTTCTATGTTTAGGCATAGGACAACCCCCACAGAGGTAAAACAAACACAAACTCACACATGACACCAGCATGTTGTAAATCACCTTTTTATAGGTCCTGATGAATCGCGGGTAACTATTGCCCACTGCTAGAAACATGTCGACCGTCTTCACCACTAGCCCCATCTAGGTTCACCTGACTATGCTCGTTGACTCCTAGTAAGCTAGCCCCCTGTTTTTATTTGCAGCGAGGGACCCCCAGAATAAAATGGATTCCTGTACCCTTAGCTACATTTTAATTATCCCTGTTCCACTATCACATACCCCCCTGCCCACACACCCACACCTCACCATAAGGCTGTTGGAAAAAAGATCTCCGCCAAAGAGCCCCTCTTTGAGGTGAGCCCGTCGGGGATTGCACCGCCTCCCCGACGAGGAGCAACCGCCGATGATGAAGCATGACATCCTTCGGGGTGTGTGAGGCCAATCCATCCAACAAAATGGATGCCCTTGGGTGTTACACTTACACCTTTGGTCACGCCAGTCAGTTCTTTCCTTTAGTCACGCTTAGGAACAGTTCAGCAACCCTTCCTTGTTGTAACCATTGATATTACGCCTTGCCAGGGAGAAAGGTGCCATCCACTACTGTGGAACTGATGTGGCTCTCTATCCAGACTTTACACTGCAGGTACAGGCTGCCCGTAGGGAATTTATCCCCGTGAAGAAAATCTTCCAACAAAAAAGAACAAAATATGCATTGATCTACCCTGCCAAGTTACTTGTTCAGGGCCTTGCAAGACCCACTTTCTTTACGGATGCTAATGCGGCGCGAAATTATGCTAAGCAGATCGCGAAAGAACAGAAGCAACAAAAGTCTTTGGAAGAGGGACAGGTGGAGGACAGACTCGGTGACAATGATTAAAATGCAGAGATCTGCGGAGCATATCACGGACCGTGGTTGCTCACAGTGAGTGTTGAGGGATAGCGGACTAATCCATGATTGATAAGATAGCTATCTTTTTGTGGGGCCCAAACTGTTTTATAACTCAAGGATCTCCTTAATGACTATTGGGTTCTGTTGTAATAAGGTGAGCCTTGGATGTAAGTGTGTGGTATTTGCAGCTCGGACACCCTATCATGAGTACAGGGAAAGTGCCGGACACCCTGCGCACCCCATGGGATGATTCCCTCAGATTGGACAGTATGTTTGACATGTTTGTTGTCATGGGTAATGGGGGGCGGATTACACAACCTGATTGGGGGGTTGGTGTGGGTGGAGAGGGGACTGTTGTGGGATGGAGAGTTGGGGTGGGGAATGCACGACCTGCTTGGGAGGTTGGTGTGGGAGGGGGAGGAACAGGGAGTTTGTTTGGTCCTATTACCTGCCATGTCTTATGCCCGAATTCATTAAATATACTTACCTGGATAGTGTGCCCCGTGCATGCAGCACTGTTTGCCAATTTACATTCTCTAAGCTGAAACTATGAATCAGACTCACACAGTTCCAGTTGGCACTGGCCATAGATGGGAGGCGAATTGCTTATGAATATGGAGGTGAAATGTGGTATCTGTGAAGTCATTACTTGCCTTTCATGGAATATTAGGGGTTTGAATGACCGCAGAAAGGTGTGATTAGTACACTCCTAATTGATGCGCCGGGGGTGGATATCTGTTTATTGCAGGAACTAATTTGACCTCTACTTATTCCAGCGTGCTTCGGCACAATAGGTGGGGAGAGATTGTGGAGGCTACGTACTCGAATTACGCAAGAGGCGTTGCCATTCTAATACGCAGGGGGTTTTAATGGAAAACATACACCTCGATTTTAGACACTGACGGGAGGTACATCATGTTACAGGGCGCTCTATGTAATACTCCAGTGGTAATAGTGAACACATATGGTCCCAATGTAGATAGCCCATCATTTTTTCAACATATATGGCACAAGGTACAATCGTTTGAGCCAATGGCAATATTGTGGGGGGGGGACTTTAATGTGGTCATGTCACCCACTGCTGACAGACAGGGGGCGGCTCAAGACCACCATCCTTGAGTTACGGCAGTACTGAAGGATATTGTGGAGGATGTCCAATTGGTGGACTTGAGGAGGGCCCTTCATCCGGCAGCCGGAGAGGGCACATTTGTAACTTCGCCTAGAAATGCCTGGTCGAGACTGGATTACTGGCTGTTGTCAAAGGACCTACATTCCGTGGTAGTTTGAGCCACACACCTTCCACGTACATTTTCAGATCATGTACCTGCTCAAATCACAATCCAAATTCCACCGCAATATGTTCAACCATTTAGTTTGAGGTTCCCATCGCGTGCATTATTGGATCAGGTGTTTAGGGAGAACTCCAGGAGAAAGTAGTTGATTATTTTGTGATGAATGAAGGTTCTGTGGACTCACCTGGTACACTTTGGGAGGCCTTTAAAGTTGTAACCAGGGGACATTGCATGGCGCTGAAAACGGGAGTGCTTAGGGCTATAAGAGGCACACTTGGTACATTAGAAAGGGATATTGCGGATCTGGAAAGAGATAATAGAGAGCACCCTTCCCCTACCGCCCAGGCTGCGCTCCGCGTGAAGTTGACTGCATTTCAGGAGGAAGCTGAGAGGGAATCGGCATACCTACACAAATATGCACAGGCCAGACGTTATGGAGAAGGGGACCGGGCAGGGAAAACGCTAGCTATTCTATTGCGTGCTCCATGGGGGGCGGACTATATAACTGAACTAAAGAGGGAGGATGGCTAGGTGGTCAGGACGCCACAGGGAATACTTCGGACTATGACTGATTTCTATAGGTCGCTATATGCATCACACACAAACCCATCAGCATCAGAAATCACAGACTATTTGGACACTATAGCATTAGCATGGTTTAATAACGGAGCTAGAGAGTATATGGAACTTCCCATTATGGTAGAAGACGTGAAAAGGGTAATCGCTTGTATGCCGGCTGACAAAGCTCCTGGAGCTGACGGGCTCACGGCTGCCTTCTATAAATAATACGCGGACATTGTGGCTCCCCGCCTACATCAGGTATATTTAGACGCGATGGAAACGAGAATGCTCCCATCCACACTTAGAGAGGCCACGATTATAACTCTGTTGAAGCCAGACCGGAATCATACCGCCCCCTTTCGCTGATTAACCTGGATGCAAAAATGTACGCTAAACTCCTAGCAGACAGGTTGCAACCCATGCTCCCGCAGATTGCGTTATCTTATCAATCTGGGGTTGTGCCAGGCAGGTCCACATCCCACAGTAGTGCTCATTGGGCTACTCCATACCTAGCTCCACATGTACAGGAGGTAGCTGCTCTCCTTGATGCCACTAAGGCTTTTGACTCTCTTGAGTGGAAGTTTCTCTTTGCTCTACTTGCTAGAATGGGCTTTAGCCCTCTCTTCATAAAGCAAATTCTAATGATATATTCCGACCCAAAGGCAAGGGTTAAAGTCATTGGTCACATATCAGACACGTTTGATATCACGAGAGGGACGAGATAGGGCTGCCCTTTATCACCGCTGTTGTTTGCCATCGCTACAGAGCCACTGGCAGCGAGACTCAGACAACACCACACACAACCTAGCATTGGCGTCACTTCCAGAGGTTTGATAATATCCATGTATGCGGACGATATGACGATTTACTTGACAAATCCCAAAGATAATTTTGACCTGGTTATGAGAGAGTTCATTAGATATGGAGGCTTGACGGGCATACAGATTAATTGGACAAAATCAGTTCTGGTGCCACTGACTGATAATATTGAAAAGTGTGAGACCGAGTTCCCCCTCCAGTGGACGGGGGTTGACACCAAATACCTGGGAATTTGGATCAGCAGATCCACACAGGAAATATGGCTGTCAAACTATGGAAAAAGTAATAGATTGGATAGAAGGGAAGGTACAGAGAGTATAGCTATCACCAAAAGGTCATCCTGCCCAAGCTGATTTATCTCGTGTTAATATTCCCATGCCCTTAAATACCCACTTTTTCAAACGTCTCCGGACTGGGATTCTTGAATTAATTTGGGCGGGACGGCAACCTAGAGTTTCTTGGAAGCTACTGACTCTTCCTTTTGCACAGGGTGCACTGGCGGCCCCTTATTTCGAATTATACGCATAGGGTGCACAGGCACAGTATCTACATTACTGGCACCATCCAATCCCATACCAACCACATGTGGCCATTGAAATGGACGTGGCTGCGCCTACTCCACTCAATGTAACTGTATACCACCCATATAGACGTTCCCATTCGGACATCAACACGGTCGAATCTACACGTTGGGCATGGAGGAATATAGCAAAGCGGGCGGGCATTAAAGAACTATATGCGCCGTCTATGCCGTTGGGAGGGAACCCATTACTGGGACCACTAACGGACAAGGCTGTGGCCGTAACGCGCTAGGAAGGGAGGTTTGACGGTGGCTAGTGATCTATATCCAGATGACAAATTCCTGACCCTACAAAAGGTGTGTGAGCCGGATGTGCCCACGGCGTCTGACATGCTATTATATTATCAGCTGAGAGCAGCATGCAAAGCGAGATATTCGGAATACCCAGATGCTCCGGTTTCATTGCCGGCGCTGGAAAATGTATTGTCTAATAACTCACCCCGTAAATTGATTACACATATCTATAGTATAACACAAGAGACGTCACCGATTATTCTAAGCATGTCCATGGCTGAGTGGGAAAGTGAAGATGACATTACAATCACTGATAAGCAATGGACATTCTGTTGTTCATAGCTGGATCACCCAATTACAGATTAAGACTTATACACTTTAATTATTTACATAAAACATATCGTGCCCCTACGCAGTTATGCCGCATGGGCCTTTAACCAGATGTGAAATGTTGGAGATGTGGGGCACTAGAGGCAACATTCTTCTACTTAACATGGCGGTGCAGTCAAATAGCAAGCTACTGGTCAGAAGTCATAAGACATATAGGACGCATTATAGCTAAAAATTTGCAGGTTGACCCAATCATGGCGCTCTTGGGCTTTGTCCTGGAAGTACCTAGTGGCTCCCGTAAGTTAACTGCTCTACTGCTATTACTGGCTAAGCGTCAGATAGCGCTGCATATGCTCTCCCCACCACTGGAATCAAGCTATCCTGGCTGATGATGGCTGATAGCCAGAAACCGGTCCTAGGATGGTTGATTCCGGTCCAGGGAAGACATGGATTGGCAGTTCGGGCTTGACTGTTCCCATGAGGCACAAGGTCAAGGCTGATTTGCATATGGCCATGCCTGAATTGGGTTGTGTGGAGTACAAAATAATGATGGATTTAGGCCCAGATCTCTGAACTAAGGAGTGAATGTATGACATTGTTCTGCATTCTGTCCATCAACTGTTGTTTTTGAATTTGTCACCCAGAGTGGGACGGGTATGCTCAGACGTTAGTCCCGTGCTCTCCACACAACTGGAGTCCAGCTATCCTGGCTGATGACAGCTGATAGCCAGAAATCGGTCCTAGGATGCTTGATTCCTGTCCAGGGAAGACATGGATTGGCAGTTCGGGCTGGACTGTTCCCATAAGGCACAGGGTCAAGGCTGATTTGTATATGGCCATGTCTGAACTGGGGTGGTGTGGAGTGCAAAAAAACTATGGATTTAGGCCCAGATCTCTTTACTGGGGTGAATGTATTACATTGTTCTGCATTCTGTCCATCAACTGTTGTTTTTGCATTTGTCACCCCGAGTGGGAAGGGTATGCTCAGACGTCAGTCCTGTGCTCTCCACACCACTGGAGTCAAGCTATCCTGGATGATGACGGCTGATAGCTAAACCGGTCCTCGGATACTTGATTCCGGTCCAGGGAAGACATGTACTGGGGTGAATGTATGACATTGTTCTGCATTCTGTCCATCAACTGTTGTTTTTGCATTGGAAGAACTCGTTGTCGCCTTCTGTGGCAGGTTGGATACGCTCAGTTATTTATTGTAAGGATCAATTGTCGAATTATTGGGACCTCTTGCCCAGTAGATCTAGGCCTGCTGATATATGTGAACATTTTGTGACCTGGTTGGGACAAGGGGGTTTCGATTTATGTGCAAATTGTCATGACTCGTAACGATCTGTAGATGTTTGAAAGTCTCAAATGCAAATTAAGTGGTGCTCGGATTACTTATATTGTCATTCCCTTTTATTGACTGTATAGGAGTATACCATGTATGACACTGAAAACACCTGAGATGGCCCAGTTCGATTGGGCGATTTTCAATGTAATTTCAGAATACCAAGCGGGCGATGTGGCAGGGTGGGTTGGGGACAGTTTATGTATTAACGTTTTGAAGGTTACATAGTGTAATTGACTTTTTCTATTGACTATGATCTACACAAGTTGTCAATATAAGCATCAACATTCCTGACTCGCCGCCGGACCCCTGGGTTGTTGGTTAAAGGGCCGTGTTATCAGGGAGGAAATTAGTTTATTGAATGCTGCCGGCCTCAGGGTTGTAGGCGCACAGCTGTGTTACTTGTGTGACATGCAATAAAGGAATTTAAAACCAAAAAAAAAAATATGTGGTTTTGAGTGTAGTTGAATTATATGGAGTAGGGTTGTGTTTTCTTGACTGTAAAAATGTGGAATGGTATTTTGTGTTGAGCATTGGTATGTTATGGAATTTAATTATGTGGTATTTTGATTAATTGTATGTATGATGTATTTTGTAGCGTGGATTGGATAAATGTGTTATTGAGTTGCATTATGTGATTTTTTGCCGAATTATGCGGTGTGGAATGGAAATGTGTGGAGTGGAATTGTGTTGCGTGGAACTGTGGCATTCAGTGGAATTATGCTTATTGGAATTATCTGGCATGTTATGGAGTGTATTTATATGGATTGTTGCTACGTGGCAGTTGCCATTGTCCAAAAGTGGAGTGGGAGAAGTAGAGTGTCATAGACACAATTTTTTAAGTAGAATGTCGTAGAGTGGAGAAGGAGGGAGGCGAGTGTTGTAGAGATGAATAAGATTGGCAGAGTTAAGTGGCAGAGAGTGTTGTTGAGTACAGCATCAGAGTGAAGTGTCAGAGTGGCATGGAGCGGGTTGGAGTGGATTGAGGTAGTGGGTGGATTGGAGGCAGACTAAGTACTGATACTGTCTTGTTACATATTTAGCATGGATTCTAAAAATTACATGTACTATTCTATTTAAACTATAGCAGAACTTTTAGTAATGAGTAATGCTCCACTAACCAATAGTAGCAAGGCTTATTTGTTTTTAACCTGTCTCATTATAGAATGGCATTGCCTACTGAGAAGAACTCCAGCTGCCATACTGAAAATGCAGTGATCCTATTGAGAAATGCAGATTTGGCCATTAAATACACAATAGCCATGCTGACAAAAGCTCTTACAGACATATTTAAAATACAACACTGTGAAAAAAAGTCCCATTAACCCAAGTAAAATATGACTGCCTAACCATGAAGTTGAACTACTGATAACTAGGCAACTCACAGTTATGCTGAAATAAACTAGTTCTGTCTGATATAAAGAGTGGCAGCCTTGCTTCAGTGTGCCCTACTAGTAATTCACGCCTATTCTCGTGACTCATGTTTTGATTATGCAGGTGGCAAATATAATTAAATGCACTGTACAAAAAGACAGAGTTTAGGATTTCACCACGCCACGTAACGTACATTAAGGTGGTTACTGGACTACTGCACTGTTTAACAGTATTGGATTAATAAGTCAGAATGTGGCGCTTACGCATTGCAAACTGTCCTTAAGAATACTAGCAAATGTATTTCCAGAGCTAGTGGATGCCCTTTCAATGTACAGTCATATAAACTTAGGGGCTTAATTACAAGCCCCTTGCGCCACCCGTACGTCACATTTTCCAATGTTACCTGAGGCGCAAGTGGTTTGTAAATAAGCCCTTTTAAGACTTACAACTCTGTCACATAATTAGGATGCATACAGTTTACCTTGCTGGTCTTTTTATGAAAGAACGTGAGGTTTGGAAGGGGGCTGAAGCAAACTATAATATAAATGGAAATATTACCTTTGCTAAGTGCGACTTGTTCTGAAACTGTTGATCTGGTCTGATTCTGAACAGGTTCTAGGCTGTTTGTCTCGAAGTTCAGTGATATATGACTTGTTTTTAGGGCTTAGCTTGTGGTAAAATATAGATACAACAGCGACACCTGTAATGAATGTATCCCAGTTTTAACTGAGGGCATAATGCAGTGAAAGGGTTGCATGCACGTGCTGGCAGGGCAGGTGCAAGCGGCAGCAGCAGGCGTGGGTGCAGCTGAAGGGTGGGGGAGCTCAGAGCCCACCTCCACTCCACCCCTCCCAAAAGCACAGCAACAAAGGGACAAAAACAAGGCGCTGTAAAGAAAGCCTGGCGCCTTGCTTCGCTGTGTAAACCAGCTTCTCGAAAGACAGCAAAACATATAAGGGGGCACGCACGGCCACACAGCAGAGAAACACAAAATAAACAATTTGTTAACAATGCAGAAGGGGGGGCGGGGGTACTCCAAGTTGTGCATTCCACCCTGTGCAGCTTTAAAAGGGCTGCTTTGACAGACAGGGCTTGTAGCAGTAAATTGGGTGGTGTCAGGGACGGACAGCTGGTGAGAAGGAGAAAAATAAAATCAGCAAGCAAAAAAGGAGAGGGAGCGCATTTTGAGGAAGGAGCCAAGAAACCTATTTCCCGAAACAGCCGGAATGCCCTGTCCTGTTTTTTTTTTTATAGTTACAAAATATTTTTATTTAGAATATAGGGCATCCATTCGAACAGCTCTAGTCCAGTTGCTCTGTGACACGAAGTAGTAAAATCTCGCATTTACAAACTGGCTTGTGCAGTCTTGGATAACGCTTTCATGTTAGAAATACACTTTGCAGCACTCTCTTTCTCCTGTTGTGCAGTGATACTCTGAATCACAATCTTCTCTACCCATTCCAATATGTGTTCTTGCTCCCTGTGAAACTGCACATGCTGCACGTTGACTTGATAGTCTAAGCGCCTCTTCACTTCATGGTAAACTGTGACAAGTCTTTTCCAATTGTTTGATTTGAGTAGTATGACAACGCTGTCTCTGTTAGCATCAAAAAGGACTCCGGAGAGCAGCCGATCGGACAGCTCTCGTATCCTTAGTGTCCCTGAGTATCCGGCCAAGCTTGTGCCCTGCTCTGGTTTTAAAAGTGTTTATAATTTCCATTTGAACTTACTGTGAGGCAGTGACTCCTCCCTGGAACTAGAAGGAGGGCATGCGTCTAGAGGAATTTGAAGTATTGATTGTGTTATTCTGTGAGCTGCCTGAGCACATTTGCTTTGCAGATTTATATAGCGCCAAGTCAACTCGCAGGTATTGGAGCGCTTTGCTTTACACGAGCACCATATTTACATTATACATCCAGGTACGGGGAGTTGGAGTGATTTGTCCAGGATCACAGGATGCGGACGCGACCCGAGGCTCGAACCTTGATCTCCAACACCACAGTCGGCAGCTCTGGCCCACGGACCACATGTGGTCAGTGTCACAGTTTGTGGGGAGAACGGTTCATGTGCCGACTCGTGTAGTGACCATGACAGAGGTGGGGCCGCTCTCTGGCGGCAGTCTCAGCCTCACTGTCCCTTTCACCCTCCCTTTTTGCTGCCCAGAAGGGCCGGTGGTATCTTGCTGGCAGGGCCCCATGAGAATGTGTCCGGGTGGGAATGAATCGGACGATGGTTCCTACTATATTTTCACCCACCCTGCACTCGCTCCCATACCGGTCAGTCTTTGGAGCAAGGCCTGCCTACTAAGTGACCATTTAAATTCTATTTCAGGACAGGAGGCTCCGATTATGCTTAGTCTCATTTCTTTACTGACACATAGCAGCCAATCACATTACAGTAAAGAAAAAACAGAACAATACGTCACGTATGAACTCAGGGCAACCATAGAGTACACCCATAGTATATAAACAGTCTCAGAGGTAACCACTTCCTCTTTCTTTGCTGCTCCGCAGCCAGTTAAGTGCAAACTTGTTATTCTATTACTGTTTAACTGGTTTTGTTGGTTAAATTCTTACCGCTTTGTGCGCGCTGTGTGCTACTGCTTTAGCGTTTATTTCGCGCTCTTGCTGCCGTCTTGGTCGTTTATCATTTCCTCGGCCGGCGCGTCGGTGGGAGCGTGTGTCACCTCCCGGGGTCGGGCACTTGCTGCCGTTTGTCCCGTATTTCGGTGGAGGGAGTTAGGGACTGTCCTGCCTCGCGCGCGTTCAGCGCGAGCAGACTCCTTGGCTGTCGGGCGAGCCGTGTGTCTGCGCATGCGCGACCTTTGTCCCTAAGGGCTTTTCCTCGCGCAGCTGTGTTTTCCTGTCAACACAGCGCCGGCTCCTGAACGCGTCTGTTGACGTATACGCCCACTGCCTGTCAGCTTGTCCCGTTCGACGCCGGAGCTTGGAAAAAGAGTCCCGGTTGTACAATTGCATAGGCTTTGCCTAGAGTGGTGATTTTTTGGTCGGCAAGCCTCCCTCCACGCTTTATTTCTTGTGTTATACGCAGTTTTTTCTGCTTCTCTTGCTGACCGTGAGGTTTTTCACTCCCTCAGACTGTGTCACTGACATACCAGATTCCTTGTCACCTGGTGGGCTGATTTACTACACTCCCCGTGTATCATGAGTGGCTCCTATCACTTTGAGGAGGAAGGTGACTTTGAGGAGGAGGGGTCTGACTTTTTTGAGCAGGACCTGGTTGAGGCACTGGACAAAGGGGTACAACTCTCTATGAATAGGGCAATGGCTCGCGCCATTACACCCCTGAAGCGCCATTTGACGCAACATGCGCAACAGCAAGGTTGGCTTCCCTCCAGAAAGTCCTCATCTCCTGGTAACCCCCATTCTTCGGACTTTCGGAAGTTGGCTCGGTCATTGTCCTCTACATCCAAGGCTGTCCCTGTACTGGTGGAGAGCGACGACCATGATGCTTCCTCCTCCTCGTCGGAGGTTTTGCCTCCTCCTCCCAAAAAACGAAAATGCAAAGAACATTTTGTGGACGCCTCCTCTCGGCCTCCTGTTTTAACTTTTGAGCCCGAGGATATTGTGCACCCGAATTCTTCCGCCTGGCTTCCTTCCCCGGCTGTGGCTGAGTATGTTCAGCAGTATATCAGGCACCCTTTTGATAAAGATGTACGAGCGCGTCTTCGCTCAGAGTGTCCGCGGCCAGATTTGGCGGACAACCTGGCGGACACGCCGGAGGTCGACCCTACCATTCTTACGTACATGACCAAATTTTCCAAGGACCCCAAAAAAGGTCTAGACCGTTCCTGGCGCGCTTGTCAGGATAAGGTTTTGGACCTCTTAGGTCCTATCACAAAAATGTTAGATCTAGGCTTCCGGGCCAAAGAAGCCTCCTCCACTGTCGACCCTGACGAGCTCATTCAGTGGGCACAGCGAGCCGTCTGTTTTTTAGGGAACGCCAACTGTGCCCTGTCAAGTGAACGCCGGCGTTCTATTCTTTTGAAACTGGACCCGAAATTGTCTGAACTTTCTTCATCTGAGGCAGGTGCTGCTGCTCAGGGTCTTCTTTTTGGTCAATCCTTTTTGAAAGAGCTCACCCATTTTGTCAGCACTTTTAGTAGTATTGACAAGGCACAGGCCACTTTAAAACGGGCCATGCGTCCGGTTTTTAACAAGGCCGGACGAAACTGGGGACGTTCGTCCGGCCGTGGTCAATACCACTCCACTCAACGTGGGAACCAGTCCCAAAAGGGAGGCCATCAGGATTCCGGTTATGCCCAGCGGTCTCACTTCTACCCTTCCAAAAAAGGACGTGGGCAGTTCAAGAAAGGAGGTTCAGGTGGCTACTCCGGCGGACGTCAAGATTCCGCCGCTTCAGGTGAGGCTTCTTCCTGCATGCAGTGTTGTTCTGGGGGGCAGGATCCGCCATTTTCTAGCCAATTGGCGCGCAATCTCAGGCGATGCTTGGGTGCTGGAAACAGTTCAGGGATTCAAAATCGAATTCTATCATCCCATTCACCAATCTCGTCCTCCCTTCCCTCTTCACTTCTCAAAGGAAAGTCAGGAGTTCATCACAGAGGAACTCAAGTCTCTGGTATTGAAGGGGGCCATTGTGCCGACAGTCCGTCATCCGCAGGGCTTTGCCAGCTCGATCTTTCTGGTGGACAAGAAGGGAGGAGGTTCTCGGTTGGTCCTCAATCTGAAGGACTTCAATGCGGGTGTAGTTTACAGACACTTCAAGATGGAGGGTATCCATCTGTTGAGAGACCTCTTGAGGGAACGGGATTGGATGGTTCGTTTGGACCTCAAAGATGCTTATCTTTCGGTCCCGATCTTCCATCCACATCGCCGTTTTCTGCAGTTTCAGTGGCAGGGGACTTGGTATCAATACCAAGTCCTTCCCTTCGGCCTTTCGTCGGCACCGTGGTGCTTCACGAAGCTGTTACGTCCTGTAGTGGAATCGCTCCGCAGTCGTGGGGTTCGTTTGATCATTTATTTGGACGACATCCTCCTTCTGGCGGATTGTCCGGTCCGACTAATGACTCATCTGGACTGGACCATAGACCTTCTCCAGTCCCTCGGATTTCTGGTGAATGTTCCCAAATCTGTGCTTCATCCTTCTCAGGTCATCGATTTCTTGGGGTTCAGAGTCAACTCCATCACTTGTCAGCTGCTGCTGCCCCAGCAGAAGATTCGCTATATCAAGAAAGAATTGAATTCCATTATCTCGAGTCCGACTGTGTCATTGAGGTTGTTAGCACGAGTAGTCGGGCTTCTGGCGTCTTCTCTGCAAGCAATATTTCCAGCGCCGCTACATTATCGGGCCCTTCAGCGCCTGAAGATCCAGCATCTGCAGCGGGGCCTCCGGTATTCCGATTTGATACCTCTCTCGGAGGAGGCCAAGCTGGAGATGCAATGGTGGTTGGATCACATGGAGGCCTGGAACGGCAGAGCCCTCTTCGGCTCCTCCCCGGAGATTGTGATCGAATCGGATGCCAGTCGTTGGGGCTGGGAAGCCCGTTGCGGTCCGGTCTCGACGGGGGGACGGTGGTCTCCGCGGGAACTTTCGCTCCACATCAACTGTTTGGAGTTGCTGGCGGGGTCATTTGCGATCAAATGCCTGTCGCCTCTTCAATCCCATTGTTGCATCCTTCTCCGGATGGACAATGTCTCCGCAGTGCGTTACATCAACAAGCTGGGGGGAACTCGGTCGCGATTGTTGGCAGAGATTGCCAAGGAGTTCTGGCATTATTGCCTCCAACACAAGATCACTGTTATTGCAGAGTACCTTCCCGGGTCTCGCAATATAGTGGCGGACTGGAACTCCAGACATCTGAGGGACTTCAGCGACTGGAGACTCCACCCCAGGGTGTTTCGCCAACTGCTTCGCAACTGGGGTCCGTGTCTGATCGACCTCTTTGCGTCCCGGCTCAACGCCCAACTTCCCCAGTTCTTCAGCTGGCGACCGGATCCGGAGGCTCTTGCCACCGATGCTTTCCTTCAGACGTGGCCGACATCCCTCTGTTATGCGTTTCCCCCATTTATGATGCTCCCGAGGGTTCTGGCCTACGTGACGCGCTTTCAGGCGGAATTGATTCTGATTACCCCTCTCTGGAGGGCTCAGCCGTGGTTCCCTGTTCTTCTAGAGATGGCATGCGACCTGCCCTTTCTTCTTCCTCAGAGAGCGAATCTCCTTCTAGATCCATTGCAGAATCCGCATCCCCTGGTTCAGTCAGGCTCCCTCCTTCTCCTGGCGTGGCGAATTTCGGGGAACGTTGGACGGTGCCAGGCCTTTCTGAGGACGCTGCCAGATTCCTCAGCAATGCCTGGGCCCCTAACACTCACAAGCGCTACAGAAGTTCCTGGAAACGTTGGAGTGATTGGTGTGCTCAACGGCAAGTTGATCCCACATCGGCTGATATCTCTTTGATATGCAATTTTTTGTCCTCTCTGTCCTCCTCTTCGGGTTTGGCTTATTACACAGTCAACAATTTCCGTTCCGCCATCTCGGCGGGTCATCTTCCTGTCGATGGCAAGCCAGTTGGGGAACATCCTCTCGTAGCCCAACTTCTGAAAGGTATTCGTATGGCTACTCCTCCTAAGCCTAAATATGTTTCCCTCTGGGATGTTTCTGTGGTACTACGTTTTCTAGAAGCTTGGCCGATTAATTCCTTATTATCTCGTAAGCAACTTTCAGCCAAGCTTACTATGTTACTGTGTTTGCTTTCCTGCAAACGCATTTCTGACGTCCGCGCTATAGATCTAGCGGGTTGTAGTTTCACGCCTGAGGGTGTTTCCTTTCGCCTTTCCCGGCGCACAAAAACTAACACGGAGGTCATTTCGTATCCTTCTTTTCCGGCTCGACCCAACCTTTGTGTGGTTCAATGCCTTAAGGAGTATGAGGTGAGTACTTCTCTTCATCGATCTGATATGCAGGGTCAATTGTTGATTGCTTTGCAAAAACCCTTTCGTCCTGTTGCTCCAGCCACTTTGGCCCGTTGGGTAAGATGGCTTATGGAGGAAGCGGGCATTGATGTTTCTGTTTTTGGTGCTCACTCGGCTCGGGGAGCCATGGCCTCTAAGGCTTTTTCATTGGGGGTCTCTTTATGTGACATTATGAAAGCGGCTGATTGGTCCTCAGATTCAGTGTTTAAGACATTCTATTTCAAGCCTGTTCCTACTGTTGCTTCTGTTGTGGTGGATGAGCTTTAAACAAGCATAATCGGAGCCTCCTGTCCTGAAATAGAATTCAAAATTTGCTAACATTCGTGACAAGAATTTTCAATTCTATTAAGGACAAGGAGGCGAGGATTATCCCACCCTTTGTATATGCATATATCTATTATATTGTTACTATGCAATGCTTCATAGTTCTTTCCTGATGAAATGTACTGAATGCTTTAATTTTTGCTCTGCCCACCCTTTATTTGCTCATGATTACACAGGATGTGTATTACGGCTTTGTGTCTCTTTTCAGGCTCTGATCCCAAGTGAGGTTCCTCCGGATCCGCCATTGTGGAAGTTCTGCTGCGAGTTTCTACTCCTCGTGGGACTACTTCTGTTCCTGTGGCTTTTGGAAGTTCCTCCTCCTCCTCGTTCGGATTTTGGCCCTTTTGGATGATGTTCTCCGTGGTTTTCTGATGTTCAATTGGTTCTTCCTACTGGATTTGGACAAAGAAAGAGGAAGTGGTTACCTCTGAGACTGTTTATATACTATGGGTGTACTCTATGGTTGCCCTGAGTTCATACGTGACGTATTGTTCTGTTTTTGCTTTACTGTAATGTGATTGGCTGCTATGTGTCAGTAAAGAAATGAGACTAAGCATAATCCTCGCCTCCTTGTCCTTAATAGAATTGAAAATTCTTGTCACGAATGTTAGCAAATTTTGAATTCGCCATCTAAGTATTCCGCCGAGCCTCAGCTTACAAGTACGTGGGGGCAGATTTACAAGCCCCTTGCGCCACTTTTGCGTCCCTTTCCCCATGTTAAAAATTACGCAAAAGTGGCGCTAGGGGCTTGTAAATAAGCCCCGTGGTGTTTACTTTTGTAACATTAAAAGGTGCGCCGTGCTGAAACAAAGCGCGGCGCCCATGTAGATCAAACCCTGGTGGATATGTGCCCCTTAACCGTCTTCTACAAAGATTTTTACAGTTCGTTTAATCTTCCGCAACCGTAAAAAAATGGTTTGTTTTCATTTTCTAAAAGTAAAACTCATCCGTACGTCAAGCTGCAGCTCAAAAATGTGTGTATCTCTCCTAAAATGCACACGCTCAGCAGGGGCTGAACAGCATACAACCAACAAAAAACACAAAAACTAAAATTAACTACTCGGCTGCCGCTCTTCTAAAATGACAGACTCCAGAGCAAGCAGCAGGCACATGATCGGCAGGGGCTGAAAGCGCTTCAACTTCAACATCACGGGCTTCCCTACCGTGTTCTACACAGGATTAGTTAATAGCTATTTTCCGAAGCAAAAAAATTAAAGCAAGTTTAAATAAAGACAACGGAATACATCTGGCAACCTCTCATTCAATGCCTCTAACAGCGATTCTTTCAAAACAGCGTTGACCTAAAAATATACTGTATAAAGCTGTGGCAACATAACAACAAAACAGCGCCGGGAATAACACATCTTTTAAAACGTGCACCAGTGTCCTCACGAAAAAAAAACCACAAAAGAGTTCCAAGACAAACACTTCATTCCTCTTGCTGCATGTTTACTGTATTTAGGTGGTGCTGCATAGGCGTTCCGAAAGAAATAGAGGCTGATCTACAAAGCCTATCAGCCTGTCAAAACGAACACATTCAAGCAGAAACCAATTAAAAGTGAAGAGGTGGAGTAGTTGGAGTTTGACTAGATATACAGATTTCTTGAAGTCTCGGAGACAGCGCATGCGCTGCTAACCGAGACCTAAAAAAACGTTGATTTGGTTCTGTTTGAACACTGAGGTGTTCCTTGTTGTGCTGTAGCCACATAAAGTTTGTTCAAAACCCTTCGCTTATGAACGACGTGAAAGTTTTCTGCAGAATTAACATATGACTCCATAAAAGATCTGGGATATGTTTCAGAAACATGCTTAAGATATAAAGTCCCAGGTTAATGTGAATTTCTCCCCGCAATACTAGAGCTGGTAAGCGTCGTGTCGGGGGTGTTTAAAATAAATTAACCCAGCTAAAAGTGGTTTGTGAGCCATGGTATTAACTGCGGAACCGTGTGTGAATCGGGTACTAGTTAAGTTAAAGGCAAGCATATTGCTAATGAATACGCGCCGGTAAAAGACTTCAATAAGAAAATAAACCAGTCACTTGCCTAATTCCAAACGTTAGTGCTGAATCTTATCGATAGAGCTAGGAACCGTTCCTGTGGGAACGTGAATGTTGTAAACTATGTGGATTAAAAGTAAAGGCTGAAATGGACTTCGAAACCGGGAATAAGGATTTTGAGCCAGGTGCATTATGGGAAATTGAGTTACAAATGGAATTGCGTGCGTCTATGTATTGAGCTGGGGGCTGTCCTTGTTGAAACCTAAATGGTATGAAATATGTGTTTCAAAATAAAAACTGGAATGAACTTTGCAACTGGAAAAAGACTATTTTGAACCCAAATGCATTTGAAACAATTGAGTACCCACAATACGTTTTCCACATCTCCTCCTCAAGGGTTAGGTAGAATGGCACAGAGTACGGTCTACTTAATTTTTTTGTCGGTGTGACCTTTTTCAACAAAATTGGTTACCATGGGGGCTGTTAGTTATTTGTTTTTAATCCGGGAGCGATACTGTACAATCCTTTGTTTCACCTCTTGATTGGTTTTGCCAATGTAAATCTGCAAACATTGACATTGTGAGGCATACACCACATTCCGTGTTTTACAATTAGTGGAACTCATTGTGTTGCCAATTGGTCTGACCGTCAATGAAAATGGTACCTTCAATGTTCAAACTGCAAGTCGAGCAGTTGCCACACTTGTGGTGTCCTTGTACCAGATTCAAATTCAGCATAGAGCGAAGTGTGTTAACACGTCTAGTCTCCAATTCTGTTGCACAAAGAACATTTTTTTAACAAGGCCTTCTGTGATTAATATGCAACTATTAATAAGTCTTTTGGAGGGTTTTTAACTTCAATCTATGGTCAATAAGAGAGGCTCTTACCTCCTCTCTCCTTCTTATTTAATGAGGGTTATCGCATGAAAAACAAATGATCAAACAGAGTGTATATTTACACAGTCTTGAAAAAGATGGACCCATAAAGATTTCTCCATCGAAACGCGTCAACGCCACACCTTTGTACACAATCTGACTTGGGAATAGTGGTGTCTAAGAAGCAAAGTACAGAATGCTTTAGCCCATGTTCTTGTGAGAATACCAAAACGGATGTGTAGCTAGTTAAGATAAAATTGTCTGGTCTAACTTTTGTTTTTTTACTCTTCTTATATTTTCATGCGCACTGTTTGATGTATTTTTATGAATTGTAAATTTTAATATTGTGCATTAACGGATAGGATTTCGTTGTGTTTTTATCTTGAGAAGATTTTGTATTAAGCAAAATAAATGTATATCACATGCTTTTTATTTAGTGGTGGAGTATTGTTTCCTTTATATATGTGGCCTAATCTTGCAATGAGCTGATACATTGAGTGAGTGGGGTGATATAGGTGAATGATGAGTCTGCTGAGGTAAAATGTTATGATCGTATTGTTATCCAAGGGATTTCCCACTTTTTTTCACAGTTCTAGTGCCCTAATCCCTTTTGGTTCAGAAGGGGCCCCTCTCTCTATCTAACAAATAGCTAATGGAACTTTCTATTAGGTGTCAATTACTCTTGATGATCTTTCTGAGGGAATTGGTGTAAGGTCCTAATGTGGTCACGCACACCAAACGGTCCATTGGTGCTTTTTGCTTCTTGACTAGTAAATGTTCACGGGGTGTGTACCACACTCGCTACATCAAATGTTTTAAACATTTTGGGTAGCCTCTCTCAATTTTTCAAGTAGAACTTCCACATGGAGCTTATAATCTCTTCTTGTTCAATTATGTCTAATGTGTAAATACTGGCCATATGGCAAATTATCTTTCAAATCTTTGGGATGATGGCTTGTGTAGTGTAGAGCATTGTTCTTATCTGTTGGCTTGGTATGCAAGGTTGTGATGAGTCCTGTTGGTGCTACTTTTACTTCTACATCAAGGAAGGCTTTCTTTGCTATATGACAGACTGAACTGCATATCTGGGTTGCGATTATTGAGCCATGTATGGAGCTCTTTCAAAGACGGCTCATCTCCCTCCCTGCTGCACCACACGACGATTCGATCCTTGTAAGGATTGTTCTTGTATATGCAATGATGCTCATACCTGGCCATATATAATACTGCCATCTCTGGAGCGAAGGGACAACCCATGGATATCCCTTTGATTTATATGAAAAAATCATCATCGAATTTAAAAACAAAAATCTGAAAACACAGTTGAAGAATGAATTCTATAGGTACTCTGTAGGGTCTTGGTCTTTGTTCTAAGTAAAATTCAATTGTGTCCAAAGCATATTCCTGTGGGATTTGGGTGCATAAAGATGTCACATCCATAGATACTTGGATGTGGCATAATGGATCAAACAAAACCTTCGGTCTTGTTGATTAATTCCATAGTATCTCAAAAATAAGAGGGAACCTCTGGCTGGAAAGGTTTCAGAAAAGTGTTGACATATTTGGCAACCGATTCTAAAATGGACTTGCAGCCAGACATGATTGGTTTACATGGCGGTTGTGTGGCATTCTTATGTACTTTCAGTAAAAGGTACATTACTGGTATGCGGGGATGTTTGTTCACTAGGTACTCTGCTTCCTTTGGACCTAGGACTCCTAGGTCTACCCCTTCAGTCACAATTTTGCCAATCTAGTTCTGTATTTCTTTGGTTGGATCCATTGAAATGCGACTGTACCTCAAAGGATTTTGGACATGACTTCTACCTTCTTGGAGATATGCTTCCTTTAACCATATTACAATTGCCCTGCCTTTATCGGCGGGTTTTACCACTGGTGTTTTCTGTTCTTTGAGTGATTTGATGACAATTCTTTGTTCAGGGGAGATGTTGTTCCACATACATTTTTTTTGTAGTGCATTGAGAGAGGATAGTGTAGCCTGTTCAAATGTTATTGCATCTTTAGGGATGCTGTGAGTTGGTAGACAAAAGTTATATCTTTTTCGTAGGCCTATTGGTTCTGTAATGGTAAAATCTTCTTTGCCCTCAAAGGAAGCCCGTAGGCCTATCTTCCTGAATAGTTCCATAGCTTCCATTTTAAGTAAAGTAAAACCAGATTTAACCCAGGGAACAAAGGTTAGGCCAAATTCTAAAACCTCTAATTGTTCCTTAGTGAGAACAGTATTTGACAAGTTAATAACCGAAGATTTTATAAAGTTTTGTAATATTGGTGGCGAGTCCGCATCTCCCACGGTTGTGGTTTGTATCGTTCTTTCTTTTGTTGACATGCCCCTAAAAAATAGGACCTCCTTTGTTGGTTTTGATTGGATGGTCCTTCCCCTGCATCAGATTCCCCTCTGGATTCTGAGGAGGATGTCTCTGAAAAAGTAAAAAATGTGTGTCTCGATCGGCATTGGTATTCCAATAAAAATTCCGGGAGTCAGATTTTGTGTAAAAGTCTTCCTTTAAATAGGGGTACACAGATTCGATATTGAAAGCATTTTTGTCTTTTTAAAATGAATTCACTTTATATGTGATGGTGTTATCTTTGAAGGCAGAGATGTTTTTTCCTATTTTTTCGAGTATTGCTTTTGCTTCAGCATTCGTATGATTGTCCTGTATGGCTGTTATCTGTTCCTCTATCTCTTCAAGTTCTTTCCTGCAAATTCTTTGAGCTGTCTCGACAGTATGCACTATACGGTCGTGACTACATTTGGTGCTAATGAAGCTAAATCCTTTTTTGTGTTCTTGATCTTCTATGAAAATTAGTGGAACATTCTGTATCTGAAGACCCCACGGTATAGTGCCGGCTTTGAGATGTTCAACTAGAAAGTGGCCGGGTAATTCTGTTCTAACGTGTTGTTTTTTTAAGTCTAAAAAGTTTCTCAGTGACATTATGTTGTTTAGCTTCTGTAAAGGAAAGAGTGTCCTTGTCTGACATGTCTTATTACCTAGTGGGACTGTGGGGCACACTGGGAAAGGTGTATTGTTAATATTTTGCAGCAAATTGATACTTGAAGCCTTGTGAATATTGCCCGCTCTAGAAAAACTAAAACCTATGGAAGGCTTGTGTCAAAAGCTGTCTGGATGGGGCCTCTAATATTTTGTATACAAAAAAAGTATCCAGTAGCTCAGATTTTCAAAATTACTCAAATGACGAGCCAATTGAATGAATTCACAAACTTGTGTGGTTTATTCCACTTTTCTTTAACATTTTTTAAAAAGTTAAATTCATTCAAATCATGTAATTGTCAAAGATAACAAAGACTAATGAAACAATTTGTGTTGCATAAACATTTCACAAATTTACATATGTATGACAAACATCAACGTGTATTTACAAGTGTACAAAAACATCAACATATATTGTAAATTACATAAATCCGGCACAGTTGATTAAACACTGGGTCACTTAACATAAGGCACTAGTCCTTGACTAAAGGATAATAATAGCACTTGGGCTAAACTGTCTAAACATTGGGGGTGTGTTATCTCCTGCCTATGTGCACAGCTCTGGGGCCTCTAATGTAAAGTGTTGTCAAAAAGGGGAGGGAAATTAATTGAGAACTTCATCCCTAGTGCACAACCAGTCACTCACCCATACTTTCACTGAGACACCTAATCACTCACTTCAGACACGCCCCAACTGAATCATAAATACAGGCACTCATACACCCACTGATTCCCCAATACACCTTGGTATTTATATTTAACACTCATAAATGTTTTAAAACGGTTAACACCTTAAATATCGATTCCAAAATATCGAATGGACTGATTATCACATCCAAAATACAGAATAGATAGAAAATCGAATTATCAAAATATAGATAGGACAGAATATCGAAATTGGGGTACAAAATGTCGAATTCCACAATATCGAATTTTATAATATAGATTCCCATAATGTCCATTTTTTTGTGTTATGTATGGTAGTATATGTGTTAAAATTATGTATTATTTTTCTAATGTATGTTTAATTTTTTTTAAATTAATGAATTTTATGTAATTGTGGGTTGTGGGTTCATTGGGGAAAAGGGTGGGAAGTAATTTAATTATATTAAATTAAATATACATTTTTATTTATATGTATTGATAATTAATTGATTGATAACTAATTATTAATTGGTAATTAAACTGTATTAATTGGTCATTAATTTGTATTAATTGATTAATTGATAATTCTGTTAATTGTATTTTTTAATATTAGGAGCGGGTTGTGGGTTTATAGGGGAATAGGGTGGGAAGTAATTTAATTATAGTAAATTAAATATTGCATTGTATTTATATATATTGATAATTAATTGATAACTTTTAATTGGTAATTAATTTCTATTCATTAATTTTTATAAATTGGTAATACATTTATATTAATTGATTAATTGACGCTAAAGCGTAAAAAAGATCGAGATCAGACTAACCATACTGGAGGCCACATTGGGAAGTCTGAAAACTCGCGGTGGTCGACAGGAAAGCGATTTAGCACCCATCACCACCCCTGTTGCCTCGCAAGGGTCAAAACACACGGTAGCTAACCCAGCGCCAGTTCCATCTCAGGCTGTAAACGGGGTAGTCCCCCAAAAACCTCTAAAATCAAACCCTGTAGCTACCAATTCACTTCATGCTAACACGCTTAACCCCCCCCTTGTATCAGTACCGCAGGCACATACGATAGACAATAACATTCCGGACCACCAAAAAATGCCCCCCGCAAGACCCCGTCGCCCTAACCTACCCCCCGAGACTAATGACCTTACAGTAGTTATGGCAGGGGTCCCGCCACTTGATGAAGGAGAAGTAGAGGATTTTTGTGCCCTAAAAACTAGGGTTATTACATGGTTAAATAAAAATAGACCCCTTCCGAGACATCTTAACAATGAGATTATAATGGTAAGAAGGGTCCCATGGGTGGGGAGAACCCGGAAATCCATCACTGGGGACTGTGTTCTGGTGAGTTTCAGGGACAAGGGTACGGTGTCGCATATATGCCAAGGGGAAAATATATCAAGGGAATCTACCATCCATACCCTCCGTGTGTCTTTCTTCTTCCCTATTACCCCAGGCCCACACCACCCACCCCCAAATCATGATAGATGGGAGAGAGTCAGAAGAAGTGGGCGTCACCAGGCTTCTCATCCCTGGCCACTTTTGGGTAGACCGGCACCTTTTCTCCCAATTTATAACCGGTTTAATTGTTTAAACGGCCTAGAGGGGGTGGATTGACAAACAGATAAGGCCCTTAAGGAGATCACAGAAAAGGGCGCCCAGGCAGGAACACCAGAGGGGCAAAGACATTCGGCCCTGCAAACCCAAATAGTTAGGGCGGAGGACCCTAGGCTTGCAGTTAATAAACAACCAACATATACTCAGACATCACCTTTAGCTCCTTTAGGGGAGGTGGAACTCACTCCATGTCGGTTCCTTAGCTGGAACGTGGCGGGCATTAGAGCTAAAAGACTAGATCCCACATGGATAGACTTCATAGCCAGTAACCATGTAATTGCCCTCCAAGAAACATGGGACACCTCATCAACTTTCTGGTTGGATGGGTTCACAAGTTTTACTATACCTGCAACCCCAAGTAGTGCAGGAAGAGCTAAGGGTGGACTAGTTCTCCTCTTTTCACTCAAACTGGCAGGGACGTTTAAACAACTAGAGTCTGGCTCCCCAAATATTTTAATGGTAGAGTGGATTATCTCACCAGGGCGGGTCCTAGTGGTCTCAAATTTTTATAATTCCTGGGTTAGACATACAGACTCAGCCCATGTGGACCACTTGGAAAATGTTCTTAACGATTACAGTCATAAATCTTGCACTAATTTCGATTTCATAATTTTAGGTGATTTTAACATTCAAAAATGTGTCTTAAAATGTAACCTAGGCAACCTGGAGGGTCAGACTGAAAATGGCAATCTGCACTTCGCTCACACCAAAGCGGGGGAGGCGCTCGAATTTTTCCTTGCTAGCCTTAATATGTTTGAACCCCTCAGCACTGGTAGTGACGAATCTTTGCCCACTTACAAAGGGTCTGAAAGTGGGTCTGTGATAGATTTCATTTTTGTTTCTCAGGGTTTAACCTCTAAGATGGGGATATATGAGGTAATTGCCTCCCCACATAGTGACCACAACCCAGTTTCTGCACAGGTTCACTGGAGTGACTTATGGAGCAAACACCTGGGTTTTCCTAGGGCTTGCACATCGACGGTGCCCAGCGACCAGGGCAGACGGCTTAAGTGGGGTAAGGTGGTCCAGGAAACCTTTATGGCTTCCTTGTGCCCAAAGATAGAGGAACCCATGTGCATTTGTCTAGACCAAAATGCCACTAGCAAAGAGATTGTTTTAGCTTTTAACTCTATTTGCTCACAAACAGCTAAAGAACTCACAGTTCCCATATCCAATTTGCCACCCAAGCCTCATAAATGGTTTGACAGAAATTGCTCTAAAGCCCATAAAGACCTGAAAAATGCACTCAAAACAAAGCCGAGGGATAAAACCTTAATCTCTAAATTAAGACGGGAGTATAAATTGGCTATTAAAAATAGGAAAAACACAATTAAAAAAAATGCCTGGATTGACTTGCTTGACGTGGATATACTACGTAATAGTAAGAGATTCTGGGACATTATAAATAACCAATTCTTCTCTGGGGAGATTAACACAATCTCGGACTGCATTATCAGTGATGAGAAATGGGTTGATCATTTTAAAAACATATACGGCGGTAATGACCCTGTGAACGGAAACGACATAGGACTGACCAGGGGGCCAGTGGCAGTAGAATTCTGCGAGGAGGAGGTATATAAAGCTATAATGGACTCCACGAAGAATAAGGCTCCGGGCCCAGATGGAGTCCCGGTAGACTTTTTTATATACGCCCCAACCACCTGGTCTAAAGTCCTCACAAATGTTTTTAGGGCAACAAATGATGGATGTTTTCCAGAAACTTGGAATACATCTGTCATAGTACCCATTTTTAAAAAAGGAGATAGGGAGAATCCGGGATGCTACCGCCCAATTTCTTTAATAGACTCTGCCTTTAAGATCCTGGGCAGAGTACTATTGACTAAATTGAGAACAAACCTGGAGCTCTGTGGGGGCCTCGCAGAGATTCAATATGGTTTTAGGGAAAAACGGGGAACCTTAGAGCAATGCTCAAATTTACATCTCCTAATATCTAAGTACACGGTGGCCGGGGAGGGTTCACTATATTTAGCCTTTATGGACCTCTCCTCGGCCTTCGACTTGGTTAATAGGGCCAAGCTCTGGGCTATACTCCGTGAGCTTGGTATCGAGGATTCCTTGGTGGCCCTCATAGCAAGTTTGCACCAAGGACTTACTGCGAAGGTCCGGGTAACCAGGGAAGGGCGATGCTCTGACAGCTTTAGGTCAAATAAGGGTGTTCGCCAAGGCTGCATTTTGGCCCCACTTTTATTCACCATTTATATTAATGATCTAGGGAAGTCCCTGTTAGCAGGCAACGCTGATGTCCCGCGGGTAGGTGGGAAGCAGATTCCGGCTCTTCTATATGCGGATGACGCTGTTCTCATCGCCCGCACGGGCATTGGTCTACAGACCCTTTTGGAGCTTTTTGGTTCCTTCATGGCTAAATTAGATCTAAAAATCAATGTGACCAAATCGCACACAATGATCGTGGGTCCGCAGAAAAATAAATCACACACAAAAACCTTTTTCTGTAAAGGCGAGGTTCTCTCCAGGGTCCCTGTTTTTCCATACTTAGGGGTCCTGTTTGATGAGAAGGGCTCCTGGGTCCCGCAAATTAAGGCCAAGCATATTTCTTTAGCCCGGTCCACAGCAGCCCTGATGGATTTCACTAAAAGACTAGGGGCTAAACCAATGGAAGCTGTGTTAAAAGTTTACAAAAGTAAATGCATTTCTATAGCCTCATATGGTGCAGCATTGTGGGGTTATACCAACCTGGACAGTATGCAGAGGGTAGAGAACAAGCTTATTAGAAGAATCTTGTTGGTTCCAAACTCCACACCTACCTACTCCATACATGAAGAAGTTGGCCTACCCTATATTATAGACGGATTGAAATTGGCCCCTTTACTTTTTTGGGCCAATACCTGGTTAAATACTGAGCTGTCTTTAAACCATACAATTCTTAAAGATGTGACTGCAAGGGAGGGGGCAATGAACATACCCTGGTTAAGATACATAAAGTCATCATTTACTGCCCTCGGGAGACCTGACCTATATACAACACCGTCAATAATTAGGAAAGCAGATATTGCATGGATTAAGAAGGAATTCCAGGGGAGGACACGCTTAGAGAGAGAGGAGTTTGAAGTTAACAAACCTCTAGTAAGAGCACACTTGGTTTTGTCCTCTTCCCCCTCGATGGAACCATACCTGCAATATGTTTCTAAACCCTTGCACAGATTTTTGTTAACCAGATTTAGAATGAACCTGATCCACTATTCACTAGGCACCTTCCCTATGTGGGGTAAACCGGAGCATGCACCACCCTGTGAGTGTGACCAGTTTTCTAATCAGGACACTCTCCATTTTCTGTTTTTTTGTGCATTTCATAACACGGAGAGGAGAAAATATCTAATTCCCCTCCTGAAAATTCTTGGCTTTATACAAGTGAGACCAGCCTTGCTTTATCTTCAAAGATTACCGGATGCACACGTCACTTATTGTGTAGCAAGTTTTCTAACAGCCGCATACAGAGGAAGAAACAAAAGAATCCCTAGAACTGTATATCATGGTGATTAATTAAGTGACTCTTTTACGGATACTGTGTAAAAACAAAATGAATTGTGGGTATTTTTAAAATGTTTATAATGTATGTATTTCTCTTGCCTTTTATGATTTTAACAAAAATCGAATAAAGTGTATTTTGACTGACTGACTGATTAATTGATACATGTTAATTGTATTTTTTAATATTAGGAGCGGCTTGTGGATCTGTAGCGAAATTGGGTGGGAAGTAATTTAATTGTAATAAAGTTAATACTTATTTTTATTTATATTTATTGATAATTATTTATTGGTAATTCATTTGTATTAATTGGTATAAACTTTTTACATTGGTAATTAATTGTTATTAATTGGTCATTATTTTTAATTAATTTCTAATTGGTATTAATAATTCATTTAATCTTATTTTAATATTAAATTATTTCTTTCCCTACTGTTGCATTCTCTGGATTGGGAATAGTAATTTTTACCCTCCAGCTATCCAACGCTTTCCCTACTGTTGCACTCACTGGAGTGGGAATAGTAATTTTTACCCTCCTGCTATCCAATGCTTCCCCTACTGTTGCACTCTTTGGAGTGGGAATAGTCATTTTTACCTCTTCGCTATCGAACTCTTTTCTTAGTGTTGCACTCTTTGGAGTGGGAATAGTAATTTTTACTCCTATGCTACTCAACGCTTTCCCTACTGTTGCACTCACTGGAGTGAGAATAGTAATTTTTACCCTCCCGCTATCCAACGCTTTCCCTACTGTTGCACTCTCTGGAGTGGGAATAGTAATTTTTACCCCAACGCTATCCAACGCTTTTCCCTACTATTGCACTCTCTGGAATGGGAATAATAAATGTTACCCCTACGCTATCCAATGCTTTCTCTACTGTTGCACTCTCTGGAGTGGGAATAGTAATTTTTACCCTCCCTCTATCAAACGCTTTCCCTACTGTTGCACTCTCTGAAGTGGGAATAGTATTTTTTACCCCTACGCTATCCAACGTTTTCCCTACTGTTGTACTGTCTGGAGTGGGAATAGTAATTTTTACCCACCCTCTATCCAACGCTTTCCCTACTGTTGACTCTCTGGAGTGTGAATAGTCATTTTTACCCCTACGCTATCCAATGCTTTCCCTACTGTTGCACTCTCTGGAGTGGGAATAGTAATTTGTACCCCTATGCTATCCAATGTTTTCCCTACTGTTGCACTCTCTGGAGTGGGAATAGTCATTTTTACCCCTACACTATCCAACGTTTTCACTACTGTTGCACTCATTATTTAACATACAAATTATTGTTTTAATTATTATATTTTATTTATTTTTATATTTAAATACTATGTTTATATATTTATGTCAGTATATTTTTATTAATGTTCTAAATATTTTATAATTAAGATTAATAATTTTTCAATAATATTATTAAGATAATTTATATTAAAAAAACGTTTACATTTCATTTATTATTTTTACATTTTAAGTTGTTTTTTACATTATTGTAATTATGTTGTATTTAATTATGTTCATAATGTAATTAAATTCCTAGTATTTTTAATACATTTAAAAAATTCAATATTTTAGTTAACTATATTTTGACATTCTATATTTTGGAATCAATATTTTAGCACTTACCTGTTTGTAGACAGGCATTCAATATTCTGTCCCTCGATATTTCAATACTGAACCTTTTAAAACACTCACAGTCCCTGGATGATGTTATCAGTGATGTTATTTGAGATGTCATCAGTGAAATTATGAGTGATGTTACTGATCATGTCATGAATGATGTAACGTGAGGTCATAAGCAGTGCATTGCAGAGGCGCGAGTTGTAGTTAGCTTACTGCTGAATTTAATCGGTTTTGCACTGCTGAATTTCATTGGTTTTGTACGACCTGAGCCTATCCAAAACATCCCTTTAAATGTATTTATTTTTCAGGAATTTCTATGGTTTTTTTAAGTAGTAGTAGTGCTTTTAGTGTGGCAGAGAAAGGGGGCTGGACCTCCGACCAGCTCCCAAGAACCCTCTGTGTAGGACATAAAGGCCGTACCAGGAGGGCTTCTTGGTACCCAAGGCTCTCAGGAGTAAAGTGGACTTCATCTCAAAACAGTAGTGCACCAGGATGAGCATTTGCAGAGTGCTGGAGAAAGAGGGCAGGGCCTCCGAAGTACTCTTTGCAATTGCACAGTGTGGGACTTACTGGCGGTAACAGGAAGTTGAAGTTGGCCCCGAAGGACGTCCTCAGCAGTTAAGGGGATTTCATCCCCCAACTAGTAGTACACCCGGATGCATGTTTGCTGAGTGGTAGAGAAAGGGGGTGGGCCCAGAAAGGCCCCTCAGCAATCCAACAGTGTGGGTCTTACTGAAGGTAACATGAGGGGTAGTTTGTCCACAGGATGTCCTTAGGAGCCCACAACTCCTCCTGTTACCTCAGTAAGTCCCACACAGCACAATTGCTTAGAGCTTTCAGAAGGCCCCACCCACTTTCTCCACCACTCTGCAAACATGCCTTCTGGCACGCATATGGTTGGGGCATAAATTCCCCTTGGCTGCAGAGGATCATTGGGGCAAAAAAAACCTTCTGTTACCTCTAGTAGAGCCTACACAGCAGGATTGCTGAGAGGTCTTCAGAAGGTATGCCCCCTTTCTCTACCACTGCGCAAATGCATCTCCTGGCAACACTAATGTTTAGTGAATTAATTCCTCTTGGTTCCAAAGGGTCCTTGGAGGTCAACTACCCCTCCTGTAACCTCCAGTAAGGCCCACCGAGACGGATTGCCAAGAGGTATTCAGAGGCCATGCACCCTTTATCCACCATTCTGCAAACACTTCTCCTGTTGCACTGCTGGTTGGGGGGTGAAGACACCTTGGTTCCAGAGGGTCAAATGGGCCAACAAGCTCACCTGTTACCTCTAGTAAGGTCCATAGCATGGGATTACTGAAAGGTCTTCAGAGGCCACATCCCCTTTCTCTGCCACTCTGCAACTGCATCGCCTGGCACACTGATGGGTTTGGATGAAGTCCCCTGGGCTCCAGAGGGTCCTTGGGGGAAAACTAACCCTCCAACCTCCAGTTAGACCCAGGCAGCTGGATTTCTGAGCGGTCATCAGAGGCCACCCCGCTTTCTCCACCACTCAGAAAAACATGCCTTCTGGCACACTAGTGATTGTGGGAAGAAGTCCACTTCAGTCCTAAGGGCCTCAAGAGCAAAGGGGGCTTCATCTTCAAACCGCGGTGCCCCGGAGGTGAGTTTGGAGAGTAATGGGGAAAGAGGGTGTGGCCTGGACTCCAGCGAGTTGCTGAGCTGTTTTATTCTTTTGGGCAGGGGGCCCCTCCCCCCTAATTTTATAAAAAAGGGAGGGGGGCTGTGTGGCTCCACACCCCAGGCCAATTTCAACACCAGAGACTGAATGCCCTAGGGCCCGGCCTTTCTTTTTTTTTAATTACTTGTTTGTTTGTTTTTTAAAAGGGAGGGGGCCGGGTGGACTTATTTAGGCCCCCATCCCCCGGGGCCGGGCACCCAGGAACTCATGTTGGGGACTGCAGCGAGTCTGAAGGAGCCGGCATTGCTTTTACACATAGGGAGTTGCTGACATTCAGCTCCCTGTGCATAAAATCAACATTTGCTCTGCTTTGACAAGCGAAAGGAAAATGTTCTTGCTTGCTCAAAGCAGAGCCCTGTTTGCTATGGCTTGGTGGTAGCAGTGATCCTGCCAAGCCATAGAAACTGCAATGTCCTGGAGTGGGAACCCCAGGACATTGCTGGAGACATGTATGGCTCCAGGTGTGGCAGGGGCGGCATGACCCCCTCCTTACTTCTTTGAGGGCCTGCCCCAGGAGGTGGTGGTTACTTGGGGCAGAGAGGGACCAATGTAGCGTTTGAGCCCCAGGGAGGTGGTGGTCACCAGGGCCTGGGGGTCAGTGAAGCCTTCCTAAGTCAAATAGAAAAAGCCCTGGGAGTTGGTTGTCCCTAGGGCAGTTAGGCCCTCCTAAATTATTGTAATTAGCCCTGCAGAGTTAGTGGTTCCCAGGGAAGGGGGGTCCAAAGACCCCCCCTTTAATATTGTAATTAGCCTTAGGGAGGTGGTGGTCCCCAATGGCTGCGGTCAGGCCCAGCGGGCACACTGCATGCATAATAAATAGTGTCCTGGAGAGGTGGCAGATCCGGGGCTTTCATGAGCCCTAGGAGGGGGGCCCCATGCGTCCCTCCTATATTTATGATATGTTTCCGGGACCTGGCCTGCCTGGTGGTTATTTTAAAGCAAGCACAGGAACTCACTCTATTTTTAGTTATTTTTTTTGCTGCAAATTCGAAATATCGCAATTTCATGGCAATTGTTTTGAAAAAAAACTTTTATGCTATGGCACGGTACCAGGGGGACCTAAGGATCATGGCTTGGGGGTCAGGGTATTCCTACACGGCTCCCATCTCTATTTATTTTCAGCTGTGTCCTAAAATGGATGCCAACATTACCTGGTTGAAGTGTTGGCAGCCATTCAGCAGGTGCATTTCCCTGCACAAACGCGTCTTTTTTCACGAAGACTCCAAGGTCAGAGATATCACTATAATTTTCTTCTTACACTTTTTCAACAACGACTGAATTTGCACCAAATAACAAGAAACGCGATCTGCATAACAAAGTCTCCCTCTCTGCCAAATTTGGTGCAATTCCGTCTGGCGTTTCGGACTGTAAGTTCGGCAACACATTCCTAGGGGAATTAAAATTGAATTTTTTTTTTCTTGGTCCCCGCTTAGGAGATCACCCCCAAACTTCCCATGCACAACTGAACTTACACTGAAAATTTTATGGGAACATTTCTTGATGATTCGTCAAATGCCACCAGAGATATAGGCAAGTCAAAAACGATTTTCATATAAAAACTAAGCTCTAACTATAACTACCTACTGGCGATCGCCAGCAGATATATATATATACATTATTATATTTTTTGTGAATGAAGTTTTGCCAATACTTTATGTAAAAAAGTAGATGTCGTGAGCAGCTGCAAGCATTGGGGACGTAGGGCACTCAGCCCATTATTGTCCAGTGGACGCCAGTCCATACAGTTACGCATTGCAATCAACTCTCAGGTAAAGAGAGAGTTGATTATACACGCACGTGTAATCACGAGCGTCACTAAGCGCTATTGTCCTAGCAAACTGGGGACACGCTTTTCGTGCAGTAACGTCAAACATCGCCTTAATGCTGCAAAAACCCGCGACATCAATATAAACGCAATGGCATAAACATTAACTAATACTACATGTCCCAGCATGCCTTAATTAATCAGGGGCGTGCTTAAAGGCTGAAATGCATAGAAATAATGAAGGGACCACGCATGCAAGCTACCGTGAACAGGAACTACGGTTCGAAACGCGTAGGGTGTTTGCCACGTTTTGAAATAAAGAAACTGCAACAAATATCAAGGTATGTGCAGCGATTTTCTGGTAATTCATATATATATATATCGATGCCTTCAATCCTCTCTGCAGCGCCCAGCCAGGACACCACCAAAGGATGAACAACAGACTCCAAATATCGTGGAAAAATGCAGGTCTTTTATTATTCAAATAGTCAGACGCGTTTCGAATAGCTTTGTATTCTTTCTCAATTTACAAACACGTAGTCCACTTTTAGTTTTTATACAGTTTTTTTCAAAATGTGATGCTTTCACCCCCTCCATGTGATATATCGAAATGAAGGAAATACTTAACAGGTATGCATGCTGGGACTTGTAGTTTGAAAGACCTTATTCAATAGATTGTACTGAATTTGCACAACATTACAGCATAAATGCAATATAATGTAAAATATAAGATAGCGTGATGAACATATAATACCAATTTTATTGACTTCATTGAAATTCATGTTTTGGTTTTGGTTACCGTTTTCACCATATGTTTCCCAATGGATATAAATAAATAAATATATGCATTGATAAAATATGTAGTACAAAAATATATTTAAATATACATCTTTTATCCTTCAATTAGCAATTAGCAAAAAATAATAGATACACATTTCACATGTACCGAATACAATATAAAAATAGTAAAAATAGTAAAAATAGTAATATGCTATTTAAAAATATTGCCACTCTAAAATTCTGTACAGTTGTCACGGAATGAATTCCTGATTTCATTATTGACGAACCTCATCAACTCATGTCAGTCCGATAAATAATGTGCAAAAATACGCAATGTGCAAAAGTACAAACTAAGTGCAAGTTTACATTATTTTATAGCAGCATCCAAGCATTTCCTTAGTAAAGTGAAAAAAATACTGTGATAGTTGTGAAAATTCACCTAATCTGTGCTACTTGCTAATGTGAATTATAACTCATTCATGGATTTATGTTTAAAATTTATAAGCAAAAATAGATTATACTTATAATGTGAAAGACTAAAAACAGTATTGAGACAAAAGAAAGGGCAGGGGCCAAAGTTACGTTCTCAAAATTTCAGAAATATAGGAGGTTGGAAATACACAGGGAATGTTGATTATTTGTGGATAGGACATCAGAGGAAATGATGCAGATCCTCTGTGTTGTTCAATCCATTCGGCTGTCTACTATCCAATTCCACAATGAATTTAGATTCCAACTGACGCAGACTTTTTTCCCGGTTCCCACCTCGCGGATTGTCCTTCACTGCAGAAATGACAAAGTATTTTAAATCCGCTAATTTATTTTGGTGGATGGTTTTGAAGTGTCTCGCGACCGGGTATGTACTGTCGTTATTAACAATAGCCCGCAGGTGTTGCAGAATCCTGACGTGCACCTGCTGCTTGGTACTTCCTACATACCTAAGCCCACAAGTGCACGTCAGGATATACACTGCATATTCAGTTTTGCAGTCAAAGCAACCCTGAATTTTGAAATCTTTCGGGCTAAATGGCGTGGTATATTTCTTATTTGTTACGCCAAATTTACAAGCCCGACACGACGAGCATTTGTAAAAGCCCTGTTTTTCAGGTAGCCATGGAGTAAATTTCTTTTTATTGCTAAGGTCTGGAATGCTTTTAGCTATTTGGCTTTTCATAGAGATACCTCATCAATATGTTATCGTGGGTTTATCGGGTATCTCTGGTGTCATGACTGCATCTGTCTGCACTATCTCCCAATTTCGATTGATTATAGACCGAATTTGGCGATGCTGGTTATTGTAAGTTAGAATTAACCTTTGGCGTGTTAGAGGTTTCCTCAATTTCCCGGGGTTCATTTTCCTCCATATTAGTGACCAACAATGATTCCCTAGGTCTACTATTGGCTTTCTCCAAAGCCCTTTGTAGACTATGTGCCGTATAGCCTCGTCTACGGAATCTCTCAATCGCTTCTCGCATGCATGTGTTCTGTTGTTCCTCACTGCTGCATATGCATTTGATTCGGAGAAGCTCCCCGTAGGGAATGCTTTCAATTAAATGTCTTGGATGAGCACTCGAGGCATGCAACGTAGAGTTGCCGGCAGTTGGTTTTCTATGTAAAGTTGTTCTCAGCCCACCATTCTCAACATATACCCTTGTGTCCAAAAAATCTACTTCAGTACAACTTATGTTTGAAGTGAAATTCAAATTGATCTGATTTGCATTGATGTCACATATAAAATCATTGGCACTTTCATCGTTCCCTTTCCACAAAACAAAGACATCGTCTATGAAGCGTAACCACAATTTTATGTGGTCTCCATGTTTTAAGGAAAGTTCTTGTCTTAATGTCTGCTCCTCCCACCAGCCAACCACTAAACAGGCATAGCTGGGGGAGAAGCAAGACCCCATTGCCACACCTCTGCATTGTCTATACATCTTTTTTGCAAACACAAAGTAGTTATTATTTAAGCACCATTCAATACTTTTCATGATCATTTTGTTGTGTTCATAGTTCTCAATAGGTCTGGTCGATAGGAAGTGTTTTACTGCATTCAATCCTACTTGGTGATCTATACAAGTATATAGGGATTCAATGTCCATTGTTATCAATTTCATATCGTCTTCCCATTCAACATTGATAATTTTAGTTAAAAAATCACCTGTATCTTTTAAATATGACAGTAATTCTTTCACCAGATCTTGTAAATAATAATCAATGTATTGAGATAGGTGCTCACTGGCACTTTCAATAGCCGATATTATTGAACGTCCTGGGACTGGTGTCCTCTCCTTGTGGGTTTTAGGGAGAAAGTATATGGATGGCAATATGGGTGATTCATTCCATAGAAAGGCGTATTCATCCTTAGAAATCATGTTGTCCCTTTTACATTGGAGTAGATGTTTCCTCAATGTTTCCAAAGCTCTCGTATATTCCTTATTGTTTGTTTTCACATAGCACATGGTGTCAGATAGCTGTCTATTCGCTTCCAACAAATAGTCCTCTTTTGGCCATAGGACTATATTGCCACCTTTATCTGATGCCTTCACGATTATTTCAGTGTTGTTTCCTAATTTAGTCATTAATCGGTTATATTGAGTCTGATTGGAACTCAATATTTTGGGATGGTAGTTGACACGATGATACAAATCTTTTATATCTTCTGTTACCCTGTCATGGAAGATGTCGATCGCGTCTTTCGGCATTATTGGGACAAACACCGATTTTTGTTTAAAAGGACTTCTGCCAGCCCCTAGTTGACTTATTGATGCCAGTTGTAACTGTTGTTGAGTAGACATATCACTTTCATCTTCCTCATTGTTGTGTGCCTCTAGTACCTGTGCAGCCAAAACTCCCTCCACATCTGTTGCTGCTAGTCTGATGTCACTTTTTGAAGATGATTGTCCTGCGGATTGTCCTGCGGATTGTTTTTTTGCTAATCCGTTATTTATTTTGAAGAATTTAAGCAGTTTTAATTTTCTAATATAACTGAAAATGTCTATTCTAGTCTGTGCATAATTAAAGTTCCTAGGGGGGCAGTATGACAAGCCCAGCTTTAGAATTTGTTCTTCGTTTTCATTTAGCTTCAGTGTTGTCAAATGAATGATTGTTTTATCCATTGCGTTGTTTATTGTTGATTGCGCCAAAAGTTTCTTTTTCCCCTTCCTCTTGTTTTTGCTACGCCTTTCCCTCCTTTTTGCGTTTCGGGTTTTTGCGTTGCTTGGGGTTGAGGCTGTTGTTTTTTCCGCGGGCTTAGTGTTTTCAGCCTGTCCTCGACTAAAAAATCGATTTCTTCCCCAAGGTCCAAGGCTCTTGATGCAGAATTTTCATCATCAGTACTGTTTCTACTGCTGACACTGTAAACTGAGCTATTATCACTCTGTTCGCTCGCTGGAGTATTTTCGCCGATAGCTTGTTGGTTAGAACACGCTGCTTGTTCCCCCGTTTGCTGCCCTTTTGCTTTTATTGAGTTTGCTTTAAGCTTTTTAGCCATGTCAAATTTCCGGGCAAATGTGTAAATTCTGCCTTGTTCATAATCCGTCAAGTCACAAGCGAATTTGTATACCTTGCGTTGTTTAATTTTTTCCTCTTGTTTCTGCAGCCTGTCCTTAATTTCTTTTCGCGTTTTGGCAATGTAATCATTTGGTTCCAATTTTGTCAGTTCCTCATTAATGGCCTTAATTTCTTCCAACAGTTTTATCCTATCAGATTCTGCATATCTAATCAGAAGGCAGACTAGATTCATCGATGCTTCCAAGTTCATTGTACCCCACTCTTTTAGCATTTGAGGATCTGGATTTTCGTAGCTTGGGGCGAGTAAAATTCTCAGCCCTCGCGGGACTCTGCCGGCTTCTGCATATTTGCTTAGCGACTTTTTCTCCCACCATTTCATTACTTCTGACCTCATGCATTTTTCAAGTTTTCTTAGTAGAGGCTTGGCCGTATCGTCGACTTGTACTATGCTTTCAGTATTTCTGGTGGCTCCCCGCTTTTCCATGATCCGCAGTTTGCTATAGATATCATCTGCAGCTGCCTCCCTTGCGCGGACTTCGTCTTCTGACATGTCGTTACTTCTTTTTTATTACTTTTTACGTGTGTGGAATCCTACGTGTAGGCTCAAATGATAAAGCCCGTTCTGCCTGCCCACACCTGCCCACCGGGTCTCACTTGCGCTTGGACACTCACCGCTGTTTATGCGCCGCTCTTGCCGGTCCTCCGACCTCGCTAGGGTTGCAACAGTCATGGTGGCCTGGCCTCAGCACTTCACTCGGGGGCGGCCGCAGTGGTTTCCGTTCCGGAAAGTCGAGAGTAAAGGGTTGTTTGCAGCAGCCGCTTCCAGGACAGGGGGTCTGTTTACGAAATCAACCCCGTGTTCCGCAATTAATATCGATACCTTCAATCCTCTCTGCAGCGCCCAGCCAGGACACCACCAAAGGATGAACAACAGACTCCAAATATTGTGGAAAAATGCAGGTCTTTTATTATTCAAATAGTCAGATGCGTTTCGAATACCTTTGTATTCTTTCTCAATTTACAAACACGTAGTCCACTTTTAGTTTTTATACCGTTTTTTTCAAAATGTGATGCTTTCACCCCCTCCATGTGATATATCGAAATGAAGGAAATACTTAACAGGTATGCATGCTGGGACTTGTAGTTTGAAAGACCTTATTCAATAGATTGTACTGAATTTGCACAACATTACAGCATAAATGCAATATAATGTAAAATGTAAGATAGCGTGATGCACATATAATACCAATTTCATTGACTTCATTGAAATGCATGTTTTGGTTTTGGTTACTGTTTTCACCATATGTTTCCCAATGGATATACATAAATAAATATATGCATTGATAAAATATGTAGTACAAAAATATATTTAAATATACATCTATTATCCTTCAATTAGCAAAAAATAATAGATAAACATTTCACATGTACCGAATACAATATAAAAATAGTAATATGCTATTTAAAAATATTGCCACTCTAAAATTCTATACATATAAATATACATCTTCGCTCTAGAGACTTTACATATCCTGTCGCAAGACACTTTTCCATCAAACACAATAGCAACAGAAGTCTGTTACAATACTATTGCTTGGACGCAATTTCTGATAACATCAGGGGAGGAGACAGGCTACAAAAACTTCGTAGATTAGAATCTCGACATATCATAGACTGCCAGACCAAGGCCCCTGGGGGACTTAATTGTGGAGAAGAATTAACAGTACACCTAGGCAGCTAAGTGACAACGAAGTAGTAATAGAGTGTAGCGATCAATCCTGTATAGGTTATATATACACACAGAAAAAGCTAAAATGGATTTGTTATTTGCTATGAATTTCCTTCGGCAATTGTTGATGTTTTATTATTGAATGAACTGATGAGAACTATTGATCAAATGAATGTCAATATTGATTAATGCGTACTTTTGGTTTTTGCAGGATTTTTGTTAAGTATATAGTAACTTTCTAACATAGTGCAATTAACAGCACAGGGTAGTTTTTGGGACAGTCTAGTGCATTGGGCTTTGGGGACTGAAGAGGCAACCTGGCTGGTTGCCATATGCCGATCCAAGGCGAGATCTTATTCCCTGCCCTCACGTAATTTCATATGAGAGGTTCAACGCCGATTCACGGCTATATCTAATTGAGAGTAACGTTTTTAATTCTTCAAATGTTTGCTCTAACTTTAGAACTGCCATAGAAACAATGTGGTGAAAACATTTATTTAATGCTATGTTATTGTTTATTTACATGTACTAGCAATATGGCGCTCGCGCACCTGTCCTCTCTCTATGTCCCATACCAAAACCCATGTGTGCATTTGAAATAAAATGGCGCTCTGGCGCGCGTTGCGATGTAACAACATTGAGGAAGGAAGCGTGGCTTCCGAAACGCGTCTGTGCGAGTAAAGTTGCTTTCTTGAATTGAAGATTCCCGTGTGCGCAGTCTTTATTTCCCACCCGGGACCGGGAGGGATCGAGCTTGCATATATATATACATATATATATATTCCAAAGGTGCGCAAAGTAAAGCAGCTCTCAAAAGTAGTTGAAAAGAAGTTTTATTTTCTCTCAGTAGTCACGTTTCGAAAGGTAAACTTTCTTGATCACATATTAACTTTCGAAATGCGTAATATAGAGAGAAAATAAAACAGCTTTTAAGCAACTTCTGGGAGCGCGCTTTACTTTGAGGACCTTTGCAACATTAATTGCCGGTTTGAGCTCTGCTGCCGGCTCAGCGCGCCACCAAACATACGGCGGATTTCCCGGGAGGGGCTTTCCAGTATCAAGCATATAAATATATGTGTTACACGCTTGCCAGTGCGCGGTTTGAGGACCCATTCTCAAAGTGTCCTGTGGCATACTGACAATGTGGCAATTTTTCTTCCGCGGTATCGCACTCTGCAGGACCACCTCGGTATCTGGCCTAGCAAGTGGCTGCTGTGAGCAACAGTCCGTGTCTTCAAGGAGAAGAAGGATCATTACATCACCTCTTCACAGCCCAGCTCGACTTAGTATTTGGAGGCAGAACGTTGGGGACTCAAGGGGGTTCCGGACTTGAATTAATGGGGTTACTCTACAACATTTAACCCCCTCCCTTAAGCATTTTGACCCGGTAGAAATAAAAATTGACTTGTACAAGTACACACGAAAACTTAAACTGGCTAAATTCTTTAAAAGGAAAAACATTCAAGCAAATAAGGAATTAACACTAAATGCCAATGTTGAAAATGAAACTGGTATCACAATAGCTGAAATCCCTGCCATGAGAACTGCTTTTGAGCTAGCAAATGAAATGGATGACTCAACAATTAAAGACAGCCAAATGTTATCAAACATGGGACACGTCACAAACTAACATCTGAAAACAACTTTCAAGAAACAAACCAGATTCTGCCCTATGTTACATCCAGGAAACAAAATTGATATATTCTTTGATCTAGTGAACGCTGAACTAGAAAAAATGCAAAAGATTACACATAATGGGAAAAAGGAAAATATGTCAATTTTGGAAAGAAAAGCACTGTGTTCTTTAATTAAAAATGAATCACTTGAAATTAAACCAGCCGATAAGGGTGGAAATATAGTCCTTATGGATAAATCTGACTATATACAAGAAGCTATGCATCAACTCAACGAAACTAAGAACTATGAAAAACTAAGGAAGAATCTGATCAATGACTTGATCAGTGAATTAAACACCAAGCTGACAAAATGGGAAAATCAAGGACTACTGACTAATCAAGAAGTACAATTTCTGATGAATGAGGATCCTATCATGCCCACTATGTACTTTCTGCCGAAAGTGCATAAAACACTAAGGAAACCACCGGGCAGACCCATTATAGCAAGCTGTGGTTCATTATATGAAAATCTTTCCATCTATGCGGATTCGTTTCTGGCACCCATCGTCCCCACATTAACATCTTATCTTAAAGATACGGGAGACTTCTTACGGAACCTGATGAACATTGCTTGGGTAGATGGATACAAACTGGCTACCATTGACGTAGTCTCCTTATATATGTCCATTACTCATGAAATGGAACTCACTGCCATGGATTTCTTCCTAAAACAGAAACCGCTGGAAGAATACCAGCATTGGCAAATGATTAAAGAAGTGACGGAACTATGCCTCAACAACAATGTCTTTCTCTTCAACAAAACATACTATGCCCAAAGATGCGGAACTGCTATGGGCGTGGCTTTTTCACCGAGCTACGCCAATTTAGCAATGGGCTTCTGGGAAAGAACTATAGCCTGGGATGAAGAGAATGACCATTATACATCAAAATTTGAAATCTGGCTCCTTTTTATCGACAATTTGTTCCTGATTTGGAACGGTACTGAACTTGAATTCTCCGAATATCTGAACATACTCAATAACAACGACCTGGGGCTGAGATTCACATCAGCCATCAGTGAAAAGGAGATTGTATTTTTGGATACAAAGGTATACATAGACAATGGACAATTGGAGACCACTGTTCACAGAAAGAATACTGCAACAAACAGTATTCTACATGGAGATAATTTCCATCCTACAACTCTAAAAAAAAAGTATATCCTACGGTGAATTTATCCGTATGAAAAGCAACTGTTCAAATCCAGAGGAAATGAATCTAAAATACAAGGAGACAACTAAGAGATTCCTAAAACGAGGATATAACTATAAAGATGTCAAAAAAGGAGAACTGAAAGCCAGAAAACTTACTAGAACACAAACTCTGATCGATAAAAAACAAGCGGAACCAGCATCCAAACCTGAACCGGTCAGAATGATCATGACCTATAGCAAAGAGAGTCAGAACGTAAGAAGGATCCTCAATAAATATTGGAACATCATTAAAAAAGATCCAGATATTGGTGACCTATTGAGTGAACATCCTCTTGTCACGTTCAGAAAACCTCCCTCATTGCAAGACAAACTTGTGAACAGTCATTTTAAAATGTACAAGAAAAAGGACTGGTTAACCTCTAAACAGAAAGGCTTTACCAAATGCTTCAACTGTAAAGCCTGTACAGTAGGATCATCTCTGAAATCCTTAAAAGATCCACAAGGAAAGATCTTTAACATAGAGGAAACTATAACTTGTAAAACCACACATGTAGTTTACATCTTAACATGTGCATGTGGGAAGAACTATATTGGCATGACCACCTGTCTACTTCACAAAAGAATTCTAGAGCACATCCGAGCAATTCAAAATGGGGACATGTCCTACACCATTGCTAAGCATATGTTGTTACACACTGGTAAAACTTGGAAGGACATACGCTATAGTGGTATAGCAACAATACTTCCCAATGAAAGAGGAGGCAACCGAAAATTACAATTGAGGAGATTAGAGTCACGTCTAATCATACGCTTTCAAACCAAGACGCCGAGAGGATTGAATATGGATGATGAGATGCATGTACATCTTTAATGACAATTGGGGACTTCAACAGATATGAGATATCTTGACTTCCATTTGTGAGAAGTTGGCCCGATATGCAGCGTTCGCTATTCTAGCGACCGCTATGTATCGTTCCAAACGACCCTTATGATGATTGGTTGTAAGTCAACCTAAAGACCAGCTATCCTAGTAGCGTGGATACGAGCAGTCTAAGGCTAAAGACTCGAGAGGGCGTGTTAAGCCAGCTGTTTACCACACATGTACCCCTTGAACACCAAGTGAAAGGACACCACACAAGTGTTATGAAAATAAACAGGATATTTATTAAGATTCACAACAGCCCTGTACTCTTTATGAGGACAGGGTACTAAGCACAACCCAAATCTCTTAGGAAAATACTTCAAGTGCACAGTTCAAACAAGTGTCCGAGGACACGGAAAGTTTAGAGGTCTCGGGCGGACCCGATAAGGCAAGTCGGAAGCGAGGGACTCGGGACCCTAGAGTAAAGAGGCTATGCAGGCACCGAAATGCCGAGTTACCTAGCCACGAGGGCTGCGGCCGCACAAGTCTTACAGGCGTCGGGGTCTTCGCTGACGAGCCAGGAGCCGGAAGAAAAGGAGTTGCTGGCCGGCGACCAGTGATGAATAGTTCGTAGAGATCCAAGCCTGGATCAGAGATCGTTGATACCTGAAAGCAGAGGGGACCAAGTTCGTACTACTAGTCAGTAGTCAGAGGGTACCCGGAGGGCACCGGTTGGCCGTCACCTCGACTAGGTGAGTGGGCGACGCTAGGCTCTGCAGTCTCACGGACCAGGAGGCGTTGTCGGCGACCAGGATGGAGGTGCGAGCTGTCCCACGAAGGATGATGCTGTCGGCGTCGCTGGGCCCAGGATTGGGGCAACAAGCCTTGGCAGATCTCAGGGCCACGTGGTAGGCCTAAGATGGCGTCTTGAATGGACCAGGAGGGTCCGGGGTGCTCCTCTCGGAAAAGGGGGCAAGGGCCGGTCTGGAGCAACCAGACCAGCAGCGTTGATTGTCGGATGTCGTCACAGAAGGGCACAAGCCAGCGGCTAGTGACCAGACAACGTGCTGAGCAGCGAGCAGAAGGGCCCCACGCAGATCGTGGAGATGCTGGGAGACTGCACTTCGGTGCTGGAGCGGCTCAGGGTCGGGGCTTCTCGGACCCCAGAGCACTCACCAGGGAATTGCTTCGATGGTCGTGCTGGTTAAGAGCGTGCAGGTTTTGATGATGGCCGGTCCCTCGAGGTCTCGTCGCACCCACAGATCACAGCTGAGCTGATGACGTGGGTAGAGGTCAGAGGTGCCAGGGAAGCCGGTTCTCGTCGAGCTGGGCCGTCGGATTCCTTGAGGAAGGACTTACAGCAAACCGCAGAGTTCTTAGATGGTGCCCGCTGATGCAGGGTGACTACTCCTTAGTCACAAGGGAGAAATCTTGAGAAGAGTCTCGAAGGTCCTTTCGTAGAAAGTAGTTCTTGATTCAAAGATGATCTAATTTGGAAGGGTCCCCGCTCCGGTCTTTATCCTAAAGAAAGGGGTGGGTACATGACTAGGTCCTGCCCTAAGGGTGGGACCAGGAAGGCGGGTAGTTACACCCCTCTCCCCTGCCGGACTTTCCCCAGGCCAGGGCTGGCGCCCCTGGAACTGGTTCTAACCGGCAGATGCGTAGTGAGCACCGGGGTGCCACTCCGCAGTCACCTTCTCGCAAAAGCCCTACCTACCCAGAATACACAAACCCTGTCTGGGACGGTGCGAACACCGCCCTCGACAGGAAACCCTTTGTCCAAGCGCTCCTCGCTGGAAGGACTCCCAGCAGCAGGAGGTCAGACTCGTGTCTGTGGTGGCAGCATCCATTTTGTGAAGCTGAGGCTTTAGTTAACTTTAACCGGGGTTCACAGTTACGTACATGTCGTGTCCCTCTAGAAGGGCGGAATGCTAACCTCGTCGCCAGGATTGGTGAGAGGGCAGCATCCCGATTCGTATGACACCTTACTCGACATGCTTTGATAACGCGACACCGAAGTTACCGGCGTGTTACGCGTTATCATGGAACAGCCATTGGGTCTTGGCTCCGCAAGCTGCAACCGGGCTCGGCTCGGGCCAGAGCCTAGTTCACACGAGCCCACGCACTCTGCCTTCAGGATTGTCAAGGCCTGCCATAGGAGTGACTGATAGGGACTCGGGTGTCCATGGTATGGTTAGATATAGAGCTACTATACCTAAAGCAAAGGGTGATTACACGACTTTGCCCCAGCTGTCATGCAGCCAGTTGTGTCAAATTTAGGAGGCCAGCCAGGGGTGGCATAATACATGCTGCAGCCCCTGGCGGCCCTGGGTACACCTATGCCCTGCGTTACGGGGTCTGATAAGGTGGCCCAGTACCAATTGGTAAATGCACCTAGGGTACATATCGTAATTTAGAAAGAGAACAGCCAGGCTGTGGGTCTGATTAGCAGGCCCACAGCCAGAGAAAGTCGTAAACCAGTGAAACAAAAGCAAAAAATCTTGGTGATCATGGGATTGCAGACCCTACTCTCCTACATGACCCCCCCCCAAACGTCGGAACAATAAGCTAACCTTGACCAGGTGAGTCTTCTTGTTCTAAGTGGAAATATCTGGAGAGCCCATCGGCATTGCCATGATCAGTACCAGGTCTATGTTCCACTGTAAAGTCCATCCCCTGTAGGGAAATGGACCACCTAAGCAGTTTGGGGTTTTCACCCTTCATCTGATTTAGCCACAAGAGGGGCTTATGGTCGGTCTGAATTTTGAAGTGAGTGCCAAACAAGTATGGCCTCAGCTTCTTCAGGGCCCAAACCACAGCAAAGGCCTCCCTCTCAATAGCTGACCAATTCTTCTCTCTAGGGGTCAGCCTCCTGCTTATAAAAGCAATGGGCTGGTCTTGACCATCAAAATTCAGTTGAGAAAGAACAGCTCCCACACCCAACTCAGAAGCGTCTGTTTGGACAATGAATGGTTTGGAGTAGTCTGGACTCTTAAGGATAGGCGCTGTGCACATGGCCTGCTTTAGGTCATCGAATGCTTTTTGACAGCTCGCTGTCCACTGAACCTTTTTTGGCATTTTCTTACTTGTCAGTTCATTTAATGGTGTCACGATGGAACCATAGTTCCTGACAAACTTGCGATAGTAACCAGTCAGGCCCAAGAAAGCTCGAACCTGAGTCTGGGTGGTTGGAGGAGCCCAGTCCCTGATTGACTGTATTTTGCTCTCCAGTGGCTGAACCTGGCCTCCACCTACAAGGTGGCCCAGGTATACAACCTGTGTCTGCCCTATCTGGCACTTGGTGGCCTTGATAGTGAGGCCTGCTGCTTGCAGAGCCTCTAACGCTTTCCGCAGGTGGACCAGGTGATCCTCCCAGGTGGAGCTAAAGACGGCAATATCGTCAAGATACGCCGCACAGAAGTCATCCAGCCCAGTAAGGACTTGATTCACCAACCTTTGGAAGGTGGCAGGTGCATTTTTCAGACCAAAGGGCATTACCACAAATTGATAATGCCCACCAGGGGTTGAAAATGCTGTTTTGGGCTTGGCATCCTCAGCTAACCTGATTTGCCAATACCCAGCTGTTAAGTCAAATGTGCTTAAGTAGTTGGCAGAAGCCAATCTATCTATCAGCTCATCTGCCCTTGGTATTGGGTGGGCATCAGTCTTAGTGACTGCATTGAGACCCCTGTAGTCCACGCAAAACCTCATCTCTCTCTTACCACCCTGGGTGTGAGGCTTTGGCACTAGAACTACTGGACTAGCCCAAGGGCTATCCGAGGGTTCAATGACTCCCAACTCCAACATTTTCTGCACTTCAGTTTTTATGCAGTCTCTAACATGATCAGGCTGCCGGTAGATTTTACTCTTAACTGGCAGACTGTCACCAGTGTCGACCTCATGGGTACACCAATCGGTCTGACTGGGTGTCAGAGAAAACATATGTCTGAAAGACTGAAGAACCTGTTTACAGTCTTTCTGTTGATGCTCAGAGAGGCTGCCACAAAAGACAACACCATCTACTGACCCATCATCAGGATTCTGAGTGAGCAGGTCTGGGAGAGGGTCACTCTCTTCCTCCTGTCCCTCATCTATGGCCATGAGCAAACTCATGTCCTTCCTGTCGACATATGCTTTGAGCCTGTTGACATGGAGCACCCTGTGGGGGCTCCGGGGAGTTCCAAGGTCCACCAGGTAGGTGACCTCTCCCTTTTGCTCAAGAATTGTGTGGGGCCCAGACCATTTGTCTTTGAGTGCTGCTGGGGCCACTGGCTCCAACACCCACACCTTCTGTCCGGGCTGGTAAACAGTCAAGACAGCCTTTTGGTCATGCCAAGCTTTTTGGAGTTCTTGGCTGGCCTTAAGGTTTTCAGATGCCTTCTCCATGTATTCAGCCATCCGCGAGCGGAGGCCAAGCACATAGTCCACTATGTTGGCTGCAGGCTTTTTGAGAGGTCTCTCCCATCCTTCCTTCACCAAACACAGGGGTCTTCTTACAGGATGCCCGTACAAAAGTTCAAAAGGGCTGTAGCCAACCCCCTTCTGTGGGACCTCTCTGTAAGCGAATAAAAGGCAGGGGATCAGGACGTCCCATCTACGCCGAAGCTTTTCAGGTAGTCCATGAATCATCCCTTTTAGGGTCCTGTTGAATCTCTCAACAAGCCCATTGCATTGTGGATGATAGGGTGTAGTGAACTTGTAGTTGACACCACATTCCTTCCACATAGCAGTTAAGTAGCTCGACATAAAGTTTGCACCTCTGTCGGAGACGACCTCCTTAGGGAAGCCCACTCTGGAGAATACTCCAACTAGGGCTCTTGCCACAACAGGTGCTGTAGTGGTCCTAAGGGGAATAGCTTCAGGATACCTGGTGGCATGATCCACTACCACCAGTATAAACTTGTGCCCTGATGCTGTTGGTGGTTCCATGGGACCGACGATGTCGATCCCCACCCGTTCAAAGGGCACCCCCACCACAGGCATTGGTATAAGGGGGGCCTTTGTCGTGCCACCTGACTTACCACTGGCTTGGCAAGTGACACAGGAGCGGCAAAACTCCTTGGTATCTTCGTTCATGTGAGGCCAGTGAAAGTGCGAGACAAGCCTGTCCCACGTCTTCGTCTGGCCTAAGTGACCTGCTAAGGGAATCTCGTGGGCCAAGGTAAGTAGGAAACCTCGCTGAGACAAGGGTACAACCAGCCTCCTGGTCATGCCAGGCTTGGGGTCTCTTGACTCAGTGTACAGGAGTCCATCTTCCCAGTATACCTTGTGGGTACCTGTGGCGTTCCCAGCAGCCTCAGCAGCAGCCTGCTGTCTGAGGGGTTCAAGAGAAGGGCAGTCTAACTGGTCCTTCCCCAGGTCTTCCCTTGAGGGTCCCCCTGAACCCAAGAATTCAACTTGATCAAGTTCGAACTCTCTCGGCTCAGTTTCCCTCAATTCCTGTAGGTCAGCCTCCTCTGAGACTTGATCCACGACCTGGGGCAAGGGGGAAGGCGCAGCCTTAACCCAACCGCTCTTTTTCTTGGGAGGTGTCTGGTCCGTTGTTCCAGGATCCAGCACCTGTTCAGTGGGGCATTTCCTGACCTGTGACCTGGTCACAGCGAACACATGTGCTGGCAAACCTAACATCTCTATGTGAGTCCGGTGCTCCACTTCTGACCATTGTGATGACTCCAAATCATTGCCCAACAAACAATCCACTGGGAGGTCTGAACTAACTACAACCTTCTTTTGGCCAATTACCCCTCCCCAGGAGAAAGCTACAATTGCCATACTGTGATTGGTAGTGACATTGCTTGCATTGGTCACCAGGAATTCCGTACCTGGCATGATCTGTCCAGGGTCCACAAAGTTAGGTGTCACCATGGTGACACTGGCACAAGTGTCCCTATAGGCCTGAGCCATTTTCCCATTTATGAAAGGTGTCTGTCTGTATTTGCCCAAAGTATTGGGACTTACGTCAGGGGATATATCCACATCCCCTGTACTGACAAGGACAGCCTGAGTGAGTGTACCAACTAAGTTGTCACGCCCCTCAGAACCCAGGGTTAACCCTACTAAACCCTTGGGAGGTGCACTACCACTGCTGGCTGTACTAGGGGGCACAGGTGCCTTAGGGGCTGCAGTGGCAGGAGTCTGCCCTCCTCCTTTCTTGGTGCACTCACTAAACCAGTGAGATTTACTTTTGCAGTACTGGCACCATCTTTTGGATTGTCCTTCTTTCTTCTTTTGGGGAGCCTGACCCCCACCCTCTTTGGGTTGTTGGGGACCTGTCGAAGACTTCTGGTCATTTTGTTCCCCCTTAGAATCTTTACCCTTCTGGTCTGCTTTCTTCTGACCACCTTGATTCTGGCCCTGGTTCTGTTTAACTCTTGTAAGAACCCATCTGTCTGCCTTCTTTCCCAATTCTTGGGGAGAGGTCAGATCCGAGTCGACAAGATGCTGATGCAACAACTGGTTCTGACAATTGTTTAAAATTTGTTCTCTCATCATCAAATTATACAATCCTTGGTAATCAGTAACCTTACTGCCCAGCAACCAGCCCTCAAAAGCCTTAGTGGCACAATCGACAAAGTCAGACCAATCTTGAGACTGCGTTTTCTGGGTATCCCTGAACAGCACCCTGTACTGTTCAGTGGTTAGGCCAAACCCTTCAACGAGTGTATTCTTCAAGACGTGGTAATTATTAGCATCCTCTACCCTTGTGGTGAGGAGCTTGTCTCTTCCTTTACCTTCAAAGGAGAGCCACAAGATAGCTGCCCACTGACTCTGGGGAACACCTTGCACAGTGCAGGCCCTCTCCAAAGCAGTAATCCATTTGTGGATGTCGTCCCCTTGTTTAAAGGGGGGCACTATCTTACCAAGGTGTTTCGTATCAAAACTCCTTTCCCTATTACTAGGTACAATGCTGCCACCAGTGGGGACTACCCCACTTAACTGTTGCTCTCTAGCAAAGGCAAGCCTTTCTTTGGCCAGGGCAAGTTCTTCCCTTTCGATCCTCAGATTAGCTGCCCTTTCCTTAGCTTCGTACACTCTCCGCTGAGGGGACGTCATCCCTCTCTGCGAAGAGTTGTGAGAGCCATTGGTTTGAAGGGATCTGCCAGAGTCTCGTGACAGAGATCTGGCTCGTCCATTCCCAATGTTAAGCTGACCTGATAGTGGCCCCAGGAGTCCCCCAGTACCACTGTCATGTTTGCTTAAGTTGGACCTGCTTAGTCTACCGACTTCTACCTGTCCCTTATCTGCCTCATCCCCAGAGGGATCCTCATTCTCATCGTCCTCTACATCTTCAGTCTCAGTTGAGAGGTGGATGAGGTCAGGATCGCCTCTGGTTCCCTCGAGGGGAGGCATGTCTCCTTCTGGATTAGAAGAGCTGGGAAGGGTCTCAGCTTTTCTGGCATCATAAGTCTCCAAGAGACCAATCAGAAAGGACGTTGTGGGGTTAGACCCCTGCTTGATCTTCCTGGAGTGACACACTTGTCTTAACTCCTTGAAGCTCAGCACAGTATATCTTGAAGGGATGACCTGTGGAGGGTCAACTGACACAAGGGGAGACTCAGAGTTTCCTCCTTTGTCCGACATACTGTTTCTAGTGTGGTGTAAGTGATGCACCTACCTACACTTTGTGTTTACCTACTGTTCCCTTGCTAAGAGTTGCAGCCAAGGTGTGCTAAGCCTTGAGGAGCTGCAACAGCTGGTTCAGTAGAACTCAGAGTATTCTAAGCTTTAGTTATATGTACTAACAGTACTTATGCGATCTTTCAACAAGATATTCTTAGGATACGTGTGGTAAAACAACAGCAAGCTCAAATCCCAACCGCTGCTCACCAATGTGAGAAGTTGGCCCGATATGCAGCGTTCGCTATTCTAGCGACCGCTATGTATCGTTCCAAACGACCCTTATGATGATTGGTTGTAAGTCAACCTAAAGACCAGCTATCCTAGTAGCGTGGATACGAGCAGTCTAAGGCTAAAGACTCGAGAAGGCGTGTTAAGCCAGCTGTTTACCACACATGTACCCCTTGAACACCAAGTGAAAGGACACCACACAAGTGTTATGCAAATAAACAGGATATTTATTAAGATTCACAACAGCCCTGTACTCTTTATGAGGACAGGGTACTAAGCACAACCCAAATCTCTTAGGAAAATACTTCAAGTGCACAGTTCAAACAAGTGTCCGAGGACACGGAAAGTTTAGAGGTCTCGGGCGGACCCGATAAGGCAAGTCGGAAGCGAGGGACTCGGGACCCTAGAGTAAAGAGGCTATGCAGGCACCGAAATGCCGAGTTACCTAGCCACGAGGGCTGCGGCCGCACAAGTCTTACAGGCGTCGGGGTCTTCGCTGACGAGCCAGGAGCCGGAAGAAAAGGAGTTGCTGGCCGGCGACCAGTGATGAATAGTTCGTAGAGATCCAAGCCTGGATCAGAGATCGTTGATACCTGAAAGCAGAGGGGACCAAGTTCGTACTACTAGTCAGTAGTCAGAGGGTACCCGGAGGGCACCGGTTGGCCGTCACCTCGACTAGGTGAGTGGGCGACGCTAGGCTCTGCAGTCTCACGGACCAGGAGGCGTTGTCGGCGACCAGGATGGAGGTGCGAGCTGTCCCACGAAGGATGATGCTGTCGGCGTCGCTGGGCCCAGGATTGGGGCAACAAGCCTTGGCAGATCTCAGGGCCACGTGGTAGGCCTAAGATGGCGTCTTGAATGGACCAGGAGGGTCCGGGGTGCTCCTCTCGGAAAAGGGGGCAAGGGCCGGTCTGGAGCAACCAGACCAGCAGCGTTGATTGTCGGATGTCGTCACAGAAGGGCACAAGCCAGCGGCTAGTGACCAGACAACGTGCTGAGCAGCGAGCAGAAGGGCCCCACGCAGATCGTGGAGATGCTGGGAGACTGCACTTCGGTGCTGGAGCGGCTCAGGGTCGGGGCTTCTCGGACCCCAGAGCACTCACCAGGGAATTGCTTCGATGGTCGTGCTGGTTAAGAGCGTGCAGGTTTTACTGATGATGGCCGGTCCATCGAGGTCTCGTCGCACCCACAGATCACAGCTGAGCTGATGACGTGGGTAGAGGTCAGAGGTGCCAGGGAAGCCGGTTCTCGTCGAGCTGGGCCGTCGGATTCCTTGAGGAAGGACTTACAGCAAACCGCAGAGTTCTTAGATGGTGCCCGCTGATGCAGGGTGACTACTCCTTAGTCACAAGGGAGAAATCTTGAGAAGAGTCTCGAAGGTCCTTTCGTAGAAAGTAGTTCTTGATTCAAAGATGATCTAATTTGGAAGGGTCCCCGCTCCGGTCTTTATCCTAAAGAAAGGGGTGGGCACATGACTAGGTCCTGCCCTAAGGGTGGGACCAGGAAGGGGGGTAGTTACACCCCTCTCCCCTGCCGGACTTTCCCCAGGCCAGGGCTGTCGCCCCTGGAACTGGTTCTAACCGGCAGATGCGTAGTGAGCACCGGGGTGCCACTCCGCAGTCACCTTCTCGCAAAAGCCCTACCTACCCAGAATACACAAACCCTGTCTGGGACGGTGCGAACACCGCCCTCGACAGGAAACCCTTTGTCCAAGCGCTCCTCGCTGGAAGGACTCCCAGCAGCAGGAGGTCAGACTCGTGTCTGTGGTGGCAGCATCCATTTTGTGGAGCTGAGGCTTTAGTTAACTTTAACCGGGGTTCACAGTTACGTACATGTCGTGTCCCTCTAGAAGGGCGGAATGCTAACCTTGTCGCCAGGATTGGTGAGAGGGCAGCATCCCGATTCGTATGACACCTTACTCGACATGCTTTGATAACGCGACACCGAAGTTACCGATGTGGTACGCGTTATCATGGAACAGCCATTGGGTCTTGGCTCCGCAAGCTGCAACCGGGCTCGGCTCGGGCCAGAGCCTAGTTCACACGAGCCCACGCACTCTGCCTTCAGGATTGTCAAGGCCTGCCATAGGAGTGACTGATAGGGACTCGGGTGTCCATGGTATGGTTAGATATAGAGCTACTATACCTAAAGCAAAGGGTGATTACACGACTTTGCCCCAGCTGTCATGCAGCCAGTTGTGTCAAATTTAGGAGGCCAGCCAGGGGTGGCATAATACATGCTGCAGCCCCTGGCGGCCCTGGGTACACCTATGCCCTGCGCTACGGGGTCTGATAAGGTGGCCCAGTACCAATTGGTAAATGCACCTAGGGTACATATCGTAATTTAGAAAGAGAACAGCCAGGCTGTGGGTCTGATTAGCAGGCCCACAGCCAGAGAAAGTCGTAAACCAGTGAAACAAAAGCAAAAAAATCTGGGTGATCATGGGATTGCAGACCCTACTCTCCTACACCATTGATATGTAGACTATTATGAAAATCACTATGGGCACTGAGCCCTGTAAGATATCATTTGAGTTGTCATCAGTGATGTCATCAGTGATGCCACTGACCATGTCATAAATGATGTAATATGTGACATCATCAGCAGTGGATTGCGGGTGCGCAATATATAGTTAGTGCAACTAACTATATATGCGAATTTCAATGGTTTTGTGTGAGTAAAATAAGGTTTTGTAAATGCTAATTCCTAACTATATATGGTCTATAACCTATGGTTTTTTCAGTGAATTTCAATGGTTTTTTAATAGCAAATATCAAAAGCTGTAAAATGTATTCTTCTTTTAAAGGAAAAATATATTTTATATGTTTTTAATATAATTTTTTATGTATATCATTTTTTTTTTATTATTATTTTTTGTTTCGCTACCGGTCCGCGCACCGGGTAGCTTCCCGTTAGCTCAATTTGGTGCCGCGGCCCGCTCCGCGCACCGGGAAATGTTCCGTTAGCGCAACTGCCGCATTTGAAAACAACATCGTGACGCATTGCGTAAGCGCGACGTATCGCGTTGCCGCGTAATGCGTCTTATGACGCGCCGCATTAGCGCACTCGGAAGTGCTCCGGAGCGCGAACCGAGGCGCAAAGCGCAGTACCCCGGAAGCGCTCCGGGTGCGTAGCGGGAGGCGTAACGTAAGCGTAAAAGGTCATGTGACCTGAAAATAACACTTGTTTAGAACATTTTTTTTCCCAAATGATGAAAGCCCCACCTTTTTTCCTCACTCTGACTTTCAACTTTGTGAGAGGAAGACCTGTTTCTCATTATTCAGTGATGGCATCAGTAGTAGCTGCAGCTGGTGGACCCCCACCACCACCACAACCACCTAGGAAGGAAGGACCACTTACACAGTTCCTTCCAAACCCAGAGGAAGAGGAAGAAGAAGAGGAAGAGGAGGTACAGCAGAGACAATTCTTGCCTGAACAGCCCCGGCAATCCCACCACAAAGACAATTTTATTTCGTCATTTTTTTCTTTCCCTCAAGGCAAAAAAAAGGTCAATGCCCGACATGTGACATGCCACATTTGCAAAGCAGTTCTGTCCCGAGGCACAGACAAAAAGTATAGTTTCGGAAACTATACTATGCACCGCCACATGCAGAGGTGGCATCCAATTAATTACAGTGTTGCTGAGGTGCATCACCTCCAAGAAAACCCACCAACTCCTGTGGCCAGTACCTCGTCACAGGAAAGTCTATCGGGACCAGAGGCGAGGGAGACGGTCCCAAGTATTCAGAACAATTTTGTGCACATGTAGCTAGTGTGCATTTATTGTGGTGCACTACTTTGTTATGGGGAGAGGAGTGTCAATTTCATGAATAGAGCATTTGAAAACCACAAGTGCTCGAAACGGCCCAAAAAGTAATTTTTTTTTTGCTCCTGTTGAACCCCTTCAAATGCCTGTTTTTCGTTGTTCCCCCTCATAAAAACAAAAAAAATTAAAATTGTTCAAAAAATACAGAAAAAAATGTTCAGAAAAGTAATAAAAAAAATATAAAACAAAAACAATAAAAAAAGTTCTTTTCAGAACTTCCTCCCATTTATAAAAAAATGCTAAAATCGTTAGCACTCTGGCAATCTCTTTTTTTTTGATTCGCTTCCTGGTTCTCGCGAACCGGAAGCGAACTAAAAAAAATGAAAAAAAATAAAGAGTGAGTATAAGGGAAGGAGACAGAGAGAATAATGTTAAAAGAAAGACAGCTAGAGGGAGTAACACAGAGATACTGTATAATAGATAATTATACAAAGAAAAGATGTAAGAGGGTAAAATTGAGAAAAAGAAAATAGAAAAGGAGGTGAAAGAAAAAAAGAGAGTAGAAGAATAATAAACAAGAGTTACTTGGAGAATGTGAGTGAATCTTCAAATTAAAAAGAAAGAGAGTAAAGGATGTTGAGTAAGAGGTAGGGATAGAACTGGACTAAAACAACAACCCTGAGGGAAGGTGTTAAAAAAACAGTGAGTGAAAGTAAATAGGATTAAAACAAGGTGTATGATAGTGAATAAGGTTAAAACATGTGGAATGACAGAGAGAAAAAAACAGAAAGAAGAAAAGAAGAAGTGACAGAAAAAGAATAATTGAAGCAGCAAAAAAATGTAAATAAGATAGTGTGCTTGAACTACAGGGAGAAAGCATAATGAACAACTAGTAAAAGAGTGAAGAGACAGAGACAGTGAGAGTAAGAGAGACGGACTGAGTGAAAAGGAGTGAGGAACTGTGAGAACAGAGGGACTGACAAAAGGAGTGGAAGGAGTGGAGTAAGTAAGTAATTGAAAAGGATTGAGGGAAAAAGCATAGGAAGGAAACTGAGGGTTAAGGAAATAAAGCAGTGGAACTAATAGAAGTTGAATGTGATAGAGATGTAAGGGAAAGAGTACTAAATACTTACTTTATAGTTGTTGTTAACTCCATCACTTATAATTTTTTTACTTTCAATCTGTGAAAGAAAGAACAACAATTTGAAAAATATTAAAACATGTTTTTAAAAAATAGAAAAGACAAGGCATAAGGTTGAAAATCATACAATTTTACAAAGAAAGAAAGTTCGAGATAAACATTCAGAAAGGAAAATAAAGTAACGGTGAAAGACAGACAGAGTCAAAAAGAAATAGAAATAGAGTAAATTACTAAGAGAATAAAAAGGAGGATAGATTCAGTGACAGAAAAGAAGGATAGAAGAGAAAAATAAACGGAAGATGTGTAAGATACTAAAAGAATGTGAGTAAAGTAAACTAAATAAGGAAAGGGTAAATAAGGAAAAAAGAGTGAGGGAGAGAGGGAACAGAGAAAGTGAAGGAAAGAGTGTCAGATACAGACTGAGTAACGCAACAAAGAAAGATAAATGAGTGAAGGTGAGTTATACTAACTGATTGCAACAAAAAAGGAGAACCCAAAAATATTTAATTTCGAAAACAAAGGGAGAAAAGATGGAAAAGAGAAGCGAAGCAGAGGGTCTAAAAGCTAGAAAATGGTGCATGAGAGAAAAGAAAAAAGCAGGGTTGGAATAAGGAAACAAAGGTTGAAAGATAAGTGGAGTTAGAGAACAAGGGTGAAAGAGAATAAAACAAAAGGCAATGTGAGTATGTAAAGAGGATTGATATAAGGTAGTAAAAGACAAGTGAGCATGAGACAAGACGAGTACAAATTAAAAATCACAATACAAAATATAGAATTAATTATACATGTTAAATGGTTTAGTTTTGCTGTTCTCAGAATATATCAAATTTCACTAAAAACAGTGAGTTGAAGGTATTCATCATATAACAGCGGGGAAAAAAAAACACAATCAAAATGATTGTGTTTAAAAAACCCATATAATATAACAAATCAGAAATCAGAACTCATCAAAAGTACACTTACTTTCCATGACGTCGAATGATATGCTATGAACAGCTTATACTCTGTTGTGCTCTAAAAAATCTGTGCCCGCCACTTTCTGAAAGAAAAGCTCTTTCTTTTTGAGTAATATGTTTGAAACAATAAATGACTTATCGCTCTCTACCACACTTCTCCTCAAGGCCAAATCGTGTAAAAGCCATTTTAAACTCTTCAAATTCCTCAAAGCAAATCCTGTCATTTTCTTTTTCCCCGACTTTCAGAAACAAAACGTCCAAAATCACTTTCACAATATTGTACTAATAATATCTCCCCTTATAGTTTACTCATGTTTCACAATTCCTATAACATTGATACCACTTCCTATGAGGCACACTTACTCTACCTCTATGACTTTTCCAATTTTTTCATTCTCTTGATCTCAGTTACTAACAAAGCAATTTAAAACAACAGAGTAAATCATATCAACTCTTTGAATCATTATAGGCCAGTTATGTACCTCTATGACTACTTTACATTTTTATTTATTATGATCACTCTAATTCACAAAGCAATTTAAAACAGCAGATTAAAATGTATCAACTGCTCCAATCTTCGTAGGCCACTTTCCTTCCCTAAAAGTTTGGTTGTAAAAAGACTAGGTAAGAATTTTTTAAGTCAAAAGGTAAACGTTTTTTGAAAGTTACCAGCCGTTTCCAGATTTTAAATAAGCTGTGTAATGTCCTGAAGTTACAAAAACATGAAGTGGAAGGTGCACACAATTAGAGTCCAAAGGAACGGTAGTATATTGTTTATCTTCTTCTTTATTTAGCAGTTTTTTCAAATACAGGCACAGCCAACGCGTTTCGTTCCATTAACCATGTGGAACTTCGTCAGGGCGGTTTGATTCAATTTTGGAATGGGAATCTATTCTGACCAACGTTGTAGATCGAACAGCAGCTAATTCTGGGTCTTCAGAGGCATGTAACCTTCGTACATTCAAAGCCTCGTCATCTGCAATTTATGCCCGTACCGGAGCTCGACATTATAGAAAAGAGCAAGAGACTGTCTTTGCAAATACTAGATTTCCTGCGTATGTCCGCACTATCCTGAACAATCTTTATACCTAGTCCCTTTATACTCGAAATATTGCTGGATTAAGCATGGGAACATCTACTGGGCTTACCTACTTGTATCCAGTCTGAACACCGTCTTTGAATGTACGAAGGTTACATGCCTCTGAAGACCCAGAATTAGCTGCTGTTCGATCTACAACGTTGGTCAGAATAGATTCCCATTCCAAAATTGAATCAAACCGCCCTGACGAAGTTCCACATGGTTAATGGAACGAAACGCGTTGGCTGTGCCTGTATTTGAAAAAACTGCTAAATAAAGAAGAAGATAAACAATATACTACCGTTCCTTTGGACTCTAATTGTGTGCACCTTCCACTTCATGTTTTTGTATCTTTGACTCAAACACCTATTGGTAGCAGGTGTAGGAAGAAGTTTGCACCACCTAGAATTGAGAAATACAGAACTAGTAGTGCTTGACCTGGTTTGCTGCCTTGATCCTTTTGGTTTCTTAATGTCCTGAAGTTGTTGAAGGACCGTCATGATATATAATTGCTGCAGTTACAAAAGTCCTTCCTGATATTGACAACTGCGAAGCCACAAATTTTTTAATTAAAGTTGTCAATTTAGTCCCATCAGACCTACATCGTTGGAACATTAAAATGACATACTGGCCATAACTTCGTATAAATAATGTGGACATCATTGCAGACTTACATTGGCTACACTCCATGTTTTGATCGGCTGCTTTTACTAGCTTATTAAAGGATACTGATTTACTGTCAGGCAAAGTTAAATATATAAATCTTTCTGAGTCTACACTAGTAGTACTTGATAGCCTACAGTTCTCGCAGTCATGCTGCCATTGATAAGAAAGGCCAAACAGATAATCTACATCTACACCTTCATCTTGCAATACATCAAGCATATACATTAAAAACTCCTGACAATCCTGCTGAATATTTTGAGAGAATTGCGTTTGACCTGAACATTTGTCTAAGAGATTTCGAATTTCAGACACACTTTCTATTTTTCTTCTATCAGTGCTATATTTCTCTAACACAGAATTTAACAAACAGCAAAATTTTTGATCCGAATTGACCACAATCTGTTCTTTTAATGTTTCTAGAGAAAAGACAACATTAACCACTACATTAGCATAGCAGTTGACACCAGAAATATTTTCAAATTGAAAACCAACAACATCTTGAACAGCATCCATTTTCTTTCTGCTTACAATTTCGGGTTCATCGACTTTTCGTGTTTTTGCTACAACCTCCCTATTATTGGTTACATTTCTTCGTTTCCGGCCTACCACACGTTTTTCAAACAAAGGATATTGAGGCAAATGTGGCGCATACTCTCTTCTTAACCTATTGTATTCCTTAACACAATCAAGATCTGCACAAATGTTTGTCTCATCACACTCAATCAAGTACAATCCAGATAAAGTTCTGACTCGTGATCATGCCACATAAGCCATACCCTCCTTGAACACAGAACTGTCAATATTCAACAAAGCACTGTCTACACTTAAACCTTGCGATTTATGGATTGTCACCGCATATGCCAAGCAAACAGGAAACTGCTTACGGCGAACATATAAGTCTTTAACAAGCAAAAACCTAGCGGAGCAACGACCAATTTGCTGTACATCCTCAATGCCATCAAATTTAATTTTTATAAATTCAATTCCATCTCTATTTCTGTATTTCTCAAAATCAACAACATTACCCATTGATCCATTTAGCAGACCTCTTTCAACATTTAAATTTCTTCTCAAAATAATACGGCAATTTAAGCACACATTCAGAGTCTTTTCAAAACCAGCAGTCTTAGATATAGTCTTCTCTAAATAATTCAATTTAGATTTCAAATTTTCAGAAAAAATAATTGTTGCTTCCATATGCTCAATTCTGTCAATAGCTTCCAGTTTCACTATGTCTTGGTTTTCTAAATTCAACATTTTGTTGTTAAAGATGGAACATTCTTGCAGAGTTGGCATCAAACATATCCCAGATTTCTTGTCAGTATTTTTCTGAAAAATATTCACTGGCAGAACGTCTTCATCTGGATACAAATTTGACAATGATCGTGCATGTAAAGCTTCCTTCCCATGCTCGGTCACTTTTCCGATTCTAACATCTTGTAGAATATTCTTATAATCTTCATCCTTCGCCTGACGCATATTTTCACGCAGTTCAGCATAATTGAAGTTTAACCATATATTAACCTTGCCAATGCTCCCTAGGCACTTCCTGGTATCTTCATGCGTAAGTAGTGTAATCACTGGTTGTCCTTTCACTGGTGTCAGCTGCAGAAGATCACCGAAAACAATGATGTGTTTGCCACAAAATAACACATCATACTCTGTTTTAAGAACTTCTTGCATTCTAAAATGCACAAAGGCAAGCATGACATTGGAAACCATGCTTACTTTGTCAATGATAAGAAGTTTCATCTTCTTTAGGACTCTTGAAACTTCACAACAAGCATCTCCAGATAACTTGTGGTATTGTAATTTGTTATCATGCTCCACTGGCAGCATCAGTAGACGATACCTTTAATGTTATGTGCTGCCAGTCCAGTTGGAGCGGTGACAACACAAGACAGCGATGACTCAGTCCTTTTCTGCAAATAACATGAAATTGCTTTAATGAGGAAACTTTTTCCAGTTCCTGCTTCTCCACTCACGTACAGTCAGACAGGCTTCAACGACGTACATGAGCACTCTTTCTTCTCATGACTTAATCCATGATCAATTTGGTTGGTAACTTCGTCATATATTTTCCTCTGCTCAACGTTGAGTTGTCTTTCCAAATCTTCTAAGTTAACCGCATCCTCCTGAGCATGTGCCATGGCTCTTTCCACTTCAATCATGGCAGTGGCAGCTTCATTTTCAATAACTGGTCCTCCTAGTGGATCCTGACTCAATGAAGTGGAACTCTGACTGTCTAGAGAACTGTCTCTGGCAATCTCGGCTGCAATTGTTGCTTCCTGCTCGATTTCTGCATTCAACATTTCTAGATATTTTGGAAAAACAGGACATTCTATGGACTCCTTGGCTGCATTGAAAGAATCTTCATAACAGAGGAAATCTCCAAGCAGTTCCTCTTCTGCACGCTAAGGCTTGAAAAGTTGCAAAAGAGCTAAATAGAAAAACTCTTTTCTTTCAGGAGATTCGCAACTCAATTTTCGATGATTTACCAATTGGCATTTTCTTTGCTTGACCAGACATCCCTCACTTCCAATTACAGCATACACTCGTTTGTCAATATCTTCTTTGATGTTCCTCTTGAATATGTAATTTTGTAGAACCTCATACAGACAAATATTCTCGAGGTGACTGCTTCTATTTGGATAATATGTAACCAACATGTTGGTCTTCAAAATATCTGTACTGTTTGGCTCCTTCTCCGCCAAATACTCAATTTCCCGTACAGGTTTTTGAACTCGATTACGTGTTGCAGCAAGACCAAGACTCACCCAAATTATACTCCTAGATTTGGCATAGAGATTTGCTGAAGATAACCGATCAGAACATTCGTATGCTCCGATTTCTCGATGCGACAACATCTTTAGACTGAAACTGTACAACTTCTTACTGTGGCTCTTTTCATGTGAAATGTCATCCCACATATCCTTCAGATCTGTCTTTTCTTTTTGTGTGATATAAGACGTCACATACCGAGCCACAGCCATACAGTTGTCAGCCACAAACTATATATCCATGTTAGCATTCCACATTGACAAAATCACTGGGTTGTAGTCGTTGATGTACTTGGACTCTTCGTTTCTTTTTAAATTGTATGTATTTTTTGGTGATTTCCTCGTCACATTATGTTGCAGCGAAGACAACAAATTGTTCACTCTTCCTTTAGATATCACTGATCATGGAAACCCAAAACGACATTTTGTATAGAACTTGTTCTTGTTTCTGAATTTACGACGACAGTACTTTCCACAACGATGGTTTTGAAAGCGTAAAACTTGTTCCCTTAAACTTTTGTCTTCCTTTGTCTCTGGAACAGCACATGTAGAATACTGTTCTATGAAACTCATCACTAAGTCATCCGGATCTGTTCCAAATTTGGGTGCATCTTTGATCCATAGCAGCATATGTATATGAGGAGCACCTCCTGCTTGATACTCTTTTCTCCAGAAGAAATCCAACACCTCTCCAAGAGGTGGATTTTTCTTGTTCGTAATGAAAGACATCATAGCTTCAAATCTATGATTGAAGTACCTGCATACATTGACTGGATCCAAAGAGCACAGTTCTCCGGGTGTCTTGAATTCGATATTTTCAATGTTTCCATTTGCCTCTCGTAGAAATTCAAGTAAGTCTTCCCAGCCATACTCGGCACAGCTGAGAGTGAGGAACCATGTGGGAGTTCCTAAGTTCCTCAGCATACATTTTAAGTCACCATTGTAGGAGAGTAGGGTCTGCAATCCTATGATCACCCAGATTTTTTGCTTTTGTTTCACTGGTTTACGACTTTCTCTGGCTGTGGGCCTGCTAATCAGACCCACAGCCTGGCTGTTCTCTTTCTAAATTACGATATGTACCCTAGGTGCATTTACCAATTGGTACTGGGCCACCTTATCAGACCCTGTAACTCAGGGCATAGGTGTACCCAGGGCCGCCAGGGGCTGCAGCATGTATTATGCCACCCCTGGCTGGCCTCCTAAATTTGACACAACTGGCTGCATGACAGCTGGGGCGAAGTCGTGTAATCACCCTTTGCTTTAGATATAGTAGCTCTATATCTAACCATACAATGGACACCCGAGTCCCTATCAGTCACTCCTATGGCAGGCCTTGACAATCCTGAAGGCAGAGTGCATGGGCTCGCGTGAACTGTGTTCTGGCCCGAGCCGAGCCGGTTGCAGCTTGCGGAGAAAAGACCCAATGGCTGTTCCATGATAACGCGTGCCACATCGGTAACTTCGGTGTCGCGTTATCAAGACATGTCGAGTAAGGTGTCATACGAATCGGGATGCTGCCCTCTCACCAACTCTGGCGACGAGGTTAGCATTCCGCCCTTCTAGAGGGACACAACATGTACGTAACTGTGAACCCCGGTTAAAGTTAACGAAAGCCTCAGCTCCACAAAATGGATGCTGCCACCACAGACACGAGTCTGACCTCCTGCTGCTGGGAGTCCTTCCAGCGAGGAGCGCTTGGACAAAGGGTTTCCTGTCGAGGGCGGTGTTCGCACCGTCCCAGACAGGGTTTGTGTATTCTGGGTAGGTAGGGCTTTTGCGAGAAGGTGACTGCGGAGTGGCACCCCGGTGCTCACTACGCATCTGCCGGTTAGAACCAGTTCCAGGGGCGACAGCCCTGGCCTGGGGAAAGTCCGGCAGGGGAGAGGGGTGTAACTACCCCCCTTCCTGGTCCCACCCTTAGGGCAGGACCTAGTCATGTACCCACCCCTTTCTTTAGGATAAAGGCCGGAGCGGGGACCCTTCCAAATTAGATCATCTTTGATTCAAGAATACTTTCTACGAAAGGACTTCAAGACTCTTCTCAAGATTTCTCCCTTGTGACTAAGGAGTAGTCACCCTGCATCAGCGGGCACCAACTAAGAACTCTGCGGTTTGCTGTAAGTCCTTCCTCAAGGAATCCGACGGCCCAGCTCGACGAGAACCGGCTTCCCTGGCACCTCTGACCTCTACCCACGTCATCAGCTCAGCTGTGATCTGTGGGTGCGACGAGACCTCGAGGGACCGGCCATCATCAGAACCTGCACGCTCTTAAAAACCAGCACGACCATCGAGGTAACTCTCTGGTGAGTGCTCTGGGGTCCGAGAAGCCCCGACCCTGAGCCGCTCCAGCACCGAAGTGCAGTCTCCCAGCATCTCCACGATCTGCGTGGGGCCCTTCTGCTCGCTGCTCAGCACGTTGTCTGGTCACTAGCCGCTGGCTTGTGTCCTTCTGTGACGACATCCGAGAATCATCACTGCCGGTCTGGTTGCTCCAGACTGGCCCTTGCTTCCATCTTTTCGAGAAGCACCCCGGACCCTCCTGGTCCACTCAAGACGCCGACAGCGTCATCCGTCGTGGGACAGCTCGCACCTCCACCGTGGTCGCCGACAACGCCTCCTGGTCCGTGAGACTGCAGAGCCTAGCGTCGCCCACTCACCTGGTCGAGGTGACGGCCAACTGGTGCCTTCCTGGTACCCTCTGACTACTGGCTAGTAGTACGAACTTGGTCCCCTCTGCTTTCAGGTTTCATCAATCTCCGATCCAGGCTTGGATCTCTACGAACTATTCATCACTGGTCGCCGGCCAGCAACTCCTTTTCTTCCGGCTCCTGGCTCGTCAGCGAAGACCCCGATGCCTGTAAGACTTGTGCAGCCGCAGCCCTCGTGGCTAGGTAACTCGGCATTTCAGTGCCTGCATAGCCTCCTTACTCTAGGGTCCCGAGTCCCTCGCTTCCGACTTGCCTTAACCTTTCCGTGTCCTCGGACACTTGTTTTAACTGTGCACTTAAAGTATTTGCTAAAGAGATTTGGTTTGTGCTAAGTACCCTGTCCTCATAAAGAGTACAGGGCTGTTGTGATTCTTAATAAATATACTGTTTATTTTCATAACACTTGTGTGGTGTCCTTTCACTGGGTGTTCAAGGGGTACATGTGTGGTAAACAGCTGGCTTAACGCGCCCTCTCGAGTCTTTAGCCTTAGACTGCTCGTATCCACGCTACTAGGATAGCTGGTCTATAGGTTGACTTACAACCAAACACCATAAGGGTCGTTGGAACGATACATAGCGGTCGCTAGAATAGCGAACGTTGCATATCGGGCCAACTTCTCACATTGGTGAGCAGCGGTTGGGATTTGAGCTTGCTGTTGTTTTACCACACGTATCCTAAGAATATCTTGTTGAAAGATCGCGCAAGTACTGTTAGTACATATAACTAAAGCTTAGAATACTCTGAGTTCTACTGAACCAGCTGTTGTAGCTCCTCAAGGCTTAGCACACCTTGGCTACAACTCTTAGCAAGGGATCAGTAGGAAAACACATAGTGTAGGTAGGTGCATCACTTACACCACACTAGAAACAGTATGTCGGGCCAAGGAGGAAACTCTGAGTCTCCCCTTGTGTCAGTTGACCCTCCACAGGTCATCCCTTCAGGATATACTGTGCTGAGCTTCAAGGAGTTAAGACGACTGTGTCACTCCCGGAAGATTCAGCAGGGGTCTAACCCCACAACGTCCTTTCTGATTGGTCTCTTGGAGACTTATGATGCCAGGAGAGCTGAGAAACTTCGTAGCTCTTCTAATCCAGAAGGAGACATGCCTCCCCTCGAGGGAACCCGAGATGATCCTGACCTCATCCACCTCGTAACTGAGAACGAAGAGGGAGAGGAGGACGAGGATGAGGATCTCTCTGGGGACGAGGCAGATAAGGGACAGGTAGAAGTCGTCAGACTAACACGGTCCAACTTAAGCAGACACGATAGTGGTACTGGGGGAACCCCGGCGCTACTGTCGGTTCCGCTTAACCTGGGGAATGGACGAGCCCGATCTCTGTCAAGAGACTCTGGCAGATCCCTTCATACCAACGGCTCTCACAACTCTTCTCAAAGAGGGATGACGTCCCCTCAGAGGAGAGTGTACGAAGCGAAGGAAAGGGCAGCTAATCTAAGGATCGAAAGGGAAGAACTTGCCCTGGCCAAGGAAAAGCTTGCTTTCGCTAGAGAGCAACAGTTAAGTGGGGCAATCCCCACTGGTGGCAGCAATATACCTAGTAATAGGGAAAAGAGTTTCGATACGAAACACCTTGGGAAGATAGTGCCCCCCTTTAAACAAGGGGACGACATCCACAAATGGATTACTGCTTTGGAGAGGGCCTGCACTGTGCAAGGCGTTCCCCAGAGTCAGTGGGCAGCTATCTTGTGGCTCTCCTTTGAAGGAAAAGGAAGAGACAAGCTCCTCACCACAAGGGTAGAGGACGCTAATAATTACCAAGTCTTGAAGAATACACTCGTTGAAGGGTTCGGCCTAACCACTGAGCAGTACAGGGTGCTGTTCAGGGATACCCAGAAAACGCAGGCTCAAGACTGGTCTGATTTTGTCGATTGTGCCACTAAGGCTTTTGAGGGCTGGTTGCTGGGCAGTAAGGTTACTGATTACGCAGGATTGTATAATTTGATGATGAGAGAACAAATTTTAAACAATTGTCAGAACCAGTTGTTGCATCAGCATCTTGTCGACTCGGATCTGACCTCTCCCCAAGAATTGGGAAAGAAGGCAGACAGATGGGTTCGTACGAGAGTTAAACAGAACCAGGGCCAGAATCAAGGTGGTCAGAAGAAAGCAGACCAAAAGGGTAAAGATTCTAAGGGGGAACAAAATGACCAGAAGTCTTCGACAGGTCCCCAACAACCCAAAGAGGGTGGGGGTCAGGCTCCCCAAAAGAAGAAAGAAGGCCAATCCAAAAGATGGTGCCAGTACTGTAAAAGTAAATCTCACTGGTTTAGTGAGTGCACCAAGAAAGGAGGAGGGCAGACTCCTGCCACTGCAGCCCCTAAGGCACCTGTGCCCCCTAGTACAGTCAGCAGTGGTAGTGCGCCTCCCAAGGGTTTAGAAGGGTTAACCCTGGGTTCTGAGGGGCGTGACAACTTAGTTGGCACACTCACTCAGGCTGTCCTTGTCAGTACAGGGGACGCGGACGTGTCCCCTGACATAAGTCCCAATACGCTGGGCAAATACCGACAGACGCCTTTCATAAATGGAAAGATGGCTCAGGCCTATAGGGACACTTGTGCCAGCGTCACCATGGTGACGCCTAACTTTGTGGACCCTGGACAGATCATGCCAGGTACAGAATTCCTGGTGACCAATGCAAGCAATGTCACTACCAATCACAGTATGGCAATTGTAGCTTTCTCCTGGGGAGGGGTAACTGGCCAAAAGAAGGTTGTAGTTAGTCCAGACCTCCCAGTGGATTGTTTGTTGGGCAATGATTTGGAGTCGTCACAATGGTCAGAAGTGGAGCACCGGACTCACATGGAAATGTTAGGTTTGCCAGCACATGTGTTCGCTGTGACTAGGTCACAGGTCAGGAAATGCCCCGCTGAACAGGTGCTGGATCCTGGAACAACGGACCAGACACCTCCCAAGAAAAAGAGCAGTAGGGTTAAGGCTGCGCCTTCCCCCTTGCCCCAGGTCGAGGATCAAGTCTCAGAGGAGGCTGACCTACAGGAATTGAGGGAAACTGAGCCTAGGGAGTTCGAACTTGATCAAGTTGAATTCTTGGGCTCAGGGGGACCCTCAAGGGAAGACCTGGGGAAGGACCAGTTAGACTGCCCTTCTCTTGAACCCCTCAGACAGCAGGCTGCTGCTGAGGCTGCTGGGAACGCCACAGGTACCCACAAGGTATACTGGGAAGATGGACTCCTGTACACTGAGTCAAGAGACCCCAAGCCTGGCATGACCAGGAGGCTGGTCGTCCCCTTGTCTCAGCGTGGTTTCCTACTTACCTTGGCCCACGAGATTCCCTTAGCAGGTCACTTAGGCCAGACGAAAACGTGGGACAGGCTTGTCTCGCACTTTCACTGGCCTCACATGAATGAAGATACCAAGGAGTTTTGCCGCTCCTGTGTCACTTGCCAAGCCAGTGGTAAGTCAGGTGGCACAACAAAGGCCCCCCTTATACCAATGCCTGTGGTGGGGGTGCCCTTTGAACGGGTGGGGATCGACATCGTCGGTCCCATGGAACCACCAACAGCATCAGGGCACAAGTTTATACTGGTGGTAGTGGATCATGCCACCAGGTACCCTGAAGCTATTCCCCTTAGGACCACTACAGCACCTGTTGTGGCAAGAGCCCTGGTTGGAGTATTCTCCAGAGTGGGCTTCCCTATGTCATGAATCACGCACATCTGGCTCCCACAAGAGCACTTTGCCCCCTCAGGAAACCCACCCCTGTCCCGTGCAACCAGCACTCCAAATATGTCAGGTGTAGTGTTTGGTGAACTGTGTTTTGTATTTTCACTTACATGTAAATTGTATGCTGTTATCTCTTTATATTAGTCAAACGCTAGTGTAATGCTTTTTAGACATTTGTATTTGCAGGCGAGGATGTTGACCAGTTGATTTATTGAGCTTTCAGGGTCTCAAGTGCATTCTGAGGTCTTGAGCGCATGCAGAGAAAACGCACGCATAAGATTGGTGCGAGCGCATGCGGAGGAAGACACACGCTAGGGAAAGGTGCGCACGCAGTGAAAAAACGCACGCATATGATTGGTGCGCGTTACGTGAAATAATCCCAGGGTGTGGCACAGCTATAAAAGGCCACACCCAAAGTTGCTCATCGCTTTGCCTTCAATCATCGCCCCGCGCTGGAACGTCCTGGAGAATCCTGGAAGCCTGCAGTCGTCAGCCAACGCCCTTGAAACTTCGAAGGTCTTCAACTCAGCCACGGAAAGAAAAGCTAAGTGAAACCTTTCATTACTTGTTTATTTCTTCAGGCGCCCAACGCAAGCAAGCGGCAAACAACCAAAGACTCGAACAAACTTACCTGGACTTGGCTTAAAGAACTTTTGTGAGAACTTTTGAACTGCATATGCCGAACTGAATTATCTTTAGTATTTCAGACCTTGAGAAGTATCAAGGCTAACTCTGGAGCTCTAGTTTCTTGTATTGTGATTTCGTGCAAAATGTTTATTTGAATGTTAATTTGTCTAGGAGGAAAAGAGTGAAGGAAGATACAACTAATATCTGAGAGAGTAAGTGGGGGATTAATAGTTAAGAATAATAGAAGTTAATAAACAAGCATAGGAAAGAAAGTAACTTATTTTTAACTGTTTGCTTCTTCAGTGTCACGGAGATTCTCTGGCAACTCATACTATCAGCACAGCTCTTCTACACTTCATCCTTCACGACATCCTTCACGACGACAACACGGACGCGACGTCTAGGCCTTTTCAGTCGCAGGTAGGCTAGTACATAATTTGTCTAGAATTTTCCAGGGAAACCTTGTGTTAATAAAGCAGAGAATAGGAGTTCTGAATAGAGATTACAAATAGCTTTCCTTGTTGCTTCGCAGGTCGACAATAAGGGAGCTGGTAGCGTCCACGATCCGGCCTACCTCCCTGACTTCTAGAAGATTACCTCAGTGTTACATATAGTCACTAGGGATTGCCTAGAATTTGGGGAAATTGGTCCATAACGTCTCTGCGGAATCATCTACAAGCAACCTACAGGTAAGGGTGCTTGTAACCTTGACACCCTAAGGAGGTCGTCTCCGACAGAGGTGCAAACTTTATGTCGAGCTACTTAACTGCTATGTGGAAGGAATGTGGTGTCAACTACAAGTTCACTACACCCTATCATCCACAATGCAATGGGCTTGTTGAGAGATTCAACAGGACCCTAAAAGGGATGGTTCATGGACTACCGGAAAAGCTTCGGCGTAGATGGGACGTCCTGATCCCCTGCCTCTTGTTCGCCTACAGAGAAGTCCCACAGAAGGGGGTTGGCTACAGCCCTTTTGAACTTTTGTACGGGCATCCTGTAAGAGGACCCCTGTGTTTGGTGAAGGAAGGATGGGAGAGACCTCTCAAAAAGCCGGCAACCAACATAGTGGACTATGTGCTCGGCCTCCGCTCGCGGATGGCTGAATACATGGAGAAGGCATCCGAAAACCTTAAGGCCAGCCAAGAACTCCAAAAAACTTGGCATGACCAAAAGGCTGTCTTGACTGTTTACCAGCCCGGACAGAAGGTGTGGGTGTTGGAGCCAGTGGCCCCAGCAGCACTCAAGGACAAATGGTCCGGGCCCCACACCATCCTGGAGAAGAAGGGAGAGGTCACCTACCTGGTCGACCTGGGAACTCCCCGGAGCCCCCACAGGGTGCTTCATGTCAACAGGCTTAAAGCATATGTCGACAGGAAGGACATGAGTTTGCTCATGGCCCTAGATGAGGGACAGGAAGAGGAGAGTGACCCTCTCCCCGACCTGCTCACTCAGAATCCTGACGATGGCTCGGTAGATGGTGTTGTCTTTTGTGGCAGCCTCTCCGAACATCAACAGAGCGACTGTAAACAGGTTCTTCAGTCGTTCGGACATCTGTTTTCTCTGACACCCAGTCAGACCGATTGGTGCACCCATGAGGTCGACACTGGTGACAGCCTGCCCGTAAAGAGTAAAATCTACAGGCAGCCTGATCACGTTAGAGACTGCATCAAAAGTGAAGTGCAGAAAATGTTGGAGCTGGGAGTCATTGAACCCTCGGATAGCCCTTGGGCTAGTCCCGTAGTTCTAGTGCCGAAACCTCACACCCAGGGTGGTAAGAGAGAGATGAGGTTCTGCGTAGACTACAGGGGTCTCAATGCAGTCACTAAGACTGACGCCCACCCAATACCAAGGGCCGACGAGCTTATTGATAGGCTGGCTTCGGCCAACTACTTAAGTACGTTTGACCTGACAGCTGGGTATTGGCAAATCAGGTTAGCTGAGGACGCCAAGCCTAAAACAGCATTTTCAACCCCTGGTGGGCATTATCAGTTCGTGGTGATGCCCTTTGGTCTGAAAAATGCACCTGCCACCTTCCAACGGTTGGTGAATCACGTCCTTACTGGGCTGGATGACTTCTGTGCGGCGTATCTTGACGATATTGCTGTCTTTAGCTCCACCTGGGAGGATCACCTGGTCCACCTGCGGAAGACATTGGAGGCGCTGCAAGCAGCAGGCCTCACTATCAAGGCCACCAAGTGCCAGATAGGGCAGACACAGGTTGTATACCTGGGCCACCTTGTAGGTGGAGGTCAGGTTCAGCCACTGGAGAGCAAGATACAGTCAATCAGGGACTGGGCTCCTCCAACCACCCAGACTCAGGTTCGAGCTTTCTTGGGCCTGACTGGTTACTATAGGAAGTTTGTCAGGAACTATGGTTCCATCGTGACACCATTAAATGAACTGACAAGTAAGAAAATGCCAAAAAAGGTTCAGTGGACAGCGAGCTGTCAAAAAGCATTCGATGACCTAAAGCAGGCCATGTGCACGGCGCCTATCCTCAAGAGTCCGGACTACTCCAAACCATTCATTGTCCGAACAGATGCTTCTGAGTTGGGTGTGGGAGCTGTTCTTTCTCAACTGAATTTTGATGGTCAAGACCAGCCCATTGCTTTTAGAAGCAGAAGGCTGACCCCTAGAGAGAAGAATTGGTCAGCTATCGAGAGGGAGGCCTTTGCTGTGGTGTGGGCCCTGAAGAAGCTGAGGCCATACTTGTTTGGCACTCACTTCAAGATTCAGACCGACCATAAGCCCCTCTTGTGGCTAAATCAGATGAAGGGTGAAAACCCCAAACTGCTTAGGTGGTCCATTTCCCTACAGGGGATGGACTTCACAGTGGAACATAGACCTGGTACTGATCATGGCAATGCCGATGGGCTCTCCAGATATTTCCACTTAGAACAAGAAGACTTACCTGGTCAAGGTTAGCTAGTTGTTCCGACGTTTGGGGGGGGGTCATGTAGGAGAGTAGGGTCTGCAATCCTATGATCACCCAGATTTTTTGCTTTTGTTTCACTGGTTTACGACTTTCTCTGGCTGTGGGCCTGCTAATCAGACCCACAGCCTGGCTGTTCTCTTTCTAAATTACGATATGTACCCTAGGTGCATTTACCAATTGGTACTGGGCCACCTTATCAGACCCTGTAACTCAGGGCATAGGTGTACCCAGGGCCGCCAGGGGCTGCAGCATGTATTATGCCACCCCTGGCTGGCCTCCTAAATTTGACACAACTGGCTGCATGACAGCTGGGGCGAAGTCGTGTAATCACCCTTTGCTTTAGATATAGTAGCTCTATATCTAACCATACAATGGACACCCGAGTCCCTATCAGTCACTCCTATGGCAGGCCTTGACAATCCTGAAGGCAGAGTGCATGGGCTCGCGTGAACTGTGTTCTGGCCCGAGCCGGTTGCAGCTTGCGGAGAAAAGACCCAATGGCTGTTCCATGATAACGCGTGCCACATCGGTAACTTCGGTGTCGCGTTATCAAGACATGTCGAGTAAGGTGTCATACGAATCGGGATGCTGCCCTCTCACCAACTCTGGCGACGAGGTTAGCATTCCGCCCTTCTAGAGGGACACAACATGTACGTAACTGTGAACCCCGGTTAAAGTTAACGAAAGCCTCAGCTCCACAAAATGGATGCTGCCACCACAGACACGAGTCTGACCTCCTGCTGCTGGGAGTCCTTCCAGCGAGGAGCGCTTGGACAAAGGGTTTCCTGTCGAGGGCGGTGTTCGCACCGTCCCAGACAGGGTTTGTGTATTCTGGGTAGGTAGGGCTTTTGCGAGAAGGTGACTGCGGAGTGGCACCCCGGTGCTCACTACGCATCTGCCGGTTAGAACCAGTTCCAGGGGCGACAGCCCTGGCCTGGGGAAAGTCCGGCAGGGGAGAGGGGTGTAACTACCCCCCTTTCTGGTCCCACCCTTAGGGCAGGACCTAGTCATGTACCCACCCCTTTCTTTAGGATAAAGGCCGGAGCGGGGACCCTTCCAAATTAGATCATCTTTGATTCAAGAATACTTTCTACGAAAGGACTTCAAGACTCTTCTCAAGATTTCTCCCTTGTGACTAAGGAGTAGTCACCCTGCATCAGCGGGCACCAACTAAGAACTCTGCGGTTTGCTGTAAGTCCTTCCTCAAGGAATCCGACGGCCCAGCTCGACGGGAACCGGCTTCCCTGGCACCTCTGACCTCTACCCACGTCATCAGCTCAGCTGTGATCTGTGGGTGCGACGAGACCTCGAGGGACCGGCCATCATCAGAACCTGCACGCTCTTAAAAACCAGCACGACCATCGAGGTAACTCTCTGGTGAGTGCTCTGGGGTCCGAGAAGCCCCGACCCTGAGCCGCTCCAGCACCGAAGTGCAGTCTCCCAGCATCTCCACGATCTGCGTGGGGCCCTTCTGCTCGCTGCTCAGCACGTTGTCTGGTCACTAGCCGCTGGCTTGTGTCCTTCTGTGACGACATCCGAGAATCATCACTGCCGGTCTGGTTGCTCCAGACTGGCCCTTGCTTCCATCTTTTCGAGAAGCACCCCGGACCCTCCTGGTCCACTCAAGACGCCGACAGCGTCATCCGTCGTGGGACAGCTCGCACCTCCACCGTGGTCGCCGACAACGCCTCCTGGTCCGTGAGACTGCAGAGCCTAGCGTCGCCCACTCACCTGGTCGAGGTGACGGCCAACTGGTGCCTTCCTGGTACCCTCTGACTACTGGCTAGTAGTACGAACTTGGTCCCCTCTGCTTTCAGGTTTCATCAATCTCCGATCCAGGCTTGGATCTCTACGAACTATTCATCACTGGTCGCCGGCCAGCAACTCCTTTTCTTCCGGCTCCTGGCTCGTCAGCGAAGACCCCGATGCCTGTAAGACTTGTGCAGCCGCAGCCCTCGTGGCTAGGTAACTCGGCATTTCAGTGCCTGCATAGCCTCCTTACTCTAGGGTCCCGAGTCCCTCGCTTCCGACTTGCCTTAACCTTTCCGTGTCCTCGGACACTTGTTTTAACTGTGCACTTAAAGTATTTGCTAAAGAGATTTGGTTTGTGCTAAGTACCCTGTCCTCATAAAGAGTACAGGGCTGTTGTGATTCTTAATAAATATACTGTTTATTTTCATAACACTTGTGTGGTGTCCTTTCACTGGGTGTTCAAGGGGTACATGTGTGGTAAACAGCTGGCTTAACGCGCCCTCTCGAGTCTTTAGCCTTAGACTGCTCGTATCCACGCTACTAGGATAGCTGGTCTATAGGTTGACTTACAACCAAACACCATAAGGGTCGTTGGAACGATACATAGCGGTCGCTAGAATAGCGAACGTTGTATATCGGGCCAACTTCTCACATTGGTGAGCAGCGGTTGGGATTTGAGCTTGCTGTTGTTTTACCACACGTATCCTAAGAATATCTTGTTGAAAGATCGCGCAAGTACTGTTAGTACATATAACTAAAGCTTAGAATACTCTGAGTTCTACTGAACCAGCTGTTGTAGCTCCTCAAGGCTTAGCACACCTTGGCTACAACTCTTAGCAAGGGATCAGTAGGAAAACACATAGTGTAGGTAGGTGCATCACTTACACCACACTAGAAACAGTATGTCGGGCCAAGGAGGAAACTCTGAGTCTCCCCTTGTGTCAGTTGACCCTCCACAGGTCATCCCTTCAGGATATACTGTGCTGAGCTTCAAGGAGTTAAGACGACTGTGTCACTCCCGGAAGATTCAGCAGGGGTCTAACCCCACAACGTCCTTTCTGATTGGTCTCTTGGAGACTTATGATGCCAGGAGAGCTGAGAAACTTCGTAGCTCTTCTAATCCAGAAGGAGACATGCCTCCCCTCGAGGGAACCCGAGATGATCCTGACCTCATCCACCTCGTAACTGAGAACGAAGAAGGAGAGGAGGACGAGGATGAGGATCTCTCTGGGGACGAGGCAGATAAGGGACAGGTAGAAGTCGTCAGACTAACACGGTCCAACTTAAGCAGACACGATAGTGGTACTGGGGGAACCCCGGCGCTACTGTCGGTTCCGCTTAACCTGGGGAATGGACGAGCCCGATCTCTGTCAAGAGACTCTGGCAGATCCCTTCATACCAACGGCTCTCACAACTCTTCTCAAAAAGGGATGACGTCCCCTCAGAGGAGAGTGTACGAAGCGAAGGAAAGGGCAGCTAATCTAAGGATCGAAAGGGAAGAACTTGCCCTGGCCAAGGAAAAGCTTGCTTTCGCTAGAGAGCAACAGTTAAGTGGGGCAATCCCCACTGGTGGCAGCAATATACCTAGTAATAGGGAAAAGAGTTTCGATACGAAACACCTTGGGAAGATAGTGCCCCCCTTTAAACAAGGGGACGACATCCACAAATGGATTACTGCTTTGGAGAGGGCCTGCACTGTGCAAGGCGTTCCCCAGAGTCAGTGGGCAGCTATCTTGTGGCTCTCCTTTGAAGGAAAAGGAAGAGACAAGCTCCTCACCACAAGGGTAGAGGACGCTAATAATTACCAAGTCTTGAAGAATACACTCGTTGAAGGGTTCGGCCTAACCACTGAGCAGTACAGGGTGCTGTTCAGGGATACCCAGAAAACGCAGGCTCAAGACTGGTCTGATTTTGTCGATTGTGCCACTAAGGCTTTTGAGGGCTGGTTGCTGGGCAGTAAGGTTACTGATTACGCAGGATTGTATAATTTGATGATGAGAGAACAAATTTTAAACAATTGTCAGAACCAGTTGTTGCATCAGCATCTTGTCGACTCGGATCTGACCTCTCCCCAAGAATTGGGAAAGAAGGCAGACAGATGGGTTCGTACGAGAGTTAAACAGAACCAGGGCCAGAATCAAGGTGGTCAGAAGAAAGCAGACCAAAAGGGTAAAGATTCTAAGGGGGAACAAAATGACCAGAAGTCTTCGACAGGTCCCCAACAACCCAAAGAGGGTGGGGGTCAGGCTCCCCAAAAGAAGAAAGAAGGCCAATCCAAAAGATGGTGCCAGTACTGTAAAAGTAAATCTCACTGGTTTAGTGAGTGCACCAAGAAAGGAGGAGGGCAGACTCCTGCCACTGCAGCCCCTAAGGCACCTGTGCCCCCTAGTACAGTCAGCAGTGGTAGTGCGCCTCCCAAGGGTTTAGTAGGGTTAACCCTGGGTTCTGAGGGGCGTGACAACTTAGTTGGCACACTCACTCAGGCTGTCCTTGTCAGTACAGGGGACGCGTACGTGTCCCCTGACATAAGTCCCAATACGCTGGGCAAATACCGACAGACGCCTTTCATAAATGGAAAGATGGCTCAGGCCTATAGGGACACTTGTGCCAGCGTCACCATGGTGACGCCTAACTTTGTGGACCCTGGACAGATCATGCCAGGTACAGAATTCCTGGTGACCAATGCAAGCAATGTCACTACCAATCACAGTATGGCAATTGTAGCTTTCTCCTGGGGAGGGGTAACTGGCCAAAAGAAGGTTGTAGTTAGTCCAGACCTCCCAGTGGATTGTTTGTTGGGCAATGATTTGGAGTCGTCACAATGGTCAGAAGTGGAGCACCGGACTCACATGGAAATGTTAGGTTTGCCAGCACATGTGTTCGCTGTGACTAGGTCACAGGTCAGGAAATGCCCCGCTGAACAGGTGCTGGATCCTGGAACAACGGACCAGACACCTCCCAAGAAAAAGAGCAGTAGGGTTAAGGCTGCGCCTTCCCCCTTGCCCCAGGTCGAGGATCAAGTCTCAGAGGAGGCTGACCTACAGGAATTGAGGGAAACTGAGCCTAGGGAGTTCGAACTTGATCAAGTTGAATTCTTGGGCTCAGGGGGACCCTCAAGGGAAGACCTGGGGAAGGACCAGTTAGACTGCCCTTCTCTTGAACCCCTCAGACAGCAGGCTGCTGCTGAGGCTGCTGGGAACGCCACAGGTACCCACAAGGTATACTGGGAAGATGGACTCCTGTACACTGAGTCAAGAGACCCCAAGCCTGGCATGACCAGGAGGCTGGTCGTCCCCTTGTCTCAGCGTGGTTTCCTACTTACCTTGGCCCACGAGATTCCCTTAGCAGGTCACTTAGGCCAGACGAAAACGTGGGACAGGCTTGTCTCGCACTTTCACTGGCCTCACATGAATGAAGATACCAAGGAGTTTTGCCGCTCCTGTGTCACTTGCCAAGCCAGTGGTAAGTCAGGTGGCACAACAAAGGCCCCCCTTATACCAATGCCTGTGGTGGGGGTGCCCTTTGAACGGGTGGGGATCGACATCGTCGGTCCCATGGAACCACCAACAGCATCAGGGCACAAGTTTATACTGGTGGTAGTGGATCATGCCACCAGGTACCCTGAAGCTATTCCCCTTAGGACCACTACAGCACCTGTTGTGGCAAGAGCCCTGGTTGGAGTATTCTCCAGAGTGGGCTTCCCTAAGGAGGTCATCTCCGACAGAGGTGCAAACTTTATGTCGAGCTACTTAACTGCTATGTGGAAGGAATGTGGTGTCAACTACAAGTTCACTACACCCTATCATCCACAATGCAATGGGCTTGTTGAGAGATTCAACAGGACCCTAAAAGGGATGGTTCATGGACTACCGGAAAAGCTTCGGCGTAGATGGGATGTCCTGATCCCCTGCCTCTTGTTCGCCTACAGAGAAGTCCCACAGAAGGGGGTTGGCTACAGCCCTTTTGAACTTTTGTACGGGCATCCTGTAAGAGGACCCCTGTGTTTGGTGAAGGAAGGATGGGAGAGACCTCTCAAAAAGCCGGCAACCAACATAGTGGACTATGTGCTCGGCCTCCGCTCGCGGATGGCTGAATACATGGAGAAGGCATCCGAAAACCTTAAGGCCAGCCAAGAACTCCAAAAAACTTGGCATGACCAAAAGGCTGTCTTGACTGTTTACCAGCCCGGACAGAAGGTGTGGGTGTTGGAGCCAGTGGCCCCAGCAGCACTCAAGGACAAATGGTCCGGGCCCCACACCATCCTGGAGAAGAAGGGAGAGGTCACCTACCTGGTCGACCTGGGAACTCCCCGGAGCCCCCACAGGGTGCTTCATGTCAACAGGCTAAAAGCATATGTCGACAGGAAGGACATGAGTTTGCTCATGGCCCTAGATGAGGGACAGGAAGAGGAGAGTGACCCTCTCCCCGACCTGCTCACTCAGAATCCTGACGATGGCTCGGTAGATGGTGTTGTCTTTTGTGGCAGCCTCTCCGAACATCAACAGAGCGACTGTAAACAGGTTCTTCAGTCGTTCGGACATCTGTTTTCTCTGACACCCAGTCAGACCGATTGGTGCACCCATGAGGTCGACACTGGTGACAGCCTGCCCGTAAAGAGTAAAATCTACAGGCAGCCTGATCACGTTAGAGACTGCATCAAAAGTGAAGTGCAGAAAATGTTGGAGCTGGGAGTCATTGAACCCTCGGATAGCCCTTGGGCTAGTCCCGTAGTTCTAGTGCCGAAACCTCACACCCAGGGTGGTAAGAGAGAGATGAGGTTCTGCGTAGACTACAGGGGTCTCAATACAGTCACTAAGACTGACGCCCACCCAATACCAAGGGCCGACGAGCTTATTGATAGGCTGGCTTCGGCCAACTACTTAAGTACGTTTGACCTGCCAGCTGGGTATTGGCAAATCAGGTTAGCTGAGGACGCCAAGCCTAAAACAGCATTTTCAACCCCTGGTGGGCATTATCAGTTCGTGGTGATGCCCTTTGGTCTGAAAAATGCACCTGCCACCTTCCAACGGTTGGTGAATCACGTCCTTACTGGGCTGGATGACTTCTGTGCGGCGTATCTTGACGATATTGCTGTCTTTAGCTCCACCTGGGAGGATCACCTGGTCCACCTGCGGAAGACATTGGAGGCGCTGCAAGCAGCAGGCCTCACTATCAAGGCCACCAAGTGCCAGATAGGGCAGACACAGGTTGTATACCTGGGCCACCTTGTAGGTGGAGGTCAGGTTCAGCCACTGGAGAGCAAGATACAGTCAATCAGGGACTGGGCTCCTCCAACCACCCAGACTCAGGTTCGAGCTTTCTTGGGCCTGACTGGTTACTATAGGAAGTTTGTCAGGAACTATGGTTCCATCGTGACACCATTAAATGAACTGACAAGTAAGAAAATGCCAAAAAAGGTTCAGTGGACAGCGAGCTGTCAAAAAGCATTCGATGACCTAAAGCAGGCCATGTGCACGGCGCCTATCCTCAAGAGTCCGGACTACTCCAAACCATTCATTGTCCAAACAGATGCTTCTGAGTTGGGTGTGGGAGCTGTTCTTTCTCAACTGAATTTTGATGGTCAAGACCAGCCCATTGCTTTTATAAGCAGAAGGCTGACCCCTAGAGAGAAGAATTGGTCAGCTATCGAGAGGGAGGCCTTTGCTGTGGTGTGGGCCCTGAAGAAGCTGAGGCCATACTTGTTTGGCACTCACTTCAAGATTCAGACCGACCATAAGCCCCTCTTGTGGCTAAATCAGATGAAGGGTGAAAACCCCAAACTGCTTAGGTGGTCCATTTCCCTACAGGGGATGGACTTCACAGTGGAACATAGACCTGGTACTGATCATGGCAATGCCGATGGGCTCTCCAGATATTTCCACTTAGAACAAGAAGACTTACCTGGTCAAGGTTAGCTAGTTGTTCCGACGTTTGGGGGGGGGGTCATGTAGGAGAGTAGGGTCTGCAATCCTATGATCACCCAGATTTTTTGCTTTTGTTTCACTGGTTTACGACTTTCTCTGGCTGTGGGCCTGCTAATCAGACCCACAGCCTGGCTGTTCTCTTTCTAAATTACGATATGTACCCTAGGTGCATTTACCAATTGGTACTGGGCCACCTTATCAGACCCTGTAACTCAGGGCATAGGTGTACCCAGGGCCGCCAGGGGCTGCAGCATGTATTATGCCACCCCTGGCTGGCCTCCTAAATTTGACACAACTGGCTGCATGACAGCTGGGGCGAAGTCGTGTAATCACCCTTTGCTTTAGATATAGTAGCTCTATATCTAACCATACAATGGACACCCGAGTCCCTATCAGTCACTCCTATGGCAGGCCTTGACAATCCTGAAGGCAGAGTGCATGGGCTCGCGTGAACTGTGTTCTGGCCCGAGCCGAGCCGGTTGCAGCTTGCGGAGAAAAGACCCAATGGCTGTTCCATGATAACGCGTGCCACATCGGTAACTTCGGTGTCGCGTTATCAAGACATGTCGAGTAAGGTGTCATACGAATCGGGATGCTGCCCTCTCACCAACTCTGGCGACGAGGTTAGCATTCCGCCCTTCTAGAGGGACACGACATGTACGTAACTGTGAACCCCGGTTAAAGTTAACGAAAGCCTCAGCTCCACAAAATGGATGCTGCCACCACAGACACGAGTCTGACCTCCTGCTGCTGGGAGTCCTTCCAGCGAGGAGCGCTTGGACAAAGGGTTTCCTGTCGAGGGCGGTGTTCGCACCGTCCCAGACAGGGTTTGTGTATTCTGGGTAGGTAGGGCTTTTGCGAGAAGGTGACTGCGGAGTGGCACCCCGGTGCTCACTACGCATCTGCCGGTTAGAACCAGTTCCAGGGGCGACAGCCCTGGCCTGGGGAAAGTCCGGCAGGGGAGAGGGGTGTAACTACCCCCCTTCCTGGTCCCACCCTTAGGGCAGGACCTAGTCATGTACCCACCCCTTTCTTTAGGATAAAGGCCGGAGCGGGGACCCTTCCAAATTAGATCATCTTTGATTCAAGAATACTTTCTACGAAAGGACTTCAAGACTCTTCTCAAGATTTCTCCCTTGTGACTAAGGAGTAGTCACCCTGCATCAGCGGGCACCAACTAAGAACTCTGCGGTTTGCTGTAAGTCCTTCCTCAAGGAATCCGACGGCCCAGCTCGACGAGAACCGGCTTCCCTGGCACCTCTGACCTCTACCCACGTCATCAGCTCAGCTGTGATCTGTGGGTGCGACGAGACCTCGAGGGACCGGCCATCATCAGAACCTGCACGCTCTTAAAAACCAGCACGACCATCGAGGTAACTCTCTGGTGAGTGCTCTGGGGTCCGAGAAGCCCCGACCCTGAGCCGCTCCAGCACCGAAGTGCAGTCTCCCAGCATCTCCACGATCTGCGTGGGGCCCTTCTGCTCGCTGCTCAGCACGTTGTCTGGTCACTAGCCGCTGGCTTGTGTCCTTCTGTGACGACATCCGAGAATCATCACTGCCGGTCTGGTTGCTCCAGACTGGCCCTTGCTTCCATCTTTTCGAGAAGCACCCCGGACCCTCCTGGTCCACTCAAGACGCCGACAGCGTCATCCGTCGTGGGACAGCTCGCACCTCCACCGTGGTCGCCGACAACGCCTCCTGGTCCGTGAGACTGCAGAGCCTAGCGTCGCCCACTCACCTGGTCGAGGTGACGGCCAACTGGTGCCTTCCTGGTACCCTCTGACTACTGGCTAGTAGTACGAACTTGGTCCCCTCTGCTTTCAGGTTTCATCAATCTCCGATCCAGGCTTGGATCTCTACGAACTATTCATCACTGGTCGCCGGCCAGCAACTCCTTTTCTTCCGGCTCCTGGCTCGTCAGCGAAGACCCCGACGCCTGTAAGACTTGTGCAGCCGCAGCCCTCGTGGCTAGGTAACTCGGCATTTCAGTGCCTGCATAGCCTCCTTACTCTAGGGTCCCGAGTCCCTCGCTTCCGACTTGCCTTAACCTTTCCGTGTCCTCGGACACTTGTTTTAACTGTGCACTTAAAGTATTTGCTAAAGAGATTTGGTTTGTGCTAAGTACCCTGTCCTCATAAAGAGTACAGGGCTGTTGTGATTCTTAATAAATATACTGTTTATTTTCATAACACTTGTGTGGTGTCCTTTCACTGGGTGTTCAAGGGGTACATGTGTGGTAAACAGCTGGCTTAACGCGCCCTCTCGAGTCTTTAGCCTTAGACTGCTCGTATCCACGCTACTAGGATAGCTGGTCTATAGGTTGACTTACAACCAAACACCATAAGGGTCGTTGGAACGATACATAGCGGTCGCTAGAATAGCGAACGTTGCATATCGGGCCAACTTCTCACAACCATGACGACGGTACCAATACTCATTAGTACCACGCTAACATGCCATGAGATTAATCAGGTGAGAATCCAAAATACTGTCTTGCACATTGACTTTATCCATAAACTCCCCTGCCGATATATTTTGCAGCTGTACACCACTTTTCAGGATGTGGTTCACTGCATAAGACAGTCCAGACAGATCACTTTCATACAGTAGATGAAACAAGTAGGGAATGCATTGACGGAACCTAGGATCTTCTGCATACAATCGTAAAGTCCGGTATTCAGAAGCAGGAATTTGACCAGGTCGCTCATCATATCTTCCTCCTCAACCTGTTGGAAATAACTGTGGGATACACCGAGCTTCAAAACTTTCCTCCCAAACACTAATGGGACTCCCTTTGGCTTGTTTCATTTGAAACAACTCAATAGCATTCCCCATGACTTCTTTAGAATGCAAAGGATGAACACTATAATGTTCATATATTTCTTCATTTTTAGAGGCATCTACTTTCTCTATTTGTGCAGCACACAAATCACTGTCCTCTTCTTCACTTAGTTCCTCTTCTGCAACACATACATTCTTGTAGTACTCATTGTTTTTCATCAAATACAAAGTTGCCTTTTTGACTTTCCTAACATCCACTAAATCTTGCCAGATTTTATTACTCTTTGTCGGAACCCCATTAACTAGGATAACCAGAGGTTCCTCTTCCACTTTGTCTACACCAATTGTATCAATATTTTTCTTCAAATCCAGAGGCAAATAAACAACTCTTCCCTTTAATCCTCTCTGTAAATCTGAAGGAGGCAATTTCTCTGTCTTAGGCTCCATTCGAACAATAGCCTAAAAAGGATGGACACTTTGAATCAAAATAGATTCATAAGTATTTAAATCCTTCAGTTCAGAAGGAATGTCAACCAATTCCAGATTATTATGAACCACTCTAGCAGGCATCCGGTTTTGATTTAATTTGTTAAAACAATAAGTACACATACGTTGATCTGATCCCAAATCAAAACAATTTTCTACCATCAAGTATGTTGCAAAATCCTTCCATTCACTATTGTTTTCCATTTCACTTTTTGCATATAAATCCACTAACTTATTCTGATTCTTATAATAAGTCCGTCGATAACACACCCAAGTGACATTAGGCCTCTCACTTGATTTCACTGTAAACGTGAAAATTTCCTTGTGAAACTTATCTGTACTGGAAATCTGTACACTCTCTTCCACATTACCTTCTTCTACTGGGTCAATTTCAACATTGTTCTCTTTACTAGCAAAGTAATCCTCTCTGTAAATCTGAAGGAGGCAATTTCCCTGTCTTAGGCTCCATTCGAACAATAGCCTGAAAAGGATGGACACTTTGAATCAAAATAGATTCATAAGATTGCCCTGCTCTGTCAACAGCCAACCTCGCCAGGAACCAGCGGACCGGAAATCTTCTAAGGGACCCGCAGAGCCTGCTGCTGCCGCCACGCCTCGCCGGACCCGCTTCGCGGGTCCCGCTTTGTGGTCAGCAGCGGGCAGTTATCCACAGCAAGGGGCTTGACCACAACCGACCGGCAGGGCTGCGAGCAAGGAGCGGTGGACTCCGAGGACCAGGAGTCCCCGCGCGCCCGTAGCCACCTGGGCTACTCTCCCTGCCGGCCCCGCCCCCATCTCGCTAGGCTAAAGCGGCGTCCTGCCTTCCACACTTCGGATTGCCCTGCTCTGTCAACAGCCAACCTCGCCAGGAACCAGTGGACCGGAAATCTTCGAAGGGACCCGCATAGCCTGCTGCTGCCGCCACGCCTCGCTGGACCCGCTTCGCGGGTCCCGCTTCGCGGTCAGCAGCGGGCAGTTATCCACAGCAAGGGGCTTGACCACAACCGACCGGCAGGGCTACGAGCAAGGAGCGGTGGACTCCGAGGACCAGGAGTCCCCTCCCGCCCGTAGCCACCTGTGCTGCTCTCCCTGCCGGCCCCGCCCCCATCTCGCTAGGCTAAAGCGGCGTCCTGCCTTCCACACTTCAGATTGCCCTGCTCTGTCAACAGCCAACCTCGCCAGGAACCAGCGGACCGGAAATCTTCTAAGGGACCCGCAGAGCCTGCTGCTGCCGCCACGCCTCTCCGGACCCGCTTCGCGGTCAGCAGCGGGCAGTTATCCACAGCAAGGGGCTTGACCACAACCGACCGGCAGGGCTGCGAGCAAGGAGCGGTGGACTCCGAGGACCAGGAGTCCCCGCGCGCCCGTAGCCACCTGGGCTGCTCTCCCTGCCGGCCCCGACCCCATCTCGCTAGGCTAAAGCGGCGTCCTGCCTTCCACACTTCGGATTGCCCTGCTCTGTCAACAGCCAACCTCGCCAGGAACCAGCGGACCGGAAATCTTCAAAGGGACCCGCAGAGCCTGCTGCTGCCGCCACGCCTCGCCGGACCCGCTTCGCGGGTCCCGCTTCCCGGTCAGCAGCGGGCAGTTATCCACAGCAAGGGGCTTGACCACAACCGACCGGCAGGGCTGCGAGCAAGGAGCGGTGGACTCCGAGGACCAGGAGTCCCCGCGCGCCCGTAGCCACCTGGGCTGCTCTCCCTGCCGGCCCCGCCCCCATCTCGCTAGGCTAAAGCGGCGTCCTGCCTTCCACACTTCGGATTGCCCTGCTCTGTCAACAGCCAACCTCGCCAGGAACCAGTGGACCAGAAAACTTCTAAGGGACCCGCATAGCCTGCTGCTGCCGCTTCGCGGTCAGCAGCGGGCAGTTATCCACAGCAAGGGACTTGACCACAACCGACCGGCAGGGCTGCGAGCAAGGAGCGGTGGACTCCGAGGACGAGGAGTCCCCGCGCGCCCGTAGCCACCTGGGCTGCTCTCCCTGCCGGCCCCGCCCCATCTCGCTAGGCTAAAGCGGCGTCCTGCCTTCCACACTTCGGATTGCACTGCTCTGTCAACAGCGAACCTCGCCAGGAACCAGCGGACCGGAAATCTTCTAAGGGACCCGCAGAGCCTGCTGCTGCCGCCACGCCTCGCCGGACCCGCTTCGCGGGTCCCGCTTCGCGGTCAGCAGCGGGCAGTTATCCACAGCAAGGGGCTTGACCACAACCGACCGGCAGGGCTGCGAGCAAGGAGCGGTGGACTCCGAGGACCAGGAGTCCCCGCGCGCCCATAGCCACCTGGGCTGCTCTCCCTGCCGGCCCCTCCCCCATCTCGCTAGGCTAAAGCGGCGTCCTGCCTTCCACACTTCGGATTGCCCTGCTCTGTCAACAGCCAACCTCGCCAGGAACCAGTGGACCGGAAATCTTCTAAGGGACCTGTTAGAAATGGGACCCTGGCTGGCCAAGACTCGCGTCGAGGTCAGTCAGGGATCGCCATTTCTAAGTGTCAGGGCAAGGGAGTTACACGCCAAGATAACCCCTACTCGCCCTCTAGGTAACGTGGCGCGAGCTGCAAGGCTAAACTTGGAGGCGATGTAAGTTAAGTATTTGCGCACGCACCCCAGCAACAACACCCAAGGCCCACCACAAAGGAAACTCCACACAAGGTTATATAAAAAAATAGCCTTTGTATTCCAAAAAAAACATACATTAGATAAAACACACACTTTACATTGTGCCAGAGGCACGGGCAGAATTTACAAGGGGAATTCTATGTACAAGGGACAGGGCCACATGGACCACTGTCAGGGTATGCACTTTTAGAAATGACACTTTTTAGAAGTAGCACTTTTTAGATCATAGAATTATCAATGTAGCACAAAAATAACATACAACCAGTCACTACTGGTACCAGGTGAGCACCACCTATGCAACCCTCACTATCTTAGGAGATTACACTAGGGAACCTGGGCTCTGCTAACAACACCTCTACTAGCAAGAAGGAAACCACCTAAGTATTGCTATACCTGTAGGGGTTTAAGGAAAGAAACACATGATGCATCGCAATACATTCAGCGGTGTAAAAGGACAGAGCACATGACGCATAAAAACACATTCAGAGGTGCAGCACAAGAGAACACGTGATGAATAATCTACCCATTCAGAGGTGTAAGGAAAGGAAAACACATGATGCATCGCAATACATTCAGAGGTGTAGAAAATGAACAATTGCGCCAAACTCACGTAAGTCACCACCTGTGACTGTCCCTAGGCCAACTGGCCTCTCTAGGGCTAGGACGCCCTGTGTCCCAAAGTCAGGGGGCCTAAACGTGGCAGCTGCCCACAAAGTGCTGGGCAACTGGGGAGAGCCTCTCAGGGCTCTGGAACAATGTTGGCTGTGAGCCTCGCTGGGCTCTTAAACAAATGCAAGGCACTCAAGAGCCTTTCTGGGCTCTAAAAGACGCTGTGGGCTGGGAGCCTCTCCCGGGCTCTGAAAGCAAAATGCAGCGCCTTTCTATGGGAATCCCCTCTCTGGGGACTCAAAGTGACAATGCCTGCCAAGAGCCTCGCTGGGCTCTAAATCAACTGGTGCCCCCGGGGCACCTCGTGGCTCAACGGAAATGCTCCCACTCGTTGGAGCCTCACTGGGCTCGGGTTGGAGTCCCCCTCTTGGGGACTCGGGTCACTCACAAATGCCCCCTAAGAGCCTTTCAGGCTCAACACAAAGTGCGCCGTGTCTAGAGCCTCTCCGGGCTCAATGAACACGTGGGGCGCCTTGGGAGTACTGGCACGTCGTTGGAGTCCCCCTCCTGGGGACTCGGGAATCACTTGAGGCCCCACGGGCCTCTCAGCCCAAGTGACTCGCTTCTGGAGGGGAGGGGCGGGCACTCACCGGTCTCTGGTGCTGCAGCTCTTCTCCCCGAGGCTGCTCCTCGGCTGGGTGCGGCGGGCGAGGCTTCTCCTCACAGGGGAACAGGACTCCTCTTCGGCCCTGCTCCTCTTCACTGGGGCCTCGCTGGAGGCAGGACAGCTGCTGCAGGCCTCTTCTCGTTCCCCCCGGGGCTCTCCCTTCCCATGGGAGCCCCGGCAGGCAGCTTCCGGCTTCCTCACTCTCCAGGCAGGTCACGGGCCGGCAGCCAATCAGAGCGCGGCCCGGGGAACTCAGTCAGCTTCCTGGTGTCCCGCTCGTCCCGCCCCCGGCCTGCCTGACTTCCGGCCGGGCGGCGGCGGCGATCCTGACCACAATCAATACAGCAAGGTGCGGGGCAATGCCGGGTGGGCACCGGCTGAAGCACACAGAGCGCTTCCAGGCGCTAAGGATGAGAGAGAAGCGCTCCCAGCGCTAAAACACAAATACAGCGCTCCCCAAGCGCTATAAGCAAAAGAAAGCACTTAAGGCAATCAAAAAGCTCTCCCAAGCGCTAGAAGGAAAAACGAAGCGCTCCCAAGCGCTAGGCAGGCGGTTTCAGCGCTCCCAGCGCTAGGGGCCAACAAGCCCAGCAAAAAGTCCTATCAAGGGGCAGGGGGGGCAAGGCTGGGCCAAGAGCCAGCACACTGGGTCTCCAGGCAGGGAGACTCCCCAAGTGGCGGTTCCTCCTGGCCCCAGCAGCAGCCACAGCCCCCTCTGGCAGGATTCAAAAGTAGAACATTTTCAGTGGGGACACAGCCCCTTCTTATACTGACAAATCCTTTGTTACAATGTGCAGGGTGGGGGGGAAACCAGTCGCAGCTGGTTCTGGAGCACTCTTGATGGCCCAACCACCCATTTCATTCACTGGGGAGGCTAGGGTCGTTAGACACACCACAGGGGGGCGGAGCCAGCATTGTGTGGGGAAAACCCAGCCCATCCAGGACCCAGGTACACTCCTCCCACACATCACTCATGCTAATCTCCCACTCACCACCGGGCAAACCCATCTAGACTTCCTGGAGCCTGGCATGCCAGCCAGCTCCAGCCAATCACGCTCCAGCACCCTCACAGCACATGCACACATATCTCAATGTCCAGAAGTAGCACTTCCCAACTAGACACAAACATGCCGCAGACACCATCTTGCAGCATTCACTCTCACGAGTTTATACATACTAAACTCGAGCCTGCACTCCCCACGCATCAGGAACTACCAGGGACACACACATTCCCCATGCATTCCTATGGGAGGGCAGGCCAGCCATACTACACGCACGCACTTTCACTCTGGGACTCAGGGGAAAGTGCGCAGGGACCCAAAAATCACTGACACAGGGTCACAAATAAGGCAAAAAGTCTAGGGGAGAACCTGCCCTGCGGGCCAAGTCCAACACAACCCCCTTCCAGCCAAAACGCAGGGGAGAACAATCACCACCGTGATGGACTTCCCTGCTTGGGGCGATAGAACACGGACGCAGGCCCGCCACTGCCGGGACACTCTCCTGTTCTATGCCACGGTGAACCCCTAGGGTTCCTTCTAAAACTACTGTAAGGACCAATTGGGCTACCCCACTGGTACTCCTCAGCTGTCCGCGGCCCGGACCAGGCCCTGGGCCACCCAGGTGCCACCGGTCCTTGCCAATTCGCAGAGCGGGGGGTAGTAACCCCTGGCACATAGTGTCCATTCTCCACTCTCCCTGTCTGCAAGACAGGACTAGACTGCCACTGGTTCACCAGCCTTTGGTCTACAACCTCAGGCGGACCAGGAGTCTCAGGGAAGGCTCTCCTCCCCTTACCTCGTCTTCCAGGGTTCCTCCTCCTCCTGCGAGGGGTACCCTTACAACGCCACTCCAACCCAGGGTTTAACCCCTCAGGTTGCACCGGGGTCAGAGGTGGGCTTTCCCACCCTCTGCACCCCCTTCCAGAGGTCTGCCCTCTCCCAACTGGAGAAGTTCCCCTGGAAGAACCGGTCAGGACACTGCTTACAGTCGTCCTACCCTTCAGGTCAGGCCGAACCTGCACCTGGCCTCCCAACCTCCGGTCTAAAACCTTTGGTGGAATAATTGCCTGGCACTCCAGGACTTCTGGGGACTCGCACGCAATCCCCCTGAGGCTGACACATGACCCATGTGTCGTGTGACGGTCTGTCTGGCGCAGATCTCCCGCCTCCTGTCCACCTGACAGTGCGCAAAGATCCCCCAGACCAGAAGTGGCGCCACCCGGGTCCCCCCGGGAAGATCTAGCCCAACTGGCTAGTCTCTGGTCCACTGGTGCATCCACTGGGAAACTCATCCCCCAATCACTCCTCACGCTGGACTCCTGTACCCTCCCTACCGGAGCGGTACTGCCAGCCTCTAGAACCACAGGAGCTCTGGTTACAGACGCTCCAGGTCCTCTACTCACTGGGAGATCCTCCTCAAATGGGCTAACAGGACAGCCTAGGTCCCCAACCTGGTGTTCCCTCAAGAAACCACCCAGGTTCTGAGACAGGGCTTTGGGCCTCTGGGGGCATTCAGCCACCCACTGACTCCTGCTCCACTGAGCCAGGTAGTCAGCCCCTACACCCTTCTCACTATACTGGGACCTAGCTGGGCTACACTGAGCCTCTTCCACCACGCTGGGCTGGAAGATCCCTGACCCACTACTTTCGGAGTCACTCCCTAATGACTCAAAGGAACCTCTTGCACTCTCCCAGCGCTCTGCTTCATCTGCAAGGTCCCAAGGACTAAGGGATTCAGACTTCAACAGGTGCTGGCGCAACTCTGGACAAACAACACTGAGCAACTGCTCTTTGAGAAACATATTCAGTACTCCGTCTCTCTCATCATCCGAGCTAGCCGCCAGCCAATCCCACATTGCATCAGAACAGTCATCCACAAACTCCCCCCACTCCTGGTGAGGCAGTCTCCTAAGGTTCCTGAACTTCATCCGGCACTCCTCCTCTTGGGAACAAGGGACCATACGTTGGGCCCTGGGTAGGGGACTTCCTACACTGAAGTCTAAATAGCTGCCACCACTGGACTCAACCCTCCCTGGGGGATCCAGAAAATTATGACTGCAGTCAGGGGATAACCTACACTCTAGGGCTATCTTCTCCCTGGCCAAGGCCCTCTCAGCCTCTGCAGTCCGCTCATTCACACCCAGCTGCGCCATCTCTCTGGCATACTCTAACCTGAGCTTCTCCATGGCCAGCTGGTGCTCCCTCTCTTCTCTCCTATCCACCCACTCCTCTGGGGACAGGGAAAGGGATGGGGTGCTACATCTGACACTGGACCCAGCAAGGGACTCCCTATCTAGGGGGTACTCGCTCTCTGCTGGCGCCCATCCACTGTCAAACTCACTCTCCACATCAGACTCTTCAGGGCTCCCCTCAGACCCACCACCCTCATGGTGTGCGGTCCGGGCCCTCTCCCTCTCACTGTGCTCACGCTCCCAGTCACTCTTCTGCCACAGGATCATGTTATCCCTAAGCTTGGACTGGGTGTCTGACTCACTCACTGGGATGTCTCTCTCCTTACATAACCGTACCAACTCATGCACACTGTACTTAAACAGGCCACAAAGGTTAAAAGGAGATTCCATCTTGACAGGATGCTCACAGACACGTGCAACACAAGGGAACTAGCAATCTGAAGTAAAAGTCCACATTTCCAAAACTTCCACACTCTCCTTAAAAAAAAGAACTCACTCATGCGTCCAGGGAAACACACCATTCATCCACACACACCCTCCCCTCGGATCGGTAAAGCAGTTTCTACCACCCCTGACTTCTCAACCTGACCACATGTGACACAGGTACCAAACTCTGGAAGCAGGGCGGGGGACAAATGTACTGAACACAATTATCAAATGACACTCTTCAGGAGAAGAAACAATGGAACTTTACCAAAAACACAATAATCCCCTAAAATGTGGTCATCTAAAATGCAGAGCTTTGTAGTGGCCAGTTGCTACTGTGGTACAACGCAAACACAAATTCTTATCCTCTCGCTGCTGCCAATGTTAGAAACGGGACCCTGGCCGGCCAAGACTCGCGTCGAGGTCAGTCAGGGATCACCACTTCTAAGTGTCAGGGCAAGGGAGTCACACACCAAGGCAACCCCCACTCGCCCTCTAGGTAACGTGGCGCGAGCAGTCAAGGCTAAACTTGGAGGCGATATGAGTTAAGTATTTGCGCACGCACCCCAGCAACAACACCCAAGGCCCACCACAAAGGAAACTCCACACAAGGTTATATAAAAAAATAGCCTTTGTATTCCAAAAAAAAAAATACATTAGATAAAACACACACTTTACATTGTGCCAGAGGCACGGGCAGAATTTACAAGGGGAATTATATGTACAAGGGACAGGGCCACATGGACCACTGTCAGGGTATGCACTTTTAGAAATGACACTTTTTAGAAGTAGCACTTTTTAGATCATAGAATTATCAATGTAGCACAAAAATAACATACAACCAGTCACTACTGGTACCAGGTGAGCACCACCTATGCAACCCTCACTATCTTAGGAGATTACACTAGGGAACCTGGGCTCTGCTAACAACACCTCTACTAGCAAGAAGGAAACCACCTAAGTATTGCTATACCTGTAGGGGTTTAAGGAAAGAAACACATGATGCATCGCAATACATTCAGCGGTGTAAAAGGACAGAGCACATGACGCATAAAAACACATTCAGAGGTGCAGCACAAGAGAACACGTGATGAATAATCTACCCATTCAGAGGTGTAAGGAAAGGAAAACACATGATGCATCGCAATACATTCAGAGGTGTAGAAAATGAACAATTGCGCCAAACTCACGTAAGTCACCACCTGTGACTGTCCCTAGGCCAACTGGCCTCTCTAGGGCTAGGACGCCCTGTGTCCCAAAGTCAGGGGGCCTAAACGTGGCAGCTGCCCACAAAGTGCTGGGCAACTGGGGAGAGCCTCTCAGGGCTCTGGAACAATGTTGGCTGTGAGCCTCGCTGGGCTCTTAAACAAATGCAAGGCACTCAAGAGCCTTTCTGGGCTCTAAAAGACGCTGTGGGCTGGGAGCCTCTCCCGGGCTCTGAAAGCAAAATGCAGCGCCTTTCTATGGGAATCCCCTCTCTGGGGACTCAAAGTGACAATGCCTGCCAAGAGCCTCGCTGGGCTCTAAATCAACTGGTGCCCCCGGGGCACCTCGTGGCTCAACGGAAATGCTCCCACTCGTTGGAGCCTCACTGGGCTCGGGTTGGAGTCCCCCTCTTGGGGACTCGGGTCACTCACAAATGCCCCCTAAGAGCCTTTCAGGCTCAACACAAAGTGCGCCGTGTCTAGAGCCTCTCCGGGCTCAATGAACACGTGGGGCGCCTTGGGAGTACTGGCACGTCGTTGGAGTCCCCCTCCTGGGGACTCGGGAATCACTTGAGGCCCCACGGGCCTCTCAGCCCAAGTGACTCGCTTCTGGAGGGGAGGGGCGGGCACTCACCGGTCTCTGGTGCTGCAGCTCTTCTCCCCGAGGCTGCTCCTCGGCTGGGTGCGGCGGGCGAGGCTTCTCCTCACAGGGGAACAGGACTCCTCTTCGGCCCTGCTCCTCTTCACTGGGGCCTCGCTGGAGGCAGGACAGCTGCTGCAGGCCTCTTCTCGTTCCCCCCGGGGCTCTCCCTTCCCATGGGAGCCCCGGCAGGCAGCTTCCGGCTTCCTCACTCTCCAGGCAGGTCCCGGGCCGGCAGCCAATCAGAGCGCGGCCCGGGGAACTCAGTCAGCTTCCTGGTGTCCCGCTCGTCCCGCCCCCGGCCTGCCTGACTTCCGGCCGGGCGGCGGCGGCGATCCTGACCACAATCAATACAGCAAGGTGCGGGGCAATGCCGGGTGGGCACCGGCTGAAGCACACAGAGCGCTTCCAGGCGCTAAGGATGAGAGAGAAGCGCTCCCAGCGCTAAAACACAAATACAGCGCTCCCCAAGCGCTATAAGCAAAAGAAAGCACTTAAGGCAATCAAAAAGCTCTCCCAAGCGCTAGAAGGAAAAACGAAGCGCTCCCAAGCGCTAGGCAGGCGGTTTCAGCGCTCCCAGCGCTAGGGGCCAACAAGCCCAGCAAAAAGTCCTATCAAGGGGCAGGGGGGGCAAGGCTGGGCCAAGAGCCAGCACACTGGGTCTCCAGGCAGGGAGACTCCCCAAGTGGCGGTTCCTCCTGGCCCCAGCAGCAGCCACAGCCCCCTCTGGCAGGATTCAAAAGTAGAACATTTTCAGTGGGGACACAGCCCCTTCTTATACTGACAAATCCTTTGTTACAATGTGCAGGGTGGGGGGGAAACCAGTCGCAGCTGGTTCTGGAGCACTCTTGATGGCCCAACCACCCATTTCATTCACTGGGGAGGCTAGGGTCGTTAGACACACCACAGGGGGGCGGAGCCAGCATTGTGTGGGGAAAACCCAGCCCATCCAGGACCCAGGTACACTCCTCCCACACATCACTCATGCTAATCTCCCACTCACCACCGGGCAAACCCATCTAGACTTCCTGGAGCCTGGCATGCCAGCCAGCTCCAGCCAATCACGCTCCAGCACCCTCACAGCACATGCACACATATCTCAATGTCCAGAAGTAGCACTTCCCAACTAGACACAAACATGCCGCAGACACCATCTTGCAGCATTCACTCTCACGAGTTTATACATACTAAACTCGAGCCTGCACTCCCCACGCATCAGGAACTACCAGGGACACACACATTCCCCATGCATTCCTATGGGAGGGCAGGCCAGCCATACTACACGCACGCACTTTCACTCTGGGACTCAGGGGAAAGTGCGCAGGGACCCAAAAATCACTGACACAGGGTCACAAATAAGGCAAAAAGTCTAGGGGAGAACCTGCCCTGCGGGCCAAGTCCAACAGGACCCGCATAGCCTGCTGCTGCCGCCACGCCTCGCCGGACCCGCTTCACGGGTCCCGCTTCGCGGTCAGCAGCGGGCAGTTATCCACAGCAAGGGCCTTGACCACAACCGACCGGCAGGGCTGCGAGCAAGGAGCGGTGGACTCCGAGGACCAGGAGTCCCCGCGCGCCCGTAGCCACCTGGGCTGCTCTCCCTGCCGGCCCCGCCCCCATCTCGCTAGGCTAAAGCGGCGTCCTGCCTTCCACACTTCGGATTGCCCTGCTCTGTCAACAGCCAACCTCGCCAGGAACCAGTGGACCGGAAATCTTCTAAGGGACCCGCATAGCCTGCTGCTGCCGCCACGCCTCGCCGGACCCGCTTCGCGGGACCCGCTTCGCGGTCAGCAGCGGGCAGTTATCCACAACAAGGGGCTTGACCACAACCGACCGGCAGGGCTGCGAGCAAGGAGCGGTGGACTCCGAGGCCCAGGAGTCCCCGCGCGCCCGTAGCCACCTGGGTTGCTCTCCCTGCTGGCCCCGCCCCCATCTCGCTAGGCTAAAGCGGCGTCCTGCCTTCCACACTTCGGATTGCCCTGCTCTGTCAACAGCCAACCTCGCCAGGAACCAGCGGACCGGAAATCTTCTAAGGGACCCGCAGAGCCTGCTGCTGCCGCCACGCCTCGCCAGACCCGCTTCGCGGTCAGCAGCGGGCAGTTATCCACAACAAGGGGCTTGACCACAACCGACCGGCAGGGCTGCGAGCAAGGAGCGGTGGAGTCCGAGGCCCAGGAGTCCCCGCGCGCCCGTAGCCACCTGGGTTGCTCTCCCTGCTGGCCCCGCCCCCATCTCGCTAGGCTAAAGCGGCGTCCTGCCTTCCACACTTCGGATTGCCCTGCTCTGTCAACAGCCAACCTCGCCAGGAACCAGCGGACCGGAAATCTTCTAAGGGACCCGCAGAGCCTGCTGCTGCCGCCACGCCTCGCCGGACCCGCTTCGCGGGTCCCGCTTCGCGGTCAGCAGCGGGCAGTTATCCACAGCAAGGGGCTTGACCACAACCGACCGGCAGGGCTGCGAGCAAGGAGCGGTGGACTCCGAGGACCAGGAGTCCCTGCGCGCCCGTAGCCACCTGGGCTGCTCTCCCTGCCGGCCCCGCCCCCATCTCGCTAGGCTAAAGCGGCGTCCTGCCTTCCACACTTCGGATTGCCCTGCTCTGTCAACAGCCAACCTCGCCAGGAACAAGTGGACCGGAAATCTTCTAAGGGACCCGCATAGCCTGCTGCTGCCGCCACGCCTCGCTGGACCCGCTTCGCGGCTCCCGCTTCGCGGTCAGCAGCGGGCAGTTATCCACAGCAAGGGGCTTGACCACAACCGACCGGCAGGGCTGCGAGCAAGGAGCGGTGGACTCCGAGGACCAGGAGTCCCCGCGCGCCCGTAGCCACCTGTGCTGCTCTCCCTGCCGGCCCCGCCCCCATCTCGCTAGGCTAAAGCGGCGTCCTGCCTTCCACACTTCGGATTGCCCTGCTCTGTCAACAGCCAACCTCGCCAGGAACCAGCGGACCGGAAATCTTCTAAGGGACCCGCAGAGCCTGCTGCTGCCGCCACGCCTCGCCGGACCCGCTTCGCGGGTCCCGCTTCGCGGTCAGCAGCGGGCAGTTAGCCACAGCAAGGGGCTTGACCACAACCGACCGGCAGGGCTGCGAGCAAGGAGCGGTGGACTCCGAGGACCAGGAGTCCCCGCGCGCCCGTAGCCACCTGTGCTGCTCTCCCTGCCGGCCCCGCCCCCATCTCGCTAGGCTAAAGCGGCGTCCTGCCTTCCACACTTCGCATTGCCCTGCTCTGTCAACAGCCAACCTCGCCAGGAACCAGTGGACCGGAAATCTTCTAAGGGACCCGCATAGCCTGCTGCTGCCGCTTCGCGGTCAGCAGCAGGCAGTTATCCACAGCAAGGGGCTTGACCACAACCGACCGGCAGGGCTGCGAGCAAGGAGCGGTGGACTCCGAGGACCAGGAGTCCCCGCGCGCCCGTAGCCACCTGGGCTGCTCTCCCTGCCGGCCCCGCCCCCATCTCGCTAGGCTAAAGCGGCGTCCTGCCTTCCACACTTCGGATTGCCCTGCTCTGTCAACAGCCAACCTCGCCAGGAACCAGTGGACCGGAAATCTTCTAAGGGACCCGCATAGCCTGCTGCTGCCGCTTCGCGGTCAGCAGTGGGCAGTTATCCACAGCAAGGGGCTTGACCACAACCGACCGGCAGGGCTGCGAGCAAGGAGCGGTGGACTCCGAGGACCAGGAGTCCCCGCGCGCCCGTAGCCACCTGGGCTGCTCTTCCTGCCGGCCCGCCCCATCTCGCTAGGCTAAAGTGGCGTCCTGCCTTCCACACTTCGGATTGCCCTGCTCTGTCAACAGCGAACCTCGCCAGGAACCAGCGGATCGGAAATCTTCTAAGGGACCATCAGAGCCTGCTGCTGCCGCCACGCCTCGCCGGACCCGCTTCGCGGTCAGCAGCGGGCAGTTATCCACAGCAAGGGGCTTCACCACAACCGACCGGCAGGGCTGCAAGCAAGGAGCGGTGGACTCCGAGGACCAGGAGTCCCCGCGCGCCAATAGCCACCTGGGCTGCTCTCCCTGCCGGCCCCTCCCCCATCTCGCTAGGCTAAAGCGGCGTCCTGCCTTCCACACTTCGGATTGCCCTGCTCTGTCAACAGCCAACCTCGCCAGGAACCAGTGGACCGTAAATCTTCTAAGGGACCCGCATAGCCTGCTGCTGCCGCCATGCCTCGCTGGACCCGCTTCACGGGTCCCGCTTCGCGGTCAGCAGCGGGCAGTTATCCACAGCAAGGGCCTTGACCACAACCGACCGGCAGGGCTGCGAGCAAGGAGCGGTGGACTCCGAGGACCAGGAGTCCCCGCGCGCCCGTAGCCACCTGGGCTGCTCTCCCTGCCGGCCCCGCCCCCATCTCGCTAGGCTAAAGCGGCGTCCTGCCTTCCACACTTCGGATTGCCCTGCTCTGTCAACAGCCAACCTCGCCAGGAACCAGTGGACCCTAAATCTTCTAAGGGACCCGCATAGCCTGCTGCTGCCGCCACGCCTCGCCGGACCCGCTTCGCGGGACCCGCTTCGCGGTCAGCAGCGGGCAGTTATCCACAACAAGGGGCTTGACCACAACCGACCGGCAGGGCTGCGAGCAAGGAGCGGTGGACTCCGAGGACCAGGAGTCCCCGCGCCCCCGTAGCCACCTGGGTTGCTCTCCCTGCCGGCCCCGCCCCCATCTCGCTAGGCTAAAGCGGCGTCCTGCCTTCCACACTTCGGATTGCCCTGCTCTGTCAACAGCCAACCTCGCCAGGAACCAGCGGACCGGAAATCTTCCAAGGGACCCGCAGAGCCTGCTGCTGCCGCCACGCCTCGCCGGACCCGCTTCGCGGTCAGCAGCGGGCAGTTATCCATAGCAAGGGGCTTGACCACAACCGACCGGCAGGGCTGTGAGCAAGGAGCGGTGGACTCCGAGGACCAGGAGTCCCCGCGCGCCCGTAGCCACCTGGGCTGCTCTCCCTGCCGGCCCCGCCCCCATCTCGCTAGGCTAAAGCGGCGTCCTGCCTTCCACACTTCGGATTGCCCTGCTCTGTCAACAGCCAACCTCGCCAGGAACCAGTGGACAGGAAATCTTCTAAGGGACCCGCATAGCCTGCTGCTGCCGCTTCGCGGTCAGCAGCGGGCAGTTATCCACAGCAAGGGGCTTGACCACAACCGACTGGCAGGGCTGCGAGCAAGGAGCGGTGGACTCCGAGGACCAGGAGTCCTCGCGCGCCCGTAGCCACCTGGGCTGCTCTCCCTGCCGGCCCCGCCCCCATCTCGCTAGGCTAAAGCGGCGTCCTGCCTTCCACACTTCGGATTGCCCAGCTCTGTCAACAGCCAACCTCGCCAGGAACCAGTGGACCGGAAATCTTCTAAGGGACCCGCATAGCCTGCTGCTGCCGCTTCGCGGTCAGCAGCGGGCAGTTATCCACAGCAAGGGGCTTGACCACAACCGACCGGCAGGGCTGCGAGCAAGGAGCGGTGGACTCCGAGGACCAGGAGTCCCCGCGCGCCCGTAGCCACCTGGGCTGCTCCTTCTGCCGGCCCCGCCCCATCTCGCTAGGCTAAAGCGGCGTCCTGCCTTCCACACTTCGGATTGCCCTCTCTGTCAACAGCGAACCTCGCCAGGAACCAGCGGACCGGAAATCTTCTAAGGGACCCGCAGAGAGAGAGTTATCCACAGCAAGGGGCTTGACCACAACCGACTGGCAGGCCTGCCGGCCCCGCCCCCATCTCGCTAGGCTAAAGCGGCGTCCTGCCTTCCACACTTCGGATTGCCCTCTCTGTCAACAGCGAACCTCGCCAGGAACCAGCGGACCGGAAATCTTCTAAGGGACCCGCAGAGCCTGCTGCTGCCGCCACGCCTCGCCGGACCCGCTTCGCGGGTCCCGCTTCGCGGTCAGCAGCGGGCAGTTATCCACAGCAAGGGGCTTGACCACAACCGACCGGCAGCGCTGCGAGCAAGGAGCGGTGGACTCCGAGGACCAGGAGTCCCCGCGCGCCCATAGCCACCTGGGCTGCTCTCCCTGCCGGCCCCTCCCCCATCTCGCTAGGCTAAAGCGGCGTCCTGCCTTCCACACTTCGGATTGCCCTGCTCTGTCAACAGCCAACCTCGCCAGGAACCAGTGGACCGGAAATCTTCTAAGGGACCCGCATAGCCTGCTGCTGCCGCTTCGCGGTCAGCAGTGGGTAGTTATCCACAGCAAGGGGCTTGACCACAACCGACCGGCAGGGCTGCGAGCAAGGAGCGGTGGACTCCGAGGACCAGGAGTCCCCGCGCGCCCGTAGCCACCTGGGCTGCTCTCCCTGCCGGCCCCGCCCCATCTCGCTAGGCTAAAGCGGCGTCCTGCCTTCCACACTTCGGATTGCCCTGCTCTGTCAACAGCGAACCTCGCAAGGAACCAGCGGACCGGAAATCTTCTAAGGGACCCTCAGAGCCTGCTGCTGCCGCCACGCCTCGCCGGACCCGCTTCGCGGTCAGCAGCGGGCAGTTATCCACAGCAAGGGGCTTGACCACAACTGACCGGCAGGGCTGCAAGCAAGGAGCGGTGGACTCCGAGGACCAGGAGTCCCCGCGCGCCAATAGCCACCTGGGCTGCTCTCCCTGCCGGCCCCTCCCCCATCTCGCTAGGCTAAAGCGGCGTCCTGCCTTCCACACTTCGGATTGCCCTGCTCTGTCAACAGCCAACCTCGCCAGGAACCAGTGGACCGTAAATCTTCTAAGGGACCCGCATAGCCTGCTGCTGCCGCCATGCCTCGCTGGACCCGCTTCACGGGTCCCGCTTCGCGGTCAGCAGCGGGCAGTTATCCACAGCAAGGGCCTTGACCACAACCGACTGGCAGGGCTGCGAGCAAGGAGCGGTGGACTCCGAGGACCAGGAGTCCCCGCGCGCCCGTAGCCACCTGGGCTGCTCTCCCTGCCAGCCCCACCCCCATCTCGCTAGGCTAAAGCGGCGTCCTGCCTTCCACACTTCGGATTGCCCTGCTCTGTCAACAGCCAACCTCGCCAGGAACCAGTGGACCGGAAATCTTCTAAGGGACCCGCATAGCCTGCTGCTGCCGCCACGCCTCGCCGGACCCGCTTCGCGGTCAGCAGCGGGCAGTTATCCACAGCAAGGGGCTTGACCACAACTGACCGGCAGGGCTGCAAGCAAGGAGCGGTGGACTCCGAGGACCAGGAGTCCCCGCGCGCCAATAGCCACCTGGGCTGCTCTCCCTGCCGGCCCCTCCCCCATCTCGCTAGGCTAAAGCGGCGTCCTGCCTTCCACACTTCGGATTGCCCTGCTCTGTCAACAGCCAACCTCGCCAGGAACCAGTGGACCGTAAATCTTCTAAGGGACCCGCATAGCCTGCTGCTGCCGCCATGCCTCGCTGGACCCGCTTCACGGGTCCCGCTTCGCGGTCAGCAGCGGGCAGTTATCCACAGCAAGGGCCTTGACCACAACCGACCGGCAGGGCTGCGAGCAAGGAGCGGTGGACTCCGAGGACCAGGAGTCCCCGCGCGCCCGTAGCCACCTGGGCTGCTCTCCCTGCCAGCCCCGCCCCCATCTCGCTAGGCTAAAGCGGCGTCCTGCCTTCCACACTTCGGATTGCCCTGCTCTGTCAACAGCCAACCTCGCCAGGAACCAGTGGACCGGAAATCTTCTAAGGGACCCGCATAGCCTGCTGCTGCCGCCACGCCTCGCCGGACCCGCTTCGCGGGACCCGCTTCGCGGTCAGCAGTGGGCAGTTATCCACAACAAGGGGCTTGACCACAACCGACCGGCAGGGCTGCGAGCAAGGAGCGGTGGACTCCGAGGACCAGGAGTCCCCGCGCCCCCGTAGCCACCTGGGTTGCTCTCCCTGCCGGCCCCGCCCCCATCTCGCTAGGCTAAAGCGGCGTCCTGCCTTCCACACTTCGGATTGCCCTGCTCTGTCAACAGCCAACCTCGCCAGGAACCAGCGGACCGGAAATCCTCCAAGGGACCCGCAGAGCCTGCTGCTGCCGCCACGCCTCGCCGGACCCGCTTCGCGGGTCCCGCTTCGCGGTCAGCAGCGGGCAGTTATCCACAGCAAGGGGCTTGACCACAACCGACCGGCAGGGCTGCGAGCAAGGAGCGGTGGACTCCGAGGACCAGGAGTCCCCGCGCGCCCGTAGCCACCTGGGCTGCTCTCCCTGCCGGCCCCGCCCCCATCTCGCTAGGCTAAAGCGGCGTCCTGCCTTCCACACTTCGGATTGCCCTGCTCTGTCAACAGCCAACCTCGCCAGGAACCAGTGGACCGGAAATCTTCTAAGGGACCCGCATAGCCTGCTGCTGCCGCTTCGCGGTCAGCAGCGGGCAGTTATCACAGCAAGGGGCTTGACCACAACCGACCGGCAGGGCTGCGAGCAAGGAGCGGTGGACTCCGAGGACCAGGAGTCCTCGCGTGCCCGTAGCCACCTGGGCTGCTCTCCCTGCCGGCCCCGCCCCCATCTCGCTAGGCTAAAGCGGCGTCCTGCCTTCCACACTTCGGATTGCCCTGCTCTGTCAACAGCCAACCTCGCCAGGAACCAGTGGACCGGAAATCTTCTAAGGGACCCGCATAGCCTGCTGCTGCCGCTTCGCGGTCAGCAGCGGGCAGTTATCCACAGCAAGGGGCTTGACCACAACCGACCGGCAGGGCTGCGAGCAAGGAGCGGTGGACTCCGAGGACCAGGAGTCCCCGCGCGCCCGTAGCCACCTGGGCTGCTCTCCCTGCCGGCCCCGCCCCATCTCGCTAGGCTAAAGCGGCGTCCTGCCTTCCACACTTCGGATTGCCCTGCTCTGTCAACAGCGAACCTCGCCAGGAACCAGCGGACCGGAAATCTTCTAAGGGACCCGCAGAGCCTGCTGCTGCCGCCACGCCTCGCCGGACCCGCTTCGCGGTTCCCGCTTCGCGGTCAGCAGCGGGCAGTTATCCACAGCAAGGGGCTTGACCACAACCGACCGGCAGCGCTGCGAGCAAGGAGCGGTGGACTCCGAGGACCAGGAGTCCCCGCGCGCCCATAGCCACCTGGGCAGCTCTCCCTGCCGGCCCCTCCCCCATCTCGCTAGGCTAAAGCGCCGTCCTGCCTTCCACACTTCGGATTGCCCTGCTCTGTCAACAGCCAACCTCGCCAGGAACCAGTGAACCAGAAATCTTCTAAGGGACCCGCATAGCCTGCTGCTGCCGCCACGCCTCGCCGGACCCGCTTCACGGGTCCCGCTTCGCGGTCAGCAGCGGGCAGTTATCCACAGCAAGGGCCTTGACCACAACCGACCGGCAGGGCTGACAGCAAGGAGCGGTGGACTCCGATAACCAGGAGTCCCCGCGCGCCCGTAGCCACCTGGGCTGCTCTCCCTGCCGGCCCCGCCCCATCTCGCTAGGCTAAAGCGGCGTCCTGCCTTCCACACTTCGGATTGCCCTGCTCTGTCAACAGCCAACCTCGCCAGGAACCAGTGGACCGGAAATCTTCTAAGGGACCCGCATAGCCTGCTGCTGCCGCCACGCCTCGCCGGACCCGCTTCGCGGGACCCGATTCGCGGTCAGCAGCGGGCAGTTATCCACAACAAGGGGCTTGACCACAACCGACCGGCAGGGCTGCGAGCAAGGAGCGGTGGACTCCGAGGACCAGAAGTCCCCGCGCGCCCGTAGCCACCTGGGTTGCTCTCCCTGCTGGCCCCGCCCCCATCTCGCTAGGCTAAAGCGGCGTCCTGCCTTCCACACTTCGGTTTGCCCTGCTCTGTCAACAGGCAACCTCGCCAGGAACCAGCGGACCGGAAATCTTCTAAGGGACCCGCAGAGCCTGCTGCTGCTGACACGCCTCGCCGGACCCGCTTCGCGGGTCCCGCTTCGCGGTCAGCAGCGGGCAGTTATCCACAGCAAGGGGCTTGACCACAACCGACCGGCAGGGCTGCGAGCAAAGAGCGGTGGACTCCGAGGACCAGGAGTCCCCGTGCGCCCGTAGCCACCTGGGCTGCTCTCCCTGCCGGCCCCGCCCCCATCTCGCTAGACTAAAGCGGCGTCCTGCCTTCCACACTTCGGATTGCCCTGCTCTGTCAACAGCCAATCTCGCCAGGAACAAGTGGACCGGAAATCTTCTAAGGGACCCGCATAGCCTGCTGCTGCCGCCACGCCGCGCTGGACCCGCTTCGCGGCTCCCGCTTCGCGGTCAGCAGCGGGCAGTTATCCACAGCAAGGGGCTTGACCACAACCGACCGGCAGGGCTGCGAGCAAGGAGCGGTGGACTCCGAGGACCAGGAGTCCCCGCGCGCCCGTAGCCACCTGGGTTGCTCTCCCTGCTGGCCCCGCCCCCATCTCGCTAGGCTAAAGCGGCGTCCTGCCTTCCACACTTCGGTTTGCCCTGCTCTGTCAACAGCCAACCTCGCCAGGAACCAGTGGACCGGAAATCTTCTAAGGGACCCGCAGAGCCTGCTGCTGCCGCCACGCCTCTCCGGACCCGCTTCGCGGTCAGCAGCGGGCAGTTATCCACAGCAAGGGGCTTGACCACAACCGACCGGCAGGGCTGCGAGCAAGGAGCGGTGGACTCCGAGGACCAGGAGTCCCCGCGTGCCCGTAGCCACCTGGGCTGCTCTCCCTGCCGGCCCTGCCCCCATCTCGCTAGGCTAAAGCGGCGTCCTGCCTTCCACACTTCGGATTGCCCTGCTCTGTCAACAGCCAACCTCGCCAGGAACCAGCGGACCGGAAATCTTCTAAGGGACCCGCAGAGCCTGCTGCTGCCGCCGCGCCTCGCCGGACCCGCTTTGCGGGTCCCGCTTCGCGGTCAGCAGCGGGCAGTTATCCACAGCAAGGGGCTTGACCACAACCGACCGGCAGGGCTGCGAGCAAGGAGCGGTGGACTCCGAGGACCAGGAGTCCCCGCGCGCCCGTAGCCACCTGGGCTGCTCTCCCTGCCGGCCCCGCCCCCATCTCGCTAGGCTAAAGCGGCGTCCTGCCTTCCACACTTCGGATTGCCCTGCTCTGTCAACAGCCAACCTCGCCAGGAACCAGTGGACCCGAAATCTTCTAAGGGACCCGCATAGCCTGCTGCTGCCGCCACGCCTCGCCGGACCCGCTTCGCGGGACCCGCTTCGCGGTCAGCAGCGGGCAGTTATCCACAACAAGGGGCTTGACCACAACCGACCGGCAGGGCTGCGAGCAAGGAGCGGTGGACTCCGAGGACCAGGAGTCCCCGCGCCCCCGTAGCCACCTGGGTTGCTCTCCCTGCCGGCCCCGCCCCCATCTCACTAGGCTAAAGCGGCGTCCTGCCTTCCACACTTCGGATTGCCCTGCTCTGTCAACAGCCAACCTCGCCAGGAACCAGCGGACCGGAAATCTTCCAAGGGACCCGCAGAGCCTGCTGCTGCCGCCACGCCTCGCCGGACCCGCTTCGCGGTCAGCAGCGGGCAGTTATCCATAGCAAGGGGCTTGACCACAACCGACCGGCAGGGCTGTGAGCAAGGAGCGGTGGACTCCGAGGACCAGGAGTCCCCGCGCGCCCGTAGCCACCTGGGCTGCTCTCCCTGCCGGCCCCGCCCCCATCTCGCTAGGCTAAAGCGGCGTCCTGCCTTCCACACTTCGGATTGCCCTGCTCTGTCAACAGCCAACCTCGCCAGGAACCAGTGGACAGGAAATCTTCTAAGGGACCCGCATAGCCTGCTGCTGCCGCTTCGCGGTCAGCAGCGGGCAGTTATCCACAGCAAGGGGCTTGACCACAACCGACTGGCAGGGCTGCGAGCAAGGAGCGGTGGACTCCGAGGACCAGGAGTCCTCGCGCGCTCGTAGCCACCTGGGCTGCTCTCCCTGCCGGCCCCGCCCCCATCTCGCTAGGCTAAAGCGGCGTCCTGCCTTCCACACTTCGGATTGCCCAGCTCTGTCAACAGCCAACCTCGCCAGGAACCAGTGGACCGGAAATCTTCTAAGGGACCCGCATAGCCTGCTGCTGCCGCTTCGCGGTCAGCAGCGGGCAGTTATCCACAGCAAGGGGCTTGACCACAACCGACCGGCAGGGCTGCGAGCAAGGAGCGGTGGACTCCGAGGACCAGGAGTCCCCGCGCGCCCGTAGCCACCTGGGCTGCTCCTTCTGCCGGCCCCGCCCCATCTCGCTAGGCTAAAGCGGCGTCCTGCCTTCCACACTTCGGATTGCCCTCTCTGTCAACAGCGAACCTCGCCAGGAACCAGCGGACCGGAAATCTTCTAAGGGACCCGCAGAGCCTGCTGCTGCCGCCACGCCTCGCCGGACCCGCTTCGCGGGTCCCGCTTCGCGGTCAGCAGCGGGCAGTTATCCACAGCAAGGGGCTTGACCACAACCGACCGGCAGCGCTGCGAGCAAGGAGCGGTGGACTCCGAGGACCAGGAGTCCCCGCGCGCCCACAGCCACCTGGGCTGCTCTCCCTGCCGGCCCCTCCCCCATCTCGCTAGGCTAAAGCGGCGTCCTGCCTTCCACACTTCGGATTGCCCTGCTCTGTCAACAGCCAACCTCGCCAGGAACCAGTGGACCGGAAATCTTCTAAGGGACCCGCATAGCCTGCTGCTGCCGCTTCGCGGTCAGCAGTGGGTAGTTATCCACAGCAAGGGGCTTGACCACAACCGACCGGCAGGGCTGCGAGCAAGGAGCGGTGGACTCCGAGGACCAGGAGTCCCCGCGCGCCCGTAGCCACCTGGGCTGCTCTCCCTGCCGGCCCCGCCCCATCTCGCTAGGCTAAAGCGGCGTCCTGCCTTCCACACTTCGGATTGCCCTGCTCTGTCAACAGCGAACCTCGCCAGGAACCAGCGGACCGGAAATCTTCTAAGGGACCCTCAGAGCCTGCTGCTGCCGCCACGCCTCGCCGGACCCGCTTCGCGGTCAGCAGCGGGCAGTTATCCACAGCAAGGGGCTTGACCACAACTGACCGGCAGGGCTGCAAGCAAGGAGCGGTGGTATTGGGGACTGCCATAACATCAGCACCTGAGATCATGACCGACTGCTCCCTTGAAAAGTTTCCAGAGTTGGATGTATTGATTCTAGAACAGCTGATGAGTAAAATTAAATCTGGCTCCCCAGCTGATCCATGCCCACCTGAGATCTTCCGTGTTGCGCGCCCCTTGTTGGAGGAATGTATCATCTCCCTCCTCAATAGATCATTAGACATGGGGTACCTACCGATTGAGCTTAAGGAGGCGCGTGTAAGACCTCTACTGAAAAAGTCTGGATCGGATCCTGCGGTGTTAAAAAATTACAGACCTATCTCCCAGCTGCCTTTTCTCTCAAAAGTTCTTGAGCAGCATGTATTAAAGTCCCTGTCCCTCTATCTGGAAACTCATCATCTACTCCATGAGAGACAGGCAGGTTTCCGAGCTCATCACAGCACAGAGTTGGTGATGCTCTCGGTGTTGGATGATCTAAGAGGCATGGCTGACTGCAAGAAACCGAGCGCCCTGATTTTGCTGGACTTATCAGCGGCGTTCGATACTGTCAGCCATGCCCTGCTTTTGGAAAGATTGAAGGACTTTGGGATTAAGGGCCTGGCCTTTCAATGGTTGCAATCATTCCTTACAGGAAGGACCCAAAAGATACAACTGGGGGATGAAACATCTGAGATAGGGATTTTAGAGTGCGGGGTGCCACAGGGGTCCGCCCTGTCCCCGCTTCTATTTAATCTCTACCTGCAACCATTGATTGCTTCTTTGGCCACCATGGGCTGTAAAGTCTTTAATTACGCGGACGACACGCAACTGCTGTTAAGTGTCGATGACACTGTGGCCGCACAACTCCAAGCCCAGAACATCTTGCGGTTCACAGTGCAATGGATGACTGATAACCTGTTAAAAATTAACCCTGATAAGACTGAGGTACTAGTGATCCCATCCACTGCCTCACCTTGGTGTGATCTCTACTGGCCCACAGAGTTAGGCCCTGCTCCAAAACCAAGCCCGTTTGTAAAGAGCCTGGGGATCAAGCTGGATGATGATCTGTCAATGGCCCCTCAGATCTCCACGGTTGTGGGAAGTTGCACAAACATCACTCGGCAACTGCGGAAGTTAATTCCTGTCCTCTCACAACCCATGATGCGATCAATAGTAGCGGCCACTATCATCTCCAGAATTGATTACGGTAATGCCCTTTACCTTGGCTTACCTAAAACTCTGACCAGTAGGCTTCAGGTCATAATGAATGACGCTGCCCGGCTGATCTTCAGGCTACCGAGGAGATCTAAAGCCACTCCCCTACTACAAAGTTTGCACTGGCTCCCCATTAAAGAAAGAGTGGAATTTAAGAACTTATGCACGGCCCATAGGGCAATCTATGGCAAAGCCCCAACCTACATCAAAGATCGTCTGCAACTTTATTGCCCTATGAGAACACTTCGATCTTCAGACTCCAAATTACTGGTCTGCCCTCGCTACAGGTTAGTGACCAAGGGAGGGAGAGCCTTTTCAGTGCAAGTTCCTCAGTTATGGAACAGGTTGCCGGAGGTGCTGCGCCGGGAAGGGAATCTATTACGATTCAGGAAGAGTCTAAAAACATTTCTGTTCCGCAAAAGCATGAGCACAGTATAATCAGCTATGACCTCAGCTTTCATCTTGCTAAGTTATTGTCTGTTACCATCTTTCCAGGCGCTTAGATACCTGCAGGTGATTAGGCGCGATACAAAACTCACTAACAATAACAATTACTCCGAGGACCAGGAGTCCCCGCGCGCCAATAGCCACCTGGGCTGCTCTCCCTGCCGGCCCCTCCCCCATCTCGCTAGGCTAAAGCGGCGTCCTGCCTTCCACACTTCGGATTGCCCTGCTCTGTCAACAGCCAACCTCGCCAGGAACCAGTGGACCGTAAATCTTCTAAGGGACCCGCATAGCCTGCTGCTGCCGCCATGCCTCGCTGGACCCGCTTCACGGGTCCCGCTTCGCGGTCAGCAGCGGGCAGTTATCCACAGCAAGGGCCTTGACCACAACCGACCGGCAGGGCTGCGAGCAAGGAGCGGTGGACTCCGAGGACCAGGAGTCCCCGCGCGCCCGTAGCCACCTGGGCTGCTCTCCCTGCCGGCCCCGCCCCCATCTCGCTAGGCTAAAGCGGCGTCCTGCCTTCCACACTTCGGATTGCCCTGCTCTGTCAACAGCCAACCTCGCCAGGAACCAGTGGACCGTAAATCTTCTAAGGGACCCGCATAGCCTGCTGCTGCCGCCATGCCTCGCTGGACCCGCTTCACGGGTCCCGCTTCGCGGTCAGCAGCGGGCAGTTATCCACAGCAAGGGCCTTGACCACAACCGACTGGCAGGGCTGCGAGCAAGGAGCGGTGGACTCCGAGGACCAGGAGTCCCCGCGCGCCCGTAGCCACCTGGGCTGCTCTCCCTGCCAGCCCCGCCCCCATCTCGCTAGGCTAAAGCGGCGTCCTGCCTTCCACACTTCGGATTGCCCTGCTCTGTCAACAGCCAACCTCGCCAGGAACCAGTGGACCGGAAATCTTCTAAGGGACCCGCATAGCCTGCTGCTGCCGCCACGCCTCGCCGGACCCGCTTCGCGGGACCCGCTTCGCGGTCAGCAGCGGGCAGTTATCCACAACAAGGGGCTTGACCACAACCGACCGGCAGGGCTGCGAGCAAGGAGCGGTGGACTCCGAGGTCCAGGAGTCCCCGCGCCCCCGTAGCCACCTGGGTTGCTCTCCCTGCCGGCCCCGCCCCCATCTCGCTAGGCTAAAGCGGCGTCCTGCCTTCCACACTTCGGATTGCCCTGCTCTGTCAACAGCCAACCTCGCCAGGAACCAGCGGACCGGAAATCTTCCAAGGGACCCGCAGAGCCTGCTGCTGCCGCCACGCCTCGCCGGACCCGCTTCGCGGGTCCCGCTTCGCGGTCAGCAGCGGGCAGTTATCCACAGCAAGGGGCTTGACCACAACCGACCGGCAGGGCTGCGAGCAAGGAGCGGTGGACTCCGAGGACCAGGAGTCCCCACGCGCCCGTAGCCACCTGGGCTGCTCTCCCTGCCGGCCCCGCCCCCATCTCGCTAGGCTAAAGCGGCGTCCTGCCTTCCACACTTCGGATTGCCCTGCTCTGTCAACAGCCAACCTCGCCAGGAACCAGTGGACCGGAAATCTTCTAAGGGACCCGCATAGCCTGCTGCTGCCGCTTCGCGGTCAGCAGCGGGCAGTTATCCACAGCAAGGGGCTTGACCACAACCGACCGGCAGGGCTGCGAGCAAGGAGCGGTGGACTCCGAGGACCAGGAGTCCTCGCGTGCCCGTAGCCACCTGGGCTGCTCTCCCTGCCGGCCCCGCCCCCATCTCGCTAGGCTAAAGCGGCGTCCTGCCTTCCACACTTCGGATTGCCCTGCTCTGTCAACAGCCAACCTCGCCAGGAACCAGTGGACCGGAAATCTTCTAAGGGACCCGCATAGCCTGCTGCTGCCGCTTCGCGGTCAGCAGCGGGCAGTTATCCACAGCAAGGGGCTTGACCACAACCGACCGGCAGGGCTGCGAGCAAGGAGCGGTGGACTCCGAGGACCAGGAGTCCCCGCGCGCCCGTAGCCACCTGGGCTGCTCTCCCTGCCGGCCCCGCCCCATCTCGCTAGGCTAAAGCGGCGTCCTGCCTTCCACACTTCGGATTGCCCTGCTCTGTCAACAGCGAACCTCGCCAGGAACCAGCGGACCGGAAATCTTCTAAGGGACCCGCAGAGCCTGCTGCTGCCGCCACGCCTCGCCGGACCCGCTTCGCGGGTCCCGCTTCGCGGTCAGCAGCGGGCAGTTATCCACAGCAAGGGGCTTGACCACAACCGACCGGCAGCGCTGCGAGCAAGGAGCGGTGGACTCCGAGGACCAGGAGTCCCCGCGCGCCCATAGCCACCTGGGCTGCTCTCCCTGCCGGCCCCTCCCCCATCTCGCTAGGCTAAAGCGCCATCCTGCCTTCCACACTTCGGATTGCCCTGCTCTGTCAACAGCCAACCTCGCCAGGAACCAGTGAACCGGAAATCTTCTAAGGGACCCGCATAGCCTGCTGCTGCCGCCACGCCTCGCCGGACCCGCTTCACGGGTCCCGCTTCGCGGTCAGCAGCGGGCAGTTATCCACAGCAAGGGCCTTGACCACAACTGACCGGCAGGGCTGCGAGCAAGGAGCGGTGGACTCCGATAACCAGGAGTCCCCGCGCGCCCGTAGCCACCTGGGCTGCTCTCCCTGCCGGCCCCGCCCCATCTCGCTAGGCTAAAGCGGCGTCCTGCCTTCCACACTTCGGATTGCCCTGCTCTGTCAACAGCCAACCTCGCCAGGAACCAGTGGACCGGAAATCTTCTAAGGGACCCGCATAGCCTGCTGCTGCCGCCACGCCTCGCCGGACCCGCTTCGCGGGACCCGATTCGCGGTCAGCAGCGGGCAGTTATCCACAACAAGGGGCTTGACCACAACCGACCGGCAGGGCTGCGAGCAAGGAGCGGTGGACTCCGAGGACCAGGAGTCCCCGCGCGCCCGTAGCCACCTGTGCTGCTCTCCCTGCCGGCCCCGCCCCCATCTCGCTAGGCTAAAGCGGCGTCCTGCCTTCCACACTTCGGATTGCCCTGCTCTGTCAACAGCCAACCTCGCCAGGAACCAGCGGACCGGAAATCTTCTAAGGGACCCGCAGAGCCTGCTGCTGCCGCCACGCCTCTCCGGACCCGCTTCGCGGTCAGCAGCGGGCAGTTATCCACAGCAAGGGGCTTGACCACAACCGACCGGCAGGGCTGCGAGCAAGGAGCGGTGGACTCCGAGGACCAGGAGTCCCCGCGCGCCCGTAGCCACCTGGTCTGCTCTCCCTGCCGGCCCGACCCCATCTCGCTAGGCTAAAGCGGCGTCCTGCCTTCCACACTTCGGATTGCCCTGCTCTGTCAACAGCCAACCTCGCCAGGAACCAGCGGACCGGAAATCTTCAAGGGGACCCGCAGAGCCTGCTGCTGCCGCCACGCCTCGCCGGACCCGCTTCGCGGGTCCCGCTTCCCGGTCAGCAGCGGGCAGTTATCCACAGCAAGGGGCTTGACCACAACCGACCGGCAGGGCTGCGAGCAAGGAGCGGTGGACTCCGAGGACCAGGAGTCCCCGCGCGCCCGTAGCCACCTGGGCTGCTCTCCCTGCCGGCCCCGCCCCCATCTCGCTAGGCTAAAGCGGCGTCCTGCCTTCCACACTTCGGATTGCCCTGCTCTGTCAACAGCCAACCTCGCCAGGAACCAGTGGACCGGAAAACTTTTAAGGGACCCGCATAGCCTGCTGCTGCCGCTTCGCGGTCAGCAGCGGGCAGTTATCCACAGCAAGGGACTTGACCACAACCGACCGGCAGGGCTGCGAGCAAGGAGCGGTGGACTCCGAGGACCAGGAGTCCCCGCGCGCCCGTAGCCACCTGGGCTGCTCTCCCTGCCGGCCCCGCCCCATCTCGCTAGGCTAAAGCGGCGTCCTGCCTTCCACACTTCGGATTGCCCTGCTCTGTCAACAGCGAACCTCGCCAGGAACCAGCGGACCGGAAATCTTCTAAGGGACCCGCAGAGCCTGCTGCTGCCGCCACGCCTGGCCGGACCCGCTTCGCGGGTCCCGCTTCGCGGTCAGCAGCGGGCAGTTATCCACAGCAAGGGGCTTGACCACAACCGACCGGCAGGGCTGCGAGCAAGGAGCGGTGGACTCCGAGGACCAGGAGTCCCCGCGCGCCCATAGCCACCTGGGCTGCTCTCCCTGCCGGCCCCTCCCCCATCTCGCTAGGCTAAAGCAGCGTCCTGCCTTCCACACTTCGGATTGCCCTGCTCTGTCAACAGCCAACCTCGCCAGGAACCAGTGGACCGGAAATCTTCTAAGGGACCCGCATAGCCTGCTGCTGCCGCCACGCCTCGCCGGACCCGCTTCACGGGTCCCGCTTCGCGGTCAGCAGCGGGCAGTTATCCACAGCAAGGGCCTTGACCACAACCGACCGGCAGGGCTGCGAGCAAGGAGCGGTGGACTCCGAGGACCAGGAGTCCCCGCGCGCCCGTAGCCACCTGGGCTGCTCTCCCTGCCGGCCCCGCCCCCATCTCGCTAGGCTAAAGCGGCGTCCTGCCTTCCACACTTCGGATTGCCCTGCTCTGTCAACAGCCAACCTCGCCAGGAACAAGTGGACCGGAAATCTTCTAAGGGACCCGCATAGCCTGCTGCTGCCGCCACGCCTCGCCGGACCCGCTTCGCGGCTCCCGCTTCGCGGTCAGCAGCGGGCAGTTATCCACAGCAAGGGGCTTGACCACAACCGACCGGCAGGGCTGCGAGCAAGGAGCGGTGGACTCCGAGGACCAGGAGTCCCCGCGCGCCCGTAGCCACCTGGGCTGCTCTCCCTGCCGGCCCCGCCCCCATCTCGCTAGGCTAAAGCGGCGTCCTGCCTTCCACACTTCGGATTGCCCTGCTCTGTCAACAGCCAACCTCGCCAGGAACCAGTGGACCGGAAATCTTCTAAGGGACCCGCATAGCCTGCTGCTGCCGCCACTCCTCGCCGGACCCGCTTCGCGGGACCCGCTTCGCGGTCAGCAGCGGGCAGTTATCCACAACAAGGGGCTTGACCACAACCGACCGGCAGGGCTGCGAGCAAGGAGCGGTGGACTCCGAGGCCCAGGAGTCCCCGCGCGCCCGTAGCCACCTGGGTTGCTCTCCCTGCTGGCCCCGCCCCCATCTCGCTAGGCTAAAGCGGCGTCCTGCCTTCCACACTTCGGATTGCCCTGCTCTGTCAACAGCCAACCTCGCCAGGAACCAGCGGACCGGAAATCTTCTAAGGGACCCGCAGAGCCTGCTGCTGCCGCCACGCCTCGCCAGACCCGCTTCGCGGGTCCCGCTTCGCGGTCAGCAGCGGGCAGTTATCCACAACAAGGGGCTTGACCACAACCGACCGGCAGGGCTGCGAGCAAGGAGCGGTGGAGTCCGAGGCCCAGGAGTCCCCGCGCGCCCGTAGCCACCTGGGTTGCTCTCCCTGCTGGCCCCGCCCCCATCTCGCTAGGCTAAAGCGGCGTCCTGCCTTCCACACTTCGGATTGCCCTGCTCTGTCAACAGCCAACCTCGCCAGGAACCAGCGGACCGGAAATCTTCTAAGGGACCCGCAGAGCCTGCTGCTGCCGCCACGCCTCGCCGGACCCGCTTCGCGGGTCCCGCTTCGCGGTCAGCAGCGGCAGTTATCCACAGCAAGGGGCTTGACCACAACCGACCGGCAGGGCTGCGAGCAAGGAGCGGTGGACTCCGAGGACCAGGAGTCCCCGCGCGCCCGTAGCCACCTGGGCTGCTCTCCCTGCCGGCCCCGCCCCCATCTCGCTAGGCTAAAGCGGCGTCCTGCCTTCCACACTTCGGATTGCCCTGCTCTGTCAACAGCCAACCTCGCCAGGAACAAGTGGACCGGAAATCTTCTAAGGGACCCGCATAGCCTGCTGCTGCCGCCACGCCTCGCTGGACCCGCTTCGCGGGTCCCGCTTCGCGGTCAGCAGCGGGCAGTTATCCACAGCAAGGGGCTTGACCACAACCGACCGGCAGGGCTGCGAGCAAGGAGCGGTGGACTCCGAGGACCAGGAGTCCCCGCGCGCCCGTAGCCACCTGTGCTGCTCTCCCTGCCGGCCCCGCCCCCATCTCGCTAGGCTAAAGCGGCGTCCTGCCTTCCACACTTCGGATTGCCCTGCTCTGTCAACAGCCAACCTCGCCAGGAACCAGCGGACCGGAAATCTTCTAAGGGACCCGCAGAGCCTGCTGCTGCCGCCACGCCTCGCCGGACCCGCTTCGCGGGTCCCGCTTCGCGGTCAGCAGCGGGCAGTTAGCCACAGCAAGGGGCTTGACCACAACCGACCGGCAGGGCTGCGAGCAAGGAGCGGTGGACTCCGAGGACCAGGAGTCCCCGCGCGCCCGTAGCCACCTGGGCTGCTCTCCCTGCCGGCCCCGCCCCCATCTCGCTAGGCTAAAGCGGCGTCCTGCCTTCCACACTTCGGATTGCCCTGCTCTGTCAACAGCCAACCTCGCCAGGAACCAGTGGACCGGAAATCTTCTAAGGGACCCGCATAGCCTGCTGCTGCCGCTTCGCGGTCAGCAGCGGGCAGTTATCCACAGCAAGGGGCTTGACCACAACCGACCGGCAGGGCTGCGAGCAAGGAGCGGTGGACTCCGAGGACCAGGAGTCCCCGCGCGCCCGTAGCCACCTGGGCTGCTCTCCCTGCCGGCCCCGCCCCCATCTCGCTAGGCTAAAGCGGCGTCCTGCCTTCCACACTTCGGATTGCCCTGCTCTGTCAACAGCCAACCTCGCCAGGAACCAGTGGACCGGAAATCTTCTAAGGGACCCGCATAGCCTGCTGCTGCCGCTTCGCGGTCAGCAGTGGGCAGTTATCCACAGCAAGGGGCTTGACCACAACCGACCGGCAGGGCTGCGAGCAAGGAGCGGTGGACTCCGAGGACCAGGAGTCCCCGCGCGCCCGTAGCCACCTGGGCTGCTCTTCCTGCCGGCCCGCCCCATCTCGCTAGGCTAAAGTGGCGTCCTGCCTTCCACACTTCGGATTGCCCTGCTCTGTCAACAGCGAACCTCGCCAGGAACCAGCGGATCGGAAATCTTCTAAGGGACCCTCAGAGCCTGCTGCTGCCGCCACGCCTCGCCGGACCCGCTTCGCGGTCAGCAGCGGGCAGTTATCCACAGCAAGGGGCTTCACCACAACCGACCGGCATGGCTGCAAGCAAGGAGCGGTGGACTCCGAGGACCAGGAGTCCCCGCGCGCCAATAGCCACCTGGGCTGCTCTCCCTGCCGGCCCCTCCCCCATCTCGCTAGGCTAAAGCGGCGTCCTGCCTTCCACACTTCGGATTGCCCTGCTCTGTCAACAGCCAACCTCGCCAGGAACCAGTGGACCGTAAATCTTCTAAGGGACCCGCATAGCCTGATGCTGCCGCCATGCCTCGCTGGACCCGCTTCACGGGTCCCGCTTCGCGGTCAGCAGCGGGCAGTTATCCACAGCAAGGGCCTTGACCACAACCGACCGGCAGGGCTGCGAGCAAGGAGCGGTGGACTCCGAGGACCAGGAGTCCCCGCGCGCCCGTAGCCACCTGGGCTGCTCTCCCTGCCGGCCCCGCCCCCATCTCGCTAGGCTAAAGCGGCGTCCTGCCTTCCACACTTCGGATTGCCCTGCTCTGTCAACAGCCAACCTCGCCAGGAACCAGTGGACCGGAAATCTTCTAAGGGACCCGCATAGCCTGCTGCTGCCGCCACGCCTCGCCGGACCCGCTTCGCGGTCAGCAGCGGGCAGTTATCCACAGCAAGGGGCTTGACCACAACTGACCGGCAGGGCTGCAAGCAAGGAGCGGTGGACTCCGAGGACCAGGAGTCCCCGCGCGCCAATAGCCACCTGGGCTGCTCTCCCTGCCGGCCCCTCCCCCATCTCGCTAGGCTAAAGCGGCGTCCTGCCTTCCACACTTCGGATTGCCCTGCTCTGTCAACAGCCAACCTCGCCAGGAACCAGTGGACCGTAAATCTTCTAAGGGACCCGCATAGCCTGCTGCTGCCGCCATGCCTCGCTGGACCCGCTTCACGGGTCCCGCTTCGCGGTCAGCAGCGGGCAGTTATCCACAGCAAGGGCCTTGACCACAACCGACCGGCAGGGCTGCGAGCAAGGAGCGGTGGACTCCGAGGACCAGGAGTCCCCGCGCGCCCGTAGCCACCTGGGCTGCTCTCCCTGCCAGCCCCGCCCCCATCTCGCTAGGCTAAAGCGGCGTCCTGCCTTCCACACTTCAGATTGCCCTGCTCTGTCAACAGCCAACCTCGCCAGGAACCAGTGGACCGGAAATCTTCTAAGGGACCCGCATAGCCTGCTGCTGCCGCCACGCCTCGCCGGACCCGCTTCGCGGGACCCGCTTCGCGGTCAGCAGTGGACAGTTATCCACAACAAGGGGCTTGACCACAACCGACCGGCAGGGCTGCGAGCAAGGAGCTGTGGACTCCGAGGACCAGGAGTCCCCGCGCCCCCGTAGCCACCTGGGTTGCTCTCCCTGCCGGCCCCGCCCCCATCTCGCTAGGCTAAAGCGGCGTCCTGCCTTCCACACTTCGGATTGCCCTGCTCTGTCAACAGTCAACCGCGCCAGGAACCAGCGGACCGGAAATCCTCCAAGGGACCCGCAGAGCCTGCTGCTGCCGCCACGCCTCGCCGGACCCGCTTCGCGGGTCCCGCTTCGCGGTCAGCAGCGGGCAGTTATCCACAGCAAGGGGCTTGACCACAACCGACCGGCAGGGCTGCGAGCAAGGAGCGGTGGACTCCGAGGACCAGGAGTCCCCGCGCGCCCGTAGCCACCTGGGCTGCTCTCCCTGCCGGCCCCGCCCCCATCTCGCTAGGCTAAAGCGGCGTCCTGCCTTCCACACTTCGGATTGCCCTGCTCTGTCAACAGCCAACCTCGCCAGGAACCAGTGGACCGGAAATCTTCTAAGGGACCCGCATAGCCTGCTGCTGCCGCTTCGCGGTCAGCAGCGGGCAGTTATCCACAGCAAGGGGCTTGACCACAACCGACCGGCAGGGCTGCGAGCAAGGAGCGGTGGACTCCGAGGACCAGGAGTCCTCGCGTGCCCGTAGCCACCTGGGCTGCTCTCCCTGCCGGCCCGCCCCCATCTCGCTAGGCTAAAGCGGCGTCCTGCCTTCCACACTTCGGATTGCCCTGCTCTGTCAACAGCCAACCTCGCCAGGAACCAGTGGACCGGAAATCTTCTAAGGGACCCGCATAGCCTGCTGCTGCCGCTTCGCGGTCAGCAGCGGGCAGTTATCCACAGCAAGGGGCTTGACCACAACCGACCGGCAGGGCTGCGAGCAAGGAGCGGTGGACTCCGAGGACCAGGAGTCCCCGCGCGCCCGTAGCCACCTGGGCTGCTCTCCCTGCCGGCCCCGCCCCATCTCGCTAGGCTAAAGCGGCGTCCTGCCTTCCACACTTCGGATTGCCCTGCTCTGTCAACAGCGAACCTCGCCAGGAACCAGCGGACCGGAAATCTTCTAAGGGACCCGCAGAGCCTGCTGCTGCCGCCACGCCTCGCCGGACCCGCTTCGCGGGTCCCGCTTCGCGGTCAGCAGCGGGCAGTTATCCACAGCAAGGGGCTTGACCACAACCGACCGGCAGCGCTGCGAGCAAGGAGCGGTGGACTCCGAGGACCAGGAGTCCCCGCGCGCCCATAGCCACCTGGGCTGCTCTCCCTGCCGGCCCCTCCCCCATCTCGCTAGGCTAAAGCGCCGTCCTGTTTTCCACACTTCGGATTGCCCTGCTCTGTCAACAGCCAACCTCGCCAGGAACCAGTGAACCGGAAATCTTCTAAGGGACCCGCATAGCCTGCTGCTGCCGCCACGCCTCGCCGGACCCGCTTCATGGGTCCCGCTTCGCGGTCAGCAGCGGGCAGTTATCCACAGCAAGGGCCTTGACCACAACCGACCGGCAGGGCTGCGAGCAAGGAGCGGTGGACTCCGATAACCAGGAGTCCCCGCGCGCCCGTAACCACCTGGGCTGCTCTCCCTGCCGGCCCCGCCCCATCTCGCTAGGCTAAAGCGGCGTCCTGCCTTCCACACTTCGGATTGCCCTGCTCTGTCAACAGCCAACCTCGCCAGGAACCAGTGGACCGGAAATCTTCTAAGGGACCCGCATAGCCTGCTGCTGCCGCCACGCCTCGCCGGACCCGCTTCGCGGGACCCGATTCGCGGTCAGCAGCGGGCAGTTATCCACAACAAGGGGCTTGACCACAACCGACCGGCAGGGCTGCGAGCAAGGAGCGGTGGACTCCGAGGACCAGGAGTCCCCGCGCGCCCGTAGCCACCTGTGCTGCTCTCCCTGCCGGCCCCGCCCCCATCTCGCTAGGCTAAAGCGGCGTCCTGCCTTCCACACTTCGGATTGCCCTGCTCTGTCAACAGCCAACCTCGCCAGGAACCAGCGGACCGGAAATCTTCTAAGGGACCCGCAGAGCCTGCTGCTGCCGCCACGCCTCTCCGGACCCGCTTCGCAGTCAGCAGCGGGCAGTTATCCACAGCAAGGGGCTTGACCACAACCGACCGGCAGGGCTGCGAGCAAGGAGCGGTGGACTCCGAGGACCAGGAGTCCCCGCGCGCCCGTAGCCACCTGGGCTGCTCTCCCTGCCGGCCCGACCCCATCTCGCTAGGCTAAAGCGGCGTCCTGCCTTCCACACTTCGGATTGCCCTGCTCTGTCAACAGCCAACCTCGCCAGGAACCAGCGGACCGGAAATCTTCAAAGGGACCCGCAGAGCCTGCTGCTGCCGCCACGCCTCGCCGGACCCGCTTCGCGGGTCCCGCTTCGCGGGTCCCGCTTCCCGGTCAGCAGCGGGCAGTTATCCACAGCAAGGGGCTTGACCACAACCGACCGGCAGGGCTGCGAGCAAGGAGCGGTGGACTCCGAGGACCAGGAGTCCCCGCGCGCCCGTAGCCACCTGGGCTGCTCTCCCTGCCGGCCCCGCCCCCATCTCGCTAGGCTAAAGCGGCGTCCTGCCTTCCACACTTCGGATTGCCCTGCTCTGTCAACAGCCAACCTCGCCAGGAACCAGTGGACCGGAAAACTTTTAAGGGACCCGCATAGCCTGCTGCTGCCGCTTCGCGGTCAGCAGCGGGCAGTTATCCACAGCAAGGGACTTGACCACAACCGACCGGCAGGGCTGCGAGCAAGGAGCGGTGGACTCCGAGGACCAGGAGTCCCCGCGCGCCCGTAGCCACCTGGGCTGCTCTCCCTGCCGGCCCCGCCCCATCTCGCTAGGCTAAAGCGGCGTCCTGCCTTCCACACTTCGGATTGCCCTGCTCTGTCAACAGCCAACCTCGCCAGGAACCAGTGGACCGGAAATCTTCTAAGGGACCCGCATAGCCTGCTGCTGCCGCCACTCCTCGCCGGACCCGCTTCGCGGGACCCGCTTCGCGGTCAGCAGCGGGCAGTTATCCACAACAAGGGGCTTGACCACAACCGACCGGCAGGGCTGCGAGCAAGGAGCGGTGGACTCCGAGGCCCAGGAGTCCCCGCGCGCCCGTAGCCACCTGGGTTGCTCTCCCTGCTGGCCCCGCCCCCATCTCGCTAGGCTAAAGCGGCGTCCTGCCTTCCACACTTCGGATTGCCCTGCTCTGTCAACAGCCAACCTCGCCAGGAACCAGCGGACCGGAAATCTTCTAAGGGACCCGCAGAGCCTGCTGCTGCCGCCACGCCTCGCCAGACCCGCTTCGCGGGTCCCGCTTCGCGGTCAGCAGCGGGCAGTTATCCACAACAAGGGGCTTGACCACAACCGACCGGCAGGGCTGCGAGCAAGGAGCGGTGGAGTCCGAGGCCCAGGAGTCCCCGCGCGCCCGTAGCCACCTGGGTTGCTCTCCCTGCTGGCCCCGCCCCCATCTCGCTAGGCTAAAGCGGCGTCCTGCCTTCCACACTTCGGATTGCCCTGCTCTGTCAACAGCCAACCTCGCCAGGAACCAGCGGACCGGAAATCTTCTAAGGGACCCGCAGAGCCTGCTGCTGCCGCCACGCCTCGCCAGACCCGCTTCGCGGGTCCCGCTTCGCGGTCAGCAGCGGCCAGTTATCCACAGCAAGGGGCTTGACCACAACCGACCGGCAGGGCTGCGAGCAAGGAGCGGTGGACTCCGAGGACCAGGAGTCCCCGCGCGCCCGTAGCCACCTGGGCTGCTCTCCCTGCCGGCCCCGCCCCCATCTCGCTAGGCTAAAGCGGCGTCCTGCCTTCCACACTTCGGATTGCCCTGCTCTGTCAACAGCCAACCTCGCCAGGAACAAGTGGACCGGAAATCTTCTAAGGGACCCGCATAGCCTGCTGCTGCCGCCACGCCTCGCTGGACCCGCTTCGCGGGTCCCAATTCGCGGTCAGCAGCGGGCAGTTATCCACAGCAAGGGGCTTGACCACAACCGACCGGCAGGGCTGCGAGCAAGGAGCGGTGGACTCCGAGGACCAGGAGTCCCCGCGCGCCCGTAGCCACCTGTGCTGCTCTCCCTGCCGGCCCCGTCCCCATCTCGCTAGGCTAAAGCGGCGTCCTGCCTTCCACACTTCGGATTGCCCTGCTCTGTCAACAGCCAACCTCGCCAGGAACCAGCGGACCGGAAATCTTCTAAGGGACCCGCAGAGCCTGCTGCTGCCGCCACGCCTCGCCGGACCCGCTTCGCGGGTCCCGCTTCGCGGTCAGCAGCGGGCAGTTAGCCACAGCAAGGGGCTTGACCACAACCGACCGGCAGGGCTGCGAGCAAGGAGCGGTGGACTCCGAGGACCAGGAGTCCCCGCGCGCCCGTAGCCACCTGGGCTGCTCTCCCTGCCGGCCCCGCCCCCATCTCGCTAGGCTAAAGCGGCGTCCTGCCTTCCACACTTCGGATTGCCCTGCTCTGTCAACAGCCAACCACGCCAGGAACCAGTGGACCGGAAATCTTCTAAGGGACCCGCATAGCCTGCTGCTGCCGCTTCGCGGTCAGCAGCGGGCAGTTATCCACAGCAAGGGGCTTGACCACAACCGACCGGCAGGGCTGCGAGCAAGGAGCGGTGGACTCCGAGGACCAGGAGTCCCCGCGCGCCCGTAGCCACCTGGGCTGCTCTCCCTGCCGGCCCCGCCCCCATCTCGCTAGGCTAAAGCGGCGTCCTGCCTTCCACACTTCGGATTGCCCTGCTCTGTCAACAGCCAACCTCGCCAGGAACCAGTGGACCGGAAATCTTCTAAGGGACCCGCATAGCCTGCTGCTGCCGCTTCGCGGTCAGCAGTGGGCAGTTATCCACAGCAAGGGGCTTGACCACAACCGACCGGCAGGGCTGCGAGCAAGGAGCGGTGGACTCCGAGGACCAGGAGTCCCCGCGCGCCCGTAGCCACCTGGGCTGCTCTTCCTGCCGGCCTGCCCCATCTCGCTAGGCTAAAGTGGCGTCCTGCCTTCCACACTTCGGATTGCCCTGCTCTGTCAACAGCGAACCTCGCCAGGAACCAGCGGATCGGAAATCTTCTAAGGGACCCTCAGAGCCTGCTGCTGCCGCCACGCCTCGCCGGACCCGCTTCGCGGTCAGCAGCGGGCAGTTATCCACAGCAAGGGGCTTCACCACAACCGACCGGCAGGGCTGCAAGCAAGGAGCGGTGGACTCCGAGGACCAGGAGTCCCCGCGCGCCAATAGCCACCTGGGCTGCTCTCCCTGCCGGCCCCTCCCCCATCTCGCTAGGCTAAAGCGGCGTCCTGCCTTCCACACTTCGGATTGCCCTGCTCTGTCAACAGCCAACCTCGCCAGGAACCAGTGGACCGTAAATCTTCTAAGGGACCCGCATAGCCTGATGCTGCCGCCATGCCTCGCTGGACCCGCTTCACGGGTCCCGCTTCGCGGTCAGCAGCGGGCAGTTATCCACAGCAAGGGCCTTGACCACAACCGACCGGCAGGGCTGCGAGCAAGGAGCGGTGGACTCCGAGGACCAGGAGTCCCCGCGCGCCCGTAGCCACCTGGGCTGCTCTCCCTGCCGGCCCCGCCCCCATCTCGCTAGGCTAAAGCGGCGTCCTGCCTTCCACACTTCGGATTGCCCTGCTCTGTCAACAGCCAACCTCGCCAGGAACCAGTGGACCGGAAATCTTCTAAGGGACCCGCATAGCCTGCTGCTGCCGCCACGCCTCGCCGGACCCGCTTCGCGGTCAGCAGCGGGCAGTTATCCACAGCAAGGGGCTTGACCACAACTGACCGGCAGGGCTGCAAGCAAGGAGCGGTGGACTCCGAGGACCAGGAGTCCCCGCGCGCCAATAGCCACCTGGGCTGCTCTCCCTGCCGGCCCCTCCCCCATCTCGCTAGGCTAAAGCGGCGTCCTGCCTTCCACACTTCGGATTGCCCTGCTCTGTCAACAGCCAACCTCGCCAGGAACCAGCGGACCGGAAATCCTCCAAGGGACCCGCAGAGCCTGCTGCTGCCGCCACGCCTCGCCGGACCCGCTTCGCGGGTCCCGCTTCGCGGTCAGCAGCGGGCAGTTATCCACAGCAAGGGGCTTGACCACAACCGACCGGCAGGGCTGCGAGCAAGGAGCGGTGGACTCCGAGGACCAGGAGTCCCCGCGCGCCCGTAGCCACCTGGGCTGCTCTCCCTGCCGGCCCGCCCCCATCTCGCTAGGCTAAAGCGGCGTCCTGCCTTCCACACTTCGGATTGCCCTGCTCTGTCAACAGCCAACCTCGCCAGGAACCAGTGGACCGGAAATCTTCTAAGGGACCCGCATAGCCTGCTGCTGCCGCTTCGCGGTCAGCAGCGGGCAGTTATCCACAGCAAGGGGCTTGACCACAACCGACCGGCAGGGCTGCGAGCAAGGAGCGGTGGACTCCGAGGACCAGGAGTCCTCGCGTGCCCGTAGCCACCTGGGCTGCTCTCCCTGCCGGCCCCGCCCCCATCTCGCTAGGCTAAAGCGGCGTCCTGCCTTCCACACTTCGGATTGCCCTGCTCTGTCAACAGCCAACCTCGCCAGGAACCAGTGGACCGGAAATCTTCTAAGGGACCCGCATAGCCTGCTGCTGCCGCTTCGCGGTCAGCAGCGGGCAGTTATCCACAGCAAGGGGCTTGACCACAACCGACCGGCAGGGCTGCGAGCAAGGAGCGGTGGACTCCGAGGACCAGGAGTCCCCGCGCGCCCGTAGCCACCTGGGCTGCTCTCCCTGCCGGCCCCGCCCCATCTCGCTAGGCTAAAGCGGCGTCCTGCCTTCCACACTTCGGATTGCCCTGCTCTGTAAACAGCGAACCTCGCCAGGAACCAGCGGACCGGAAATCTTCTAAGGGACCCGCAGAGCCTGCTGCTGCCGCCACGCCTCGCCGGACCCGCTTCGCGGTTCCCGCTTCGCGGTCAGCAGCGGGCAGTTATCCACAGCAAGGGGCTTGACCACAACCGACCGGCAGCGCTGCGAGCAAGGAGCGGTGGACTCCGAGGACCAGGAGTCCCCGCGCGCCCATAGCCACCTGGGCTGCTCTCCCTGCCGGCCCCTCCCCCATCTCGCTAGGCTAAAGCGCCGTCCTGCCTTCCACACTTCGGATTGCCCTGCTCTGTCAACAGCCAACCTCGCCAGGAACCAGTGAACCGGAAATCTTCTAAGGGACCCGCATAGCCTGCTGCTGCCGCCACGCCTCGCCGGACCCGCTTCACGGGTCCCGCTTCGCGGTCAGCAGCGGGCAGTTATCCACAGCAAGGGCCTTGACCACAACCGACCGGCAGGGCTGACAGCAAGGAGCGGTGGACTCCGATAACCAGGAGTCCCCGCGCGCCCGTAGCCACCTGGGCTGCTCTCCCTGCCGGCCCCGCCCCATCTCGCTAGGCTAAAGCGGCGTCCTGCCTTCCACACTTCGGATTGCCCTGCTCTGTCAACAGCCAACCTCGCCAGGAACCAGTGGACCGGAAATCTTCTAAGGGACCCGCATAGCCTGCTGCTGCCGCCACGCCTCGCCGGACCCGCTTCGCGGGACCCGATTCGCGGTCAGCAGCGGGCAGTTATCCACAACAAGGGGCTTGACCACAACCGACCGGCAGGGCTGCGAGCAAGGAGCGGTGGACTCCGAGGACCAGGAGTCCCCGCGCGCCCGTAGCCACCTGGGTTGCTCTCCCTGCTGGCCCCGCCCCCATCTCGCTAGGCTAAAGCGGCGTCCTGCCTTCCACACTTCGGTTTGCCCTGCTCTGTCAACAGGCAACCTCGCCAGGAACCAGCGGACCGGAAATCTTCTAAGGGACCCGCAGAGCCTGCTGCTGCCGACACGCCTCGCCGGACCCGCTTCGCGGGTCCCGCTTCGCGGTCAGCAGCGGGCAGTTATCCACAGCAAGGGGCTTGACCACAACCGACCGGCAGGGCTGCGAGCAAAGAGCGGTGGACTCCGAGGACCAGGAGTCCCCGTGCGCCCGTAGCCACCTGGGCTGCTCTCCCTGCCGGCCACGCCCCCATCTCGCTAGACTAAAGCGGCGTCCTGCCTTCCACACTTCGGATTGCCCTGCTCTGTCAACAGCCAACCTCGCCAGGAACAAGTGGACCGGAAATCTTCTAAGGGACCCGCATAGCCTGCTGCTGCCGCCACGCCGCGCCGGACCCGCTTCGCGGCTCCCGCTTCGCGGTCAGCAGCGGGCAGTTATCCACAGCAAGGGGCTTGACCACAACCGACCGGCAGGGCTGCGAGCAAGGAGCGGTGGACTCCGAGGACCAGGAGTCCCCGCGCGCCCGTAGCCACCTGGGTTGCTCTCCCTGCTGGCCCCGCCCCCATCTCGCTAGGCTAAAGCGGCGTCCTGCCTTCCACACTTCGGTTTGCCCTGCTCTGTCAACAGCCAACCTCGCCAGGAACCAGTGGACCGGAAATCTTCTAAGGGACCCGCAGAGCCTGCTGCTGCCGCCACGCCTCTCCGGACCCGCTTCGCGGTCAGCAGCGGGCAGTTATCCACAGCAAGGGGCTTGACCACAACCGACCGGCAGGGCTGCGAGCAAGGAGCGGTGGACTCCGAGGACCAGGAGTCCCCGCGTGCCCGTAGCCACCTGGGCTGCTCTCCCTGCCGGCCCTGCCCCCATCTCGCTAGGCTAAAGCGGCGTCCTGCCTTCCACACTTCGGATTGCCCTGCTCTGTCAACAGCCAACCTCGCCAGGAACCAGCGGACCGGAAATCTTCTAAGGGACCCGCAGAGCCTGCTGCTGCCGCCGCGCCTCGCCGGACCCGCTTTGCGGGTCCCGCTTCGCGGTCAGCAGCGGGCAGTTATCCACAGCAAGGGGCTTGACCACAACCGACCGGCAGGGCTGCGAGCAAGGAGCGGTGGACTCCGAGGACCAGGAGTCCCCGCGCGCCCGTAGCCACCTGGGCTGCTCTCCCTGCCGGCCCCGCCCCCATCTCGCTAGGCTAAAGCGGCGTCCTGCCTTCCACACTTCGGATTGCCCTGCTCTGTCAACAGCCAACCTCGCCAGGAACCAGTGGACCGGAAATCTTCTAAGGGACCCGCATAGCCTGCTGCTGCCGCTTCGCGGTCAGCAGCGGGCAGTTATCCACAGCAAGGGGCTTGACCACAACCGACCGGCAGGGCTGCGAGCAAGGAGCGGTGGACTCCGAGGACCAGGAGTCCCCGCGCGCCCGTAGCCACCTGGGCTGCTCTCCCTGCCGGCCCCGCCCCATCTCGCTAGGCTAAAGCGGCGTCCTGCCTTCCACACTTCGGATTGCCCTGCTCTGTCAACAGCGAACCTCGCCAGGAACCAGAGGACCGGAAATCTTCTAAGGGACCCGCAGAGCTTGCTGCTGCCGCCACACCTCGCCGGACCCGCTTCGCGGGTCCCGCTTCGCGGTCAGCAGCGGGCAGTTATCCACAGCAAGGGGCTTGACCACAACCGACCGGCAGGGCTGCGAGCAAGGAGCGGTGGACTCCGAGGACCAGGAGTCCCCGCGCGCCAATAGCCACCTGGGCTGCTCTCCCTGCCGGCCCCTCCCCCATCTCGCTAGGCTAAAGCGGCGTCCTGCCTTCCACACTTCGGATTGCCCTGCTCTGTCAACAGCCAACCTCGCCAGGAACCAGTGGACCGGAAATCTTCTAAGGGACCCGCATAGCCTGCTGCTGCCGCCACGCCTCGCCGGACCCGCTTCGCGGGTCCCGCTTCGCGGTCAGCAGCGGGCAGTTATCCACAGCAAGGGGCTTGAGCACAACCGACCGGCAGGGCTGCGAGCAAGGAGCGGTGGACTCCGAGGACCAGGAGTCCCCGCGCGCCCGTAGCCACCTGGGCTGCTCTCCCTGCCGGCCCCGCCCCCATCTCGCTAGGCTAAAGCGGCGTCCTGCCTTCCACACTTCGGATTGCCCTGCTCTGTCAACAGCCAACCTCGCCAGGAACCAGTGGACCGGAAATCTTCTAAGGGACCCGGATAGCCTGCTGCTGCAGCTTCGCGGTCAGCAGCGGGCAGTTATCCACAGCAAGGGGCTTGACCACAACCGACCGGCAGGGCTGCGAGCAAGGAGCGGTGGACTCCGAGGACCAGGAGTCCTCGCGTGCCCGTAGCCACCTGGGCTGCTCTCCCTGCCGGCCCCGCCCCCATCTCGCTATGCTAAAGCGGCGTCCTGCCTTCCACACTTCGGATTGCCCTGCTCTGTCAACAGCCAACCTCGCCAGGAACCAGTGGACCGGAAATCTTCTAAGGGACCCGCATAGCCTGCTGCTGCCGCTTCGCGGTCAGCAGCGGGCAGTTATCCACAGCAAGGGGCTTGACCACAACCGACCGGCAGGGCTGCGAGCAAGGAGCGGTGGACTCCGAGGACCAGGAGTCCCCGCGCGCCCGTAGCCACCTGGGCTGCTCTCCCTGCCGGCCCCGCCCCATCTCGCTAGGCTAAAGCGGCGTCCTGCCTTCCACACTTCGGATTGCCCTGCTCTGTCAACAGCGAACCTCGCCAGGAACCAGCGGACCGGAAATCTTCTAAGGGACCCGCAGAGCCTGCTGCTGCCGCCACGCCTCGCCGGACCCGCTTCGCGGTTCCCGCTTCGCGGTCAGCAGCGGGCAGTTATCCACAGCAAGGGGCTTGACCACAACCGACCGGCAGCGCTGCGAGCAAGGAGCGGTGGACTCCGAGGACCAGGAGTCCCCGCGCGCCCATAGCCACCTGGGCTGCTCTCCCTGCCGGCCCCTCCCCCATCTCGCTAGGCTAAAGCGCCGTCCTGCCTTCCACACTTCGGATTGCCCTGCTCTGTCAACAGCCAACCTCGCCAGGAACCAGTGAACCGGAAATCTTCTAAGGGACCCGCATAGCCTGCTGCTGCCGCCACGCCTCGCCGGACCCGCTTCACGGGTCCCGCTTCGCGGTCAGCAGCGGGCAGTTATCCACAGCAAGGGCCTTGACCACAACCGACCGGCAGGGCTGCGAGCAAGGAGCGGTGGACTCCGATAACCAGGAGTCCCCGCGCGCCCGTAGCCACCTGGGCTGCTCTCCCTGCCGGCCCCGCCCCATCTCGCTAGGCTAAAGCGGCGTCCTGCCTTCCACACTTCGGATTGCCCTGCTCTGTCAACAGCCAACCTCGCCAGGAACCAGTGGACCGGAAATCTTCTAAGGGACCCGCATAGCCTGCTGCTGCCGCCACGCCTCGCCGGACCCGCTTCGCGGGACCCGATTCGCGGTCAGCAGCGGGCAGTTATCCACAACAAGGGGCTTGACCACAACCGACCGGCAGGGCTGCGAGCAAGGAGCGGTGGACTCCGAGGACCAGGAGTCCCCGCGCGCCCGTAGCCACCTGGGTTGCTCTCCCTGCTGGCCCCGCCCCCATCTCGCTAGGCTAAAGCGGCGTCCTGCCTTCCACACTTCGGTTTGCCCTGCTCTGTCAACAGGCAACCTCGCCAGGAACCAGCGGACCGGAAATCTTCTAAGGGACCCGCAGAGCCTGCTGCTGCCGACACGCCTCGCGGGACCCGCTTCGCGGGTCCCGCTTCGCGGTCAGCAGCGGGCAGTTATCCACAGCAAGGGGCTTGACCACAACCGACCGGCAGGGCTGCGAGCAAAGAGCGGTGGACTCCGAGGACCGGGAGTCCCCGTGCGCCCGTAGCCACCTGGGCTGCTCTCCCTGCCGGCCCTGCCCCCATCTCGCTAGACTAAAGCGGCGTCCTGCCTTCCACACTTCGGATTGCCCTGCTCTGTCAACAGCCAACCTCGCCAGGAACAAGTGGACCGGAAATCTTCTAAGGGACCCGCATAGCCTGCTGCTGCCGCCACGCCTCGCCGGACCCGCTTCGCGGCTCCCGCTTCGCGGTCAGCAGCGGGCAGTTATCCACAGCAAGGGGCTTGACCACAACCGACCGGCAGGGCTGCGAGCAAGGAGCGGTGGACTCCGAGGACCAGGAGTCCCCGCGCGCCCGTAGCCACCTGGGTTGCTCTCCCTGCTGGCCCCGCCCCCATCTCGCTAGGCTAAAGCGGCGTCCTGCCTTCCACACTTCGGTTTGCCCTGCTCTGTCAACAGCCAACCTCGCCAGGAACCAGTGGACCGGAAATCTTCTAAGGGACCCGCATAGCCTGCTGCTGCCGCTTCGCGGTCAGCAGCGGGCAGTTATCCACAGCAAGGGGCTTGACCACAACCGACCGGCAGGGCTGCGAGCAAGGAGCGGTGGACTCCGAGGACCAGGAGTCCCCGCGCGCCCGTAGCCACCTGGGCTGCTCTCCCTGCCGGCCCCGCCCCATCTCGCTAGGCTAAAGCGGCGTCCTGCCTTCCACACTTCGGATTGCCCTGCTCTGTCAACAGCGAACCTCGCCAGGAACCAGAGGACCGGAAATCTTCTAAGGGACCCGCAGAGCCTGCTGCTGCCGCCACACCTCGCCGGACCCGCTTCGCGGGTCCCGCTTCGCGGTCAGCAGCGGGCAGTTATCCACAGCAAGGGGCTTGACCACAACCGACCGGCAGGGCTGCGAGCAAGGAGCGGTGGACTCCGAGGACCAGGAGTCCCCGCGCGCCAATAGCCACCTGGGCTGCTCTCCCTGCCGGCCCCTCCCCCATCTCGCTAGGCTAAAGCGGCGTCCTGCCTTCCACACTTCGGATTGCCCTGCTCTGTCAACAGCCAACCTCGCCAGGAACCAGTGGACCGGAAATCTTCTAAGGGACCCGCATAGCCTGCTGCTGCCGCCACGCCTCGCCGGACCCGCTTCATGGGTCCCGCTTCGCGGTCAGCAGCGGGCAGTTATCCACAGCAAGGGCCTTGACCACAACCGACCGGCAGGGCTGCGAGCAAGGAGCGGTGGACTCCGAGGACCAGGAGTCCCCGCGCGCCCGTAGCCACCTGGGCTGCTCTCCCTGCCGGCCCCGCCCCCATCTCGCTAGGCTAAAGCGGCGTCCTGCCTTCCACACTTCGGATTGCCCTGCTCTGTCAACAGCCAACCTCGCCAGGAACCAGTGGACCGGAAATCTTCTAAGGGACCCGCATAGCCTGCTGCTGCCGCCACGCCTCGCCGGACCCGCTTCGCGGGTCCCGCTTCGCGGTCAACAGCGGGCAGTTATCCACAGCAAGGGTCTTGACCACAACCGACCGGCAGGGCTGCGAGCAAGGAGCGGTGGACTCCGAGGACCAGGAGTCCCCGCGCGCCCGTAGCCACCTGGGTTGCTCTCCCTGCTGGCCCCGCCCCCATCTCGCTAGGCTAAAGCGGCGTCCTGCCTTCCACACTTCGGTTTGCCCTGCTCTGTCAACAGGCAACCTCGCCAGGAACCAGCGGACCGGAAATCTTCTAAGGGACCCGCAGAGCCTGCTGCTGCCGACACGCCTCGCCGGACCCGCTTTGCGGGTCCCGCTTCGCGGTCAGCAGCGGGCAGTTATCCACAGCAAGGGGCTTGACCACAACCGACCGGCAGGGCTGCGAGCAAAGAGCGGTGGACTCCGAGGACCAGGAGTCCCCGTGCGCCCGTAGCCACCTGGGCTGCTCTCCCTGCCGGCCACGCCCCCATCTCGCTAGACTAAAGCGGCGTCCTGCCTTCCACACTTCGGATTGCCCTGCTCTGTCAACAGCCAACCTCGCCAGGAACAAGTGGACCGGAAATCTTCTAAGGGACCCGCATAGCCTGCTGCTGCCGCCACGCCGCGCCGGACCCGCTTCGCGGCTCCCGCTTCGCGGTCAGCAGCGGGCAGTTATCCACAGCAAGGGGCTTGACCACAACCGACCGGCAGGGCTGCGAGCAAGGAGCGGTGGACTCCGAGGACCAGGAGTCCCCGCGCGCCCGTAGCCACCTGGGTTGCTCTCCCTGCTGGCCCCGCCCCCATCTCGCTAGGCTAAAGCGGCGTCCTGCCTTCCACACTTCGGTTTGCCCTGCTCTGTCAACAGCCAACCTCGCCAGGAACCAGTGGACCGGAAATCTTCTAAGGGACCCGCAGAGCCTGCTGCTGCCGCCACGCCTCTCCGGACCCGCTTCGCGGTCAGCAGCGGGCAGTTATCCACAGCAAGGGGCTTGACCACAACCGACCGGCAGGGCTGCGAGCAAGGAGCGGTGGACTCCGAGGACCAGGAGTCCCCGCGCGCCAATAGCCACCTGGGCTGCTCTCCCTGCCGGCCCCTCCCCCATCTCGCTAGGCTAAAGCGGCGTCCTGCCTTCCACACTTCGGATTGCCCTGCTCTGTCAACAGCCAACCTCGCCAGGAACCAGTGGACCGGAAATCTTCTAAGGGACCCGCATAGCCTGCTGCTGCCGCCACGCCTCGCCGGACCCGCTTCGCGGGTCCCGCTTCGCGGTCAGCAGCGGGCAGTTATCCACAGCAAGGGGCTTGAGCACAACCGACCGGCAGGGCTGCGAGCAAGGAGCGGTGGACTCCGAGGACCAGGAGTCCCCGCGCGCCCGTAGCCACCTGGGCTGCTCTCCCTGCCGGCCCCGCCCCCATCTCGCTAGGCTAAAGCGGCGTCCTGCCTTCCACACTTCGGATTGCCCTGCTCTGTCAACAGCCAACCTCGCCAGGAACCAGTGGACCGGAAATCTTCTAAGGGACCCGGATAGCCTGCTGCTGCAGCTTCGCGGTCAGCAGCGGGCAGTTATCCACAGCAAGGGGCTTGACCACAACCGACCGGCAGGGCTGCGAGCAAGGAGCGGTGGACTCCGAGGACCAGGAGTCCTCGCGTGCCCGTAGCCACCTGGGCTGCTCTCCCTGCCGGCCCCGCCCCCATCTCGCTAGGCTAAAGCGGCGTCCTGCCTTCCACACTTCGGATTGCCCTGCTCTGTCAACAGCCAACCTCGCCAGGAACCAGTGGACCGGAAATCTTCTAAGGGACCCGCATAGCCTGCTGCTGCCGCTTCGCGGTCAGCAGCGGGCAGTTATCCACAGCAAGGGGCTTGACCACAACCGACCGGCAGGGCTGCGAGCAAGGAGCGGTGGACTCCGAGGACCAGGAGTCCCCGCGCGCCCGTAGCCACCTGGGCTGCTCTCCCTGCCGGCCCCGCCCCATCTCGCTAGGCTAAAGCGGCGTCCTGCCTTCCACACTTCGGATTGCCCTGCTCTGTCAACAGCGAACCTCGCCAGGAACCAGCGGACCGGAAATCTTCTAAGGGACCCGCAGAGCCTGCTGCTGCCGCCACGCCTCGCCGGACCCGCTTCGCGGTTCCCGCTTCGCGGTCAGCAGCGGGCAGTTATCCACAGCAAGGGGCTTGACCACAACCGACCGGCAGGGCTGCGAGCAAGGAGCGGTGGACTCCGAGGACCAGGAGTCCCCGCGCGCCCATAGCCACCTGGGCTGCTCTCCCTGCCGGCCCCTCCCCCATCTCGCTAGGCTAAAGCGCCGTCCTGCCTTCCACACTTCGGATTGCCCTGCTCTGTCAACAGCCAACCTCGCCAGGAACCAGTGAACCGGAAATCTTCTAAGGGACCCGCATAGCCTGCTGCTGCCGCCACGCCTCGCCGGACCCGCTTCACGGGTCCCGCTTCGCGGTCAGCAGCGGGCAGTTATCCACAGCAAGGGCCTTGACCACAACCGACCGGCAGGGCTGCGAGCAAGGAGCGGTGGACTCCGATAACCAGGAGTCCCCGCGCGCCCGTAGCCACCTGGGCTGCTCTCCCTGCCGGCCCCGCCCCATCTCGCTAGGCTAAAGCGGCGTCCTGCCTTCCACACTTCGGATTGCCCTGCTCTGTCAACAGCCAACCTCGCCAGGAACCAGTGGACCGGAAATCTTCTAAGGGACCCGCATAGCCTGCTGCTGCCGCCACGCCTCGCCGGACCCGCTTCGCGGGACCCGATTCGCGGTCAGCAGCGGGCAGTTATCCACAACAAGGGGCTTGACCACAACCGACCGGCAGGGCTGCGAGCAAGGAGCGGTGGACTCCGAGGACCAGGAGTCCCCGCGCGCCCGTAGCCACCTGGGTTGCTCTCCCTGCTGGCCCCGCCCCCATCTCGCTAGGCTAAAGCGGCGTCCTGCCTTCCACACTTCGGTTTGCCCTGCTCTGTCAACAGGCAACCTCGCCAGGAACCAGCGGACCGGAAATCTTCTAAGGGACCCGCAGAGCCTGCTGCTGCCGACACGCCTCGCGGGACCCGCTTCGCGGGTCCCGCTTCGCGGTCAGCAGCGGGCAGTTATCCACAGCAAGGGGCTTGACCACAACCGACCGGCAGGGCTGCGAGCAAAGAGCGGTGGACTCCGAGGACCGGGAGTCCCCGTGCGCCCGTAGCCACCTGGGCTGCTCTCCCTGCCGGCCCTGCCCCCATCTCGCTAGACTAAAGCGGCGTCCTGCCTTCCACACTTCGGATTGCCCTGCTCTGTCAACAGCCAACCTCGCCAGGAACAAGTGGACCGGAAATCTTCTAAGGGACCCGCATAGCCTGCTGCTGCCGCCACGCCTCGCCGGACCCGCTTCGCGGCTCCCGCTTCGCGGTCAGCAGCGGGCAGTTATCCACAGCAAGGGGCTTGACCACAACCGACCGGCAGGGCTGCGAGCAAGGAGCGGTGGACTCCGAGGACCAGGAGTCCCCGCGCGCCCGTAGCCACCTGGGTTGCTCTCCCTGCTGGCCCCGCCCCCATCTCGCTAGGCTAAAGCGGCGTCCTGCCTTCCACACTTCGGTTTGCGCTGCTCTGTCAACAGCCAACCTCGCCAGGAACCAGTGGACCGGAAATCTTCTAAGGGACCCGCAGAGCCTGCTGCTGCCGCCACGCCTCTCCGGACCCGCTTCGCGGTCAGCAGCGGGCAGTTATCCACAGCAAGGGGCTTGACCACAACCGACCGGCAGGGCTGCGAGCAAGGAGCGGTGGACTCCGAGGACCAGGAGTCCCCGCGTGCCCGTAGCCACCTGGGCTGCTCTCCCTGCCGGCCCTGCCCCCATCTCGCTAGGCTAAAGCGGCGTCCTGCCTTCCACACTTCGGATTGCCCTGCTCTGTCAACAGCCAACCTCGCCAGGAACCAGCGGACCGGAAATCTTCTAAGGGACCCGCAGAGCCTGCTGCTGCCGCCGCGCCTCGCCGGACCCGCTTTGCGGGTCCCGCTTCGCGGTCAGCAGCGGGCAGTTATCCACAGCAAGGGGCTTGACCACAACCGACCGGCAGGGCTGCGAGCAAGGAGCGGTGGACTCCGAGGACCAGGAGTCCCCGCGCGCCCGTAGCCACCTGGGCTGCTCTCCCTGCCGGCCCCGCCCCCATCTCGCTAGGCTAAAGCGGCGTCCTGCCTTCCACACTTCGGATTGCCCTGCTCTGTCAACAGCCAACCTCGCCAGGAACCAGTGGACCGGAAATCTTCTAAGGGACCCGCATAGCCTGCTGCTGCCGCTTCGCGGTCAGCAGCGGGCAGTTATCCACAGCAAGGGGCTTGACCACAACCGACCGGCAGGGCTGCGAGCAAGGAGCGGTGGACTCCGAGGACCAGGAGTCCCCGCGCGCCCGTAGCCACCTGGGCTGCTCTCCCTGCCGGCCCCGCCCCATCTCGCTAGGCTAAAGCGGCGTCCTGCCTTCCACACTTCGGATTGCCCTGCTCTGTCAACAGCGAACCTCGCCAGGAACCAGAGGACCGGAAATCTTCTAAGGGACCCGCAGAGCCTGCTGCTGCCGCCACACCTCGCCGGACCCGCTTCGCGGGTCCCGCTTCGCGGTCAGCAGCGGGCAGTTATCCACAGCAAGGGGCTTGACCACAACCGACCGGCAGGGCTGCGAGCAAGGAGCGGTGGACTCCCAGGACCAGGAGTCCCCGCGCGCCAATAGCCACCTGGGCTGCTCTCCCTGCCGGCCCCTCCCCCATCTCGCTAGGCTAAAGCGGCTTCCTGCCTTCCACACTTCGGATTGCCCTGCTCTGTCAACAGCCAACCTCGCCAGGAACCAGTGGACCGGAAATCTTCTAAGGGACCCGCATAGCCTGCTGCTGCCGCCACGCCTCGCCGGACCCGCTTCATGGGTCCCGCTTCGCGGTCAGCAGCGGGCAGTTATCCACAGCAAGGGCCTTGACCACAACCGACCGGCAGGGCTGCGAGCAAGGAGCGGTGGACTCCGAGGACCAGGAGTCCCCGCGCGCCCGTAGCCACCTGGGCTGCTCTCCCTGCCGGCCCCGCCCCCATCTCGCTAGGCTAAAGCGGCGTCCTGCCTTCCACACTTCGGATTGCCCTGCTCTGTCAACAGCCAACCTCGCCAGGAACCAGTGGACCGGAAATCTTCTAAGGGACCCGCATAGCCTGCTGCTCCCGCCACGCCTCGCCGGACCCGCTTCGCGGGTCCCACTTCGCGGTCAACAGCGGGCAGTTATCCACAGCAAGGGTCTTGACCACAACCGACCGGCAGGGCTGCGAGCAAGGAGCGGTGGACTCCGAGGACCAGGAGTCCCCGCGCGCCCGTAGCCACCTGGGCTGCTCTCCCTGCCGACCCCGCCCCCTTGGCAACCAACCACATAGCTATAAAAAAGGACCAACACTCCCGCGTCGCGGGAGGGCGCCGGGAGAAGCCCGGGACAAGGGCGGGACCGTCTGTGGCCGTCCGGGGCCGAAGGAGGCCGGGCCGGGCCCTATCCCTTAATCCTAGTCTCCAATCCGACCAAGGTGATGCCCTCGCCCACACCACGTGAAACCCCATCAAGGGAGGGGGCCAGCAGTACAGGGACACTGGACAATTACTTCAAATCTGCTAAGGGAGATGTGGGCAAAGAAAGCTCACTAGAGAAACGTAGGGCGGAGCGTCGGCGCTCCATTGAATCTATGAAAAACAGACCCTTGACAGAGATTATCCCGTACCCTATCTCCCAAGAGGAAGGTACGCCCCCTAACAGCTTAAATCCCCTGACCCTTGAGGACTTCCCCCTTTTACTTCGGGAAATTCCCTGCACCCCAGGGAGGGCGCCTGGAAAGTATGCAGATCCAACTCCTCCTATGTTACCCGTTACCCCCGTTAACCTGGTCACCCAAACTCCCCCTATGCAAATAGCTAAGAAGAGTAAGCCAAAACCAAGTGTTGTGGTGGAGTTGCATAGGCCTCCGCCTAGCAAACGCACTAGGAAATCAATAGGAGGACGGGGGAAAACCAAACTATCCCATCTTGATTTTGGTAAGAAACACACTAACCCACTCCAACCTGGGAAGGTTAATGAGATTGTGCCTACCATTCCACCTCCTAAGGCTCAAAGCCCCATCATAGCTGTTACTAACAAGGATCCAGAGGCCAATACATCGAACACAAACCCCCCACTCACATCTATAGGGAGTATTGAATTCCTATTCCGCTCCCTCTTGCAGCCCATTAGTGACAGTTTGAAAAAAGTTGAGATTAGGCTCACTTTATTAGAGACATCTCTTACTACCCTGAACACCTTAGTCAGTAAGCAAACCAAACTAGTGGGAACTCATCTTTCCTTAGGGGACCCTCCCAAAGTAGGAGCTCCAAAAAGTGCTAACAAAGCCCCCCTCAGAGTGCGCCCACTGCCCCCCCCTTGCAGCCACTTATGGCTATTCCATTCCAGGCACTGTATAACAACCAAACTAATGGACCTTCGCAACCAATAGGCCATGCCCCTTATAGATCTCAGGCAGGGATCAATGAAAGATACCAAGAAGACGGTAAAGCCATCCCACTCTCCCCGGGCCGGCCAGCCCCAAGACCACGGAGGCCAGATCTCCCGCCAAAAGCCAATAGTCTAACGGTGGTTTTAGCAGGTGCCCCCCATCTAAGATCAGGGGAAAATGAAGACTATCAATCCCTCAAGAAAAAGGTCATTAAATGGCTAAATTGGAACCGACCCCTACCATCCCATTTTAACAATGAGATTATTATGGTCAGAAGGGTCCCTTGGTTAGGGAAGACCAGAAAAACAATAATAGGGGACTGTATTTTGTTAACTTTTAAAGACCCGGGCACTGTTCTGCACATCTGTGAAGGAGTAAATAGATCACTGGATTCCACCATTCAGACCCTCCCAGTATCCTTCTTCTTCCCCCCTATTCGCATGCACCAGGCTCCACCGCAAGATGAATGGACAAGGGTGGAACGCAGACGCAGACACAAGGACTATGCACAACGCCCGCACTTCCAACTGCCGGACACACCCTATTTTCACTTTAACCGTTTCAATTGCTTGAACGGCTTGGACGGGGTTGACTGACTCTCTGTTCACAAGCCAGTGACCTGGGATAACGGCTCCTGCGGACTTTCTGAACCACCCACCGTGACTACTAGCATAACCTCTGGTCTATCGAACGATCCAGTGACTCTGGATAACGGCATCAGTGGACCTTCCCATCCATCCGCTGATAATGTACACACTGCTGTGGGAATACTCAAGGACTTATTGCCTGCGGACAACGGCTCGCTTAGACTCTCTGAGCCATTTGCCCCCACTGCTGCCTTTGCGTCAGGCCTTCCGACGGAAGTGGTGCCCGGAACTATCTCCCCCAACCTTTATGGCACGGCAACCGACACCCCTGAACATTTGAGGCTAATTTGTTGGAACATTGCGGGATTGGCCAACAAAGTGGGTGAGCCGGACTGGGTAAATTACATCGAGACTGGTGACGTATGTATGTTCCAGGAAACCTGGGCCAGAGAGGACTATGGGCACCAAGGCTATATATCATTCTCCATCCCAGCAAGGTGGGAAGGCAAAGGCCGCCCGTCAGGGGGGCTTACGACTTGGGTTGCATCTCATTTGGGCTGCGTGGCCACACGGTGGCCGTTTAATTCCGAAGATATCCTTGTGGTTTCACTACTATGGCCAAACAAAGCTAAACTTGTGCTGGTCAACATCTATTCCAGGCCGGTGGGAATGGCAAAGGAATCACCAACCATTGATGAACTTTCGAACTTTTTATCTGAACTGCCGAATGATTCATTCTATGTGGTGGATGGGGATTTTAATTCTCACTTTGAGCCACTCCCCGGCCTTCTGTAAGGGTTTTCATCGGAAGAAGAGGCTAGGTGGGCAGTGCCCTCGGTGGAAGCTCCACCCCCGAAAGCCTGGACCCCACTAGCACTACAAATTACAGCCCTCACCCTAAGGTTCGGAATCAGAGCCTGTAACGGGCGAATGAAATCCGACATACCCAGTAAAACTACCTACAATAGACTGGGGAGAGAGTCCCGCCTGGACTATGTCTTGGCCCAATTAGTGAAGTGGCCGACAATTCAGGATTTTAGGGTGACGGAAAGGACCGATAGCGACCACAACGCCCTTGAGCTCGACCTTGTTCATCCAGGCCCCCAAGCTCCAGTGTCTAACGTGGAAGGGAACAACCCTGCGCTTCTCCTGGATAATAGCAGGAGAAGAATCAGGTGGGAGCACCTGGTCACAAGTAAGGACAAACTCCCCATGCTCTATGTTGAGATTACTCCCATCTTGGAAATCGTGGGGAGTTTTGACATCGAGGTAAACAATAAAGACTCCCAGACCAAATTGTACAAGGCCCACGAGGACCTTATAAAAGCTGCGGCACCCCATTTCACTTGTAGCTCACGAAAGCCAAGGGTTACAGGTACCAAGGCAAAACATTGTGGTACAATCTAGCATGTAGACGGGCCAAAACAGAACTCCTTGGAATAATTAAGGAGGGTACAGGGGGGGAACGCCTTAAACAAAGCAGGCGAGCCTACAAGAAACTTGTTGCCCAGGCTAAAGCAGAATGGGAGGAAAATCAGTGGGAAGAACTCACCAAGGCCTTAGCGATTCAAAATCAACGCCTGTTCTGGAGGACAGTGAATGGGGGGTCAGGGAGTTTACAATCGGCACTAGAGCCTAACATAGCACCTGGGGTGTGGCAGGCTCATTTCCAGTCCTTATACAGCTCTGAGCCGGGAGAATCCCCTGCTGCCAATGAGGTGGGCCGGCCGGGCTACCCAGGGGAGCCAATAACGCTGGGCGAGGTCACTGCTGCCATCTCAGGTCTAGCTTCTGGGAAAGCGCCGGGACTGGACGGCTTACCGGGGGACTTGTTTAAACAGGAGCCCACTGTTTGGGCACCTTACCTTGCCGCCCTTTTCAACGGTGTTCTCAGCGGAATGGAAATCCCTAGTACTTGGCTGGGGGCAGAGGTGGTCCCCATCTTTAAAAAGGGCTCGCCCCTCCTCCCAGCCAACTACAGACCGATCAGTCTGATTGACGTAGCACAGAAGCTGTTCGGTAGGGTTTTGTTGAACCGGCTCCAGGATTGGATGGAGGAGGTGGGTGCCCTTAGTCCCTACCAGGCGGGATTTAGGAAGGGGGTATCCACAGTGGACCAGGTTTTTAGATTGAACCTGATCTATTGGAGGACAGCAAAGTTCAAGGCGGCAGTCTGTACACAATTTTTGTGGACTTACGGGCCGCCTTCGACTTGGTGCCCAGGGGGAAACTTTGGAGCGTCCTGGCAGAGATGGGTGTCCCCCCGGATATCCTGTCGATCTTACAGAGGCTGCACCACAATAATTACGCCCGCGTGAGGTGTGGGAGGTCGGGGGAACTGACCGACAGATTCCCCGGTGGCCGAGGGGTAAGACAGGGTTGTGTGCTGGCGCCGACCCTGTTTTGCCTCTTCGTCAACGGGGTAATCGCCCATCTCAATGCCACTGACTATACTGACGCCCTCAAATTAAATGGCAGCAGGGTGCCCGCAATTATGTTTGCGGACGACACCCTGTTGCTATCTAAAACCCCTATGGGTATACAAAGGATTCTTGATTCCTTCGTGGCTTTCTGCCTTGATAGGGGGCTAGAAATTGATGCTGCAAAAACCAAATTCATGGTTTTGAACCCGAGCCAGAAACTGCGGCCGAATCCGCAATTGGGAGCCGTGCGGCTCGAGCGAGTAGCCACCTTTGAATATCTTGGTGTGACCCTCAACGAAACCATGACTTGGGGATCCCACCAGAGTAGGGCAAACCTCAAACTTATACAAACCACTGGGGGCATCTCACGGATGATGACCGGCTCGTCATACCGCCCATTGGGGGCATTAATCCAGATATATAAGGCCCAGGCTAGGGGAGCGATTATGTACGGGGCAGAACTGTGGGGTCATACGCCCTGACGGAGTCTGTCACTAACAGAAAATAAGTTCATAAGACAGATAGCCGCACTCCCCCCTAGTACCCCGCTCCTTCCCTTGAGGCTTGATTTAGGGTTACGACCACTAGCTGACGAGATAAGCTTGAGACCCATAGCCTTCTGGCGTAGGCTATGGAGCAGCAATGATCTCGCAGACTATAGGGCGGAACTGGTCGAATTACTGAATCACCCCAAGGCGCTCAGTATTGCCTGGGTCAAAAACATTCAAGTTACCTGTATGGAATTAGGGCTCCCCGATTTATGGACTGAGCCGGCCAATGTAGCATCAAACATCTCCAAGAGGTCCCTGGCTAATTTGTACCACGAACACAAATGGGCAAGGGCCCAAGCTACCCAGCCAGACGGGTCCTTATCATCTGTGTTTTTGAAAAGTAAGGATCTTTATAGGTTTGAGAAGGCATTGGATCCTATCTACCCTATACTTGCTAGAAAGCTGTTTCTCCAATGGAGATAGGGCACATTGCCCTTTCGGTCCTTTACAAGCTCCTGGTCATCGGCTTCCTCCACAAAGCAGTGTCCTGTCTGTGTTGATAAGGAGGAAAACGACTTGCACGTGGTTTTCTTCTGCCCAGCCTACAAGGCAGCCAGAAAATACTGGCTCCTCCCGTTGATAAGGAATATGGGTGGCAGGGAATATGCACCAATGTACAGGATTTTAAAATCTGATGTCTCCGGCCCAACTGTTTTCGCACTTTCAAAATTCTTTACTAATGTCTGGTATACGCGTAACCGCATTTTAAAGACGTTGGGTTGTACTTAGAATTTTTTTTTAAGATGTTTAAGTCTGTACAGGATTTTTTTAACATATGTATTCAATGTTTTATCTGTTATGACAGAGTTACATGTGATTTTTATCTGTATTGTGTATCTTTTATGGCCGAATGGTCGAAATAAAGATTGGAAACGAAACGATTCATAAGTATTTAAATCCTTCAGTTCAGAAGGAATGTCAACCAATTCCAGATTATTATGAACCGCTCTAGCAGGCATCCGGTTTTGATTTAATTTGTTAAAACAATAAGTACACATATGTTGATCTGATCCCAAATTAAAACAATTTTCTACCATCAAGTATGTTGCTAAATCCTTCCATTCACTATTGTTTTCCATTTCACTTTTTGCATATAAATCCACAAACATATTCTGATTCTTATAATAAGTCCATCGACAACACACCCAAGTGACATTAGGCCTCTCACTTGATTTCACTGTAAACTTATCTGTATTGGAAATCTGTACACTCTCTTCCACATTACCTTCTTCTACTGGGTCAATTTCAACATTGTTCTCTTGACTAACAAAGTAACAAAACTCAATTTCTTCACAAATATTCTCCACATCTACTTCAGAACCATGCAAAAGAGCAGTGCTTAATTGTTTAAGCATAATTGCTGGACTCTTAGCATAATACAACATTCTAACTAATTTCCTCACTTTATTATGATGCACTGCTAGCATCATGAAATGATGAAAAACACTCTGGCATACTCTCCTGGAAAGACAAGCCAGTGAATGACCATGCAAACCTGTCACTTCTCTCACTCTGCAAGGATCTAATTCTTGCAACAACTTCATTTTCTGTTTTAAACTTTTCTTATTAAATGTCCGTACAAAATCACAAAGCAAATTGATGGATTCCTGTCGCACACTGCAAATACTACTACACTTCCAGGTGTACACTGGTCCCTTAGGACGTCTCCCTAAAACTTCATTACCTAACAGCTCTTCTGCCTCTGTTGACACAAGTTTTTCTTTTTCAACCGGACAACCGTCTTTCACCTCATATGCTCGACCACTGGTGTCAACTGCATGCACCAAATCATTGTCCTGGAAATAACTCTCCTCATTAAAAAATGCCTCACAACTTGAACTAGGAAAAAATTTCCTGAGAACTCCCCAGGAACCTGATGCACTGCGCTATTCACTCTAAGGAGTGTAAGTGGTCATAATTTATACAATTTTGATAGGTTACTCATTAGAAATCATAGTTCATTATACATAAACAGAAATTGACAATTCAAATAAATCTTCACAGAATGTTGTAAATAAACTGTTGTCCAAGGTTGTTTAATTCTTATGCAGGTAAAATTGTTGTGTCATCACAAAATTACGCATTTTCATTTTCATAATTTTCAAGGTGTCTCCCAATGCATTTCGGGCTTGAAAGTCAGCCCTTCGTCAGGGGAATCTACAACAAGATAGTATTTACATCAATATACATTGCAGTCAATACATATGTGGCATATCATATCAAGAGAGCCAGAATTTGTGCTCGAAAAACAACACTGAGTGCTAAATGGAAAACGTCCTGTGCTCATGGCTATATGGCCGGGATGCCTGTCACCCCCCCCCCCCCCCCCCAACACAATCCCCAATGATGGGAGATGGACGCAGTTTCTGAACTTTTGGAAGGCGGGAGGGAGTTACCCTCCTGGCCGTATTGATTAAAATATGAAACAAAATTAAAACATTAAATAAAAGTTTCATATCATGTACAATTTTCATTTATTACATTTCGATGAAGACATGTTCATTGGCTAACCTTAACAAATCTCTAATACAGAGGTTTCCTAGCCGAGTCTAACATCCTGCAAATGCATACTTTCTAAATTAAAATTGTACATCCTAGCATTACGGGCCAACGGCAAGGTCGCAACCGGTGTCAGATCCCTACTACCAAAACTCTCGTCCTCACGGTGTGAGTGGCGCATGCGCAGAGGACTGTACCCTCTGTGCCAACTCCAATTTCCCTTGTCTTGTTGGGGGCCCCCCATTTAAACTCGACGCCATCTTAAAGGTCGTCCGAGGACCCGTGTGAGGTGTCTGTAAGAAGGCAGCGTGGACTCCCCCTCCCCCCCCACACTGTCTATCACATCCGCCGTCGCGGATATCCGGGCCCCGGGAAATTCGTAGGAGGGGCATATAGCCGCCTCCTCCCCTGGAAGGGGTCTATGGCCGTCTTCCCCTAGGCGACCCATACTTAGTGGGTGCCGCCTCCCCGTGGGAGGGGCCAATGGCCGCCTCCCCCCAGGTGCTCCCATCCATAGTGGGTGGCGCCCCCCTCTAGGGACCTTGAAATTACTGCTCACCGATCATGACCTTACCGCCACAGGCCGGATAGTTGACCGGCTATCCGGCCCCCCCACAAACTCCTCCTAAAGGTCATGCTTTCTTAAACCCCTTAGCCATGCTATGAAGTCTCCTATGAGTAAGACATTCCCCTCCCGGAACAAGTGAACCCCATCCTCGAGATACATGTGATCACCCCGAATACACTAATGCGGAATACTGTGCAACTGCACTGAGCGAAACAACCTACCAATTTTGTTGTTGACCTTCTTTACTGAATGGTTCAGTGCTGACACCGAAAGGCCCCCCCGCCATACTTTCCTGGGAATCATGTGGGACCATGCAATCGTGCAACCCGGGATCCTTTTCGCCAGCCAGCTAACGGTAGACAAAACTCGCTCGAGTAATACTCGCCTGCCGAGTGTCACCATGTCGTTGCCCCCCAGGTGTACTATGATTACAGATGGCGGTGACCTCTGCCGCCCTAAGAGTCCCTCGATAAGAGATTCGAACTGGTCAATACAGAGCCCGCCCCTTCCGTGGAAGGTCACTCTGTACCCGTATTCCCCAGCTGCGTGAGTCGCGTCACCTGCTTTGAATACGTCCCCGGCCCGCCTCACGTATGAGTGGCCCACGACCCACACCACTCTCTCCTCAGCCGGTGATCTCTGACCGCTGGTCCCCAGGAGCCGGGTCGACTGCAAATTCCGCCTCGCATAACATGCTCGCGAAACTGTAAATCAAACAGAAGACAAGAAGCGTGAGTGCATGTAACTTGACTTCACAACATGTGCAACCGCACATACCTTTTGAAACAATTCGAGGAACATCGTCCCAACAGTTTCACCTCTTCGGCACTCTGACCCCTGGCTGTAGCCTCAGTGGCAGCCCCTATCCTGAAGGAGTGGGTCCCAAAATCGCCCAGGTCCAAGCCCGCAGCTGCGATTGCCAATGTTAGCACCCTCTGAAACTGAAACCTCGTCAGTGGGGTGGCATCGATGTGTCTCAGCAGACTCCCACCCCATGTATCCGCCCTCAGCGCCAGATATCCCTCAATGCACTTTACCGGGCACATGGGGGACCCTTGCATGCACTGGACCACCACACTGTCTCCCATAGCTGTCTGGTCAGTCTTGGACTTAGCTATTGTAACCACCATTGAATCACCCCTAATCAGGATGTGATTCCTACACAGACCCCCCTCCACATCGTTCTTATTCTTTGCTACCAGCTCGCTCACCCGCATAGCCCCATGGAATGCTAATGCAAAAGCGGCCCGGAACAGAACTGCCTCGAATTGGGAGGAACATGTCGTGGGTAGTATCGCCATGAGCAGGGACAACCTCTCTAACCCAATTGGGCGCCTCTCGTCTACTCTCCGAACCTCAAGGCGCTGCCAGCCACGAAGGGCTTTCTTCGCCAAAAAGGAAGATGTCGGGTCCTTGACGCCATGCACCTGCGCCATGAATGAAATGGCCGCCTGGTGCCTATTGGCCGTTGCCACTGATCGGCCTTCCCTATTTAATGCTACCAGAAACCTCAGGAAGCAATCCTCCTGACCCCATGTCTGATCCCCTGCCGGACCCAAAAATGCACAATAGGAACGAAACGCTCCTGCGTATGCCTTCCTTGTCCTGGGGGCTAGGCTTGCTGCCACGAGGTCTTGTAATCCGGGGCACCGAGTAGCCAGAGTACTTCGGGGAATGGTGCCGCCGCTAGGTCCGCAGTAGGTAGATAACCCCTGAACGCCTGCATATGTGAACGAGAGAGTGCATCAGCAGCATGATTCAGTACCCCCGGCACATGCTTTGCCCTGAATTGTACATTTAGTCTCATGCAAATTAGTACAATTTCTTTCAGCAATCTCAATATCCACTTGCAGCGTGCTGCCTGATTATTTATACATTCAACAACAGTCATATTGTCAGACCAAAATACCACGGAGCGATTTCTGAACTCGTCCGGCCATGCCCTCAGAGCCACAAATATAGGGAATAGCTCGAGGAAACCAATGTTACTTGTGAGACCGCTGTGTGCCACCATGTCGGCCATGTTTGCGCCGACCATCGATTGCCGAAAAATGGCGCCGAATCCCACGCTCCCCGCCGAGTCAGTCCACAAACCTAGCTCGTCCGAAGACGCTGGCGGCTTGTTCCACACTACTCGACCGTTGAAGTCCACCAGGAATGCTAACCAAATATGCATGTCCTGGTGAACCTCTGCAGACAGTCTCGTGCGGTGGTGTCCTTCTTTGAGACCGACCATAGTCTGTGCAATAGAGCGTGAAAAGGGGCGGGCCATTGGTATCACCCTCAGGGCAAAGTTAAGCTGACCCACTGCCTGTTGTAACTGATGCAGGGTCACTTTCTCCTTACTAAGGCATAGTTCCAGGGAAGCCCTAAATTTTGCTATTTTCCCTACCGGCAAACGGAAACATCCCTCCACAGAATCGAGCTCAATTCCCAGAAACTCGAGTGAAGTAGATGGTCCCACCGTCTTACCTGGTGCCAATGGCACCCCGAATTCCCTCATGAGGATGCAAAACTCCTGTAGCGCCTACGCACATGTTGTGTCGCCGGCTGCCCCCAAGAACAGGAAATCATCTAAGTAATGCATAACATGGCTATGCCCAGTGGCCTCAGTGAACGCCCACTCCAAAAAACAGCGGAATTTCTCAAAATAGGCACAAGAGATGGAGCAACCCATTGGCATGCATCTATCCATGTAGTAACGTCCTTGGAACACAAAGCCTAACAGACGCTGGTCCTGTGGGTGTACCGGGAGCAACCGGAACGCCGACTCGATATTTGACTTCGCCATCAGCGCTCCGGGCCCCAGGCGATTCAACATGGTGACGGCATCATCGAAGGATGCATACCGCATCGAACAAACTCCTGGGTCAATCGCCTCGTTCACCGAGAGACCCTTCGGTGCTGACAAGTTATGGATCATCCTAAACTCCCCTGGGTCTTTTTTGGGGACTACTCCCAACGGAGAACAGACAAAATTTGCCACTGGAGGGTGCTGATATAGGCCCGCCACCCGGCCTAATAAAACCTCTTTTTCAATCTTCTTCTCTACCACCGCCGGATTATGCCGAGCCGATAATTGGTTTCTACAAAGTGATTCCCCACGAAAATCCCCTGCCGGGATGCGGAAACCATATAAGAATCCGTTCCTCAGCACCCCAGCGGAGACATGATCAGGGTATTTGTTTAGCCAGGGGGTTATTGCCATGATGTCAACGGAGGTAGGTAACGGTACACGGTGACCCTCCTCAGTCTTGTTTGGACCCTCCCTTACCTCCCGACCCGCCATTTTTGGATCTGCACGAACTTTCCGGGTGTGAGGAATTCCCACAACCCGCACATGCATGCCTGAACTTACATGCCTCTTGCGGTCTGGAGCAGTTGCCTCTATTAAAGCTCCAACAGACCCCCCGCTTTCCCCCATTCACACCGGACCTTGGTTGGTGATCGCCACCGGCGCCCGCTCGAAAGGGCACCGCGGGCTGTTGGCGGGAAAACCCCGACCCATTCCCGCCTGGCGAGGACGTCTTCGTCGCGCCCGGCAGGAGCTGCTTCTGCCAAGAAATCGAGTCGAGACAATCCCACGTCAGAGATGAATCGTACTCCTTGGCCTTACGGAACTTCATGTTGTAACCCATCCATTCATTACCTTCATTCGTTTCGTAAAATTCCATTATTCGTGCCTGATAGCAAGACAATTCAGGCAAAACCTCGGGTTTACGTTCCCCAATAATTGCAGTAAACATCGCAAAGGCCTTGGCCCAATTTGTTATTGTCTCATCCACCCTGAATCCCGCCATCTTGGCTCGCCAGACACTCGGGTGCCACAAATCTTTCTGCGTTTTAACATACTCTATCTCGTGATGGTCAGTTAACAGAGAAAACATATTAACATACTTGTCAGCCCAAATGAACTCTTTCGTGGCCAACGGGATATGTTGAACCACTCTCTCCCGTCTTGAGGGCAATGAGCCCCCCCCCCGCAATTGGAAATGCCTGCTTACCCGGTTCGGTTGACGTTCCTGCAGTTTTTCCAACGCCAGCTGCCAGTCCTTCCGAGGCTACCTGTGGGGGGAGAAGAGGGAGATTCGCCTTTGCGGCGTCTCGCGACTGCCGCAACTGCTGCATTAGTAACCTGGCCTCTGCGGCCGTGTCTCCAGGTGCCGTAGCACCCCCTCTTTTCTTGCCGAGCCATGCGGCCAACTGGGCGGCCAATTCAGGCGGCATGTCCTCCTCGCTAGCGGGCGTAATCACAACCGGTATCGGCTGACCCGTGTCTGGGAGTACCGGGGCCTCGACCGGAATGGCAGGGCTCACCGGGGGTACCTCGGGGACGGGGACCTCCCCCCCTGGGGCCCTAATCCTGACCCGTTTCCCCCTACCCTCCAGGGCAACACCCGGCAATGGCGGGCCTATTACCTTCTTTGGTTTACACGAATTGTTCATCGCGGCCATCTGCTTCTTCATGGTCGCCATATCTCGTCCAACGGTTCGTTCCATCTTCATCATTCTACTAACCAACATCCGGAGCATCTGTTCAGTCTCGGACATTTTTCCTGCCTTTTTGCCAGGCATTCCTTTCGAGTATTCACCCTAAGACGATCAGAAATGGTCCCAGGTCTTTTAGCCTTGAAGTCGCTGAAAGAGAAACACAAGAATTATAAATTCTCAAAATTGCTCCTTGTTCCGTCGAGGGCTCACGTGCAACGAGTGGGTGCAGCTTCCAAGCACAGGAACAAGAGGATGCTTCTTTGGATTCCCGCTCTCTTTATTCCTCGTCGGGAGGGCGTGAACCCTCCGCTGGTACGCCTACTGGGCGTGGCCATCGGTGTAGGTGTCTAGGACAACCCTTATTGGGCGAGAAAAGGCGCGCCCCGGCTACGCCACTTTGGGCATACCAGCCGAGACACGCCCCCGCCCAAAATGGTTTTCCGGGAGGATCTAGGCCCCCAACCATACGTTCGGGGGGACCGAGTGGTCGCCCCTTTCCAAGAGCAACACAGAAACCAATAAAAAGAGTGAAAAGTAGAATGTGAGATACCAGCTAAGCGTCCTGAAACCAACACGTGTGTTAGATAAAAGGAAAGAAAACTATAAAAATATCTGTTGAAGAGTGAACTGCTTACATTGATGACTGGAAATACAGTCTCCAAACTTGTGCCCAGAGAGGATTAGTTAGTGTATTTCCAAAGTGGGACGTGCCGAACGTTAAATCAAAAACGGGTTAAGTGAGTTAAAAAGAAACGCTCTTACTAATCCGATCGGAATATGGCTCGACCACTTTAAACGGCGCCGAGATTCGCGCTCAAATTGATGATGTACTAATGGTAAAGCTTCCCTGGAGGGACAAAAAGACCAAAGGAGATCAAAATATTACAATTGTGCGGTGGGGTGAGGTGAGGACGAGATAACTCTATTCGTAGCTGTCGGGGATCTTACCGAGTGAAGAACGCCGGTGCTCCCGAGTAACCGAGTGCTTCTAGCATGTGATTAGAGGCAGACCGCGGAAGTGCGCAATAAGAGGGGAATAGAGATCAAAAGAGGACTGCGTGTATGCTCGCCATGTTGAAGTGATGTTCCTAGATAATCATAAACGCTAAATACAGGAACATGACTAACAGTGTTTAAATGATTAAAACAACGAATGGAGGATGCAAATCAGACCAGGTCCTATTAATTTTCTAACATGATGCCATTTATAGTGAGAACAGAAAAAGCACAAATATATTTACAAAGCACCATGGTCTATACTCAGGTATATGAAACAATATCCCGAATTAAAATGTCAGCGCTGCCACTCATGGTGTGCACAATCTAACAGGTTAGGAAGTGCTACAATCCGTGGGATAAAACAGGATGCTCACTAATGCAAATAAATTACATGAAACATGCTAATTCAAACTTGTCATTTAATCCTGTCGGGGACAGGGTCTGTAAGTACCAAATCCAGTATGTTTCCCGCTGTGAAAGAATTTGCACATGATCTTGTTCAGGATTAACTGCGATAACTTGCAGAATGCCAAATTTAAGTTGGGCAATGTTATGTCTGTGTGTGTGCCAATGTTGGGCAAGTGGAGAATTGGCATTATGTGTGCGTATCCTGCTCTTATGTTCTGTGATTCTAGTCCGCACACTTCGTTCGGTTTTTCCCACATAAAGTAGGTCACAGGGACATTTTATGTAATAAACCACAACATTTGTATTGCAAGTTGCTGTATATCTGAGAACGATGGATTTACCAGATCTAGGGTGGTTCATAGTCAATCCTGTTATTGCGTTATTGCAATTGGAACAGTTCATGCATTTAACCCTTTCCATGCTCATGACGAGCTCAGCTCGTCATGATGCACAGTTGAGCTGTGCTGATGACGAGCTGAGCTCGTCATGAACAGTGGGGAATCTGAGATCCCAGCACCGGGGGGGAAAATGCACAGCAGCGATGTGGTTAAGCAGTCCCTTGTGTTGTGTTTTAGGTCGGGAGGGTTTGGTGTTTAGCATCTCTTTTAGATTGTTCGCCCTTTTATATGCAAAAGAGGCTGAACACTAAACATATCTCCGAAGTCTGGTTCGGATTGGAGCAAGGACCATCGGTTAAGAATGATGGATTTGACTTGTTTGGATTGTGTGGAGTACGTAGATACAAAAACCTCCCTCTGGGTGGAATGAGACATGGTTTGTTTCTTTAAGAGTGACTCATGAGTTACTTTAGAGGCTCTAGTTACTGCCTCATTAAGAACATTTTCAGGGTAGCCTCATTGTTTATATCTGTCTTTGGAGATGTCCATCATCTGCATGCCAGTGGTTTGATCAGAGTTAATTCGTTTGATGCGGAGAAACTGGGAATATGGGAGGTGCTTTTTAAGTGACCATGGGTGGAAACTCTGGTAAAGCAAGGCATTGTTTCTATCTGTGGGTTTGGTGAAGATGGTGGTTGTGATCTGTCCATTATTGACCTTAATCAGAACATCTAGAAATGAAATTTGTAGTTCATCAATCTTGTGGGTGAATTGAATACGAGGATTGATGGTATTCAGTTCTGTTATGTTATGTTCAAGCTCCTGTAATGTGCCTTGCCAGACGATTAGGATGTCATCTATGTATCTCTTGAAAATCAGCAAGTTGGATTGCCATTGTGGTTTTGTCAGTATGTTCTCTAGCTCGTATTTCATCATAAAAATATTCGCGTAGCTGGGGGCTCCCGAAAAGCCCATAGATGTTCCATTGGACTGCAAAAAATACCGGTCTTGCCAGCTGAAGTAGCTATGAAACAAGCAGAAATGTAGGATTTCCATGAGGAATGTCTGGTTGGCTCGCGGAGTGTCTGCTCTCAAGAGTGCCCATTCTATGGCCTCCAAACCTTCACCATGTGGGATGGAGGTATAGAGTGCTATGACATCAATAGTGCACAGCCAAATTTGTTTGTCATTAGGAATGGTGATATCTCTGAGGATATTAAGCAGATGAGTCGTGTCTTGTATGTATGTGGTTCCTGATTGTACAATGGGTTGTAAGAAAGTGTCCAAATATCGGCCTAAGGTGTCATGGATAGAACCGCATCCCGAGACAATGGGTCTCAAGGGGGGGTCAGTCAAAGATTTGTGAATTTTGGGTACCATATAGATCTTGGGTCTGCGAGGAAATTTGGTATATAAGTAGTCTTTGGTTTTAGGACTGATCCATTTCATTTCAAGGGCATTCGTAAGAATAGTATTCAAAATGACCAAAAACTCATTGGTCGGGTCATCAGATAGAGGTAAGTATGTGGTAGTGTCATTTAGCATGCTCTCAACTTTGCTTACATACTTGGATTTGTCCATGATAACCATGGCACCTCCTTTGTCTGCCTTGGTAATGTGTAGAGTTGGATTGGTCTGAAGTGAGCGTAAGGCTGACCTCTCGCCTGAACTGAGGTTCAAAGGTGACCTACCGTATTGAGGTAGTTTGGAGATGTCTTGTTTGACTAAGGTCTCGAACAGATCGATGGTCTTGTGTGACATGGGTGGGATAAACGTACTTTTTGGTCTGAATTCTTGGTATTCAGTTGCTTGTGATAAGGGCTGATTACTCTCAATAGTGCTGAAAAAGTGCCGTAACCGAAGCTTACGTGTAAATTTGAATACATCAATTTGTGTATCAAAACTCTTCGCTTGGTTAGTTGGCACAAAGGAGCATCCTTTGTTAAGTACGTTGGTCTGTTGGGGTGTGAGTGGTTTGGAAGAAATGTTAATGGTTAGTGTTTCTTTTTGCGAATGGGTTTTCCTGAACCGGTGGCCTCTTCTGGTTTGTTGGTGTTGGGACCTTGTGGTGGTTCGTTTGAGGCTGTACTGTTGGACAAAAAAGCCGTTTGTGTGGTGGTGCTACTGCTAGTAGGTGCATTTTTTTCAGTAGTGACTCCTAAATTGGTGTCTGTGTGGGTTGGTACTGGGGGGCGAGTCATGCGAGTGTCAGAATCTGATGCCACACTTTCTTCAGATGAAGTCTTGCCTGGTTGGTTCCAGGTGCGATTTTGTGCATATACCTCAGCCCATGAGTAGACTTCGTCTAACTTATAATCTATGGTGTCACGACGGAATTTACGAACTTTTCGTTCGTGAATGTCCTTCGCGTAACTGTCTAATCTGTTATTGATCTCTTCTAGAGTGGTGGTCCAAATATCTGTTTCAATGCGTTGCGACAAATTGTTTTGCAGGTCCTTGATTTCTGTTTCTAGTCCTATGAGAACTTGTGACAATTCTTCGACTATTAAAAGGATAAGGTCGAGGGAACACTTATTAAGAATCGCGTACCACTTCTCCATGAATTTTTTATTTATCTTAAATAGCATGGGTTTGATGGCTAAGCGTAGCCCCCTAGGAATGCGACTTGCCCGATGATATTGTATAAGGGTAGTGGCATGCAGACGTTGATTTATCTCCCATCTCATGAAATATTCCAGTTGTTTAATTTGTTGTGAGACCGGGCCTGAAGTAGCATCAAATTTTCTGACCTCTTTAATGAGGCCATAAATGTCTGCTGCTTCTTGAGAAGAATAAACTTTAGTTTGCGCTTTATTTTCTGTAAGGTGCAAAATATCATCAAATGTTGCCATGGTGTAATTGTGAACAGTAATCAGGGTGGTGCAGTTGCTGTCTGCTGGGCAGGAAAATGTGAAACTGTAAAGGTATGCAGCAGCGGGTGCACTCAGTGTAAAAAAGGCTTCGATTGTGGATATTGTAATCTATGGTCTGGAGTTTGACTATGCGTGCAAAAGGTAAAAGGTCCTGCTAAACCTTTAATTCTGAAAGAGGAAAAAATTTCCTGAGAACTCCCCAGGAACCTGATGCACTGCGCTATTCACTCTAAGGAGTGTAAGTGGTCACAATGTATACAATTTTGATAGGTTACTCATTAGAAATCATAGTTCATCATACATAAACAGAAATTGACAATTCAAATAAATCTTCACAGAATGTTGTAAATAAACTGTTGTCCAAGGTTGTTTAATTCTTATGCAGGTAAAATTGTTGTGTCATCACAAAATTACGCATTTTCATTTTCATAATTTTCAAGGTGTCTCCCAATGCATTTCGGGCTTGAAAGTCAGCCCTTCGTCAGGGGAATCTACAACAAGATAGTATTTACATCAATATACATTGCAGTCAATACATATGTGGCATATCATATCAAGAGAGCCAGAATTTGTGCTCGAAAAACAACACTGCGTGCTAAATGGAAAACGTCCTGTGCTCATGGCGAAGAGCAACGCAGAAACCAGTAAAAAGAGTGAAAAGTAGAATGTGAGATACCAGCTAAGCGTCCTGAAACCAACACGTGTGTTAGATAAAAGGAAAGAAAACTATAAAAATATCTGTTGAAGAGTGAACTGCTTACATTGATGACTGGAAATACAGTCTCCAAACGTGTGCCCAGAGAGGATTAGTTAGTGTGTTTCCAAAGTGAGACGTGCCGAACGTTAAATCAAAAACGGGTTAAGTGAGTTAAAAAGAAACGCTCTTACTAATCCGATCGGAATATGGCTCGACCACTTTAAACGGCGCAGAGATTCGTGCTCAAGTTGATGATGTACTAATGGTAAAGCTTCCCTGGAGGGACAAAAAGACCAAAGGAGATCAAAATATTACAATCGTGCGGTGGGGTGAGGTGAGGAATAGATAACTCTATTCGTAGCTGTCGGGGATCTTACCGAGTGAAGAACGCCGGTGCTCCCGAGTAACCGAGTGCTTATAGCGTGTGATTAGAGGCAGACCGCGGAAGTGCGCAATAAGAGGGGAATAGAGATCAAAAGAGGACTGCGTGTATGCTCGCCATGTTGAAGTGATGTTCCTAGATAATCATAAACGCTAAATACAGGAACATGACTAACAGTGTTTAAATGATTAAAACAACGAATGGAGGATGCAAATCAGACCAGGTCCTATTAATTTTCTAACATGATGCCATTTATAGTGAGAACAGAAAAAGCACAAATATATTTACAAAGCACCATGGTCTATACTCAGGTATATGAAACAATATCCCGAATTAAAATGTCAGCGCTGCCACTCATGGTGTGCACAATCTAACAGGTTAGGAAGTGCTACAATCCGTGGGATAAAACAGGATGCTCACTAATGCAAATAAATTACATGAAACATGCTAATTCAAACTTGTCATTTAATCCTGTCGGGGACAGGGTCTGTAAGTACCAAATCCAGTATGTTTCACGCTGTGATAGAATTTGCGCACGATCTTGTTCAGGATTAACTTCTCTCACTCTGCAAGGATCTAATTCTTGCAACAACTTCATTTTCTGTTTTAAACTTTTCTTATTAAATGTCTGTACAAAATCACAAAGCAAATTGATGGAATCCTGTCGCACACTGCAAATACTACTACACTTCCAGGTGTACACTGGTCCCTTAGGACGTCTCCCTAAAACTTCATTACCTAACACCTCTTCTGCCTCTGTTGACACAAGTTTTTCTTTTTCAACCGGACAACCGTCTTTCACCTCATATGCTCGACCACTGGTGTCAACTGCATGCACCAAATCATTGTCCTGGAAATAACTCTCCTCATTAAAAAATGCCTCACAACTTGAACTATGCATCCATTCTCCTGAAAAAACTTCACAAACATTAGTACGATTAACTGTTCTCTTCCATCTACTATTTGATTTGAAATCATAAATTGACTTGTTTAGTTTCCTAATTCTATTGATAATCAAAATAAATAACTTTCGCTTAATTTCGAAAGCCTGATCAATAATTTTCTCTACATTTTTCTTTCTCTTATAAAAAGCCACTTTCTGTTGACCTTTCTTAATATTTTTTAACAAATTGCCAATTATCCTGTTGCGGAACATTCGTCTACGAATGTCCCTAAACTGATTTTTCCTTCTACTACCATGCACAGAGTTATCTCCTGCTCTAGCAGTAACATTTTTGAGGGGCCTTTCCTTCCCGTTTAAATTGGCTCTCTTCTTCTGGACTAAAACATGTTCTGTAGTTATACTTTTGCGTCTGCAAATGTTTCTTAAAAAAGATTTTGTTGTCTTACCCGGAATATTTTTGGTGACTTGAAAAGTTTTTATTGTAGAGGACTGCTGCAAAGGTTTACCAATGTGGGGTGTAAGTCGCTTTGCTTCTTGTCTTTTTCTTTGCCTTGAGGGCATTTTTGAATTTTTCAAAAGATCTTGAGTTGAATCTGTGGTAAATTAAAAAAAAAATGTTATTAACCACTATTACCAAACAGTAAACCAATAACAGTAGGCAAACAATTAACACACTAGTTGTCAATTCTACCTACGGTAATTTAGCAGCATAGACAAATTTAAAACCCACAAATAGTAGCAATGGAATGGAATGCTTCTACAATAATTTGCTTACTGGATGTGTTTAAAATCCTTTCTTGAAGTCACTTAGGTTTCAGAATATGTACTGCTAGAGTTTCATAGCCAGCATGGGGCATATTTACAAAGCCTTTGAGCCATTTTAAGTCAAAAAACACATTTTTAAAACAAATCAAGTAAGAAAATTATTGTCCCAGATTCATGGGGGAAGTGACTTAAAATGGCCTAGCACACATGGGGGCGAATTTACAAGGCCCTTCCACCACTTTTGTGTCACTTTTAACATGGGGAAAATTACGTGAAAGTGGCTCAAAGGCCTTCTAAATATACCTCATGCTGGCTATGAAACTCTAGCAGTACATATCAAGAAAACAAAATGACTTCAAGAAATGTTTTTTAAACCTCCACACCACTGGAGTCAAGCTAGCCGGGCTGATGAGAGGTGTTACCTCGAAACCGGTCCGGTCCTCGGATGCTTGATTCCGGTCTGGGAAAGATATGGCTGTGTAGTTCGGACTGGACTGTTCCCATGGGGCACAGGGTCAGAGCTGATTTGCATAAAGCCATTATCTGACCCAGGGTGGTGTGGAGTGCAAAAAACGATGGATTTAGGCCCAGATCATTGTACTGGGGTGAATGTAAGACATTGATCTACATTCTGTCCATCAAATTGTTTTTTGTAATTTTCTCCCTGAGTGTACTGGGGTAGCTCAGCCGTGGGTCCCAGAGCCTCCACACCACTGGAGTCAAGCTAGCCGGGCTGATGAGAGGTGTTACCTTGAAACCGGTCCGGTCCTAGGATGCTTGATTCCGGTCTGGGAAAGATATGGCTGTGTAGTTCGGACTGGACTGTTCCCATGGGGCACAGGGTCAGAACTGATTTGCATAAAGCCATTATCTGACCCAGGGTGGTGTGGAGTGCAAAAAACGATGGATTTAGGCCAGGATCATTGTACTGGGGTGAATGTAAGACATTGATCTACATTCTGTCCATCAAATTGTTTTTTGTAATTTTCTCCCTGAGTGTACTGGGGTAGCTCAGCTGTGGGTCCCAGAGCCTCCACACCACTGGAGTCAAGCTAGCCGGGCTGACGAGAGGTGTTACCTCGAAACCGGTCCGGTCCTCGGATGCTTGATTCCGGTCTGGGAAAGATATGGCTGTGTAGTTCGGACTGGACTGTTCCCATGGGGCACAGGGTCAGAGCTGATTTGCATAAAGCCATTATCTGACCCAGGATGGTGTGGAGTGCAAAAAACGATGGATTTAGGCCCAGATCATTGTACTGGGGTGAATGTACAATGCCGAGCGGGGGAGTAGAGACTACAGCCCCCAGAAGCCTCCGCGACAGCACCGGAAGTCGCATTGAGGCATAGCGCCCGGAGGCGCCGTTAAAGGGGCTGGACTTCTCGCGTCGCGGGGCCGCGCGCGGGGCTAAGCCCGGGCAAAGGGCGGGCCCTCTGTGGCCCTCAGGGGACCTAAGGTGACGGGACGGGCAACCCCTCTTACGTGTTGCAAATAAAAAACATTATTCATTCCTGATATAACCGTCAGGATCCGTGTTTACTTGCTGCCCTCATTGCAGTCGGCTTTGATCCGGGACTGTTTGGGAATTCAAGCAGGAAGGTAACAAGACTTCTTTGGTAACCTTGATTGACTATATTGACTCTAGAGGGGCAAAGATTGTAAGCTATTACCACTAGCACCTAAATGTCGAAGGCAAAAAAACTTACCGTTCCGGGTAATACCATGGATAATTATTTAGTACAAGTGGTGGAAAAAATGAATCTTGAAAGGAGGGCTTCGTTGGGTCTGAGCTCCCCACCATCGTTGCCCCAAAATGAGATCTCAAATACGGATCTAATTGCTCTGGGCACCTCGATTATTTCATCCCCAGCCTCCCATGGCCTGGATACGGGGCTATCACAAAATGTATCAGCCATAGTACACTTAGCTCCCACTATTGAAGCACCAGCTGGAGATTTAGAGCTAGACATAGAACCCTCCCTGCATGAACAAGATCTAGATTTGGAGATAGTAGATTCCTCCCCCCCCTCACCGGATGTTCCTGTTCCGGCCCCAAGAGTAACAAAAGCCACTGCCAAGATCCTGACAAAAAGGGAAGGGTTAAGGTCTAGCAGGAGAAGGCCAGCTACTCCGCCAAACAGGAAAAATGTAGATGGGAATGCAAATAGAGGAGATATGAATCAAGGTTGGGATGAAGAGGGTATATTAAAAAAACTCATGGGTATGCTGGACATTAAGTTAAACCAGCTAGTAAAACCCTTAATGTCAAAAATCGATCAGCTAACTGCTAAAATAAATAAATTGGAAGACCATGTAACAGCAACTAACAATAAAATGGGGGAATTGCCAACCATGCTGGTAGAAAAGCTGGCTGAAAAAACTCAATTAGAAGTTCTACCCCAAGGTAAAATAGAGCAACTTCAGAACGAGCAAGCTCGACCCGAGCGTGGCCTACAACAAGTTAACCTTGCTACCACTCCATCAATTGAGCCTGAAGGCAATTGCTTACTACAGGGCCCCTACATAGAAAACAGCCCTATGGAGCTAATTGTTGAAGCTTCACCCCTTATCCTGGTACTTGCCAATGTTCCCCCCTTAAATATAGGTCAGAAAGAACATCCAGAATCTCTATTAAATAAGGCATTCAATTGGTTAAATAATAACATGCATATGTGTCCCGGGGGCGATCATAAACTGGCAGAAGATTTATTAACCGCAAGACGGGTAAAATGGATAGGGAGTAGCACTAAGAAATTTTCTGGGGACTGTGTGATATTGAGTCTTAAAGGCCCGAAGTCTTACCTGAAATCTTGAATAACCTTTTTCCACCCCAACGCAGAACAGCGGAGTTAATCCCACTAACCCTGGACTTTTTTATAATAGGAAAGGCCTAGTATCAAACCCGAGCATCCTGAGAACCAAATGGTCAACAGTGACCAGTAGATGTGCAAAGGAGGGCCTACCCAATGTCTGGGGGCTAAACTTAGATAACAGATATACAGCATTGTCCAATCTAAATGAGTGTGACTGACTCGTAATAGATAAAGGAGACTCGTAATAGATAAAGGATTATTAGTGAAAAATGAGTTACGATATCCTACATGCCAACTAGACAATTCTATGGACCAAAATCATAAAAACATGGATCCCGGCCACATGGTCCCCAAAAGTCCAAATAGCAACATACTTATATCAGGGCCAGAGGATCTTATCAACACTAGACCAGTAGTTGGGGATAATACAGGACCTGAGCAGGGGGGCCTATCAAGAAGGGATGTCAGTAGAAATACGGAGTTGGCATGTACACTAACTTTTATATCCTGGAACATAGCAGGTATAGCTAGTAAAATAGATAACCCAGATTGGCTTGATTATATAGACAGGCATGACATAGTCATGTTGCAAGAAACCTGGTCAGTCGACCCAGTTTTTCGAGTGGGGTATTTAAATTTTTTTAAACCTGCACTTAAAGGTGGAAAAGGACGTCCCTCTGGAGGATTGTTGATATGGGTTCGTCAAGCATTGCCCTGCACCATATCACAAAGGCAAATAACATCAAATGATATTCTAGCACTAAATATCAAATGGCCTAATGGCCAAGAAACAGCCTTGTATAATATCTATGCCAGGGGGGTTAGTGCAAGTATTCCTTCTGATGTCTTTTCCACCCTAGAACAAGACATTGAAACTCTTTGTCCTAATCCTCACATTATAGTGGGTGGTGATTTTAATTCAACCTTTGAGCCCCTAGGTGAAGAGGATAGGAGTCTAACGGAAGAGGAGGATAGTAGATGGGGAATACCACAATTGGAGATTCCTCCTATAAAAAGATGGAGTGCCACGGCCATTAGAATTAAGAGCTGCGAATGTGAGAACACAATCCGACCTAAAAGGGAACTCCACCTTTGATAATGGTCGTGCTACAAGTAGGATTGATTATCTTTTAATTGATGTAAGAGCATGGCCCAAACTACTAGACATGGAAGTCGTCCTACGATTAGAGAGTGATCACCACCCCCTGTATATGACACTCCATCCTTATCAAGAGTCTAGAGTACCCACTAATAAAAAGCTGATGGTAACACGAGACCTTGTCTGCTCAAATAATCAAAGACACTTGAAATGGGGAATGTTGTTAAGAGATGAAAGGAACTTAGAAAATATGAAAAGTCAGGTAAGAGAGGAAGTGAGCAATATCATAGCGCACTCTGGGACTCGTAATTTCTAGAAATACATGATGGAGGCTCATAAAAATCTATTCTATAAATTGCAAAGTTTTTTTATTAAAACAGCAGACCATACCCCAGCCAAAAAATCCACAGCCGTTAAAGGCTGGTACGATAAAAGCTGTAGAATGGCAAGGCAAAACTTAAGTCAAAAGCTAAAAATAGGAAACCCAACAGCTGTTAAAAGGGCAAGGGATATCTATAGGCAGACACAAAAACAAGCAAAGAGGAGATAGGATGAAGAGGGATGGAGCGAATTAAAACAGGCATGTACCAACAAAGATTCCAAGCGGTTTTGGGCCCTAATTAAATGGAATAGGGGTGGGACAGTAGACCAACCACAAAATCACGTGCCAATAGACGGCTGGAATGACTTTTTCAAACCTCAGTACGCCAGAAGCTCGACATATGCATCCATATCTCCCCCCCAAGCTATATTTTTCAGTGATCATATATTCACTGAAAAGGATGTTAACTTGGCACTAGATTGTGTATCGGGTGGAAAGGCGCCAGGCATGGATGGCATCCCAGCTGACGTTTTTCTATCTGACCGTGTCTCTTGGTGCACATATTTCACAATGCTGTCAAATGCTATCGCTATGGGTGGAGAAGTCCCAGCCTCATGGAAAGGGGCAGAAATCATCCCTATCTGTAAAAAGGGGGACAAACCCCAGGCAAAAAATTACAGACCCATTAGTCTGATTGATACAGCGCAGAAAATAATAGGTCGACTAGTCCAGAATAAACTGCAACAATGGATTGAAGACCAAAATATACTGTCACCTTATCAAGCGGGTTTTCGCCCCTTGACTAGTAGTGTTGACCAAATCTTTTATTTTCTAGCCATTTATTGGAGAAATGTCACGTTGCGAAAGGGCACATTGTATGCAGTTTTTGTGGACCTAAAAGCGGCGTTTGACCTGGTGCCGACAGAGAAATTGTGGGAAACCCTGGATGAGGCGGGAATAAGCCCTGAGCTCCTCACTTTGCTGGTGCGCCTTCACGAAAATAATTATGCGAAAATAAGGTGGGGCAAACAGGGGGAAGTGACATCCCCCTTCCCAGTAGAACGAGGGGTGAGGCAAGGGTGCGTTCTGGCCCCAACGCTATTTTCAATCTACATAAATGGAATTGTGGAGCATTTAAATAAATCTCCAAATGATGCTCCAACCATGGCAGGTGTACACGTCCCCGTACTAATGTTCGCAGACGATACGCTTTTATTATCACATACGCCTAGTGGATTGCAGAAAGCGGTTGATGCTTTTGGGGTTTTTTGCGATAGTCGAGGCCTGGAATTAAATACCAGCAAAACTAAATTTATGTGCCTGAACTCCCAAACAGGTTTTAAGGGGACGATAAAATACAAGGGAGAACCACTGGAAAAAGTAGATGCCTTTGCTTTTCTAGGAATCACCCTTCAAAATGACATGAAATGGAATTCACACATCAACATGGCATCTTTAAAATTTAGCCAGCTAGCAGGTGCAGTTACAGTCAAACATAATACTTCTTTGACAAGACCTATAAATTGTGCACTTGAAGTCTATAGTATGAAAGTAGTAAGTGCATGCTTGTATGGGTCTGAGCTCTGGGGTTTTTCAAACCTAGGTGACTTAGGGCGGGCGGAAAATAGATTCTTACGAGGGCTTGTTAGGGCCCCACAAAGTACACCTATTATCCCACTTAAGATGGATTTAGGTAGGAAAAATATTGAAGACATTGCCCGCCTACGTCCCTTGCTGTATTGGAGGCGGTTAATGGTAACCCCAGAGTTAAGTCACTATGCATCTGCTTTTTTTGATGTTGTGAATTTCGATGGTTTTCATTCCATTGTATGGCTAAATGAACTGCAGAGCACATTGGTGAAATTGGGTCTGGATCATCTGTGGGGTAATAAGGATGTTGCCCTATTTCCTTCAAAAAAACAACTCAAGGATATCTACTGGGAGTCAGTATACGCAACACTGTATCGCAAAGGTTTGCAATCTTCCCTGACCTTACGCTTTTTTGATACAAAACAAATTCCATCATACGAAAAATACTGGGATGTAATTGAACGTCCATTGGATAGGAAACTATATTTCCAATTTCGGGTGGGAACTCTCCCAGTGATCGCTTTTACACAAAAATGGTCTCCACTAAAGGACGCTTACTGTGACCATTGTAAAAATGAAATAGAGGACATTGCACACTTGTTTTTTTCCTGCCCCCTCTATGTGATTCCACGTCGAAAGTGGTTACAACCTGTAGGAATTTGGGTACTCGCTGTTGCTCACAGGCCCTAAGAATTTTAATGTCTGACACCTCAACACCATTGGTAATAGGCGTAGCAAAATTCCTTGCATGGGCGTGGGTAATAAGATCTCGTGCTTCAAGGCCTATTGAATAATAAGATTTATTAGCTGCCTGTATAATCTTCCTTGTCCATTTTTAACATTTTTACATGGAATTTTATAAAATTGTATGTATACATTTTATAGTATTACTAGCTTTTCGATTTTTGCTGTTTAACATGTTTTTTAATGTAGTATTTTAAGTATTTATTGTATGATGTTTAGGAGGTTGCTTTTATGACTAAAAGTCGAATAAAGCTTTGAAATTGCTATTGATATTACTAATTGCAGATGATGAACCCACCTCTGTTCCATTCTGTGTAGTGCTTGTTGATTAATGGAGGGGTGCCATTCCAAGACCACCCATTTCATACTCTCTGCTGAGTGGCCAGTTTGTTTGCAGTGTTCATATAGCTGTGTGTGTGTCTTTGCACAGCGGATATTGCTGTTATGTTCAATAATGCGCACTTTAACAGTGCGCATCGTCATGCCTATGTAATTAAGCCCGCAGGGGCATGTGAGCATGTAAATACATCTACTACTATTGCAATTAGTATGCTTGTTTAAGTGCCAGGTAAATGAATCTGATAGCCTAATTTCCTTACTTTGTATAGACTGGGGACAGACGATGCAGTTCCCACATCGAAAATGGCCCACAACTGGTGGTAAGTCCCAAAGTGTGTTTGGAGGGAGGGTGCTCGTCTTCTTTGGTTGAGTATGGATCAAAGTATCCTTCAAATTGGCAGTTCTTTTGAAGGCAAAGCGTGGACGTGGAATATCTAGTCCAGCGGAATTAATGATTCCCCAGTGTGACTTTACCGTTTTTTTGATGAAAGTTGAATTTTTAGTGTAAGTCGTTACACAGGTGATGTCATCATCAGTAGCCTTTGTATGTGTCTCGAGAAGGGCTTCTCTGTTGTTGTTAAGAGCTCTTTTGACTGACTGTTTGAGGAGTCTCGTCGGGTAGCCCCTCTCCTGGAGCTTATGTTGCAGGGTGGATGCCTCTCGTTTGTAATCAATCACTGACGTGCAGTTCCTGCGAATCCGCAGGAATTGCCCAAATGGCAGGTTCTCTCTCAGTGCCCTGGTGTGGTGGCTCTGGTAAAGGAGGAGACTGTTTCTGTCGGTCTTTATCTTGTAGAGAGTGGTTGTGATCTCTGTGGGGTCCAACCTGATGGTAAGGTCGAGGAAGGGGAGTGATTGTTCGGAAATGGTGCCCGTGAATTTGAGAAATGGGTTCTGGAGATTGATCCATGAGCAAAAGGCTTCGCAGCTGGCCCAGTCCCCATGCCAGAAGATCAGAATATCGTCGATGTAGCGACGCCATAGGGTCAGATGTTCAAGAAACGGATTGGTATCAGCGGAGTAGATGAAGTGCTCCTCAAAGGAGGCCATGTATATACATGCCAGGCTTGGCGCAAAAGTTGAACCCATAGACGTGCCACGGATCTGATGGTACAACTGTGACTCGTATCTGAAGAAGTTCTCCGTCAGAGCTATACTTGCTATGACCATGATAAATGAGATGGGGGTGGGTGATGTCCATTCCTCCAACCTCAACGCAGACTCCACTGCCTCTAAAGTTGCTTGCTGGGGGATGTTTGTATATAGGGCTTCCACATCCAATGTCAATATGAGATCGACATTTTCCCTACCATCCATATCATCAATCAAGCGCAGGACATCTCTAGTGTCCTGAAGAAAGGATGGAATTTTCTTGACTATAGGTTGTAGAAACACGTCGCAGAATTGGGACAGGGGTTCCAGTAAGGAACCTATTCCGGACATATTGGGCCTACCTGGCACCGGGGTGACCCCCTTGTGGATTTTTGGTAGTGTGTAGAAATAGGGCGTTATCGGCTCGGTGGTAATGAGGAATTCTGCTTACTTCTTTGTTAGCCATTCGTTTGTTTCTCCCTCAATTACGAGACTCATGATGGTAGTCGTCAAACGTTTGGTAGGGTCTATGGTGAGAGGTCTGTAATGGGTGCTGTTTGACAGTTGTCGTCTACATTCCCGGTCATATTCATCATAGTCTTGAATGACCGTGGCTCCCCCTTTGTCCGCCTGTTTAATGACGATCGTGTTGTCATTGCCTAGGGCATGAGAGGCTTGTCTCTCTGCTTTGGTCAAGTTATTAAATTGGTTGATGTGTGGTTTCTTTGTAAGGCTGGTTAGAACCGCTCTCTCAAAAGCCAGAATCTCCGGGGGGACCATCCCATCCGTAGGAGTAAAGGTGGAGGGTTTTCGTAGTCCTGTATCTGGATTTTCTGGTTCAGGTTTGTCGTCAAAGAAAGCTCGCAGGCGTATCTTTCTAAAGAATTGTTTGATTTTAATCATTTCTTGAAAGTTGTCTGGAGTTGGAGTTGGGACAAAGCCAAGTCCCTTTTCTAAGACCTTATTTTCAGTGGGGGTCAAAGTTCTTTTTGAGAGGTTCACCGTCAGACTTTTCTCCCCCTGGTTGTACTCCTGGTTTCTACTGTGGTCTGTGCTATTGGCTGGTCTTGCCACTGGACCTCTTTCTGTCCGCCTCGCTTTCGCCCTCTTCCTCTGCCCCAACCTCTGCCTTGAAAAGGTGGCGGGTTCAGAGGGAAAAATTGTGGCGGACCCTGTTGGTAGAAGGGGTACTGCCACGGAGGTGCCATATGTGGGGGCCCATGGAATAAAGGTCCTTGATGGTATCCTGGTTGCCAGTTGGGGCGTTGTGGGGCCCGATTGTTCTTTGGGTTATACCCTCCACTAGAATCACTGCTATTGGAGCCTCCTCTGTTATTATTGTCCGAGTTTTCATCCGAGGAGTAGCTTGTCTTTTTATTCTTGAAGCCATCTTTCAAGTATGGATATATTTTCTCCTTCTCGAATTTTGTGATATCTTTCTGTAGTTTGGCTGTTTTTTGATTCAGAAGGTACTCGTGGTGATCTGCATATAGAGACTCGTCTATTTGACGCTGTAAGCATTGCACCGCTCCGTCCCGGTGTAGTTGACGCAAGCGACAGGCAAGTGTGGGCATCCCTGTCGCATGCCTCTAGTGATTGCAATAGGCTGCGATAGGCGGCTATTGATCAGTACCCTCGCCGTGGGGCGGGTGTAAAGTAGGCGGACCCAATATATAAACAATTTTGGAAACCCCATGCTGGCTAGAACCGAGAATAGGTAAGGCCACTCAACCGAGTCGAAAGCCTTGGTTGCATCAAGGAAAACGGCGGCAACAGGCACATCAGGATGAACTGTGCGGATCAAAGAGAACAGAGTACGGAGGTTGTGGGAAGTGGATCTGCATGCCACAAAGCCTGATTGATCGGGCAGTACAAGTCTAGTCATCAGCAGCGACAGCCGGGTGGCCAGCACTTTAGCGAGTATTTTAACATCGCAATTTAAGAGGGAGAGTGGGCGGTAAGAATTGCATGATGTGGGATCTTTATCCGGCTTTAGGAGAGAGGTGATCATCACTTCGCGAATAGAGCAGGGGAGCACACCGTCACAAAGCAACTCCGAATACACCTCGCGAAGAACAGGGGCCATGATGTCGATGTATGCCTTATAAAACTCGGCAGGTATGCCATGGAGTCCCGGGGCCTTACCGTTCTTGAGGGACATAATGGCCTCGCGGACCTCATCCAACTCAAAAGGTGCTGCCAGGAATGCCCTGTCACCGTCACTGAGCCAGCACAGCGCCACGTCGCTGAGGTAGCCAGCATATGATGTGCCAGACCCCTTGGTGGAAGTATAGAGCGAGTGGTAATATGCCGTGAATGTATTGAGTATTTCATCCGAGTCCCTGACGGTAGTACCGGTAGTGTCCGTGAGTTCGAGTATAATATTATGTGCTCGTGGTGAGTGGGTGAGTGTTGCGAGCACTTTCCCGGGCCTATCCCCCTCGCAGTATTTACGGGCTTGCCAATGTTTACCACGGAACTTAGCTTCCCGGGAAGCTTCCTCCTCGTACCTCGACAGTGCCTCTCTGAAGGCAGCATGCGGTTCGGGGCCAGTCCCGGATACCATGCGGAGTTCCAGAGCACGCAGCTCCTTCTGCAGTGTGCTGATCGATCGAAGGATATCCCGCAGAACACCATGGCTCTTGGAGATGCAATATCCCCTAATAGTCAACTTGAATGCCTCCCATATGTGTTCAACCGAGTCAACTCAACCCTTATTTCTAGGGAAGAAAGCTGCTATCTCCTCCTCCAGTTCAGTGCGAAACAAGTTGTCCAATAGTATGTCAGGGCGGAGTCTCCAGTGTGGCCTCGGGTTATCCCACCCAGGTGGATGGAAGTGTAGCAAGACGGGACTGTGATCAGAGTATGTTCTCGGCAGGTGAATTACTCCCACCAACTCTGCAGCAATTCCTCTGGTGACCAAAAAATAATCTAAGCGTGCCCATGTTCCCGTATGTGAGGTGAAGTGTGTCCCCTCCCTCCCATGAGGGTGCAAGTGTCTCCAGGCATCCAGCAGTCTAACCTCCATGATTACTCCTTCCAGCGCCTCTCGTGCTCTAGGTTTATAGGAGCAGACTCCATCCGCCCTATCCAGCTGAGGTGCCAGCGCCAGGTTGAAATCCCCACCCCAAACAACGTGTCGTGACCCAGCAGACATAATCTTACCCCACAGAGTAGTGAAGAATGCAGGTGTATCAACATTTGGCGCATATGTGACAACAAATGTATATGTGTCGCAACCCAGTCTGCCCCACAACAATGCGAAGCGTCGCTCCTTATCAACCAGTTCCCCAAATCTCTGAAACGGTACACTATGGGCGACAAGGATGGCAACCCCCCTCGCATAGGTGGAGTATGAGGAGAAAGCACGGTCCCCGGCCCATCTACTCGCAAAGGTGGTCCTAACTTGTGGCGACATATGGGTTTCTTGCAACATTGCAACTTGTACACAATGTCTATCAAGATAGGCAATGACATTGGGACACTTTTTAGCATCATTCAAACCTCGAACATTCCAGGACAAGCAAGTCAATTGTGTGTTAGCATTCAGAGCGGCCATAGGTAGATCAACAATAAGCACAATAGTACAAATACAGGCAACGTAAAAGGTACCCCGCCCCCCCGCCCCACCAGCTCCGGTGCACACACCAGAATAGAGTCCATGCACATAGTCCAGTCGATGAATGCCTCCTCCTAAAACACCCCCCCTCCCACCCCAGCATCCCAATCATGCCAGCAGCCATGGATCCCCACCCAGCACCCCTCCCCCCACCCTTTCTCCCCCAACCTTAGCAACAACAACAACAACATCAGCAGTTCTTCCAACAACTCAGTCCTGGGAGCATAACAACAACCCCCATCAATAATCACTGTTGAAGAGCCCCAACTGATCCCGTCACCTCCCCCTCCCTCTCCCCCATTCCCACCCGGGAATCGAACAGCCAACGACCAACAAGCAATGCCGGGTTGCCTAATAGCACAGCCCAGCCCCTCCCCTAGCCTGCCTCCCCCTCCCACTGAAGCAACCCCAACCTGCCAGCATCTTCTGCCAACCCCCAACCCCTTATACAGGACTTTCTATTGGGGCAGTAAACACTAATCATCTGTATCAGATATGTATCAATGCTGCCTGTGACAGTGCTGTTAATTAAATCATTCAAATAGATCATCATTCCACCCACCACCCACTGAAGCATCCCCAACTTTCCAGAATCCCCATCCCACCCCTCACTCACCATAACATCAAAACAACTCAAGCTTTACAAAATAAGCAACAAGGCCAATGGGGTACACCCTATGGGGAACATCAAGAGGTAAGCACAAAAAGCCACCCCCTCCACCTCACCCAGCATCCCGGACTGCCACTAGTGGACATAGCCAAGGGGAAGGGGGGGGTGGGGCCTGGAGTACATTATCACCAACAGTCCAATATCCGTCCATGCTGAAGTCGCGCAGCAGCGGCGTCTTCTTCTCAATCAGCGAGCTGGTAGGCTACTGAACCAATAGTAACAAGAACAGTCCGATGCGAGCTACATCAGGCCGTGGAGTCATAGGTCGTAATGTAGCGCTTGCTTGTCATCTCGCTCACTGTCGTCAGCATTATTGTGATCAGCTCTTGCACGCCGTATATGTTTCAAGAATTCTTCCACTTGTGGATTGGTAAAAAAGCGTTGTTTGGCTTGGTGAGTTACTCTTAACTTAGCAGGGTATAATAATGCATAGTCAATCTGTAGAGCACAGAGTTTTTTCTTTACATCCAGGAATTTCCGCCGTTGTTCCTGCACCACAGGCGTAAAGTCAGGGTAAATGGAGAAGTTGACACTTCACAGGAGAGATTGCGGGTAGTGCGCGCTGCCCTCAGCGCCGGGTCGCGGTCGCAGTAGTTGAGAAGACGCGCAATTATAGGCCTTGGTGGGGCACCAGGTTTGGGCTGCGGCCCAAGTGATCGGTGCACTCTTTCGACAATGAATTGCTTAGAAAAGGCATCACTGCCGACCGCTGCAAGCAATATCTTCTCGACATAGTCCTCCATACGACCTGTGTTGGTGGATTCCGGCACGCCTATCACGCAAATGTTGTTTCTGCGGCTTCGGGCTTCCAACTCTTCGTTCTTAGCCGTGATGAGTCTGAGGATGTTGTCCATTCGCGAGAGTTGTGTGGAGTGTGAGGCCATTGTGTCGTCGTGATCAGATATGCGTTCCCCGTGTACATCCATCTTTTGTGCAATGGCTTCCATTCTGGATGAAATCCGATCCACTTTGTCCACTATCGTAGCAAACCCCTGCCTCATTTCCTGCATCAATTGCTGCATTGCAGAGTCCGAGGAGGCGAGACTCGTCCCAGCTGTCGAGGGGCTTTGTGAACATGCTGCATCTTGCATATTATGCAGTCCTTTCTTGCTGCCTGTATTTTCGAATGTCAACTTAGGTTGCTTGTTGTCTGGTTTCCCCATTTTAGGCTGTGTGTGTGGGTCCGCTGCGACAGATGAATGCCGCGTTCCTCTTAGAGCTCAGCAATACAAGTGCACGTCAGCCTGTTTATGGCGCAGTGTGAGAGGATGATTTAAGTAGCAGTTTATTGCCAGGTAGCTAGATCCCAGAGGCACCTCGCTGGTGTGGGAAAATGGGCAACCACACCTCTTCCACCAGTTCAGCGTATGCCTCATGCAGGTCTAAAGGACGACAGTGGTGAGTGCGCAACACTCAGCTTGTCAGGTATGATGTTGTTGTCGCGGGTGAATGCAGCAGCCCGGGACTCCCGAAGGGGCAATGCGTGCCACGTGGCCGCGATTCAGGTCTAGCGTACAGACAGTCTGTGATTCATGCCCTCACTGCACTCCGAGGTGCCCCTTAATCAGATTTGCATTTTTTGCAGTGAAGCATCTGCATCGCTGTAGGGCATTACTTCTGACCCACGCATAAATAGCGGCCCCTATGGAGCACGATCTCCCGGTGCGTCAACGTGTCCACATGGCGCCAACATTTCACAGTACAGCCTCTCGCTATGAAGGTCACCGCCGATACAAAGGGGAAAGTCCTGTGGTACAGCACTGGTCCGGCGGTTCTGTAGGTCAGCGCGCCTGTCCCCTAGTGTGGTATGTGCATCCACCGCCGTCAAGGCGCCTGTATCGCCTGTTCCCTTATCCTGCACCTGCGGCCCGCACCAGCCGCGGAGCTGCCCCTGCGGCGTGAAGGACCGGATCGGGCCAGCTATTGCCCGGTCCGAAACCCGGGCATCTACTCACTCCGCCGCTTAGGCGTGGCAAGTTACAAGGGTCATGGACGGCAGGTATAGGGCACTTCAAGCACTGCCGCTGCATCCAATGCGTCCCCGGTTAGTATCGTAGGGGGGGGAGTCTAGTCTGGCCCCCTGTATGTCCGCAGTGGGGAGTCAGCCCTTCACAATCCCCCAGCCGGCCGACGCGGCTGAGAGAGGACCGTCGGTCTTCCCGGGCCCCAGCTCCTTACCTCATCCTCGAATGTGTCCCGGTTCAATCCGTCGCCCCCACAGACACAGCCCGCCGGTCAGCTCCGCGCGCCAGGCCGTTGTGGCACAGGTACGAAGAAAAGCACCGCCTCGCCCGCGAGGCCGCAATTCCAAGGGTGGCCGCTTCTCCTGGTGTTACTCTGTGTGGGGCCTGCTCGCCTCGTGGTGCGCCGCAGTCTGGAGTAGGGACCCGGCTCCCGCAGTCAGCTCCACCACCTTCCAGCACAGGTCACGGCAGGGGAAACTCTGCTCACAGTCTCACCGCACTTGGTCGTAGAGCCTCCAAAGTTGCACCGCTGCTGTAATAAAGTGTTCTCAGCATCCCATCACAACATCGACGGACATGGAGTCGGTGTCAGCAAATAATTGGAGGATTAATGAACCAGGCAGCAGGAGCCTCACGTAAGTGCGGCCATTCTGCTTGTGCGCCCTCTAGCGCCCCACAGCAGTTATAGTTAGCTGGAAATTTTACTGACATAAAACCATTGAAATTCCCACTTTATAGTTAGTTGGACTCACTATAACTTGCGCGCCTGCAATGCACTGCTGATGACATCATATATTACATCACTCATGACATGGTCAGTGACATCACTCATGACATTTTTAAATGCTAACTCCTAACTATAACTGGTGTGAAACCTATGGTTTTCTCAGTGAATATATATATTTATATATATACATACCCAAGAGTAAATTTGTCCCCGTCATGCCAAAGGACGCAGTGGACATTTACCATGACTGCATTATTGAAGATCTGAAGAAATTAAATAAACGGATTCATACTAAGAAAAACATGTCCAGTTTCCAAACTAAACAGTACAACAATTTAATGACCAAATTGTCCAAGAATCAAGAAATCATCCTGAACTCTTCGGATAAAGGAGGTAATATTGTGCTGTGGCAAAAAGACCAATACATTGTAGAAGCCAAACGACAGTTAGAGAACGCCAATTGTTATGTAAGAAGCAACGGCGTTCAGTACAAGCACGCCAAGGACAACATTAAAAAACAGCTGTTATCTTACAAAAGAAACAATCTAATTACAGCTACCGAATGTGCTTTTTTATTGGTGGAACACCCAGTCATGCCACATATGTATCTAATTCCTAAGGTACATAAGATGCAAGATCCAACTCCGGGGAGACCCATCATCTCGGCAATCGGAAGCATGGATGAGAACATTTCACGTTATATTGACTTTTATTTACAGGAACATGTCCAATCACTGCCCAGTTATATTAAAGATACGGGGGACTTTTTGTCCAAACTAGAATCAATAGAATGGCATGAGAACTGGTGCATCATCACTCTGGACATAGAGTCCCTTTATACCTGTATAGAACACACTCAAGGAATTGAAGGAATCAAGCATTTTTTGGGACGTAAATCCTGTATGTATTATAGTCACAAAAAAATTATATGCAACTTGGTACAATGGTGTCTCGATAACAATTATTTTATGTTTGGAAAGGACATTTGGAGACAAATACGTGGTGTAGCCATGGGATCCTGCTTCTCCCCCAGCTACGCGTGCTTGCACGTGGGGCTGTGGGAGGAGCAGGAGCTAATTGACATTCCAGGTTTTGAACGCATCAAGCATTGGATGCGTTTTATTGACGATGTGTTTTGTATATGGGAGGGTGATGTGGAGAGTGCTCAGTTATTTGTTAAGGCACTCAACGTCAATCATTTCAATTTATTTTTTACATCTAATATCAGTACCACAACTGCTGAATTTCTTGACGTTTGCATCAACATCAATGGCACTGTTATTGGCACTTCCCTGTACAGGAAACCCACTGCTGGCAACAGTATATTACATGCCAGCAGTGGTCACCCCAAGCATGTCATCAATAGTATCCCTCTCGGTGAACTGTTACGCCTGAAAAGAATTTGCAACACACCAGAGAAGTTTGAGGAGGGTGCTGTTGCAATGTTAGCCAGACTTCAAGCAAGAGGTTACAACAAAGATTGTCTGGCTAATGCTTTGCAAAAGAGCTGTGAAAGATCAAGAGTCTCTTTGCTTACACCCAAACTCCCTGAGAATGATACCGATGCTGATACATCTAGATTAATAACTACTTACAGCAGACAAAACCGCCAGATCAAATCCATAATGACCAAACACTGGGCAGTTTTGAAAACTGATGGTGTTCTACAGGACATCATTCCAGACAGACCCGTGACAACATTCAGGCGTGCATACAGTATGCACAGCAAACTGGTTAGATCCAGTCCTGAATTACCTGCAGTCAATCAATGGTTGGGAGGGAAAGGCTTTCACAAATGTTCCTCTTGCCGAGCCTGCAAATTTGGGCAGAACACGACTCATTACCTTACTCCGTTCTCTGACATCGAAGTTCCAATTCTTGGCAATTACAACTGCCGAACGGAGTTTGCTATTTATGTCTTAACATGCACCTGTGGTCTGCGCTATGTAGGCAGCACTGGTGCCCAGGTGCATGTCAGAATATTGCAGCACCTTCGTGCTATTGTCAATCACGATAGTGCTTATCGGGTGGCGCGCCATTTCAACAGCAGGCACCACAGGGATCTGTCATGCCTATCATACTATGTCATCGATGCTGTTGCTCCTCTTAGGCATGGTGGCGATCGTGATAAACTACTACGCCGACTGGAAACGCGATATATCATCAGGCTCGATAGCAAACATCCCAATGGGTTGAATGCGACAGAGGATATGTATAACTTCCTGTAAAAACACTGATCTAACATCTTTAGTCTGCATTTAACGACTCTCTCTTGCTGGTACACCACCACAGCGATATCATATAATCCACATATATTCCAAATTGTATATAAACCCTGGTAATGCACCTATTTTAGGTGATCTTCAGTCCGATTTTCGTTTTTGTACTGGCCGGTCAGGGCTCTGAGCAGGGCAGTCTTTTAACAAATCACTGGTTTAAGAATTTTTTTTTCTTTAGGTGGTTCAATTGCACTGTGAATAAATTTGAGCACTTGAATTTATGTTTGGCACATATCAAAAACATTCTTTTTGTAAATAGTCCTTAATATTTATGTAGTATGAAGTTTATAGTGTATACATTTTAAATAAGTATATAGGACTGTAGCTCAATTACATGGTCTAACACTTAGGTGCTTTCTAATGAGATATTGTTTTGGTTTTTTCACAAAGTTTTGCAAAAGTTCTGTTTCAATTTAATAATGGCACTGTGTTTATATACAACAATAAGACCTACATACAATGCTTCACGCAAATAATTTGGGCATGTTCTATATTTATTTGGGTGTTCTTTGACTGTGTTTTAAATTATGTATTTTACATTTCATCTCAATAAGTTTATTGGTAACTTTACACCAAATGCATTTAAGCAGTAATGTCATGTTTATATGAATAAGTTTATTTGCAATTTGACACCAAATGCATTCAAGCAGTCATGTCATGTTTACATTTCATTGTATTTGTACAATCATTAATGCACTCTTCACCATTTATGCCAAAGTCCCCAAACATACATTAATTTCGTTGCATACGGTTTAAATGTTTATATGTTGCCAACACACATTTTATTGTACCAATGTGTACTGTGCCTTTAAATTGTTTAAATCAGGCTGGAGGTTGAACTTTGTGTTGCACGTGTGGTAGGTGTGGCCCATAGGAGGGGTCAGAACTGCAATTATAAAAGTATTCCGGTAACAAGAATGTGGTGTGTGAACAAGAGTACATCCGTACTCGAAACGTTGCATTTTTGAAAGGCACGAAATAAACAACTTGCCTGGACAACGTGGGGTCTGCCTCTTCTTTCGCCGCTCGTGTGTGGAGGTTTGAAGACTACGTGTATATATATATATATATATATATATATATATATTCACTGAAAAAACCATAGGTTATAGACCATATATAGTTAGGGATTAGCATTTACAAAACCTTATTTTACTAGCACAAAACCATTGAAATTCGCATATATAGTTAGTTGCACTAACTATATATCGCGCACCCGCAATCCACTGCTGATGATGTCACATATTACATCATTCATGACATGGTCAGTGACATCACTGATGACATCACTGATGACAACTCAAATGACATCACTGACAACATCACAGATGACATCATTCATGTGTTAATACGATGAACCTCTACAGACTCTGATATAACCTTAGATACACTCAGTGAAAACAGACACTCACAGATTGTCACTCATCCATGGAGTTACTCATACACTTAGACAGTCATGCAAAGAATCAATCACACCTCCATTTCCTCAACTATACAGTTATACACACCTTACTTATTCAAACATATTTGAACACATATTTACTCTCTTATACAATCACTGATACAAGTTTTCAATGATCCATGCAGCCACTCACACATTCACTAGCTTTTATATACAGTAATTTATATATGTCAACTCTCGCATGTACTGTGTTTTACATATGTACGTACTTTGACATGTAGCACTGAGAAACCAATCACTCAGCAATACACTCATGCACACAGTCAACTACCCATAGAGTTGTTTCCACATGCAGTTTTGAACCCATACATCTAGTGAATCAACTGCTCACACATCTTTGACATAGTCACACACCTCCCAGCCACCCCCACACACACTCACTCTCCCATACAAATTCTTGGGCAACCAATCAATAACACATATAGTTACTCATATAGCTACTGATCAACACATGCAACAGTTTACAGAACAACAGACATAATGATGCACAAATTAAGACATTTTAGTCACTAACCCATGCACTCAGTGAGACACATTTAATCACTCACTCATACAGTCAGTCATGCACCTACTAAATCCTTTATCCAGACACTTATACATCCACTCATTCTTCAATATGTAAGACATATTTTAACTTTCCAGAAACATACAGTCACTGGGTGTTGTCATCAGTGATGTCACTGACCATGTCATGAATGATGTAATATGTGACATCATCAGCAGTGGATTGCGGGTGCGCGATATATAGTTAGTGCAACTAACTATATATGCGAATTTCAATGGTTTTGTGCGAGTAAAATAAGGTTTTGTAAATGCTAATCCCTAACTATATATGGTCTATAACCTATGGTTTTTTCAGTGAATTTTCAAGGTTTTGTAAATGCTAATTCCTAATTATATATAGTCTATAACCTATGGTTTTTTTCAGTGAATTTCAATGGTTTTTTAATAGCAAATATCAAAAGCTGTAAAATGTCAAGTACGTGGTAGGTAAAAACATTTTCATATTTATGCACGCTGATGTGCTTTCAACGCTGCCCCCCCCTCCTCTTTTCTTTTAGGAGTATTCTCTCTTTGCAGATAGTGAAGGGCAGGTAACACAGGCCTTTGCCCCTGTTGTAATCCGTCGTGCCTGCTTCCCTCCCCATTTGATTGAGTGTTATCCTAGCATTTATTGTTTTGGAATTGGTTCTCTTTGGTTCAATCTCTATTTACAAACAAGCACAGAGTCGCAATACTCTGTTTAGTCTTTGCAGATAGTGAAAAATCGTAAAAAAAAACCAACAAAAGGAATCAAGCAAAATCAGTAGGCCACTAATGGGATCTCTTTTTGACCTCGCTAAAATAGAAACATTATGAACAACCCCTCATGACAAATACGAAACTAGTGAGAGGAACTGAGCTCGACACCATGATGGCTGCAAGACAGCTCGGCTCAGCCGCCCACCCCACCCAAAATAACGACAAACACTATGCAAATATTATAAATATATACAACACACCAGCAAAGTAACAGGCTAAAACGTTTTATTAAATAACTATTTACATGGCAGCCTGGTTGTGTTCCGACCGCTGGTTGGTGGAGACATTTTGACTATATTCTGGACCTGCGTTGTCGCGTAATGCGTCATATGACGCGCCGCGTTAGCACACCCGGAAGTGCTCCGGTGCGCGAGGCGCAGCTTCCCGGAAACGATCCAGAGCGCGTCGCGCAGCGCGTAACGTAAGCATAACAGGTCATGTGACTTGTTAATAAAACTTTTCATTGGTTCATTTTACTTTTGTTTTTCTATTGATGAAAGGCTTGGTCATATGACCTAAAAATAACGCTTTTCATTGCTTTCGAACATTTTTTTTTCCTAAATGATGAAAGCCCCACCTTTTCTTTTCTTGCTCTGACTTGTAAAGCAAAGGACCCAGATGCATTTACAGTTTATCACTAACAATGTTCCAGGCTAATGAATTTTCCCGGGAAATTTACAACTGTCCTGCAAGTAAAATATTCCTATTTCGAGAAAAAGGGCGTTTCTTCGTCCCATGAGGGAGCCGTTGAGCAAAAGAGGCTCGGCCTGCTGTCTTAGTTGCTGATAGGCATGAATATCGGATTCTTATCGATCACTTTATGTTGCAGGAGTGGAAAACACAACAGCCCTCGACCATTTATCTTTACTGCGTTCCTGCGTATTATACCTTTCAACCGCCATGTAATCGGGCTGCTTTATTTCACTTGCCTTTTACTCATTCGAAAACAGTGTCTATTATTCAAAACTATACCAAAAAAGGTACTACTACCATGTTTTGTTTTAAAAACCTTTATTGTGAAAATGTCAGTATACAAATACGGGCCTATAACCACATGGGCCGGCCACGGAGCAAACTGGAATCGTATAGGATGAGGGGACATTTACACTGTAGAAGAACGTAACGAGCGGGCCATTATGTTGCAAGAAGTAAGGTGTCTAACAGTTGCGAAATCGGGGGACGTACATTTTATAATTAAAGTACGACAGGGCCAGTTACAATAAAATTATCTAGATATACATTTGCAGGCAAGTACCATGAGTGACGTTAATTGGAACTTTCAATAGTACAGTAATCAATAACACATCAGAACTTAATATCAATAGGGATGTCCAAATGTTCAATCAATTCTCGTCCCCGCCCGCCATGTGCTTCAAAACTGCATACGTATCTCGTGATATCAAGTTTGGGCAACCAGTACACAACAAGGAGTTACGAGACCCATTTATACCGGCGCCATTTTGTGCGAGGCCGGGCAGGTCCAGGATATAGTCAAAATGTCTTCACCAACCAGCGGTCGGACCGAACACCTTTCGGCAGTCCAAAAAGGTTCCGTTAAATGACAACAGAAGAAATAGGCAACAAGAACAATCAGTCAAAAGAGGGGACGCTTTCGTGAATGGGGCCCATGCCCTAGCAGGCAAGCGTCCGAGTTCCAAGGTGTCCCAGGGCCATTTTAGTGGACCAGGCCCAAATCCAAAGAGCTAGCCGCCATTTTGAGACTCCTGTGGCAGCCGGCTATCGCTGCACCACAAGAGTAACCGCAATTCAGCTAGATGGCGGGTGAATCACTGTACCGCAAGAGCGGACGGAACTCAGCTGGATGGAGGGTGAGGCACTGTGCCGCAAGAGCGGGCGGAACTCAGCTGGAAGGCGAGTGAAACGCTAAGAGGCGCCCCACTGCAGATGAGGTGCCTCCACCTGGGGAGGCGGGAGAGGGCCTTTTGCGCCGCCTCCCCCCCGGGCACCCCACGCCGTCTTTCGGCGCAGCATTGTAGGATAGCCACACCAGTGCGGCAACTGGCTGGACACCACCTCGGTGCCATCCGGATCTCGGCACGTTCGAGTCGCTGTACCGCAAGAGTGACCGAAACTCAGCTGGATGGCAGGTGAGTCGCTGTACCGCAAGAGTAGGAGGAAAACAGCTGGATTGCGGGTGAGTCACTGTACCGGAAGTGCGGCCGCAACTCTGCTGAACGGCGAGTGAAACGGCAAAGGGCGCCGCACTGCACATGAGGTGCCTCCACCTGGGGAGGCGGGAGAGGGCCGTTTGCGCTGCCTCCCCCCCCCCGGGCACCCCACGCACCCCACGCCGTATTTTGGCGCAGCATTGTAGGATAGCCACACCAGTGCGGCAACTTGCTGGACACCATCTCGACGCGTTCTGCTGCCTTCGGCCTATTCGCACATCGGCTCGCTACTGACGCCGCCTCACAGGCCAACGGATTTTGTAGGCTTTTTATAGCCCAAAGCCACATAACAGGTCATGTGACTTGTTTATAAAACTTTTCATTGGTTCATTTTATTTTTGGTTTCCTAATGATGAAATGCTTGATCATCTGACCTAAAAATAACAATTTTCATTGGCTTGAAACATTTTTTTTTCCCAAACGATGAAAGCCCCACCTTTTTTTTTCTCACTTGGCAATCCAAAAAGGTTCCGTTGGATGACAACAGAGGGGACAGGCAACAAGAACCATCAGTCAAAAGAGGGGAGGGCAAGTTCTTCCCTACCGGGTCACGTTAAGGCTCCACCGGATGTCATCGAATTGATAGTCTACAGTGTTTCTGGATGTTTCAGACTGAAGCTGGCGTCAGCATGAGAGCACCACCATCTTGTAGCTCCGTCGTGGCCATTCCGCAAGCAATCATGGCAGCCGCTCCCCACCGGAAGCCTGCGGGAGTCGGGGGTCCCCAAGACTTTTGAAGAATCTTCAAGGCTGAGGGGACGCTTTCGAGAATGGGGCCCAAGCCCTAGCAGACAAGCGTCCGAGTTCCAAGGTGTCCCAGGGCCATTTTAGTGGACCAGGCCCAAATCCGAAGAGCCGGCCTCCATTTTAAGAGTCCTGTGGCAGCCGCCTATCGCTGCACCGCAAGAGTGGACGCAATCCAACTACATGGTGAGCGAGACGCTGTAGCGGCACGAGCGGGCGGTAAACAGCTAAATGGCGGATGAGGCACAGTGCAGCAAAAGCGGGCGAAAAACTGCTGATTGGTGACTGAAACGGTAAAGGGGCGCCCCACTACAGCAGACGAACATCCACCTGGGGAGGTCCGTTCACGCCGCTTCCCACCCCCCCTGGGGCGCCCCACGCCGTTTTTCGGTGCAGCATTGTAGGATGCCAAAACCAGTTGGGCAAGTAAAGGACATCACCTGGGTGCCATCCAGATCTCGGCGTGTTGTGCTGCCTTGGGACTATTCGCACAACAGACCGCTACTGACAAAACACAGTGCAGGAAAAGCGGGCGGAAAACCGCTGAATGGCAAGGGGGTGCCGTCCAGATCTCGGCGCGTTGTGCTGCCTTCAGACTATTCGCACAACAGACCGCTACTGACCATTGTTGCTGTGTTAAATTATTTTTTAACGTGTTTACTGTTTTTTGTGCTTTGTATATATTTATAAGTTATTAAAGTGTTATAATCCTACTACTTTGTTGGAGTGCTATATATTTTTAATGTGACACATAATTGTGAAGACTTTGATGTACAAAAAGGCATCCCTGGAATCTTCCTTTTCAGGCTCGGTCCCACACACCCTCACAGTGGGAATCCCCTCCCCAATCACAATACAGGATCGTTATCAGATAGTAGGAACGCGTGTGGTGTGACGGATCTCATGGGGTGGGGGCCTTGATCTACTGTAACTCCTTTGAAGAGGGGTGATTCTTTACAGTTGAGGCCATAAACTACATCCGCAGGGCTAGGTGATAGCCTGGGACCGGCCTGGACAATCGGACACAGAGGAAGAGGAGTGTCAGAGGGTGCGGTAGTGAATAGGGTGGAAGGGTGGTGTCGGGCGGGCACAGGGGTGATTCTCAGGGAAGAGCAGCGCAGATGGGGGAGGTTTATGGCCCATGCATAAGAGAGAGAGCGGGGGTGACCAGTGCGTGGGGGAGATGCTAGCGAGGGTGGGGAGCCATGCTGAAGATCGGCGGCGTGCAGAGAGTGGGTCTGGTCAAGGCATCTAAAATGGCTGCCGTGCACAACAAAAGTGTGGCATTGGAAAAAAAGCAAGATGGCGCAGACAATGTTTATCAATACGGATTAATTTATAATAATTATTTTTAACAATATATTTACTCGCAGTGTCAAAATGGCGATCAACACTTCCTGATTTCCTAAGAATCGAACGTTAACAGACGTCACGCAGCAAAAACAAAAAAAAAAAACGCGCACGCGCAGCCGCTGGAAGACAAGTATCAACATATATGAGCATCCTCAGCCACCCTCAGAAAACATAGGGGGTCTCCCGTACCCCCTTATACCCATTTCTCACATTGTTTTTCCTCCATCTTGTAATTTAATTAAAACGAAACACAAAATGGCAAATTCCCGTTTCGCATCCCGATTCGCTACCCGGTTCGCGAACCGGAAAGCGCTTCTTCCGCAAAAAAATCAATTTTTTTTTATTTGCCCAACGGGACCCTTTAATAACCCCAACATCATTCCTAGGGGGTCAAGAAGGGTCTGCCTTGCCCCCTTTCATTAAATTCCCCCTTCGTTTTTCTCCTATTCTTGTCTCTCGATCCTACCGAGAGACAAGATGGCGCCGCACCGGACTGTTTAGAATGTTGACAGACACCGGAGAGCCAATCAGCTTTGCTTCGCAAAGCTCCGTTACGCGAAAAGTACGCGAATCGGAGCGCTACCCGGGACGCTGTCACAGATATATCTGTTTTTTAAAACGTTAATTTCTCAAAATCCACTGGAGCACATATATTGAGACCCAGCAAAGGCACATCGGGCTAACAGTCCCTACAATTTTGCCAAGTTTCGTGCAAATCCATTCAGCCGTTCGAGCTAAAAGTGAGGCCAAACGCCCTATGGAAAACTCAATGTTAAAAACGCGTTTTGGGACCCCCTTTTATCTCGGCCCCCCCTTGACGAAACACCCCCAAATTTTCAGGGGCTGCTCAGAAACAAAATGTGCCATTTTCCTCATAATTTCAGCTGATTCCGTCCACAAACGCCAAAGTTATTAGACATAGAATTTTCAAAAGTCCCATAGAGAAAAAATCCTAACTATATATACCTACTGGCGGCCGCCAGTAGGTAAAATGTGCCGAAGTGCCTTTGCTGGGTCTCAATATACGTGCTCCAGTGGATTTTGAGAAATTAACGTTTTTAAAAACAGATATATCTGTGACAGCGTCCCGGGTAGCGCTCCGGTTCGCGTACTTTTCGCGTAACGGAGCTTTGCGAAGCGAAGCTGATTGGCTCTCCGGTGTCTGTCAACATTCTAAACAGTCCGGAGTGGCCGCCATCTTGTCTCTCGGTAGGATCGAGAGACAAGAGGAGGCCAAAACGAAGGGGCAAATGACCATAAGTGGGCATAGTAGATCCTCCCTGACCCCCTAGGTCTGATGTGGAGGCTTTAAAAGGGCCCCGCGGGGCAAAAAAAACAAAACGTTTTTTTTGGTGGGGTGCGCCCGGTACGCGCACCGGAAAGCTGTCCGGGGAGCGTACTATAAGGAAACAAGAATGATAGACTTTCAAAATATTGTATGTTTATTGATTGTTCATTTTGTTGTTTTTTTGTTTTTTTTTATTTACGTAGCAACATGTAGGTACCAATGCAAAGTCTAAAAATAAAAATACATTGTTTCCTTTGTAGATATCTTGCAGGTTGTTTCAGAAGTTATTGAGGTATATGGAATTCATAGCGTAGTCTGTCAGGAAAGCAGAAACACCATGGAGGCAGGAGATGATAAAGAGATGTTAAATACACATTGTAGATGATATAGTGGAAGAAAGGAAGTAACTATGAGCAAACTTAAAGTTGCACGGTATATTTAAAGTCTGATTTTACATTAAAATCAATTTGCTACTAGTTTTAAAAATACATATAAAAATGAATAATGTCTCAAACAATTTTTGAATTATTATGTATACATTTATTATTCTGATTTATTTTCAAAATTAAAAAGAACTTCTAATAATTCTTGGTCAGATTTTGACTCATTTTCAATTAACAAATCCACAGCTTCAACACATTGCAGAAGTTCTATGTCCATTGATTGATCAAAGAATTCTGAATCATTTTCTTTGTCTTGGTTGCATTCTGCAATTTCCATGTTATTATTCTTTTCTCTTTCCATTTTGTATGCTGTAAAATGAATTTAAAAAAAATATATCAGTACAGATAGGGCACTGTTGGGTTTATGTACAGACAGGTAGTTTGGTTTTTTAAACAGTGATATTTTCGTTGGGCAGTGTATGGTATCAAACTGGAAGTAGAAATATGAAAAAAATTATGAAATAAACTCTAAGTCAATTCTTAATTATACAAGACAAGTCTAACTCCATTCATAACTAAAACAGAGACATCTATTTTATTCTATAAGTATTACAGAGGGATAGTATAAAATGTTTTCCTAATTAGCTTACAGTACAGAACATACTTCAGTTTTTAAAATAATATCTTACCTTTCAAATAGAACTTCAAGTTATCAGTTTAAATGTACTTGATATGTACTTCAAGAAGTAGTAGTCAAAATGGCTGTGTTTCTCTCTCTTTCTTTATATATATTCAGGTACATAACCAATCAAATGTCATGATGTAATAGTAGAAATTGAAAGTAACATTTTAATTGGTTGTCAATTCCAACACTTCAAATGTGTTTTGTGAAGTAATTTACCTCAGGGAATTTAGAGAGTTCTACATGCTAAATGGCTAAATGGAATTCCAACCAAATTTGTGAAAATGGTAGGGATTGGTATGTAGTATGAGCTAATGTTTAATTGGTGAAAGTGTCTTCTGTGTTTTTTTTGTAAATTACTTTCCTACCTTTTTTGAGCGAGTGCTTGTCAGTGCGTGTCCCGGTACGCGAACCTGCAGCATTACGGGAGTCCTCCATTTTGTGTTTCGGTAGAATTGAGATACAAGATGGAGGGTAAATAATGTTCAGAATGGGTAGAAGGGGGCACTTTAGACGTATCCTGACCCCCTAGGTTTTCTGAGGGTGGCTGAGGAGGCTCATATATGTCGAAAAAAAAATGTGAATTTTTCGCGCTGTTAGCTGCCGGTACACGAACCGGGTAGCGAACCGGGAAGCGAACATAAGTGAAAATTAGTGAAAAAAGGTACATTTGAAATTTCAAAAGAGTAATTAAAGTTAAGGTAGCTCTGAAAAGAGCTTTTGGGTTCTGTGTAAGTTCTAGGTACTTATAAGTAGGTACCAATACACAGTCTTAAATTTTGTATGAAAACTCTGTTCCCCTCATCTGAGAAGTGCACGCCATCTTCTCTGTAGATATCTTGCATGTAATAACGCAAGTTATTGTTGTAGATGGAGCCCATTCCATGGTCTCTCATGTAAGCTGAAACAGACTTATTTACATGCTTCCTCGATTTCTCAATTTGTGGACAAAATTGATTGGACCACCTCCATTTTTGTCTTTGGCATATATTGGAATATACCAAGGCAGTTTGAGGAAAAAGTGTCATCAATTGCTCAAAGGTGTCTTTTAAGAGCATTTCCAGACCTACCCCAGTCAAAGTGCCCAAATCATTTCCTCCACAGTGTTTTCACCAATGGTATCAATTGGTGACATTTCAATCCTCTTCGGCCAATCCATTTGATTTTCACATTTTGTAAATTGAGGTTGTGTAAATTTCTGTTATCAGCATACCTGTGAGCCCAGTGGATGTAGCTATGTCCAAGAATCCAGACTGAAAACATGGCTAGAGGAGTTTTTGCTGCAGTCAGATGAAGTGTGGGAATGAAATGGCAGTTGAAAGAGTGAAGTTTGTAATGAAAAAAAACTGTGGAGTTTGAGTGCAAATGATTCATTAGTAATGATTGGTGGATTTCCATTGCTGAAAACAAAAAGTTAGGGTGCATGGATGTGTTCTTTGAAAGATGTAATTTGAATGGTTAATAAAAAATGATGTTATGAAAGATTGCAGTGGATTAGCAGGTGTACTGAGAGTTCAGAGTTCATTTGAAACATTGTTGTGTGAACTTGTAAACATGAGAGGTCTGGCAGGCGGTAGTTGCTATGGAAAAACGGCAGAAAGGGCAGAGGGGGGAAGGGTGTTGATTTGAAAATAGTGAGGGAAGAGTTTTGATTGGCTGACATGAGAGATATGTGTGATGAATATCAGCATTTCAGTGCCTTTGTTGGTTCCAGCCTCTGGAGTGCATACCTTTTATTCTGCTAAAGAAAAATTGGTGTGTTTCTGAGACTGTTTTGAAATTCAAAAAGCATTTGTTAAGGTGAGTTATCGTTTCTTTATTTTAGATAAAGACTAGTATGCTTTTTTGCTTAAATAAGAAAGCCAGCTGTGTATTTAAAATTATGTTTTGAGTCAAGTGTTTGCATTATGCTTTCAAACAAGATTTTGCATTCTTTTACCAATTGTAATTGCAGATAATGTAAAGTATTAGTACTAACAAGGTGTGGTTGTACATAGGAGCTGTGCTGTGTTTTCAAATTATGATCAGAAAATCTTTTTTAAGGAAAAGGAATGCTTTAAAAAATTATGAGAATTTATTTACTTGTGATGTGACTCCTGCAATGCGTCGTTTTTGCGGAACAGATGCATGATGCATCTGTGTTGTTATTGCCCCATGCTGCTCTACAGTGTACATGTTAAAAGTGATGCATAAGTGTTACACGGGCATTGTAAATACACCCCTATGTGTGCTTAGCCATTTCAAGTCACTTCCCCCTGGTTCAAGGGCCTTGTAAATACGTCCCCATGTGTGTTTGGTCATTTGTAGTCACTTTCCCCGTGGTGCAAGGTCCTTGTAAATACGCCCCCATGTGTGCTTGATAAATTTTGATTTTGATTGTTTGAGTTACATAGCCATGTTAAAAGTGATTGAAAAAAAGGTGCAAGGACCTTAAAAAAACGTTTTCATGTGTATTAGGGCATTTTAAGTCAGTTCCCCATGAATGTAGGTATATAATTGTTTTACAAAAAAGGTTTAAAAACGTTTTTTTGAAATCAATTAGGTTTCTTGATATGTACTGCTAGTGTTTCATAGGTTGTTTGGGGCATATTTACAAGGCCTTTGAGTCCCTTTGATGTAATTTTTCCAATTTTAATTTAAGACATTTCCCCTGGAGCAAGGTCCTTGTAAATACGCTCCCATGTGTGCTTGGGTAATTTAAGTATATATAGGGTGTGCTTCTATATAGGACGTAGACTACATCTGCATAATGAGATAATTAAGCCGAAGAAATACAGGTGATGTGATTGTTAAATGTGCAAAAATATTTTCACGTTTTTCAATTATATCACTTGTGTTTCCTAACATTACGAATCACATTGTGCAGATGATGTTTAGTCGTGTTCAGGGAGATAGAGGAGGTCTGGCCTTTGTTGCAGTGCAGTGGACATGATTCACTTCATTGGTAGGCCTGTACATGTATTATCACCTCTGTACTCTTCAACAAGTCTAAATTTCATCTGCAACCCTGAGTAGGCCTCAACTCAAACAAACTTCTAGATAGTCCACACCTTATCGTCATTCTGAATCAATCATTTAAAGTGTTAGGGGCAGATTTATGATGGTTGTGCACCTATTTTGTGCTGCTGTTGCGTCACTTTTATAATGCAGTAGTGATTTACAAGATGCACCATGTTGCAAGATAGCAGCCGTGGGTCGTGGAGGGAGTTACGGTGGGGCAGGGAGGCGGGGAGGGGGAGGGGCAGGGTGGAGGGACCTAAACACTGGCATATGTATTATTGCAGGTAAGTACACAATTTAATGTGCGTCAAGTTTCATGTGGGCTTTTTGTTGCAGGGTGGGCAGTCATTTGCATGAAAGCCCTGTAATACTATCACTATCACAGTAAAATTAAGAAGATTTCACTGAATCATCTTTATAGCATTGCTGAATCAAATCCTTACTGTTATTGATTTACTGTTTGGTAATAGTGGTTAATAACATTTTTTATTATATTTTACCACAGATTCAACTGCAGAATATTTAGAAATTAGACAATGCCGTCAAAGGATAGAATCCGAAAGGCTACAAAACGTCAAAGACAGCAGAATACTAAATGCTTGCAGCAGTCCTCTACCTTAAAATCACCTCAACACACGAAGAAAGCTCCGGGTAAGAGAACGAAATCATTCCTTAGAAACATTTGTAGAAACAAAAGTATAACTACAGAACAAGTTTTAGTCCAGAAAAAGAGAGCCAATTTAAATGGAAAGGAAAGGCCCGTCAAAAAAGTTTCTGCTAGAGCAGGAGATAACTCTGTGCATGGCAGTAGAAGGGAAAATACATTCAGGGACATTCGTAGGCGAATGTTCCGCAACAGGGTAATTGTCAATTTGCTAAAACAATTTAAGAAAGGCCAACAGAAAGTGGCATTTTATAAGAAAAAGAAAAATGTAGAGAAAATTATTGATCAGGCTTTCGAAATTAGGCGAAAGTTATTTATTTTGGTAATTAATAGCATTAGGAAACTAAACAAGGTAATCTATGTTTTCAAATCAAATAGTAGATGGAAGAGAGAAGTTAATTGAAATAATTTTTGTGAAGTTTTCTTAGGAGAATGGATGCATAGTTCAAATAGTGAGGCATTTTTTAATGAGGAGAGTTATTTTCAGGACAATGATTTGGTGCATGCAGTTGACAGCAGTGGTCGAGCATATGAGGTAAAAGATGGTCGTCCGGTTGAAAAAGAAATACTTGTGTCTGCAGATGTAGAAGAGGTGTTAAGTGATGAGGTTTTAGGGAGACGTCCTAAGGGACCAGTGTACACCTGGAAGTGTAGTTCTATTTGCAGTGTGCGACAGGATTCCATCAATTTGCTTTGTGATTTTATACGGACATTTAATAAGAAAAGTTTAAAACAAAAAATAAAGTTGTTGCAAGAATTAGATCCTTGCAGAGTGAGACAAGTGACAGGTTTGCATGGTCATTCACTGGCTTGTCTTTCTATGAGAGTATGCCAGAGTGTTTTTCATCATTTCAGGATGCTAGCAGTGCATCATAATAAAGTGAGGAAATTAGTTAGAATGTTGTATTATGCTAAGAGTCCAGCAATTATGCTTAAACAATTAAGCAGAGCTCTTTTGCATGGTTCTGAAGTAGATGTGAAGAATATTTGTCAAGAAATTGAGTTCTGTTACTTTGCTGGTAAAGAGAACAATGTTGAAATTGAACCACTAGAAGAAGGTAATGTGGAAGACAGTGTACAGATTTTCAGTACACATAAGTTTCACAAGGAAATTTCCACGTTTATGGTGAATTCATGTGAGAGGCCTAATTTCACTTGTGTGTGTGGTCGACGGACTTATTATAAGAATCAGACTAAGTTAGTGGATTTATATGCAAAAAGTGATATGGAAAATAATAGTGAATGGAAGGATTTTGTCACATACTTGATGGTAGAAAATTGTTTTGATTTGGGAGCGGACCAACGTATGTGTACTTATTGCTATAACAAATTAAACCAAAACCAGATGCCTCCTAGAGCGGTTTATAATAATCTGGAATTAGTTGACATTCCTTCTGAATTGAAGGATTTAAATACTTATGAATCTATTTTGATTTAAAGTGTCCATCCCTTCCAGGCTATTGTACGAATGGAGCCAAAGACAGGGAAATTGCCTCCATCCGATTTACAGAGAGGATTAAAGGGAAGAGTTGTTTATTTGCCTTTAGATTTGAAGAAAAACATTAATACAATTGGAGTAGAGAAAGTGGAAGAGGAACCTCTGGTTATCATAGTTAATGGTGTTCCGACAAAGAGTAAGAAAATCTGGCAAGATTTAGTGGATGTTAGGAAAGTCAAAAAGGCAACATTGTATTTGATAAAAAATAATGAGTACTACAAGAATGTATGTGTTGCAGAAGAGGAAGTAAGTGAAGAAGAGGACAGCGATTTGTGTGCTGCACAAATTGAGAAAGTAGAAGCCTCTAAAAAGGAAGAAATATATGAACATTATAGTGTTCATCCTTTGCATTCCAAGGAAGTCATGGGGAATGCTATTGAGTTGTTTCAAATGAAACAAGCCAAAGGGATTCCCATTAGTGTTTGGGAGGAAAGTTTGGAAGCTCGATGTTTCCCACAGTTATTTCCCACAGGTCGAGGAGGACGATATGAAGAGCGACCTGTTCAAATTCCTGCTTCAGAATACCGGACTTTAAGATCGTATGCAGTAGATCCTAGGTTTCGTCAATGCATTCCCTATTTATTTCATCTACTGTTTGAAAGTGATCTCTCTGGATTGTCTTATGCAGTGAACCACATCTTGGAAAGTGGTGTACAACTGCGAAATATCTCGGCAAGGGACTTTATGGATAAAGTCAATGTGCAAGACAGTATTTTGGATTCTCACCTGATTAATCTGATGGCATGTCAGTGTGGTACTAATGAGTATTGGTACCGTCGTCATGGTGACTTAAAATGTATGCTGAGGAACATAGAAACTCCCACATGGTTCCTCACTCTCAGCTGTGCTGAGTATGGCTGGGAAGACTTACTTGAATTTCTACGAGAGGCAAATGGAAACATTGAAAATATTGAATTCAAGACACCCGGAGAACTGTGCTCTTTGGATCCAGTGAATGTATGCAGGTACTTCAATCATAGATTTGAAGTTATGATGTCTTTCATCATGAACAAGAAAAATCCACCTCTTGGAGAGGTGTTGGATTTCTTCTAGAGAAAGGAGTATCAAGCAAGAGGAGCTCCTCATATACATATGCTGCTATGGATCAAAGATGCACCCAAATTTGGAACAGATCCGGATGACTTAGTGATGAGTTTCATAGAACAGTATGCTACATGTGCTGTTCCAAAGACAAACGAAGACAAAAGTCTAAGAGAACAAGTTTTACGGTTTCAAAGCCATCGTTGTGGAAAGAACTGTTGTCGTAAATTCAGAAACAAGGACAAGTACTACACCAAATGTCGTTTTGCACTTCCACGGTCGGTGATATCAAAAGGAAGAGTTAACAATTTTATGTCTTCGCTGCGACATAATGTGACGAGGAAATCACCCAAAAACACATACAATTTGAAAAGAAACGAAGAGTCCAAGTACATTAACGACTACAACCCAGTGATTTTGTCCATGTGGAATGCTAACATGGCTATACAGTTTGTGGCTGACAACTGTATGGCTGTGGCTCGGTATGTGACGTCTTACATCACCAAAAAAGAAAAGACAGAACTGAAGGATATGTGGGAGGATATTTCCCATGAAAAGAGCCTCAGTAAGAAGTTGTACAGTTTCAGTCTGAAGATGTTGTCGCATCGAGAAATTGGAGCTTACGAATGTTCTGACGGTTATCTTCAGCAAGTCTCTATGCCAAATCTAGGAGTATCATTTGGGCGAGTCTTGGTCTTGCTGCAACGCGTAATCGAGTTCGGAAACCTGTACGGGAAATTGAGTATTTGGCGGAGAAGGAGCCAAACAGTACAGATATTTTGAAGACCAACATGTTGGATACATATTATCCAAATAGAAGCAGTCACTGGGAGAATGTTTGTCTGTATGATGTTCTACAAAATTACGTTTTCAAGAGGAACATCAAAGAAGATATTGATAAAGGAGTGTATGCTGTAATTGGAAGTGAGGGATGTCTGGTCAAGCAAAGAAAATGTCAATTGGTAAATCATCGAAAATTGGATTGCAAATCTCCAGAAAGAAAAGAGTTTTTCTATTTAGCTCTTTTGCAACTATTCAAGCCTTGGCATGCAGAAGAGGAACTGCTTGGAGATTTCCTCTGTTACGAAGACTCTTTCAATGCAGCCAAGGACTCCATAGAATGTCCTGTTTTTCCAAAATATCTAGAAATGTTGAATGCAGAAATCGAGCAGGAAGCAACAATTGCAGCTGAGATTGCTAGAGACAGTTCTCAGAACAGTCAGAGTTCTGTTTCTTTGAGTCAGGATCCACTAGGAGAACCAGTTATCGAAAATGAAGCTGCTACAGCCAAGATTGAAGTGAAAAGAGCCATGGCACATGCTCAGGAGGATGCGGTTAACTTAGAAGATTTGGAAAGACAACTCAACGTTGAGCAGAGGAAAATATATGACGAAGTTACCAACCAAATTGTGCATGGATTAAGTCATGAGAAGAAAGAGTGCTCATGAACGTCGTTGAAGCCTGTTCGACTGTACGTGAGTGGAGAAGCAGGAACTGGAAAAAGTTTCCTCATTAAAGCAATTTCATGTTATCTGCAGAAAAGGACTGAGTCATCGCTGTCTTGTGTTGTGACCGCTCCAACTGGACTGGCAGCTCATAACATTAAAGGGATTACTTTGCATCGGCTACTGATGCTGCCAGTGGAGCATGATAACAAATTACAATACCAAAAGTTATCTGGGGATGCTTGTTGTGAAGGATCTAGAGTCTTGAAGAAGATGAAACTTCTTATCATTGACGAAGTAAGCATGGTTTCCAATGTCATGCTTGCCTTTGTGCATTTGAGAATGCAGGAAGTTCTTAAAACAGAGTATGATGTGTTATTCGGTGGCAAACACATCATTGTTTTTGGTGATCTTCTGCAGCTGACACTAGTGAAAGGACAACCAGTGTTTAAACTGATTACACATGAAGATACCAAGAAGTGCCTAGGGAGCATTGGCAACGTTAACATATGGTTAAACTTCAATTATGCTGAGCTGCGTGAAAATATGCGTCAGGCGAAGGACAAAGATTACAAGAATATTCTACAAGATGTTAGAATCGGCAAAATGACTGAGCGTGGGAAAGAAGCTTTACATGCACGATTACTGTCAAATTTGTATCCAGAAGAAGACGTTCTGCCAGAGGACATTTTTCAGAAAATTACTGAGAAGAAATCTGGAATATGTTTGATGCCAACTCTTGCAGAATGTTTCATCTTCAACAACAAAATGTTGAATTTAGAAAACCAAGAGATTGTGAAATTGGAAGCTATTGACAGAATAGAGCATATGGGTACAACAATTGTTTTGTCTGAGAATTTGAAAACTAAATTGGATTCATTAGAGAAGACTATATCTAAAACTGCGGGTTTTGAAAAGACTCTGAATGTGTGCTTAAATTGCCGTATCATTTTGAGAAGGAATTTACATGTTGAAAGAGGTCTGGTAAATGGATCAATGGGTAATGTTGTTGATTTTGAGAAATACAGAAGTAGAGATGGAATTGAATTTTTAAAAATTAAATTTGATGGCATTGAGGAAGTACAGCTAATTGGTCGTTGCACAGCTAGGTTTTTGCTTGTAAAAGACCTATATGTTCATCGTAAGCAGTTTCCTGTTTGCTTGGCATATGCGGTGACAATTCATAAATCGCAAGGTTTAAGTGTAGACACTGCTTTAGTGAATATTGGCAGTTCTGTGTTCAAAGAGGGTATGGCTTATGTAGCATTGTCACGAGTCAGAACTTTATCTGGATTGTACTTGATTGACAGTGATGTCACAAACATTTGTGCGGATCTAGATTGTGTTAAGGAATACAATAGGTTAAGAAGAGAGTATGCGCCACATTTGCCTCAATATCCTTTGTTTGAGAAACGTGTGGTAGGCCGGAAACGAAGAAATATCAGTAATAGTAGGGAGGTTGAAGCAAAAAGACCAAAAGTCGATGAACCAAAAATTGTAAGCAGGAATAAAATGAATTCTGTTGAAAATGTTGTTGGTTTTGAATTTGAAAATAGTTCTGGTGTCAACTGCTATGCTAATGTAGTTGTTAATGTTCTCTTTTCACTAGAGACTTTAAAAGAACAGATTGTGATCAATTCGGAACAAAGTTTATGCTGTTTGTTGAATTCTGTGTTAGAGAAATGTAGCGCTGATAGGACAAGAGTAGAAAGTGTGTCTGAAATTCGTTATCTGTTAGAAGAATGTTCAGGTCAAACACAATTCTCTGAAAATATTCAGCAGGATTTTTTTTTTTTTTTTTTTTTTTTTTTAGTCCTCATACGCAACTTCCCACCTCTTCTTTCCTGTTCCGCCCTTAGATGGTTTTCCACTCAACTATGAGAGGTTATTACCTACTGCTTAAGCTGCAGGCTTGGAGCTTTAGGCAAACAAGAGGTACTTCTATCTTGCCCTGCCCAATGCAGCAAAGCATATAGACTATGTTAACCTCCAAGAGCTTCAAAAGTGACTTAATCATTGGACCAGTGCTTATTCTCCCATCGTGTCTAACATATGTTGTTGTTGTTGATATTAGAACTTCCCTTACCCTTACCCAAAGTGATTTAGAAATAATGTCCAAAATTGGTGTTTCCTTTTATATTGGCCGGCCATGTCCAACTTAGCTATGCCTCTCATACTCTGATCCACAATAGATCTGTCGGGGAGTCTGGCGATACCCATAATTTACAGATTTCTCTCCGAGCAATCAAAATAGCATAAAAAAACAACTTAGATTTATCATCAAGGCCCTTACCTTGTAAGTCCAATCTGCCCGAGATAATCTGTTCAGGGCTTACCTTAATATCTAGCTCCGTCATTTTTGATAGCTTTATACTTACAGCTACCCAATATTCTTGGATCTCCGGGCATGTCGCAAACATGTGAATATCGTCTTCGTTTGGGATTTTGCATTTAGGACATAGCACCGTGCCCCCATCCTTAAACTTAGCGAGCCTCTTTGGGGTCCAATATGCCCTGTGGAGAGTGAACAAGTGATTCCTCCTTAAATTTGCAGGTTTAACCACTTTATAAAGAATCAACATATCTACTTGCCATTGTTCTTCTGTGGCGATCCTCGGCAAGCACTCTCCCCACAGGGCCTCTGGCAGTAGAAAAGGGCCATCCTCCATTTCAACTATTGCCCAGTACCATGTCGCCACTTCTTTCTTCATCCGTGTGTTTACAGCCAGCTTCTCTTCAAACTCGTTATGGTGTCCAATTAACCTTTCTTTTCCTACCGCCCAACTTTGGATCTGAAGATATTTGAATTTTGCAAAGTTACGACCCCAACGTTCCTCGCAGACCGCCCATGGTAACAAATCTCCTTCACAGAACAGTTCGCCCCATACCTGTGGACCTTCTCTTCTTAATACCCTTGCCAGAGCATCCTCGGTCCAACTTGGGGCCCCCGGAGCGTCCCAAATTGGTGCAGCCACACTGAAATATGGGATTTTTATCACACGTCTAATACGGTACCACACTGTAGATAAATCTCTTAAAACCTTCAGTCTTACTTTTTTAAAGTATTTTGGGTCTGCGAATTTATACAAAAAACCCCGCAAGTGGGCCTTTTCTACTTTCAGCATGGCAGAAAAGAGATCCCCCGTTGCTGTATTGTTGGGAACTCCGAGGAGCATTCTACAATTTTTAAGCAAAAAAGCCCAAGAATAAATTTGAAAATCTGGGGCGGCCAGGCCACCTTTGACATATCTTCTCCGAATTTTTTTCCAAGATATCCTTGACCCTTTAGACCCCCAGATAAATTAACCAATTTCACTCTGTAACTTACCTAGTCCCTCTTTTTCAAACATAAGAGGAATAGAGTCAAATAAAAAGGTCAACTTAGGAAGCACCATCATTTTGATTAAGTTTACCCGTCCAATCATTGTTAATTGTATCCAACTCCAATGTCTCAAAATAGCTGAAATATCTTTCCTTACTTTGGCTAGATTTACCATTGCTAACTGTTTTATATCCTGAGGGACTTGTATTCCTAAATATCTGATCTGTTTCTTTGAGATTCCAGGCTCCACAACCATATTCCAAGCCATAATTTCCATTTTGTCAGAGTTTAACCGATATCCTGAAACTTCTCCATACCTCTTTGTGATATTTTCTTTTTCAACCAGTGATTTTGTCAAGTTTGATGTTAGAATTACAATGTCATCCGCATATAGGCCTATCTTTCTTGACCAACCTTGAAACGTACAAGCAGGGATGTTCTCTGTCTCTCTTATTTTACAGGCCAATGGTTCGATATAGAGATCGAATAAAAGCAGAGAAAGAGGGCATCCCTGCCTAGTTCCCCGAATGATTCTGATAGATTTTGTAAGGACTCCATTAACCAATACCTTGGAGTTCGGTGTTTGATATATTCGTGACACGATTTGCGAAGAATTCCCTCCTAGCTGAAGATGTGCTATTAAAACTTTTAAAAACTCCCAATTTACGCGATCAAAAGCCTTAGCAGCGTCCAAAGCCACCACTGCCAGAGGGAGTTTCTGATCGATAGCAACATCTATACTGCCTATCAAAGAAAACGTTAATTCATTTAAGTGTCTGCCTTTTACAAACCCTTTTTGGTCCTCGTGAATGAGGTGCGGAATCACTTTACCTAACCTATCAGCCAGAATCTTAGCAAACAATTTATAGTCACAATTTAGCAGAGAAATAGGTCTGTATGAATCCATACATTTTGGAGACTTCCCAGGTTTAGGTATTACTATTATAGTTGCCTGGTACCATGATGCAGGAATTTCCATTCTTTCGGTAAACCCCTGGTTGAATACTTTAGTTAGCAATGGTGCCAGCTACAGCATTAAACTCTTATATACTTCTACAGGAAGTCCATCAGGGCCAGGAGCTTTACCTTTTTTTGCCTGCCTGATAGCTTCTTCTACCTCTTCCTGCCTAATCTCTCTGTTCAAGGCGTTTCGGTGTTCTTCCGTAGAGGGCTTTAAAACTTCAACCCACTCCTCTATCCTCTGCCTATCCGGATGTAGATCCTCACTATATACTTCCTCAAAATAGTTGTGAAAGGCTGCCACTATCTCATTTGTATTTGAGGCTAATTTTTCTTCTACACCAACCTTGATTTCTTTTATCATATTTCTGACCCGATCTTTCCTAACCTTCCAAGCTAGCAGTTTACCTGCATTTTCCCCGTATTCAAAGTGATCCTGTCTGGAGGCCTCCCATCTCTCCTTAACCCTTTTATTAATCACGGTAATAAGTTGTTCCTTTATTTCTTCCAACTCTTGAATAAGTTCCTCTTTAGGAGTTCCCCCTGAATTTACAATTATGTTTTCATGCTTTCGAATTTCCTGTTCCAATCCCAGTACTTCCTGGTAATGTATTCTCCTCCTGTTGGCCCCCAGCGTTCCCAGTCGCCCCCGAAGAAACGCCTTAGTAGCCTCCCAGACAATATCTAGTCTAGTTGAACCTATATTTTGTTCAATAAAAACCTCAAGCTCTTGTTGAAGGAGGTGCATTGCTTCCTGATCGTACAAAACTGTACGGTCTAATCTCCAAACCGAATCCAAATCACGTCCCCCAACTTCTAATTCCAAAAAGACCGCAGAATGATCAGACAAGTGAACCCCTACATGTACAACCTCTTTCACTTTATCCGTTACTCTTGCATCTAAAGAAAAAAATCTATTCTAGATCTGTGACTATATTTTTTATTGTAGTATGTAAATCCAAGCCCAGTCCCGACCCGTTTCCTCCAGATGTCACATAGTCCAAACTGTTCTATTACATTTTTTACACTAGACACCATTTTACAATTTCCCAATGCTCTACTATTTGCTGATCTATCAAGCTTGGCATCTAGTACTGTATTAAAGTCTCCTGCAAGAACAACGTAACCTGATAGCCCTGTCATCTCTGATGTTAATTCTAACAACGAAGTATTATCATCCTGATTTGGGCCATAATATCCAATAATGTTGTATAATAATCCCGCTAACTTTAGGGTCACAATCGGCCATCTGCCTTTCTTGTCCGCTATACTACTCTCTACCTGGCAATCCAGCCCATTTCTTATTATCACCAGTATTCCTCTAATAACCCTTGTTTGTGGGAACTGTAAACGTGTCTAATCCAACGAAGTCTACCCAGATATTGTTTGCACTCATCCTCTGTTAAATGAGTCTCTTGAAGAATCATTACATTCGCTGAAGTATCTCTTAAATACTTCATAATCCTGTCCCTTCTCGCTTTTCCCCTTAAACCATTGACATTCCATGACAACCATTTCACCATCTGTGTTTTTCCCCTCGTACTCTTAACCTCCATCATCATATGTGCTTTTCGAGCTTCTTAACCTCAAGTAGGTCAGTGGCATATGAGAACCTTTTTGTTTTTCACCCCCCACCCCTCTGCCCAACCCACCCAACCCATGCCTGTGCCCTAACTGTCCCCCCCTCCCCTTTGTACCCCTCCCCCCTCCCGGGAGAACCCTACCAGATTCCTAAGGCCCAAAGCCTAGGCCCAGTGAGTGCCGGTCTCCAGCGTGCGTGCTACCCAAAACTTTTGAAAAACTATTTTTTTACTAATTAAATAGATTGCATGCAAGTTACGTTACCTATGACTTCATCTTTGGTCAATTGGCTATATCCCGCCACCCTGACAGTACTCCAGAAAACTATCCACATCTTCAACAAATCTAAAAGAGTACATTTTATTATTCCACATGACTTTTAAGAAAGCTGGGAATTTTAGCTGCACCGTCGCGCCCAACTTCCTTAAGGGCTCGATTCGTTTCCCCAGCTCCCACTGCCTGTTTGCGGTGACTACCGACAAATCTGATCTGATTTCAATTTTGGCTCCCCCCACCGTTAGGGAACCTTTCTTCAATGCCAGGGCAAGAATCTTTTCTTTTAAACTATATGTGAGGAAGTTAATTAAAATCCTTCTAGGTTTAGACCTATTTGGATTCAATCTGAAGGGGTCCCTATGTATCCTCTGTATATCAGCAGCGATTTCCTATTCCGACTCTTCTATCTGTAATTCAGATTTTATTAAACGGACCACAAAACCCTTTAGATCTTCTCCCTCTTTTCCTTCAGGCAGCTTCAACACTTTCAGGTTATTCCTTTGCTGCATATTCTCCAACTTTTCTAACCGGTCCTCGTATGCTCTCTCTCTAGATCTAGCCTCTTCTAACTCCTTACAGTTATCTTCCACAGCCGCCTGAATCTCCTTAACCTCCTGCTCAAGTTTTCCTGTCCTTATGTTTAGCTCATCAAACTTAGCCTCCAGTAATCCCACTGCCTCCCTGATACTATCTTGCTTAACTTTAGATTCCTCAAACCCCCTGTGTACATCTGAATCTAATTTTCTTAGAAGCTCTATCACCACGGTATCTGAGTGGATCACCCCATCTCCTAAATTGTCTCCTTCCTCTTCAGCCCCTCCCGTCTTATCTGCATTCTCTGCCTCTCCGCCTCCTGGATTTTTCTCTATCAGCTTTTTGAACGTGCCGGTTACTGGCAAACTGTCCTCCTTAGACTCCATCTCTCCCCCTTCTTCCTTTAACTCCTCCTCCCCCTCCACTTCCAAAATTTTGTATCTGTTTGGACTCAAGTGTTCCTCCCAGTCTGCCCAGCTATTGTTCAACTCAGTTGTTGACTCTCCTTTCTTACACCCTCTAGTAAGGACCAAAGTCTTAGGAACAGGTTTAAAGAAAGAGTTTAAAGATGGGTTGGTAGAGATTTTCTTTCCTAGAATTCCTATCCTGCTTGTTTGCTTTGCTGTTTTTTTAGAATTTATATTTAGTTTGCTTAAAGCCTTACTTTTCTGCTGTTTCTGATATGGGTTATGAGGACTCCACCCCCCCTCTACTGCCTTCCCTGTACTCCTCAACGCGTATCCTGAGTTACATTTTTGCGGGCTTTTTCCTTTCTCTTTTAAACGGGTGGCCTGATCCTTACATTCGTTTAATTTCACAAGTCTCCCCCCAGCTAATAGCTCTCGTCCCTCTTGTTCCTGCACACAAATTTCAGAGCCTGGTTTAACCCTACTTTTAAAAGGGGAGAAAACAGTAACTTGAGAATTTCCCTCCTGTGCTAGCCCTCTCCCTACGGCCCTACCTGCAGAGAACTGGAACCTCGCTGCAGCCCGCCTACCTCTACCTCTCTCTAAAGCAGCACGGCTCCAGCGTTCAAAACTTCCCGGCGAGGACATCTATTACAAGCTCCTTGTTTCCTTTTTCTCAGCTGCCTTCACTGCCACTAGTGCAGTGCAGCTTACGATGTCCTCGTCTGTGGCGATGTTATCCATAAGCCAATGCCGCTTTAAACCACCTTGTCTGCTTCTCTGTCTGTCTGTATGCCGGCAGAGCCAGAGCCTATCAGGTTTCCACTCAAGCGGTAGTTCTCCCCTGTACCGCTATATCACTGTGTTTCCGACCTTTCACGGGTTCACGAAAGGATTCCGCCTTTCATAAACGGATTAGCAAGCCTTAAAGTCGCCGCTTCTCCATGATTTTTCTCGCCGCCGGTTTGCTCAATTTGCTCGCTTCTACGATCCTGCACGCCGCCTCTGACCGGCACTCCCGACGAGTCCCTCTAGCTGGCTGCCATGTTCTCCCTAGCCCAATATTCAGCAGGATTGTCAGGAGTTTTTAATGTATATGCTTGATGCATTGCAAGATGAAGGTGTAGATGTAGATTATCTGGTTGGCCTTTCTTATCTATGGCAGCATGATTGCGAGAACTGTAGGCTATCAAGTACTACTAGTGTAGACTCAGAAAGATTTATATATTTAACTTTGCCTGACAGTAAGTCAGTATCCTTCAATAAGCTAGTAAAGGCAGCCGATCAAAACATGGAGTGTAGCCAATGTAAGTCTGCAATGCTGTCCACGTTAATTTTATGAAGTTATGGCCAGTATGTCATTTTAATGTTCCAACGATGTAGGCCTGATGGAACTAAATTGACAACTTTAATTAATAATTTTGTGGCTTCGCAGTTGTCAATATCAGGAAGGACTTTTGTAACTACAGCAATTATATATCATGACGGTCCTTCAACTACTTCAGGACATTACACAGCTTATTTAAAATCTGTAAACGGCTGGTCATTCTGCAATGATTCTGTTTTAACTTTCAAAAAAAGATTGCCTTTCCACCTTCAATATTCTTACCTGGTGTTCTTACAACCAAAATTTTAGGAAAGGAATCGGGATTTGTTCAGAGGAATTTTAAGAGGTTCTAATGGCTCCTACTCTATATGACCTTGTGGATAATTGTAGTACAGAGCGAAAACTGTTTGTGTTTATAAGCTAATTCAAGCAGCAGATCAAAATAAGGAGTAGAGGAAATGTAAGTCTGCAATGCTGTCCATATTATTTATGGAAACTTATGGGTGAAATGTCATTTTACAATTTCAACTACATAAACTAAATGAAAAAAAGTTGTTAAGTCTAATTAAAAATGTTTTGGCTACACAGTCATCGATTTCAGGAAGAACATTTGCAACTGCAGCTATTATATATTATGATGGTCCTTTGACAACATCAGGATATTACACAGCTTATTTGAAATATAAAAAAGGCTAGTCTTTCGGCAATGGTTACCATTTTAGTATGAAGCAATGTTGCCTTTTGACTTGTTTTCTGAAGCGAGAATTTAGGGTAGGTAACTGGACTATAATGATTCGAGTGTGTTGCTGTAATTTAGTGTGCTGTTTTAAATTGCTTTGTATGTCTCATTTTTCTTAAATCGATGGAGTTTATCTTTCAGAAAGTGGTGGGCAGAAAATAGTAACAGCACAACAGAGTATAAGCTCTTCATAGGACATCCTTTGACGTCATAGAAAGTAAGTTACTTTTGAGTAGTTCTGATTTCTGATTAGTTATATTATTTGGGTTTTTTAAACACAATCATTTTGATTGTGTTTTTTTTTCCCCGCTGTTATATGATGAATACCTTCAACTCACTGTTTTCAGTGAAATTTGATATATTCTGACAACAGCAAAAATAAACCATTTAATATGTATCATTAATTTTCTACTTTGAATTGTGATTTATAATATGTATTCATCTTGTCTCATGCTCACTCTTTTTTAACTACCTTCTAATTATTAAAAATGTTTTGTTCTTTCTTACACAGATTAAAAGTATAAAAATGACAATTGACTACGTTAATGACAATTATAAGGTAAGTGTTTAGTACTCTTTACGTTACATCTCTATCACATTTAACTTTTATTAGTTCCACTGCTTCATTTCTTTAACCCCCTAGTTTCCTGCCTTTGCTACTTCCCTCATTTCTTTTTCTATTACTTATTTATACTACTCTTTTCACTCCTTTTCTCAGTCCCTCTTTCAACAGTAACTGTGTGTTACTCCCTCTATTTGTCTTTCTTTTAACATTACTCTCTGTTTACTTACTCGTTTTTTAAAAAAAAAAAAATTTTTTTTTAGTTTGCTTCCGGTTCGCGTACCGGCGCGTGAACCGGGAGGCGAATCAAAAGAAATAGAGGTTGCTAGAGTGCTAAACATTCTAGCAATTTTTCATAAAGGGAAGGTAGTTCTGAAAAGAACTTTTTTAAATTATTTTTGTTGTTTTATATTTTTTTTGTGTTTTTTTGGGGGGGAAACAAAAATGATTCATTAGAAAGGACTCAACAGGAGCAACAAAAAAAAAAGAAAATTTAGTTTCTGGGACGTTTTGTACATTGATGATGTTCATAAGCTCTATTGATTAGAGTTACACTCCTCTCTCCACAGGAAATTAATTTGCCGCAAGTTAAACATGTCATTTTCATTTGCCCAAAGTTCTTCTGAAGATTTGGGACCGTTTCCCTTGCCTCTGATTCCGTCACTGCCACTTCATTGGTGGATGTACTGGCAGGTCGGGGGTTATCCACCAAATCTCGTATTTGGGCAGCACTGTAATTAATCGGGTGCCACCTCTCCATATGGCGATGCATGGTATAATTACCATAACTATATTTTTTTTCGGTTCTTCTGGAGAGTACATTGTGGCAGATGAGGCAGGTAATGTACCTGGCATTTACTTTTTTTTGATGTGGAGGAAATGAAAAAAATTGCCAAATAAAATTTTCTTTTATATGGGACCTCCTTGACTGTTCTTTTAAAAAAACCCTTGTCCCTTGCTCCTGTTCCTCTTCTTCCTCTTCTTCCTCCTCTTGTTGGAGGATGACCTGAGGAGATGGTCCTCTCTTCCTTGGAGGTGGTGGTGGTAGGGGTCCACCAGCTGCAGCTACTACAGATGCCATGACTGAACAAGCAGAAACAGGTCTTTCTCTCATAAAAATGAAAGTCAAAGTGAGGAAAAAAGGTGGGACTTTCATCATTTGGGAAAAAAAATGTTCTAAACCAATGAAAAGTGTTAATTTTACGTCATATGATCAAGCGTTCCATCATTAGGAAACTAAAAGTAAAATGAACCAATGAAAAGTTTTATAAATTAGTCACAGGACCTGTTATGCTTACGTTACGCGCTCCGCGCCGTGCCTCGGATCGTTTCCGGGGCTCTGCGTTTCGCGCCTTGGTTCGTGTTCCAGAGCGCTTCCGGGTGCGCTAACGCGGCGCGTCATAAGGCGCATTACGCAGTAACGCGATACGTTGCGATTACGCAACGCATCACGATGTGGCTTTCTAACGCGGTACTTGCACTAACGGAACGTTTACCGGTTCGCGTACCGGCAGCGAAACAATAAAAAATAATTTAAATTATAATATAAATTAAATTAAAAAAATATAATACAAAAATATAAAAAATATATTTTTGAATTAGAATAAGAATACATTTTACAGCTTTTGATATTTGCTATTAAAAAACCATTGAAATTCACTGAAAAAACCATAGGTTATAGACCATATATAGTTAGGGATTAGCATTTACAAAACCTTGAAAATTCACTGAAAAAAACATAGGTTATAGACCATATATAGTTAGGGATTAGCATTTACAAAACCTTATTTTACTCGCACAAAACCATTGAAATTCGCATATATAGTTAGTTGCACTAACTATATATTGCGCACCCGCAATCCACTGCTGATCATGTAACATATTACATCATTCATGACATGGTCAGTGACATCACTGATGACATCACTGATGACCGCTGAATGGAATTACACCAAACTTGGCAAAATGGTAGGGACTGGTGCGCAGAAGTGCCTTTTGTTTAAATGGTGTAAATCCCTCCAGTCTTTTCTGAGAAAATCAAAAGGAAAAAAATATATATATCTGGGCGGAGCCTAACCACACATCTCATCGTGAGATCTGATTGGCTGTCAGCACTTCATCCAAGAAGTGTTGGCAGCCATCTTGGGACCAATATACATCATAGCACCTCATTAAAAAGCATTGCAGTTAATAGAAGGTTTTAGGACTTTAGTTACATTATAAATCATTTTGATGGTACCATACTCATTTTAGGAATTGTGGTGTCTTCTAAGGTGATTTTACCATGTGAAAAAGCCTTCTGCTGGGATATCATGAATCATGTTTCAAAGAAAACTATTATCTCATGCTTTTCCCACAGTGGTCTGGAAGGAGATCTATAAGCTAAGCTGAAAGCATATTTTCTGTAAATTCACATTATCTTTCTCAGTCATGTGAGAATGAAATCTGACATTCTCAGTAAAATATGTACATCCAACAAGGACAGAGACTGTCAGTTGATTCCGTTGTGTTCTACGGCAACTTCCCAGAGTGTTCTAAAGAACAACTAGAGCCCTAACAGTCCTACTTATTACAAAGGTATGGCACACCTGAAGCCATCTTGATTGGAATAAAGTGGCAACTCTTAAAACATTTAATTTAAAAAGGAACAAAATGAGGGGGTACATGTTGCCATAGAAAGTATTATTATTGCTGCAGAAAGATAAATTAGTATTACTAAAGAACAAGGGAACCTTCTGGGTAAGCAAGGACCTGGGGTATCAATTGAGTAAAGAACAACGGTCCTTGGCAAAGGAGAATAACAATTTCAATAATTATAGGCCACAATATGCGCTACAATGAACATAAAGTCCAGCCGGACTTCAGAATTTATTCGATAACTAAATAAGTCAAATCAAACAAAACAACAATAAAGCAGTGGGACACAGTCCTGTATCCACAGTCCTAAACATACAATACACAGTACAGTTAACTAGGGATTTTCAGGCATTTAGAAGGTACAGGAGCAAAAAGGTAATTTTTCAATCTATTTGCTTCACATATGCAGAAAACACATGATTTTTGGCACATGATAGTGAACTAGTGTTTAGACCACATATTTTGTCGACAGCGTTTCGATCCAGTTAAAAATTGTGGATCATCATCAGGACATTCAGTGCTTGCCTGAATTTGAAAGCCTGTATTAACAGGAGGGAACATGAAGACATATAACAGACGATTAACCAGCTGTATTACTCATAGAACAATTTCAACACGTTAACATGCCATGCTCTGAGGTGCTATTGACCATCCATGTGAAAGAGTGTCAGGCAACCAGTGCCAGGCAACCACGGCGCATTTCTTATTGGTGATCAAAACATGCAAGATGGTACATATCAGCCTTGTTGCAAACACGACGCATTTCTTATCGGTGAACAAAACATGCCAAGATGGTACATACCAAAAGTATAAAAGGTGACAGGCAACCAGTGCCAGGCGAACACGGCACACGTGCATAGGTATATTACGTGCAAGAAGGATTACGTGGATTAAGTGGAAAGTGTGAGAGTATCATACCAAGTTGCAATCAAGAACTACTCGTGCAATAGTTGACCGGCATTGCTGTGAGACCGGGGGTGGTATAATTACCTATGCACGGTAGATTGGACCAATTGCAGAATCACGGTTGGTAGGGCTACCAGAAAGATAAATTATGGCACATTTTGAGTGACTTCTCAAATCCTCTTCTATTTCATGAAAAAAATCTGACATGCAGTCTCCCAAGATGGCCACCAGAGACAGAAGAGCCCAAATGTAGCCCAAATATCACCCAGATGTAGCCCAAGTATAGCCCAATGACAGAATGTCCCAGAGTGTTCTAAAGAACAAGTAGAGCGCTAACAGTCTTACTTATGACAAAAGTATGGCACACCAGAAGCCATCTTGATTGGAATGAAGTGGTAAGTCTGAAAACATTTTATTTAAAAAAGAACAAAATGAGGGGGTTCATTTTGCCATAGAAAGTATGATTAGTGCTTCAGAAAGAAAAATTAGGGCACATTTTGAGTGACTTTTCAAATCCTCTTCTATTTCATTAAAAAAAATTCTGAATTCAGACTGGAACATGCACTTTGAATACCAGCAGCAGACTTCCCTGGTAAGGAGTAGCTTTACTACAGTGATCTAATTAGCAACTAGAGTGCTAAAATTCAGAATTTATGGCAAATGTGTGACACATCTGAATGCCTTCTTGATGGAACCAAAGTAAACAAGCATTGAAAATGCAATAGATCTCACCCTCGTTTAAGTTAAAGCCATTTTGTTTGCAATGAGGTGGCTTTTTAGCTTTTCTTTTTAGTGTTTTTCAAACTTTCATGTAAATAACATGCATATGTATGCATATATGTATATGTATGCATGCATTTATATTTGTATTTATATAGATATGCAGATTATATATGTTTATATATGTATGTATATATGAGGTATTGTCATTTGGATTAACATTTTGCCCCTCAGTTAACTTTAACTATACCCAAAGTCGCATAGACCTTTTTCAATTTACCAGAAAGCTCAGACAAAAAAAATGTTTGCAACAAGAATGAGCAATGATACAGGCACAACCACAACGACTCCAAGTACATTATTAATTGGAGATGCAGAAATGCTGCAGGTACTACATGATCTAGGGGGGAACACAGAAGTTGTAGAAAATCCCACCCTCAATTTAATCAATGAAAACATCAGGCTGGACCTTAGCAGTAAAAGCGGGTTCGAACCTAAATCAATTTTTTTGCCCATGATTAATAATGATGCAATCGATGTTTTCGAGAGAGGTGTGATTATAGAACTTAAGAAACTAGCCAACAAGAAGAACGGGGGAAGAAATAATTTGAATCATGAACAGAAAGTAGCAATTGAAAGTTTGAGCAATGATCCCAATATTATCATAAAAAAATCTGATAAGGGGGGCAATATTGTTGCAATGTCTAAAGAAATGTATATCAATGAGGGTATGAACCAATTGAATGACACTGCTAAATATGAAAAGAGTAATAGAAAAGTGTATGACATCAAAAATGAAGCCTACCATCAGAAACGGAGGAGTCAGGGATTATTAGAGACAGCAGAGTTTAATTTTTTAAAGTGCAAATTCCCCAAAATACCAGCACTCTATTTACTACCTAAATTACACAAAAATCCCCTTAATCCCCCAGGAAGGCCAATAGTCTCCTACAGGAATAGCAACCTGGAGAATACATCCAGATACGTTGATTATTTTTTGCAGCCTATTGTGCAGGGTCTCCCATCATACCTTAGAGACTCTGGGGATTTCTTAGAGAAGATTGCCAATGTCTCAGTTGTTGATGACAATGGATGTTAACAGTCTCTACACTAATATCCCACATGAAATGGGAATTAAAGCGTGCAGACATTTTCTTAATACCAGATCAGTGTCATATCTGTTTCATACAGAAATGCTGTTAGACATGATATACACATGCCTTACCCAAAATTACTTTTTGTTCAATGGCGCCATCTATCACCAATTGCTTGGTACTTCAATGGGCACTTGTTTTGCCCCCAGCTTTGCTGGAATAGATCTTGGATGGTGGGAAGAAATAATAGTCAGAGAACTGGAACAATACCGTACCGAAGTCCGTACTTGGCTCCGGTACATTGATGACATATTTATCATCTGGGATGGCACAATACAGGAAGCAGAAAAGTTTGTTTCGATCTTGAATGTGAATGATTTTAATTTATCATTCACAAGCCACATTGACAAAAAAAACTGTGGATTTTCTAGATCTGAAAGTCTCAATAGAAGACACAAGACTAGTAACAACTCTACATAGGAAAGAGACGGCTGGAAACAGCCTGCTCCATGCCCAGAGCTGTCACCCCAGAAGCTTGATCAATTCGATTCCTTTTGGTGAACTACTCAGAGCCAGAAGGAATTGTACCAAAAAGGAGGACTATGAAACAGAAAGAGCTATCATGTGCGATAGATTCAGAAACAGGGGATACAATAAAAAGTGCATCACAGAAGCTGTACGCAAGGTAGAGGAGAGAGAAACATCCAAACCTGCGTCAGAAAAAGATCAAAAGAAGGAAAAGGTAGAAGGAGTAAGATTCATAACTGACTATAACTCCCAATCTAAGGAAGTCAGAGGAGCTATCAATAAACATTGGAATGCTCTCCAAACTGACAAAGATATCCAGCAAGGTATTCGTGATTTTCCACAAATAACTTACAGAAGACCAAGGTCCTTGAAGGACAGGGTATGTCAAACTTTGATAGCCAAAAAGAAGCAAAACAATCCGGTACAGGGACTTTATGTGTGTGGACACTGCAAAGCGTGCAAATATAGCCACAGCACTAAGGAGATTAAACTGTCCCAAACTTGCGAACCTTTCAAAATCACAAAGCATGTTTCCTGTCATACAGAGCATGTAGTCTATGCACTAAAATGCCCCTGTGGCAAAATCTATATTGGTAGCACCATTAAACCAGCTAAAGACAGAATCTTACAGCACATGAGAGCCATAAAAAATCAAGATAAACAATACCCAGTTGCGAGACATTTTGCTACCCACCACCAAAGCAATAGTAGCCTCCTGTCATTTGTAGTATTAGACCAAATACCCCTGAGAGAAAGAGGAGGTAACAGACTGCAAGAGCTGAGAAGTTTAGAGTCCAGGTTTATCATCAAATATCACACAATGCAACCCCAGGGTCACAATGGAGATGAGGCACTGGGGGTGCATCTTGGATGAATAGACATGATATGAATATCAAGGAGTATTCCTAGCTTTGGTCAAACCTTAATTTTAATGGTATGAAAGTTGAAATCAAGTATGCCTGAAATTTAATCACTGTATTTTTATTATTTTTTGTCACAGGTACCATTTATGTGGGAGAGTATGAAAACTCAGCACAATCAAAGACAGAAAGTATGTGGCGGTTGGTTCAAGTAACTTAAAAACGCATGAAATTGTTGTGACATGAGCGATGATTCCTGGTATGATTCAAAGCCTTTTGAACAGTTAAGAAGAAACATTTGCCCACTGGGGCAAGATTACCAAAAGTAATAAAGCGCAATCACTTAACAAAGAAGAGCACTGTCTGTACGGACGTTTAAATCCGAGATAGAGCACGAACAATGATGCCAGGTATGAACGTCACACGGTACGAATGAAAATGTCAAAATCAATGACAGACAGTGTTTAGAATGGGCATTGATGGCATTTTTATCATCTGGGATGGCACAATACAGGAAGCAGAAAAGTTTGTTTCGATCTTGAATGTGAATGATTTTAATTTATCATTCACAAGCCACGTTGACAAAAAAACTGTGGATTTTCTAGATCTGAAAGTCTCAATAGAAGACACAAGACTAGTAACAACTCTACATAGGAAAGAGACGGCTGGAAACAGCCTGCTCCATGTCCAGAGCTGTCACCCCAGAAGCTTGATCAATTCGATTCCTTTTGGTGAACTACTCAGAGCCAGAAGGAATTGTACCAAACAGGAGGACCATGAAACAGAAAGAGCTATCATGTGCGATAGATTCAGAAACAGGGGATACAATAAAAAGTGCATCACAGAAGCTGTACGCAAGGTAGAGGAGAGAGAAACATCCAAACCTGCGTCAGAAAAAGATCAAAAGAAGGAAAAGGTAGAAGGAGTAAGATTCATAACTGACTATAACTCCCAATCTAAGGAAGTCAGAGGAGCTATCAATAAACATTGGAATGCTCTCCAAACTGACAAAGATATCCAGCAAGGTATTCGTGATTTTCCACAAATAACTTACAGAAGACCAAGGTCCTTGAAGGTCAGGGTATGTCAAACTTTGATAGCCAAAAAGAAGCAAAACAATCCGGTACAGGGACTTTATGTGTGTGGACACTGCAAAGCGTGCAAATATAGCCACAGCACTAAGGAGATTAAACTGTCCCAAACTTGCGAACCTTTCAAAATCACAAAGCATGTTTCCTGTCACACAGAGCATGTAGTCTATGCACTAAAATGCCCCTGTGGCAAAATCTATATTGGTAGCACCATTAAACCAGCTAAAGACAGAATCTTACAGCACATGAGAGCCATAAAAAATCAAGATAAACAATACCCAGTTGCCAGACATTTTGCTACCCACCACCAAAGCAATAGTAGCCTCCTGTCATTTGTAGTATTAGACCAAATACCCCTGAGAGAAAGAGGAGGTAACAGACTGCAAGAGCTGAGAAGTTTAGAGTCCAGGTTTATCATCAAATATCACACAATGCAACCCCAGGGTCACAATGGAGATGAGGCACTGGGGGTGCATCTTGGATGAATAGACATGATACGAATATCACTGAGTATTCCTAGCTGTGGTCAAACCTTAATTTTAATGGTATGAAAGTTGAAATCAAGTATGCCTGAAATTTAATCACTGTATTTTTATTATTTTTTGTCACAGGTACCATTTATGTGGGAGAGTATGAAAACTCAGCACAATCAAAGACAGAAAGTATGTGGCGGTTGGTTCAAGTAACTTAAAAACGCATGAAATTGTTGTGACATGAGCGATGATTCCTGGTATGATTCAAAGCCTTTTGAACAGTTAAGAAGAAACATTTGCCCACTGGGGCAAGATTACCAAAAGTAATAAAGCGCAATCACTTAACAAAGAAGAGCACTGTCTGTACGGACGTTTAAATCCGAGATAGAGCACGAACAATGGTGCCAGGTATGAACGTCACACGGTACGAATGAAAATGTCAAAATCAATGACAGACAGTGTTTAGAATGGGCATTGATGGCATATTTATCATCTGGGATGGCACAATACAGGAAGCAGAAAAGTTTGTTTCGATCTTGAATGTGAATGATTTTAATTTATCATTCACAAGCCACATTGACAAAAAAACAGTGTATTTTCTAGATCTGAAAGTCTCAATAGAAGACACAAGACTAGTAACAACTCTACATAGGAAAGAGACGGCTGGAAACAGCCTGCTCCATGCCCAGAGCTGTCACCCCAGAAGCTTGATCAATTCGATTCCTTTTGGTGAACTACTCAGAGCCAGAAGGAATTGTACCAAACAGGAGGACCATGAAACAGAAAGAGCTATCATGTGCGATAGATTCAGAAACAGGGGATACAATAAAAAGTGCATCACAGAAGCTGTACGCAAGGTAGAGGAGAGAGAAACATCCAAACCTGCGTCAGAAAAAGATCAAAAGAAGGAAAAGGTAGAAGGAGTAAGATTCATAACTGACTATAACTCCCAATCTAAGGAAGTCAGAGGAGCTATCAATAAACATTGGAATGCTCTCCAAACTGACAAAGATATCCAGCAAGGTATTCGTGATTTTCCACAAATAACTTACAGAAGACCAAGGTCCTTGAAGGACAGGGTATGTCAAACTTTGATAGCCAAAAAGAAGCAAAACAATCCGGTACAGGGACTTTATGTGTGTGGGGGCACTGCAAAGCGTGCAAATATAGCCACAGCACTAAGGAGATTAAACTGTCCCAAACTTGCGAACCTTTCAAAATCACAAAGCATGTTTCCTGTCATACAGAGCATGTAGTCTATGCACTAAAATGCCCCTGTGGCAAAATCTATATTGGTAGCACCATTAAACCAGCTAAAGACAGAATCTTACAGCACATGAGAGCCATAAAAAATCAAGATAAACAATACCCAGTTGCCAGACATTTTGCTACCCACCACCAAAGCAATAGTAGCCTCCTGTCATTTGTAGTATTAGACCAAATACCCCTGAGAGAAAGAGGAGGTAACAGACTGCAAGAGCTGAGAAGTTTAGAGTCCAGGTTTATCATCAAATATCACACAATGCAACCCCAGGGTCACAATGGAGATGAGGCACTGGGGGTGCATCTTGGATGAATAGACATGATATGAATATCACTGAGTATTCCTAGCTGTGGTCAAACCTTAATTTTGATGGTATGAAAGTTGAAATCAAGTATGTCTGAAATGTAATCACTGTATTTTTATTATTTTTTGTCACAGGTACCATTTATGTGGGAGAGTATGAAAACTCAGCACAATCAAAGACAGAAAGTATGTGGCAGTTGGTTCAAGTAACTTAAAAACGCATGAAATTGTTGTGACATGAGCGATGATTCCTGGTATGATTCAAAGCCTTTTGAACAGTTAAGAAGAAACATTTGCCCACTGGGGCAATATTACCAAAAGTAATTAAGCGCAATCACTTAACAAAGAAGAGCACTGTCTGTACGGACGTTTAAATCCGAGATAGAGCAGGAACAATGGTGCCAGATATGAACGTCACACAGTACGAATCAAAATTTCAAAATCAATGACAGACAGTGTTTAGAATGGGCATTGATGGCATATTTATCATCTGGGATGGCACAATACAGGAAGCAGAAAAGTATGTTTCGATCTTGAATGTGAATGATTTTAATTTATCATTCACAAGCCACATTGACAAAAAATCTGTGGATTTTCTAGATCTGAAAGTCTCAATAGAAGACACAAGACTAGTAACAACTCTACATAGGAAAGAGACGGCTGGAAACAGCCTGCTCCATGCCCAGAGCTGTCACCCCAGAAGCTTGATCAATTCGATTCCTTTTGATGAACTATTTAGAGCCAGAAGGAATTGTACCAAACAGGAGGACTATGAAACAGAAAGAGCTATCATGTGCGATAGATTCAGAAACAGGGGATACAATAAAAAGTGCATCACAGAAGCTGTACGCAAGGTAGAGGAGAGAGAAACATCTAAACCTGCGTCAGAAAAAGATCAAAAGAAGGAAAAGGTAGAAGGAGTACGATTCATAACTGACTATAACTCCAAATCTAAGGAAGTCAGAGGAGCTATCAATAAACATTGGAATGCTCTCCAAACTGACAAAGATATCCAGCAAGGTATTCGTGATTTTCCACAAATAACTTACAGAAGACCAAGGTCCTTGAAGGACAGGGTATGTCAAACTTTGATAGCCAAAAAGAAGCAAAACAATCCGGTACAGGGATTTTATGTGTGTGGACGCTGCAAAGCGTGCAAATATAGCCACAGCACTAAGGAGATTAAACTGTCCCAAACTTGCGAACCTTTCAAAATCACAAAGCATGTGTCCTGTCATACAGAGTATGTAGTCTATGCACTAAAATGCCCCTGTGGCAAAATCTTTATTGGTAGCACCATTAAACCAGCTAAAGACAAAATCTTACAGCACATGAGAGCCATAAAAAATCAAGATAAACAATACCCAGTTGCGAGACATTTTGCTACCCACCACCAAAGCAATAGTAGCCTCCTGTCATTTGTAGTATTAGACCAAATACCCCTGAGAGAAAGAGGAGGTAACAGACTGCAAGAGCTGAGAAGTTTAGAGTCCAGGTTTATCATCAAATATCACACAATGCAACCCCAGGGTCACAATGGAGATGAGGCACTGGGGGTGCATCTTGGATGAATAGACATGATATGAATATCACTGAGTATTCCTAGCTGTGGTCAAACCTTGATTTTAATGGTATGGAAGTTGAAATCACGTATGTCTGAAATTTAATCACTGTATTTTTATTATTTTTTGTCACAGGTACCATTTATGTGGGAGAGTATGAAAACTCAGCACAATCAAAGACAGAAAGTATGTGGCGGTTGGTTCAAGTAACTTAAAAACGCATGAAATTGTTGTGACATGAGCGATGATGCCTGGTATGATTCAAAGCCTTTTGAACAGTTAAGAAGAAACATTTGCCCACTGGGGCAAGATTACCAAAAGTAATAAAGCGCAATCACTTAACAAAGAAGAGCACTGTCTGTACGGACGTTTAAATCCGAGATAGAGCACGAACAATGGTGCCAGGTATGAACGTCACACGGTACGAATGAAAATGTCATATGGCCGGGATGCCTGTCACCCCCTCCTAACACAATCCCCAAGGATGGGAAGACGGACGCAGTTCTGAACTTTTGGAAGGCGGGAGGGAGTTACCCTCCTGTCCGTATTTATTAAAATATGAAACAAAATTAAAACATTAAATAAAAGTTTCATATCATGTACAATTTTCATTTATTACATTTCGATGAAGACATGTTCATTGGCTAACCTTAACAAATCTCTAATACAAAGGTTTTCCTAGCCGAGTCTAACATCCTGCAAATGCATACTTTCTAAATTAAAATTGTACATCCTAGCATTACGGGCCAACGGCAAGGTCGCAACCGGTGTCAGATCCCTACATCCAAAACTCTCGCCCTCACGGTGTGAGTGGCGGCCGCGCAGAGGACTGTACCCTCTGTGCCAACTCCAATTTCCCTTGTCTTGTTGGGGGCCCCCCATTTCAACTCAACGCCATCTTAAAGGTTGTCCGAGGACCCGTGTGAGCTGTCTGTAAGAAGGCAGCGTGGACTCCCCCCCCCCCCACCCCACACTGTCTATCACATCCGCCGTCGCGGCTATCCGGGCCCCGGGAAATTCGTAGGAGGGGCGTCTAGCCGCCTCCTCCCCTGGAAGGGGCATATGGCCGCCTTCCCCTAGGCGACCCATACTTAGTGGGTGCCGCCTCCCCATGGGAGGGGCCAATGGCCACCTCCCCCCGGGCGCTCCCATCCATAGTAGGTGGCGCCCCCCTCTAGGGACCTTGAAATTACTGCTCACCGATCATGACCTTACCGCCACAGGCCGGATAGTTGACTGGCTATCCGGTCCCCCCACAAACTCCTCCTAAAGATCATGCTTCGTTAAACCCCTTAGCCATGCTATGAAGTCTCCTATGAGTAAGACATTCCCCTCCCGGGACAAATGAACCCCATCATCGAGATACATGTGATCACCCCGAATGCACCCATGCGGAATACTGTGCAACTGCGCTGAGCGAAACAACCTACCAATTTTGTTGTTGACCTTCTTCACTGAATGGTTCAGTGCTGACACCGAGAGGCCCCCCCGCCATACCTTCCTGGGAATCATGTGGGACCATGCAATCGTGCACCCAGGGATTCTTTTCGCCAGCCAGCTAACTGTAGACAAAACTCGCTCGAGTAATACTCGTCTACCGAGTGTCACCATGTCATTGCCCCCCAGGTGTACTATGATTATAGATGGCGGTGACCCCTGCCGCCCTAAGAGTCCCTCGACAAAAGATTCGAACTGGTCAATACAGAGCCCGCCCCTTCCGTGGAAGGTCACTCTGTACCCGTATTCCCCAGCTGCGTGAGTCGCGTCACCTGCCTTGAATACATCCCCGGCCCGCCTCACGTATGAGTGGCCCACGACCCACACCACTCTCTCCTCAGCCGGTGATCTCTGACCGCTGGTCCCCTGGTGCTGGGTCGACTGCAAATTCCGCCCCACATGACATGCTCGCGAAACTGTAAATCAAACAGAAGACAAGAAGCGTGAGTGCATGTAACTTGACTTCACAACATGTGCAATCGCACATACCTTTTAAAACAATTCGAGGACCATCGTCCTAACTGTTTCACCTCCTCAGCACTCTGACCCCTGGCTGTAGCCTCAGTAGCAGCCCCTATCCTAAAGGAGTGGGTCCCAAAATCGCACGGGTCCATGCCCGCCGCTGCGATTGCTAGTGCTAGAACCCTCTGAAACTGAAACCTCGTCAGTGGGGTGGCATCGATGTGTCTCAGCAAACTCCCACCCCATGTATCCGCCCTCAGTGCTAAATATTCCTCAATGCACTTTATCGGGCACATGGGGGACCCTCGCATGCGCTGGACAACAACACTGTTTCCCATAGCTCTCTGGTCAGTCTTGGACTTAGCTATCGTGACTACCATTGAATCACCCCTAATTAGGATGTGATCCCGACACAGGCCTCCCTCAACATCTTTCTTATTCCTGGCGACCAGTTCGCTCACCCGCATAGCCCCATGGAATGCTAATGCGAAAGCGGCCCGGAACAGAACTGCTTCGAACTGGGAGGAGCATGTCGTGGGTAGTATCGCCATAAGCAGGGACAATCTTTCTAAACCAATCGGGCGCCTCTCGTCGTGCCTACGACCCTCAAGGCGCTGCCAGCCACGAAGGGCTTTTCTTGCCACAAAGGAAGCTGTTGGGTCCTTGATGCCATGCACCTGCGCCATGAATGAAATGGCCGCCCGGTGTCTATTGGCCGTTGCCGCTGATTGGCCTTCCCTGTGCAGTGCTACCAGGAACCTTAGGAAGCTATCCTCTTGACCCCATTTCTGATCCCTTGCCGGACCCAAAAATGCACAATAGGAACGAAACGCTCCTTCGTATGCCTTCCTCGTCCTGGGGGCTAAGCTTGCTGCCACGAGGTCTTGTAATCCGGGGCACCGAGTAGCCAGAGTGCTTCGGGGAATGGTGCTGCCGCTAGGTCAGCAGTCGGTAGATAACCCCTGAACGCCTGCATATGTGAACGAGAGAGTGCATCAGCCACATGATTCAGTACACCCGGCACATGTTTAGCCCTGAACTGTACATTCAGTCTCATGCAAAGTAGGACAATTTCCTTCAACAATCTCAAGATCCACTTGCAGCGTGCTGCCTGATTGTTAATACATTCAACAACAGTCATATTGTCGGACCAAAATACCACAGAGCGATCTCTGAACTCGTCCGGCCATGCCATCAGAGCCACAAAAATTCTGAATAGCTCGAGGAACCCAATGTTACCTGTGAGACCGCTGGTGTGCCACCATGACGGCCACGTCTGTGCCGACCATCGGTTACCAAAAATGGCGCCAAATCCCACGCTCCCCGCCAAGTCAGTCCATAAACCCAGCTCGTCCAAAGACGCTGGCGGCTTGTTCCACACTACTCGACCGTTGAAGTCCGCCAGAAATGCCAACCAGATGCGCATATCCTGGCGAACCTCTGCAGACAGTCTCGTGCGGTGGTGTCCTTCCTTGAGACCAACCATAGCTTGTGCAATAGATCGTGAAAAGGGGCGGGCCATTGGTATCACTCTAAGGGCAAAGTTAAGCTGACCCACTGCTTGTTGTAAATGATGCAGGGTCACTTTCTCCTTACTAAGGCACAGTTCCAGGGAAGCCCTAAATTTAGCTACTTTCCCTACCGGTAAACGGAAACATCCCTCCACAGAATCGAGCTCAATTCCCAGAAACTCCAGTGAAGTAGATGGTCCAACCGTCTTACCTGGTGCTAATGTCACTCCGAATTCCCTCATGAGGGTGCACAAATCATGTAGCGCCCGTGCACATTTTATGTCGCCGGCTGTCCCCAAGAACAGAAAGTCATCTAGGTAATGCATAACATGGCTATGCCCAGTGGCCTCGGTGTATGCCAATTCTAAAAAACAGCTGAATTTCTCAAAATAAGCATAAGAGATGGAGCAACCCATTGGCATGCATCTATCTATGTAGTAACGTCCTTGGAACACAAAGCCTAGTAGACGCTGATCCTGTGGGTGTACCGGGAGCAACCGGAACGCCGACTCAATATCTGATTTCGCCATCAGCGCTCCGGGCCCCAGGCGATTCAACATGGTGACGGCATCATCGAAGGATGCGTACCGCACCGAACAAACTCCTGGGTCAATCGCATCGTTCACCGAGAAACCCTTTGGAGCTGACAAGTTATGGATCAGCCTAAATTCCCCTGGGACTTTTTTGGGGACTACTCCTAACGGGAAACAGATAAAATTTTCCACTGGCGGGTGCCGATATGGGCCCGCAACCCGGCCCAGGGCAACCTCTTTTGCAATCTTTCTCTCCACCACAGTTGGATTATGGTGAACCGAAAGCTGGTTTCTACAAAGTGATTCCCCACAAAATTCCCCCGCCGGGATGTGGAAACCATATAAGAATCCATTCCTCAACACCCCAGCGGAGACATGATCAGGGTATTTGTTTAGCCAGGGAATCATTGCCATGATATCAACGGGGGTAGGTAACGGTATACAATGGTCCCCCTCAGTCTTGTTTGGACCCTCCTCTACCTCCCGACCCGGCATTTTTTGATCTGCACGAACTCTCCGGGTGCGAGGAATTCCCACAACCCGTACACGCATGTCTGAACTTACATGCCCCCTGTGGTCTGGTGCAGTTGCCTCTATTAAAGCTCCAGCAGACCCCCCTCTTTCCCCCTTTCCCACCGGTCCTTGGTTGGTGATTGTCCCCGGCGCCCGCTCGAAAGGGCACCGCGGGCTGTTGGCGGGAAATTCCCGACCCATTCCCGCCTGGCGAGGACGACTTCGTCGCGCCAGGCAGGAGCTGCTTCTGCCAAGAAATCGAGTCGAGACAATCCCACGTCAGAGATGAATCGTACTCTTTAGCCTTACGGAATTTCATGTCGTAACCCATCCATTCATTCCCCTCATATGTTTCATAAAAATCCATTATTCGTGCCTGATAGCAAGACAGTTCAGGTAAAACCTCGGGCTTACGTTCCCCAATAATCGCAGTGAACATTGCAAAGGCCTTGGCCCAATTTGTTATCGTCTCATCCACCCTGAATCCCACCATCTTGGCTCGCCAGACACTCGTATGCCAAAAATCTTTCTGTGTTTTAGCATACTCCATCTCGCGATGATCAGTCAACAAAGAAAACATATTAACATACTTGTCAGCCCATATCAACTCTTTTGTGGCCAACGGGATATGTTGAACCACTCTCTCCCGTCTTGAGGGCAACGAGCTCTCCCCCGCCACTGGCAAAGCTAGCTTACCCCGTTCAGTTGTCGTTCCCGCCGTATTTCCGATGCCAGCTGCTGGACCTTCCGGGGTCACCTGTGGGGGGACAAGAGGGAGATTCGCTTTTGCGGCATCTCGCGACTGCTGCAACTGCTGAATTAGTAACCTGGCCTCCTCGGCCGTGTCTCCAGGCGCCGTAGCACCCCCTGTCTTTTTGCCGAGCCATGCGGTCAACTGGGCGGCCAATTCAGGAGGCATATCCTCCTCGTTGGCGGGCGTAATCACAACCGGAATCGGCTGACCCGCGTCTGGGATTGGTACCGGGGCCTCGACTGGTATGGCAGGGCTCACCGGGGGTACCTCGGGGACCGGAGCCTCCCCCCCTGCCGCCCTATTCCTGACCCGTTTCCCCCTACCCTCTTCGGATTACCCAGCTTGTTCATCGCAGCCAGCTGCTTCTTCATGCTTGCCATATCACGGCCAAGCGCTGGGACTTGACCAACGTTCCGCTCTATCTTCGCCATTCTGCTCACCAACATGCGAAGCACCTGGTCAGTCTCGGAACTCTTTCCTGCCTTCTTGCCAGACATCGTTTTCCAATATTCGCTTCGAGTCGATCAACACGGTCCTGGATCCTTAGCCTCGGAGTCATTGAACGAGAAACACAAGAATTACAAGTTCTCAAAAATTGCTCCTTGTTCCGTCGAGGGCTCACGTGCAACGAGTGGGTGCAGCTTCCAAGCACAGGAACAAGAGGATGCTTCTTTGGATTCCCGCTCTCTTTATTCCTCATCGGGAGGGCGTGAACCCTCCGCTGGAACGCCTACTGGGCGTGGCCATCGGTGTACGTGTCTAGGACAACCCCTCTTGGGCGGGAAAAGGCGCGCCCCGGCTACGCCGCTTTGGGCATACCAGCCGTGACACGCCCCCCGCCCAAAACGGTTTCCCGGGAGGATCCGGGCCCCCAACCATACGTTCGGGGGGACTGAGTGGTCGCCCCTTTCCAAAATCAATGACAGACAGTGTTTAGAATGGGCATGGGAGCCCATCTGTTCAGACCTTTTTAGACATAAGGCTTAGACGCATGCATGCAAATCAGGAAGCACAATAGCGCAACTGACTAGACGTTAAGAAAGGTCGTGTATAGACCCACGATTTGTCAGTTCGAGACCAGGAATCAACGTTTTTCGAAAATTTTATGTTATCTAGTTTTGCAAATGACGTAATTTGTATTAACTTGTAAGCACACGAACGTAACAGATTGAGACCGTAAGGATGATCACGTGTATTATGAGTTCAAGAACATGAACTATGTTTTGCTTGAAATAAGAATGTATTTAATTATTTTACAAATGATGTAATTCGTATCAGTTGAATTATCTTTAAGAAACCACTCGTAAATAATTAATTCGGGTTTTGCCATATTATGCCACATATTGCTGAATTAGCATCATGAGTCTGTTTTCATAGCTCCAGACATATAATGAATAGGTAGTCTGTTGACTAGGTTTATGTTAATCACGATCACGTGTTTTCTTTAAATGCTGGATGTAAACAGTGACTTGTACTCGTGAGCAAGGGAAGTTGTTCCCGAAACGCGTCGAGTAGGGCTGTGATTAAAAATCCAGTTTGAACTGAATTGCTGGCCTGGACATCGTTCTTTGCAAGGTGAACGTGTGTGGTGGAATTTAAGGGGTTGGCGATCCCGTCCGGGCCCGCCGCTGCAAGGGGCCATCTGAGCTTCTAGCCAAAACTTTTGGTAGTATGTATATATATATATACACACACATACATATATATAAATGCATATGCATATATATGCATATATATGTGTATATGTGTGAGTGTAGAGAGAGGTAGAGAGGTAGAGGTAGAGAGGGAGAGACTAGTAGAGAGAGGTAGAGAGGTAGAGAGTAGAGAGTGAGTAATAGAGAGTAGAGAGTGAGTAGTAGAGAGTAGTAGAGAGCAGTAGAGAGAGTAGCGGGGAGTGAGTACTAGAGAGTAGTAGAGGGAGTAGTAGAGAGTAGTAGAGAGTAAGTAGTAGAGTGAGTAGTAGAGAGCAGTAGAGAGTGAGTAGTAGGGAGTAGTAAAGAGTGAGTAGTAGAGAGTAGTAGAGAGTGAGTAGTAGAGAGTAGTAGAGAGTGAGTGTAAGAGAGTGAGTAGCAGAGAGAGAGAATAGTAGAGAGTAGTAGAGAGTGAGTAGTAGAGAGTAGTAGAGAGAGAGTAGTAGAGAGTGAGTAGTAGAGAGTAGTAGAGAGTGAATAGTAGAGTGAGTAGTAGAGAGTAGTAGAGAGAGAGTAGTAGAGAGTAGTAGAGTAGTAGAGAATGAGTAGTAGAGAGTGGGTATTAGAGAGTAGTGGAGTAGTAGAGAGTGAGTAGTAGAGAGTAGTGGAGAATATTCCAAGGTTTGGCACAGCACCACTTGCACAACAAGTCCAATCAAATCATATCACTTAGAGTCCTTATTGAAGCTTTGAATCTTGGTGTATATTCAAATGCTTTTATTTTCCTTAAGTTTATGTACCACAGCCAGCCGACGCGTTTCGTTCTGTACAACAGAACTTCTTCAGGGCGTTCTTATTTCCTTCAAGTTATGTCGGTATCCTGTTGTCATATAACTATTTATTTATTTATTTTTGGCATTTATTAAGGGCGAACAATTGCCCGCAGGCGTCTCGGCGCTGTACTGTTTTACCCTCCTATATGATCTGTATAGTTTTCAGAGATTAAATAGCCAGGTTTTCAATTTCTTTCTGAAGGACAGAGGACTAGATATTTCTTCCAAATGTTAGACGAGACGTAAGTACATTCTTATTCAAAGTGACTAGGTATCAATTTTACCCACACAATTCAGGCATACTTGAGTAATTTATAGCATCCTCAAAGTCAGTCTTTCAAAAATTCCAAAGTATAGGACATGATAATCCAAATCCAAATGTTTCTCAAGAAAAGTCATTTTCGATCGTTCGGAATATCGCGATTTAAAAAAAAAATGGGGGCCTGGGTGGTTCCTTGTGGGACCCCCTGAGCAGGCCTAGGGGGTCAGGGTGCTTCTACCCTGCTCCCTTTGCGTGTTTTGCACCTGTGTTTCACTGTTTTCTTGTGCCTTCATTCTACCGAGGCACAAGATGGCTGCCAACACTTCCTGGTTTAGAGTGCTGACAGACAGTGGCAGCCAATCAGCATGCCTTCCTGAGAAAGCTGCATGCTCATTGGCTGTCAACACTTCTAACTAGGAAGTGTTGGCATCCATTTTGTGCTAGTGTTGACAGACAGTGGCAGCCAATCAGCATGCCTTCCTGAGAAAGCTGCATGCTCATTGGCTGTCAACACTTCTAACCAGGAAGTGTTGGCATCGATCTTGTGCTCGATAGACAAAGGCAAAAGAAAGCAAAAAAACAGACGTGAAGAACACAAAAAGGGGGCAGAGTAGATACACCCTGACACCCTAGGCCTGCCCAGGTGGTCCCACAAGGACAAAAAAGGACCACATTTTTTTTTAAACCTGGTCTGTTTTTTAAAAAATTACCCCACGGGACGACCAAATCGCAGGGGCATAGTGATAAAGAAGTGTGGGGGGTCCACAATCCCCCCCACACATCCCCGGGGACTACCGCCTCCGGGGCAAAGCAACGCAGACCCTTGGCGCATACTGGAGGCCCCTGGTGGGCTAGTTGGCCCCCAGGGACCCCTAGTATGCAAGGGGAATTAGTTCCTACTCTGCAAACACGCCAGGGGTTGCGCTGTAGAGAGGTGTAAAAAAGAGTGTGGCCTCATTACACCTCTCTACAATGCAGCCCCCTGGCGCATACTGCAGGTTCCAGGTGGGCTAGTTAGCCCCCAGGGACCCCGAGTATGCAAGGGGAATTAGTTCCACCTCTGCAAACATGCCCGGGGGCTGCGTTGCAGAGAGGTGTGAAAAAGGGTGTTGAGGTTCCGTGACGGTTCCGTGACGACTTGAACCCGTGTTTTTAAGTTTGTCGGAAATACATAAAAATGGTATCAGTGAACCGCAAATGATCCATTTAGTATATCCTAGTGTTTTCGCTACGCTACGAGCAAGAGCACTCCTTCCACTGACACATTTCTGATATACACACGGCATCCATCTTAGATCATGGCCGCCATTTTGTGGTTCCTTGCCCTCACATATGCAATAGCCTCTGATCATTTCATTCACTTCACTTTGATTAAGGACACGTAGCCTTAGCCGGAGATTCACCTCTTACATGACACGTGCACCTTAAACCAGATCACGCTGAAGCTGCATGACTCGACAAAGGCTGCCTCCTCTGCCCGAGGCCAGCCCACCTGAACTGGTTTTCCTGTCCATTGTACCTGATCATGATTAGGCGGCCGAAGCCGGTAGCCTTGCCCATTTACAACCCACAAACATCTCTTATCCCGCTTTTCTATCTTCTGCACCTGGCTCTGCTCCTTTCCTTCTGGGCCTTTATTAGGGGGAGGTAACGAACTTTACGATGAGGCGGTCCGGGTCTTGAATGCAATATTGACAAGGGATTGTGATGGACTGGTGGGAACCCCTCTTCGTGATGTTTGGTATCAGATATTATCGACAGTTCCTGTGTAACGCCAAATATTTATTGTTTAGAGACACAAAGGTTTGGGAATGTACCGACATGTGAAATATTTGCCTAGAGCACAATTTTTAGTATATAAGGAGCAACCCACTTTGTACAAATCGAACAGTCTCCTAGATTCTGCCCGTGTGTAGATTCTGTGACTTCTGTGTCCCTGCAGTAATAAACCTTTGGTCTTTGACGCCACCATCGAGAAGCCCGTGTTTCTGTTCATTTGTGCACCAAGGCAGGTGGAACTCCGGGGTCTTCGGGTGTTGTACCCTGACACCTCTGGACGGAACCAAAAAGTCCAGAACTCCAATTGGCGCCCAACGTGGGGCGACGTCATTCGGTACCGGTCCAAAAGCCTGAAGAGTTCGAGAAGCTTCGTGTGAAGATTCCTGAGGGAGGCGCCCCACTTCATCGATCCCGGCATATCGCAAAAGTGGCCCTGAAGTTCTCTTCCACGAGGGTTCCCGTTCAGGACGGCTGCAGTGGGCCGTTGCCTTGACCGTCGCCCTGTCTTGGACCCGAAGTGGTGCAGTCCTTAGTACGGCGAAACGTGACGGGTTTCTCCTTGGTGACGTCTTCAGTGCCTCAGTTAAGTATTTAGTGATAGCTAGCTGGTTACTTTTGTGAGGATTGTTAAAAATCCTTGATCGGTTCTTGGTTTGGTTTGGTTTTGTAAGATTATCACTAGTTGTTCTGGTTACGATAATCTATTTGGTTCAGTTTTGGGTATCGATACATCAGTTCGTTTTGGTAGGCCTAAGTTCTTGGTTCAAGTGCACAATTTGTTTCGTGTTTTGTTTGTTTTGTGTTCCGGACTGAAATGGTAAGTCGGAAAATGTTGTCTTGTTTTAGTTGCAACAGTGACTCACAATTAGAGGATTCCTGTCTGGTTCCTCCGATTGGGACTCCCCTATATGACCTATATTGTAAGTATGGTGTGGGTCCTATAACTTATAATGAGATATGGGTCCGTTATTGTAAGAAGGATGGTGTCCTTAGTTGGCCACTGCATGGTAGTTTTGAACAAGAGATTCTCGACAATTTAGAAGAGAAATTGTTTAGGAAGAAAGCCCGGCCGGCAATGTTTGACTCTTTTCGTTATTGGCGGAAAGAATCCAAACAGAGAGAAATGAAAAGGTTGAAAAAAGAGCAAAAAGAACAAGAAGAGTTAACTCTAGAGCAAGCGACTAAGCAGTTGCAGGCTAACGAGTGTGAGAAAGCCATAGATGTAGCCATTAGAGAGCGTAACTTAGCGATTGACAAGTGCTATCCTGCCTTGCCATCGAAAATGGCTAAGATACTGGAGGATTCTGAAAACGATCCTCTGCTATCTTATCTGTTACGGTCGCCTCCACCGTATGCACAAGGTGCTACGGCTCCACTGATCCCGAATGTTCAATTGCCGGTTGCTGGACAACCTGGTGTTCTTGTTCCTCAGAATCAAGTTCTTATACCTCCTGTGGTGAATGTAAATGTTCCTACAGCTCCTCCTCTTCCTGCACTGCCCGCTCCTATACCTACCACTGTACCTATTGGTCCTCAAACTATTTTCCTCGATACTCCTACTGTTTCGTCATCTATTCCTACCTCTACTGCGTTCTCTATGTCTGCGAGTGTACTAACTCCACTTTCTGTTCGTCGAAGAATCACTGATTCTGTTACTAATATGCTGTCGCCTATATATAAAACCTTGATTAAGACTCCTACTCCTGACTCTGTTCAGAGACGGAGTCAGCTTCCAAGTACTGAGGAACGGGGAGTTTTAGACTCCACGGCTCTCAGATGGATTACAAAAGTTAGAAGATATAGTACGAAAGATGTGTTAGAGACATTTATGCAATGGGGAGAGCCAACACAGCGATACGTCTTTGATGAGATGTGCTCGTTGTTACGTGAGGAAATAGAAGAAGACGATGTCGAATCAGATTTGGAAGATTTAATTAAAGTGCAAAAGGAGTTTGCTGCTGGAATGATAGTGGGTGAGAATATAAAGGAAGCGATGGAACTCATTTTGAGTTTTAGGAATGATCCATCTCTTCGTTCGCCGAGAGATTTAGAGAAAGGTAAAATGAAGCTAAGTCGCCAATATCCTATGAGGGAAGTTCCTCCAATCTGGCGCGAAGCAGTACAACGTGATGATAATGCGGGAATTGCAGCTGCTCCAGCACAGTTCCAAAGAGTATGGATACATATTCCGTGGAAGCGAGCAGAAGTGTTAGCAGTGAAACAGGCCTTACCAGATCCACGTAAGAATCCAGCCGGATATTACAAGGAATTGACACAGACAGTTGAGGCTTGTATAATGAACTTAGCCGACATTGATATGTTGTTTGGTAATGTAGTTCCACAACCAGTGTGGGCTAAAATTCGTAGAGAGGATCATCAGGCTGCTTTAGGTGGTGATTGGGCAGCTATCACTGCAGCAGACGCTCAACAAATAGGTGGTGCGAAACCCGAACCCCTAATTGCTAATCTTCCAGGTAGAATAATAGATTTAATGAAGACTCTGATGCCAGCATTGCGTGTTAATTGGGATAAATTATCCGCATGCAAGCAGAAGAAAGACGAAAGTGTCTCCGACTTCTTCACGAGGTTTGAAGAGACTTTTGTAGACCATAGTGGTCAGGATATGAGCACTGAAGGAGGACAGAGATTGTTTGTCGATAAATTTGTGCATAATTTGTTACCTGAATTATGCAATAAATTGAAAGACTCAGAAAGTGCGTGGGCTGTATCTACGACAGCGCAAATACTTGCGACTGCACAGTACTATGAAAATAGGGATAAAGAGGAAAAGGAGAAATCAGAGAAGAAAACGAAAGATTTAAAGACTAAAGTTCTTTTACAGCAGGCGTATCCGCCTCGCACGAATCAGACTAATATGCAACAGAATTCGTATCAAAAGACAGATTATAATTCAACCAGGCCTCAATATCAGTGGAATCAGTGCGCGTACTGTAAGAAAGAGGGTCACTATAAAAATGATTGTCCGATCTTAGCGCAAAATAATGCGGCAGCAGCTCAGAGAGGTCGTGGTGGTTTTGCACAGAATTCTAGAGGTCGGGGACGAGGTGCTATGCCTCCACAAACTAATGATCGTCCTTCTAATCACTTTGATCAGAGAAATGGACAGTCAGCTCAACAGAATAGATCTCAGCAATATCTTGTTGAGGATTATTGTGAAGTTGAAGAGGGTTTTCAACAAAATGGGTACTAGGACAGCCATGGACAGAGAGAGGGAGTAGTATCAGTTCCAGTGGATCAGAGTGGGCCTTATGTCGCAGTAGCAACATCAGGTGTAGTCGAACCGTTTCTGTTGGATACTGGTGCCGCGAAAAGTTCTATCATGCATGCGAAACTCCCTGGCGCACCTTTGTCTGGCTCAACAAATGTTTCCGTAGGTTTTTCAGGCGCCCCTGTGTACAACCCGATATCTGGTCCTTTGTCTATTTCTGTTGGACCGTGTCAATTGAAAGCACCCTTAATTTTGACGACGGGTTGTAATGAAAATCTGCTTGGTTTAGACTTGTTAAAACGACTATATGCGACATTGTACTGTTCTCCGGAAGGAGTACAGCTTACTTTGGGTAAAAGACTCACCTCTCCGATGTACTTGTCAATGGACGCACTCCCGCCGGAGCTACGTTCACTCCCTGCTTCTCTTTGGGCGACTGGTCCCAATGATGTAGGTCTACTAGAGATTCCACCGTATGTAGTAACTTTGAAAGCGAATGTGAAATTTCCAAGAATTCCTCAATATAAAATATCGAATGAAGGTGAGCGTGCACTCTTATTGATTGTGCAAGATTTGATTAAAAAAGGTGTGGTTGAAGAAACGCGAGGAAATGTTTGTAATAGTCCTGTATTGCCGATTTTGAAACGAACAGATCCTACAAAGCCTCCAGTCTATAGGTTTGTCATAGACCTTAGAGAAGTTAATAAGATTGTAATTCCGCAGTTTCCTGTAGTGCCAGACATTACTGCTTTGTTAACATTGATTCCTGCTACAGTTACATGGTTCTCAGTCATCGACTTGAAGAATGCCTTTTTCAGCATTCCGATAGCTGAAGAAAGTAGGGATATTTTCGGCTTCTGTTTAGGAGGTCGCAGTTTCAGATTTAAACGCGCTCCACAAGGCTATTGTGAAAGTCCATCCATTTACAGTCAAGCTTTAAAAAGTCAGCTAGATTCTTTTGTCCTTCCTCCAGGTTCTGCCCTAGTACAGTACGTAGACGATCTTTTGGTGGCTGCCGATGACAAGGAAACTTGCAAGGCAGCTACAATTTCACTATTGCATCATTTGTCTAATTTGAATCATAAGGTGTGTCCTTCCAAAATGCAATATTGCTGCCAAGAAGTAACCTACTTAGGTCATCTCTTGTCAAAGGAGGGAAGGAAGTTGACCCCAGAAAGAATAAAAGCAATTATGCAAATGAGTGTTCCACGCACACAGAGGGAAGTACGTGCCTTTCTAGGTATTACCTCCTACTGTAGGCAGTGGATTCCAAATTTTTCACTTTTAGCAAAACCGTTGGTAGCTTTGACTGGGAAAAATGTTCCGAGTCCGGTGCCATGGTCTGATGAATGTCAAGAGAGTTTTGCTGAATTACGAAAAGCTTTGTGTTCAGCTCCTGTATTGGGTACACCTGATTATAGTAAGCCATTCACGCTCTACGTTCACGAAAGAGAAGGTTGCGCGTTGAGTGTCTTGACACAGAAGTTTGGTGATAAACAACGCCCTTGTGCGTATTTTTCATCAACATTAGATCCGGTAGCTAGAGCATTGCCTAGTTGTTTGAGGGCTACAGCGGCAGCTGCAGCTTCCATTCGACAATCTGCTGGTTTGGTGATGAACAATATGCTAGTGGTCATGGTTCCTCATGCAGTGGACACACTCATGAACCGAACGAAGACACAACACCTTACTAGTGCGAGATTATCTGGTTACGAGCTGACGTTATTAGCGAGTCATATTCAGATCAAAAGATGCAATGTATTGAATCCAGCAACATTGTTGCCGACTGATCAAGAGTCGAGTGATTCTGAGCCACATGACTGTTATTTCAAAACGGAGGAAGAGACAAAAGGTCGTATCGACTTGAGGGATACTTCTCTATCCGACCCGGATGGTACGCTGTATGTGGACGGGTCATGTTTTAAATTGGAGAATGGTGATGTGACTGCTGCCTACGCGGTAACGACTTTGAAGACGATTGTGGAGACTGCAAGAGTGAGTCAGAATTCTGCCCAAGCAGCAGAGTTAATAGCTCTTACGAGAGCGTGTGTTTTAGCTAAGGGAAAGAGAGTGAATGTGTTTACAGATAGTCAGTACGCATTTGGCGTGGCCCATAGTTTTGGCCGGTTGTGGAGAGAAAGGGGTTTCATTACGTCCCATGGGACTAAGATTCAACATGGTCAGCTAGTTAACGACTTGTTAGAATCTCTAACCTTACCGACTGAAGTTGCGATTGTGAAGTGCAGTGCTCATAAAGCAATCACGGATGATGTTGGTCGGGGAAATGCCTTTGCTGATGAAACCGCTAAACAGACAGCTAGAGACATGATGAGTAGAATGTATGTTGCTACGTCTGCAAGATGGATTGCTGAGTCTGGAATGTGTGAGGACACAATGGAAAGTGTGAAAGAGATTCAGAAAGAAGCGACTGAGGAAGAGAAACGCGTATGGAGAGAAAGTACGGGCAAATTGGACTCGAATGGATGTTGGATCGATTTGACAGAACAGCAGCGTTGGATGTTGCCTGATGCGTATGTGCTTGCAGTAGTGACGATGGCGCATGGAGTGGCGCACATAAGTTCTAAAGGGATATGTAAGATGTTAGCTCCGGTTTGGAAGAATGAGGGAATCAGTAAGTGTGCAGAGAGAGTGGTGAAAAATTGTATGGTGTGCTTGATGCATAATCCTGGCAAGGGAACTCCAACTCCAGCTGGTCATTTTGCTCCTCCTTCCTGTCCCTTTGAAGTAATACAGTTAGACTTCATTCACATGGAACGCTGCAACAATTTAAAATACGTCCTGGTGGTGGTTTGTGCTTTTTCCAGGTGGATAGAAGCATACCCACTAAAGGACAACACTGCTTTATCAACTGCCAAAATTCTTCTCAAAGAATTTTTCCCTAGGTTTGGAATGCCACGGATTGTATGGTCAGATAACGGAAGTGAGTTTATAGGGAAAGTTATGCAGAGTGTGTGTGCTGGTCTAGGATTGAAACAAAAATTTCATAGTGCGAACCATCCCCAGTCTGCTGGTTTAGTCGAGGGTTACAATGGCACCCTCAAGCTTAAAATAGCCAAAATTCAAGCATCCACAGGTTTGGCTTGGCCAGACGCACTTCCTTTGGCCTTGTTATCAACGAGAGCAACAGTGCATTCTAGAATAGGGCTTTCTCCATATGAGATTGTATTTGGCCGCCCGGCAAATGTCTGGGGTGTGCCAAGGCCTAAACAATTCTGCTCCATTGAATATCCTATGTTGATAGACTATCTTTACGACTTGACTGCTAAATTAAGTCTTATTCATCAACAGGTCTTTGATGCTTTGCCAAAACCTCCGGAGAGTCCAGGGCATCAGCTGAAACCCGGCGACCACGTGGTGGTCAGAAATTTTGCGAGGACAAAGAATCTTCAGCCTCGCTACATCGGCCCCTTCCAAATCCTGCTGGCGACGAGGACAGCTGTACGTGTTGCTGGTCGCAAGCACTGGATCCACGCTTCTCACGTAAAGCGTGTTCCACTGCCGCTGCCCTACGACGACTGGGTGAAGAAGGGAATTGGTGCCTCCGAATCTGAAATAACTCCAAAATTTGTCCCTTTCAGCGATGCCGATTTGATTTCTGACACTTTGAAACGTGACTCTCCTCTTGAAAAGACTGCTTTGAACATTGAACATTTGTCTCCAGCATCAGAAGAAACTTTGCCATTTGCGAACGTAAACTCTGCAACAGCTGCTAGTGATACACTATTTTCCGATCAGACAGTACCAGCGAAGCAGAAATACAACCTTAGAAGCCATAAAAAGGACTAATAAAGCAGGCAACTGCATACTGTGATTTTAATATATTTATATATATTTTGAACTTTTGCCTTCAGCCAGGAAGTTTGCTATTGTTTATTGTTTTTTAAAATTGCCTTGCCGTCTGGGTAGCCGTAGGGTCGTGGCTGTGTGCCTAGTTTGAATTTGCAGGGGTCTGACACAAGGTCGATCTTTCTGTTAGTACTGGGAACTCCCAGGGCTGACAGAGGCATTTTCATCTACGTACACATCATCAGTGGTCGCGAGCGGATTGTAGAAGATGGAACTTCCTGCGCTGCAACGAGAAAATGTGATTTACGTTCGCAGAAACAGACTAAATAGAATTCTTCATAGCAAATGTTTCTTGATGCAATGTGCCATTACATTTTTGATTGTTTTAGCAACACTGGTGGGTGGAATTGTCTTTAGCATAAATTTGATTTTTGTGCCAGTATCTACAGTACCTCCCCTTGATCCTGCTATTTCTACTGTTTCTTCTATACACTCTTTTCACTCGTTTCCGGAACATGAGCAAGCTCGACGCTCAGAATTCATTAATAATACTTTTGTACAGCTCTTGCACCAACACCAACTGGTAGTTAACACGACAGACTGTTGGGTGTGTGGCTTGATACCCCACACTATGGATAAAGGTATTCCCTATCTGGTTTTGCCTTTCAGCTACAATGGATCATTTCAGGCCCTTCAAACCATCTTTGCTTATGCTCTTGAGACCTATCCTCCACGTCCACCACGTTCCACTAAATATAACTCTGCTAACAAAGCTTTAGTCCAGGGAATTATTGACATGGTCAAAGACGTCAATAATACTCCATCATACCCTAGAGACGAATTGCGAGTATATTTAAGTTGGAATACTTCAGAGTATCGCCTTAGTTTAGGAGAAAGCAAGCGTAAAAGCTCAACTCCAATCTGGGTCGTACCTCACCGAGGTCAGGTCTGTTTGCAAGGTAATGGGAGAAATCCGAGAGCTCAGCTAGGGAGGAGTGAGTGCGTAGAGACTTATGTGTTTCCGGCTAACTCTTCCCCTGCCTTCCTTACTGCTAGGGGTACCTATTTCATTTGTCGAGACAGAGCTTATACATGGTTGCCTGCCGACTTCTCAGGATCATGTTATATTGCTCGATTATTGCCTCCGACATACACTGCTTCACCTGATTACCACAGAACAAGAGTAGCTAGAGGTGTTTTCAGTAAGGAAGATACCGCTGGTCAGGAAGCTGGAGACTTCTTCAAAGGCTTCCTTCCGTTCTGGGGGCCTATGGCCAATAGTAGAAACATACGTCAGCTAACACGGGTAGTTGAATCTACTATTACCGAAACTGCTGGTGCCCTTAGCAATCTGACAGCTGAGCTTCAGGCGGATAGGCTCATGACATTACAGAACCGTATGGTTCTAGATGTTATACTTGCAGATCGAGGTGGGGTATGCAGAATGATCCAATCGAGCTGCTGTGTCTTTATTCCTAATAATGCTCCAACAGTTTACGAGGCGATCTCTAAGTTGCACAAGATTTCGGACTCCATACATGTAGACAAGGGAAACTGGTCCTTCATGGAGTGGTTTTGGACTCTGATTTCAGCGTGGGGATGGAAGGTTCTAATGGTCATTGGTGTCATCCTAGTATTCCTATTCTCATGTTGTCTGATTATCCAGTGTGGTCCTGCTCTGTGTAGTCTTTGTGCTGCAACTTGTCTCAGAAAACCACCTGCATTTGGAGAAAAGACACGAGAAAGGATGATGATACAACAGCATGTCACTGACCTGATGAGCATAGAACTAGATTCAGACATAGACTGAGTAATTGCCTATGTAAGGGCAAAAGGAGGGTCTGAGGTTCCGTGACGGTTCCGTGACGACTTGAACCCGTGTTTTTAAGTTTGTCGGAAATACATAAAAATGGTATCAGTGAACCGCAAATGATCCATTTAGTATATCCTAGTGTTTTCGCTACGCTACGAGCAAGAGCACTCCTTCCACTGACACATTTCTGATATACACACGGCATCCATCTTAGATCATGGCCGCCATTTTGTGGTTCCTTGCCCTCACATATGCAATAGCCTCTGATCATTTCATTCACTTCACTTTGATTAAGGACACGTAGCCTTAGCCGGAGATTCACCTCTTACATGACACGTGCACCTTAAACCAGATCACGCTGAAGCTGCATGACTCGACAAAGGCTGCCTCCTCTGCCCGAGGCCAGCCCACCTGAACTGGTTTTCCTGTCCATTGTACCTGATCATGATTAGGCGGCCGAAGCCGGTAGCCTTGCCCATTTACAACCCACAAACATCTCTTATCCCGCTTTTCTATCTTCTGCACCTGGCTCTGCTCCTTTCCTTCTGGGCCTTTATTAGGGGGAGGTAACGAACTTTACGATGAGGCGGTCCGGGTCTTGAATGCAATATTGACAAGGGATTGTGATGGACTGGTGGGAACCCCTCTTCGTGATGTTTGGTATCAGATATTATCGACAGTTCCTGTGTAACGCCAAATATTTATTGTTTAGAGACACAAAGGTTTGGGAATGTACCGACATGTGAAATATTTGCCTAGAGCACAATTTTTAGTATATAAGGAGCAACCCACTTTGTACAAATCGAACAGTCTCCTAGATTCTGCCCGTGTGTAGATTCTGTGACTTCTGTGTCCCTGCAGTAATAAACCTTTGGTCTTTGACGCCACCATCGAGAAGCCCGTGTTTCTGTTCATTTGTGCACCAAGGCAGGTGGAACTCCGGGGTCTTCGGGTGTTGTACCCTGACACCTCTGGACGGAACCAAAAAGTCCAGAACTCCAGTGTGGCCTTATTACACCTCTCTGCAATGCAGTCCCCTGACTTATACTGGAGGCTCCTGGTGGGCTAGTTGCCCCCCAGGGACCTCCAGTATGCAAGGGGAATTAGTTTCTCCTCTGCAAACGCGCCAGCGGTTGTGCTGCAGAGTGTTGTAAAAAGGGGGCGTGCCCTCTGAACACCTGCCTGCAAAAATGTAGTAAATCAGTATAAAAAACCCACAAATTAACACATTTAAAAATTGTCATTTAAAAGAACTCGAAATTCAATGAAAAAACCATAGGTTTCAGGCCTTATATAATTAGGAATTAGCATTTAAAAAACCTTGCATATTCAATTAAAAAAACATAGGTTTCAGGCCTTATATAGTTAGAAATTAGCATTTAAAAAACCTTGCAAATTCACTGAAAAAAACATAGGTTTCAGGCCTTATATAGTTAGGAATTAGAATTTAAAAAACCTTGCAAATTCACTGAAAAAAACATAGGTTTCAGGCCTTATATAGTTAGGAATTAGCTTTTTAAAAACCTTTGAAATTCACTCAAAAAACTATAAGTTTTAGGGGTGTTATAGTTAGCTGGACATTTCACTCATACAAAACCATTGAAATTGCTCCTATATAGTTAGTTGTACTAACTATATTTCGCGCACCCGCAATCCACTGCTGATGATGTCAAATATTACATCATTCATGACATGGTCAGTGACATCACTGATGACATTTCAAATGACATCAATGATGACATCACTGATGACATCATCCACGTAGCAATCACATACACCTTTTCATACGCTAGTAAAATCTTTCATCACTCTTTGTAAAATACAGAGTATCATATTTAAATCCATTGGCACAGTAATACAAGTATTTAAAAACCCACTCATTGATTCCTAGATGTATACACACATCTAATCACTTACCTGTAGATTCACTCATACATGCTGTCAATGAAAAATAGAACACTATCAAAAATACTTATACACCTATGTCGACATTACACACCAGCACACAACCTTTTCACATATGAAGTTATCCTACTCACTTATGCAAACAATGGATCATACTTACATACTTAGTTAGCTACACACTTATACAAACACCACATCATCTATTCATTTAGATAGTAAGTCATATTTAGTATATATACCATACAGTCACTCACACAATCATTGAGTCTTATATATACTTATTTATATACAACAACTGACACATACACTGCCCTTAATTTTTCTATTTTGTTGGACATGTACCATTGAGAAATATATTTGCTCATCACCACACCCATAAAGATATTCACTCACCCAAACAACTGTTAGAACATGTGGTTTTAACTTCATATATCTACTGAATCAACTATTCACACATCTTTGGGAAGTCACAAACCCTCCACCGAACCACACACACATTCACTCTCCCATACAAATACTCAATTAACTAATCAATAACTAATATAGACTTTCACATAGCTAGTAACCAACTGGAGAACCAGTTTACACAACAACTGACAAAGTGATACAGATATTCACACAGTTTAGCCACTATCCACTATATTTAGTGAGACACCATACATTGTTAAAGTCCTCCATCCAAATATTTATTTTTATATAGCCACTCATACTTCAATGCAAATTGCTATATATATATATAATGCATATTTAAATAACGAAGCAAACCACATTCACTGGATGATGTCATCATTGATGTCATCATTGATGTCATTTGAGATGTCATCAGTGATGTCACTGCCCATGTCATGAATGATGTAATATGTGACATCATCAGCAGTGGATTGCGGGTGCGCGAAATATAGTTAGTACAACTAACTATATAGGAGCAATTTCAATGGTTTTGTATGAGTGAAATGTCCAGCTAACTATAACACCCCAAAAACTTATAGTTTTTTGAGTGAATATCAAAGGTTTTTTAAAAGCTAATTCCTAACTATATAAGGCCTGAAACCTATGTTTTTTTCAGTGAATATGTATATATATATATATATATATATATATATATATATATATATATATATATATATATATATATATATATATATATATATATATATATATATATTCACTGAAAGAACCATGGGTTATAGACCATATATAGTTAGGAATTAGCATTTACAAAACCTTATTTTACTCACACAAAACCATTGAAATTCCATATATAGTTAGCTGCACTAACTATATATCGTGCACCCGCAATCCACTGCTGATGATGTCACATATTACATCATTCATGACATGGTCAGTGACATCACTGATGACATCACTGATGACAACTCAAATGACATCACTGACAACATCACTGATAATATCATTCATGTGATAATACGATTAACCTCTTCAGACTCTAATATAACCTTAGATACAATCAGTGTAAACAGACACTCACAGATTGTCACTCATCCATGGAGTTACACATACATCTAGTCAGTCATGCAAAGAATCAATCACACCTCCATTTCCTCAACTATACAGTTATACACACCTTACTAATTCAAACATTTTCTAACACATATTTACTCTCCTATACGATCCCTGATACAAGTTCACAATGATCCATACAGCCACTCACACATTCATTGGCTCTTATGCACGGTTATATATGTCAACTCTCACATGTACTGTGTTTTACATATGTACTTACTTTGACATGTTGCACTGAGATATCCATTCACTCACCAATACACTCATGCACACAGTCAACCGCCCATGCAGCTGTTTCCACATACACTTTTGAACCCATACATCTAGTGAAACAACTGCTCACACATCTATGCACAGTCATACACCTCCCAGCCACTCACACACATACTCAGTCTCCCATACAAATACTTGGGCAACCAATGAATATCCCATATAGTTACTCATATAGCTACTGATTAACACATTCAGCAGTTTACAGAACAACAGACATAATGATGCACAAATTAAGACAGTTTAGTCACTAACCCATGCACTCAGTGAGACACATGTAATCACTCTCTCATACAGTCAGTCATGCACCTACTAAATTCTTCATCCAGACACTTATACATCCACTCATTCTTCAATATGTAAGACATATTTTAACTTTACAGAAACATACAGTCATTGGATAATGTCATCAGTGATGTCATTTGAGTTGTCATCAGTGATGTCATCAGTGATGTCACTGACCATATCAGTCAGTCAGTCAATCACTTTTATTCGATTTTTAAAAAACTCATAAAAAGACACAGGATACATTTCAAGAATTACACGTACAAAAAAAAATTAAATAATCACAGGAAAAATATTTGCACAATATATATGCATAATGATTCATAATTCATAACATCAGAATGTAAAGTGACATGTGCGCAAGCAGTTTATATATACAATCAAAAAGATGAAAAGGTACCTTAAAAACATTTAAAACATCACTATATCTATTTTCTTATAAGGGTTACATTTTTTAGAACAGTTACGTTTAAAAAATTTCGTTTATAATCAGTCCATTATTGCTTTTTCTGCGCTTCTTATTAATGCGTACTCCTGCTACTAGAAAATTTGCAACATGAAAAGTGACGTATGCATTGTGCAAAAGTTGCAGGAATAAGAGGGCAGGCCTCACTTGTGAGAAACGGGCCTCTCTAAGGATGGAGACAAGATATTTCCTTCTGATTTTATCATAGTGATCACATAACATAATAAAATGTAAAGTGTCCTGGGGTGAGAAGTTATCACAATCACAAGGTTTGTTATTATCAGGGGTCTCCCATCTATAGTATGAGCCCAATAAAAAATGAATTAAATTCAAACGAAATCTAATTAAAAGAAAGCGGTGGAATGAGTTATTTACAAATACCAGGTAGGGTTCTGGGCCTGGGACGGTTTTCAGTGTGAAATTCCTTCTCACAGTAATTTTCTTAAGTTCAATTTCCTCTCGCTCTAAGATAAAAAGGTTCATCAGTGAGTCCTTAATTGTTTTAACATCCTCTTTCATTATACTCATAGGGGAATTAAAAAGGTCGATACGTCCCGCCTTTGCTAACATATTTTTTACATACAACATCCATGGGATCTTGAGTGCTCCATCCAAATTTAAGCAATCTTCTAGAATTTTATGATTTAAAGAAATCTCTTCACTTAACCAGGTAATAACAGGGGCAGATTTTATAACGTCAGAAACATACCCAACCCCCAGTTCTGAGTGAATAGTGAAAGTGGGGGTGGACTGGGGAACAGAAAGTAATGATCTTAAAAACCTGTTCTCTGCCCTTTGAATAAGGACAGGCTCTATGTATCCCCAGATTGAAGCCCCGTAATTGGCGACTGCGATGCTCTTGGCATTATATACTTTGAGGATCGCGCTCGTCGGTCTTGAACCCAGTTTTCTTGCAAAATTCAGGATGGCTCCTGTCGATCTACTTAGTGCATTGGATTTGGCCTTAAGTTGGGGACCCCACGTGCCTTTATCATCAAATAGGACGCCCAGGTAGGTGAAAGAGGGAACCCTCTGAACCTCCTTTCCTGTGCAGACCATAGTTATTGGTTTCCTCCTTATCCCTCTTAGTCCCATGATCATGACGTGGGATTTTTGTGTATTCACTTTTAGGTCTAATGAGGTCATGAATTCCCCAAAGGAGGCCAAAAGTTTGTTCAGGACAACACCAGTTCTTGCCAGGAGGACTGCGTCATCCGCATATAGGAGGACTGGAATGTTAGTCTCTTCTGCACGCAGGACGTCGGCGCCCAAGGCAGAGAGAACCGGCTCCAAGGTGTTTCTGTACAAGGTGAAGAGGAGAGGGGCAAGGATGCATCCCTGCCTCACTCCTCTCTCGGAACTAAAGGGTTTTGTGCACCTACCGTCCCTAGTTACTCTAACTGAGGCCTCCAGCCCCTGATGCAGGTCAGCCAAAAAGCCAACTAAGGATTTATCAATACCTTTGTCCAGGAGGACCCCCCACAGCCTTGACCTGTTAACCAGGTCCAAGGCTGAGGAGAGATCCATAAAAGCCATATATAGCGCTCCTTTTTTGACTACGGTGTATTTGGAAGTTATCAGGTATAAGTTTAAACACTGATCCGATGTGCTTCTTTTAGCCCTAAAGCCATATTGGGCGTTAGAAAGAATTCCCCTGCCCACCAGCCAAGATGTTAATCTCCCCAAAATGACTCTGCCCAAGATTTTAACAGCAGAGTCAATTAGGGAGATAGGCCTGTAACAGGCAGGGTCACTCTAGAGGCCTTTGTTGAAAATGGGTATGATGATAGAGGTAGCCCAGGACTGTGGGATCACGCCTGTTCTAGCTGCGTTAAACACGTTTTTCAAAATCTTTGACCAAAATGTAGGAGCTGCTTTGTACAAATCGGCCGGGACCCCGTCAGGTCCCGGGGCCTTATTTATGGATGTCTTGTTTATTGCATCTTCTATCTCTTCTATTAGAAAGGCTTCAATTGGGTCAGTGTTAGAATGGTCAAACCTATCCTGTGATGGACTAGATTCGGTATGTTTATAGATATTACCAAAATGGGATAGCCACTGGTCGTCAGGAATGACACACTCTACTGAGTGGCTATCTCCTTCCGAGAAGTATGAGTGATTAATAACTTCCCAGAATTTGGAACTATCCCGGAGGACCTCCGGAGATTGAAGGTCCAGACCATGTCATAATTGATGTAATATGTGACATCATCAGCAGTGGATTGCGGGTGCGCGATATATAGTTAGTGCAACTAACTATATATGGAATTTCAATGGTTTTGTGTGAGTAAAATAAGGTTTTGTAAATGCTAATTCCTAACTATATATGGTCTATAATCCATGGTTTTTTCAGTGAATTTTCAAGGTTTTGTAAATGCTAATTCCTAACTATATATGGTCTATAACCTATGGTTTTTTCAGTGAATTTCAATGGTTTTTTAATAGCAAATATCAAAAGCTTTAAAATGACAAGTACGTGGTAGGTAAAAACATTTTCGTGTCTATGCACGCTGATGTGCTTTGAACGCTGCCCCCTCCCCCCCTCTTTTCTTTTAGGAGTATTCTCTCTTTGCAGATAGTAAAGGGTAGGTAACGCAGGCCTTTGCCCCCGTTGTAATCCGTCGTGCCTGCTTCCCTCTCCATTTGATTGATTGTTATCCAAGCATTACTGTTTTAGAATTGGTTCTCTTTGGTTCATTCTCTATTTACAAACAAGCACAGAGTCGCAATACTCTTTAGTCTTTGCAGATAGTGAAAAATCGTTAGAAACAACAAAAAGAATCAAGCAAAATCAGTAGGCCACTAATGGGATCTCTTTTTTACCTCGCTAAAATAGAAACATTAGAAACAACCCCTCATGAGAAATATGAAACTAGTGAGAGGAACTGAGCTCGACGCCATGATGGCTGCAAGACAGCTCGGCTCCGCCGCCCACCCCGCCCAAAACAACGACAAACCCTATGCAACACACCAGCAAAGTAACAGGGTAAAACGTTTTATTAAATAACTGTATTACATGGCAGCCTGCTGCAACATCGATCCAAATGCATGCCACCGTTCCCGAGATTTCTCCCCGACTACTCTGCGGCCTACGAGATGGAGAGGCCGGGGCGTTGACTAGGCGGGGCCTCCGGCCGCAACCACAGCGCCAACGATCGCTGCTGACAACCACTGATCTGAAGAACCGCTGCCTGTGGTGCCTCCCTGAGACGCATGATGGAGGCCCCCGAGGGGCGGTGTGGTGGCGCGGACTCGGAGGGGGCGCTTGACTCCTGCCCCCTCCCCAAGTCTTGTTGCCCTGGTGTGGCCTGAGATCGCCCCCGACATAGGCGGTCGGCTCCCGGGGTCAGGCGGAACTTGTTGCCTTTTGGTGACTCTTCCATTCTGGACCTTGTCCCACAATCCGTTTGACCTGAAGACACATCCTGCGGTGCCCTGGTCCAACCATCACATATACCTGCGCCAGGAGACGGCGTGGGGTGCACTGGAAGGGAGAGGCAGCGCGATCGAGCCTCCCCCACCTTCCCAGGTGGAGGTTTTCTCAGCTACACCCCAGCGCTTCACTCGGCCACCTGAGTTGCGCCCGCTCCTGCGGCACGGGGCCTCGCTCGGCCAGCTGAATTGCACCTGCTCTTGTTATTACAGTGTCTCACCCACCATCCAGATGAATTGCACCCACTCATGCAGTACAGTGACAGGCGGCTGCCACGGAGCTCAGGAAATGGCGGTCGGCTCCACAGACTTGGGCCTGGCCTGCAAGGATGGCTCTGGGCAACCCTGGAACTCGGACGCTTGGCGGCGTGGGGTGCACTGGAAGGGAGAGGCGGCGCAAACGAGCCTCCCCCACCTCCCCAGGTGGAGGTTTCTCAGCTACACCCCAGCGCTTCACCCGCCATCCGGATGAATTGCACCCACTCTTGCAGTACAGCGAGAGGCCGCTGCCACGGAGCTCAGGAAATGGCGGTCGGCCCCACAGACTTGGGCCTGGCCTGCAAAGATGGCTCTGGGCAACCCTGGAACTCGGACGCTTGACTGCTAGGGCATGGGCCCCATTCCCAAAAGCGTCCCCTCAGCCTTGAAGATTCTACAAGAGTCACCGGGGCCCCCGACTCTCGCAGACTCCCGGTGGGGAGCGACTGCCATGATTGCTCGCAGAATGGCCGCGACGTAGCCACGGAATGCTCTCATGCTAACGCCAGCTTCAGTCTGAAACATCCAGAGACACTGTAGACTACCAATTCGATCAGTTCCGGTGGAGCCCCAACGTGACCCGGTAGAGAAGAACTTGCCCTCCCCTCTTTGACTGATGGTTCTTGTTGCCTGTCCCTTCTGTCATATGACGCGCCGCGTTAGCGCACCCGGAAGTGCTCCGGTGCGCGAGGCGCGAAAAGCAGCTACCCGGAAGCGATCCGGGGCGCGGCGCGGAGCACGTAACGTAAGCATAACAGGTCATGTGACTTGTTAATAAAACTTTTCATTGGTTCATTTCACTTTTGGGTTCCTAATGATGTAAGGCTAGGTCATGTGACCTAAAAATAACACTTTTCATTGGTTGAGAACTATTTTTTGTCCCAAATGATGAAAACCCCTCCTTGTTTCCTCACTCTGACTTTCATCTTTGTGAGAGGAAGACCTTTTTTCATCACTTAGCAATAGCAAGTGTTGTAGCTTCAGCTGGTGCATCCCCACCACCACCTCCTAGGAAGAGAGTACCACCTCCTCATGTGGTGGTTGAGCAAGAGGTGCCCCCCCACACCTTTTTGTTGCCTGATTCGGCCAGCTCAATCGATCGAGCATGAGACTCTGTTGTGATCTGAAGAACCGCTGCCTGTGGTGCCTCACTGAGCCGCTTGACGGAGGCCCCCAGCTGAGTTGCGATTACTCTTGCGGCCTACGACATGGAGAGGCCGAGGCGTTGAATAGGCGGGGCCTCCGGCCGCAACCATAGCGCCAACGATTGCTGCTGACGGAGGGGAGCCTTGCCGGTGAGAGTCACTGATCTGAAGAACGGCTGCCTGCGGTTCCTCCCTGAACCGCTTGACGGAGGCCCCCCAGGGGCGGTGTCGTGGCGCGGACTGGGATGGGGCGCTTAGCTCCTACCCCCTCCCCAAGTCTCTCTCGGCCAGCTGAGTTGCGCCTGCTCTTGCTATTACAGCCTCTCACCCGCCATCCACATGCACTTTTGAACCCATACATCTAGTGAATCAACTGCTCACACATCTATGCACAGAGTCATACACCTCCCAGCCACCCACACACACACTCAGTCTCCCATACAAATACTTGGGCAACCAATCAATAACCCATATAGTTACTCATATAGCTACTGATCAACACATGCAGCAGTTTACAGAACAACAGACATAATGATGCACAAATTAAGACAGTTTAGTCACTAACCCATGCACTCAGTGAGACGCATTTAATCACTCTCTCATACAGTCAGTCATGCACCTACTAAATCCTTCATCCAGACACTCATGCATCCACTCATTCTTCAATATGTAAGACATATTTTAACTTTACAGAAACATACAGTCACTGGATGTTGTCATCAGTGATGTCATCAGTGATGTCACTGACCATGTCATGAATGATGTAATATGTGACATCATCAGCAGTGGATTGCGGGTGCACGATATATAGTCAGTGCAACTAACTATATATGCGAATTTCAATGGTTTTGTGCAAGTAAAATAAGGTTTTGTAAATGCTAATCCCTAACTATATATGGTCTATAACCAATGGTTTTTTCAGTGAATTTTTAAGGTTTTGTAAATGCTAATTCCTAACTATATATGGTCTATAACCTATGGTTTTTTCAGTGAATATATATATATATATATATATATATATATATATATGTTCACAACATCTCCCCTTGCGGAAAGAAACTGAGCCGCACACGTTACTTCACTTTTTAGCCAATTTATTTAAAGGGGACAGCAGGATTGGGACTTGTTCTGACGCGTTTCGTTTCCCCATGGAAACTTTTTCAAAGAAATGTCCTGCACCAAAAGAACATGCCATAAGTTCCACAGCCCGATGTTTTTAACTTATTTTTCATTTCCTCCGATGGCACAGCTATGTGAAATACCTTCTTTTTTGTTGCTGCATTCTGGGGCTTGCGGTCCAAACGGCTGTTCGTGTTTCAAACCCTCCAGTGGGTGGTGAATTAAATCCTGTTGCTCAGTAAACCGCTTTCTTGGCAAGAAGTTCCCCCATGTCAGCCTGCTTTTGAGACTGACTTAGGACCAATGCCGAGGTCCAGTCCTCGGTGGCACCACTCTCCCGATCCGTTTTGTCGGGTCTGCGCTTGGGTTCAAGTTGGGAGAGCGTCGGCGCTCTTGTGGCGGTGCGTTTGCTCTTCGGCGGAACCACGCCGATATTAATGTTCACAACATCTCCCCTTGCGGAAAGAAACTGAGCCGCACACGTTACTTCACTTTTTAGCCAATTTATTTAAAGGGGACAGCAGGATTGGGACTTGTTCTGACGCGTTTCGTTTCCCCATGGAAACTTTTTCAAAGAAATGTCCTGCACCAAAAGAACATGCCATAAGTTCCACAGCCCGATGTTTTTAACTTATTTTTCATTTCCTCCGATGGCACAGCTATGTGAAATACCTTCTTTTTTGTTGCTGCATTCTGGGGCTTGCGGTCCAAACGGCTGTTCGTGTTTCAAACCCTCCAGTGGGTGGTGAATTAAATCCTGTTGCTCAGTAAACCGCTTTCTTGGCAAGAAGTTCCCCCATGTCAGCCTGCTTTTGAGACTGACTTAGGACCAATGCCGAGGTCCAGTCCTCGGTGGCACCACTCTCCCGATCCATTTTGTCGGGTCTGCGCTTGGGTTCAAGTTGGGAGAGCGTCGGCGCTCTTGTGGCGGTGCGTTTGCTCTTCGGCGGAACCACGCCGATATAAATGTTCACAACATCTCCCCTTGCGGAAAGAAACTGAGCCGCACACGTTACTTCACTTTTTAGCCAATTTATTTAAAGGGGACAGCAGGATTGGGACTTGTTCTGACGCGTTTCGTTTCCCCATGGAAACTTTTTCAAAGAAATGTCCTGCACCAAAAGAACATGCCATAAGTTCCACAGCCCGATGTTTTTAACTTATTTTTCATTTCCTCCGATGGCACAGCTATGTGAAATACCTTCTTTTTTGTTGCTGCATTCTGGGGCTTGCGGTCCAAACGGCTGTTCGTGTTTCAAACCCTCCAGTGGGTGGTGAATTAAATCCTGTTGCTCAGTAAACCGCTTTCTTGGCAAGAAGTTCCCCCATGTCAGCCTGCTTTTGAGACTGACTTAGGACCAATGCCGAGGTCCAGTCCTCGGTGGCACCACTCTCCCGATCCGTTTTGTCGGGTCTGCGCTTGGGTTCAAGTTGGGAGAGCGTCGGCGCTCTTGTGGCGGTGCGTTTGCTCTTCGGCGGAACCACGCCGATATTAATGTTCACAACATCTCCCCTTGCGGAAAGAAACTGAGCCGCACACGTTACTTCACTTTTTAGCCAATTTATTTAAAGGGGACAGCAGGATTGGGACTTGTTCTGACGCGTTTCGTTTTCCCCATGGAAACTTTTTCAAAGAAATGTCCTGCACCAAAAGAACATGCCATAAGTTCCACAGCCCGATGTTTTTAACTTATTTTTCATTTCCTCCGATGGCACAGCTATGTGAAATACCTTCTTTTTTGTTGCTGCATTCTGGGGCTTGCGGTCCAAACGGCTGTTCGTGTTTCAAACCCTCCAGTGGGTGGTGAATTAAATCCTGTTGCTCAGTAAACCGCTTTCTTGGCAAGAAGTTCCCCCATGTCAGCCTGCTTTTGAGACTGACTTAGGACCAATGCCGAGGTCCAGTCCTCGGTGGCACCACTCTCCCGATCCGTTTTGTCGGGTCTGCGCTTGGGTTCAAGTTGGGAGAGCGTCGGCGCTCTTGTGGCGGTGCGTTTGCTCTTCGGCGGAACCACGCCGATATTAATGTTCACAACATCTCCCCTTGCGGAAAGAAACTGAGCCGCACACGTTACTTCACTTTTTAGCCAATTTATTTAAAGGGGACAGCAGGATTGGGACTTGTTCTGACGCGTTTCGTTTCCCCATGGAAACTTTTTCAAAGAAATGTCCTGCACCAAAAGAACATGCCATAAGTTCCACAGCCCGATGTTTTTAACTTATTTTTCATTTCCTCCGATGGCACAGCTATGTGAAATACCTTCTTTTTTGTTGCTGCATTCTGGGGCTTGCGGTCCAAACGGCTGTTCGTGTTTCAAACCCTCCAGTGGGTGGTGAATTAAATCCTGTTGCTCAGTAAACCGCTTTCTTGGCAAGAAGTTCCCCCATGTCAGCCTGCTTTTGAGACTGACTTAGGACCAATGCCGAGGTCCAGTCCTCGGTGGCACCACTCTCCCGATCCGTTTTGTCGGGTCTGCGCTTGGGTTCAAGTTGGGAGAGCGTCGGCGCTCTTGTGGCGGTGCGTTTGCTCTTCGGCGGAACCACGCCGATATTAATGTTCACAACATCTCCCCTTGCGGAAAGAAACTGAGCCGCACACGTTACTTCACTTTTTAGCCAATTTATTTAAAGGGGACAGCAGGATTGGGACTTGTTCTGACGCGTTTCGTTTCCCCATGGAAACTTTTTCAAAGAAATGTCCTGCACCAAAAGAACATGCCATAAGTTCCACAGCCCGATGTTTTTAACTTATTTTTCATTTCCTCCGATGGCACAGCTATGTGAAATACCTTCTTTTTTGTTGCTGCATTCTGGGGCTTGCGGTCCAAACGGCTGTTCGTGTTTCAAACCCTCCAGTGGGTGGTGAATTAAATCCTGTTGCTCAGTAAACCGCTTTCTTGGCAAGAAGTTCCCCCATGTCAGCCTGCTTTTGAGACTGACTTAGGACCAATGCCGAGGTCCAGTCCTCGGTGGCACCACTCTCCCGATCCGTTTTGTCGGGTCTGCGCTTGGGTTCAAGTTGGGAGAGCGTCGGCGCTCTTGTGGCGGTGCGTTTGCTCTTCGGCGGAACCACGCCGATATAAATGTTCACAACATCTCCCCTTGCGGAAAGAAACTGAGCCGCACACGTTACTTCACTTTTTAGCCAATTTATTTAAAGGGGACAGCAGGATTGGGACTTGTTCTGACGCGTTTCGTTTCCCCATGGAAACTTTTTCAAAGAAATGTCCTGCACCAAAAGAACATGCCATAAGTTCCACAGCCCGATGTTTTTAACTTATTTTTCATTTCCTCCGATGGCACAGCTATGTGAAATACCTTCTTTTTTGTTGCTGCATTCTGGGGCTTGCGGTCCAAACGGCTGTTCGTGTTTCAAACCCTCCAGTGGGTGGTGAATTAAATCCTGTTGCTCAGTAAACCGCTTTCTTGGCAAGAAGTTCCCCCATGTCAGCCTGCTTTTGAGACTGACTTAGGACCAATGCCGAGGTCCAGTCCTCGGTGGCACCACTCTCCCGATCCGTTTTGTCGGGTCTGCGCTTGGGTTCAAGTTGGGAGAGCGTCGGCGCTCTTGTGGCGGTGCGTTTGCTCTTCGGCGGAACCACGCCGATATTAATGTTCACAACATCTCCCCTTGCGGAAAGAAACTGAGCCGCACACGTTACTTCACTTTTTAGCCAATTTATTTAAAGGGGACAGCAGGATTGGGACTTGTTCTGACGCGTTTCGTTTTCCCCATGGAAACTTTTTCAAAGAAATGTCCTGCACCAAAAGAACATGCCATAAGTTCCACAGCCCGATGTTTTTAACTTATTTTTCATTTCCTCCGATGGCACAGCTATGTGAAATACCTTCTTTTTTGTTGCTGCATTCTGGGGCTTGCGGTCCAAACGGCTGTTCGTGTTTCAAACCCTCCAGTGGGTGGTGAATTAAATCCTGTTGCTCAGTAAACCGCTTTCTTGGCAAGAAGTTCCCCCATGTCAGCCTGCTTTTGAGACTGACTTAGGACCAATGCCGAGGTCCAGTCCTCGGTGGCACCACTCTCCCGATCCGTTTTGTCGGGTCTGCGCTTGGGTTCAAGTTGGGAGAGCGTCGGCGCTCTTGTGGCGGTGCGTTTGCTCTTCGGCGGAACCACGCCGATATTAATGTTCACAACATCTCCCCTTGCGGAAAGAAACTGAGCCGCACACGTTACTTCACTTTTTAGCCAATTTATTTAAAGGGGACAGCAGGATTGGGACTTGTTCTGACGCGTTTCGTTTCCCCATGGAAACTTTTTCAAAGAAATGTCCTGCACCAAAAGAACATGCCATAAGTTCCACAGCCCGATGTTTTTAACTTATTTTTCATTTCCTCCGATGGCACAGCTATGTGAAATACCTTCTTTTTTGTTGCTGCATTCTGGGGCTTGCGGTCCAAACGGCTGTTCGTGTTTCAAACCCTCCAGTGGGTGGTGAATTAAATCCTGTTGCTCAGTAAACCGCTTTCTTGGCAAGAAGTTCCCCCATGTCAGCCTGCTTTTGAGACTGACTTAGGACCAATGCCGAGGTCCAGTCCTCGGTGGCACCACTCTCCCGATCCGTTTTGTCGGGTCTGCGCTTGGGTTCAAGTTGGGAGAGCGTCGGCGCTCTTGTGGCGGTGCGTTTGCTCTTCGGCGGAACCACGCCGATATTAATGTTCACAACATCTCCCCTTGCGGAAAGAAACTGAGCCGCACACGTTACTTCACTTTTTAGCCAATTTATTTAAAGGGGACAGCAGGATTGGGACTTGTTCTGACGCGTTTCGTTTCCCCATGGAAACTTTTTCAAAGAAATGTCCTGCACCAAAAGAACATGCCATAAGTTCCACAGCCCGATGTTTTTAACTTATTTTTCATTTCCTCCGATGGCACAGCTATGTGAAATACCTTCTTTTTTGTTGCTGCATTCTGGGGCTTGCGGTCCAAACGGCTGTTCGTGTTTCAAACCCTCCAGTGGGTGGTGAATTAAATCCTGTTGCTCAGTAAACCGCTTTCTTGGCAAGAAGTTCCCCCATGTCAGCCTGCTTTTGAGACTGACTTAGGACCAATGCCGAGGTCCAGTCCTCGGTGGCACCACTCTCCCGATCCGTTTTGTCGGGTCTGCGCTTGGGTTCAAGTTGGGAGAGCGTCGGCGCTCTTGTGGCGGTGCGTTTGCTCTTCGGCGGAACCACGCCGATATTAATGTTCACAACATCTCCCCTTGCGGAAAGAAACTGAGCCGCACACGTTACTTCACGTTTTAGCCAATTTATTTAAAGGGGACAGCAGGATTGGGACTTGTTCTGACGCGTTTCGTTTCCCCATGGAAACTTTTTCAAATCTATATATGCGAATTTCAATGGTTTTGTGCAAGTAAAATAAGGTTTTGTAAATGCTAATCCCTAACTATATATGGTCTATAACCAATGGTTTTTTCAGTGAATTTTTAAGGTTTTGTAAATGCTAATTCCTAACTATATATGGTCTATAACCTATGGTTTTTTCAGTGAATATATATATATATATATATATATATATATATATATATATATACTGGTAGTCGCCAGTAGGTAGTTATAGTTAGGACCTAGTTTCCATAGGAAATCCACAACATTATATTTGGAATACCTTTGGTGCCGGTGGATGAATATTCGCGAATTTCTCCAAGAAAGTGGCTTGCTCCGCTCCGCCCCTGAAAGTTTGGGGGTGATTCATCAAGTGGGGGCCGAGAAAAAAGGGGGTCCCAAAACGTGTTTTTCCCATGCAATTTTCCATAGGGACCTTTAGCCAAGGCTACAGCCTGAAAGGCTGAACAGAATTACACCAAATTTAGCAGAGAGGTAGAGTTCGGTGCGCAGATTGTGCTTTTTGTTAAATGGTGTAAATCCATTCAGTAGTTCCTGAGAAAATCAAAAGTAAAATCATAGTGATATCTAGAGCGGAAGTTCAGTACTCTGTACTGTACTCTGTACCTTCCTGAGCATGAGCTGCATGATGATTGGCTGTCAACTGTCTGTCAACACTCCAAACCAGGAAGTGTTGGCAGCCATCTTGTGCCTCGGTAGAACCGAGGCACAAGAAAGCAGTGAAACAAACGTGCAAAACATGCAAAGGGGGCAGGGTAGAAACACCCTGACCCGCTAGGCCTGCTCGGGGGGTTCCACAAGGACCCCCAAGGCCCAAATTTATTTATTTTTTTAAATTGCGGGATACAAAGTACCGTACTCTGTTCTATCCTTTGTACTGTAGTCTGTACCTTCCCGAGCGCATACTGGAGGTTCCTGGTGGGCTAGTTGGCCCCCAGGGACCTCCAGTATGCAAGGGGAATTAGTTCCCCCTCTGCAAATGCGCCAGGGGGCCGCATTGCAGAGAGGTGTAAAAAGGGGTGTGGCCTCATTACACCTCTCTGCAATGCAGCCCCCTTGCGCATACTGGAGGTTCCTGGTGGGCTAGTTGGTCCCCAGGGACCTCCAGTATGCAAGGGGAATTAGTTCCCCCTCTGCACACGTGCCAGGGGGCTGCATTGCAGATAGGTGTAAAGAGGCCACGCCCTTTTTTACACCTCTCTGCAACGCAGCACCCTGGCGCATACTGGAGGTTCCTGGTGGGCTAGTTGGCCACCAGGGACCCCCAGTATGCAAGGAGACTTAATCCCTCAACTTAGAACACCCTACAGGGCCCGTTGGCACAGTGGTGAAGGTAGGGGGTGGGCCTTGAGGTGATGTGAGTGCAAACATGCCCTGTGGCGTGTTTTACGTTGGGGAATTAATTCCTCTTCAATCCAGAGTTCCCCTTGGTGGCAACTAGCCCAATAGGTATTCTCTTTTAAATCGCGGGGTATGAAGTGCCGTACTCTGTACTGTACTCTGTACTGTAGTCTGTACCTTCCCAAGCGCATACTGGAGGTTCCTGGTGGGCTAGTTGGCCCCCAGGGACCTGCAGTATGCAAGGGGAATTAGTTTCCCCTCTGCAAATGCGCCAGGGGGCTGCGTTGCAGAGAATCGTAAAAAGGGGCGTGGCCTCATTACATCTCTCTGCAATGCAGCCCCCTGGCACATACTGGATGAAACTGGTTGGCTAGTTGGCCCTCAGGGACCCCCAGTATGCAAGGGGAATTAGTTCCCCCTCTGCAAACACACTAGGGGTCTGCGTTGCAGAGAGGTGTAAAAAGGGGCTTGGCCTCATTACACCTCTCTGCAATGCAGCCCCCTGGTGCATACTGGAGGTTCCTGGTGGGCTAATAGGTCCCCAGGGACCCCCAGTATTCAAGGGAAATTAGTTCCCCCTCGGTAATCGCGCCAGGGGACTGCGTTGCAGAGAGGTGTAATGAGGCCACGCCCCTTTTTACATCTCTCTACAACGCAGCCCCCTGGCGGATACTGGAGGTTCCTGGTGGGCTAGTTGGCCCCCAGGAATCCCCAGTATGCAAGGGGACTTAATCCCCCAACTTAGAACACGCTACAGGGCCCGTTGGCACAATGGTGAAGGTAGGGGGCGGGGCTTGAGGTGATGTGAGTGCAAACATGCCCTGTGGCGTGTTTTAAGTTGGGGAAATAATTCCTCTTCAATCCAGAGGTCCCCAAGGCGGCAACTAGTCCAATAGGCATCTCCAGTAAGTACCCCAGAGCTGTGTTGCAGAGTGTTGTAAAAAGGGGGTGTCGCCTCTGAACACCTCTCTGCAACACAGCTGCCTGGCGCATACTGGAGGAACCTGGTGGGCTAGTTGGCTCACAGGGGACCTCAGGATTGAAGAGGACGTGATTCCCGAATCTAGAATGCACCACAGACCCCGCCCCCTTCCTTCACTATTGAGCAAAATATTCCTCTAAAATCAGCCGAACTACGAATTCCAATTTACTCACCTGTATTAGGAGAGACCTCAGTGCTGCATCTTTCAGCCCACTACTGATCCTGAAAAGTAATTCTAATCATAAAAAACCATAGTTTTCTGCCTAATTTTAGTTAGGAATTAGCATTTAAAAAACATTTGAAATTCACAGAAAAAACCATAGGTTTCAGCTATGTTATGAATCTATCTGGGAGTGTTGAACGATTATTCCTGACAAGGAGGATATCTTATTCTGAATATTGTTGTTGGTGGTTGTGGGTGGCAAGTGGTAAGTCAACTTCCTTTATTAGTCACAACACTGTGTTTGTTAAACAGTGCAGATATTCCACCCATCACCTCCATGCCCATGACCCTTCTGCATGTAAAACTTCAGCCTGGTTTAGTTCGGCACTGCAGTGGAGGTGGTGAAATGTGTATCTGTTCAGTTAACCATACAGCTCAAAGCCTGCAATGCATACAAACCACAGAATAAAGGTAAATTCTATCTCATCCTCAGCCACTCTTTTCTGCCAAAGGGACTTGTATTTCATGGCACTAATTGTGGATTTAAGGTTCCAGTTGTTTCCTTTCATCATGGTATGTGACTAACCAAAAGCATAGTACTTAATCATTGACACCCAACAATTCCATAACTAAACCTCTACCTAGCTCCATCTCTATAACTTAGCTTCAGTAAATTAACTCCAGAATGAAAGTGAAAGTATTTGTTGAAAATAATTTGTGGTAGAGGCCAGGGTGTGATGTGGGACCTCGGGCATGATTTAGAATTTGGCAGATCGGAAACTCTGTGACAAATGTGGGAAATAAAATATTATGTCCTGTTTGCTGTACTACAGTGCATCATTTATATTCTACTCACTGTCAACTGTTATACGGCAGATGAGATATGCATTATCTGTTACATGTGTGACGGAGTATCCATTATGATCGAAAATGAGTGGATAGAAATGCACACGGTAAGATTAAACCCAACACAACAGAATGTACGCAAACTTTAAAATATTTCCTGCACACAAAGCTGGCAGAGCTCCACCCCGTCTCTGCCATTAATAGATTAAAGGAACCAGAACAACGGCTCTGGATGCTGAGTGCACTTTAGTGTCCTAAGGCTACATGGGAAAAAACTTTACTTGCTTTCAGTAATAGTAATAAAACCATGTACATTTCATATTGAAACATTGCTTTTAAACTAAAAATGAAATACACAGTAGAAAAACTGTTAAAAAAACAAAAGGTTGCCTGCAAAATTGTGTTTTTTGGCTTCACAAGATTGTTTAAAAATGTTGAGTCATCACATTCATGAACTCAGAAGGCAATCATGGAGTATCTCGTTCCTTTACAAATTAAAACAACACCCAATGCATTTTGGGTCTGAGGACCCTTCTTCAGGGGTCACTATAAACAAGGAAAGTATGGTGATATTTAGTCAATATCTGCTGAGTAGTAATGTAACATAGTTTTGTATAAAACGGTTGGTGATATAAGGAAAAGTTGATGATCCACTTAGAAGGCAAAAATAGGTGTGATAAGGAAGTGAAGACATGCTGGGTGGTTCAAGCATCTCAAGAAATAACCTTAACCAGCCTTCAGGATGCTGACAACTCATGTGATTGATATAGATGAAAAGAAATCAGTGATGTGTGAAAGAAACAGAGAGTTTATCATTTCCCCGTGCCTCGTATGCTGAAAGAAAAATCGAACCCAGACTGGTGTTACCTCTATGTAGAAAAAATGTCTGGTCCCTAACATGATGGAATAGCCGATAAAAAATGTGGCTGAAAGACTCTGAAAAATACAAAGTCCTGGTTGATAGCCATAGGTCGTATCACAAAAAATCAGAAAGTAAATACACAGCAGATTACCTGCTAATGCTAAACTCAATTACAAATTATTGAAAAGGAGCTTGAGTGGCATGGCACCTAAAAGGTAAAGTTTATGTGCAGTGAGTGGGTGACATATAGGTTACTCAGAACCAAACTCAAAGCTTTGATAAGTAAATAATACAGCTGCTCTTACCTGTCAAACAAAATCTATGAAAATTCAACGTGCGCCCAAAGGAACTAGATAACAGTTCTGGCTATGGTAGTATGGGAGTGTCCCGGTCAATCGAATGCAATGTTGGTAGGCATACGTAGGACGCTAATGTGCATGTTTATTTGTACGAGAGTGATGAAAGACTACCCACGTGAAGAAGGCGGAATGAAATTTAAAAAAAATGATATTTGTGTTCCTGAGATTTTAGAAAGAAGAAAGGCTCTCTGTCATCTTGGGGATTGGGTTAAATAATGTGAACATCCACTGAAACAGTTATATGTTGCCAGTACAGCTTCAATATTTATCAGTGGCAAACACAAGTTCAGCAATGATGATGAACAATATATAATAAATACATAATAAGTATATAAATCCACTTGTGTACCAGTTATGCTGAGAACATCTCACAATGGACGTACCATTCCACATGATGTAATTGCTTAACACAATTTGTATATGAAGTACAGAAACAGTCCTGGTTTGTAGTAAATGTTCATCCTTGTGATTATCCACTTGATAAATAGTTACCTCATAGTGCAATTCATTCAGACATTTCCATGGTTGCTGCAATGTGTACAAAGTCTCATGTAACGTAAATAGTGGATTAAGGTGCCAAGTTGCATTGAAAGGGAAGAAAAGAAAAAGGAAACTTTTATATTTTGATTTTGCACAAGGTGATTGAATAACTCAAAATATACAGAGAAACATTCCTATAATATGCAACATGTTAGTATGATATTTAAAAGCACACATAACCATGGATTAACAAAAAGAAGAATATACTGGATTCTACAGCTGATATACTCGACATCAATGAAAATGTTATATAAAGAAGCAATAAAATTTTGTGAGAGCTTTCATCTATAACTCTATGGAACAGAAACAGAAGTAAAAGGCATTAGTCTAGGTGAGGGACTAGCAATAAAAAGAAATGTTTTAGAAGAAGCATAACAGTTTAATCTTGCTATTGCGACCCTTCGGTAAAAAGGGTTTCTATACATGTGTCTGATCCAATGTGCTTCCCTTTGCGATGAGGCTTTGGAACTGTCTCTGTCGTGAATATCCTGAACTCTCTCTAGGACGGAAAGCCTAGTTTGGGCAATATTGTGATGCTTATCATGCCAATGTTTGGTGAGTGGGGAATTGAAGTTCATCACACGTATAGTGCTCTTGTGTTCTGTTATGCGTATTTTGATCATTTGTTTTATTTTTCCAACATAATATATTCCGCATGGACATTTGATGACATAGATCACACATTGTGTGTTGCAGTCAGATGTATGTTGTAACTGTAAGGGTGTTCCTGTCTGTGGAAGTCGAATGCTTGGACCATCCAAGACATTGTTTTAATGTGTGTAATTGTGATACCTCCTCATACTCTTGTGTATAACCATTTGTGACTTATTAGGCTTAAGAAAAAGACCATTAATGGCTGGTTGAGTTTGGAGTAACTCACATCTCTTAAGAATTATCCTATTGATTAAGGTGGATTTTGTAAAAAAAATTGGAAACAAACACTTCTCTTCCCAATGGTTCTTTATTTTGTTTCTCCAATAATTTAGATCTGTCGAGAACCTCAACTCTTGTTGCAGCTGTCTCCTGGGGATATCCTCATTGAAGAAACTGTTGTTTGTATGTGTGGATTAGTTCTAAATATACTTGTTGATCAGAAGTGATTCTTTGTATGTCCATGAATTGAGAAAATGATAAATGTTTCTTCAAGGATAAAGGATGAAAACTTTTGAACAGCAACATATTGTTGCAGTCTATAGGTTTCCTATACACTTTGGTTTTTATACCTATGTCCGTTTTGCTGACCTTAACATCTAGATATGTATTGTGTGATTGGTACATGGTATAAATAAACTGTAAACATGGATTCATAGAGTTCAACTCTTCAATAAGACGCTGCAGGTCAAATCAAATAAAATCAAAGATAGCTTTATTTGATTTAAAAAATAAATCATAAAAGCATAAAATGTTGCATTTACACTAAAAACATTACAAAAAATGTATATATAACTTTAAGTAGGTAGATCAAAAATCACATGGTTAATATCCCAGATTCCGATTCCAAGTTGATTCCCAAAATTATAAACATATATATCATATAAGCTTTAAAATACATCAATTCTGCAAAATTAATAGCCAGGCTATCAGTTCCACATTGACTTCCTAAAATGAATAACTTCTTTTGAAAAGAGAACAATAGACTTTGCAAACATTTCATTATCCCGAGTAGATAGTGCTCAATCAGCTGTACGACATTGTCTTAGTCCCAATGTTTTTAAAATTGGCTTTATAACCCTTTTTCTTGGAAGGTAAGAAAATTTGCAGAATAAGAGAATGTGCAACATGGATTGGCATGATACATCGTCACATGGACAGATATCCAATTCCCTTGAACAGTCACTGACACTACAGGTCATCTCGTCGACCCTTCCAGAGGCTGAATATTTCATCAATATAGTGACAATGCATCAGTAGATTTTGAGCCTAATTGTCTGATTCAAGTAGGTTTTCAGTTTCAAACTTGTTCATGACTCGGGGCTCCTGACATAACCATGGATGTGCCATTGGCTTTCTTAAAAAAATAATTTAAAATAAAAGTGAAATAAACAAAATCGAAGTAACTCCAGTAGAAAGACTTTGTTGGCTGTAAGTGTGGGTGCTTGAAGAAGGGACCACTCAACCACCTCTATGCCCTCGCAATGGGATATGGATTTGTACGATGAAAGCACATCAATTGTGTAGAGCCACAAATCATGTGTTTCCTCAATTTACATATCAATCAGATGTTGTATAAAAAGAGTGGTATCCTGTAGATAAAACAGGCTAGTATGTATCAAAGGTTGTAAAAAGGTGAAGAGTGTATCTGTTGATTCATATTAGCAATCTTCTACAACAATGTTCTTTCACCTATGTATACATGTATATAAAACCATAGTCTTTTGTTTTTGTATACAAACAGCAATCAGCTCTTAATCCCTGCTCAGTCGTTGGAAATGGAGAGGTCTTTCTATTGTGTTTAAATAGTCAAAAAAGTGACAAAATTGTTGAACAAAAATAATTCAGCATAATGAGATCAGAATGGGAGGAACTGACACCATTCCATGCCAGCCAAAATTTTACACCAAAAAACTTTTTCTCTTTATTGTATCCTTAATCTATCCTGCTGAAAACTATGCACTCCTCTTGTTATCTACCCAGGACCCAAGCTTACCTGTTGCAGGCTGTAGCCATCATTGATTTCATCTCACAATCGTGGGAGGTCAGAGAAATCAGTCTTTAAATACCATAACTCCAAAGATTTGCAGAACCGCTCAGTTCATTGATTGATCAATTAAGTTAAAAATTCAAAAGCAACAAAACTTATTGGTTCAGATATCTGAATCTTTTATCCTCTTAGCTATATTGATACATATATGTAATTGCACTTTTTAAATCTAAACTATACAGTGTCACATAATATATATGTCATATACATTTCTAAAAAAACCATAGAGAAATCCTTTGAGAAATCCTTTGCGTCTAGTAGTCTGTTTAGAAATAATAACTGTTTAAAAGTAGAAAAAAAAATCCCAGTTATGCTCCGAGTTATTTCCATTGGTACTTGAACTTCCATCCTTGTACATGGTTAACATTTTGTCCTAGCCTTACTGCCATACTGAATCTATTGTATAATATATATGTCATATACATTTCTAAATAAAAACCATAGAGAAATCCTTTGCATCTAGTAATCTGTTTAGAAATAATAACCGTTTAAAAGTAGAAAAAATAAACCCCAATTATGCTCCGAGTTATTTCCATTTGGACTTGATCTTCCATCCTTGTACATGGGTAACATTTTGTCCTAGCCTTACTGCCATACTGAATCTATCGTATGTCTATCTGAATAGAAATTATTGAGTGTTTTACATATAATAGTCAGTTAAAAGATTATATGGCCATAATACAAAAACAGAAATGTTTTCAAATGTAATAATGAATGATAGATGGGTTATACTACAGGTGCTTTCACTGGAACTAGAACTCCTGTCCTTCTATTTTCTTAACACTAAAAAATTGAAATAGTACAATATTTTTCATCTATTGATCTTTTTAAAAAAAAAAACTTTCGATTGAACTCTGGGCAATTCAGCTGTCCCTCAAACTCTAATCCTTAAATGTTGGTTACATTTGGCTCTAACTATCTACCTACTTTGTGGTTGAACTATTGCTGCAGGATTTGATGGTGCTTGATTGAGTACAATTCAGATAATTACATTTCTTCAGTAAATTGCCTAATGTAATAACCTCATGACATAAGGAATATCATCAGGCATTAATGCAAATGTTTCTAAAAATTAATAACTATTCAATTATTGCTATTTAACACTAACTCATACACTCAACATTGTGCATTATGTGTAACACGACCTGCTCTTATATAGAATATATATCTTTACTTTAAAAACGTAACCCCCAGGATTCGAACTCCCATTATCATACACTGAAAACTTTGAACCCTATCACTCTACCTACAATGAAATGTGCAATTTCTACAACTTTACCTACTCTATACTTCATTAATTACATCTAATTATTAAATAACTCGTAGTCGATAGCAAAACCTCATACATAGATACAATAATAGATACAATACTCTAATGAACTACCAAATATAGAGTTAGACACAAAGTTATGTTTAGTGTATATCTATGCCATAGGGACAATATATATAACAGTCTTAATATACATTTCATTATACAAGAGTTCCACCATAGGGAGAACCCAGGCACACTTTGTCCACATGCCTTAATTCTGATAGTTTGAACAAAGCATGTTTCTATGTAAAAACATGCATCACTTTCTTGTGCATGTAGTATCAGTTTGGATGAACTTCAGTTTACTGGTAAGCCTGCAATCTCTATAGCAAATTATAAAGTTCCCTTTTCATATTGTAACCCATATTCACTGTATTGAGTTTGTTACTCCAAAAAGTCTCTCTTATTCCAACTTGTTTTTCTCTGTCACCTCCTCTCCTGTATGGTTTAACAAATTCTACACATATAATTAACACTTTATGTAGATCTTTGACTTTATGTTCTAAATTAAAATGCACTGCCAAGGAGTACTTAGAGTCTTTGTTTTTGATAGTCCTAGAGAGCCAACATAGTGTTTTTTACATATACAGTACATTATGTAGATACAGTGTGTTGTATTACAATTTCTGAATGCATTAATCGTAAACTCCTCTTCCCCAGAAGTCAGAAAAAGTAGTTGTATTGTTGACACTATACTTACAACTTTTATATTTTGAGCATTTAAAGCATTCAATAGGTAAATCACATAGCCACATAGAAGCATTAGTTTCCTCAACAAATTGTGTAAACATAATTGTATCACTAAGACTTAAGATATTTCTTAAGGTTGGTGCATTCTATATGTGATCAAAAGATTTGAAGGTAGCATTTTTTGTAAATCATTGTCATTTTGTACGATACTCCATTATTTCTGGAAGCTATAATAGATTTCTTGAGTGTTTTCACTATATTTGTGTGATGAGGCTCACATCATTGTTATCAATATCTACATTTTTGATTTTCTTGGTACTGGGTTTAACAAGGTCTCCCCTAAGTCTATTTTATTCTAACGTGTTTTTCTCTGTCAACTGTCGTGAAGCAGGTTGCCACTTTGAACTGCTGGATTTTAATCACTTCTTATCTTTGCTCCACTTTGGGACTGCTGCTGCTGACTTAAGAGCCAGTCTCTACCCTGCCCTTGAACTGCTGATGGACTCGGGGCTGCGGGACTGCGAGGCCCACAGGTCTTTGCGGTTTTTCCACCACGCACACCTGGTGCCTCTTCTCGCCCCCTCCTCCTCCTACTTAAAGAACACCCCTCACGCTACCGCGGGACGCACGCGGGATGGAGTGAGAGGCGAAGCCCGGGCAAAGGGCGGGCTGTCTGAGGCAGTCCGAGGTCGATCGAGGCCGGGCTGGGCCCCGTCCCTTTATCTTGTTGTTCAAACTTGAACCACTGGAATACAGACAATGACACCGAAGCCGGGGAACGGCGGAAAAACGCTCAAGGGGGGAAACGTAAGAGGTACATTGGACGCTTTCTTATTAAAGGCTGTTTCGAATTTGGACCATGAAATATCTATTGTAGAATCACGCTTGTCTTTTGAACGTCAACAAAACAAGCGCTCGTCATTAGGCGCTTTAACACAGATACCTTCACCCCCATTTCATATCCCTCAGAGCATAGGGATCTCCTTATCATCAGATGCTAGTATCCCCCTGCTGTTTCAGGATAATTCCTTAACACCAACCCATGTTTCATTGAGGAGCCCTAATCATCTGACAACTTCGTCGGATCTTTCCTTGGACTTCTCCCCAACGGAGCCCTCTTTGTTGCAGCTTCCAGACGCGACCCCTATAACTAAAAAGAGTACACCCCCACAAAAAACACTTAGACAGTTAACGTTAACTTTAACGAAAAGGAAGAGAGGGGGAAATGATTATCGGGGCAGACAAACCAAAGTACCCAGATTAGGCCCAAGTCCCCAAACGGACACCTGTAATAAAACATCACAAGCCCTTTTGATACCAACAAATACAAATTTAAAGCCCCAGGATACTGAAAACTCGTTAAAGAACCAACCTTCCGAATCTAAGGTAATTATGCACAACATAGAACACCTTGTCAGATCATTAATCCTCCCCGTCTTAGAAAGGGTAAAAAGACTGGGTGATCAGATAAATGACTTAGCAGTAGAAACCACCCTAAACTCCCAATTATTAAAGGACCTGAAAGCCATTAATACGAACACCAAAATTGGTGGACCTCAATTAACAAAGAAGGCTCCCCCAAAAGTTACTTCATCTACCTCTGATACTACAAAGGGGAATCCCAGACCTACCAAAGATACCCGACCTGTTCTGACCACTCTCAGAGGGAAAGAGGGGAAACCAGATAAATCCCATACACACCCTACCCTCACAGACTCCAAAGAAACAGCTTCTCTCCCACTCAATACTCATACACCTGCTACTACACAGTCACACGTTAAGGTCGCTGATGCAGGCATTCGCCAACCTCTTGATCAATCTACGAAAAACAAAGGCTGCCACATTGACTTGCCACCAGAGGCGGTTCCATTCGCCCTAGTACTAACAGGTGTCCCAAAGCTTGTAGAGGGAAAAAAGAAAGGTTACCACGAATTAAAGAATAAAGCCATCTATTGGTTTAGACAGAACAGGCCATTGCCTCTCCATTTAGATGGAGACATACTGTTCATTAGAAGACTTGGGTGGGTGGGTACAAGACCAAAAGATATCGCAGGGGATGGAATTATTATTAATTTTAGAGACAGAAGGGTGGTCCCGCACATTGTTGACTGGTATCAGAACCAGGGACACAGTACCATAGTGCCCCGAACCTTGACCTACTTTTACCCAGAGGCACTAATTGTTCCACGGGGCTCCCGCGGTGTGCCCACACTAGATAAACTTAATCTCTATCCCTCCTACCTATCAAAGCGGTCCCCATGGCCTACAAATTACTCGCATTTTGAGAATATAGAAGGACCTATTAAAAGTAGGAATCTGCCAAATCAGCAAGGTTTAAACGTACCACACTGGCCACTTCCACTAACCAACCTATATGATGTCTTTTCGGACCTAAATGATCTGGATTGACAACAGGGACATACTGTGATATATTCTCTGGAAACATTACGCTGTCCAATGTTATTAAACTTCAATCAGAGAGGGGGCACACAAGTGATCTAGCTGAGAGGGACCCTATGATTCCAATTGTCTCGATCGAGTCTTCGATTAAACATAACGATCAATTAGTTAATCTGCCTGTCACAGACGGTCCCCATCTGATCCAGCATAACGCCTCAGTACCTAATCAATTAAATATTTCTAAACAAACAGATATACTCACAGCTTCCTTTCCTGGAATGTGGCTGGTCTGGTAGATAAAGTGTATCAAAAACATTGGCTAGACATTGTCACTGCACATAGTGTAATTTGCCGACAGGAAACATGGTCCCTGGAGGCACTTCATATTAGCGGTTACCAAACCTTCCATACCCCAGCTGTCCAAAGTACACATGGTCGTAACAAAGCGGGTCTGTGTACTTTTGTATCTATTACCGGGGGTTTTGAAGTGAAAAGGTTCATGGAAACTGACTACTATCAGATATTGTGGTTAAGATGGGGCTTATCGCAACAAGCAATTATATTACATTTTTATAATAATATACCTTCTGACGTGGGGCGGGGTGCTTTTGAATAATCTCCTTTCATCCCTGATCTCTTTACAAGACCAGATGGTAGGTGATAATATCATGTTTTGGGTAGGAGACTTTAATTGTACGATCTGTCCTCATGACCCACCAGGTTTGTGCGGCCTATCGGATTATGGGGAAGACAGCCCTACCCATTTCAACCATACGCCACTTGGTACCATACTTAATAATATACTTTTTTATTTTAACTGAAATTTTATAAATGAGATTTGCATACCGAGCATCCCTTTTCAACCCACCTTTAACGGGAGGGGGAGCAATACGATAGTTAATTTCTGCATCCCATGCCATGTTAGAGGCTACCTGGGAAACGGGTCAGGCCCCCCACTCCGATCATTATCCCATAATGTTTAGTATTAATGTCAAAAAAATAACACTCAGGGTTGAAGACAACATCCAATATACCCCTGAGATAAGATTAGCTTCAACTAATGGCTACACAATTAAATGGGACAAAGTAGACCCTTCTGGCTTTTTGGAAAAATTAGCTGCTTCCAATATTAAAGACATAACGATTTGCCTAACCCAAGATGAGGCACCACATAGGGTTATGAACTCTTTTTCTAATATTTTAGCCACAGTCAAATCTTTATTGACAAGAGAACACCGTAAGGGGGTTTCAAAACCCTTTAGGTGGTTTGACAGCGAGTGCACTAAAGCACTAACCTCCCTTAAAAAGGCACTGCAGACAACTCCAAAAAACCCAGATTTAATTCGTGCAGCCAGAAAACCTTACAAAAATACGATAAAAATGAGACAAGCCACATTAAAGAATAAGGTATGGGCAGCCCTGAAAGAAGCCTTGTCTAAAAGGGACAATAGGGCCTTTTGGAAGGTGGTTAATCACCACTTCCTACAAACACAAGAGGCTAATCTTAGTGAGATGGCAATTACAGGTGATCAATGGGTAGCTCATTTTAAACATTTGTATGGTAGAATATCATCCATTGATGATTAAACCATTTTAACAGATAAGGATAGCAATTCTCTGGCAGGCAAATGGCCCATTTCTTTTCCTTTACTGATAACCTTCAGTTATGAGGAAGTTATTAAAAGTATCAAGGACAGCTCATCGGGCAAGGCACCGGGCCCTGATGGTGTTCCCATAGATACCTATAAGGCTGAGATAGATCTATGGGCTCCAATGATAACCAATGTCTTAAACAAAGCGAACCAACAAGGTTTTATAACCTCATGGTCTGATGCCATAGTGATACCTATTTATAAAAAGGGCAAGAGGGAAGACCCGACCTGCTATCGTCCAATCTCCTTGTTGGATGGCTTGGCAAAGGTGGCAGGCAGAATCATTTTAAACAGAATACAAACTTGGGGGGAGGAAAAACACATTTTTACTAACTTACAGTACGGTTTCAGCCCAGGAAAGGGAACAATGGAACAATGCTTAACTGTGTCCATTCTTATAGCAAAACACACTCAGGCCAAGAACGGGAACCTTTTTATTTAATTTATAGATTTAAGCTCGGCTTTTGACTGTGTAGACCACGAATTCCTATGGCTTATACTTAGCGACATGGGGATTGACAGTCACATTCTATCATATATCAAAGAACTCTATAAAGAGGCAGGAGCAAGCGTTAGGTATGGCCCTAGGGGGGAATGCTCCGATAAATTCCCTATAAAAAGGGATGTTAGGCAGGGGTGCAGTTTGGCACCCCTGCTATTCTCCTTATACATAAACTCAATTGGACATCACCTCAGGGACTTTCAGCATGACTACCCCACTATTAAAGTAATTCCTACCCCAATATTGCTATACGCCGACGATGCGGCATTAATGTCACGGACCAGACTCGGGCTTCAGAGACCTGTAGATAAATTTAACATCTATATGAAGCTCCGCGGCCTTAGAATAAATATCTCTAAAACTTTTATAATGGTCTGTGGGAAGGGTAGAAAAAGGGCACCCTGCCCCATTTTCCTAGATAATAAGAGAATTAAAATTACAGACACTTTCTCCTATTTAGGGGTACATTTACACAGAGGAAGCTCTTGGCAGCCAGTGGTTAAATATTAGGAAAATAGCTTTTCTGCATTCCACTGGCGCTTTGAGAAAATTTTCCACTAAATTGGAGGGGAAGCCAGTTAAAGACTTAAACTATATTTACAAAGCTAAGTGCGTCTCTACAGCCACCTATGGCACCTGCATTTGGGGCATTGAACACGCACAGGGGTTAGAAAGTTGTGAAAACCAGTTCCTTGCCTACCTATTGGGGGTACCTAAAACTACATCTTCATTCATGTCCCACATAGAAACAGTGGTTAAGAAACAGAGGGAGAAGGAGGATAAACAAAACTAGGTCGGCCTCCAGTTACATGTAGCAAAAGATCAGGAACCCAGGGTGATGGATTCAGAGACCTAGTTTGTGTGTTCTGGTCACTGCATAAATTATGTCAGTGCTTACCAAAAGGAGAAAGAAAAATGTCTTTCTAAAGTCCCCTCACTCACCGGGGTTTCCCCACGGTGACATGCTTCATCATTGGGGCCATCCCAGTTCTCTACGAAAAGGGGCGTGCTGCCACTAGCGAACTACGCAGGAGCACTTTATTTGTGAAAAGACTATGTGTGGTGTAAAGTGATGTGGTGGTGGAGTGGGTGTGTGAATTAAAAATACCGTGCTAGTGGGCCTCAACAAATTTATTCTGCTCCTAGTTTGGTATATTAAAATGGGGGTGACACTGCTATTTAACCTTAAGTAGGGTCAAATCAGTGTTCTTTGGTCAACATGTTTCAAGCTCCCCAAACTTTTCATCAGGACCATACAGGGTCCAGCCCTGTATATACCACTCCTATATTCTAATAAATAGGATTAGTGAGATTATTCTTTATGCGCTGTTAATTTTAAAACATGCATGTTATACATACGATTTGTACCTTAACGATGTTTATGTATTGGTGCTTAATAGCACTTCATGGTCTCTGGCGGGGGCGGGATCACCTCATGGAAGCATTGTTCCTTATCGGCGAAACCGCTCGGCATTACCTACTCGTTCCCCTCCGGACAGAATATGCGGTCCGGCGGGGAACAAGTAGGTAATGCCGAGCGGTTTCTTATTTTGTAAATTTTATCAGGCACCACGCAGGGTCCACTTATTACCAATTTTAATGACTTGGGGGATTTGAACTTGTCAGTCAGCTTTTCATAAATTGTTACAGATGGAAGAAGACTACGTCATTCATGCACTGAATCGCTTGGTAAAGTTCCGTAACTCAATGCTTTGATCACCACGGCTGTATTGTCATCTTTTTTGGCCATTACTTGTTCCTTTTTTATGAAATGTCTTTTAAATGTGCCATTTTTGTAACAAGTTTTTTTAACTTGTGTGCTTTTATGGTTTGATTCATTAAATCGAATAAAGCAATTTTGAAAAATCCTCCTCTACTGTTTGGTTAAAAAAATTCTATACCTATAAACTATACACCATTTAGACATTTGACTGCATGTTCTAAATTACAATGTACAGCCAAGGGGTACTTGGGGTCTTTGTTTTTTATTGCCCTAACGTTCTTTCCATCTTTATTTCAAGTTACAGATTATAGAGACAACATATTATTTTTTACATATACAGTATATTATGTAGATAAAGTGTGTTGTATTACAATTTATGAACACATTTATCTTAAACTGCTTCTTCCCCCGAAAACTCAGAAAAAGTAATTGTATTGTTGACACCATACTTCCAACATATACATTTTGAGCTTTTAAAGCATCAAACAGGCGAATCACATAGCCACAAAGAAGCATTAGGTTCCATAACACATGGTGTAAGATTAATCGTATTACTAAGACTTAAGATATTTCTTAAGGTTGGTGCTTTACTATATGTGATCAAAGATTTTGAAGGTAGCATTTTTTGTAAGTCATTGTCACATTGTAAGATACTCCAATAGTTCTAGAAGCTATTATAGATTTCTTTGTTGCCTTCACTATAGTTTGTGATGAATCTCACATCATTGTTAGCAATATCTACATTTCTGAGTTTAAGAAGGTCTACCCTAAGAACTCTGCTGGCTCTCAATCCAGCTCTTTGTACATCCATAGCCCAATAGAGTCTTTGCAAAAATCAATCTGAAGTGTCCTTTTTCTTGAATATTTTAGTTGGATTGTAAGGTGTAGTTTCTTTTTTCACATGAATATTCTCCACATGGAATGTTTTGTATTTCTTTAGTGGAGTGGCCTGAATCTGCATGTAAAATGGAATTAGTGGAAGTCAGTTATCCTTCAACTGGCCTTGCGGACGGCAAATGAGGCTGTTCAACAGTTATATCTGCAGGACACAGTGAATCATATGACCAACTTTGCTAAGTTCATTTATCACTCCCGCCAAGCTCTTATGGACAGTTCAACTTTGGTACCACGTGAGATCTATCTGGACGAGGGATCCACGCAGTCCAGCACCCACTGAGAGTTTGCTTTGGGGCATCTAAAGGACTAATATTAATTGCATTTTATAAAACAAAAATACCAAATGGTGGTTTTTAAGAATTGCATCTATATCACTCTATTTTAACTATTTCTTTTATACTGATTGATCTTTTGTGTTGATTTTTATCAATCACACAAATAAAGTGTCATTGTCATTGTCAAAAATTCAGTTTTTCTAAAAAGGCTGGATACAAACCTTCCCTTTTTAATCTATAGTTTTAAGTCCAAAAAACATATCTTATCTTTGCTACACTCCAAACTCAATGTCACATTGAAATGAACGGTATTAAGCTACTCATGATATTCTCTTAGTTCCAATTCAGTTCCATGCCCTATTAGAAACATGTCTTCTATGTAGTGGCCCCAAAAAAACACTTTATCTGAACTTTCAAATGTGACTCGCCAAGCCTGCACCCTCTCATACTGGCCCATAAAGAGGTTTCCATATACGGGAGTGAACCTGGAACCCATTGCAGTTCCCTTCAATTGTTGATATAAACTCTCTTGATAATAGAAAAAAATGATTAGTTAGCACAAATTCTGCAAGGTCTGAAATCATGTGAGATTAGGAGTAGAAACTAGCTGACTTAGTAAATAGAAATGATCTTAAGGCCTCCAAACAAAATTCATTGGTTATGTCTGTGTAGAGACTATTAACATCTATTGTTACGAAGAAATATTCTGAGTCCCATGTTATATCTGAGATTTGTCTTTAAAAATCATGTGAGTGTTTAACCCCTTCCATGCTGATGACGGCCGGGAGCCGTCATGGCACACAGTGCTCGTGTGCTGATGACGGCTCCCGGCCGTCATGACCGCGCCCACGATCGGAATGTGCCGCAGAGGCGCAAAATCGCGGCCGCACCCAAAGGGATAAAATAAGGCAGTGAGGTACTTACAAGAGGAGCTATATATATGTCTACACATTTGGAAACATTTTCTGTATGTGTCCATTCCTAGATATGATTGGTCATCCTGGTGGTATTCTCCCTCCATTATGAATTTTAGTTAAAAAGTAGATGATTTGAGTGACTGGATGAGAAGTGCTAGGATAATTATATTCATCTTTATCTAGAAGTTCTTGATCCTTTTACTCTTATAATTTACGTTTTTGTTCAAGAACTTATGCTTTCAAAGATTGTACATCCACTCTTTTATAGTTGGACACATCCTTAAGTTGTTTTGTAGCTTCAGCCTGATAATCACAAAAGTTAATTACCACAAAATTGCCCCTTTATCACCTTGTCTCACTATTATAGATTTATCAGATCTTAATCTTAGTGCTGCTCTATCATTTTTATTCAAATTGTCATGTGCATTACAGGTCTTGCTCGTTTCAATATATTTCAGAACCATATTTTAAAACTTGTCAATGAGATTGTCATTCTGTAACATAGGTGTGAATTTAGATTTGTCCTTCAGACCATTCTTTACAGTACAATCTTTAGCTAAATCTTATTCATGTGCAATATCCTCAATGTCACAATCAGAATATTCTGTTAAACTTATCAAGACTTGGGTATCTGACAGATGTTGTATCAACATAAAACTAACTTCTTTATGATTTGGCAAGTGTTTCCTTGACAGCGGTTTGTTGATGCAATTTTCTTTTTTGTTTTAGTTTACGTGTAAATCTCAATAAATCTGCTTTAGTTGTTAAATCACAGAGTTAACGTTTTGGTGCAAAACAAATAACCCCTTATTCAATATTTCTAGTTCATAATGTGTCAGAACCCTATCCAACAGATTAGTCAACATGTTCACTACTTTATCCTGTCCCTGTTTCTCTGCGATCTTGTCCTGACACCATCCAGATTTATTTCTTCTGCGGTTTGTTCTTGACTTCCCTAGCAGAGGAACTAGAGGAGGGAAGTCGAGGAACAAACCACAGAAAAAATAAGTCTGTGTTCATTCTTCACAACAGATAGTAAAGGCAACAAAGAAATCTATATTATCTTACAGAAACATTGGAGTATTTTACAATGTGACAGTGACTTACAAATAATACTACCTTCAAAACCTTTGATCACATATAGAAAAGGACCAAAGTTAAGAAATATCTTAAGTCCGGCGATATGATTAAGTGTACACCATGTATTGAAAGATCCTAATGTTTCTTTGTGGCTATGTGATTTTCCTGTTGGATACTTTAAATGTTCAAAATGCATTTGTTGTAAGTATGTTGTCAACAATACAACTACTTTTTCTGACTTCTGGGTAAAGAAGCAGTTTAAGATTGATGCGTTCATAAATTGCAATACAACACAATGTATCTACAGAATGTACTGTATATGTACAAAACAATATGTTGACTCTACAATCTGTAAATTGAAAGAAAGATGAAAAGAACATGTTAGGGCAATAAAAATCAAAGACCCTAAGTACCCTTTGGCAGTACATTGTAATTTAGAACATACAGTCAAAGACCTAAATGGTGTGTGATTTATAGGTGTAGAATTTGTTAACAAGCATAAGACGGTGATGCATGTTTCTACATATAAACACACTTTTATCAAACTATCAGAATTAAGGTGTGTCATTAACTTGTGCCTGTGTTCTCCAAATGGTGGAACTGTTGTATAATGAAATTAGGTAGATAGTTGGAGCCACATATCAACAAAATGTAAGAACAAGAGTTTGAGTACCTGATGATTTGCCCCAAGTTCAATCAAAACATATTCATTTTTAAACAGATCAATAGATAAAAACGATTATACTATTTCAATTTTGAAGTGCTGGGAAAATAGAAGGAAGGGAGTTTGAATTCAGGTGAAAGTACCTGTAGTATAACCCATCTATTATTATGACCTTTTTAAACATTTCTGTTTTTGTATTATGGCCTTATAATATTTGCACTGATTATTAGATGCAAGAGAGTAGGGGCCACATGCATCAAATCATTTTGCAATCGCAAACAGTGCACATCGCAAAAATCCGCCTTTTGTGATCACAAAATGGCCTTTTTAGATGCATGTACCTTGTTTACAGTTCACAATTAAGGAAATAACAATTGTTTGTGATTTCCCTAATTGCGAATGCAGTTAGGGAATCCCCAATTGCGATTCCCTAAATGTGATTATCATGTATTCCCAAAATTGCGTTTTCGCGATTTGGAATTGCCAATTACCATCAACTTCAAGTTGATGGTAATTTGCAATTCCTTTGAAAAAATGCAAATAAATGCATAATTCAAAGTGCATTGTGGTGTATACACATGCCCTTAGGGCATGTGTGTGCACTTACATGTTTTTGAGGGTGCATCGGGGTGGCCTTTCGGCCCCCTTTCACCCTTGAAATGGCATGCGTAATTTGCGAGTACCTATTTGGTACTCACAAATTGCGAATGCAATCCCATTCATTCCTATGGGCCTAAAATGGTAAGGCTTTCCTTAATACCAAATCGCAATTTGCGATTCGCTATTAAGGAATATACAGGAATCACAATTTTTATTGCAAAACCTATATGCGTTGGTAATTGCGACTCCTTAATAGCGATTCCTCAATAATCCCCACTAAGGTCTTGCAGTTCTTAACTTTGATGCATGTGCCCCACGATCATTTCAATCCAGATAGACGCACAATAGATTCAGTATGGCAGTAAGGTTAGTATGAAGTGTTAAACATGTTCAAGGATGGGAGTTCATGTCCTGATTGAAATAGCTCGGATTATAATTGGGATTTATTTTTTCTACTTTCAACAGGTTATTATTTCTAAACAGACTACTAGATGCAAAGGGCTTATATATTATGATTTTTTATTTAGAGATTTGTATGAAGTATTTATTGTGTGGACAATGTATAGTTTAGCAGTTATGGAGTGCAATTGAATATATGTATCAATATGGTTAGGAGGATGAATGATTCAGATTTCTGAACAAACAGGTTTCATTGCTTTTGAATTTTGAACTTAATTGATCTGTTATGTTTCATATAGATACCCTAATATATGACCTGGTAATATCAGACCTGGTAATATCATACACTGTTACCTACATTATCTCCCTTATACTACAAAGTACCGAGTCTTTAGGATTGGAGCTTTACCTAGTTCTTCTCTTGGGTGCAGAAGGAGGATTTCTCCTAAACAATAGAGTCCTATAACTTAATATATAGACTCACACAGTATGAATGAATATTCACAAGGGTTATTGGAGACCAGGCAGGGGCTACACCACCTTCCCCACAATATCTACGTACAAGGTTCATCCCATACGTCATCCTCAAATCCAACAATGGCTAACACAAAAAACAAGGGACAAAGGAACCACAGATACTTTCCGCATAAATACAGCACATCTTGCTAGTGTTAGTTAGAGGAAACCGAGACTTCCAGGGTGACACACAGACCAGAGGCGCTGAGGCTCCTGCATGCAGACAGTCCAGCTGTCAGTGGTCTGAACATCCCTTGCCGGGTCTCCAACTCAAGACCAGGAAGGGCTCCTACATTCTCAAACCTCAGGTAATGAAGTCTGACTACATCCTAGAGGGATTCTTGGCTTCACACCTACCCACATGCTATGTACACTTAGGTACATCTAGATAGGCATCGTAGGAGTAGGCGCTTTCTTTTATCATGCATTTTATATCCATGTGTGCATTTATAATTGTAGGAAAATGGTAGAACTATACTATCCATTTATATTCACTGTACTGCTGATTATATATATCTGCAACTGTCTAACAGTTGTTGCAGCACATCTTTTTTACACTAGAAGAACTACTGTGCAATTGTTGAATTATTGTAACATGTCTGACTGTTTCTTCTGTCTAACTCTCACAAGACTAAATAAGTGAGCATGAGTGATCAGGGTTGTCGTGTTCTGAGGTTGCCAGAAACTATTCTTCCCCAGATAAGAGGAGACACTATTGGCACTGTGAGCTAATTTATGCAAACAGGCTAACATTTCCGGTGAGGGTGCTCAGAGTCAACTGCCACCAAACCCACAGTTCATGTTATCTAAACGTGCAAACTCTGTACAGGGTATATATAGGAAGTGCACAACATGGCGTCACCAACGTTGGTTGTATACTTATTTAATTTAAGAGCGCCACCAACGTTGGTTGGATACTTATTTAACAGTAGAATCTGACCACTTCAGTCATGCTATTCTCAGAGACCCCTACTTACAAAACGCCAGAGACATCTGGAGTGGGCAGGCACACTACTCTGCCACAGCTGAGTAGGCAAAATACCGTATTTATTGGCTGCTGGTTAAACAAGCTTGAAGGACACAGTGTTCCTAAATTGCGCAAAAAACCTTATCTTAGTTCCCTTGAAGAAACTTCTTTTTTACAAAAATGACAGAGGGCAAAGATAACCCAGGGATGGATCGACGCCTCTCAACAGGAGAAGAAGATTTAAACGCAATTCAAATTGCACCTAAATTCAGACATACAATCACCCTGAAACTATTACAAAATGGTTTATCAGCTAGGGGTGGCTTAGTAGCTTTCATGAGTGACGCACAAAAATCAAATAAAACAGAGGTATTTTATTTGTGGGTTACATTCCCAGAAGCAGATGCAAGAACACAGATTTAAAGGCGCTCTACACCACGTAAGGAACAAAGTAAAATTAGGCCCACTAGGAGCGGATGAGGCAACATGGCCAATATTAGCAGCCTACACACGACATCCTGACATTGAAAAAATGAGACCTGGAGACTTACTCATACAACACAAAGATTTCATTAAAATCTACAGAAACTTGAACAAATTCGTCATGAGGACATTCACCGTCCAACCAGCAACAGTTGCAACAAATGGAACTCAATCAGGGTACAGCACCTAAAATCACACCACAAATATTATATGTGGTAATGGGCAAAATGCCCATGAAATGTGAACAAATGCCATTCTGGGTAGCTCAGAAAATATCTCAGTTCAAGGCAGTATTCCCAAACACTACCCCGTTTGAAAAACACAGAATGCATACAATCTGCTTGCCCATGGGGATAATACCACAAGTAGAGGATTGCACCTCTTGGGGTACTGTTTTTGCTGCCGTATATACTAGGACACATGGTATTCCTTCATTAGCGGTGATACCAGATGTATTAGGACAAGTACAGAATGAGTACGGAGCAGAGCCTGCTCTGAACTTAGGGATGAAGTTACTAAATAACTATAACCAAGTATCAGCCATAATCCTAGCTAATATTACAAGGGAAGCAGCTTCAGTGGCAATCCACCAACGCCTAAGGGAGTACAGTCTGTTCGATCAACAACACAAACTGCCCAAAATAATTGAAACTGCATATGCAGGATTAGGCAGACACAGTTTGGGTGGGAAAAGTTTAAAACTCCAACTGATGGGCAGTCCTGAAAAGGACATTTCCAAGCAGACACCTCCTTCTTCTAAAAAGAAATGGGATAATAAAAAACAGGAAAACATTAAAGGAAACAGATCCGAATTCAGAGGTAGATCTCCTCCACAGGAGCCCTCTGAAAAGAAGTATAATCTCAGGAACAGGGATAATATTATGAAACCTGACAGGTATGAGGATACTGATATATGTTGCTCTCATTCCTTTCAAGGCTTGACGAAAAACTCAGATAGAGAAGGATGATCAGAACACAAAGAAGAGCGAACAAAGTCCAGTGACAAGCAGCACGCTCAAGACTATACTTCCAAAAAAGAAGAAAAGCCAAAATCAAAACCTCAGTTTAGGAAAAAGAAAGGTGTAGGCCTGAAGCTCAGACATGGCCAGAATTCTGAGAACACAGATTCTGAATGGGGAATGGGCCCTGACGATGCTAGCCAGTGCAGCAGAAGTAACAATAGCTTGCCAGAAACTGATGGAATTTCCGGTGACAGCAGACTTGAATTATTACATTACGGTGGAAACACCAGATACAAGGGTCAGCATCCTACATAATGTACATGAAATGACACTCCAAATTGGGTGGGCAAGCCCAGGAAAGTTAAAGGTCTCTTTTGAAAAAAACTATCCTCTGGTTCTGACATCCTATTAGCTGAACAAGATTGGCTGCCGGCATTTGTTATGCAGTGCCCTAGGGCAAACAAAGGTATTTTTCCAGCATTCTCCGACCATGTTCCCATACATCTTAAACATGCATATGCACAGGAGTGGGTAGTTGCCCTAGCTTTAGAATTGTACACAAATCAGGATGGGTGGGATGAGGATTTACCCCACCATGTGATCCCGTTAAAAGTTTCAAAAAAATGCACAGAGGTAATATCCAATAAAGCAAGAAGCTAAAAAACAGGTCAGGGAGATCTTGGATCAACTTAAATATCAAGGGGTCATTGAAACATGCACCTCACCAATGAACAATCCTTTGTTTCCCTTTCAAAATCGGATAATTCATATTGCCTAGTTTTAGATTACAGACATTTAAACACATGCACAAAGACATTTGTTGTCCACAATGCACATAGTGCTGCATGAATGAATACCAGTGTGCGGAAAATAATTAAATCCACTTTTGATATCTCAAATGTATTTTTCTGCCAAAATATATCACCTGAAAGCAGGTATTTGACTGCATTCTCACCGTTGGGGACCCAGAGATAATTTTGTCACCTCCCCCATGGGTTACTTCTGCTGCAAACATACAACGTTCACTACAAGCAGACATGATAGATTCCAAACACTTACAGACATGCGTAAATGTACGCAACTTGGTGATCTGTGTAATAGAGGTCAATGAGGGTACACCTATTAAACTTTCAATGACGGTGAAACCGTACCAATCGCTTACAAATGACACCTGTACACAAATGCAGAAATGCGTCTCACTTCAACAGAATAAATACTGACAGCAGTTCAGACCTCTGTAGCAAGAGAAAGAGCTCTAGCTCAGGGAAAACGCATAATTGTCATAACCCCAGTATCAGCCTTAGAGGCTGTTACAAAGGCTAGCATTCCAAGTGCAAAAGCCTTACATCCAAGATAGATACAATGGGCTAATTCTCCTACTGCAAAGGACGTTGAATACAGATTTGATCAAGTCTAAAAACACACGCTTTTCTGAAAAATGCTATGGGAACAGGTAGTTGAAATGACAAACAAACTACCACATGCTCACGTGATTCATACACTGAGTCATCAAAGTGATGGTGTGCACTTTGAAGGGAATTCATTGGCTGATAAAGCCGCCAAGGGTGCTGTGCGCATAGCTACTGTAGCTGCAATCACTCATTCTAAAACAAGAATAGACGGTGAGATTATGGTGGCTGTCATTGCTTCGTGCAAAGGCAGCTCAGCAGTACCAGATAAATCTCCACTCAAGTACTCCTACAAGTTATATGCAAACAGCATTCCATTTGCTCAGATTCCCGGAGTGGGGGATAAAGTATTACCAAATATGGATCATATAAAAGGTTTAATTATTGCTGCACAAGAGGGTGTGGGCTCTGCACATACATGTGTTACAGCGAATATTTTGTTGCTGAAAAAGTGCTATCGGTGGCCAGGCCTATCAAAGCAAACTAAAGACTATGTCTTGAAATGTGACATCTGCCAACAGATGAACCGCTCCACCATAACAGCCACTGTTACTAAAATCAGACAAACCTCTCGCATGTGTGTATCTGGACCACTGAGGTCCCTTACAATCTGATCGGGCTCCCAAGTATATCACGGTTGCAGTGGATTCCTGCTGAAGAGTCCGATGGGTGTGGCCTCAGCTCTCGGCTGACTCTTGAACTGTTATCAAAGATTTGCGAGTTTTAATAGGGAGATAAGCAGTTGGCACATTACATTCTGACCATGGCCCGGCATTTAGCTCTCAGGCTTACAAAGAGGCCATGGAAAGTATGGGCGTAGCATTGCGGTACTCCTCTCTGTACCATCGTGAGGCAAATTCGGTTGTGGAAAGGAAAAACTGGGACCTAAAGAAATCTTTAACAGCTTTAACGCTTTAAACATCCGGCGCTTGTGGAGGCAGGACTGCGGGGGCAAGCTCAGGGACCACACGGCCCATAACACAGTGAGGCAACCGGCGAGAACAGCAGCCCCTCCCCCCTGACACCAGGGGCTTCTTCAGCGCTTCACGCCTCCAGCTGCGCGGGAGATGCTTCAAACATCCGGCGCTTGTGGCGGCAGGACAGCGGGGGCAAGCTCAGGGACTACACGGCCCACAACACCGCGAGGCAACCGGCGAGAGCAGCAGCCCCTCCCCCATGACACCGGTGGTGTATTAATTCAGAAGGCCCATAACGCCCCACGGGACGAGAGCGGCCGGGCGCCGGGCTAAGCCCGGGCAAAGGGCGGGCTGTCTACGGCCGCCGGGGGCCAGAGGTGGCTGGGCCACCTCCCTGACATCGCTACTTGAAGGTACTGTTGTGATTGCACAAGGTTTTTTAAAACTATGGGGAAAAGAAAAAGTACGGAGAATGGGAGTGAGGCTGTGAGTGTGCCGACTAGGGAGAAAAAATCAAGGAAGTCGAAGTCCAAGAAATCATTACCACATGGTAATGGAATTGTGTCATGGACCGCATTGATGAATTGATTGAGGAATGTGGAGAGTTATTAACTGCTAAGCCCCCGTTATGCAGGAGGGTAGCGGAGGGTGTTGGTAGCTCTGTAGACGCTGGGGGGAAGGGGACTAAGCGGGGTTCAGTGGTGGTCCCTGATTTGTTTTCGGCAAAAAACCAAGGTGGTAGAGTCCCAAAGCCAGGGAATGCTGAGGGGGAAAATGTGTGTACTGGCACCGACATAGTACATGTACCCATCTCTTCCACTGTGACTCCCACTGTGACTGACCCAACAATTTTCATCTGTAAAAACAGGTTCTCAATCTTAGCACAAAATGAAAGCTGTAGCTCTACACCTGATGCTGAAGTTCCTCAACTTATGACTCAGGAGACCGATGTGCCCTAAGGAGATAGTGAACTCCCGCTGGCAGGTGCTCGTGATTCCTTTGCGCCATCAGAGGAAGATATCAATCCTCTGACTTTAGTGGTAAAGCATCTGTGTAAACTGGTAGAGGGCATGCAAGCCAAAATTGAAAGTCTTACCGCTACAGTAAATAATATTAGGTGGGGTTCTGGCCCCTGTTCAACCTGTATAGCAAATGAGAAATCCAGTGGAGTATCTAGAGGCCAGGAAAATGTGGTAGCCCAACGTAGTGTGTCCCATACAAGCAAAGAAAACACTCCTAATCATTCCGGTGTTTTATATAGCGAAGCGACAAGAGCAACGAGGGGGGTGCCGCAAGTTCGACATGGTTATGGAAATGGGGCTAGACAAGTAAATGTAACAGCAGGGGAAAAGCAGCCAGGGGAAAAGGGTGGTGGTTTTAAACTAGGTGGCAGATCTACTGAACAATTGAATTTTACTAGCCATATTAAGAACAAAAATGCAACTAGGAGCCTAGGTGACCAACAGCCAAATGTCTACCCGAATGAATCACCAAAAGTGTATATGGTTAATGTTTCGAAACTGAGCCCTGGCAAGGAGCGAGAATCTAGTGAATCTCTAACTAACAAGGCAATCCACTGGATTAGGCACGTCAGGGGTTGCCGATCTGTAATTAGAGATGACATCCTTAGAGCTCAGAGGATCACTTTTCAAGGGGACAAAGTAGATTGTATAGAACTGGTTTTTAAAAGTGCAAATATGGCAGACAACTTAATACAGCTGGAGTTTAGAAGCTGCTCCCCAGATTATTCTGCCATACAAATGAGATCGTCCCCCCCCCCCCACAGAATTGGCTGACTAGAGCTGATAAGCGAGCATGTGGGAGCAAACTAGGTTGATCAGGTCTAGATTGTGATGATTGACATCCAATGAAGCTGTCCAAGTAGGTCACACTGATTGTTTGGTAGAGGAAAGTCAGAGCCCACACATAGATTCTAACCTAGGCACCACCTGCATACCAGCAATTCCGAGGCTACTTGAGGATCGTGATACCACCATGACAAATATAAATATAAACACAAACCCTAGCCTTTTACATGACCCTACTAAATCCAGATCGATTTTATCTTGGAATATTGCAGGTCTGAAAATGAAGGTTGAATTTCCGGAATGGGCCTCGTTTATTAATTTGCATGATATCTTCTTATTCCAAGAAACCTGGTTATTAGAAGCCCAGTATTTTATCGGGTTTTTAAATTTTAGTGTACCTGCAGAAAAGGGTGAAAGAGGGCGACCATTGGGTGGCTTAATTATCTGGATTAGGCAGGACCTCGACGTTAGCATAAAGATGCTCCCTTCAAAACACAGGGTCATACAGATTGTTACTCTCAAGTTTAGAAACAAAAAACCTAGGTATATCTGTAACCTGTATGCGAGGAGCACTGGGGGTAAGAAATCGGAGACTATAGCCACCCTAGAAGAACTTATAGAATGTTACTCCCAGAATTCACACATAGTTCTAGGAGGTGATTTTAAAATGACTTTTGAGCCCTTGCTAAGTGCCGAATGGAATATTTCGGATGAAGAAGATAGGCAGTGGGGAGTCCCTAAACTTGAATTGGAGCCAGTAAATAGGTGGACCGTGCTAGCGATCCAGATAAATTCACTTTGTTTGAACAAGGGGTTGAGCGCAACCAATGGTAGGACATCACAAATTACGTTAGGGGCCACCACCTTTAAGAGTGGCCCTCGAGAAAGTAGAATCGATTATATCTTGGTAAGTCTTGGATTATGGAAAAATCTAGAGGATATGTCGATTATCCATATGGTTGAGAGTGATCACAACCCTTATCCATATGGTTGAGAGTGATCACAACCCTTTATGTATGTCTCTATCATATTGGAAGGTATCCATCATTGATAGGGGGCTGGCAGAAGGGTCTTCCCCAGACACAGTCATTGCAAATGACATGCGCCACGTAAAATGGGCCAAAGTGTCGGAATGCCAAGAGCACATAGATTTTATTTCCAGCAACCTAGAGCAAGTCATGAGCGAGATGGGGGTACAAGCCAGCAAAGGTGACATGGTTTTAGCCTTAGAATCTGGTACCAAGATACACAAATCCTTTTTTGGTGATTTAAAAAGTTTGTTTGTCAGGCCGTTTAAGCTAAACAAAAAACATACCCACCACTCTCCATGATGGTATACTGGGGAGTGTAGGAAAGCCCGATTAGATCTGGGTAGTGCCATTAAAAGTGGGTCCAGTAATAGTGTACGCCTTGCAAGGGAAGCCTACAAGAGTGCCGTACCCAAATCTAAGCGTGCTTGGGACGAGCACAGGTGGCAAGATCGCAAAGAAGCAGGTGCCCAAAAAGATTCGAGAAGTTTCTGGAATGTACTCAAGTGGGGATGTGAGGGTAAACCTGATAAGCCTCAAAATTGGGTAGCACAAGAAGAATGGGTGGCCTACTTCAAGCCACAATACGCTAAGGGAGTGGAATCAAACTATAATTTAGAGGTTCCGTACACACCTTTTTTGGAAGACGCATTCAACATAAGGGATGTATATTGTGCCTTAGACCTAGTGGTACCAGGTAGAACGCCAGGTATAGACGGAGTCCCAGCAGATATCTTTTTACATGATAGAGACTCCTGGGGAAGGTATATACTGTTGTGGGCAAACTTAAAAGCAAAAGGAGCACCGCTACCTAAATCATGGAATGGTGCGGAAATCATACCAGTGTTTAAGAAAGGGGACAAATCGCTTCCTGGTAATTACCGCCCAACCAGCCTGATTGAAACTATGCAAAAGATTCTTTGTAAGGCTGATTCTAAACAAAGTACAGGAGTGGGAACGCGAGCAGAAAATTCTATCCCACCTACAAGCAGGAGTCAGAGCTTGCATTAGCACAATCGACCAAGTACTGCATTTTGCTATGCTTTACTGGAAGACTGTACAATTAGAACTTAGGAAAAATGACTGTTTCTGAAAATCGGTTCCTAAGAAACCTCATCAAACTACCCCAGAGTACCCCTATGAGCCCTCTCTTTTATGATTTGGGAATGAGACCAATTGCATTAATTGCCTAATTGCGCCCAGTTTTATACTGGAGGCGGCTATGGTCAACCCCCAAATTGAGATTATTTGCTGTTGGGCTCATGGATGTAATCAAGAGTGAAACCTTTCACAAAATTAATTGGTTATCTAGAGTTGGTGGGATCCTTGAGGAGCTCGGCTTAAAAGAGCTATGGGAAGACCCACTTAATGCTAGCTTTCCTCCGAAAAATGTTCTAAAGGGTTTGTACTGGGAAGTAGTGGCCTCCAAAGCTTATAGGAATATTGCCCGACTTTCATTGACTGGGATTTTTCTGGATTTTAAAGACGTGGTTAACCTTGAAGCCTTTTGGGATGACATTACTAAATCTCTGGATAGAAAGCTCTATTTTCAACTTAGAATTGGCAGTTTACCAGTTAGAGCGTTCACATCCAGAAGGTCTATGGGTGGAAAGGTTGCATGTCCCGGTTGCCTGGCTCCCTCAGAAACAATTAATCATATGTTATTTGGGTGCCCTGTGCATGCAGTACCTCGGCGGGTATGGCTACGCCCAATGTGTAAGCTATTGGGCACCAGGAGTGGTATGGTAGCTGCTAGAATGATTCATACCAGTAATAATCCCCCTGTGTATATAGCTGTGGCAAAGTTCCTAGGATGGGCATGGGAAATCAGGAGTAAATTGTTGGTGGGGTAATCTTTTCTTGATGAGACTTAAAATCTGGTTGTAAAATATGCACTTTTGTATTCATGAATTGTGTTGTATGTAGACATATTGAATTTAAAGTTTTTGTATTCTAAAGTTTTTGACATCATGATGAATTTTATGTATTTTATGCTTTTATGGCAATTGTCGAATAAAGCTTGCTTGAATTGATTAGTATGGTATTTGGGTCAATCACCTATATGTGGTAAAACGAGCACTCAATAACGAGCCAAAAAATTCTCTAGGGGGTGTCACACCATAAGAGGTCCTATTTGGGACAAGAATGTGGGCACCTGATCTTGATTGGGAAGGCACAGTGGCAAATGAGAAACCATTTGCTATCCATGATCATTTGGCTATTTTACAGGATTTTATTTATTTATTTATTACATTTGTATAGCGCACCGATTGGTCTCTAAGCGCTTGTACTTGAGAAACTGGTCCTTTCAGAAAGCGGACAACCCAGTTATATCACACCCCTCGCTTCTCGAAAGAGCACTGTTTTTAAAGGGCATTACATTTGGTTCCTTCCTGAGACTTGATGGTAGCTTGTTCCAGGCTGCGGGAAGAGTGGTTGAGAAAGCCCGTGCACCTAAGGTGGTCAGACGATAGAGCGGATTTACCAGAAGAGCATCCTCAGATGAGTGCAGGGTCCTTCTAGGGGTGTACTGCACCAACCTAGCTTTAATATAGTTGGGTGCATTGCCGTAAACCGCTTTATGAGCGATGCACAGACCTTTAAATAAAATCCTCTGCCTAATAGGAAGCCAATGTAATTGGCGTAAAAGAGGAGAGGCATTGGTGTTTCTAGGTTTTCTGAAAATCAGTCTGGCTGCATCGTTCATCACTATTTGCAGTCTCGAAAGTTGCTGCTGGGAAAGCCCAACATAGAGGGCGTTCCCATAGTCGAGACGTCCTAAAATCATTGCGGACACCACCGTCCTTCGTGTAGAGAATGAGAGCATTGGAAAGATTTTCTGGAGTTGCCTTAGGAGGGCAACGCATGTGACAACCACTGATGACACTTGATTTTTCATGGATAGACTACCATCAATATGGATACCCAGGCTTTTCACCACACTTGCAGGTATCGGAGTCCTACCTAACTCCTGAGGCCAGAGAAGATCGTTCCAGGGATTGCTCGAGATGGTAATGGGCAATACTTCGGTCTTCTCTGGATTAATCTTCAAGGAGTTGGAAGACATCCAGTTAGTCGTGTATTTTAAGATGTTATGTAACCTAGCCTGGGTATCAGATGACTCCTCAATTTGTATGATAATCTGTGTGTCATCGGTGTAATTATAAATTTTACACTCCATTTGATTTAGAGCAGCAATCAGCGGCTGTAAGTATATATTAAAAAGGAGCGGTGAGAGGGCAGATCCCTGCGGCACTCCGCATGTTATTGCCGCTGGTGTAGAGACCAAATCTGACAACTGGACCCTCTGCGATCTTCCCTGCAGGAATGATGTTAGCCAGCCAGCGCGGTCCCCCCGATGCCCAGATCTCTCACGCGTCTCAACAGTAGGTTGTGATCTAAATGAATCCAGGACACAACAAAGCAACGTACACTTGAAACAGACCGCCACTGGGGTAGTCAAGGCAGTCATGGCAAGACATGTCTGGATACCAAAATTCAGGGATCTAGTCAGGAAGAAAAGAGCGACACAAAAATATTTGGTCCATCCTACAGATAGCCTGTACCTGTCCTAGCAGTTTAGGGAACAATATTTGTACTTTTGCCGCCTCTTGCAGGGAAAAAGGAGAAATGATTTGTCTCAATTGACTTAATCAAACCACACTATGTGGCCAATACTGAAAAGTAGGCCTTGTGGACTCCACTGTAGCAGACATCCTCTTCTAGCTACAATCCAAGAAGTTCAAACAGAAAGATTCATCACATTTGAAGAGCCTCCTGTGCGGATGGACTAAGCAACAATGCTATGGAACTCGTTCCCTTTGAACCCTAAGTTCAACTTCCAAAAAAGTTGCAATTAGACCAAATACAGACGGCTACATCAACATGCCTCGACAAGAGCAAAATACGACTTTAACAAATCCTTAGGTCATTCCTCCAATTGATCAAACTGCTTCTGCCTACTTCATAAACTTTGATACATTCTCCTTGGATCCAAGTGAAACGGAAATGACGCCGGCCCCAAAATCATGCAAGCAGCAAGTTAAAGACTTTCTGAACTTTCTCAAAAAGACCTACCTGATATCACTTTGGTTAGAACTCTGGGTAATTACTGGGATCCTAATTTTATTTTCTGGCTAGGCTTAGTTATAACTTTTAGCATGCTTATTAATGGACGATACCTTCAACAAAGCTCTGCAGCCCAAAAAGGTAATTTGATTGTGAAGCCACATCAGTCCTCACATTGTGAACAAAGAGACTTGTCATCAGTGAACATTACAGCAGTTTCTATACTGGACGGTATAGTTAGGGACAAGGTTGATTTTGAAATATTCGGTCCTATTGAACTATCTGATTGTTGGAACTCTGAAACTGTTAATAACATGTTGTCTGATTTAGAAAAAAATGCAGCATTTCCAAACACAGAAAAGTTAGAAGGTAATTTAGACTATGACACTTAGTACTGTTACCAACATTATGGTAATCATTTTTTACACAAATCTATATCACCTAGAAATGTTTTTATGTACTAACAGTGGGAACATTTCCCTACACCACCAAAAAGTAGTTCACAAACATTCGCACTGAAATGTTCATATTTTTCAGGGTTTAACACCACTGACCCGACCTCATATTATTATAAGATTAGACCGACACATGAAAAATATGTTGACAAACACCAAATAGGTATACTCTGCTTCCTTTATTGCCCAATTGTCTGAACAGGGTTTTGACCTATGGAAGGACATAATAGACTTAAAATCAGTCTGGGGTTCTAGGGACTGGCAAGTCCAGGGAACTGAAGCACTAAATAGAGCATGCCTCATTCCATATCAGATGATATTTCTAAATGGCACTGTGCAACAGACATCCTGCCTTGGACTAGCCAAGAACAAGGACCCGAACACACCTGAATTTCCAACACCATAACAGATGGAGGGGTGTCAAAATTTGACTTCACAAGAAGGGGCAACAATAGATGACATTTTACAATACAATAGATCAGACTCTAATGGGAAAGATTGGCTGGTTTTGCCCTTAGACAGAAAAAGATGTCAGACAAGATTCTGGGGTACCACCGAAGGGCGCAGTATCCATAGGTCAGACCTACTCTATGTACAAAGAGAACACCCAGAGGTAGTGACATCATATAGTGTTGGGAAGTTGTGCCTTGATTGGCAAAATACCTCAACACCACACAGAAGTGAAACACCACTTGTCCTTACTTACACAAGACATGGATCTTAGGGATTTTCTACTAGGACCCAGGAAATCACATCAAGAACATTTCATATATGCTGGAATTTGTGCTGCCTATAATGACATTTGGAAAAAATCCCAACAAGAGGCCGCAGAGAGGATACGGGAAATAGTCCATATTAACTTAGAAAAATCTCTGAAAGTGGTAGACATTGGGTTAACAACTTAGACCTCCAGGATATATGCCTTAGGCAACATTGATCTTATGCAATGCACATACTGGATGAAAATTTAGCCATATTACAACATGGGCAATCTCATTGACGTTCTATTATGTTATTAAGCTGGACGCTACAATCTTTGCATGCTGGCTATATGCTGTGTCGTTTTATCAATAGTACATCTCTGTTTACAGACTACAATCTAACAGATAAACAGATGGAAATGCCGCAAAGGGGAGCAAAATATACAATGATGCATATTGAAAAACTGAACAAATTACTGTTTACGGTAGTGTAATCTCCATCTACGGAGTGGCTTATCTATGGCCACATAACTCTACCGGTCACTACTTTTCAGTTTCAATATTGTCTTGAGCAAAGGCAGGCGGGCAAATATGAACAGATCGGTAAAGAATACATTAAGGAATTTTGGGAGTTACCATACAGATTTCGATACCGGACTGGGGATCTAGAAGTGTTTCCGAGTGGTACAAACTGCAAGAACACTTTAAGCGGTTCTCTCATGTGGCAGGACATTTCACTGCACAGAGCTTGCAATGGTTCAATAGCAAACTTGTCCTGCCACATGAAACAGACTCCAGCAGCTGTGATTACTCCGGTATGCTGAACTATCAAGGTTGCTGTGGGGTGTTTCCGCGCATTGCGTATCTGGTCACTGTGCACTCCGGGTTTACTTGCTGTATGCAAGTAGTGTTTTCCCCAATAAGTACAGTCAGGGAGACACCGTTATGGCCTTCATTGAATGTTTCCTTTATACAGTTTGATACTTTGAGCAGACTGCAAGCCATGCTTTTACAGCAAACAGTACCCTTAATCTCCGCTCGAGAGACCTTTGATCTTCAAAACGCAAGGACCTCGACTGAGATACAGGCACTTATATGTACAAACTGCCCCATTCATTTTGCAGAAATTGTGGGTCGTATTTTTAATATGGCTGATGGGAGTGGTATTGTAGACTTATTTAAGACCATGGGGTCATGATTTTTGCATGTCTTCCGCTGATCCTGCTCTCAATAGCAGGTATCTGGATTGTCATTTTTCTGCTCTGTAATGGATGGCTCAATCACCAATGAGGTGGCAAAAGAACTCCTGGGGCGCAAGCACCGTGAACGCAGGGTACAACTTCTGGGCATACCTCGCCTACAGGAACTTAACGCCTCTTGGTTCCTTTTGCTTAGACCAGGCTGGATGAACTACATCGTACCTTTTCTTTGATGCCTGTTTTGCGGTGAAGAATGCTTGTTGGATCTCTATCTGACACTTGCATCGGACAGCCCTGCCGACTTGAATACCAGGCTGGAACCGCTGTGGGCCCATGCTTGGCAATGTTCCCAGCGTTTTCCCATTGTTATGGCTGCATTCCTTGAGAACCCGCAGGTGCCTTTTCCAACTGGGTTGAGCATCAGCTCCACCACTAGCACTCAAGTATCGACTACAGCACCAGCTGCCTCTACACCAGCTATTGGCAACTCAAAATATCATCTGTGCTCCATAGACATACTCTGTGAGGTTTTACAAGGACAGTCTCCTGCAGTGGTGGGCAACAAAGATGTTGCATCTCCCAGCCAGGACATTTAATCTATAATTGGCTAATCATGTGCTGTCAAAGAATTCGCATTTTTCCTTTTGGTTTCAAAAGTCAACAAAATTTGGAACATGTCCTAAAATTGACACTTTTTCGCTGAGAAAGCATGGCCTTCTGATGCTTGTAGAAGTTCAACCTATATAAACAAACTCAATTAGGACTTTGGCTTAAGTGACAATTCCCAAAAATAGATTTTTGAAGTAAACTTTTTCCCCTCTTAGACTGTTGTTAAAAATTATTTTAAAACAAAGTTTTTACCAAGCTCATTGATACGTTTTTTATTCACCACTACCTAGTAAAGAGAATAGTTTGCTAACATTTTTATCATTGTTGACTGTTCGGAAGAGGAGTGAGTGTTATGTTTCATATAGGTATGCTAATGTAGTCCCGGGTAATATCATACACCGTCACCTACATTATCTCCCTTATAATACACGGTAACGAGTCTTTAGGATTGAACCTTTACCTAGTTCTAGTCCTGGGTGCAGAAGGATGGTTTCTCCTAAACAATAGAGTCCTATAACTTAATCAGTAGACTCACACAGTATGAATGAATATTCAGAAGGGTTCTTGGAAACCAGGCAGGGGCTACACCATCTACCCCACCATATCTACGTACATGGTTTATCCCATATGTCATCCTCAAATCCAACAATGGCTAACACGAGAAACAAGGGACAAAGGAACTACAGATACTTTCCGCATAAATAAATCATATCTTGCTAGTGTTAGGTAGAGGGATCTGAGACATCCAGGCCGACACACTGACCAGAAACTCTGAGACTCCTGCATGCAGACACTCCAGCTGACAGTGGTCTGAACATCCCTTGGGCGATGTCCAACTCAAGACCAGGATGGGCTCCTACATTCTCACACTTCAGGTTATGGGGTTCAACTAAATCCTAGAGAGATTCTTGGCTTCACACCTACCCACATGCTAGGTATACTTAGGTACATCTAGAGAGGCAACGTAGGAGTACGCTCTTTCTATTATCATGCATTTTATATTCATGTATGCATTTATGATTATTGCAAAATGGTAGAACTATACTATCCATTTATATTCACTGCACTGCTGATTATATATATCTGCTACTGTCTAACGGTTGTTGCAGCACATCTATTTTACACTAGAAGAACAACTGTGCAATAAGTACTTATTGTAACACGTCCAACTGTTTCTTCTGTGTAACACTCTGAGTCCGAATAAGTGAGCACGAGTGACTGGACAAAAAGTAGTACATTGTTTCCATGAGCCTGAGGGATCAGGGTTGTCATATACTGAGGCTTTCCAGACACTATTCTCTCCCTGATAAGAGGAGAAACTAGTGGCACTGTGAGCTAGCTAATGCAAACAAGCTAACATTGCTCAGAGTCGGTCTGCCAACAAACCCACAGTTCATGTTATCTGAACACACAGATTCTGTATAGGTTATATAAAGGAACTACGTGACAGATCAATCAGTGAACTGAGTGGTTCTGCTAATTTTGGTATTTAACAACTGATTTATCTGACCTCTCGCAAAAAGTAGTACATTGTTTCCATGAGCCTGAGGGATCAGGGATGTCATATTCTGAGGTTTTCCAGACACTATTCTTTCCCTGATGAGAGGAGAAACTAGTGGCACTGTGAGCTAGCTAATGCAAACAAGCTAACATTGCTCAGAGTCGGTCTGCCAACAAACCCACAGTTCATGTTATCAGAACACACAGATTCTGTATAGGTTATATAAAGGAACTACATGACAGATCATTCAGTGAACTGAGTGGTTCTGCTAATTTTGGTTTTTAACGACTGATTTATCTGACCTCTCGCAATTGTGAAACAAACTAGACGATAGCTACAGCCCGCAACAGGTAAGCTTGGGTCCTTGATAGATGATGAGAGGAGCGTGTAGTTTTCAAGAGGATGGATTAAGGATAGAATAAAGAGAGAGAATAAGCACTACAGTGTACATTTTTGGCCGGCATGGAGTAGTGTCAGTACCTCCCTTTCTGAAATCAATATGCTGAATTTATTTTGCTAATACTGTTTTGACTATTTAAACACAAACCTTTCCATTTTTAACCGCTGAGCAGGGATTAGGAGCTGATTGCTGTTTGTTTACAAAAACAAAAGACTATTTGAAAAAATACTTAAGTTGGTAATAACTAATTTCTCAGTATAGTGTATTAATACAAAATATAAGAAACCTCTTTCAAACAATTGATGTTTATTAATGAATGTGTATGTGAATTTATTTTATATTATATGTATTTTTTAAATGGAATAGCTTTTTAAAATTAATTCAATTCAAAACTTTATTCGGTAGCATTGTATCAGCCATTAAAGCTAGTCACGAACTGACCATTATAAAATGATAAAAAATTATACATCTTAGCATTTTAAATTAAGATTTAACCAATAAGTAAAATGCCTCAGCTAGGTGGATAGAATATCTCATACAGTACCAAATTGCAACACCATATCTCATTGGTGCATCAAAGTTCATGACCGTGTGGCAGGCTTAAAAAATGCACCCACAATAAAAGACACTTCATCGTTATATAAAAGTAATAAGAATCTGAGAGCCAGACTGCATTGACTTAGGTTGTAACAATACTTCTTTTAAATGGAAATTAAAAACAACTTGGAATATTGCAGGTAAAATTTGCAGAAAAAGATCAACTGGAGCATAGTCTGGAAACAACATCACACTGGCAAGATACACAATCAAAATGATGTGTGCAGCCCAGTGGAAATCATAACAGGTATTTAACAGTGCCTGATCTAAAATGTAGTAAACGTAAGCGTTCCCCTTTGCTGCGAGCAGTCCATGAGTTATTAGTAATGTTATCAGCGTCATACAAGTCCATATATCGTATGACGGTTAGGGACTCCTCATGCAGGAAAAAAGCCTCTTTCACACTCCTTTTTCTTAGTGAAACACAGGTCGAGAGAGCCTGGAGAAAATTTCCCATCTCTATTCAATTATAAACGCTGTTAGCATAATTAATAAAGGGGATTTTCAAACTTGTATTCAGGGTGAGGCAGTACAGTATTATGCCTCTTGTTAGGGTGGGCTCGGGTGTTTCCATATTGATAACCAGAGCAGGGCCGCCCGGACATAGATCAAGCCTTCCAAATATCGTAGCCCTAGTTCTCTATGATTTATGTAATTAGCAGCAGAGATGAGAAGTGCCAGTAGTCTCCTTAGAAATCTGTTTTCTTCATGGTGGATTACCTTACAGTTGGAAATACCCCATAACCCTGCACCGTACATAGTAATTGGATGGCACCGGGATTTATAACTTATTAGCAATATGTCTAGAAATCCACCAACCAGGGGTTAAGGAAGAAAACATAAGGACCTGCTGGCCGAAGCAAATTACGTTGGGCAATGAGAGATGTTAAAACTAAAAGACCATGACCCCTCGGAGGAGAAATAGATACCCAGATAAGAGAAGGATCTTGTACTGGTCAGAGCTTTGAGGCCAATTGACTAGGTTGATAGGGGCCTGCACTTAGGGCTGCAATACATAACTTGGCAAAATTAGTTCACATTTCGAGAGAGGCCATGAAGTTGGTAAAGGCATATACTCTAGACGCAGTGCCCTGTATTTTCGTGCTATGAACACTGCATCATCCACATGCAAGAGGGTTGGGAGTGGGTTACCCCTGAATACTGGGACGTCCTGAGTTGTGCCCAAAAGTACGGGATGGAGGTTGTTCACAAATAAAATAAATCAAAGGGGGACAACACACATCCCTGCATGACGCCACGCTGAATTGTGATTTTACCTGTGACTTCTCCCTGTTGACTGATGTGGACTTTATCCTTTGTTCCTTCATGTAAATGAGCCAGAACATGGATCAAAATGGTGTCAAGGCTATAGGAAATAAGAATATGCCATGACTTCCCCCTGATTACACAGTCAAATGCTGAAGTCAGGTCCATGAATGCTAGGTAGAGCTGAACTTTTTTAGCCACGGTATATTTACCTAGCACCAGGTCAAGATTAAGGCACTGCTCAATGGTACCTAGTTTGCATTTGAAACTGAACTGACAGCTATAAAGAATATATTTGGTGTCCATTCACTCAGTGATTCTGTTATATATTATATAGCCCAGTATTTTAGCTGTATTGTCCAGGAGGTAAATAGGCCTGTTGCATGCATGAAATGAGTGGTCCCCCTTGAATATGGGGGCGATGACAGAGGAGCTCCATGACGAAGGTAAGGTAGTTTGATCAACTCTATTAGAACTGACGTGGACCCACAAGGACATATTATGTTTGATTAAATTGATGGGGACACCATCAGAACCAGTTGCATTGTTACCCGAGCTCTGATGAAATGCAGCCTAGACCTCTGGCAAAGTTGTGTAAAAACGTGCCACTAACATTTTTTTAACTTGAAAAGTGCCTCCTGAATAAGGGCCAGTGTTGATTCCCTTAAAATATTCTTCTCAATTGCTGCTGGTGATTTGGTAAGAAATCGAGGTAGAGGGCCTGAAACTGGATTTTAGTTCACTAACAGTGGCCAAGAATGTCTTGCTGCAGCCCTGTTTAGATGTCTGTAGGAGTGTATTCCAGCAAGAGCTTACAACTTCCTGACAGAGTGTTTTCAATTCAATTCAATTAAGATTTATTCGATTTTAAGTTGCAAAATCATAAAAGCATACATTCAGAAACAATTATTAACAATAACATCTATACAATTAAAATAGAATTAAAAGATAAAAATGGTATGTTACAGTTCATAAAAACCAAATGCTATTGAGAAAATCACTCCACACAATTCATTTTGAACAGCCACTGTCGAGTTTGAAAAGAGGTAACATATGTATGTGAGTATTCAGGTTTACAATATTTACATTTTCTTTACATACTATGTACAAAGTTTCAGATCGCTTTCCGGTATGGAGGAACTCGAATAGAATATTTGTTCTCTGTGATTTTTTGCAACTTATCACAACTTTATTGATACACTTTTTAAAAATAAGAACCAAGTGTGAGGTTCAAAATTAAACAGGGAGGATGCTGTTCTATAGGAAATTAATGGTAACCCACAGATAAGTCAATGTATTCATATTGTCTCTTCATTTGTTCATTCTAAGTTAATTCTGTGGCAAATAATACACTTCAAAAAGTTAATAATGATGAAAACCAACCGTTCCCCCCTCCAGTAACTGTAAAAAAAGAAATGCAGATCGACATCTTTTAAACCCCATTAATTTTAGTGGTGGAATAAGCCATATCTTTCTAAACTCTCTATAGAACTTACAGAAAAGGATGGTATGTAAAGTTGTATGGGTAGAGATGTGATCACAGGGGCAAAGAGGTAAATCTTTTGCTCAACTATTTCTCTTTGGAAAAGCCACCAAACGGTGAAAAAAGTTTAGCCTGAACCTTACCAAGAGAAAACGCTCATAGGTAGAGGTTTTGTACGTTAGATAGGGCTGGATGGTCAGTGTTGTTTGAACAGCCAAACTATGTTTGTCAGTTGGTTTCATGACCTCGCTCGTGAGACGCAATTCTTCGAGATGGTTAAGACAATGTGTCTGAAGGGCTTTCCTAGATACCTCCCGAATTAGTGTAGGGTCATGATAATATTTTTCCCATGCCAGGTCTAATAAAAACATTTCACATAAGATATCCATCTAGATTTATGAGCATTCTCCAGGGCCATACAGTCTGAGATTATCATCTGTGGAAAGGCTGTTTTTTCTGGCGACCAAATTCGGTGCCACAGTAAAAGTGGTTGTATTTTCACTATGTCAGCCAGGTGGGAAATTCCCAATTCCATGTGACAGGCAAAAGTGGCCGTGCTCCTAGGTACTGCAAGAAGATACCTCAGGAAGGTATTTTCTACCCTCTGTAGCTCATCTACAGCCACGTGGCCCCAAAGTCCCGCCCCGTACAATGCCACTGTAAGGCATTTAGCTTTGTAGATCTTGACAAGTTCCAAAGGGGCTCTTTTCCCTAATTTCCTTGAGAAATTTACTAGGGCTTTGGTGGTTCTGATGAAAAGAAGTTTCCTTGTTTCAATTGCCGATTTCCAACAGAGTTGGTGTTCAATCATAATTCCTAAATAAGGATAATTTTGTCTGCTCGCTAGTTTTTCCTTATTCAGATAACTGTCCCTTGTTTTACGTTTATTACCAAGCCCGGCTTTCATGACAAATGTTTTCCCAATGTTGATATTTAGGTCCAGATTGGCCATGAAGGTTCAATGCTTTTTGCAGTTCAAGGGGGGTACGGGCTAGTATCACTGCGTCATCCGCGTAGAGTAGCGCAGGAATCGGGCGGTTGTTTACTATGGGCAGTCCTGGCACCCCTTAATCATCTCTCTCTCCAACCCGTTGGTATAGAGTGTGAAGAGAAAGGAGTCAGGACACAGCCTTGCCTGACTCCCTTCTCCACTCCGAACGACGCGGTTAGTTCTCCCCCTGCCTCGAACCTCCCCCTTGCAGTCACATTTGAATATAATTCCCTCAGGAAAGTTACTAAGTTCAAATCCACCCCATCTCCAAAAGCACGGAGCAGAGTTTGGCATGGCAAACACAGTCGAACATGGCCGATAAGTCCACGTACACCACGTAAAGTGCTCCTGCTTTGACATTTTCATACTTATCTATTAGCAATGACAGGTTTAGGGCTTGGTCAGTGGTCCCCAGCCCCTCGTGGAAACCATATTGGAGGTCAGATGAAATGCCACCATCATCCGCCCATCCCTGCAAACACTCAAGAATCACCCTGCCCGCCACTTTGCCAAGAGAGTCTAACAGGGAAATTGGACGGTAGCAGGGATTCGGACCTCCGGTCCCCTTTTTTAAAGATAGGTACCAATATCCATTTAGACCATGACTCCATAAGGCCTGTCGCACATGAAGCGTTCAGAACCCTTGTCAAGGGTGGGGTACACAGATCCGTATGGGCTTTAAAAAGATCTATTGGCACCCAATCTGGGCCTGGGGCCTTCCCTTTTTTACTTGCTCTTAGGGCCTGAGTAACCTGCTCAACGGTGAATGCTAGATCGATAGGATAAGGAGAAGGTGATACATCATATGTATTTATTACATCTTTGTTTGCGCCCACTGAGTCGTCAGAAAAGATCTTAGAAAAATGCTCGACCCAGTCCTTTTCGTCGATTGCCACCTCAATTCTTGGCGAGTTTCCGTTATCATTCAAGAAGGGAGACTTAACCACTAGCCAGAAGGTGGCGCTGTTTTTGTGGGTGAACTTTCATGCAGTTGGTCCCAAAGTTGCTGCTTTAACTTGGATTTCCTTACCTTTAATGCAGAATTATATGCTTTTCTTAAGTATGTAATCTCTTGGGGGACCCTGACTGTCTTCCATAAGGCCGATTTTAGGTTTGAATAAGCTACTGTGCACCTGTGATTGAACCAACCCTTCTTCTTCTTTGAAGCATTATTGACTTTTACCCATAGAGCTTCGTTAATGGCTTTTATCACCACGCCAAAATGTGTGATAACTTCAGCGTCTGGTATATCCATGTCAAACATTTCTGAATGGAAGGGTACGCGTTTTTTACCACTGTTTTGGTGATTGCAATTGGGTCAACTTTCCCCCATTTTAGTGAATAACCATTTAGCTTGTCTAGTATCATATTATTTTGTGCCAAAAATACTAACAGTACTACGGTTGGGTTTATGTGACAGTGGGAAAGTGATACTGAGGGGGTAGTGGTCGCTAAGAGCGTTTGGATGTATAGTAAAATATGTATCTATGGCTTCAGTCCATTCAAAACAAGAATAAAGTCTAAAGTGCTTTGAGTACTTCTCCCATGGAAAGTAAGAGCCATCACTGTATTTGAATTGATTATTTTATTTGCCACTGCCATATCTAGATCAAACATAATTTCCTTTAAACAGCTACCTAATCTCGTGTGTCTAAAGTGTGGGATTGGGTTGTTGCTCTCATCCTGGATACCACATATATTTAGATTACTGTCTTGACATGGACCCTGATTAAAATCTCCGCCCCAAATAATGGTAACCTCTTTCGGTGACCTCCTTACTCTGGATAATAATAAGGAACGAATCAGGGATACTAAGATCACTGAGTCTCCCTTAGAGAGATTGTTGTAAAAGTTTACCAGGAGGAAGATGTCCGTCTTGTTTGGACGAAAACTAAGAACCTGGAAATTGGGTTCAAGTTTTATGGGTCTAATTTCAACTGCCTGTATCAAGTTTGAAATATAGATAGTTAGACCTCCCTTTGCTCTACCAGCGTTAGTTTGTCGAGCAGGCGAACAGTAGGTTTTATACCCTTCCATATGTATCTCTGAGGTCGACCAGGTCTCCTGGAGACATAGGATTTGGATTTTTTGGGTAAAACTAATCCAGACATCATTTGCTAGCTTGGAGCGCTGACCTGCACCGTTCCAGAACAAGACAATGATATGTGGCTTGCTCCCCTCTCCATTACAACCCACGATGTCGTTAGAAGGTGTGGCAGCTAATTCTGCATTGGTTGCTGTTGATGTCACCATAACAAGGGGCGATATATTCAGCCCCACGTCCACCTCCAAGGGCTCTATACCTTGATCTACAGTTTGTGTAGGCTTACTAGGGTCTGAGACCAGGTTCGAAAATGCGTTGGGGTTATTGCTAATATCTTTTGCCCCATACTCAGCCTCTATGAACCCCTGTGTGCCTTTCATACAAGGGAGTCAATCTACTCCCTCTAAACCCAAAAACGCAGCAAAGTGGTTATAGATGGGGATGTTAAAACTGTGGCCTTCTATGTGACAAAAAGATGGAATCCGGGGGTTTGAAAAATATTTCAACAGAGCCCTGGGGTAGAAATACGTTAAATCATGTGGTGTAATCCTGCCCCAGCCTTTCTCTGGGTACCAATCAGTGATATGCGTGATTGCCCTACGATCTCTAAAGTTGATAATAATTATGTCCCCCAGAATTTCCTTCGGTCTGTGTCCCACCCAACCAAGCCGCGGTACCTGAAGAATTTCCCCGTTGATATTGGCGGGAAGTGGTCTGTTGTGTCTTAACCAGTGTACGACTTTATTTTTTAGGTCATAATAACCTTCTTTTTTCCCATTCTCTAATGCCGGGACTCCGGTAAGTACCACAACGTACGGAACAGCCTCTGGGGGCAGATCTATTTGTTGTTTGTTTGCCTTGTTAGTATTTTCCGGGGCGCAGCTTCTTGGTGTTTGCGGTGGGGGCTATCGGGAATACAAGATTGTCCACCTACCTTTGACCTCCCTATTCTTTACCTCGGTTAATCCTTTCTTCCTGTGTGCCACAATATTGGCATTTGATGCAGGAGGTGGATTCTTGTTAGTCCCTGAGTTAGCTGGAATTACTTCAATGGATACGTTAGATTTTTTTGGAATAGTGTCTATCTTGGTTGGGATTACTTCAGTAGGTACCTTTGATTTTTTTGGAATAGCTCTGGTTGTATGTGGTGTACTGGGAATAGATAGTTTTTTTAGTTAAGCTGGTGTTGCTTGCCATTTCTGTTTCAAGTGACCCTAGTTGTTGGGCTACTCTTTTCATCCTCTCGATGAGTGGCAGTAGGAGGGATCTGACTAGTTGTTCAATACTTCCCATTAGGTCCTTAATTGGAAAATCTTCTGAGAGGTAATGGTCAGATTGGATATTTCTAGCTGCTACATTTGTATCATTTAAGGGACTCAAGGAATTTTTGGTTCTTGTAATACATTTTCCATTATAACTAGCCCCCTCTTTCTTTTTTTTGGCAGAGGACCATAAGCTGTTCTTTTATTTTGGGGCTTCTGTATCGGAGTTTGTAAGAGCGTAGTCGCTTGTGTATGATTCCCTGATGTAACATCCAATAATGATAGTGAATTAAAGGAGGAATTAGTGGAGTCGATATTAGATTTAGCAGCTGTTTTAGCTGGTAAAGTTATATCTTGTAAAAGTAAAGGAGTGCTATTGTCACTTGATGAATCATTGGCTAGACTATCCTTTTGTGTTATAGTTTGTGGTGTGGTAGCTAACTGAATGGAGCCCAAAGACGAGCGCTTATTGTGAAGATGCTCTGCGGACAAACGTCGCTCTGCTAAAACTATTTCCCTTTCTAATACTGAGGTTGCCCTGGTGATGAAATTATCCAAAGTCCCTCTGACTGATCCTCCCACTAGAGAGGGTCTGCCATTTGGAAAGACGAGAGGCCATGGTAAGATGCAGTCTGAGGTACAAAACAGCACAGCGTTAACCACCGACGAATAGTCACTAGTGGTATTATAGCATACAAAAGCATCAAAAGGGGGACAAATTATCTTACTGAATGTGAGTCCAAAGCAGAAGAATGAAAGGACGCTGAGGGAGCAGCGGTGTTATGTGCACCTCCGGGCACGAAAGTGCTCGTTGGTGGCCGGGGCAGAGCCGGCAGGAATTGTGGGGGCTGTAGTCCCCCCTCTCAGCGGCCACTCGGATGGTGGTGAGCGGCGGCGGGGGGGAGCAACAGCATGGAATGACACCGCACTTACAGCGCTGGAACTCCCAAAGTGCAGACTGGGTCCTGGAGTGGCAGCAAGGTATGGCAATCCGGCGATAGGTACAAGGAAAAGTCAGAGTGTTTTTATGGCTTTTTTGTATTGCTTATGCAGATTGTTCCCCAAACGATGATCCCTGGGTTTGATGGATAGTGCGAGGCGAATATCCTGTTAGATTTTGAGCAGGCGGTATTAAACCATCTCGGAATATATATGGGATGGGTTTAACTGGTGTTAATAAACCCCTCTTAATTTAGTGGCATAAACTAACAAAAGCCTCTACCACCAGTGAGACATGGGCCTCCTCAGACAGGCAGATGAGCACCAGTTCATAGTTTGCCCGGATTATGAATTTAAAGTATGTTGCTGGGCTTTTCATTTTCCAGGCACTTCTATTTTGTCCCATGGGGATTGGGAATTGCAAGGAGCTGTATCCCTCCCTGTGATGTGTCATTAATTTAAGTCTCCATTGGATTGTGGTCACTGAAGGTTGTGGGGACTAACATGCCATTTAGAAGCTGTCTAGCCAAGTTACCAGTAACAAAAACATAATCTATTATGGGGGGCGTCCAATACCTTCATATGTAGGGGTCTCACTGTAGTTTGAGGTTACAATGGCCAGCTTGTTTTCCGTATATAATTAAGTGAGCTGGGTAAGCAGGTCACTTCCAGAGGGCTCAGTGCTTGAGTTGATGACAGGGGGAGATGATTTTGGGTGGGTTGTCATTAAACCGGGGATGTGAACATTAGAGTCACCAGCCAGGCAAAGATAAAATGGGCGTCCTCTGTAAATTGTATCCTCCCTTAAACTATGAATAACGGTAAATAAAGGTGGAAACCTGGTGTTTGGGATAAATAAGAAATCATTATTGTAAACCTGTTTAATATACATTTTTTGATATACATACCTATTATACATACCTATTAGGTGTCTATTTTTTGCCTGTACGTTAAAAATTTTGAACTGCATTATTTTTGTTCTTGATATTTTTTTTGTTGATCTTTTTTCGTTATTTAAATATTTTGACCTCTGATATTTTCTCGTGCAATTTTTCTGGTTAGTATATTTCTCTACATTGTGCCAGGAAGGAAGCAAAGTTAATTCCAGTCTGATGTACGATCCACCCCAGCAGCAAGAAATTAATTGGATAAAGTAAAGTTGTTGCATGCTAGACCCACCCTTGTTAGTGACCTAAAAAGACTCCCAAGGAGCTAGGGTGCAGGGTGTCGCAAGAAAAACACTGACAGCATGCATTGTGCTTCAGTCTGATCAGCTCTGTTTAGCAGTACAACGCTTCCGTAGGAGATGGGTACACTGCCATGATAGGGTGTAGTCTGTCTTTGCGCTCCATTGTGCCTGTGATTTCCTAGGTCCATGTTCCAAATAGCGCAATTTGCTCACACTAACCATACACCACCTAATACTGCATTCCCCAATGGCTTTGTTGCTATTGCACTTGCATTTGCATTATGGTGCAGATACACAAGAAAATGCATTCGCTCATTTGTATTGGTTACAACGCCATATAAATCAGTGAATATTCACTGTATATTGCGCAAGTCATACCTTTTCACCAAACTAGACCTGTGAGCATATTTTAACTTCTTTTCATGTCCCCTTCTACATTTTATCGCTACATAAGCAAGTATTAAAAAGTATTTTCATAGCTAATAGGACAGACTTTTTTATGGTCAATTCAGAATTCAGAAAATTACACTGCAATTATTTAAATTCGTGAGGCAGATGTAAGCTTTCTTGAAGTGATGCTCAGTTGACAAATCTGATGCAATGGGAATGTGTTTGTGAGACCGTAAACAACGACAGTCATTCAAGACCTTTTAAGATTTGAGTGCATGGGAAGATTACTTGCTAATGTGAGAACTGACAAAATGATTTGGAAGATGATTGCTGCAGTTAAAAACCAATAAGGTTTGCTTCATGTATTGAAGGCATGTATGAGTTAAAAAATTAGCAGCCACATGTACGTAGTAGCCCTTTTGCAGTTGCAAGCTCTGCACATTGCAAAACCATATTATTTGCAGCCCAAAACGAACCATTTCCAATGTTCAAAACACATTTTACAAGTCAGAAAAAGGTTTCCACTCGAAAGAAATTCTGAGACTCATACTGAATCAGAGTTTGGAAGATACATTAATGGTGTGTACCTTCCATATACATTCGGTAATAAATATATCAATAGTTTGCTACCATAATTCTAGTTGCACACCATTTACCGGTTCTTTAAATCAGATGCTAATTGAGTCATGAAAGGTAAGGGGTCCTCTACACCTAAATAGCTAATAGAAAACACAGTGGGCTGATCTAAGATGTGATTGGCAATGTTTCAAGCCAGTGGCTAAATTGTCCTGAACCAACGAAGCTAGTCATTTGAGAAGACTGACCTAAATCCCCTTTCTGTACATATAGAGTATGTATAGAATATAATATGTTTGCTGTGAATAGCGCAATGATTTTCAAGTCACATCTAGGAGTCACATTTGAGGGAAACCGTACTTTCTCGGTGGCTTGCTTGAATTATGCAGAATTCTGGTGTACTGCTTTCTTTTTAAATTATATTGTGCACTTATATTTTCCTACACCGTCGTTGTCAATTGAATGCATTTTCTCAAACTGTACATTTTTCCAAAATTGTTACAAAAAAGTGTAAAAAAACACTTCTGGAGGTGGAATAACAACATTGTGTCTGTGGGAATCAATTTGTTCGTATTATGTTGTTTGAAACACAAGACTAAAGGCATTGAGGCATGCTCTGTGACCGCAAAATAAGACGTTTCGCCGCAGACCTACGTTTATGGAATTAGATTCAAATGAAATCATAGGTCGTCAGAATCTTTCCAAAAGCCTTCGTCTTGATGTCTCAGCTAAAAAGAAGAGCCTCGTCTCTCAAGGAAGTATTGCAGACTAACGTAGTACAGTAGAAGCACTTCAGATCTGAATGGCAATATGGAACATTGACAACAATCAGCAATTGATCTATGAGTTGAGTGCCTGAGGCAGAGATCTGTTTCCAAGAGGAGGATCCCAAAATCTTGGCAGGGCCACTTAGGTATAAACTTCTTTCCGAGATCTATGAAAGAGAGAGGTAATGACACCTGTAGTCAGCCACCAGGCCATATCCAGACTATGTTATGTCTTATATGAGAGATAGACATTATTAATTACTACTCACATTCACCTAAACAAAAATAAGCTAGAATTGTTATATAAACCACAGGCCTTATTCCGTCATCTCAACCGGCAGTGGGGCCAAATGCGATCCTTCTACAGTGAACATTTCTCCGTCTTATTGTTGATCCCTAGACCGATGCCTGATTTGGTTTGCTTTTGCAGAAAGCAGACATTGAGTAATAGAAATCTTGTGAGGTGGGGTTGGTAGCTGTTTGCAGTCAATCTTCAGTGAGCCACTTTCATTGGTACACGCATGTGAATTAATGAGCAGGAGTATGCATTGTTAAATTGGGCATGCCTAGAGCAGTACAACAGTATTGATGGAGCAGATTTCATCTGCAGTCAGGCATTGGTTTATTTTTTGTGCTTCAGACAGACTGCATTTACATTGCCACGCACATTTTGGTGCAAGTTAAAAACATGGCACATGAAGAACATGAAAGTGAGGCCTATTCAGTCTGAAATGCTTTTGCTGAATTAACATGTGTTTTTGCAGTGTGGAGAAAAACTTGTGATAAGTAGACTTTTTAGCTTTGAAGATTAATTGAATGTGTTTCTCTCTTCCCAGCTCATCCCTTGTAATCTAAATTCACTTTTCCTGTCTTAAGAGACTTTGACTTTGACGAAGCAGACATTTGTAAGATACCAAATACATATGTTTTCAGGCCTATAGTCTTCTTTGAACTACTAAAGAAAGACACCAGCAGAAATCCACAAAATGGTTGCACGCTCCATTTTGTGTGTCAAGTCAGTCTCAGTCAGCTGCAACGTGCAAAGCAACACAAGGCTTCCGAGAACAAAAATGCCAGCTTCCAGCTTTCAGCTTGCTATTGCTAAACATCATATCTTCAGTAAATGATGTCGACATGACCTGCCCTAGCCGGTCAGGTACGTGCCAAATCCACGTACACTAGAAACGCAGATTTCACCTTTAGGGGAAAACCCAAATCTGCTCTCGTAGATGACACGTGGGCAGCAACATTAGGGTATAGGCACACTTCCAGCCTTAAAAGGGTATCACACCACATGTGATTGTTCCAGCAGGTCATAGCCTGATCTAGATTATGTATGCTATGATGCCCATCCTGTGTGGGCTTATACCTATAAAATGTCTCTGCAAAACCCCATCTTCACTTCCAGCAATCATGTCTCCTTCAGCCACACTACGGATCTCCTATGGACCGACCACAGCTGCGTCCACTTCACCTACAACAAGCCCAAACCCATCAACCACTCCCAACCTACCCTGCAAAGAAACTGGAACAAAATCACCACGGACCAAATCTCCGCTTCGCTCCTTCGAAACTCCCCAGCCCTCTCCTCTAACGCCAACGAAGCCGCCGCCAACCTCACCCTATGGTTATCCAACACCGCCGACACCTTAGCACCACTGAAACAACGTCAAAGCAAACCTGGCAGCAAGAAGGCCTCATGGTTCAACGATGATCTTAAGAAATCCAAGAAACTCTGCCGCTCCCTTGAAAAAGCCTGGAAAAAAGACCCAACCACCAGCACCAAGGACGCCTTCAAAAGCGCCACCCGCACTCACCACCAACTGATCCGTAAAGCCAAGAAAACAGCATTCAAAGATCGACTTGACAACAACGCCCACAACAGCAAGGAACTTTTCAACATCGTCAAGGAATTTTCCAATCCCTCGGCCAACTCCAACGACATCACCCCCTCTCAAACCCTCTGCGACTCCCTAGCCTCTTTTTTCCACAACAAGATTGCAGACATCCACAACAGCTTTGACAACCAACCCGGAAACCAACCCACCCTACCAGCTGCTGACCATCTTCCGTAAACACCCTTAACGCCTGGAACTCAATCTCCACTGAGGACACCATCCGCCTGATGAATTCCATCCACTCTGGATCCCCCACAGACCCATGCCCTCACCACATCTTCAACAAAGCAGACTCGGTCATAGCACCGCACCTCCGAGACGTCATCAACTGCTCCTTCAACTCCGCTACCTTCCCAGAAGACTGGAAACACGCCAAACTCACCGCCCTTCTGAAAAAACCAACAGCGGACCCCACCGAACTCAAAAACTACCGCCCCATCTCGCTCCTTCCATTCCCGGCAAAAGTCATCGAGAAAGCCGTCAACAACCAACTCGCCGCCTTCCTCGAAGCCAACAAATCCCTCGACCCCTCACAATCTGGCTTCCGAGCAAAACACAGCACCGAGACCGCCCTCATCGCAGCAACAGACGACATTCGAACTCTACTGGACAATGGAGACACAGTCGCCCTCATCCTCCTCGACCTCTCCGCAGCATTCGACACAGTCTGCCACAGCACCCTTCTACAACGCCTCAATAACATCGGAATCCAAGGAAAAGCACTTGAATGGATCACCTCGTTCCTCACCGGAAGAACCCAAAGAGTCCGCCTTCCTCCATTCAAGTCCGAGGCCTCTGAAGTCATCTGCGGCATACCTCAAGGATCCTCACTCAGTCCCACCCTCTTCAACGTATACATGAGCCCCCTCGCGGCCATCGCACGCCAACACAACCTCAACATCATCTCTTACGCGGATGACACTCAACTGATCCTTTCTCTCACCAAGGACCCCTGCACCGCCAAAACTAACCTACACGAAGGAATGAAAAAAGTCGCCGAATGGATGAAACAAAGCCGTCTGAAACTGAACTCAGACAAAACAGAAGTCCTCATCCTAGGTACATCCCCCTCTGCCTGGGACGACTCCTGGTGGCCGGAAGCCCTCGGAAAAGCACCCATCCCGACAGACCACGCACAGAACCTTGGCGTCATCCTGGATTCTTCACTCTCAATGAACAGACAAGTCAGCGCCGTATCCTCATCCTGCTTCAACGTTCTTCGCATGCTCAGAAAAACATTCCGCTGGATCCCCTCCGAAACAAGGAAAACAGTCACCCACGCTCTGGTCACGAGCCGACTGGACTACGGAAACACCCTCTACGCAGGTACCACCGCTAAACTCCAGAAGAAACTCCAACGAATCCCAAACGCCTCAGCCAGGCTCATATTAGACATCCCACGTAACGAACACATCTCTGGCCACCTTAAAGACCTCCACTGGCTACCCGTCAATAAGAGGATCACTTTCCGACTGCTTACCCACGCACACAAATCACTCTACGACATCGGACCAGATTGCCTCAACTCTCGACTGTCCTTCTACACCCCCTCCCGCCAACTACGTTCTTCCAGCCAAGCCCTCGCCACTGTACCTCGCATCAACAAGACCACCATGGGAGGCAGATCCTTTTCATACCTGGCTGCTAAAACATGGAACTCACTCCCCGCTTACCTTCGCCTCACCCAGAACCACCTAGCGTTCAGAAAGCAGCTTAAAACGTGGATATTTGACAAATAATCCTCCTCCCCTTCCTAAGCGCCTTGAAACCCTCTAGGTATGTAGTGCGCTATACAAATTATTTGACTTGACTTGACTTGTCATACCAATTGGGCACTCAGTAAGCTTTGCTGAGGTCTCCGTGCTGCACGTATATTGCATTGTGATTGCATTCTGATTGGGTTCCCAATAAATCTTGCAAACTTAAACGTGCTGAGAGCGAATCGTTTATTTTACTGTTGTCATTGATATTTCTATTTTCGCAGTTAAACATTGAGCTTCTACATTTGGTGGAGAGAATGCGGACCCATTATAACTGACTGGCTACACCGACGGAGCGCACACTGGTGATCGGACCCTCTGGCACCCTTCTGAGGGCAGGGATTTGAGGTGATAACGTTCTGTTTATTTATCTCTCCCCGGCCTGGTTGGTTGCTGGAGGGGGTCGGATCAGGTGGATGGTCTGTTTGTGGCCTCTCTGTTGTCTTTGGTGTTGTCCTGCTCTTTTTGCTCTCGGCACGCTTGTGTTGTGCTTCTGCCTCTTCTGAATCTTCTTATTCTTGACTCTCTATGTCTGACCAGGTGTGCCTGTGTCCTGGGGATATTTACACGGCTTGTTCGGACTCCATGTCTTTCGTGGTTCCTTTTCTGATCACTTTCTTCATTCTGCTGTTCCTGGCTCTGATGGTTTATGTTTGTTTTTGTCACCACACGGCCCAGGAGGTAACTCCCGTCTAGAACTCTCTCTCTCTCTCTCTCCTTCTCCCGCTCTCGGTGCTGTTGACCTTTCTTACTTTCTGTGCCATGGGCGTGTGATCGTCTCTGTCATTGCTACCTGAAGTCCGCTGCCTTTTCTCACATACATTTTTTTTATCCTATAGGGTCTGGCCTTGGTCCCCTGCGTTCCCTGGCTGGCTGGTGACGGCAAGCTTCTGCAGGATTCCTGGCCGGCAGTAACTCTTTGGTGATTTCGTATCAGTGGGCCCTTGGCCAGCCATTGAGGGCGAAGGTCTGCACCCCCCCCCCCCCGCAGAGAGTCACCGGCCACTGGGATGCGGGATACCCTCGCCAGACCATTCCCATTGGGTGCAGCGGACGTCGGTATGCTCTAACAGACTGGACGAAGCCCGGTGAGTACACTTGGGGGGGGATTTTAACCCTCCGGTATTGGGTTGTAGCAGTTGGCCCCTCATTGTGAGCTGTGGCAGTTTTTGCTCCCCTGTGGGTGGTAGCAGGTAGCTCGCCGTTTTAGGGCGTGGCAGTTTCGCTCCCCAGATTGGCACATAGTGTTTGTTCCTTTTAGGTATCGCGATACGAGTGGCCAGGTTGGCTACTAGATTTTGTTTCTACTGTGTATTTGTTGATCGTGATTTTATTTGTTCTCATGAGCTCTGACTTGGGTCCAGCACCATCGCCCACATGCAGCTGGCCTAATATTTTGGCATTTATGAGGAACGCCCCGGGCGCTCCTGGCTCTTTGGCTGACGCCCGTCGCCCTGCCTGGGTTCCGCCTCCACCCTCCCCCTGGAGACGTCCACCTAGGGGCCAGAGTGGTTCTAGGTTCGTGCCTAGGGGATATCCTCGGCACGAAGAGGTGGGTGTGACGCCTGGTACACCAGTGTTTCTTTTCTCAATCATTATAGATTTCATTGCATTTTTTTATTGTGTACTTGTGATGTGCTTGGCCTATGTAGTGTCCAAATATTACTAGGCAGGTGGAGTATTTTTTTGCCTAGTGCTAGGTTCTAGGTTACCTTTGCCAGCTTATTCATTTAATCTGGATACTAGAACGTTACTCACGGAAATCTGGTAGAAAACGTCCACCTCACACGCTCAGTTACCAACGTTGCCAAATAAGTACTCCCGCCCATAATACCCCCTGGCCTCTGGAAGGGACTGGCTGGAAAGACCGATTAAAGTGCACCTCTCTAAAATTGAAAATTTGATAGAATTTCTGATATTCCCCTCACTCCTTTGGGACTAAGTACAGCAGACCCACACACATTCTCTGCACAAAAGGTATTTTCTACAGCGCTGCCGTGTAGGATCCCCGTGTTTGTCCTAGATGTTTTATGTGATTGACTGAACTAAACGAAACAATTCACCACTATTGCTCTATTGTTGAATGCCAGCACCCTGTGGCACAGCCATAGACAGGGTCTGTTTTCCTATCTTACCTGTTTTCACAGGCCGTCAAGGCCCAAACAAACAAACTAGGATCTGGCTTCTTTTCTCCCTTGTGAAAACGCTTTGGTGAATTGGCACTACATGACCTGTTGGCGTGATTGATGCATGGCTTTCTTGTTGCCCTCTTGCAAATACTGTGCGGCTGAAATATAAGTGAAGTATTTCTGTCAACCTATTGTGTCACATGTTACTCTATTGAAGTCTACCCTGCAACCCATCTGTCTGGTATACTTGAACAGTTATTTGTAAGGCGTTTAGGACTTGCTGCTACACACGACTCAACCATGGGAAACATCAACAGTAAAAAGAATTTATATACGGCTCAGCCAGCCCCACCCAAGAACTCACCTGCATATAATGTAGCTATAAAGAGAGGCTTAAGCTCAATTATGTACACACAGAAGTGGCATGATCTGACATCTAAAAACAAGGATCTCCAGTTCCCATGTAATGACACATATGACATGGCCAAACTGTCATACTTGCGCCAGATGTTAAATATAAAGGGAAAGAAGATTAAAAGTTTAGAATGGGAGGCGTACCATAATTGGGACTCTGTGTTAAGCGAAATGCGTTCAACAAGCGCAGTCAAATCTAAGTTCCACAGCGAACTTATGGAAATAAAAAAAAAAATATTACAGGCAAAACTGGAGGGCAGATGGAGAAAAGACCAATTAGACACAGTAGGCGCATTCCCATGCGTACAAGTTAAAGAAGAAGAGGAGGTAGTAGGTGGGGCAGGGGTAGAAGACCAAGTCTAAGAAGATATTCTCTTGGGATGCCTGGGTGGTGATTCACCGCTGCATGCACCTGAGTCAGAACACACTGAGCTAGCTCTCGGGGAACGAAAGGCAGCCATAACCTTTGTACACGGAGCATTGAAAGATAAGGTTGCGAGACGGAATTGGAGTCTATCCAAGACCTGGGTACGCTGAAATTAAAGAGAGAGATTGCGGTCAAAGCCGCTTCAGACTACAAGGAGAAGAAACACAGTATTCTCAAAGAATGTGTTAAGAAACAGGTTAAAATACCTAAACTAATAGACAGACCGTGGCAGCAATTACTTGAGGATGAATCACAGGATGACTCATTCAGCAAGCAACAATGGCACTCGCTAATATGGGATACATTTACATATGTTCATCACACAGAACACGACGTTTCAACACTAGAGCAGTATTTGACAGAAAAAGAGTCAGCTCCAGAGAACAAAAGAAGAGGCAGTTTGGGGGGAATGGTGGGAGGAGCTTCGGCGTCAAATCCAAATTCACCAAAACTGATGTTAAAAAGTGATTCTTTAAATTGTCAAGCGCTGCTACTACCTTTCAAGGTGGCCATAATAAAATGTGCTGCCCACACTTCATCAAAAGACCCCATCTCCAGAGGCAATGCTTCATTGACCAAGAGGCAAAGAGAATAGCGCTTACAGGCTGCGAGCGAGCCATGGTACAACTAGTAGACAACAGGACAAAAACAAAAGAGGATAATGGTTCACTACATTTTGATCCAATACGTATTCAGAGGATGCAACTGACAATGAAAAAGAGGAGTGGGAGCAACAGGGATGCATACAAACAAAAGAGGGACTATGGGTAGGACCTAATGGCAGGATATGCTTGTCTTCCAACATGCTCCCTTCAATGAGCAGATTGATCCATGGACCCTCACATGTGGGGCGTGATGGTATGGTCAGATTATTTTCCCAGTGTTGGTATAACCCAAAATTCCGCCAGACAGCAGAAAGGCTGTGCAAGCATTGTTCTGTCTGTGCGCAGTACAACACTGGAAAAGGTACCCCAACTGCGCCTGGCCACTTCCCACCCCCCCATGGACCATTTGAAAGCCTGCAGCTTGATTTTATAGAAATGCCCCCCACCCAGTCATATAGATTTGTTTTGGTCATCGTCTGTATGTTTAGCAAATCGACAGAGGCCTACCCCACCAAACATTGTGATGCACAGAGCGTGGCCAAGTGTCTACTTAAGGAGGTATTGCCAAGATTTGGGGTACCCTCCCTCCTGGCATCCGACAATGGGCCTACATTCATTTCCAATGTCATAAAGGGACTGTGCAAGGGATTGGCCTTAAAACAAAGGCTACATTGCGCTTACCACCCACCGGCAGCAGGGGCTGTCGAACAGAGAAATGGAGTTCTGAAAAATAAAATTGCAAAGATTTGTGCATCAACTAACCTCTCAAGGGTAGATGCGCTGCCTTTAGCGCTTCTAGCAATGAGATGTACACCAGACAGAGTAACAAAGTTAAGCCCCCATGAAATAGTATTTGGCAGGCCAATGCAAATACCAGGGCATATGTCAACAGCCCCCCTGTCAGTAATGGACGACTTATTGTTGTGTTACTGTAAAGAGTTAACACATGTTTTACGTTACCTCCACTGTCAGGTGCTGAAGTCCCTTCCGGAGGCCGCGACGCCACCAGCCCACTATCTTAAAGCTGGGGACTAGATTTGGGTCAAGGTCCACACACGGAGGAATTGCTTGCAGCCAAGATGGAAGGGGCCAGGACAGGTCATTCTAACGACGGCCACAGCTGTTAATTGTGACGGCATAACTTTGTGGATTCACGCGTCCCACACGAAAAAAGTAACGGACGGAGAAAGGACACCACCGATTCAGATATCAGCAGCAGAGCCCAGCCAAGGATACCACCTTCGCTCTCACAGCAAACAGAAACATGAACAAACTAGTTAATTATCAACGGACTTCTGGCTAAATGCAAATGCTCCAGACAAATAGACTTCGATCTGTTTTAATACAAGCCTGCGGACAACGGTCCAGGATACAATTAACCATTTTGTGCCCAGGAAGAGACATAACTGCAGTTCTGACATTGCTTGTACCGAGGCCACTATTGCTCAGTGAGCTAATACGATTGATTTTTAATGACATTGCCCTTCCAACTGGCCCAGAGCAGCAAGTCCCTGAGCAAGAATTAACAGACCTACGTTTTGACATTCTCAATAGTTCTATTTTTGCGATGGAGAGTACTGGTTCTAGCATTATTCAAAACCTTGAACATCATCCTTTGTGCCGCTTTTGCAACAGAAGTCACTGGTCCTAGACCTGTTCGAGACATTAAAAATAAAGGGAAGAGCAGTGGTTAAATGCTTGACTCTAAGGGTCAGCTAGCATAGCGCCAAGAGGAAGAAGATCAAAATTAGGGCCTATTCACAAGCCCGAGTGGACCAAGAATAAATTTAGGGCCTATTCACAAGAAGATTGCATAGCATAGGGAAGGGAAAGGTTTATACAGTGTCATGCAGTCCCCTGAAAGACACACATGTAACTGGAGAGCGGTGATTCTTGCAATATTGTTACCAGTTCCAGCGATTATAGTAACAGCAATAATAATAGTGTATTCTGCTGAGCTTGAAATACCACATCTTAATGGAAGGGTGGGGGATGGTAGTGATGGAACTGAGCCAGCAAAAACACCAAGAGACTATGAACAAAATATGACAATGAACATTACTGATGTGGGGGCGGATGTGAATAAAGGGGACCAAGAAGGATTATGGGATACCTACAAAGGGAACCAATACGTGGAAATGCTTAAACTGCATGTGACAATTTTGAACATATCTGACTGCTATGTCTGCACACACCTGCCCACAGACACCACACATAGTTTGAAGTACAACGTACTACCAGTATCCAAATATGTAGGCTGTGTCCTGTTGCGAGACATGTTACAAAGTCAGCACAGCATGTCTGTGTCAGTATCGATAGGTACACCCTCATCTGAAATACTGACTGTTGATCCCAGCAGTAGCAATGGCTATAGCTATAGCAGAAGAGCAACAGATCCCCCTCTCAGACCTAAGAGGATCCCTTGTATGAATATGCAGCCAACTAAGGGAGACTTAGAGATGCTAAAAGGATTTGACAAGGCTTCTAGAAATGAAGAATGGAAAGGCCGAGCAGGCTGGAATGACATGGAAACAGGCCACTCGAAAATACCAAGGTTCAAGGTGGGGGAAGTTCCAGCCCCCTCCTGCATCCTCAAGGAAGAAGTAGTAACACCCAAAAGAGTGCCGGTTTTTCCGAAAGGAGCTACTAGAACATGCACTTTTTTCGGAGCTGCTGTCCAAAAACAACTGGAAGGAGTGCATTTCATTTGGATGCACCTTCGAGGAAGTTGCTCAAGGAGTGCAGGGTTTATTTGATTGTGAGGACAGGATAAACAAGATAAAAGGCATACCACCCACAAAGGCAGTTCCCCAGATTTACATGGGAATGAGCAGCTGTAACCACACAACCAGACTAACTCGAGTTAGGAGTCGTGACAAGCCGTCACCAGGTCTGGTAGGTTACAAGGGCCTTTTCTTTGTTTGTGGTCCATGGGCATACTTCTACCTGCCCCCAGGATGGTATGGAAGTTGCTACCTAGCATCCATCATCCCACAGATGACCCACTTCACAAAATTAGTGCCAGCAGAAAAGGCCAGAATGGACACTGGTTAGGGCCAAGAGAACGGCCGCTTGGGTAGACCACGTGTTAACAGGTGTTAGGGCAATGGTTCCAATACTAGGCAATATCTATACCTCAGAACGGATACACCAGTTATCCAGGATGATTGAAGATCTAGCGGACTCTACCACTGATGCCTTAGGAAATATAACAGAAGAGCTCACCTCCATGAGGGCTGTCGCAATTCAAAACAGGATTGCTCTCGATATGATTCTGGCCAAGGAGGGAGGAGTCTGTTCCGTCCTTTATGAGGCATCTTCCCCAGCATCTTCCCTGGCTCAGAGCCAATGCTTTGTATTCATTCCTGATAACAGTAGGAATATAATAAAAGCCATAAAAAAATTAAAGATATAAGGGATTATGCCCACGGTATACACACAGGTAGCCTATGGGAAGATGTGATGAACTGGTTCACAGGCTGGGGCTCATGGATACTTGAGGCAGTTATAATAGTGGTAGCAGCCCTTTTGACACTGTGCCTCCTGATAAGAATATGCCCATCTTGTTGTGCAGCAATTTTCAGTTCCTGTGCCACCTGCATATTCAGGAAAGGTGGTTTACCACACCACACTCATTAGGATGAGGATGAGGGACAGGAGATGATAAAGATGGATGACTTCTGATTAACATATGATTTAGTATCAGATTTGGGGATGACGAAGCAGACATTTATATGATACCAAATACATATGTTTTCAGGCCTATAGTCTTCTTTGAACTACTAAAGAAAGACACCAGCAGAAATCCAAAAAATGGTCGCACGCTCCATTTTGTGTGTCAAGTCAGTCTCAGTCAGCTGCAACGTGCAAAGCAACGCAAGGCTTCCGAGAACAAACACGCCAGCTTCCAGCTTTCAGCTTGCTATTGCTAAACATCATATCTTCAGTAAATGATGTCGACATGACCTGCCCTAGCCGGTCAAGTACGTGCCAAATCCACGTACACTAGAAACGCGGATTTCACCTTTAGGGGAAAACCCAAATCTGCTCTTGTAGATGACACGTCGGCAGCAACATTAGGATAAAGGCACACTTCGAGCCTTAAAAGGGTATCACACCACATGTGCACTTCACTGATTGGTCCAGCAGGTCATAGCCTGATCCAGATTACGTATGCTATGATGCCCATCCTGTGGGGGCTTATACCTATAAAATGTCTCTGCACTGTCATACCAATTGGGCACTCAGTAAGCTTTGCTGAGGTCTCCGTGCTGCACTTATATTGCATTGTGATTGCATTCTGATTGGGTTCCCAATAAATCTTGCAAACTTAAACGTGCTGAGAGCGAATTGTTTATTTTACTGTTGTCATTGATCTTTCTATTTTCACAGTTAACCATTGAGCTTCTACAACTTGTTGCATATTTTGATAAACATTTTCAGTTAAAAACACCTCTTTTAATAATGTGTGTGAATTAACAAATGCACCACTACACATGGGGCTAAATGCTTTTTTGCATGAAAAGCTATCTAAAACACTAAAGCATGTTGCTGTGTGCGCTGTATTAACTGTGTGTGCGCTTTTAAATTTTACACTAAAGCATAAAAATGCTATGTTGCACATTGCACATTTATTTTGCATGTTGTCATAAATAATAGAAAAGCTGCTTTTCACTAATCTCTTGGCTAGGTAAACATTTATAAGGGGTATTAGTATGAGGGAGGGAAACAAATTGGGCTGATTTACATGAAATTAATATTCTCTTTGTGTTTTTTTTTTTTGGGCCTACCATTAAATAGCTGCCTGTGAACCCAGCAAGGCTGTGGCTTGCTTTGAAAGAGAAGAAAGCATGCGCAGACACCAGCTTGACTCAAACTACAGAAGGAGTCAAGGACACTTTGGACTGAACATTCTTGTGATTGTGCCAATGTACCAGCTAGATAAAGTATCCGTCCAGCTGCGCTGTGAAAGGAAGGAAGGAAGGAAAACAATAGAAACATTTTTCCTAGTTAATGTGGCAAAAGCAATATAAATGTATTTACTAATGTATGCTTCTTTTGTTAAAACTGGTATAGTCAGGATTTTAGAATGAGTCAGGGTAGTGAGAACTCCTGCCATTGTGGCTGACCAATCACGTACAAGTTTTCCTGAAGATGCAACATTTTTGTTTAGACTGCCAAGAATTAAAGTATAAATAATGACCTTTCTGGAGGCGGGGCTGGCTTTCCTAGCTCAGCTGGCTTCTTGCTCATTTTGGCTTAGGCTTTGCTTCATTCTATGGGTTAGGTACAAGATCGTCACGGGTGCAACCTTGGGCGTCCGAGGAGAGTCAGGTGGGAGGTCCCTGGTGATTTTTTCTTCCAAAGTGCTAGCACATCATGTTTTGGCACTGCAGGCCACATTTTTTTTAGGCCTTGTGGAGGGCGGGCTATTTTCTTCTTTAGACACAGACAGAGAGTTCAGTTGATTGAGATAGAATTAGATGCTAAACTTTAAGTTTATGCTTTGACTAATTAATTAGGTCTGAAAAGATTTATTTGACTTATGCATTTATTTCTCTTAATGGGAGATTTTTGCAAACTATTTGATTTTTGATTAGCCTTGCAAGACTATTTTTCTTAGAAACTCTTTAAGAGTTTTGACTGACATTTTGCGCCACATTGTCTTTCCTATATGTAATGCTTATATGCAGACTGTAATGTGTTCTGTATTAATGCTATTTTTCCTGTTTTCAAATTGTGTAACCTGATTGATATTTTACTAATGAATAAAGGGTCCGCGAAAAACTTAACTTTTGACTAGAAAATAAAACCCTTTAAAAATACTCAACAACTCTCTTTATTTGCTTGAATAATAATTGCATTTTTGACTGTTCATGATTATTTAAAATCTCCTGAAGGTAATACATGGTCTGAAGGGCCCAACATCTTTTTCAGCGGTAAATTAGAGGTAGCATGAGGGTTTTACATTGAGAAATTACCAGAAAAAATTACCACTCCATCAGTTTTTGGTAATCAGAGGATGGTCAATATTGATTAGTTTGGTGATTAATGATTATTGATTTCACCATCAACTATTCAACTAATGGATCATTGACCTTAACAGGGAAGTAAAATAATTGCCCAAGTTAGATAAATGTCCAAGTCCTGATTCCAGACTCCAATGCTCAGAACCTGAAGACTGGCAAAGCAGTACTGGAAGGTGATGCAAGAAGTGGTGTGAGTATCAATAGGGTTGTGAAATGTTGTTAATATGCTAGCATGTTTTTTTGAAGTTTTGAAAATAGTAAGGATTTTTACTGTTGGTGACATTTTGCTAATTTTGAATTGATGGTCTTATTGATTATATTGGTAATTTCATAGGACTTAATTTTTTGGTTATTGATTACATGTTTTAACTCTTTATGTTAAGTTGGTGTCTTGTTCTATGTTGTCTGGAAACACAGGTATGCACACCTGTGGCAGAATCCCGGGAAGGAATAGCGGGTAGTAAATGGAAGCCACACTGCACTGAGTTTACTCGTGTGTTGGAATAACACTGAGAAGCTAGGTAGGGCTGGCAGTGTTAAATTAGGGACTCTTTTCTGTGTGAGTGATTGATAGCAAAGAGTTTGCTGTTGGAATTTGGTGTGATATCACCTAGAATGGGTCACACTGAAGAAGTAGCAGGTTCATCTGAGCTTGAGTGACAGCAAAGAGTTCGCTGGTGAAACTTTGGTCTGTTATTGCCTAGAAAGGGTCACACTGAAGGAGTAGCAGGTTCTTCTGAGCTTGATTGACAGCAAAAGGGTTCGCTGTGAAACTTTGGCCTAAGATATATCCTGAAGTGAGGATAAAAAGGTAAAGCACCAGATACAGGAGAAGGGAATTAATGATGGTGAAGAGCTTCAAAAAAATAATGATTCAGGGGATAAAATAATGGATGCATTGTAAACTGAGCGTCCACCACTTTATGTGGTTCCCATGAAAAATACTGAAAATAGTGTACCAGTTAGCACTACAGTGGCTACTGCTTCTGTTGAACAGAGAAAAAAATAGATTTAGTAAACTGTGCAAACATTTCAGATTGACCCATTACCTGTTGATTCAGCACTGACAGTGATACATTCAGGTGTTACTGCTTCAAATGGGCCTGATTCAGTCCAAGAATTGCTAACTGCAGATGCACAGTTAATGCATAGAAAAATTATGATTGCCCGAATTAATATGGTCCCTACTGAAAAGGTTCAAAGATCTGCACAAGGAGTGATTATGGCAGAGTTTATTTCAGAAACTCAGAATACACAGATTTTTGAAAAGAAATTACATCAAGCACTGAAAGGTGAGGCAAAAATGGCCTTTAAAACATCTACAGCTCAGGATAAAATAAATATATTTGAAAATGGGATTTCTCAAACCTGCTTTGAGGAAGCAGCAGTGATTAAAAAGATAGAAAACATGGGAGAGCATATTAACACAGGCCCTGAAAAAGAGAAACAGCTTAGTCTTTTAAATTCATCACTTTAACATGGAGAAAATAACAGTCCATGCTGTTTAAATAATGAAAATGTGAGCCAGTGTCAGGAAAATGAGAATTAATTTCCCTGAGTAAGGAAACAGCTGCATGTGCATTAACTACACATAATGGACTGACAGATTTGGCTCAAAAATATGAAACTGATGTTTCAGGAAATTTTTCATTTCAGAAAAGTGTCAGGGTACATATGGATGATGAAGCAAATGAGAAAATGTGTTCTTCATGAATGCAATTGCACATTGCAGAAATAAAATATATTTTTAAATGCAATGGGCTTGAGAAATTAGGAGACAAGTGGGCAAGAAAACATGTGAAGAAAAAGACACCACCAGACCTAGCAAGGAAAATGGATAAGGAAAAGAAGCCACCAGATTTAGTTGAGAAAAATAATAAGCAGAATGAGGGAGAAGCTTTTGCTTACTCATTGAGAGAAATGGTGGGAGACGTGCATTTTCATATGTCACAGAATAAAAGTGAATTTGCAGCATTTCTGAACATAATCCCACAATTGAGAGACAGAATTATGCTGTGGTACCTACAAGTTGATGGATTTGTTGAGATTTGAAAAGAGCTGTGCATTATTTTGGAAATTTCTTTTACATTGCCATGCAGACTGAATTGTGGTTTGAATCTAAAGTTGTTCATCGGCCAAGTGAAGAGGCAATGAAAAGGGTTTTAATGAATGCACTATCATTTTATGTTGTTATGGAGGAAAACATAGCAGTGATTACTTTCCTGAAGGGCAAAGTGCCAGCAAAGGATGTTGAATGGGTACAGATTAAAAGAACACAGGATGGAAGTAAAAGTGTTTTGGTTTGTGCAAATTCAGGTATGGATGTTGTACTGCTGGAAAATGTGTCCTTTTGCCATCTTTATAACAGATTTGAGCACTGGAAGAAGAAATATACATTTGAGCATGATGCACAAAAACATGGAGAAATGCAGATGCAAAATATACCAGCTAAGCAAATGCAAATGACAGTTCAGGAACAGGTACCTATGGTAGGAATTTTTCAAGCAAAGATCCCACAAAATATGGAAAATCCTAAAATTAATTTAAATAAGATGTCCATAGCAAATGTGAATTATTTCCAGAGACAAAATGAGAACCCAGTCCAACAGGTTGCTGTGTTTGAAAATGAGATTTTTTTACCCTCACAACTCTGAATTTACCAAGTCCATTGTGAAGGCATTGGAAGGATTCATGTGCATGGGTGAAAGCCCATAATTGACAGGAATCAGCCTCTTCAATTAATTTCGGGGATCATCAATGTGTTAATAATTCCCTGACTATTGTACAATCTTTATATTGAAGATCTGTGTTTTTTTAAAACAAACCTCCATCTTTTTTTAACCATGTATATTATTGAATATGTTCATATCAATTTTTATAAATGTAATTAAATTTTTCATATTATCATATAATATTTTTCTTTGAGTCTCTTTCTCCTTATGGTGTGTTTACCTCCCTGTATACTTGTTTCTGCCAGACTTTTAGTTTTTTGTTTTTGCCTGGGATTTTACCCTTGCACATGATTGCTTTACCCTGACCCAGGAAATGTATCCCATTCAGGGGGTCCTTGTTACCTTACCACAAAGAAGGCATTGGAAGGTCCAGACTTAATTGCAGGAGTTTTAAATAAAGAAATTACAACCCCAGTTTTAGAAGAATGTGCTCCAAAATTAGGCCAATTTGAGGAAAATTGCCAAGTTGTCTGTGACTCAGGCCTAGCAGAAAAACAATTGTTTTGCAAATTAAGCAGCACAAATTACTGTACACCAGATAATGTTATTTTTCAGATTCCTGATGAGGATGTACTTATTAAAATGGCTCAACAAGAGACAACTGTAGCTTTATTTTCAGAAAAGACAGTTGAAAAGTTACCTTCTGCTTTGGAAAAAATAATAAACACAGAAATAAGAGAGTTCACAGGCAACAGAAGGGAGTGCAGACACCTTTGCCCATCTTGCTTCCTTCCAAAATGTATAACATGTATCCCTATGTTTTGTTTTGGGCATTGTGGACAAGAAGCTTGAGGGGTCTTCAAATAAGTCCCCCTTGCTCAAGGCCACTGCCATGTCCCTGAATCCCCTCAGCCAGTAAAGTTCTATGGATCCTGAGAGGAACAGGCATTCCTAGATTAGCTATCTGTTTAAAGAGGGCCTCACTGACGCAAATCCTTCGCCATACTACACTGGACGTGTTCTGAGAATGTCCTCAAGATGGGTAAACCCTAGCTCCCTATGAGAGAGGCAGGAGACAAGGGTAAGGCCAGTTGGTGACTTGTGAATTTGTTTTCTTTGGTCTGCAATGGTGAAAGCACCTGTGAACCCCAGACTCCCACACTGTAAATCGCCAAGCCAGCACATGTTGCATGATAGTCAACAAGCATGTGACCTTTTGCCCCTTTTAGTGGCAAACGAAAATATTGTGTTGATGATCCTTGCTAGTTGGTTATTTTTATTTTCTATCTGTGGTTGCCAAGACCCCCTACTATTAAAGGTTATCTCCAGGTAAATAAAGTTAGTCACATGCTTGACAGGGGTAGCCTTGAACTTGAAAACAGGTCTTGGACCCACACTATGGCATAGGACATTTCAGCAGATTTTGTGGTGTTATTCTTCATGTCTAGCCCCTCCATAAATGCACAAGCATACAAAAGACTCAGCAATGCTAAAGGTGTACGACCCATGATGACGGCGTCAGTGGCATACAATAGAACTGGTATTGGGTGCTTTTCTAACTGGGGCATGTCCCCAAATGCTGAAACTAGCTTCCTCTGTAAATGTTTAATATAGAGGGAGAATTAAAAATAGGCACAAGGATGCACCTTTGCTTGATGTCCCTATGCACCCCGTATGTTTCAGAACACCACCTTAGACCAAACTTTACAGCAGCACTTGATTCGCAGTTTTTTTCCTTAGTGGCAATAATGACTGATCTAACAATGCCTAAACCTTTCATGATGCTCCACTATTTCAAGTGGTACACATGGTCAAAGACACTAGACAGGTCCATGAAGCCCAAGTGGAGCTCACTGTGCTTAGCAATTGTATTTTTCCCCAGAAAAAGACAGAGGTTAATACATTGGTCTTCAGTCCCCATCCCTCTCCATAACCCCCACTGGATGTCTGATAGAGAGCCTCTCTCCTCTTCCCAGGCCCCCAAACAGGAGATTAGGATGCAACCAAAACCTTCGTACTAGAACCCAGGAGGGAAATTGGGTGATAACCATTTGAATCCTCCCAGTTGCCCTTCTTATGGATTGGTACAATAAGCAAGTTGGACCCAGAAGGAATTTTGGTGGAAGAACTCACAGCTCTGAGAACATTGGTTACCAAAGGAGCTCACAGATCCAGGTTTCTATTGAATAGATCTGGAGAGACCCCATGTGGGCCAGTGGCTTTTCCCCTAGGGCTGGCTTTAATAGTCGCAATCTCCTCTTTCAGTGAGGGACAGTATTCGGGATAGAGGCACTTCATTGCAGCGGTGGGGAATCGCTGACACTTCCTGGTTCACCACTAATGGAATAAACCACTAAGCATGGGTGAATTTTGCAAATCTGGCATTCGCGAATTTGCAGATTTTTTTGTTTTTATAGTGTTCGCAAGGGTTTCTGCCAGTTCGCGAGGATTTTGTACCAGTTCGCAATTGCGAACTTACTTGTCGACACGCAACGGTTGCAACTATGTTGTTTCTAAGTCTTGTTCATCATCACAGGTTCACAGCACACTCTGTTTCAACACTGCCACCCTCTGTTTCACCCATGCCACCCTCTGGTACATCAATGCCACCCTCTGGTTCATCATCATCACTGTAGATTATGGGGGGAAAAAGCAAGCACACCTGCCCTGCTTCAATGACATTAATTAATTTGGGGTTGATTTATTAATGTGTCACTGTTTTAAAATTCCAGTCTGGCACCTGCTTCCTTATCTGTAATTTGCTTTCTGTTGCAGTGCAATTTTTTTTCCAGGACCTTTGTGGCCTACTTGTAGCTATTCTATGATCCGGCTGTGAGGGTCACAGCAGGGTCATACAATTGTTGCAACTAGCAACTGAACTCTGGAGGGGCCCCAGTCAGGAAGCACTACAGGGAATGGTTACTAATGATGAATTTGAACTTTTGCACCTGCTGAGTGCATTCAGTTTAGCAAAACTCGTTTTTCTGCAGAACAGCAAATGTAATGCCCCAAACAAACTTACTTGTTAAAGTTGATTTCTAATCCAAAAGTGATCCAAAGAAAGTCAAAAGGCCTCAAATACAAAAAAGGGCAGGCAAATGTCAACCTGAGAAGGTATTCTGATAAAAATCATCATTTTCAGAAGGTCTATGCTGCTTGCTAGTGGATTTCTTGTGCAGAATTGCAAATTTTGTAATTTCGCGAGTGCGAGATTGTTACTGCCCGCAGCACCTACATGTTCGCAATTGCGAACTTACGCCGCACGCCGCAAAATTGTATCACCAAGAAAAAAAAATCCGCTGCGTGCGAATTTGCGGATTTTCGGTAAATTCGCGAGCGTTCGCGGATCGCGAATTTACCGAAAATCCGCAAAATCCGCGAGCGGAACGGATTTTCAGCCCATGCTTAGAAACCACCACCACCCCCCCTAGAGAAAGGGGCCCATTCAAGGCCAGATGTGTCGGAATCAATTAGAGGTGCATCATTATCTTTAAGAAAAGATTGGTTGATGATGGTGAAGAAGGCCTTTTGGTCATTCCTTAATTAAGTTTCCTGAAGCGCCTCCCAGTATTTCAATCTGAGATGTTTCCTTGCTACAATTGCCCTTTTGTATGTCTTTGTGTAGCATGCAACCTCAACAGCAGACCTAGGCTGGTTGTGAAGCAAAACCATCAACACTTTGCTGGACATAGAGCAAGCTGCATCAAACCAACCCCTTTTCTTACCAGGCCAGGCACAGGTCACCCTATATAGTGAACGTGACACTGCTTCTGAGAGGGTCATAATTGCGTTCTTGATACAAGCTACATCAGCGTCAGTGTCTAGGAAGGTCTCAAACAAAGTGCAATTGCCCTTAACCAGTTGAGATGTGAAGGTTTCAACATTTATAAACTCCCACTTAATGCAAGTGCCCTTGCTGTTGTGTGCGGTGAAGCCAGTAAGCTTCCAAGAGCTTCTGACCATCTCCTGCCAGCTACTGATGCCTAGAATGAGACTTTCGGGAAGATGGTAACTCAAGGCAAGCTGTACTAGCTGCCCCCTGGCCCTGGCAGCTAGATTGGGAGATAGAAGAATAAAATCAATTTCAAAACTCGTTCCCTACCCACAAAGGTTAAAGGGTAAAAAACGTTCATGGACCTATATTCATTCACAAAACACATTACATTTAATCGTCAAATAGTTAATATTATTGCCAATTGCATCATGATAAAAATTGGATTTCTTCACAATCGATTATGCCGCAGGAGACGAGCATTGAAGTTGCCTCTCAAATCGTGCTCAGCTCCTTGCCGCCTCTGGAGTTGAGAGAATCCAATTTGTGATCTAATTTCAACAAGATGCAGCCTATATCTATTAATGGGATATTGTTAAAAAAGGTAACAATGCCCAGTTGTGAACCCGAGGCAAATTCCATGCCCACAATTGATAAAATTGTGTATCTGCAACATAGTTAAAACGTTTTGCCTTCACGATGGTTGATATGTAGGCTGCCAAGCCCACTTTTGGACTGCCAGAAGAAGATGGAATAGCTGTTACATGGAGTGTTTTGGAACGAATCAGGTGAGCAGGTAAAACAAGTCATGTTTCCTGTAGACATAGAATTGAAAAAGAGCTCACAAATTCGGACCAAATATGATTGTAAATTTTCCCTTTAATTAATTCCATCAACATTTTAAACCGGAAAGGAGACCTTTGGGATTTTAACGATCTTGACGTTGCGGCCTGGTAGTTGTGCACCTGTATGTCGCAATTTGTTTGGCATAAGATCAGTGGTCCATCTGGCATATCTGGTATAGATTTCCTGTCCCACCTGGGTATCATCTGCTGAAAAGGAAGAGGTGTGGGGTCACCAATTATGATTTTGAACACTGTAGTTGAAGTTGGGGTGAAAATGGACAAGACCCAAAAATGGGGGATGGTGTACTTCCAGGAATTGTAGGGAAGCTGTAAATAAAAATATACACCAGGGGATACTTTTTTCAAACCCCTTTATTTGGGTTCACATGCTTTAAGCTGGAGGCAGACTACGCATTCTGGTGGAATTCCTTACAGCCTGCTGAGATGGAGAAGTAACTAAGCATGGGCGGAAAATCCGTTCCGCTCACGGATTTTGCGGATTTTCGGTAAATTCGCAATCCGCGAACGCTCGCGAATTTACCGAAAATCCGCAAATCCGCACGCAGCGGATTTTCTTTTCTTGGTGATACAATTTTGCGGCGTGCGGCGTTCACTTACCGTCATTCAGCGTTTGCCGAGTTGTTTTTCTCGATATTTTGCGAGTGCTGCACCATTTTGGATCTTGCTGTGGGATCCTGCGGGAGTTTGGCGACGCATCACGAGAGTTCATTGCGAACATGTAGGTGCGGCGGGCAGCAACAATCTCGCTCTCGCAAAATTACAAAATTTGCAATTCTGCACAAGAAATCAACTAGCAAGCAGCATAGACCTTCTGAAAATGAATATTTTTATCAGAATAACTCCTCAGGTTGACATTTGCCTGCACTTTTTTGGATTTGAAGCCTTTTGACTCTCTTTGGATCACCTTTGGATTAGAAATCAACTTTCATAAGTAAGTTTGTTTGGGGCATTACAGTTGCTGTTCTGCAGAAAGCACTCAGCAGGTGCAAAAGTTCACTCATCATTAGTAATTCCATGTAGTACTTCCTGAGGGCCCCCTCCAGAGTTCAGTTGCCTATGTTTGTTTGGGGCATTACAGTTGCTATTCTGCAGAAAAACGAATTTTGCAAAACTGAAAGCACTCAGCAGGTGCAAAAGTTCAAACTCATCATTAGTAATAGTAACCATTCCCTGTAGTGCTTCCTGACTGGGGCCCCTCCAGAGTTCAGTTGCTAGTTGCAACAATTGTATGACCCTGCTCTGACCCTCACAGCAGGCTCATAGAATAGCTACAAGTAGGCCACAAAGGTCCTGGAAAAAAAATTGCACTGCAACAGAAAGCAAATTACAGGTAAGGAAGCAGGTGCCAGACTGGAATTTTAAAACAGTGACACATTAATAAATCAACCCCAAATTAATTCATGTCAGTTGAAGCAGGGGAGGTGTGCTTGCTTTTCCCCCCCATAATCTACAGTGATGATGAACCAGAGGGTGGCATTGATGTACCAGAGGGTGGCATGGGTGAAACAGAGGGTGGCAGAGTTGAAACAGAGGATGCTGGGAACCTGTGATGATGAACCAGACGTAGAAACAACATAGTCGCGACCGTTGCAAGCCGACAAGTAAGTTCGCAATTGCAAACTGGTACAAAACCCTCGCGAACTGGCAGAAACCCTTGCGAACACAAAAAAAAGCCGCGAATTCTCGGATTTTGCGGATTGCGAGTTCGCAAATACGCAAATTTGCGAACGCCAGATTCGCAAAATTCGCCCATGCTTAGAAGTAACCTATTGAAACCGACCCACTGCGTTCACACATTAATAGATGTCAGAGGTGTAGGTAGAACTTGCAAAAATCGGAGCTGATGGCTTTTCACAAAATTCCACCAACCGGTACTTTATGACTACTAGGAATTGGTAATAGTGGGCTGGGGTAGTGAGGTGGTAGCACAGGTGACAACTCGATCCTCCCACATGGAAAATGTGTTGTTGAGCTGCCAAACAAGGTTAGTCAAATCTGGGGAGGACCACGTAGTGATGGTGATGTCTCTCCTGCTTTGGGCTGGGTTTTTCCTTAACTCATAGACTCTAGATAAGTAGATTTGATGTATTTAGTCCTTGCAGCTGACCCGAGTAGTTTCAGAATTTTACTTCCGTTGAGGATATCATGTTTTCCCCTGGAGATCTAATGTGGGATGAACTGGAGCTTATTTATTGGGATGTTTTGGGTGTGTGCCACCTTCTGCATTGCCACTTCTAATGTCTCAATTTTGTTAGTTCAATCGCTCTGGAGAGCTATTGGAGTCATTGCAGAAGAGGAAGAGTGGGTGATGGGGACATTAGACCTTTGAGGGTCTGTGCAAGAATATTCTGTGCAAAGTTGATGAATCTCGGAAGATGAATCGGGGATGACAGATCATTTAGCAGAATCAGGCAATGTTAGTAGATCGTTTTTCAGACCGGCGGATGTGCAAGGCCAAGGGGGCATTGAGTCGTCTCTCATTGTGGGAAGTGTAATAGGTCTGGCAATGGCAGAGTTCACAGAACATATGTTGTTAATGTAAGGTGTCCCAGTTGTTGAGTCAAGTGCACAGGGTGAATGCGCCAGCACTGCAGGTGGTGTAGTTGAGCAGATGCATGCTAATGAAGCAAAGTTTGGATCTTCCCATCCATGACCTCTTTGTGATCTGGGATTTCTTATTACATTTAGTAAGTGATAACATTTTGGCAAAATGTATGCTTAGTATTCAAGGAATTGTAATTGACAGTTCTAAAAATGCCATTTTTAGAAGGTTGCCATTTTGGTGTCCTGACCATTTGGTGACAGTAGCCTGTTCCTGGGTCACATGCCTAGGTATAGTTGGCAGTTGGCCTTTGTGTATTCCTCCCGACAGAGTCACAATAGAGAGTCTTAGTTTTTGCAGGATGGATCATCATGGCTTAATGGGAGGGGTGGACCTGTCTTCCACCACGCCTGTACTTTAAAGGCACTGGCCCAGCTCACACACAAACAACTACTCACTAGCTTATTATGCACCTAGACTGACAGGAACCATGCAGGGAGGCAGGAATTTCCAATCACCTCTCCTGGACCTGTGGATACAACAGAAGAAGGACACCCTGGTGCCCTGCCCTGCTTGCGGAGAAAAGTGTACATCCGGGGAAGTTCCCAGGAACCCAATGCACTGCTCTATTCACTCGGACGAGTGTAAACTATAAATCTTCAAACAGTGGAGTAAATTGTCATAAATGTCACAAATTTAACAGCTGTAAACATACGGTTAAACTTCCCCTGATGTACACTTTGCTTATAGCCTAAAGGTCTAGCAGGGCCTATCACCTTTTTGCACGCAATGTAAAGATTTGAGAACGTGACACCACTCGAATAACTTTTTAAATTTGATCACTGAGTGCACATGCTGCTGCATTAACTCTCCTGTTTTACACATTCCTGCTTAGCAGACAGCAATTGCACCACCCAGTTTAGATTTCTTAAAATTCCACGATGGCCACATTTGATGATATTCTTCATCTAACAGAAAATAAAGCTCAGACTAAAGTATATTCTGCTGAAGAAGCGGCAGACATCTATGGCCTCATCAAAGAGGTCAGGAAATTTGATGCCACTTCAGGCCCCGTCCAACAACAGATCAAACAACTAGAATACTTAATGAGACGCGAAATCAATCAGCGCCTGCTTGCCACTACCCTCATACAATACCATCGAGCCAGCCACATGCCCAGGGGGCTACGCCTGGCTATTAAACCCATGCTTTTCAAGATGAATAAAAAATTCATGGAGAAATGGTACGCTATTTTAAATAAGTGTTCCCTCGACCTTATTCTTTTAATTGTAGAAGAGCTGTCACAAGTCTTAGTAGGATTAGAATCAGAAATCAAAGGCTTACAGAGCAACCTGACACAGCGAATAGAAGCAAAACTCTGGTCGACTACTTTAGAGGAGATTAACACTAGATTGGATGATTACGCTAACGACATTCATGAACGCAAGGTACGCAAATTCCGCCGTGACACTATCGACTATAAGCTCGACGAAGTCTATTCGTGGGCTGAAGTATATGCCCAGAAACGCACTTGGAATCAACCGGGTAAAACGTCCTCAGAAGAGAGTGTAGTATCAGACACTGATACCCAAATGACACGTCCCCCTGTCCCACCTAATACAGGAGTAAACACAGCATCCACTATAGACAAAAACATGCCCAGCGGCAGTTCCACTACTTCTCAGCTTGCTTTTTTGTCCACCAGCCCAGCCGCAAACGAACCACCTCAAGGTTCCAACACCACCAAACCAGGAAAGGCCACTAGTTCAGGCAAACCCAGCCGAAAAAAGAAACATTAGTAGTCAATATCTCCTCCAAACAACTCACCCAGCAACAAACACAGGTGTTGAGTAAAGGATGCTCTTTCGTCCCCACAAACCAAGCCAAGAGTCTAGACGCACAAATTGATGTATTTAAATTCACTCGAAAATTAAGATTACGTCATTTCTTCTCAACTTTTGAGACCAATCAGCCTAGCTCAGATGGCACAGAATACCAAGAATTTAGACCCAAGAGCACTTTCATCCCACCCACTTCTCATAAGACCATCGATCTATTGGAGACTAGTCAGGCAAGACATTTCCAAAATACCACAGCAAACTAAGTCCCCATCCAACCTTAGTCTTGGAGAAAAGTTTGCACTACGTTCACTTCAGGCCAACTCTACATTATATTTCACCAAGGCTGACAAAGGCGGAGCCTTGGTTATTATGGACAAGTCTCAGTATGAAAGCAAGGTCGAAAGTATGATACAGGACACTACCACATACCTACCTTTACCCAAAGACCCCACAAGTGATTTTCAGGCGGTCTTAGACACCATTCTCACGAATGCTCTTGAAATGAAATGGATAAATACTAAAACAAAAGAATATTTGTTCACTAGGTTCCCTCGTAGACCCAGGCTCTACATGGTGCCCAAAATACATAAATCTTTAACAGATCCCCCTTTGAGACCCATCGTCACGGGGTGCGGCTCCATCCACAACACCTTAGGACGCTACTTGGACACATTTCTTCAACCCATTTTCCAATCGAGCACCACATACATACAAGACACCACACATCTCCTCAACATTCTCAGAGAAATCACGATTCCCACAGATAGACAGATCTGGTTGTGTACAGTTGACGTCATTGCATTGTACACCTCCATCCCACATTTGGAAGGGATGGAGGCTATAGAATGGGCCCTTCTGAGAGCAGACACACTACGAGTCAACCACATCTTCCTCATGGAAATCTTACATTTGTGCCTGTTCCACAGCTACTTCAACTGGCAAGGTCATTATTTTCTACAGTCCAATGGGACTTCCATGGGCTTCTTGGGAGCCCCCAGCTACGCGAACATTTTTATGATGAAGTTCGAACAGGAACATATACTCTCACAACCCAAATGGAGCACTCATTTGCTCGCCTTTAAGCGATATATTGATGACATCCTCAACATATGGCAAGGCACATTCCAGGATCTTGAAAATAACATATCACAGCTTAACACTATCAACCCCCACATCAGATTCACACATCACATCGCAGCACAACAAATTCCATTTTTAGACGTCATGATTACTGTATCTGACGGGAGCATCGTGACCTCCATTTTTTCAAAACCCACCAACAGGAATAATGCCTTAACTTATCATAGTTTTCACCCATGGTCACTGAAAAGGCCGTATTCCCAGTTCCTTCGAATAAGACTCATCAATTCAGACTATACCACTGGCATGCAGACGATTGATGTCTTCAAGGAAAAATACAAACAGAGAGGCTACCCTGACCCTATCTTGGAACAAGCAGCCGACCGAGCCTCAACTGTAACTCGCCAGGTACTCTTAGAGAAAAGAATCGAGACAGATCTATACCTCGGGAAGTGTTTATATCAACTTTTTCTACCCAATCTAAACAAGTAAAATCCATCATATTGAACCAATGGTCCCTACTACAATCAGAACCAGACTTTGGGGGCATGGTCAGCTCCCAACCGCTTTTTGATTACAAAAGGGCAAGTAATCTTAAGGAAATTTTGAATAAAAATCTTTCCCAACCTAAGGCTCAACACAAAGGTTTGCTTAAACGTATGAATTGCTCCAACTGTAATAATGCTACTACAGGGAAAATCATCAATCATCCAAGATCAGGCAAACCCATTACCCTCACATACACAGCTACCTGTAACAACGACTACGTTGTGTATTACATCAAATGTCCTTGCGACTTATACTATATAGGTAAGACTGAGCGGAGTTTGCGCACTCGTATCACTGAACATAAGAGCCGAATACAAAACTCTCCTTTAGCCCAACACTGGCTTAATCGCAGGCACAATATTGCCCAATTAAAATTTGGTATCCTAGAGGTTATTGAGCCCAACCCTGAACGTGACCGTGCGCAGGCACTCTCACAGCTAGAATCATACTGGATCTGGTTCATGCAAACTTTGACCCCCACAGGGTTAAATGACAAATTTGAATGATCATGTTTTCTGTAAAGTTATACCACTTTTGTTGGCTTATTGTTTGCCTGCTTGTAATTGTACTTTTTCACATAGCACCATAGAAGATTGTGCACACGTTGAGTGGCAGCTTTTAATGTTTACACTCGACTATATGTGGTAACATAGCCATTAGTATTATTTGATCATATTGTGTAGTGTCAAAACGGTCTGGACTAAACCTGAAGTGAATCTTCAACTTGTAATAGTGTTCAACATATGTTAATCGCACTTTCATCGGTGTTCTCTTTGATTTCTTAAATATGTCGCAGTGTTACTATCTCTAAGATAGCGAACGCTTTGATAGTCCTCTCTCTATCACTAATCTAAATATAGCAAGCCACTTCTCCACATGCCTCTTTCTAACTCGCCGCAACTCTCGGGCAGCCAGTTTGCAGACGAGCGATACTCTCTGGTGAGTCTTTGTTTGTTACCACACGTCCGCCTTACATGGCTGGTCGTGTTAGAGTACTTTGTTCACAGTGTACTTCCCTATTCCTTTTACAGGTACGCTAACCTTTCATGAATTTCATTTCACATCTACGCTATAAGCCTATGGGTGAGTTTAAATATGATGCCCTAACTTTATCACTACACGTTATCCGCCCACTCACGCATGACCACTCGCATATTTTTTTAACAGTCTTCAAACTCAGACAACGGTTGGAGTCACTGAGACAGATTGGCTTTACGTTGCGCCCCCGGTAATAAAATGTAAGCACCTAACTTTGTATGCCGTATGTTTTCTTGCACGCAACTGTGTCTTTTCGACTCTTCTCACTTCATTCTGCGATTTCCTGTTCTCCCACATGCAGCTATTTTTGGTAATTTGGGTCTTTCTTCTGGTGATTTAGCATCTATGCACTACGATTGAATTGTTGTTTCACATATGGAAGTTTAATAGTTCCTGTCCTCTGAGAATGATTTGCTATAAGATAACTGCTGATACTGTTGATTAATATAATAATTATCATCTTGTAGATTCCCCTGACGAAGGGCACGTTGTTCAGCCCGAAATGCATTGGGATGTATAATCAAATAATGTTGCTCCAGTTCTGGATTTTGTGACTACACAACAACTTCATAAGAACATTTAATAAATACCCATCGAGCAACAAATCATTGACAACGGCATCTGTGATACTTATTTGAATTGTTTAACCGTATGTTTACAGCTGTTTAATTTGTGACATTTATGACAATTTACTCCACTGTTTTAAGATTTATAGTTTACACTCGTCCGAGTGAATAGAGCAGTGCATTGGGTTCCTGGGAACTTCCCTGGATGTACACTTTGCTTATAGCCTAAAGGTCTAGCAGGGCCTTTCACCATTTTGCACGCAATGTAAAGATTTGAGAATGTGACACCACTTGAATAACTTTTTTAATTAGATCACTGAGTGCACAGGCTGCTGCGTTAACTCTCCTGCTTGCGGAGAAGGCAGACTGGGCCTGCTCCCTTCGTCCCAGGTCTGAGTGACTGCAAGGGTCAGCTGACTGGCTTCCTGTTCTGAGCTACAGGGACATAACCAGCTCCAGTTGCCCCCAGCATCTGACAAGCTGACCTGCTGCCTGGACCTGGAACTGGAACTACCTAAGCCCTGCTGGCCTCTGCAACATTGATTCTCTGATTCCCAGGAGGTGCCTCCTCAGATCCTGGTCCCTTGGCTGACATCAGAGTGCACTGCTTTGACTCAGAAAGGTAAAATCCTTAAGTCTATTGTGCTCTTTACAGGTTCGAATGGGCCAGTTTGTACCAAGATCTTACGCACACCCCCACAAAGCTCTGGTGAACTTGACGTTTTGTGCTACAGTGATTCCAGCAATGACAGGCAATGTGACATTCGCACTTAGAGGTAAAGCATCAACAACCCTTGATGACCGCCAATGTGAATCTCTGGCATCAACGGTCCATTAAGCCCAACAGGGTCTTCACCCCACTGTGATGACTGTCCATGACGCTCGATTATTTTCTTCATGCTATAGTGACTACAATCCTCAACACACTCTGCTCTTGTGGCCTCTTCCACCTCATACTGGTCTCTTCACTGTAGACTTTAGAAGGTAACTCTTTCTGCCGGACTGACCTGGCTCCCATATCCAGACCACGCTCCATCACAGTCAGTCAGAACTTGTGACTTTACCCAGTTTTGCACAACCAGATAACCATTGTGGCTGATAATTTAGTAGGGTAACTTCTCCCTCAATGAACAATCCAATATCTTGTAGCAGCACTAAGTAATGCATTAGGCAAACAGTCAGCATATATTGCACTGTCAGCTACATGCACTACGGCAGATCAACTCTGCTAAGAATATGAATAAATTCATGTTTAATATTGCTCCTGAGACTCTCTCCTGCCTGCATTAGCATTTCTTCATAAAAACAACTTGCTTACAGTCACTGAGAAAAGGAAGTAAACTTGATTTAGCAGAATTACGTAATCCAGAATGCCAAAATACCATGACTGCAAGCCTTCTGTGACAATTCTCCCTTGAAGAAATCTCAAAAATGGAAAATATAGAAAATTACATTGAGGAGCAAACAGCTTACACTCCCCTTACACATAACTCAATACAGCAAAGAGGGACAGCACTAATAATCCACCACATAATACTTCCAATATCCTGTCAGAAATAGAATACCACAATGCCATCATTGCATGTAAACCTTCTGAATCCCCATCAGACTCAGTTCCTCATGAAATCTTTAAGGATATCCTTTGCACAATTTGAGAAGGGGAGGTAGCTACAAGCGTACTCAATACTTCTTTGGAACTAGGTTCCTTGTAATCAAAATTTTAAACCTCCTATATTATTTCACACTCAAGAAGTTGAACCTCAACCCACCTAACCAAGCAAATTAAAAAGTTATCCACAGGATAGCAATAAGAGGCACCACTTTCTCAGTACAAACTGTCAAACTCTGGAACTGACTACTAGTCAAGATTTCAAGAGCTCACTAGCTTTTCCATTTCAGAAAAGAATTAAAAGCATGGCTGTTTGATAGATAACTACTCTGACTCATAATTTTGTCTTAGAACCTGTACCAATTGTTGCTCCTTTAAGTACAATTTACAGTCCACAGATACCCAATAGCCTAAGCAGTACACTTTCCTCTTCTTTGCAAACATTCTAAGGACATTCTGGAGCCTATTACGATGCAGCTCTGAAGGCTCTGACCGACGGTCAGAGCCTTCCGACCCACATTGAAATAGGCTCCTTGGTTTACTTTCCGGCTGCCAAATTAGGATATAGGCGTGCAGAAAGTAAACCAACCGGTCATTCTGGCTGGCTTCCGACAAGCTCTGAGAGTCTGTTGGCCAGTTGGAATCTGGCCAGTAATCTCAATGGCGGACCTTTATGCACTTGAGATTACAGTTCATAGTTTCTAACATGGTTTCCATGCTGGTCTGTCTGACATGGAAACCATGTCAGAGAGCTTTGTTTGGGGGCCTCCGTCCGGGCCCCCTTTGATGCATTGCCTCCATTAGGAGGCCAATAGGGCACCTATGGTTATCCCCTATTAATACCTGCACCTTGTGGCAGGCACCTTGAGACCACTTTACATGCTCGCTGGTTATCATGGCGCACATTTTTCCCTTCCAGGTTATTTAAGTCCCTTGGGGTGATGTTGGAGTTGGACGGCTCTTTTACTTAATGTTTGTATAACATTGGTGCATAATGTTCTGTATGTTTGTCACATAATTGAAACATATGTTTAAATCTTTACCCACAGTGGCCCCTGAGGAACAGACACGAGGTACCGAAATGCATTGGGCCGAAGGTCATCATTCGCTAGCCTCTGTGTTGACATCGCTATAATGTTTTGACTGTGATACGTCTTTCACTTATCTATTGTCATGAGGGAATGACACTTGTATCAGCGTACATTGAATGATGTTCAAATTCTTGATTCATTGAAAGTAAATGAAAATCAATTGTGATATCATTGTGAGACTATTGTTTCTGTGATATATTGCATCAGATTGTGTAAACATCCGTGAAAATTTGATACAGTTAGTGTACCTTCACCCAGCTGTGCACACTGTTTATTCCAGACATATTGTCTCGAATCTCCACACATACTTACGTTACCTGAGGGACTGGCAGCTCTCTGACCACGTGCAGCACACTCTAGTTTGATGATTTTGTTAAAAACAATTCGCTTATTTTCAGGATAATTTATTCATACCCTGTGGTGTGCAAGTGACAACTTCCTTCTTTATATCCAAGTGCTAACTGGCAACACCTGCCACTTGCACACAGCCCCATTGTACTATGACTCAGTTTGAGAGTATGGACAGTACAACAGAGAATAGAGCAGAAACCAAAGCATACACTGCTGAACAGCCTACAGAAATTTATGCATTAATCAAAGCCACCAAATTCTATGACACCCATAAAGGATCCACTATACAACAACTACAGCACTTAGAGTTTATCATGCGGTGTGAACTGAACCAAAGGCTTCATGCCTCAACGGTCATCCAGTATCATAAACACCAACGAATTCCGAGAGGCCTGAGACTGGCCATCAAACCTCTACTTTTCCGTCAATAATTCAATAAACAATTCATGGACAAATGGTACACGGTGTTGAATAAGTGTTTCCTTGATCTGATCTTATTAATAGTTGAGGAACTGTCCAAAACTTTTGGCGAACTTGAGGAGGAAATTTATGATATTCAAAGGGATCTTTCTGAACGCATGGACCCGGTGGAATGGTATAAAACCCTTGAGCAAATCAACAGTAAATTGGATATATTTGACTACCGTCTCAATGAGGTGTACACTTGGGCTGAGATGTACTCACAGCGTAGACCAGCCAAAAAAACAGACACCTCATTGGAGGAAAATGTGGTGTCTGATCATGAATTGTTACCCACAAGAACACCTCCTAACATGGAAGCTCCTGGTGATGAGCCATCTACAAGTAGGCGTGGAAGTGGTGAATCTTTTTTGTCCAAAGGTCAGCAACTAACACAACCTCCAGACCAGCCACCCCAACAAATCCAACAAAAGCGGGTCAAAACAAGGAGAGGATAGAGACAAAACGAAGGAAAAGAGATACCCAAATTTACGGAGTGAAAAAACATTGTCATAAATATTTCTCCCAAAAGTTTGTCCCAAAAACAATGGAACTTCCTTTGTATCCACTTACAACACCAATCTCCCTGAAACAGAGATCACATTTTACAGATTTATGCGTACCATTAAACTACGTCATTTTTTTGACAATGCTATTCCTGACAGTCAAGCTCAAGAACCTCCTGAAGTCGGGGAATTTAGACCTTAATGTACGTACACTGCACCTGTATCGCACAAAACTATATATATCTTTGAATCTCTACTTTTCCAAGACTTGAGAAAACTCGAGTTTAAATCATTGAAAAAGCCAAACTTGACCAAAAAGAAAAGAAGAATTTTACGGCAACTATCCAAAAAGAAGGAGGTCACTTTTCAACAGGCCGATAAAGGTGGGGCATGTGAGAAGTTGGCCTGGTATGTGATGTTCACTATTTTAGTGAGCACCTTGCACCAGTCCAAAATGACCCTTATGGTGATTGGTTGTAAGTCAACCTTATAGACCAGCTATCCTATTGGTAGCATGGACAAAAGCAGTCTTAGGCTAAACTCAAGAGAGCATGTGAAGCCAGCTGTTTTACCATATGCAATCCCTTTAATACCAAATGAAAGGACACCACAAAAGTTATATATTATAAAATATATGTATTTATTACTAGAATAATCCTCTGTACTCTTTATGAGGGCGGAAGCACAAGCGTTAAACAAAGAACGTCATATAACGTACAAAAGTTGCACAAATATGGATAGGCCCTGGTGGCCCCTAAAACCATATACTAAAATAGTGGTATCAGAACCACGTCACGAACAATGGTAAGGCCTAGGGCCTTGAGAATCGCTGGGGCTACACTGGACTAACAGAAGTTAGGACGTGGGAGGCCCACAGGATGCGGGTGCAGTGCCTACAGGCACACGCGTGCACCAATAGAAGTCAATGGTGCGTAAAAGTTAGAAAGTTACAGATTTGGAAGTCTTCTGACTGGACTAGAACTTAACCACTTAAAACTAGGACACTAGGGATGTAACCCTCTACAGGAGCACCATAGTACTCTTGTTACCTCACCCACAGGAAGCGGGTGCATAGGTGTCAAAGTGTGTCGGGTTTCATCGTTGAGTTCTATGGAGCCTTGGTAAAAGGCGACCAGGAGAGAAGAGTCCGGTTGGATCCAAGGGTGGATCGAAGATGTAGAGTACCTGAAAGCAGAGAAGAGTCTGGGTCACTAGCCAGTGACCAGGAAGGAACCAGGCGATGTCGGGTTGCGATCAGGTGATGTTGTGAAGCTTTTCTCCACTGCCACGTGGACCAGGAAGTATCGACGACAACCAGGAGGTGGACACGGACTGTTCCACGAAGGCTCTCGCTGTTGGCGGTGTCGGTTCTCGAATCAGAGTCAACAGGTCTTGGCAAATGCAACCCACGCAGGAATCGGAGATGGCTTCTGGATCAGACCAGCAAGGTCTGATGGGCTGCTCCTTTTCAAGGGAGCAAGGGCCAGTCTGGAACAACCTGACCAGAAGTGAAAATTCATAGGTTCGTCGTCACAGAGGCCACTAGCCAACGGGCAAGTGAATGGACAGATGCGTTGAGCAGGAAAATGCAAAAGGGCCCCACGCAGCACTCGGTGAGTGTGGAGAGGTTATCTTTGGTGCAAAAGCTGGTCGGGGCTGGGGCTTCTCAATCCCCAATGTACAGCTTCGAGGGTGCCTCGGGAGCTGCACAGAAAGCATTTTTTTTGATTTCCAAGATGGCCGGTCCCACGTCTCACGTTGCCTCCACGGATCTCAGCTTTGTTGTGGCTGTGGATCGGTCTGTTGGATGTCTGGAAGTCTGGTTCTTGTCAGTCTCTGTTGTTCGAGCTCCAGCGGGAGCAACAACAAAGAAAACCTTTGAGGGCTGATGGTGCCTGCTTGTGCAGGGTGGTCACTCCTTGACCACAAGGGAGATTCTTCAGTCTTCTGCGTCGAGTAGGATGTCGAAGGGTCCAGAGTTCCATTTCAAAGTTTCAGTCAGGATTATCTATAGTCTAAGGACACAGCTCCTACCTTTATTCCAAATCGGCTGGATTACCTGCTAGGTCCCTCCTATGGGTGGGACCCAGGAAGGGGGTGGTTACACCCCTTTCCCTTTGTCAAGTTTCGCACCAGAGCTGCACCGGTTTGAACTGGGCTATGCATGGGACATCTTGTGTGCCCCAGGGAGTGTCTAGTTTCATTCAGCCCTCCCTGCTCCAATCCACTATCTCCTGTCTGAGGTGGTGCTAGCACCTCCCTGTGACAGGAAACCTTTTGCCCAGGCCTCACCTGCTGGAGTTTCGGTCAGCAGCAGGAAGCCAGACTTGTGTCTGTGGCAGCAGCATCCATTTTGTGATGCTGAGGCTCTAGTTGATTTTACCCGCGTTTAATATGACCCCGTTACCAGGACTGGCAAGGGGGTCATATTCCAAAGCATATATGACACCTTACACGACATGTTTTGATAAAGCCAAACCAAAGATAGCATTTAACCGCGAGGTTCATAATGCACTTAAGAGTATATGGTATGGCAAAATCCTAGAACATCTATAAGGACATGGTTCAGAAAGCTGCAGACAGGCTGAGCTCATGCTAGAGCACCATCTCACATAAAACTAAGCACTCTGCCTCCAGGTTTGTTAAGGCCTGCCATAGGAGTGACCTATAGGTGCATATGTGTCCAGAGATAGGTTTAGACATAGGTATACTATATCTAAGCAAGGGGTGTTTACACGACCTTGCCTCAGCTGAGGGATCAGCAAGTTGTGTCAGTTTGGATGGCCAGCCAGGGGTGGCAAAATACATGCTGCAGCCCCTGGTAGGCCTTGGATGCACCTATGCCCTGGGTACCTTTAGTACTCTGTACAGCAGCTTATAAGGTGACCCAATAACCCAATATCCAATTGGAGATGTACCTAGGGTACATGGAGTCCATTTTAAAGAAAGAGCAGATAGCCTGGGACCCTGGTTAGCAGGATCCCAGGCCAACTAAGTCGAAAACCAGCTAAACACTAGGCAAAAAAACTGGGGTAACCATAGTCAGGTATCCACCTTCCTACACAACCCCCCCTCCCAAACGAAAGGAGATAAGGCTATCCTTGACCAGGTAACCCTATATTGCCTGAGTGGCCATATAAGAAAGTGCCTGCACTAGCATGGTTACCCCCTGTGTCATGGTCCACTAAGCAATCCGTTACAAGTTCAAGTTTTTATTTATTTATGTTTTGGAACTCATAACAGAGGTCCACATAAAATCACAAAACATTAGAATTTATACAATTATAACAAATGTAACAAAATAAGAAGAGAGAGAGAAAAAGGAGACTAATATATATCTAAAAAAGTTTTTAAAAAGTTAAAATTTTTTACAACAAAACCTCTCATTAAGCAGATTACAAATAGCATCTAAGAAAGCAGGGGCAGACAAATAGGTCTCAACCATTTAAGACGATGTTGTTTTAGAGCCGGACATACAAATAATACATGCTTAACATCCTGATTTGGGCTATTACAAAAATTGCACATTACTGATGAGCCATACCATCTTGACAATAGATTATTTAAAGGGAGTAGGTCCTGCCTCAAAAGGAAGAAAAAACGACGTACCCCATGGGAGAGGTTCCAGGAAACATAAGGTTGAATAATCCTAATTTGACAGGAATTAATAACTGGTAGGAGACCTCTCTTTGCAATGGGAGCCTCCCTATCCATTACAAAGATTAGTTTCCATGAAGCCAATTTTAAGGTGGATTTTAACTGGTATGCAGATAAGGAAAAAAGAGTTGATTCATCTAATTTCAAGAGATCAACTGCTAATCTAAAATTCTTTATAATTAGTGAGTACTCTTTTAGAGTTCCATGAAGTTCTTTTTGGATCAAATATCTTAAAGTTTCTGGTTCTCCCTTTGCCAAACTGGAAACCCACCGTATTACCCCAGCAAGGCCCTGGACCCAGGCACTACGTAGGCCAAATTCCAACCTAAGAGCCGCTGCATTACAAGCTGTATTAACCGTGATCAAATTCCGTAAAATTTTTCCTTCTGTGGTATTCAGAAAACCCCATTTCCCCACTTCAAGCAGTTCTATACCATATAGTAAGGAGGCCGGGACTTTAGCTCTAAAGACCTCCAACAAATAAGCAAAATGTCTCTGGCCAGTAGATCTATAAAGGGTGTTTAAACCCTTCCCATGAGCCATTGCCTTCCGAATGCTATTTGCTATATGGGCCTTGTCACTTAACGTACTGGAAATTATTTTCCCCAGGAAACATAGGATTGAACCACTTCTAACCCTTGACCCCCTATATTCCAGGAGAAACTCCCATATTTTGGCTTTTTCCTTCCTGCAATACACATAACTTTGCTCTTAGACACATTTATCCTCAAATGGTGTGTCTCTGCAAATCCATGGAGTGCTTGCAGGCGATTATTCAAACCACTAGGAGTCAAGCCCAAAATTAATATATCATCTGCATATAACATACATACAATTGGTTTGCCCCCCAGTACTGGGGCAATACCATCACTTGACGATTAGGTCTGGGGAAGATCTGATAGGTATAAGGGAAATAGTAGTGGGGCCAACAGGCAGCCTTGTTTCAACCCATTGGCGGACGAGATAGCTTGAGAGAGGCCTCTTTCCCCTCCCAAAAGCACTCTACACCATGTATCGGAATGAAGCTCCAGGAACAAGTCCAAGAGCTCAGCTGGCATGCCAAGGTCCGATAGTTTTCTCCACAGCAGAGGACGATCAACTTTGTCAAATGCTGTGGAGAAGTCTATAAATGCAGCATAAATTCTCCCTCCCCGGATCCTGATGTATTTCTCTGATAAAACTTGCAGCGCGGTCAAATTGCCCATGGTGCCATGCCTTTGCCAAAACCCCGTCTGCTCGAGGGGCAATATAGTATTCTCCGCTACCCAATCATTAATCAACTGCAAAAGGCATTTAGCAAAAACGTTGCCAATAGCGTCCAAAAGGGCAATTTGACGGTAATTTTGAGGAGCATTTCTGTCTCCCTTCTTAAACAGGGGGACCAGTATGCTTCCCTTCCAGGAGGGAAGAATTATTTTGTGCAAAAAACAAAACTTAAACACAGGGAAGAGAATCTTACTCCGGAGGACACTTTTTTGTTTTAAAACAGAAATAGGTAACTCGTCCGGGCCCATAGCTCCCGAGGAACGCATGCCCTTAATGGCCAATTCAATAACCCTTTCAGAAGGCGGGTCAAGGCTGGAATTATTCTCTTTCGTTCTATCGCGAACGACTTCCATTCCATTTCCGGCATACAAATTCAGGATGTAATCTACCCAAATTCGTTCTTCAATTGGGTCTGGTAGGCATCTAGATCTTACACCACAGCCTTCCCCGATGAGCGACCAGAATAATCTAGCTTGGCCATTAAAGGCAGCCTCCCGCAGTTTAATCCATACTGAGTCCTCACTTTCCTTTTTTAATTTGATTTTCACCCTTCTCCTCCTCCTTTTTAATAAAGCCAATCTATGATATCTTAGAGGACAATGACTCAAATACTGTTCTCTTACAAGTTTATTTATTTCTCAATTGAGCAACCGAAGGGAACTAGGAAGTTTTTTAGTTTGTTCTTTTTTTAACGTTTTTTTTGCAACCAATAACACCTTGCTCAAGAAATCAGCAAAGCATATTAACTTAGAACACTTCCAATTGGACAGATCATTCACAGTGATATCTAGGAGGCTCTCAATACCCCTAATTGCCCTAATATTCCAAAAGCATCTTCCGTTTTGAGCTCCAAAGCTGACCAGATTACTGTCCAAGGACCAGTGATCCGTGGGAGGTGGATTTACATCTATGGAGAGTGTTATTATTTTATGGTCACAATAAGCTGTATAAGTGACCATGAGGTCTTTCAGAAGGGAAAAGGAGGAAATATCCACCACCACGTAATCTAAAATAGATTCGCTGTTATTAGACTTATGCGTAAAATTTGCAGGAGTATCAGAGGATGCCTTCCATTTACTATGATTCCATCAATTTCAGAGAGTTCTTCAAGAAGCATTTTCACTCTCTTAGTTGTCTTAATATTCCCAGGAAAAAGGGTTTGGGGAATCTGTAAAGATTCCTCTTTATGTTTATTTCAAAAGATCTCCAAACTAGAGTGAGAGATTTTACAGTTAAAATCCCCTAATAAAATTATATGGGGGGGGGGGGGGGGGAATCGTTATCCAAAACTTTCTTAATGTATGAAAAAACCCTTTATAAAGTTTCATTATAACAGACATCCGGAGGGATATAAACGTTCATCAGAACAATAGGTTTGCTTTCAGAGTTAACAAAGTTACACAACGTAACTGCCTGAAAAAGGTTACTAGGATCTAAAAAATGGGTAAAATTCCGTGTTATCTTAGTAGACAAGAGGCATGCTATTCCTCCCTTCGCAAGACCTCTCCTTCAAGGAGTAGCTCTACCTTCCAAAGCAAAATAATCCTTTCCCACAGGTAATTTCTCTACGCACCAAGTTTCTTGGAGACATATTACACTAACCTCTAATGTCAGTAGGAATTGTAATTTTTCAGGGCTATTTCTTATTCCTGCAGCATTCCAGGATAAAATCCTGAGATATTTGTTAAAAATAAGGTTGAGGCTGGGAATTATTGGTAGATTTACTCGAGAGGATGCCAGGCAACCAATTCCATTGACGCCACTCCTCTGCTACAACACTTTGAGAATAGGAGAGAGGGGGATTTAAATACATCACATGCCGCACAATTTTTGCAATACTGATTTTTAGGTCTTCGAATTTAGAGGGATAGACCCTATTTCCAATGGTTGCCCGTGACGACAAAGGCTTGCCAATTAATCTATCAAATTGAGGTCTTACCAAGAAAGGCATAACATCAATCCCTTACCCTAAGGGTATCATAGGGTCTCCACCATAGGGAATCTCTAGCTGTGGTGTGTTTTGGCAAAGTAAAAGGCTGGTGTTAAGATGGAGTACTCAACTGAGGCTCCTCTAATATAGGGCTCAGCTTCCTCCAATCCCTTTCCACCATATAGGCCTTTCTTTCCTTGACTGAGTTGCACTGTGCTCTCAGGGTCAACCTCTGGCTACCTAAAGCTGGAGGCTGGGTTCCTTTTGTTGGCTTACTGGAGGGACAGGTCAGGTTTGGGGCCTTTGGGTCCCAGGTTTGGCTGTGCCCAACAGAATCCATCTGGGGGAGGTTCCTAACTAAGTGTAAAGGGAGATCCCTCAAGTTCAAGTTCAAGTTCAAGTTCGGTATTTGTATAGCGCACTGCTCACCCAGAGGGTCTCAAGGCGCTTTGGTAAGGGGTTCAAATTTGTCGAATAGCCAGGTTTTAAATTCTTTTCTGAAGGAGATGTGGTTTTGAGTGAGGCGGAGGTGAGTGGGGAGTGAGTTCCAGGTCTTGGCAGCAAGGAAGGAGAAGGATCTTCCACCCATGGTGGATCTTCGGATGCGTGGGACAGCAGTGAGGGCTTGAATGGACGATCTTAGTTGGCGGTTGGGATTGTAGAAGGACAGTCGAGAGTTGAGGCATTCGGGTCCTAGGTTGTAGAGGGCCTTGTGTGCGTGGGTGAGAAGGCGGAATGAAATTCTTTTGTTGACGGGAAGCCAGTGGAGGTCTTTTAGGTGTCCGGTGATGTGATCATGGCGGGGGATGTCTAATATGAGTCTCGCTGATGCGTTTTGGATGCGTTGTAGTTTTTTCTGTAATTTTGCTGTGATTCCGGCGTATAGTGTGTTACCATAATCCAGACGACTCGTGACCAGTGCGTGGGTGACAGTCTTTCTTGTCTCAAGGGGGATCCCACGGAAGATCTTTTTGAGGATGCAAAGTAAGTTGAAGCAGGAGGATGAGACTGCGCTGACTTGTCTGGACATCGAGAGAGAGGAGTCTAGGATGAAGCCAAGGTTACGTGTGTGGTCTGTGGGTGTGGGTGCTGTGCCCAGAGCGGAAGGCCACCAAGAGTCATCCCAGGCAGAGGGGGAGGATCCTAGGATGAGCACCTCCGTTTTGTCTGAGTTGAGTTTTAGGCGGCTATGTTTCATCCATTTGGCTACTTCTTTCATGCCTTCGTGAAGGTTAGTTTTGGCGGTGTTGGGGTCTTTGGTGAGGGAAAGGATTAGCTGGGTGTCGTCAGCGTAGGAGATGATGTTAAGGTTGTGTTGACGCGCGATGGAGGCGAGTGGGCTCATGTAAACGTTGAAGAGGGTGGGACTGAGTGAAGATCCTTGTGGTACGCCGCAGATGACTTCAGTTGCTTCAGAGTTGAATGGGGGAAGTCGGATTCTTTGAGTTCTCCCAGCGAGGAATGAGGTGATCCAGTCCAAGGCTTTTCCTTGTATACCGATGTTGCTGAGGCGTTGTATAAGGGTGCTGTGGCAGACTGTGTCGAAAGCGGCGGAGAGGTCAAGTAAAATGAGGGCCACTGTTTCACCGTTGTCCAGTAGTGCTCGGATGTCGTCAGTCGCTGCAATGAGGGCTGTTTCGGTGCTGTGTTTGGCTCGAAACCCGGATTGAGAGGGATCGAGGGAGTCGTTGGTTTCAAGGAAGGCGGAAAGCTGGATGTTGACGGCTTTCTCGATGACTTTGGCCGGGAATGGGAGGAGGGATATGGGTCGGTAGTTTTTAAGTTCAGATGGGTCTGCTGTGGGTTTCTTCAGAAGGGCGCTGAGTTCGGCGTGTTTCCAGCTTTCTGGAAAGGTGGCAGAGTTGAACGAGCAGTTGACGACATCACGGAGATGGGGTGCGATGATGGAGTTCGCTTTGTTGAAGATGTGGTGGGGGCAGGGGTCAGTTGACGAGCCAGAATGGGTGGAGTTCATTAGGCGGATGGTGTCTTCAGTGGTGATTGGGTTCCAGACGGTAATGATGTTAGTTGGCGGAGTAGGATCTGAGGGGCGTGGGGAGGGTTGAACGCTGGGAGTATTCTCGAAGCTGTTGTGGATGTCGGCAATTTTGTTGTAGGAGAAGGAGGATAATGCATCGCAGAGGTCTTGGGAGGGAGTGATGTCGTTAGATGAAGCGGTGGGGTTGGTGAATTCTTTGACGATGTTGAAAAGTTCCTTGCTGTTGTGAGTGTTGTTGTCGAGACGATCCTTGAATGCTGATTTCTCGGCGGATCGAATGAGTTGGTGGTGTTTGCGGGTGGCTGCCTTGAGTGAGGACATGTTGTCGGTGGTTGGGTTTTTTCGCCAAGTTTTCTCCAGTGTGCGGCAAAGCTTCTTGGATTTTTTAAGGTCAACATTGAACCAAGGAGCCTTTTTGCTGGCTGATTTGATCTTGTGTTTTTTCAGAGGTGCTAATTCGTCAGCACTATGGGAGATCCATTTCTTGAGGTTTGTTGGCTGCTTGGTTTGGGTCCAATGAGAGGGAGGGAGGGTTTTAGTTGAGTGTTGTGAGGAGTTGGTCGGAGGTGATTTTGTTCCAGTTTCTCCGAGGAATAGGCTGTGGGCGGTTGTGGGTCAGGGTGGTTTTGTAGCTGAAGTGAACACAGCTGTGATCCGTCCAGTGGAGAGCTGTGGTGCGATCGAAGGAGATGTGCTTGCTGGAGGTGAAGATAGGGTCAAGCGTGTGTCCGGCTACATGTGTGGGGGTATCAACAAGTTGTTTGAGTCCGTGATTGGCCAGGTTGTCCAGAAGGGTGGTGGTGTTGCTGTCATGTTTGTTTTCGAGGTGGTAGTTGAATTCTCCTAAAAGAATGTAGTTTTCGGAGGCGAGGGCATGTGGGCTGACGAAGTCGGTGATGTCATCACTGAATTGACTGCGGGTACCCGGAGGTCTGTAGATGAGGGTGCCTCTAAGTGTGGTCCTAGGGTCGGTGTGGATCTGGAAGTGGAGATGTTCGGCGGTTGCAAGATTATCATCGGAGCTGGTCGTGATTTTGATGGTGTTCTTATGGATGATCGCGATGCCTCCTCCTGTTTGATTGGTGCGGTCTTTACGGATGATTTTGTAAGTGTCCGGTATGGCTATGGCGATGTTGGGTGCTGATGAAGTGTTCATCCATGTTTCTGTAAGGAAGGCGATGTCCGGTGACGCAGTGTCGAGTAGGTCCCAGAGTTCAGTTGTGTGTCTGTGGACCGAGCGGGTGTTGAGCAGGATGCACTTCAGGTGGGTAGAGTCGGGGCTATGTTTGGGGGGAGTGGATTTGGAGAGGGACCTGAAACAGTTGAACTTGCAGGAGAGGCAGGCGAATGGGCCGTGGGTACGTCCAGGGGTGGCTTCACAACATTGTGGTGCGTGTCCGGGGTTGAGGGCGAGGAGAGAAGCAGAATTATATGTGATTCTAGTGGGTTGGGGACGGTGGGGACCAGGGGGTTTGGCGCTGGGCGCGGTCCAGGCGCGGACGGGCGTAGACGGGCTTGCCTTTGGCGCAACTTCGGCGCGACTGGGGCGCGACCGCTGCGCGTGGACGCTGCGCGACGATGCTTCTGACATATATGGATAGTGGAAGGGGAGGGGCGAGGGAGGATCAGCTGGGAGGTGGGTGCGTGGTGGAGGGGGCGGGCTCCGGGCAAAACAACAACAACAGTGCTAATGGCGGCGAGAACGGAAGAGCAGACCGGGTTGTGGGAAAGTGAAATTGATTATCTACGCGGTGGGCAGCACAGCAATATTAAACAAACAATGTGGCAATGTGATCTAAACAGCACAACACAGGCACTCCGAATAATGCTAAACAATGCAGGCACAGTCGATCAATCAAATAGGCACGTGGAGATAATTAAATAATTCTGCAGGCACGGTCAAGCGCTGATACAGAGCAACAGCGTAGCGCTAACGATACCAGGCAGTGTAAGGCAGGATCGAGCAGGGGTAGAAGGGAGCGACCGCTTCTGACGAAGCCAGGACGGTCACAGCGCTTCGGTGCTCAGGGGGAAGCCTTGCCTCTTAGTGGGAGGGAGGATCAGCCGGGAGACGGGTGTGTAGTGGAGGGGGCGGGCTCCGGGCAAAACAACAACAACAGTGCTAATGGCGGCGAGAACGTAAGAGCAGACTGGGTTGTGGGAAAGTGAAATTGATTATCTACGCGGTGGGCAGCACAACAATATTAAACAAACGATGTGGCAATGTGATCTAAACAGCACAACACAGGCACTCCGAATAATGCTAAACAATGCAGGCACAGTCGATCAATCAAATAGGCACATGGAGATAATTAAATAATTCTGCAGGCACGGTCAAGCGCTGATACAGAGCAGCAGTGTAGTGCTAACGATACCATGCAGTATAAGGCAGGATCGAGCAGGAGTAGAAGGGAACGACCGCTTCTGATGAAACTCAGGAGTTTTTGAAGTTTTCACCTAGCTAGGGCTGCTAGCTTTGGTGCCCCTAATCTGTTGATGGGGGGATTCTTGTGGACAGGGGGCCATTTGGGGTCCACCACTGGCCTCCCATACCTCTGCAGCCCTTGGCTGGCTGAGGCAGGGTAGAGAGGGGCAGGTAACCTGCTTCAGACTGGATCCCACGTTGGAAGGGTCCACTGACATCAGAGGCTCTGCCAGGCTAGGCCTGACTACCTCTGAGGCAGTTCCTTTACAAGGGGTAGGGTCAGTTCCCTGAGGAGGCTGACTCTCACCTAATGTCTTGTTGGAGGGAGACTTTTATTCCTCCCAAATGCTCTCTGTTTGAGTGGAGTGATCCATAGTTTCAGGCTTCACAACACTAAAATCTGTTTGAGTTTGGGCTGTGACCATCACAGCCCTACCAACCTTTTCAGGAAGGAACTCTGTTTGGATGTGGGCTGTGATCATCACAGCCCTGCCATCCTTTTCAGGGAAGTCTGCCTGAGCTTGGGTTGTGACCATCACAGCCCTTCCAACCTCTTTAGGAAGGAATTCTGCTTGGACTGGGGCTATCACAGCCCCACTAACCTTTTCTGGAAGGCCTACCATTTTGGAATGGGTTTCTTTCTCAACCTCAGCCCAGGCTGAGATCTCTAGATCATTCCCCAGTAGACAATCTTCAGGCAAGGTTGTAGATACTGCCACTCTCTTGGGGCAAGTGACACCTCCCCAGATGAGATTTACTACTGCCATGGGATGATCTTTCTGCACTCCATCAATGTTGATCAACTGATAGGTGAACCCAACTAAAAGTTGTCCTGAGGGAACTAGACTGTCAATCATCATAGTGATGCTAGCCCCTGTGTCTCTATAGGCTTCAACTTTCTGGCCATTGATGAGGGGCTCCTGTCTGTACTTTCCCAAAGTGTTGGGACAAGCAGTGAAGTTGGCAAACCCCATGCCATTTTCACAGACAAGAGTAACTGTGGTAGGGGACCTGGTTAGGCCAGAGTCCCTATGCATTCCCAAAGTAAACCCAGCCAATTTCTTGGGGGCAATCCCACCACTTGGGGAATTACTACTAATAGTAACAGGGGGCCTGGGAGTATTACTTGGGGGATGCTTTCCTTATTGTTGGCATTTGGGCAACTGCTGTCAGTCTTCCAGTGGCCAGGCTTTTTACAGGCATGTCAATAAGGTTTCTTTTGGGTAGAGGAAGTGTCTTGGGACCCACCCCCATCATTGGAGTTTTGGGGCCCTGGGGAAGTCTTGTCTTTAGATTTATCCCTACCTTTCTCTTGAGGCATGGTAGAATCTTTCTTCTGGTCATTACCCTGATTTCTAGGCCTAATCCTGGTTCTGACCCACGTGTATGCCCTCTTACCCAATTCTTGTGGAGAGGTCAGATCTGAGTCCACCAGGTGCTGGTGTAGAAGCTGGTTTTGACAATTACTAAGGATCTGCTCCCTCATAATCAAATTATACAATCCTGTATAGTCATACCCTTTGCTGCCCAATAACCAGCCCTCCAGAGCCTTAGTAGCACAATCTACAAAATCAGTCCAGTCCTGAGTCTGAGCTTTTTGGGTACCTCTGAACAACAACCTGTATTGCTCAGTGGTTAGCCCAACCCCATCAATAAGAGCACTCTTCAGGACAGTGTAGTTTTTAGCATCCTCAGGGCTAACAATGAGGAGTTTGTCTCTTCCTTTCTCTGAGAAGGAGTGCCACAAGATTGCTGCCCACTGATCTTGGGGAACCTGCTGTACCATGCGGGCTCTCTCCAGAGCAGTCATCCATATGTGGATGTCATCCCCATCTTTGTAGGGGGCACAATCTTACTCAGGTTTCTATGATCATAGGACCTGTCTTTATCCTTAGGGATATTGCTGCCACCAGTGGAATCTAATCCACTTAATCTTTGTTTCCTTGCTAAAGCAAGTTTAGCTTGGGCCAGGGCTGTTTCCTCTTTCTCTATCTGAAGTTGGACAACTCTCATCCTAGCCTGATGCTCTTTTCTCTGAGGGGAAGTCATTCCCCTTTGAGAACCCCGTGAGGCATTAGAGAGGATAGACTCCCTGGAAGGAGATCTTTCCCTTCTATTGCCTGGGTTAAGTCTACTATTAGGTCTGGGAAGGTGCAACCCTTCTCTATGCCCAAGCAAACTTAGGTTAGCCTTGCTAAGTCTCCTGACCTGAACCTGGCCATCCCCCTGATCATCTGACTCATCACCTTCATCTACCTCTTCAGTCTCAACTTCTGGGGTGAGGGAATCATCATTTATGGGGGTTACAACTTCTCCTGTATTACCTGAGGCGCCTGCTCCAGAAGCCTTCTCAAGATCAGCTGTCTCTAGGACATGTATCAGGATTGGGATGGTAGGGTTGTGACCCTTTTTCAACCTCCTTGAGGTGCACAAGTAAGTAAGTAAGTAATATTTATTGCATATGGTTAATTAAAACCTTTACAATGTTAAGTACAAAACAGTTTGCAAACTAGCCTTGGTTAAAATGCATTTACACTCTTTAAAAAACAAGTTCTTTAAAAAAAAAACAATAATACATCGTCTGCGGCCTGAGCTCTCCTTACATGTCAGTCCTTCGGACTAGGTCCGCACCATTTTTTCAGTTTTCAGGATTAGGAGGCTCGCCTTCTGTAAGAATTTTGAAGCCCTACAGGCCGTTTGCAACTGGGAGCTGTTCAGTGCTAACATAACGGCAGGCCTGCATGTTCTGATTTGATAAAAAAGAAATATTTGAAATAGGTAGTAACGTCTCAGACTAGTCAGTGATGGGCAAATGCACAGAATGTGAGTAAGTGTTTCTTCAGAACTACCATATAGTCTGCATAGCGATGTTGGCCATGTTTGCTTCCATACTGGGGTCTGATCCTTTGTGATGTAGGTGCCCAGGCGTATGTGTAGTAGCATTTCTAGTGTGGACGGTGTTATATAGTTGACAAGGTATGGTTGTGGGGCACCTCTCTCATACGTGAATAGCACCGCTTTCTTTGCGAGGGCGACTTTGTCAACAATCATGGATTTTTGTTTTGCTGTACTGTTGGCTATTTTTTTGAAGACCATGAAGGGGTGGTTTGTATTCCATGCCTCTCGCATGTTAAGTTGTGTCAGTGTGTCTTCCAAAGATGTTTTCCATACGTTTTTTTGTATTAGTTCGGTTGTTTATTTCGCACCAACAATGGCCCATCAGCGTGTCCTCACTTGCTGCCCTTAATTTCCAGCACATTTTTAGAATCCCGGCTTGCCTGATTTGGTGCTGGTTTGAAAGCCCGAATTCCAGGCGTACTTGCGCTTGTGATACAAACCTTGGTATGTGAAAGATGTATTTGAACAGATTTGACTGTTGTAAGTTCAATAAGTTTGCGTCTTTGCCTCTGAATAGCTCTGAACCGTACATAAGGGATGGTAGAAACTTTGCCTCAATCACTTTCAAGAGGTAAAGGTTGGATGGGCATTTTGTTTTCAGTAACTTAAGAGCAAACCATAGTTTATTAGACTGCACTTTTCTATGCAGTTGGTGAGTTTTTAGTGACCAATGAGTCGACCACTACCCCCAGGTACTTGTAAGAGTTACTTAACTCTATAATGTTCCCCGAGATGTGCCATTTGGAGAGTTGTCGCCCTTGCCGGGATAAGAAGCAAACAATCTTTTTTTTATTGTAGTTAATTTCCAAGCCATGCGCAGAGATGTATTCATGCAATCTTGTGATGGAGCGTTGTAGACCCAAGGGGGTCTGGCTGCAAAGGACTATGTCATCGGCATACTGTAAGCACCTTATTTTGTATTGAGCTATCTTTGGCGGATCACTTTGTGTCTCCGCGATGCGCTTGTCTAGGTCGGCGGTGAAGATGTTGAAAAGAGTTGAGGCTAATACGCATCCCTGCTTCACGCCGGTTAGGGTGGGGATTTTTGTTGTTGTTCTGTCTCCGTTGCCTAATTTGATCTTGACCCAGGTGGATGAGTATAGTTCTATTATTGCTCGTAACAAGTTCGGAGGAGTGCCCCAATTGTCCATATTTTGCCATAGGTTCTCCCTTGGGACAGTGTCGAACGCCGCCTTTAGGTCCACGAAACAGGTGTACAATTTTGTTGACCTTTCCTTTGCTCTTTCGACGAGGAGGTTTAGTGCTAGAAGATTACATGTGGTGTTGGTTCCAGGCCTAAATCCCGTCTGGGTAATTGGGAGGATATGTTTGGAACTAACCCAGTCTTCCAGATCTATCAGGAGATTAGATGCGTAAATTTTTGCCTCCACGTCGATTAGAATGATCAGCCTATAATTGGCAGGGTCTGTTCTTGCACCTGCTTTAAATATTGGGTGTAAGATGCTCCCTCTCCATGATGTAGGAATGTTTCCTGTTTGGAAGGCATTGTTGAACAAGGGAGTAAGGTATTCCGCCCAAAAGGATTAATCAAATTTAAAGAGGCCGTTTGGCAAACCGTTTGGGCCTGGCGTACCTTTTGAAGGACTGGGTTCTTTACGACCCAGCGGTGCCAGGGCACAACACCTGAAACCTTCGTGGGTAACCTGCTCCGGCGTACGAATCACAGAGACACGGGACACTTCCTTCGGCGTCAAAGATTCAAGGTTTATTTGCTGCAGGGAACACAGAAGTCACGACAAGTACACCATGTGCAACTTGGGGAGACTGCTTCAAATTGGTTCTGTGGATCGCTCCTTTTATACAGTTTTCACCCATAAGACAACATGATACACAAAAGGTTACAACCCGGTTCCCATCATTATCCCCCAGAGGGGTCGCTTTTTGGTCACTTTGATACACATGAGGTCCGGAACATAAGTGCGGAAACATTTGGCGGTTCCCAACTGTAAAAACCCATCTTCCCACTATTAGCGAATTCCAATCAGCAGTAAAACAGATCGAAAATAGGAACAAGGACAGGTGTAGAGGAAGACGGAGACAGTGGGAAGATTGGAAAGGGTGTAAAAGGGGAGGTATCGGGAAATACGAGATACAGGCATCAAAGGGACGTGCCTAATGAGATGCACGGCTGAGACAATAAGTCCGTGCGGCAAGATGAGCTTCGAGCGGCGCCATCTGCTTTACAGTAGCATCCCCCTCGTCATAAAGACACTTACAAAGAACATGTGTCTTCCGCAAATATCTTGGGAGTCCCAGGGTCGCGAAGCGGACAACGTCCGTTCGCTGGCTACTTGAGGGCAAGAGACAAAATGGATGCCGTATCTAAGATGGAACCCGTGGGTACAGATGAAAAACCCACATAACAAACGAACGGTTTAAGTTAGCACAGCGAAACTGCGCACACTTACTAAACTCGTCATTTGCGGTTCATAGATACAAGACTCGACCATATTCGTACGAGTCGAAAACACCACTTACAATTGTCATGGAACCTCAGACGCTCCTTTTGCCCTCATGTAGGCAAGCACTAGTCGGAATCATATTCGATATTCATCAAACCATCGAGATGTTGCTGTAGCATAGCTCTGTTCAACCGAGTCCCCTTGGTAACAGGTGGTTGTCTTATACACGTTGTAGCACAGAGGCCACATAAGGCAGGACCACACTGCACACAAAGGCAACACGTGAACAGGAACACTACAACGACTCCGATGATCATCAGAATCTTCCAACCCCAAGTCGACATCAGGCCCCAAAACCATCCAAGTAGCGTCCAATCCCCTACATCCACGTGTATGGATTCGGAGATCTTATGCAACCTCGAGATGGCTTGATAGACAGTAGGAGCGTTATCTGGAATGAAAATGCAGCAGCTCGAATGGATCACCTTACATACCCCACCTCGATCTGCTAAGATGACATCTAAAACCATACGGTTTTGTAACGTCATAAGTCTATCCGCCTGAAGTTCTGTGGTGATATTACCAAGGGCACTGGCAGTAATATTAGCTGTCGATTCTACCACTCGAGTCAACTGTCTCAGGTTCCTACTATTAACCATAGGTCCCCAAAACGGGAGGAAACCCTTGAAAAAGTCTCCTGCCTCTTGACCGGCAGTATCCTCTTCGCTAATTACGCCTCGCACAACTCTAGTCTTATGATAATCGGCATCTACAGTGAACGTCGGAGGCAACAAATTTGCAATGAAGCATGAGCCCATGAAGTCAGCGGGCAACCATGCATATGCACGATCATAACAGATAAAGTATGTACCCTTGGCAGCCAGAAACACAGGGGACGAGAACATCGGCAGAATGTAATTTTCAGTGCAAGCACTGGCTCCAAGTCGGGCTTGCGATCTTCGGCCACGACCCATGAGACAAAAATTACCAGTATGGGGTACGACCCATATCGGAGGCGAGCTTTTAAGCTGCTTTTCGCTAGTGAACGCACTATATTCACCTCTACTTAGGACCCTATAGGCCTGTACCTCTTCTTCGGGAATAAGCGAGGGATCATAGATATCACTATCTAAATCCTCTATTGCTATCGACAAAGGTTTTTGATACGAGGTAGGACCAGAGTAGGGGGAACGTGGTTCTCGAATGGGGTGGAAACCCAGTGCACTTCGAAACATTGTCTGGAATGCTCGAGCTGACCCTTGGGAGCTATACGGTAACACCAGATATGGAATTCCCTTATCCGTAGTATGTGGCATCAACCCACACACCCAACAATTAGTAGTGTTAACCACTAACTGATGCTGATGAAGGAGCTGAATAAAGGAATTGTTGCGGAATTCTACACGTCTAGCCTGCTCGTGTTCCGGTAACATATGAAAGGAATGGGGAGAAACAGTAGAGGTAAGTTTAGGGTCAGGAGTAGAAGTAGGTGTAGCAGAAGGCAAGAAGTAAGACATCGTATAATACACCCCACCCGCCAATAATGCAGAAGCAGTCAAGAATAATACAAACAGTTGGAATATAAAACATTTGGTACGACTGAGTTGCTGCAGCTTGAATCTGTGAACCTGAGCTCCCTCCAAATCATTCAGCTTCGAGAATGCCATTCCCTACGACCGTCCGCAATGTTTCTTGACGCACTTCGTTCTGTGTAGCAGTAGTCAATCCCTAGGAGTTCCCAGGAACCGACGGCCTTTAACCTAGCGTCAAGACCCACTATCCAGAAGGAAGTACGCGCGCGGCCCTACGGCCTTTAATGCACAATATGTATGTATGCAAAAACAAAGTCTCTCAGCTGTAAAAGCAAAAGTATAAGGAAGGAAGCTCAATATATGTACAAAATAATCACAGTAATATGAATATTCAAAATTGATCACGGAAAACGGGATAATGCAGTTGTCAATACAGCAAAAAACAGGATCTCTTTATTAGTCTTTAATGCGAGATCGCAAAAAGTATCGGGTTTTCCCAGGACATGTCTGCTCGTCAAACAAAGGATCCGTTGAAAAGACAGCGTCCTGCTGATCAGTTGAGTGTTCTGGTCTTGAGTCTTTTGAGGCTAATTGTTCAACAGTGTCTTTCTGCTGCGCTGAGGATTCTCCAACAGGCTGTGCGTCGCTGAAAGGCAAGAACGCCGGCAATATTTCTGTTTCAGTTGATGCAATGCCTCTCCTTACCCACGGGTCTGCCGGCAAAGGGATGGGGACTCTTTTGGTGTGGGTGGCATGCACCCAATTCTTACGCCCCTCGAGACGAATGGCAGTCCTCGTGGCCAGGAGCACTTGATAGGGTCCGGTAAACCTCGGGTCCAGGTTATTCTTGCGTGAAAAATTTCTCGTCACCACCCAGTCTCCGGGCTGGAGCTGGTGGCCTGGACCCTCCGTCTGCGTCGGCAATGCGTCGTAAACCTGTTGGTGAATTAACCTCAGTTTAGCAGTCAAGTCATGTAGATAATCGATCAACATTGGGTACTCAAGATCAGAGAACATTCCTGGCCTAGGAACCCCCCACACATTCGCAGGACGGCCGAACACTATTTCATAGGGACTAAGCCCTACTCGGGAGTGTACAGTCGCCCTAGTTGACAGTAATGCCAAAGGTAAAGCGTCAGGCCACGAAAGACCAGTCGTAGCCTGAATCTTCGCTAATTTTAATTTAAGGGTGCCGTTGTACCCTTCAACCAATCCAGCTGACTGGGGATGATTGGCGCTGTGGAATTTCTGATTAATTCCAAGGCCCTTACACACACTCTTCATCACACTTCCAACAAACTCACTTCCGTTATCTGACCACACGACTCTAGGCATTCCATACCGAGGAAAATATTCCTTCAGTAGGATTTTCGCAGTAGACAAAGCAGTATTGTCTTTGAGAGGATAGGCCTCGATCCATCGGGAGAATGCGCAAACCACAACTAAAACGTATTTCAGGTTATTGCATCGCTCCATATGGATGAAGTCCAATTGAATCACCTCAAAGGGACATGAAGGGGGAGCAAAACTGCCAGGAGGAGTTGGGGTTCCTTTGCCAGGATTATACATCATACACACCATACAATTCTTCACCAGACGTTCAGCACATTTCGTAATGCCATCATTCTTCCACACCGGAGACAACAATTTACAAATACCTTTCACGCTAATATGTGCTAACCCATGCGCCATTGTCACAACGGCCAGCACATACGCATCAGGCAACAACCATCTTTTCTGATCCGACAAATCAATCCAACAACCATTCGCATCCAACTTTCCCGTACTTTCTTTCCACTTCGTCTTTTCAGTGTCGGTGGCTTCATTCTGAATTGCTTTCACACTCTCGATAGTGTCCTCACACATACTCGATTCTGTAGGCCACCTAACCGAACTCGTCACATACATCCGAGTGCTAAGGTTCCGGGCAGTCTCCTTAGCAATCTCTTCCGCAAACGCATTACCACGACCAACATCATCCGTCACCTTACGATGCGCACTACACTTAACAATCGCAACTTGCGTAGGCAACGTCAGGGCATCCAAGAGATCATTCACAAGCTGGCCATGCTGAATCTTCCTACCGTGCGACGTCAAGAAACCTCTCTCTCTCCACAATCGTCCAAAACTGTGAGCGACGCCAAATGCGTATTGGCTGTCGGTAAACACATTCACACGTTTCCCTTTCGCTAACACACATGCTCTAGTGAGAGCAATCAATTCCGCAGCTTGGGCGGAATTCTGATTCAACCTCGCAGTCTCAACAACAGTATTCAACGTTACGACAGCATAAGCAGTAGTCACATCACCATTCGGCAACTTAAAACATGACCCATCCACATACAGTGTGCCATCTGGTTCTTCCAATGGGGTGTTTTTAAGGTCCACTCGACCTTTTGTTTCCTCTTCTGTCCTCAAGTAGCAATCATGTTCTGCTACTTCATCTGACTCTGTGCTAATTGGTAACAAAGTTGCCGGGTTCAGAACATTACAACGTTTTATCTGAATGTGGCTTGCCAAGAGCGTCAACTCGTACCCAGACAACCTCGCACTCGTCAAGTGCTGAGTTTTCGTTCGATTCAAAAGAGTATCGACTGCATGCGGAACCATCACCGTAAGCATATTATCCATGACCAATCCTGCTGATTGTCGGATGGAGACCGCAGCTGCCGCTGTTGCTCGTAAACAACTCGGCAATGCTCTAGCTACTGGGTCCAAGGTCGAGGAAAAATATGCACATGGACGTTGCTTACCACCAAAAGGTTGCGTTAAGACACTCAAAGCACAACCTTCCCTCTCGTGAACATATAACGTAAACGGCTTACTGTAGTCAGGGGTACCTAACACAGGAGCCGAACACAATGAATCACGTAGTTCAGAAAAACTTTTCTGACATTCTTCCGTCCATGGTAAAGGAGTTGAAACATCCTTGCACGTAAGAGCCACCAATGGTTTCGCTAGCAATGAAAAATTAGGAATCCATTGCCTGCAGTACGACGTGATACCTAGAAAGGCACGCACATCTCTTTGGGTTCTTGGCACAGCCATTCGCGCAATTGCTGCAATTCGCTCTGGGGTCAACCTCCTTCCCTCCTTTGACAATAAGTGACCTAGATAGGTTACTTCTTGACAACAATATTGGAGTTTAGAAGGGGACACCTTATGATTCAACTCACAGAGATGTTGCAGCAACGACACTGTAGCAATTTTGCAAATGTCCTGAGTATCAGCAGCCACCAATAAGTCGTCGACGTATTGGATCAAGGCCGCACCGACCGGCAACCTAAACGCATCCAGTTGACCCTTCAAGGCTTGGCTGTAAATAGATGGACTTTCACAGTAGCCCTGAGGAGCGCGTTTGAACCGGAAGCTACGTCCACCAAGAGAGAAACCGAAAAGGTCCCTGCTCTCCTCGGCAATCGGGATGCTGAAAAACGCATTTTTCAAGTCAATCACCGAAAACCATGATGCAGAAGCTGGAATCAGAGTCAGTAGCGCCGTGATGTCAGGCACGACGGGAAATTGAGGAACCACAATTTTATTCACCTCCCGTAAATCGATAACAAAGCGATAAACAGGCGGTTTTGAAGGATCAGTACGTTTAAGAATGGGCAGCACAGGGCTGTTGCACACGTTTCCCCGAGTCTCTTCAATAACATCTTTCTCGATCAAATCATAGATGATCGCTAACAGTGCTCGTTCACCATCAAGGGAGATACGATATTGGGGAATACGTGGCAAACGCACATTAGATTTCAACTGAACAACATAAGGGGAAATATCAAGTAGGCCCACGTCATTTGGACCCGTCGCCCACAAAGACGCAGGAAGAGAACTCAATTCCGGTGGGAGCTTATCGAGGGACAAATACATAGGAGAGACGACCCTCTCTCCTAACGTAAGCTTTACACCCGCAGGAGAACAATACAAAGTCGCATACAAACGTTTGAGCAAATCCAGACCCAAAAGATTTTCACCACAACCCGTAGTCAAAATCAACGGAGCTTCTAGCTCACGTGGCCCAATTTTAAGGGGCAAAGGGCGTGAAACTGGATTGCTAACAGGGGCGCCAGAGAATCCAACGGAAACATTTGTTAAGCCAGACAAAGGTGCGCCAGGGAGTTTCGAATGCATGATAGAACTTTTCGCCGCACCAGTGTCCAACAGAAAAGGCTCAACGACGCCCGATGTAGCAACTGCGACGTAAGGCCCTCTCTGATCAACCGGAACTGATACCACTCCCTCTCCTTGTCTTTGGCTGTCCTAGTATTTACTGTCGTCAGTTCCCTGATCGACGTAATAATCGTCTACATTATACTGCGCAGATCGTCCTTGCGACGATCCACATTGATCAAAACAATTATTAGAATTGGATGAGTTATCTGAGCGATCATTCTGAGCACCACGACCTCTACCACGTGATGCCTGCTGCGAACCACCACGACCTCCTCTAGATGAGTTACCATTGTTACGTTCATTCAAAACAGGGCAATTGAATTTAATGTGTCCCTCCTGTCTACAATAAGCACATTGATTATACCCCAACGATGATCTTTGGGAGGAGGAATCATTACGCGGCTGCGATCGATTCGATTGCGACTGCGATCTATTCTGTTGGGACGCATTCTGATTTGAACGCGGAGGATACGCTTGTTGCAACAACACTTTAGTTTTGAGCTCTTTCGTCTTTTTATCAGCACGGTCATTCTCCTCTTTCTCCCTATTCTCATAATATTGCGCCGTAGCCAATATCTGAGCCGAAGTAGAAACGGCCCATGCACTTTCCGAATTCTTTAACTTATTGCTCAAATCGGGCAATAAATTCGAAACAAATTTATCCACAAACAATCTTTGACCACCCTCGGTGCCCATATCCTGTCCACTATGGTCGATGAATGCTTCCTCGAACCTCGTAAAGAAGTCGGAAACACTCTCATCTTTCTTCTGTTTACAAGCTGACAATTTGTCCCAGTTTACCCTCATAGCTGGCATAAGAGTTTTCATTAATGCTATTATTCTTTGAGGGAGAGCAGCAATCAACTGTTCAGGCTTAGCACCACCAACTTGCAACCCATCCGCCGCTACAATGGCCGCCCAATCACCACCTAGTTCGTTTGCGTGATTTTCCTGACGAATCTTAGCCCATACCGGTTGCGGTACGACATTGCCAAACAACATATCGATATCGGCAAGATTCATTACCGTAGCATCTACGAGCTGCGATAATTCTTTGTAATACCCTGCAGGATTTTTGTGAGGGTCAGGCAAAGATTGCTTCACCTGCAACACTTCTGATCTTTTCCATGGGAGATGTATCCATACTCTCTGAAAATACGGCAGGATAGGTGGAACGTGAGCAGCATCACCTGGCATTAACACGGGTGGAACTTCACGCATGGGATATTGGCCAGACTCATCTGGCTGTTTTTCAATATCTTCAACAAACAATGCATGAGGGATTGGAGCGGGACGAAAAGATAGCAATCGTTCAACAGCACGTCGAACGTTAGTATCCACTATCAGCCCATTTGCGAACTGAAGCTGAAGATCAGACAGAGCGGTGAGCACCTCGTCAGGCGCATCGGCCGCTATTTGATCATGAAGGAACTTACACATTTCGTTGAACACATATCTCTGTGTTGGTATATTGAATTGACAAAATGTTTCGAGGACAACACGGGGTGGACATCTAAGAGGATTTACCATCCAACCCATCGCCATATTATATAGCGCAACGCGTTCTCTGTTTCCAGGAAGCTGACTACGTCTCTGAGGACCATCGGAACCAGCGGACCCATGAACAGGTCCAAGCGACTGAAAGAAGCTAGCCGCAAGAGGAGAATTGCGACTACGAGTAGAGGGAGAAGCATACGATACAGGACTAACAAGAGAAGGAGTAGAAACAGTAGCAACAGCAGGAGTTAACAAAACAGGAGCAGTAGCAGGAGCAGTAGCGGGAGCAGGAGTATGTGGAAGCGGAGGAGCAGTAGGGATAGCAACAGACAAAGGAGCAGGAACAATCGGAAGGGCAGGTGCAGGTTGAGGAACAGGCGGAGGAAGAATAGGCGGAAGAATAGGAACGGCAGGGACCACAGCAGCTGCGGTACCCTGTACGTACGGAGGTGGTGACTTCATGAGATAAGACATTAAAGGATCCTCAACTGGCTCTTCCTTCTTTTCCGACTCCGTAGGCAAAGCAGGATAACATTTATCTACAGTCATACGCTGTAATCGGTCAAACACTTCCTTATCCTTAACCTCTTTATCTCGCTGAAATTGCTCTGCTTTCTTCACTATGGTAGCAACATTATCTCGCTGAGTACGTTTATTCTGTCTGATTTCTTTCTGTCGGGCTTCTTTACGCCACAACCGAAAGGCATCGAACATGGCCGGCCTTGACTTTCTTTCGAACAATTTAATCTCTAGATTATCTAAGATCGGGGCCTCAAAGCTACCATGAGGTGGCCAACGAAGGTCGCCGTCCTTCTTCGTGTATTTAATCCAGTAATCGTTAAAAGTAATTGGGCCTAGCCCATGCTTACTATATAGCTCATAAGTGGGAGTTCCAACCGGAGGTATCGGACACGAGTCCTCCAGTCGGGAATCCGTACCACAAGGTCTGAAACAACTAAACAAAGTACTGCGACCAGGCATCTTGCACACTAGCCGAGTTTCACAAACTTCAAGGGTTACGGGATTTACCAAGTCCCAGCAAAGAACAAAACCCTCGGTTTTTGGCGGCTGCAGTCGTCAAACAACACAACAAAGTACGCTAGCAAAGTGTCACCGACAAAAACACTCACACAGCGTTAACAACAAAAACACTCGCTAAAGTGTCAACAACCAAGAACTCTGGGAGCGACCCACAAATACTTAACTCAAAGATCGATGGCGTCACCAGGAAGGCCCGTCAATCGTCTCGCTCTACCAAGGTCTACGCCAGGCGCCAAAACAGGTCTACAGTCAGGGCAGCAGTCCGTCGCAGCCGTCAGGAGGCGGGAATCTTCGCGGGAAAAGTCTTCGGGCCACTTGTTTCGACAACAGGATCGATGAAGCGGAGTGCACCTTCCCTCGGAGATTTCACACGAAGTTCCTCACGATCGTCGGGCTTGGACCGGTACCACTGATGCAGCCCCACGTTGGGCGCCAACTGAAGGACTGGGTTCTTTACGACCCAGCGGTGCCAGGGCACAACACCTGAAACCTTTGTGGGTAACCTGCTCCGGCGTACGAATCACAGAGACACGGGACACTTCCTTCGGCGTCAAAGATTCAAGGTTTATTTGCTGCAGGGAACACAGAAGTCACGACAAGTACACCATGTGCAACTTGGGGAGACTGCTTCAAATTGGTTCTGTGGATCGCTCCTTTTATACAGTTTTCACCCATAAGACAACATGATACACAAAAGTTTACAACCCGGTTCCCATCATTATCCCCCAGAGGGGTCGCTTTTTGGTCACTTTGATACACATGAGGTCCGGAACATAAGTGCGGAAACATTTGGCGGTTCCCAACTGTAAAAACCCATCTTCCCACTATTAGCGAATTCCAATCAGCAGTAAAACAGATCAAAAATAGGAACAAGGACAGGTGTAGAGGAAGACGGAGACAGTGGGAAGATTGGAAAGGGTGTAAAAGGGGAGGTATCGGGAAACACGAGATACAGGCATCAAAGGGACGTGCCTAATGAGATGCACGGCTGAGACAATAAGTCCGTGCGGCAAGATGAGCTTCGAGCGGCGCCATCTGCTTTACAGTAGCATCCCCCTCGTCATAAAGACACTTACAAAGAACATGTGTCTTCCGCAAATATCTTGGGAGTCCCAGGGTCGCGAAGCGGACAACGTCCGTTCGCTGGCTACTTGAGGGCAAGAGACAAAATGGATGCCGTATCTAAGATGGAACCCGTGGGTACAGATGAAAAACCCACATAACAAACGAACGGTTTAAGTTAGCACAGCGAAACTGCGCACACTTACTAAACTCGTCATTTGCGGTTCATAGATACAAGACTCGACCATATTCGTACGAGTCGAAAACACCACTTACAATTGTCACGGAACCTCACTTTTGACCTTAGTTTTTTGATGACCATATGAACTTGGGATGGCGTGATCCGATGTTCTTCGCAGTTTTGAGCCGCTTCTTGATTTTCGTGTTGTTGGTACGAGAAACGGTTTGAATTCCATGGTTGAAGTTTGGTCTTTTGTGTTATCTCCAAATACTGGATCCAGTCTTCCTGTAGAATGTTTGAATTGATGGTCTGTGCGGCTCCGTTTGCTACTTTGTTGATGTCTGCCCAAAATTTCCTGTTGTTGTTTGATTTGCTTGATTCTAATAGTTTTTCCAAATTTCTGTTTGTTGTTTTGACTTTTCTAGCCAAACGTCTTTTTTATATTTTTGCCGTAGATTATAGGTTTGACACTTGGTGTCGTCACCCTTTATCATGCATTTTCTTGATAACTTTCTTATTTCTTGATTTAGAATCCTTTTTTTGCTCAATATTGAGCCCAAGGGCGCCTGGAAAGCCTTGCCTGGTTTCCTATTTTTTGTGTGTGTTTGTTTGCCAAATCTTTCCGTTAGGGTGGAGATGATCTTTACCCAGTTGTCCTGATAAGACGTTTTGCTGTTCCCAGTAACCTCCGCATGCACTCTTTTAGCATGTGCCGTGATTTCTTCAGCGTTCTTTCCATTCCATACTAATAGCTTGAGTTTGTATAGACACGAAGGTTCATTCAGATCGTTGCATGCTGATGCCCTAATGTGTTGATGACTGAGTTTGATTGATTGTGGGCTGTTGTCGCTCTCCAACCGGTGAATTATGCTGAAGGATGGTATTGTTTGTAAGACCTCAGAGTCCACTATGGTGTAGTCTAAAACAGCTTGAGCCTGTTTGGTTATTCTGGTTAGGGACGCCGGTTGATCTTGGGGAAAGCGGCTATTCAGGATGATGAGTCCGACGTCTGTGAGCATTTGCGCGCACTGCTGGCCGTGCTTATCCTTTTTTTGATGGTCTGATACCATTGGGGGATGGATTTGTCATTCTGTTTATTTTGATTGCTGTTGAGGGCGTAGTCCTTAAGTAGAAGGAACATATTCTGATCTCCTGACACCACCAGCCCCGCCTGTGGATAAGTGGATTGCATTGATTTAATTAGCGCCTTTAGGGTCAGGATTTTCTCTGGTTTCTTCTTTACATCCGGATGTATGTAGGTGTTACAAATTACCAATTGCCGAGACTCTTGCGGGCCAAAAGGACTTGAGGACGGATCGGAAGGTAACTTGATTTTGATACACTGGATCCATGTTTGTCCTGTGTCAATGGTAACGTGAGTCCAGGGAATGCTGGTGTTCAGGTAGATCGATAGGCCTCCTGCGACCTTGCCTGTGTAACCTCTTCTGATGGCCTGTAGTTGAATTTCTTTAAAGCCGTCAATTTGTTCCGCAGTGGTTGACCAAGTCTCCTGGAGTAAGATGATGTCAAATTTATTTAAAAATGCTAATAAGTCAGCGTCTTTTGTTTTGCCTCCCAACCCGTTTATGTTCCATGAACATATTTTCAAATTTTGTGTTTATGCTTCGTTCTTCATATGGGCTGTTGGAGGTAAGATTTTACGTCTCTCAGTTGGTCGACCTGACGTAGCGTGATGGATGATTCGTAGGTTGGACCATCCTCCCTTGGTACTCTCCGAGCCGCCGACTGCCCCCCGAAGTACTCCACTGCCTGGACGTGAACGTTCCTCAGCCAGCAAGGATAACGGGCCCGGATATCTCTCCAATGGAACCGGTCTGATTTCTATTCCCCATTTTGCGAATATGTCTCTGTTTTGCCAAAATTCCTTGTCTATCCTTGGGTCCTTCCATGTTGCCACTGTCATTTATTTCCCGTTAGTATTTGCAATTGGATGAAATTCAATGCTTTCAACGGGGTTGGTGTTCAGATGACTCAGGGGTTCTATCAGATTGGTTAATTTTAAGATGGCGCTCCGATTGAGAATATCGTGCTTCCCCCTTGAACTATAATGTGGAATAATTTCATGTTTAAGTGAGCCTGCTGGGTACTTTGAGCCTGGATCTTCTTGTTGCTCCTTATTCCTTATTTCAGTGATTGTTTTGGCTGTCTTGATTGAGTTGCCCTAGAATGGGATGATGGACTGGGCTGCTAGTTCAGGGGCGGGAGCGGACTGGAGGGATCTTGGGAGGTCACGGCTTACAGTTTTGTGCCTTTGTCATTTTCGTGAAGTTGTGCGTTATGCTTTTTTGTTCTGCCTGGAGATTCTGCGCAAAAGAGCCGCACTCCGGTTGCATTTTTAGATGGTCTTGTGTTGGAGTATGTGCACTTTGGTGGCTGGCCGATTCTATTGATGTGACTGTGTGGGGCGAACTTGGAGGTAAGGAACCCTGCCAGGTTTCCCCTTGCTCCTCCTGGAACTTGGTGCGTACGTCTTTGAGCTTTGGTTCTTGCGATGTTGTTTCTGAGGTCAAATTCTTTTTTTGATTGCAGGCCCCCAGGGAATCTTGGCCCTGATGCCTGTTGGGCTGTAGTGTTATTTGTTTTCTTTGCAGCTTCTTTTGCCTGGATTTCCTTAATCTCTTGTGTTCTCGTTTTGTTAGGGAGGTGAATTGGTTTTGTTGCCCGTGGGGTAGAGGGCCAGAATCTTTGCTCTCTAGGTTAGCTGGGTCCTGAGTGCGTTGTCTTGGGGGGTGGGGTCTTCTAGAGGTGCAAGGTGTACTGTTGAAGAATGATCTGTCGTTGGGAGTCCTTCCGTTGCATGTCCTTCCATTGCGTCTGGCCCAAAGTCCTCACCAATTGAGATGTCGCCGGTGGTTATACTGGTCAAGTTCTCAGAGAGAGTATCGGTAGGGTGGGTTTCCATGATAGCTTGGTGCTCTTTTGTTTTGTTTAGGACTTCCCATAGAATGTCTGTTTAGTTGGTTCATTGTTTCCGAACACTGGCATTCGTGGAACGTTGTGTGTCTGTGTTCTTGGAATTTTTTAGATGTGAGGTTGGTTGTGATGTCGTTTCTATGTGGGTGTTGGCAATAGTGTCTTGCACTTATCTTGGATCTTCATCAGAGGAATCGTGGGTTGCTTCGCTCATTTTTCTGGGGTGTGATTGATTTATTTTCTTGATTGTGGGGTCTGTTCTAATTTTCCCGGATCTCATGGTGGTGAAGAGGTACAGATATTTCTTTGGGAGAGCCCGCGGCCTTCCCTTTTTTCTTTGCTCTCTTCTGCCACTGGAGTTGGTGCTGTTCCCTCCTTCAGTTGTGCCCCTCCCCCACCGTGCTACACCGTGCCTCGCAACTTTTACGGAGGGGGGGTTAGGGGCAGAGATTTATGCGCGGCTACAGGAGGTTGCAGGATCAATGGAGCACTGGTATGGGAGCGGGCACCAATCCTCCGTCCTCAGTGGCACTCCGCTCTTTAAGCTCTCTATGCTCCGTGCTCCAGACTCCTGAGCAACGGCCTGGGCAGGGCTGCGGCCTAGCTCTGTTCGTGCAGTATTGGAGCGATGTTGGTGCGATGTCCGCGTTAGCCTGGGATGACCCGCTAGCACGCTCAACTACGTAGGTGCTTCTGACCGCGAGCGCTACCGTCCACCCCGGTTCACCGGTTCACCGACTTACCGGGTACCGGCTGCAGCTGTTGCTTGCGGCTTCCCTGGCGGCTATTGCTTTCCTGTGGCTTTTCCTGGTGTTAAAGTTAAGGTTCCTGCGGCTGCGGGCTTGCGGGGTTGTTGTTCTCACAGTGCGGGACTCAGCGCTCACACCTGCATGCAGCTCGCAGCCTGACTCCTCTGGCGGACTGCTTAAGCGAGCTGCCAAGCCTGGACTGAACCACGGAGAGGTAATGACCGCGTCGGTCTCCCTCTGAGGTTGATGACTTCTGCCGAGTTTGGGGCTTTCAGATTGCCTTTTGTTGCCTTTTGTTGCTAGTAGGCCCTTGCGTTGTTTTCTTTTGTTTTTGGTTGTAGATGAAGTAATAGTGATGTTTTTTTTTTGCTCAAGTTTCCCTGATTGCTCCTTGGTTATGCTTCAATTGTAAAAAAAAAATTAATTTTTTTTATTGTTTAGGTAATAACTAATCTTCCTGGTTGGTGGTGATTGTTGAAGCTTTTTTTATTGTTGTTATTTAGTTTTGTTTTGTTGTGTTAAAGGCCGCTGGCTTTGTTCCTCTTCGTTCCTCTTTTGGTTGCCAAAGTTTTAGGTGGTTTTGGGTGGTTTTAAGGTGGTCTGTTCGTTTGTTTGTTTGTTTCGACGCTGCTGTTGACTGTTAACTGTTAGTTGCTGTTGGCTACTGTTTATCTGCTATTTATTCACTGCTCAGCCACCCTTCTCTTTTTCGTCCTGCACACTGACCCCCTCACTAGTGTCCAACTCTCCAACCCTCTCTCTGGACGGTGCTCTGCGCAACCCCTCGGTTCTTATTCGTTCCTGTTTTGGTTGCCGGAGTTTTAGGTGGTTTTAAGGTGGTCTGTTCATTTGTTTGTTTGTTTTGACGCTGCTGTTGACTGTTAACTGTTATTTGCTGTTGGCTACTGTTTATCCGCTATTTATTCACTGCTCAGCCACCCTTCTCTTTTTCGTCCTGCACACTGACCCCCTCACTCGTGCCCAACTCTCCAACCCTCTCTCTGGACGGTGCTCTGCCCAACCCCTCGGTTCACTGGTCCGACCCGGCCCGGTGGGAACTAACAGCGATAGGGCAAGGCCCAAGGGTGCGCGAGCGGGGGCGGGGGGCGAGCAGGGGGGGGGGCGGGGTGGGAGCAGTGCACCATTCGCTGCCCTCCGCTCTCTGCTCTCTGCTGCGCCACCTCTCCTCACCCCTAAGCTCCCCCTGAGGCAAAGCTGGAGCTGGAGGTGCTACGGGAATCAGACGACGTGGAAAATTTTGGCAAAAGGCAGTGCGGGCCGCAACCACAAACAGACTCACCGCCCCCGTTGACCTCGTTGGCCACTCACTCGTCAATTTCAATTTCAAATTTATTTATTATGTTTTGGCTCTCAAAGAGGGCCACATAAACATATACAAGCAAAGCAACACAATCACCAAAAGTACAAGAATTAAAAAAACATAATATTCGAACCGTAATAGCTACACTGCAAGCCATCAGTCCAACAAGGCCGGGCAGACACAGTTTTCCTGAGAAATTAATAAATAGCTAAAAATCCTTTAAAAAAGTTAAAAACATAAGCACAAAACATTTCATTTGGTGGGCAATAAAGTGCATGAAGAAAATCTTGTAAAGTGACAATGCTGAGGCGGAGACAGATTACTTTAAGCCATCGATTGCGCAAGTTACGTAACATAGGACAAATCAAAAGTACATGCATACAGTCCTGGTTATTCATTTTACATAAATTGCACAAAGGTGAAGCGCCATGCCATTTGGACAACAACACGTTAAGAGGGATTAGGTCATAACGTAATAAAAACCAAAACCTACGTATCCCATGTGGTAAGTTCCATAGGGCATAAGGTTGGGGCTGTTTCAACCTATAGGAGGAGATGAGCGGCTCCACATTCCTTTTATCTCCAACTGTTTTTTTGTCGGATAGAAAACAATACTCCCACGAAGCCTCCTTAAGGACCTGCTTTAACTGCGTGGGAGAGTAGGAGAAAAGAGCGCTTTCATCCAGTTTAAGGATTTTCACAGCCCCTCTGAAATTACTAACGAGTTTAGAGAACTCCTTAAAATTGCCCAAAAGTTCATTTTTGACTAAAACTCGCAGGGTTCCTTCTCTCGCTCTGGCCAAACTGGCTACCCACCTTATTAGGGCGCACAGCCCCTGAACCCAGGCACTCCTGAGTCCAAAATCCAGCCTGCAGGCGGCCAGTGGACAGGCATTGTTAAGAGTCGCGAGGGATCTTAGGAGTTTTCCCTCAGTCTTGTGGCAAAAGTCCCAATATTTTATCTCTATTATTTCTATACCGTACAAGATGGTTGCGGGGATTTTAGCTCTAAATACTTCTAGAAGGCTAGAAAAATGTCTTTTCCCCGTTGCCAGGTATAGGGACTTTAACCCATTGCCATGGGCAAGAGCTTTGCGAGAGCAGTGCTCTATATGGAGATTCTCGCTCATATTGGCCGAGAATATTTTCCCTAAAAAGGTATAACAAGTTACGACCTCCAATCTATGCCCTCCAATAGCCCAACCAAAATTTGTCGAGCGGCATTTCTTCCTACCAGCAATACACATCACTTTACTTTTGTTAATATTGATCTTCATATGATGCTCCCCGGCAAAGTCCTGAAGGGCCTGAAGCCGGTTTGCCAGACCCATGGGAGTTAAGTCGAGCAACAACACATCGTCAGCATACATCAGACAGGATATTGGCGCCCCTCCTATCAACGGCGCGATCCCCTCACTGTGAGACACAGCAGCAGGGAGGTCAGTTGTATATAGGGAAAACAAAAGGGGTGCCAATAAACAGCCTTGTTTAAGGCCATTCTGAGATGGTATTTTGGCCGAGAGCCCCCTTTCGCCCCCCATTAAGACCCTGCACCAGGTCTCAGTGTGCAGAGCCCGCACCAATTCCAACAGGGGAGTAGGGACACCCAGCGTCGCCAATTTTCTCCACAGCGTTCCACGATCTACTTTATCGAACGCTGTGGAGAAATCAATGAAGGCGGCGTATACAACACCCCCTCTCACCTGGACATATTTATCAGTAATCACCTGAAGGGCAGTCAGGTTATCCAGAGTGCCATGCTCCCTTCGGAAACCAGTCTGTTCCAGCGGCAAAATGTTGCGCTCCTCGACCCAATCAGAAAGAGAACTGAGGAGACATTTCGCAAAAACCTTTCCGATGGAGTCGAGGAGCGCAATCAAGCGATAATTACTGGGGCTGTCCCTTGCCCCCTTTTTGAAGATAGGGACCAGAATGCTTCCTCTCCAAGAAGCAGGAACACATTTGGAAAGATGGCATGCCCTAAACAGGGGGTACAAGATTTTGCTCCAGCTTAAGGGGTCTTGTTTTAGGACCGTCATCGGAAGCTCATCCGGTCCCATGGCCCCAGAGGATCGCATATTTTTTATAGCCGTCTCGATTTCTTTCTCAGAGGGAAAGAAAACCAGGTCATCAGGGGCAGCATACATGAAGTTATCCACACCTGTGGTCCCGTTCCCTGCATAAAGTTCTCGGATATGAGAGGACCATAGATCTTCTGGTATAGATATGGGAGTAGGGAAGTGGCGTGTACCACATCCTTTCCCGATTATTGCCCAAAAATCTTTAATGTTGCCATGTGCAGCAGATTCCCTTAATTTAATCCATACTTCATCCTCCCTGTCCCTTTTAATTTTTAGCTTGAGTCTGCTTCTCTTTCTTTTTAACCTAGCGATATCTTTCCCACGTTCCAGTACCCTTTCAACGTACTGTTCACGGATTAGTTTATTTAATTCCCTATTCAAATTACGCAGTGTCAGAGGAACTACCTCTCCTTTTTTCCTAGGGGGGACAGTTTTGTTAGCATTCAATAAAATCTTTAACATAAGTTCCTCAAAACAAACTATTTCATTTCCGTTCCACTCTTCTATTTCCCTAAGGGTATCGGTCAGTAGAACCTGCACCCCATTGATGGCAGCATTATTCCAGAAGCATCTTCCAGATGTAGAATGGAAGGTAGCCTCCTTGCCATTTAGCGACCAGGACGCCGTATTCAGAGAGTTTAAAGAAACTGATAGTAACAATATACTATGGTCGCTCAGAGTCGTGGGTATGATCTTTAAGTCAAGAATCTGGGGAAACAGACCATAGCTGGCGATAGCATAATCCAAAATTGATGACCCAAAGGGGGATTTGTGGGTATAATTTGCGGGGACGTCAGATGGAAGTCTTCCGTTTAAGATAATACCATCCCCGATCGCTAGTTCTTTTAGCAAGATCTTCCCCCTTTTATTTGTCCTTAAGTTTTCAGGGAAAAGCGTCTGGGGGATGCAATGTACTTCCTCCTTAACTTTATCCCTGAAGAGTTTTATACTAGCGTTTGAAATTTTACAATTCAAATCACCTATGAGCAAAATTACAGGAAAAGGAGGGGAATTTTTTATCTTTTCCATATACTGGAGAACCCGCTGCAATTTATCATTAAAACATTCCTCAGGCGGAATATACACATTAAAAATTACCATAGAGTATTTTACATTATCATGGAACAAATTTTCTATTGTTATTGTGTGGAAAAGTCTACTGGAATCAATATAATGGGAAAAACTCCATTGAAACTTATTTGACAGTAAACAGGCGAGCCCCCCCCTAGCATGCCCTTTCTTAGAGGGCGCAGCCGGAACTTCCAAAACATAAAAATCTTTTAAAGGCGTTAACCTATCTATGCACCATGTTTCCTGAATGCACAATATATCAGCCTCCAGAGTGGATAAAAAGGCCATTTTCTCCGGGCTGCTGTGGAATCCGGCCGCGTTCCAGGAGATTATGTTTAATGCTGGGTTAAAGATGGTGGAACAATTTGGGGTTATCCTTAGTTTTTGTTGATAATGCACTATGAAGCCAATTCCACCTGTTATTATCATCATTGAGTGTGGAATTCTCAATTAGTGGAAGAGGCTTCACGTGCGATACTGAGCGTTTTCCCCTGGAAACCCAAATTTTCAGGTCTCTCAGAGGAGAGGTTACCCCGTTTTGCTCACCACCCCTTAACCCCTGCTTACCGAAAGAGTTTGGCTTGCCTGGGGTAGAGATAGGGAGAATATCAATACCTAACCGTTGAAAATTTTCAGCCTGTTCTAGTATCAAATTTGTTATGATAGGGGAATAAAATTTCACCCGAATACTCAAAACCCGACTTCCACCCAACAGAGACACCAGTTCTATGTCTCTAGACTGAATGTGATAGAGACTTTCAACCTCACTGAAACGCTTGAGAAGCCAGGCTCTATTTAACAAAAGGTCAGTATCGAATAATGGAACAAAATCTAGTACACGCACATCCACAGGGGCCTTTGACATATTTACAGGCCGGGCCAGAGGGCAAGCATTTTCAGAATCAATTGTTACCACAAAGGGGGGGGCCAAAGGGTTTAAAGTCCCGGATGGATAGGAAATTGGTCCTCCTAGTGCACTCCGTGAAGGAGAGCCTGGGAGAGAGCCCCCAATTTGTGGTAGATCTTCCTGGGTAAGCAGGCTACATTGTTCATTTTCCTCCTCCACTGAGGTTGAAGCGGTTAAGTTCTCATCCATGTCCACTTTTAAGGAAGTAGATAAGGATTCCCCATTCCTTATTTCATTCTCCCTTGCCTCTGTGCATTTTTGGAAAATGATCCTCCGTTGCTTCTTCTTTCTATATTTTCGAATTGGTTTCCTCTTACTGGCTTTGGTACTTTTTGGTTTGCCATATTTTCTCTTTTCTTCATTGACCTCAGATTTGTCGGCCAGGAGATCTTTTCCGCATTCCGGGACAAAGATAGGAAATAACTCCTGGACCGTTTTGGGGCCAGGCAAGACTTTATCCTCCTCCTCTATCTCCAGGACTATATTTTTGATACAGTTAGATGCTGCAGTATGAGGCACCTCCTTATGAGGGACCATAGAAGGCACTTCATTTTTCCTATCTAGTTCGCTTCTAATGTCTGTGTGTTTCCCCTCAGATACAATTTGTTCAGGCTTAGGGGGAGAGGCCTTACTCATATCCGGCGCTTTCTGCAGCAATAACTTTAGGATTTGGGTAACTGATTCAAGAATACAGTCCGAGCTGCCTACAAATTTCCCTAGAAGCAGCAAAATTGAAGCAAGAAGTTGTTCCAGCGCGATCATGGACTCAGAGATCGGCTTTTCTCGCGCTTCCGCAGTGCAAATATTATCCAGGAGATTAAGGTCGGGGCTCTTGGAGGAGTTTAGCAAGTCAGATATTTCATGTCTATTTAGCGACGGGGTGCTACTATACAGCATTAACCCTGAAGGGGTGGCTCCCCCCGGAACTTTAAATTGCCCCAGAGATTCCACTTTAGCAGGGCTTACGTAGCGTCCCCATAGTTCCAGATCAATGGATAGTGCAGACAGGTCATCCCCCGGCCTCTCATTCATGGGTAACTGAGGAATCGATGGTATGTGCACTGGCTCACTTACAATCATCAGCTTCCCGTCTGTGGGGTCCCGAAAGGGAGACCCCCCTACCGTAGTTTGGGGGGCCCCCTGCTGAACCTGGGGAGATCGGGGGTCTGTGTTAGTTGGTAAGTGTACTTCCAGGGCTTTAGTATCTGGTTTATCTAGAGTCGCACATTTAGTTTTTTTTATACCAGATAGATCCCAGAGTTCAGATAACTGACATTGTCCTTTCAATGGTGGGTTGTTTACTGACTTGTTTCTTGTGCGGATGGTAGTTAATTTTCGGGCAGGTTTTTCTCCCACTACCCTTCCTGATCGTAAAGTTTTAGACATTTTCCACAGTAATAAGTTTAAAAAGAAATGTAGAAATATAAAACGTATAAAAGTCTGGAATAACGTCAGTTCCTGTCGGACCAGGTAGGACCAGGGTGCAGTATAGCTATCACAGTACTTGCATCAATTTACCCTCCTACTCAAGTGGGCACAAATGCAAACAGATAATAACAGTGAATAAAATGAAATATAAGGGACCGGGCCCAGCCCGGCCTACCTCGGTCACTGAGGGCCACAGAGGGCCCGCCCTTTGCCCGGGCTTAGCCCGGCGTCGCCCGCGCGCGTCCCGCGATGCGCGTTCCTGCTGGCCAATTATCGCCAGGTGAGGGGGGCGTGTCCGGGCGGTGCTGCAGGACTAGTAGAATTATGGGTCCTGAAGTCCGCTTGTAAGTCCGCCGACCAGCAGAGAACAGCGAGTGTTTCCCGCGAAGCGGGAAACGCGAGCAGTACACAAGGATGTCACAGATACTGCAAGCTCAGCTCCGTAGCGCCTTCAAAAACCAAGCGCTGTCCTTTTTCCACGACAAGGGCTCTTCCTCCTCGCACAGCACAGCGGAGGTCAGAGTGTCAGCAGTGTTCATCAGCAGACGCCTCGCTTCAGCGTTCCTGCTGGCCAATTATCGCCAGGTGAGGGGGGCGTGTCCGGGCGGTGCTGCAGGACTAGTAGAATTATGGGTCCTGAAGTCCGCTTGTAAGTCCGCCGACCAGCAGAGAACAGCGAGTGTTTCCCGCGAAGCGGGAAACGCGAGCAGTACACAAGGATGTCACAGATACTGCAAGCTCAGCTCCGTAGCGCCTTCAAAAACCAAGCGCTGTCCTTTTTCCACGACAAGGGCTCTTCCTCCTCGCACAGCACAGCGGAGGTCAGAGTGTCAGCAGTGTTCATCAGCAGACGTCATCTTTCACCACGGCTCCTGCTGCTCCCGTCCCGCTGGCCTCCCTGACGATAAAACCAGGGCCAGGTACTATGCAGGGTACTGTGGTCCTGTAGTCCGCGAGGGGGCGAGGGGGCGAGACACGGTTTCGGGAATGGGATGAGGGCGTCCTCCCTTGCCCCATCTCCTCTCACCCTTCTGCACCCCTCTGCAGCGCTCCTGCTCTGGCTCCCACTCGGCTCAGCTCACTCAGCTTGCATTACACAACAGCGTCATCTCGTGTCAAGAAACTCGATGATGCAAAGCACACATTTGAGGTGCACAAGGCACTCAATTCTCTGAAGCTAAGTTTTTCATAGCTGGAGGGTGCCCTGGGAGGGTCATTTTCCACAGGTAGAGAAATGAGTGGTACACCTGTGCCAGCCATGACTAGTGAGGTGTGGTGTGTGCACCTACCTACACTAATTGTTTACCTACTAGAACCTTTCTAGGAGTTGTAGTCAGGGTGTGCTAAGCCCTTTGGTCTACAACCACTAAGTTCAGTAGAACTTAAGTATTTACTTGGTACTTGATGTGATCTTTCAAATGATATTGTCAAAGATAACAATTGGTAAAACAACAGCAAGCTCAAATCCCAAACACTGCACACCAATGTGAGAAGTTGGCCTGGTATGTGATGTTCACTATTCTAGTGAGCACCTTGCACCAGTCCAAAACGACCCTTATGGTGATTGGTTGTAAGTTAACCTTATAGACCAGCTATCCTATTGGCAGCATGGACAAAAGCAGTCTTAGGCTAAACTCAAGAGGGCATGTGAAGCCAGCTGTTTTACCATATGCAATCCCTTTAATACCAAATAAAAGGACACCACACAAGTTATATATTATAAAATATATGTATTTATTACTAGAATAATTATCTGTACTCTTTATGAGGGCAGAAGCACAAGCGTTAAACAAAGAACTTCATATAACATACAAAAGTTGCTCAAATATGGATAGGCCCTGGTCGCCCCTAAAACCATATACAAAAATAGTGGTATAAGAACCATGTCACAAACAATGGTAAGGCCTAGGGCCTTGAGAATCGCTGGGGCTACACTGGACTAACAGAAGTTAGGACGTGGGAGGCCCACAGGATGCGGGTGCAGTGTCTACAGGCACACGCGTACACCAATAGAAGTCAAAGGTGCGTAAAAGTTAGAAAGTTACAGATTTGGAAGTCTTACGACTGGACTAGAACTTAACCACTTAAAACTAGGACACTAGGGATGTAAACCTCTACAGGAGCACCGTAGTACTCTCGTTACCTCACCCACAGGAAGCGGGTGCATAGGTGTCAAAGTGTGTCGGGTTTCGTCGTGGAGTTCTATGGAGCCTTGGAGAAAAGATGCTGCAGGCCACCAGGAGAGAAGAGTCCGGTTTGATCCAAGGGTGGATCGAAGATGTAGAGTACCTGAAAGCAGAGGAGACAGAGTCCGGGTCACTAGCCAGTGACCAGGAAGGAACCAGGAAGGAACCAGGCGATGTCGGGTTGCAATCAGGTGATGTTGTGAAGCTTGTCTCCGCTGCCACATGGACCAGGAAGTATCGACGACAACCAGGAGGTGGACACGGACTGTCCCATAAAGGCTCTTGCTGTCGGCTGTGTCAGTTCTCGAATCGGAGTCAACAGGCCTTGGCAAATGCAACCTACGCAGGCATCAGAGATGGCTTCTGGATCACACCAGCAAGGTCTGATGGGCTGCTCCTTATCAGGGAAGCAAAGGGCCGGTCTGGAGCAACCAGACCAGCAGTGAAAATGTGTAGGTTCATCGTCACAGAGGCCACTAGCCAATGAGCAAATGACCGGACAGATGCGTCAAGCAGGAAAATGCAAAAGGGCCCACGCAGCACTCGGTGAGTGTGGAGAGGTGATCTTTGGTGCAAAAGCTGCTCGGGGCTGGGGCTTCTCAATCCCCAATGCACAGCTTCGAGGGTGCCTCAGAAGCTGCACAGAAAGCACTTTGCTGGCTTTCCAAGATGGCCGGTCCCATGTCTCACATCGCCTCCACGGGTCTCAGCTGTGGCTGTGGCTGTGGATCGGGCTGTTGGATGTCTAGAAGTCCAGTTCTTGTTGGTCTCTGTCATTTGAGCTCTGGCGGGAGCAACAACAAATAAAACCTTTGAGCGCTGATGGTGCCTGTAGGATGTCGAAGGGTCCAGAGTTTCATTTCAAAGTTTCAGTCAGGATTATCTATAGTCTAAGGACACAGCTCCTATCTTTATTCCAAATCAAGGGGCTGGATTACCTGCTAGGTCCCTCCTATGGGTTGGACCCAGGAAGGGGGTGGTTACACCCCTTTCCCTTTGTCCAGTTTTGCGCCAAAGCTGGGGCTGGAGTGCCCCAGTACCGGTTTGAACTGGACTATGCATGGGACACCTTGTGTGCCCCAGGCATTGTCTAGTTTCATTCAGCCCTCCCTGCCCCAATCCACTATCTCCTGTCTGGGGTGGTGCTAGCACCTCCCTGTGACAGGAAACTTTTTGTCCAGGCCTCCCCTGCCAGAGTATCGGCCAGCTGCAGGAGGCCAGACTTATGTCTGTGGCAGCAGCATCCATTTTGTGATGCTGAGGCTCGGGTTGATTTTAACCGTATTTAAGGAAAGTAACATGTCTTCTCCCCCTAGAAGGGTGGAATGCTACCCCCATAGCCAGGACTGGCGGGGGGGGGGTAGTATTCCAAAGCCTATAACACCTTACACGACATGTTTTGATAAAGCCAAACCAAAGATAGCATTTAACTGCGAGGTTCATAATGCACTTAAGAGTATATGGTATGGCAATATCCTAGAACAGCTATAAGGACATGGTTCCGAAAGCTGCAGACAGGCTCAGCTCATGCTAGAGCACCATCTCACATAAAACCAAGCACTCTGCTTCCAGGATTGTTAAGGCCTGCTATAGGAGGGACTTATAGGTGCATATGTGTACAGAGATAGGTTCAGACATAGGTATACTATATCTAAGCAAGGGGTGTTTACACGACCTTGCTCCAGCTGAGTGATCAGCCAACTGTGTCAGTTTGGATGGCCAGCGAGGGGTGGCAAAATACATGCTGCAGCCCCTGGTAGGCCTTGGATGCACCTATGCCCTGGGTACCTACAGTACTCTGTACAGGGGCTCATAAGGTGACCCAATATCCATTTGGAGATGTACCAAGGGTACATGGAGTCAGTCCATTTTAAAGAGAAAGTATAGCTAGGGGGTTCACCCAAACATAGTCACTGGGACCTGGGTCATAACAGTACTAAGAGAAAAGGGGTCCCAGTGTGTAGTTAGCAATTCACAAAAATTATAATCAAAAATAGAAAAACAATGAATGAATCTACACTGTTTTTATTCACAATGTAGATGTTAATTGGATATAGTATCTAGCAATAAACATTCAAAAGGTTGTACAGTGCCCCAGGGAACAAGGGGAAAGTGATAAGGTGAGGATAGTGTGGATAGGGAATTGTGACAGTAAAATCAAACAATGACACAGACACATTTGTATGACAATTTGAACAAACAAAAGACCATAAGTTCAATGCATCTCTCAGTACTGTTATGACCCAGGTCCCAGTTACTATGTTTGGGTGAACCCCCTATCTATACTCTACTTCGAGCAGACGCTGGTCTGCGAGGTTCTTTCTTTCTTTTGAATTTATTTCAGTTTAGCTCACCATGGTTGAAAGAGAACTTCTTTCTTATTCAGAAGAATACATCGAGAAACTTCTTGAGAATCCTGACAATATTTTTTTATCTACTAATGTTCCCACCATTGATTTCACTCTCGAGGACAAAATATCACGTTTAGAACGGCTGGAAAAGAAACTGGTCCGTACCCGGTGGCATGGTCATCTGCTAAAGAGATATCTTAAAGAGAACATCCTTCCAGTTGGCTTACAAATTAAAATTGAACCAGCAATCTTTATTGAGGTACCCAAGTTTAAGGAGGGATTCAGCCACGTCGCGAACAACTGCTCACGCCACTGGATGGTGTTGGGTGTGGAAACTGCAGCCAAACAGATCCAGCTTATTTCAGCTGAAATCAAAACACTTAAGGCCGAAATAGCAGCTGATGCCAACTTTGCAAGTGCAAAGGATACCTTAAGTAATCTTGACGCTTCCCTCAAGGATTTTGATCTCACCACACAGAATCGGAAATTGGAAAAACTTGCACGGGATATACATCTATATGACAAGAAGAAAACTTATCCTTACCTGCAAGAGGATTATTACCGCCAGGACAACCAAGAGCGCTTTACCAACAGAGGACGTGTGCCCTATCGAGGTAGACTTAACTACACTACCTTCTCTGATTCATCGTATAGCTCAGAGGGTGAACAAGATCAAGCAGGTCCTAGTCACTCCTATAATTATCAAGACTATGGGTACCATCAAAATCAATATAATCCTTTTTAGGACAATGACAAGGATCATGGCGACCCCCGAGAGGCAGGGGCAACAATCTGCCCTGGGGCCAACAACGCGGCCAACCACAGAATACCAGCAATTGGAATGGAGGCCGTGGCCATGCTCAGAAACAGGTGCATTTCCAGCAGGAGCAACATGGCGAGAGAGTGACACGCAACAAAACATATCGGAGGTGAATCCAACACCCACCCCCAGTCCGGTTGTAAATATATCCCAACACTCCTTGAATGACGATGAACTCAAAGTATTAAGTAAAGGATTATCCTATGTTCCCACAAATAAACCGGATAACTTTACAATACGAACTGAACTCTTCCAATTTTTTAGAAAGATTCGGTTGAAATACTTCTTTTGCAATTCGGGGCCCTATTCGAATCCATACCATACAGGGATAAGGATACCTTCCACTTTTGTCCCTCCATCCAGTACGATGTCACACAAAATCCTTGCATACGAGGCTGTGGTTTGGAGAGATGTACAACAAACATTACTAGAGAAATTCTACACTAAGTACAACATAAGTAGAACTGAGAAGGTGGCACTTCAATCCCTTGCCTGTAATAATGAGGTTGTGATCAAACCAGCCGACAAAGGCGGAGCCATTGTCGTTCAGGATGTGTCTAAATATGAATCGGAGATCTTTCGACAACTAAATGATGGTATAAGTTACCAACAATTGAGATCTGATCCATCTAAAGCAATAGCCCCTGAAATCTTGGAACTGACACAGGCGGGTTTGGATCATAGGTTTCTTTCTGAAAATGAGTTCCTCTATCTCAATCAGCAAAGCCCTAGGTTGGCCACCATCTACACCATACCCAAAATCCACAAAAGCATGGTTGACCCCCCTGGACGTCCCATCATCTCGGTATGTGGCTCCATGCTAGTGGAGAAGTGTGGCTCAATGATTAGAGTGGCAGACCCTGATGCAGAGGTCTAGCCCGGGACCAGGGTTCAATTCCCCGCCTCGGCGGGTCTTGGGCTCAAAATTCGACAGACCTGATAATTCTCGCCTCGGTGCCTATTCCAATCATGGAGTCCCACACTGCAACTCTGGGCAATAGCTTGTTTAATCTCCACAACGGCCCCCACAACGCTAAGGATGCCTGGCCTCTACCTCGGGGGTGCCCAGGAGTGGACGCCTCACAGGGAAAGCCAGAATGGGTTCCACTGTGGTATTCGTACAAGCGCCTTGAGACCCTTGTGGGTGAGTAGTGCGCTATACAAGTATCAATTTTAACATTTACATGCTTGAGCCCCTTGGCAGATATATTGACTGTTTTCTGAAACACCTTGCGGAATCGACACAGGCATATTTACGTGACACCCTGCATACAATAAATATTGAGGAGAACTTACCCTTTTACCCTCAACATCAAATCCTGGCACATGTGACGTCGTCTCTTTATACACTTGTATCCCCCAAGAGGAAGCTTTAGCTGTGATAACTAGATATTTACAATGAAGACCTGCACCCGTGCCAGTTCCAACAGAATTCATTATTGCCCTACTCAGGATAGCTATGACCAAGAACTTTTTTATATTTAAGAACCAGTTCTTTCTCCAGACGAAAGGCGTAGTGATGGGGGCTCCCTTCGCTCCTGATGTGGCTATTCTTTATATGTCAGCCTTCGAGGATGATACCATTCTAAATAACCTCTATCCATTTAGAGTCCGGCTCGGTCTCCAGATGAGCTATATCGACGACATCCTATTGATTTGGGATGGTGATTCCAATGAATTGACATCGTTCTACACATGGCTTAACCAGCAATCCCCCCATCTCAAATTCACGATCCAGTCTGACAACCACACCGTGAATTTTCTGGACATTACCATCTACGAGAACCAGGGCACCCTTCTGACCACACTTTATCGTAAACCAGCAAAAAGGAATTCTCTGTTATAGTATAACAGCCATCACCCTCGAGCTCTTCGTGATAATCTGCCCTTTGGCCAGTTCCTACGTATTCGTAGGAATTGTTCCAATAAAGACCATTATTTTGAGGAGTCAGAAGACCTGTCCAACCGTCTCCAACAGCGTGGATACCCGAGACGACTCGTCAGAAAAGCAAGGAAGCGTGCTTGGTTCTATCCTCGGGAGTATTTACTTGCCCCAAAAGACAGCACTGATCAACAACAAGATAAAATTGTGTGTGTAACAATGATTTCCACTAAAAGCAACAAAATAAAGCGAATTGTGAACCATCATTGGAAATTGATCGCAGATGATGTCAACTACACTAGTACACCACTACACGCTTTCAGGAAAGCCAAAAGTGTCAAAGACTATGTGGTACGATCTTTCTTACCATCCCCAGAAGAACCAACCATCACTTCCCTATGGAACCTTCCACCAATCATTGGTCACTTCAGATGTGGCCATTGTAAGGCCTGCAATACCACCATACAAACTAAGGAATTTGAGCACAACCAACGGAAAGTCGAGCTCAAGTCTCACAGTAACTGTAACACTTCCAATATAATCTATGCGATAACATGCCCTTGCAATTTGATTTATATTGGACAGACACAACAGAAGGCCAAAATGAGAATCCTCCAACATATGAGCTTGATCAGATGCGCGGTGCAGGGCGCACCACTTGTAGACCATTTTAGATCGGCTTCACACTCCCCGGAAAGCCTTAAATGGGTAAGGCTAGAGAAAGCAATACTAGGACCCCCGTGAGGGTAATATCACCAGTATTCTCAATACACGAGAATTAAAGTGGATGCTTTTCTTTGATTCAATTCATACTGACCTTAATGAACATGATAGCTCCTTCTCCCAATTAGCGACTCTGCCCTAATCTACTTTTATGATTATCTCTCCGGGTAGTGGCCAATTGGGCTGGATGACCCACTTCATCCTACAACTAATGGCCTATACTGTCTTGTGACAGGTACGCCTGATAATGAATAAGTTGTGTACATATGTCTCCTAACAGGTGACTCGAAGGTGTTTTACAAGCTTTGATATGTACATTCCTTAATTTCTGCGACAATGGTCAATAGGTCTGTTTTGTGTGATCCATCTTGCTATAAAATGGCCTTTACCATCATACGACAGGTACGCCATATGAAGTATGATAACATGTATACGTGTTTTCTTACAGGTTATCTGCACTTGTCTTACAACCATCGACATATATACTGTGTTTTTAATGTTCCATGTCTATTTACCAGTAATGCCATGATCATGTGATGTAAATCTTATGGTGTTTTTTTCAGGTGATTCATTACCAATGTTCCTTCGGGATATAGGGTTTTTTACTTTTAAGAAAGGTAACTCACACTGTGCATTTTCTGCATAATATCACCCAATTAACATAATGATCGATATCCCCCTCAATCTGTTAAATATTAACTAATGAATCACTGTCATTTCGATTAATTAATTAATTTGTAGTGGAATACAACAATGTAATAACTAAAGGGCTCTCTATTAATTATAATACTAACTCCCAGTAAATCAGCAGTGTCATAAAACCGATCTACTGCCCAAGTTTTGCTGCCAATAGTGTGTCTACGGTGTCTACACGCCACCTTGCGGTCACATGACACGGTTGCTATAGTTACAGCCCAAACAGGAAGCTCCGTTCGCCATTGTGGAGGCGAGTTGACGAGACGCCGGATTCATTCTACCTCGGGTAAGCGGCCTAACTATTCACACGTACGGCTCTCTTGAATCCATTTTCGGGGCTCAACTACTACTAATACGATATTCTGGGTTCCTTTAATCACTCTCCATATGGTGCTCATTGGGTGATTTCTGCACAATTAAAATGTCACGGGGTCGTTAACAGCGCACATCTACCTTCGGGTAAGCTGCTGATTTTCTGTCCGCTAACAACTCGGTTGAGTCTCACTTTGCCAAACCTAATATCGAACTTCCCACAGATTCGTCCTCCGATCTCCTTCCATTGTCCACCGTCCCCGGGCCTTTATTTGATTCCTCCCTAAACGCTCGTCCTTAATGTGAGTCAATATTTACTGTACATGTACCTCAACTGTGCTGGAATTCTATCTCTCTCAAATAGCAATGTCGTTTTTGATAGAGTTCCCCCCCCTTGTTTAATTCCAGACCTGTGGGTCTCACATAAAGTCTCTTAAACAAAATTACATACTCTAGTTTAGTAGTAATCCCTTAATAATTCCTCACTCTCTTAATCCTAGGATTCGAAGTTTACAACTAATGAGGTAATCCGTCCACTCCACTATCAAAGTGAAGACGAGCAACGATTGATTTGGTATGCTCTGCCCTGAATAGTGTGCTATTTTTAATCATTCATACTATGTTTCTTTACAAGTAGCTAAATTATATTTATTTTACCTATTGATGTGTATCAAATAGGTTGCCTGCCCCCACCCTGTCCTGATGAAGACCCCGCAGCAAGGGCACAATTAATTCCTGTACAACCTGAGGGTCGAAACGTCAACAACTGTTCTTTTTCCTATCAGCTTCACGCCAAAACCATAACATTAATGTATTAGGTGGAGCATGATTTTGATCTAGCGATGCATTGAACTTATGGTTTTTTGTTTGTTCAAATTGTCATACAAATGCGTCTGCGTCATTGTTTGATTTTACTGTCACGATTCCCTATCCACACTATCCTCACCTTATCACTTTCCCCTTGTTCCCTGGGGCACTGTACAACCTTTTGAATCTTTATTGTTAAAGAGAGAGCAGATATCCTGGGGCCCTGGTTAGCAGGATCCGAGGCCAACTAAGTCGAAAACCAGGTAAACACTTGGCAAAAAAACTGGGGTAACCATAGTCAGGTATCCACCTTCCTACAGGGCACTAATAATTATGGACACATCTTACCATCAAAATAAAGTACGAGAACACCTAACAGACGAGTCAACCGATCTTAAACTAGATCACGATCCCACTAATGACATCATTGAAACTTTAAACAAAATACTGGAGCAAGCAGATGACATGGACTGGATCTCATCTAAATCCAAAAGTTTCCTTACCAAGCAATTCCCCAAATGTCCATATCTATACATCCTGCCCTAAATACACAAGCATCCCACTGTTCCTCCTTTCAGACCGATCGTTTCGGGTGTAGGTTCAGTATTCAAACCTCTCGGCAAATACATTGACCAATTCTTACATAATTTTGTCAACACTTGGAAAACCAATGTATGTGACACCACTGACTTCTTGAATCAGCTAAAGATCCTTGACACTATTAGCAGTCAAGAGTGGGTGCTTTGCACCATTGACATCACTTCTCTGTACAAGTCAATCCCTTTAAAGGAAGAAATTGAAGCAGTAGAATGGGCTTTACTGAAATTACAGAAAATTGGTGCACACATTGTTGGAGTTCATGTTATTCTGCCTTCAGCACAGCTATTTCCGTTGGGAAGATGAGTTCTTTTTTCAGATCAGTGGGACCAGCATGGGTTTTGGGGGGTCCCCACCTACGCCAATACATTTATGGCCTCCTTTGAGAAACAGCACATTCTGCAAAACACCGAATGGAATGAACAACTGATAATGTACCGTCGTTCATCGACAACATTTTCTTAATTTGGTCACATAACATTGAGTCATTGGAAAACAACATTATGGCACTTAATACTAAAAACAACAGAATAAGATTCATGGACAACATCAGCACCGTAAATTGTCCTTTTTAGAATCAATCATTTTTATTGTGTGGTAGCAAGGTCACAAATACACAGCTTAGCTGCCTACATCAGGGCACTGTCAGAGCAAAAACTGAAGAGCATTACACAGCGTTCAGGTCTACATCCCGGGGGACAACCTCGCAATGAGTTCAAACCTCAGTGAAATCATAAGGCACCTAGCAAAGAACCCACTGTTATACAAAATTCAAAACAAAGAAAGAAACAACCCCACCTCCCCCACCCCCACCCTCTCTCTACATCAGTTCGAGACAGCCTTTCTTGACACATCCCAGCCAACAATCAATGGTCAACATCTAGCAATTCAATCAGTGGGTGTACCAGGTCGTTCTAATGGTATGAGCTGTAGGATTTGCAAGTATTTCGGGCACGTTACTTCCCTCATGTCTTTGGTAAGGAGCTGCAAGAATGGGACCCATAGTTTTGCGTATTCCTTGTCCTTCCCATCTACACTAAGCGATAGGCACGCCTTTGCTAAGAGTTGCCAGAGTCTCTGAATCCAATCTCGAGGGTCCGGAACTAACGAAGAACCCCGCTGCGCTAAGAGCACCTGTCTCGCCGCAAGTAGTGCTCAGGCTATCTGCCTGCCCCTCAATGATTTCAGCGGGAAGGACCTAGAGTGGGGGAGTCCCAGGAGTGTATGTTCGGGAGCCTGTGGCAATGTAATCTGAAATGCTGCATCAAAGTCATCGAGAATTGCTGTCCAGTAGCACACCAGCTTCGGGTAGTGACGCAGCAAGTGCACCAGAGTACCGATAAGGCCACACCCCCCCAGCAGAGGTCTGACTTGGATCTGTCCCAAGACTTAATGCGCTCTGGAGTATAATAACAGTAAGTGACCACTTTATTAGGCAGATTCCGCGCCTGCTGTGTTGGAAGCAGTGTGATGTGCACAGCAAAAGATGTGCACCCATTCTTTGTGTGTTAAGGGTCTCCCCAGCTCAGACTCCCACCTAATTTATGCCTTTGTGCGGTGTCTCTTAGGATGCGTAGTGATCATGGAGATAAGTTCAGAACTGAGTTTACGATCATCCTTCTTACACACCACCCACTTTTCAAAAGTTGTCAAGGGGGGGACATAAGAGCGAAGTTCTCAGACCGTTTGACCCAATGTGCGACCTGTGAGTAGTGGAAGGCATCTGATGCTGGTAGATAATAATCCTTACGTGACTGAGGAAAGGGGATCAAACCTTCAAGATCAAAAAGGGAACCTACACTTTTGCAACCCTCATCCCTTCAGCGATGAAAAATAGGGGACACACAACCTGGTTGAAAGTCGGGATTGTCCATGATTGGGGACATAGGAGAAGGAAACGTGGTCCACCCTTTCTGGCGTGCTAGCCGGTGCCACACTTTGAGGGTTGGGGAGGTGACCAGAGAGGAGTATGGCCCCAAGCTCTGTGTCTGCGTGGAGTCACAGTTCCCGCCATATGTTTCGTCCGGCCACTGTTTGGTCCATAAAGTTCCAGTGTTTACTGGACAGGGGCTTGTTCCATTCCGTGATGTAGCGGAGACAAGCTGCTTGGTATTAAGCACCCACTAGCATGAAGCCAAGCCCTCCCCGCGCCTTCTAGGAGGGTACAAGCGCCAGCATGAGCCGCGGTTTCTTGTTATTCCATAAGAACTCGTTAAGGAGTCCTTGCAGTTTCCGAAGGACGCCTGGCAATGGACTCACAGAGAGCATTTGGAAGATGTATAGAATGCGCCGAAGCACCGCCATCTTCACTGGCGCTAATCTACCATACCATGCCAGATTGAGATGTGACCAGGCAGACAGTGCCTTGGCTGTTTGTTCCATCAATAAGGCATAATTGAGGGCCGCCGTCTTAGTGATGGACGAGGTCGGCCGAATGGCCAGGTATGTGATGTCCATGTACAACCATTGAAAGACAAAGTCTTGTTGTAGATGATGGACCTCAGTCCCGGGGATAGTGATATTAAGAATTTGCAACTTCGTAAAGTTAACTTTGAACCCTGCGACGTCCCCAAAGGCAGCAAGGTCCCTAGACGGGTACTGCAGAGTTGACCGAGGCTGTGTGAGTGAGAGGATGACATCATCGGCATACATACAAATTTTATGTGTGTCGCTCCAAATTTGAGACCTACAATGTCAGAGTTGGACCGAATGCGTTGGGCGAAAGGCTCCATATAGACCGCAAATAAAAGTGGGGACAGGGGAAAAAGGGTTGATTTGCAAACATTAACCTGCGCCGCTGCCGTGGGGGAGGTGTATAAGCAGCGAACCCACCGGACGAAGTTATCACTAAACCCTAATGTACATAGAACTGCGAATAAGTACTCCCAATTGATGCGGTCAAAGGCCTTTTCCACTTCAATCGAGAGCAAGAAGGCCTTCGTGCACGATCGGTGTACAAGATCAATGAGGTGTAGGAGCCGCTTAGTGTTATCCCCTCCTTGTCGCTTCGGAATAAAACCGGACTGATCCGAGTCTATAAGATTATCCATAAGGGGGCTAAGTCGTGAGGCCAAAACACTAGCAAACAACTTTGCGTTGATATTAAGGAGCAACATTGGCCGGTACGACCCAAAATCTTTAGGTTCCTTCCCAGGCATAAGGATTACAGAAATTGCCGCTTCAGACATTGAAGGTGTCACTTCCCCAGAGTCGAGGAAGGAATTAAAATGCCTCGTTAAAAGGGAGCCAGTTCCAGGCAGAAGGTTTTATAGAACAGCACCGGAAAGCCATCTGGTCCCAGTGACTTAGCCACTTTTAGCCGCGCTATCGCCCATATGACCTTCTCTATGCAAATGGCTGAATCCAAATAGTCAGCCAATGATTTGAGCAAGGGAGGAATACCGCAAAAATTCATGTAGTCTCCTCGGTCATGCAAGTGGGTGTCTCCCTTTGCGTACAGAAGTTAATTAAACTGATGAAAGGCATCAATATTAAGGGCATCTGTGTTATGTTCCACCACATTCAGGTCTCGAATGGATTTGATCGCCGACCTCTGTGCATGCGCTCTGAGTCTGTGTGCAAGCATCCTCCAACACTTATCCCCACTGAGATAGAATTTGTTCCGGAGTCTCAGGAGAGCATGCTCAGCTCTATCTAGGTCCAAATGCTTCAGCATGCATCACCGCATTTCCAACTCCCTCCAAACTCTTGGCGCCCCGGTTCTCTTATGTACTGCCTCTAGTTCTCCCACCTCCTTTTCCAATTCCGCATGGTTTTCTTGGCGTAGTCACGCAAAGAATGCCGCAATCGTGATAGATTCACCCCGCACCACCGGTTTCAGAGCCTCCCACACCGCAGCGAGGGGAGTGCTTTCTTGGTCGTTTTCCAAGAGATAGTGTACTATAGAATCTCGGATTCTGTTGGTGATGTCCTCAGAATGAAGAAGGGAGACTGCTCCTTTCCCGCCGGCGCCAATAAGTGAACCCAGATGGATGCCATACCTCATGGAGATCAAGGAACAGCAGTGTTGTCCGTCACCTGTGACACCGACAAAAGGGCCGCCTGTCTCTCAAGCCTGCTAGCAGCCGTATCAGGTTTAGAGCTGGTCGTTAATCTCCCAACTCGCTGCCATTCCGAGGAGCGTGGGCGTCAACGAGGAAGAGGTTTATCATCCCAAGTTGTGGCAGGGGGCTGTTCCAGACCCAAGATATTACATGCATCTTCCAGGGAGCGGATCCGCAGGAGTTTGCCTTGGTATTTGAACATGAGGTGAAACGGATGGCCACAGGAGTAGGGGATGCCTTGATCTCGGAGATGGGTGGTGATGGGTTTGAATTCTCTACGTTTAACCAATGTGAAGGCCGCCAAGTCCTGGTAGAGTGCAGGCTGGTGGCCCCGGAATTATCCGGGTTAAGGTCTCTTGCATTGCGGAGGATACGCTCTTTGCGTTGAAAGTCATGCACACAGACAAGGATATCCGTAGGGAGAGCTTTAGCACCGCGTGGAAGTCCCACCCGGTGGACTGGGTTAATTTGGATTTTCTGACCCCCGTCATCTCTGAGAATCTGATAGAGTAGCTCGCTAACGTAAGCACGGAGATCCGTCTCCTTCTTCCTTCCAAGGGACCGCCCAAATCCGAATGTTAATACGTCTTGAGTTGTTCTCCAAATCCTTTGCATGGGCCTGAAGATCTATATTCTGCTCCTTGAGGCGCATCATCTCCTGCAAAAGCTTGTCACCACCCTTTCTCCTATGGCATCAACATCACGCCGAACCTCCCTTACATCCGTTGAGAGCTGGGAGAGAAGTTCTAGGATATCTTCTTTGATGGCTAAGAACAATTCGACCATAAAAGCCTTGGTTTCTGGCGTGTCGTCATCTTCCATTTGTGGAGTCTTGGTGTCAGGCTGGCAGGTGGAGTGACCCGATGCTTTCTGTAGGAGGTCTTTCAGGGGTTTCTCTTACCAACTTCTGGCCAATGACATGATGCAGCAATCAGGTCCCAACTCACTGCAACACACTCCCCAAAACAAGCCAAGAGGAGGTATCGCTCCAGTCCCACGATAAAATGACCCCCACAGGGCAAGCCGGCTAGCGGTCCAATTTGGAGGGGGAGCGACGGCAAATTCTTCATTGTAGCATGGATCAGGGCCAAACTCGGGATTCCTGGATTGCGCAGATCAGCCATCCACTAGCTGGTCAATAACTCCCTCCGTGCCAGCCCTCTCTCAATGTGATTTTCAGAGCACCGGCTGGGGGGTGTAGATCATCAGGGTGAGACTCTAGGCCCTAAAGTGGACCGCCGGCCTGTTGGAGGCAGGTACAGCAGGCGCTCAGGGCATGCCCTCACAAGAGTCCAGACCTCTCCGCAGTTCGGGGATGATGGTTACAAGTACTGGTGCGGAGATCACTGTCTGCCAAGCTGCGGACGGAGGGCAAGCCCCCCGGTCACTAGAGCGCAACAGGCCACATCCCACAGGCCTCTGGAGAGGGGGTAGGATTCTTTTTTTTTTTTTTTTTGGAAAACCTTTATTTACTGAAACAAAGTACACCGCTATTTAGCCATACATCCCGGAGGCTAGGCAGCATGGTAAAGCAGTTCGGGAATGTGTACAAAACAGAAAAAGGAACAATCAGGTTTAATTTTATAAATATTAAAGATGAACTCAGTGAACAAGAAGAATCTAAGAAAGACAAGAAAAGAAAGAAAGGAGAAGAAAGAAGAAAGAGGAAGAGGAAGCTAAAGGTGGCAAGGCAAAGGAGCATGGAATAAACGGTAAGGCTCATATCCAGGAGGAGTTGCGAGAACAGCAGCATCACAAAATAACCAGGACAGGAAAGCAAACATATGAAGGGGGAGCAAATTTCAGGAGGAATTCACGTGACATTTGGGTAAAAGGGGGAAACTATGGAGAGAGATGGACCTCCGGTTGAAGCGTCTCTGGGGGCACGCAGATGTCACCCCTGTACGAATTCCAGGCCCCCCAGACCAGACCCCACATTTTTGGCTTGCCCCGGGCCACATAAACAGTTTTCTCCCGGAGCATGCACCAGTCCATGTTAGTTTCCCAAACGCTAACCGTGGGGGGAGTCGGGGCACCCCATCTCTGGGCGATGTCCCTCTTGGCAACCATGTTACCCAGGGTGACCCAGCGGGTCTGCGCAGTATTATAGTCATTCGGACCCCACACATTCAATAGGCAACGTCGAGCCTCAGCAGGCAAAGTCACACCAGTCACATCTCTCATAACTGCATGCACTCGTTCCCAGTTGGAGGCGACAACTGGGCACTCCCAGATTATGTGCATGAACGTGGCCGTCGCACCACATCCCCTCCTGCAGAGGCCATCTTGGGAGAGCTCCATACGAATCAACCTGGGGCCAGTGACGTACACCCTGTGGAGCACCTTCAGCTGGACCAACCGCAACCTGGCCGAAATGGCCACCTCCTTAGGGGAGGAGACCGCTGACTGCCAGTCCTCGTCATCCAATTCAATTCCATCATTCATCCAGAGGTCTCGCACTTTCACCAACAAATCCACCCGTACATTGAGAAGTTTCTTATAGGTCAGAGAGATGGCGCTATCCGGCATATGGCCGTCCAGCACTCTGTCCTCAAGAGGGGATGACTCGGGAACTTTTTCGCCCACAGGCAAGGAGGACGTGAGGGCTTGTCGTAGTTGCACGTATCGGAAATATTCCGTGGCCCCCAATTGGAATTCCACCTGTAGGGCAGCAAACATCTTGAGAACCCCCTTGGACATGACATCCGCCACCTTGGAGATACCAATAAGGTCCCACCGGTCAAACCCCTTAGTATGCCACAATTTCCCCAGTAAGTCGGAATCATAGAGGGGAGTAGCCATGGTGAGCCTATCCTTCCACCCCAGAGACTTAGTCACCGCCCTCCACAAGTGCACCGCAGTCCTGGTGGGACCAGTCAGTTTCCGGTCCAGAGATCTTGAGTACAGCACCCTGTAGTACATCCCGTCGTTCATAAGCCAGCGATCCATGCCGTATCCCGGATTGACCGCCGGCCCATAGAAGCCATGATTAATGGCAGCTAACTGAGAGGCCCAATAATAGCGGCGTATGTCCGGCAATGCAATACCACCGTCATACCACGGAATGGTCAATTTAGCGACCGCTATGCGCGGTCTGCCGTCCCACAGCAATGCGCGCTGCAGGCTCTCAATCTCCCCGAAGTGTTTAGATGGCACTGGGTCCTGTGTGTTTTGAAGAGCATAAAGGAACCTCGGCAGGGACATCATCTTGAACAGCGCCGCACGGCCCAACAGGGACAGCGGCAGTCTCTTCCAACCCTCCACGTCCTGCCGAAGGCGCGCCAGAGGGGGGAGCAAGTTGTTAGCATACCGCATCCGGGCATCTGTTGAAATATAGATGCACAGGTACTTGAAGCCCTGTTGCGAGACCTGTATGGCACAACCTCTAGGAAGACGCGGAGTGTCCCCGCGCAGCACATATAAGCAGGACTTGGACCAATTAATGACCAGGCCCGAGTACCTACCAAAGGTACCCAGCACATCAAATGTCACAATTAAAGATCGACAAGGGGAGGTGAGATACAGAAGAATGTCGTCTGCATAAAGCGAGACGCGATCCTCAAACCCGGGCGACCACTTGATACCAGCAATATCAGGGTGTCTGCGGATCCAGGCGGCCAGCGGCTCCAGCGCCAGGGCAAAGAGGAGTGGAGACAACGGACAACCCTGTCTAGTACCTCTGCGCAAAGCGAAAGAGGCTGACAAGCGGCCGTTAACCGTCACATTGGCCATCGGGGAAGAGTAAAGGAGCCGAACCCAGCTAATGAAGTCAGGGCCGAATCCAAATTTAGAAAGCACTGCCCAGAGGTCGTTCCACTCGAGCGAGTTGAACGCCATCGTCGCATCAAGCGAGGCAAGGACTGTTGGTTCACTGAGCTGGTGCGCTCGCGCCATGACAGCGTGAAGCCGTCGTAAATTAAGGGCGGTGTTTCGATGAGTCCTGAACTTTTTGTTATCATTACATCAGGCAGGCAAATCAGTGGCTACGGCCAATAGGCACCGGGCCGCCATTTCTTTCATGGCACGGGCCCATGGCATACAGGATCCCACGGCGTCTTTCTTGGTGCAGAAGGCGCTGCGTGGGTGGCAACGCCGTGAGGGTTGCAGAGTGGATGAATTAAGGGGGAGACAATGGTAGTCTCATTTGTCAGGTCCAAGACCGATCAGAAAGCGATCGGGGATAGTGTAGTGGTTCAGCGGATTCCGGGATCTCCCATGTGCCTGGTAGCATGCGTTGAGGAGTATTTGGCGCAGAGGGCGGCATCATGGGAGGGAAGCTTGCTGAGGCACGCCGACGCCACCCCACTGACTAGGTTTCAGTTTCAGCGGGTGCTAACGATGGCGATCGCTGCGGCGGGCTTGAACCCGTGCGAGTTTGGGACTCATTCCTGCAGGATAGGGGCTGCTACAGAGGCTACAGCCAGGGGTCTGAGTGTGGAAAAAGTGAAACAGTTGGGGCGTTGGTCCTCGAATTGTTATAAAAGGTATGTGCGGTTGCACATGTTGTGAAGCCTATGTCTTGTACTCACGCTTCTTGTTTCTGTTTGGTTTACAGTGTCGCGAGCTTACGAAGCGGGGCGGACTGTGCAGTCGACCCGACACCTGGGAACCAGCGGTCAAAGATCACCGGCTGAGGAAAGAGTGGTGTGGGTCGTGGGCCACTCATAAGTGAGGCGTGCCGCAGATGTATTCAAAGCAGGTGACATGATTCACATGGCTGGGGAATACGGGTACTGGGTGACCTTCTACGGAAGGGGCGGGCTCTGTATTGACCAGTTTCAAAGTTTTATCGAGGGTTTGTTAGGGCGGACAAGGTCACCGCCATCTATAATCATAGTGCATCTTGGGGGCAATGATTTGGTGACCACTGGTAGACGAATACTTCTCGAGTTGATACTATCCACAGTGAGTTGGTTGGCGAGAAGGGTTCCAGGGTGCACGATTGCATGGTCCCATATGATTCCACTAAAAGTGTGGCGGGGGCTATTTCGGTTGCTGCTGTAAATCATTCAGTGAAGAAGGTGAATAACAAGCTTGGTAGATTGTTCCGTACTAGTACATTGCATTCTATTCCGCATGGGTGTATCAGGGGGGACCAAATGTATCTAGAGGATGGAGTTCATTTGTCCCGGGTGGGGAATTCCTTACTCATAGGAGAATTCGTAGCTTGGTTAAAGAGTTTGCAGCCATGACCTTTAAGTAGGAGTTTTTGTGGGGGGTCCGGATAGCCGGTCAACTATCCGGCCTGTGGCGGTAAGGTCATGATCGGTGAGCAGGAATTAGAAGATCCCTAGAGGTAGGGCGTCACCCATTATGGATGGGAGCGCCCGGGGGGAGGCGGCCATTGGCCCCTCAAACGGGGAGGCGGTCCCCTCTAAGGATGGGGACGCCAAAAGGGAAGGCGGCCATAGGCCCCTCCCTGGGGAGGAGGGGCTAGGGCCCCTCCTGGGAATTTCCCGGGGCCAGGACATCTGCGACAGCAGATGTGGTAAGTTGTGTGGGGTGGGAGGGGGGTCTACGCTACCTTCTAGACACCTCACACGAGTCCTCAGACAACCACTAAAGATGGCGTCGAGTTATCAAGGGGCCCCCGCTAAGACAAGGGAAATTGGAAGTTGGCACAGAGGTACAGTCCTCGGTGCGACCGCCCCTCACAAGTAAGGGGGGGAGTTCTGGTAGTGGGGATCTGACACCGGTTACGACCTTGCCGTTGGCCCGTAAATGTTAGGATGTACAATTTCAAAGTTTGAGTAATGCATTTGCAGGATGTTTAGTATCGGCTAGGAGAACCTTTGTATTAGAGATGTGTTAAGGTCAGCCAAGAACATCGTAATGTGTAAATGAAATTGTACATGATATGAAACTGTTAATTTTAACGTTTTAATTTTGTTTCATATTTTAATAAATACGGCCGGGAGGGTAACTCCCTCCCGTCTTCCACAAGTTCAGAACTGTTTCCGTCTTCCCATCCTTGGGGATTGTGTTGAGAGGGGGTGGCGGGTATCTCAGCCATATGGAAAGGGGCGACCACTCGGTCCCCCCGAACGTATGGTGGAGTACCCCGATCCCCCCGGGAAGCCATTTTGGGCGGGAGGCGAGTCTCGGCTGGTATGCCCGAAGCGGCGTAGCCGGGGCGCGCCTTTTCCCGCCCAAGAGGGGGTTGTCCTAGACACCAACACCGCTAGCCACGCCCTGGAGGTGGATTGGAGGTGGGTACACGCCCGCCCGGAGAAGGATAAAAGGAGCGACAAGCCAAGGAAGCATCCTCTTGTTCCTGTGCTCTGAAGCTGCACCTCCCCGTTGCACGTGAGCTCGAGACGGAACGAAGAGCCATTTTTTGACCCACCCACCAGCCCCTGATGACAGCGATTTCTGGAATAAAGTCGAGTGTCATGATATTGTTTTTTCTTACAGGTTGTTTTGAATAAAGTTGGTAATTTGGTGTGTAATAAAGTCGATAATTTTTCCTTTTCAGCATGTTTTATTCAACAAAATAGTTGCACCGGATGCTCGGTAGAGATTATACTTCGATTCGCTTAAGTATAAATTGTTTTTCTCCATTTTAGTTTTAGATTGTCGTATTTATTTTTGGTCGGGCGGTAAGGTCATGATCGGTGAGCAGGAATTAGAAGATCCCTAGAGGTAGGGCGTCACTCATTATGGATGGGAGCGCCTGGGGGGAGGCGGCCATTGGCCCCTCAAACGGGGAGGCGGTCCCCTCTAAGGATGGGGACGCCGAAAGGAAAGGCGGCCATAGGCCCCTCCCTGGGGAGGAGGGGCTAGGGCCCCTCCTGGGAATTTCCCGGGGCCAGGACATCTGCGACGGCAGATGTGGTAAGTTGTGTGGGGTGGGAGGGGGGTCTACGCTACCTTCTAGACACCTCACACGAGTCCTCGGACGACCACTAAAGATGGCGTCGAGTTATCAAGGGGCCCCCGCTAAGACAAGGGAAATTGGAAGTTGGCACAGAGGTACAGTCCTCGGTGCGACCGCCCCTCACAAGTGAGGGGGGGAGTTCTGGTAGTGGGGATCTGACACCGGTTATGACCTTGCCGTTGGCCCGTAAATGTTAGGATGTACAATTTCAAAGTTTGAGTAATGCATTTGCAGGATGTTTAGTATCGGCTAGGAGAACCTTTGTATTAGAGATGTGTTAAGGTCAGCCAAGAACATCGTAATGTGTAAATGAAATTGTACATTATATGAAACTGTTAATTTTAACGTTTTAATTTTGTTTCATATTTTAATAAATACGGCCGGGAGGGTAACTCCCTCCCGCCTTCCACAAGTTCAGAACTGTTTCCGTCTTCCCATCCTTGGGGATTGTGTTGAGAGGGGGTGGCGGGTATCTCAGCCATATTAAGTTTAACATAGTCAGTAGAGACCTAGATGACCTCAGTCCTATGTCTACACTGCTGTTTATGTTATTCCAATGCGCAGAGCCTATTGGGAAACTAGGAACTACACTACATTCTGTGGTGCTAGGCAGTGCCTTACTTGTTTTGTAATCACACAGGCAGTACTTATGGTGTTATAAAGTGATACACTCATAGAACTCTTGTACTTGTATAATTACGTAGGATTTATGTGCCTAAGAGTTACTTACATTATTTGTTGTAGGTGCACTGTAATGTTAAATAGTATTGCCTTTAAAATCTTCTATTGTCAGAACCAGCTCTTCTCCTAATGCTGGCCGGTGACACAGGAGCAGAATGACGCAAGCTCCCAATTCCTCCTCAGAACTCCCCGGCCACACACAATGTAAAATGTGTAGCCAGAAGAGCCCCACTGGGGAAAGGGGAATTGGACAGAGAAGAGAATGCACACAAGTGTTGTCTTCTTTTCTTCTACTTATGTTGATATTCTATCTTCTGCTCTACTGGTTTAGTTTCGCTGAAAAATAAAATTACATGTAAATCACTCTCTGACCTTTCTTCTCCTTCTAGCTTTGTTCTCCTTCATTCACTCTGAACCTACCCAGGACTGTGTGTCTTTGCCTCTCTTCTAATGCTTCTTGTTCTTCTGTTCTTAGTATTAGTTCACTGTAATGTAATGGACTTGCCTTATTAGTAATTCTTTCTCTTTATTTCTAATTCTTATTCTTTCTCCACAGGTGCTCACCTACAGTAGAGAGAACTGCAGCCTTGGTAAGTTTCCTTTTCTTCTTCACCTTTATCTATTCTGTTTATTTATCTAACTCCAGTTACTTCACTTTTCGTTATTTATTGCTATCAGAGGCTAAGACACTTTATCTCAATGCCCTTCACGTTTCAACTGTCACAAGGAGTTTTGCCCAGAAGCGTGTTTTCACTCTTTAAGCTGCACGAGTGTCTATTTGGAAACGGCATTCACTTCAAACCAAACGCCGTCACCTCTCAGACACTCGTGTCAAAAACGTTTTGGCAAATCTATATTAAAGACTTGTGCTGACTCTAGGCCCGCACAAGGCGATTTATCCTGAGGTACTGCGCACACGCTCTAAGGAAGCGGAGCTTCTGACAAGCATGCGCAGTTACAAAAATTACGGACTTTTTCTCAAACAGGAAATTAGAACAGTCTTACTTAGGATAGCTGGCTGGAACTCGGACTCTAATATTTTCTCAACAGGATACTCGCGACGCGTAGCTTCTTTTCCCTAACTAACGCGACGCAATGAAGACACCTCCTACTCCTCCAACTGCTCAGGTGAAGTGCGCAGCTCTCTGCGTGGCTCACCTGTAACACTCCAATCTTCCAGTCTGGCTAGAGTGCTGACCCGTTTTCTATTATGGAACATATGGCCGCCATGTTGCAATCGGCCTTGTAACCAATGCAGTTTACACAATTTAGACAACTCGGCGACCGTTATCACTTTCTTGTCATACTGGGTACTTTTCTTGATAGGGGACCTTTTAGTTGGGGACCTGACATCTATAGCAGATGATTATCACACTAAATATTAGTCAAATGTTGTTATAAAAAGACCTATACACTCAGTTATCTTTTTTAAATGATGTTTTATTAAAATAGAAATAAATGAATAGAAATGTAACTTTAACAGAACAGTATAAAAACCAAAACATGGGATGGGCTCCAGTGGTAGCAGTGTAGGTAACATGCGAAACTAAAAAGAAACATAAGTATGTGTGCTATGTCGAAGAGGTGAAAAAAGTTAGTTAGAATTAAAGAATCATAGTGAAAATGGAAGGGAGGGTAGTGGGTGGAAGTGAGAAGGGTAGGGAGAGTTAAAAGTAGAGAGGCAGGAGCAGATAGAGTGTTGGCCTATTGCACTCAGTCTTTAGTGTTTACTGTTCGTCACTCGTCTGTCTAGGACGCAGGGATCTGCAAAATAGATTGTGGTTTAAGAAGTCCTTAAAATTAATTACATGAAGCCAGAGATCGCCGTTGTTTGATAATATAGTCCTATATTATTACTTACTAGAAAATCACCTGTGCACCCAGAGTGCTGCACCCCAGTCCCTACCTCGCAATGTGCTCAATTGTAGGTCTTGCACACTGAGGCTTCACAGCTCACCTGCCACCACTGGTGTGTCCCACGACGTGTTGGTGCAAGCTCCCAGTCCGGGATACATTTGTATGGAAGAGCAGGTCTCCACAATGGAACGGTGTCTTGATACTGCAATGGAAGGTGTTAGAATGCTCAGGGCATCATTGCACGAGAGAGTTCCCGCTCATCCCCTTTCAGTCAATCAATTCATTTCTGTAAAGAGAGAAGTAATTTAATGGTGGAAACGTTTCCAGGTTAATGAATGTATATTTTAAGCTTGATAGAAAATAATATTTGAGTGTATCCTTCATTTTTGAAGTATGATCAATCGTTAGTGATAATCGCGGTTCAAAGAGGAGTTGGAGTGCACGAGAAAACACAAGGTTCAATAATAATATATCATGCTAATGTTTATATATAGAGGAATAGAGCGTATGCTAGAAGATTAATGTTTGCGTGTAATGCAGTGGAGAGAGCCTGTGTGCATGTACACTCAGTAAGGAAGTAACTAATGTCCCCTAAAAGCTAATGTCACGTGTCTGTAGAGCAGCGCTTGTTGCCAGCTGAAGTCTATAGTACTGTCAAGCAGGTTCTTAAAATTAGATCGATGTGATTGAATGAGGTGAGAGATGACTGCTTTACGGAAGGCAAGAATGCTTTTTCTAACATGCACACTCAGGGTAGTGCACCCCACCCCTCCCGCAGAATCTCCTTCAACAGGAGTCTGTAGGGCAGCGCTGCTCGTAGGCTTAGGCCTACATTATGGTATAGATGGTATTTAAAATGAGACAGAGATGGGAATGAATGAGGTAAAGGATCACAAATTAACACAACACTTGGCAATATTGCTTATTCCCACATGTGCACTGTGCCTGATGCATCCCACCCCTCTCGTAGGTCAACGCTGAAGAGGTGTCTGTTGGGAAGTGCCCTCTGGCTCAGATCTACAGTATGGTCCAGCAGGTGTTTAAAATGATTCAGAGATGAGACAGAATGTGGTGAGAGATCACGTCATTATGTAGGACAATATCGTACGCACCGCGTTTAATTGAAGGCCTTGTGCACCTAGGCCGCCCTGTTTACCTTGTGCAAACACTGCATTTAGCAGAGGTCACAACTTTTCTGCATTGTATCTATACTGTAGACAGTGTTAAATTCAGCCTTGATTTATTAATCTGCACTGTGGACAGCAGAGTTCATAACTTGTTAAGAGAAAGGGAAATAGTGTAAGAGAGAGGAAGAGAGAGAGGAAGAGAGAGAGAAAAAGAGTAAAGAGAGGAAGATAGAAAAAGAAAAAACAAGAGAGAGAGAAAAAGAGAAAAAGAAAGACATTGTAAGTGTGACAGAGGGAAAGTAATAGATGGAGCAGGAGAGGTAGTGTTGATACTGGAGAAAATCTTTGTAGCGCACCTTTTTGCCACCGGTGTGTGTCCAACTGCGTTCCGGGTAAACTGATGTATACCTCTCAGGGCGTGGAGGTTCATGCAGAAATCCATCATCACTTGCATGTTCAGATGATGGCTGTTGTGCTGAAGCCATTGTTTTTCAATCAAAAGCAAAACCAGATGTGCAATTACCAAAAAAAGGTCCTTCTCACTAGAGAGTTGTTCCTCCAATGAAGGTCTAAGAAGAATGATTGAAATGGGTGGGGTCCTTCAATAGTTAGAATAGGAAGTGTTATGAACCAATCGAATATCTTGTTTTCAGGTCACATGGGGTCCGCGAACTGTGCGCACAGGCAGCATCACCCTACTCGACTTCGCGAAATTGTATTTAAAAGTAATATAGGTTTATTAAAAGTAAAAGTACATTATTTTTATGATTAGCTCAGATAATGTCTTGCTCTAATATTTATATTAAGTACATATATATATATATCTTTTTAGACATAAAAAAAGTCACGGGAGTCGCACACCAACCTCGTTGAACACGTATATGAAGTCACACGGAAGCGTGCGAGCATCGCAAAACGTTACATGTATATGTCGTGTATGCGCTTGAAGTCGCGTACCGGTCGGATATCAATCGCGCAGGAAAATATTCATCCATCGCACACCCTTCGCGGATCCTACACAACAATCCTAAAATGGCAGCCATGTTCTGCGCAGTGATCGAGAAAGGTACGCTTTGGGTGCGCAACTCCGAAAAAAATTGGAAAAAAAGCAATAAAGAAAATAATATAAATGTATTTTAAAAAATATAAAATAACAAAACATTATTAGTTTCAATATTTTTAAAAACTATTTTTTCAATATATATTAAAAATATATCATATAATTTAAAAAATAAAATATGTAAAAAAATAATTTAAAAATGTAGAAAATCAGTATAAAAAAACGAAATATAACAATTTATTTATTAAAAAATTGTCATTGAAAAAACCTTTGAAATTCATTGAAAAAACCATTGATTTCAGGCATTTTATAGTTAGGAATTAGCATTCAAAAAACCTTTGAAATTCACAGAAAAAAACATAGGTTTTAGAAGTGTTATAGTTAGCTGCACATTTCACTCGTACAAAACCATTGAAATTCGTCTGTTATAGTTAGTTCTACTAACTATAACTTGCGCACCCGCAATTCATTGCTGATGATGTCATATATTACAGTATTCATGACATGGTCAGTAACATCACTGATGACATCTCAAATGACATCACTGATGACATCACTGATGACATCTTAAATGACATCATTGATGGTATCACTGATGACATCATACACGTGATAATCTGATACATCTCATAATACACTTTCATATAACCATTCATCACTCACTATAAAATATAGAGTACCATGTTTAAACCATTGACACACCAATACAAGTTTCTAATAACCCACTCAGTGATTTGTAGATCTACACACACATCTAAACACTTACCTATAGATTTACTCATACATGCTGAGAAAGTTCAATAGAACACTATTAAATATAATTAAACACCTATATCAACATTACACACCAGCACACATCCTATTCACTTATGCAGTCATCCTAAACTTATGCAAACAATTCATCATACTTACATTTGCTCAGCTACACACTTATATAAACACCACTTTATTTATTCATATAGATAGTAACACATACTTAGTGTGTTATTAAAATCACTATTACAAGTATACAGTTTTCCATACAGTCACTCAGACAATCACTGAGTCTTATGTATACTTATTTATATACATCAACTGTCTCATACACTGCCTTTTATAATTCAACTTTGTTGGACATGTATCATTGAGAAATATATTTAATCATCAACACACCCATAAGGAGATTCACTCACCCAAGCAACTGTTTTCACATGCAGTCTTAACGTCATATACCTACTAAATCAACTATTTACACATCTTTGGACAGTCACACACCTCCCACCCAACTACACACACTTTCACTCTCTCATAGAAATACTCACTTAACTAATTAAAAACTAATATAGAGTTTCACATAGCTAGTAACTAAATTATGCAGTCGTTTACACAACAAGAGACAGAGGGATACAGATAATCACAGTTAAATCACTATCCCATATATTTAGTGAGACACTTTAAATTAGTCACTTAGACAGTCAATCACAGTGCTACTAAATCCTCCATCCAGACAGTTATACATCCACTCAGTCTTCAATGCAGATTTCTATATATATAATACTTATTTGAATAGGGAAGCAAACCACATTCACTGAATGATGTAACCAGTGATGTCATCAGTGATGTCATTTGAGATGTCAGCAGTGATGTCATCAGTGATGTCACTGACCATGTCATGAATGATGCAATATGTGACATCATCATCAGTTAGTACACCTAACTATAACAGAGGAATTTTTAATGGTTTTGTAGGAGTGAAATGTCCAGCTAACCCTAACACTCCAAAAACCTATGGGTTTTTTTCTGTGAATATCTCTCTCTCTCTCTCTCTCTTTATATATATATATGTATATTACCTACTGGCTATCGCCAGTAGGTATATATAGTTAGGATTAATTCCCTATGGGATTTCTGAAAATTCTATGTCTAATAACTTTGGCGTTTGTGGACGGAATCGGCTGAAATTTTCAGGAAAATGGCACATTTTGTTTCTGAGCAGCCCCTGAAAATTTGGTGGGGTTTCGTCAAGGGGGGGGCTGAGAAAAAAGGGGGGTCCCAAAACGCGTTTTTTACATTGAGTTTTCCATAGGGTGGTTGGCCTCACTTTTAGCTCGAACGGCTGAATGGATTTGCACGAAACTTGGCAAAATTGTAGGGACTGGTAGCCCGATGTGCCTTTGCTAGGTCTCAATATATGTGCTTCAGTGGATTTTGAGAAATTAACGTTTAAATCAAGATATATATCTGTAACAGCGTTCCGGGCAGCGATCCGGTCCGCTTACTTTTCGCGTTTCGGAACTTTGCGCGCAGAAAGCTGATTGGCTCTCCGGTGTCTGTCAACATTCTAAACAGTCCGGAGCGGCCGCCATCTTGTCTCTCGGTAGGATCGAGGGAGAAGAAGAGGTGAAAAACGAAAGGGGAATTTAATGAAAGGGGGCAAGGTATCCCCCTCTTGACCCCCTAGGAATGTTGTTGGGGTTATTATAGGGTCCCGTGGGGAAAAGGAAAAAAAAATGATTTTTCACGGTAGAAGCGCTTCACGGGCCGCGAACTGGGCTGCAAACTGGTAGCGAAACGGGAATTCGCCATTTTGTGCTTCGTTAATTAAATTACTAGGTGTAAGGGGGTGCGGGAGACGTATCCTAATCCCCTATGTTTCCTGAGGGTGGCTGAGGAGGCTGATATATGTTGATACATCTCTTCCAGCGGCTGCGCCATCTTGCCTTTTTTCCAATGCCACAATTTTGTCGTGCACGGCAGCCATTTTAGATGCCAGGCTGGTCCCAGGCTATCACCTACCCCTGCGGATGTAGTTTATGGCCCCAGCTGTAGAGAATTCAGACATGCCAACCCTCCTGATTCAGGCATGTGACTACTGATTTCAGTGCTAGTCTCCCGCCTCCCGATTTCTGCAAGCAAAAACCCGGGGGCATATTACGAACAACTAGCGATAATTTTTGTCTCTAACTTGTTTAGAGACAAAAATTATCGCCGCACATCGGCGATTTTTATCGCAGATAAACCTTGCTATTATCGCAGAAAAGTCAGCGATATTCATGTATTATCGAGCAAATGCTCTTAGCCATGTTATCCACCTCCCATTGGATAACATGGCTAAGAACTGCTCAGGGTAGGTGTTAGATTTTGGAGATATTCGCGCTTAGCGCGAATATCTCCAAAAGTTGGTAATAGAAGATAGCGATGTTAGGGACTGTTTCCAGTCGCTAACATCTTGGTACGCCACTTTGCATGTCATTAGTGATAAGTATCACTGACATGCAAAGCGGGGCCCAAGATGGTCGCTATCTCCTTTTAGCTGTCACTAACTGGTGTTAGCGACAGCTTGGTAATAGGGAGATAATTTTATCTCCGCTTTCATGGCTTTTAAAGCCAAAAAAGCGGAGATAAACCCCCTTGATAATATGCCCCACGATTCCTTGGGGGTTTCAGCTGACAGGGCTTGGTATTGTGTTACATGGTAATTTTTCCAGGAAACGTCAGAGGGTCGATGCAGGGGTTCTAGAAGAGGTGATAAACCATTTAAGCCTCATGAACAAGCGCATGGTCTTTTAAAGATTTGTGAAGTACTCGGGGCGGCGGTGTGTGTGTGCCCTCTTTTAGGAGCGGGCGGGGGGGCACTGCCAGCAACTTGCCAGGTCAGGTAGTGTTCAACACGTGCATCACCCTTTCTCTGCCTGCTATTGCGCTCCATGCTTCGGAAAGGTAAGAAAAAGAACGTGCATTTGAGTTTGAAATGTCCGATCCTGCAGCAGCACACTTCCAAAGCCCACACATGACAATAACCCGATTCAAGGCCCCATTCACCCGTTTTTAAAAAAATAGATAACACTCCAACAAAGTAAGATTATAAAACTTTATTAACTATTAACTATAACGAACGGAACAAAAACTAAAAACATTTAAACATTTTTCAACACAAAAAGCAACAATGGTTAGAAGCTGTCTTTTGTGCGAATAGTCCCAAGGCAGCACAACGTGCAGAGTTCTGGACGGCACCCAGGTGATGTCGCCTGGGTGCCGCACTGGTTTTGGGATCCTACAATGCAGCACAGAAAAACAGCGTGGGGCGTCCCGGGTGGTGCGGGGGGAGGCCTCGTCAGTAGCGGTCTGTTGTGCGAATAGTCCCAAAGCAGCAGAACGCATTGAGATGTTGATGGGACTGTGTCCAGTGTCACATGGCTGACACAACATGTACGACAGGCACCCAGGTGATGTCCAGTAAACTGCCGCACTGGTTTTGGTATCCTACAATGCTGCTCCGAAAATTGGCGTGCGGCGGCCCAGGGGTGGGGGAGGCGGCGTGAACGGGCCTCCCCAGGTGGCGGCCATCTAGCTGAGTTGCGCCCGCTCTTGCGGCTACAGCGTCTCGCTCACCATGTTGTTGAGTTGCTCCCACTCTTGCAGTGCAGCGATAGGCGGCTGCCACATGGCTCTTAAAATGGCGGACGGCTCCTCGGTTTTGGGCCTGGTCCACTGAAATGGCCCTGGGACACCTTGGAACTCGGACGCTTGCCTGCTAGGGCTTGGGCTCCATTCTCGAAAAGCGTCCCCTCAGCCGTGAAGATTCTACAAAAGTCTTGGGGGCCCCCGACTCCCGCAGGCTTCCGGTGGGGAGCGGCTGCCATGATTGCTCGCGGAATGACCACGACGGAGCCACGAGATGGTGGTGCTCTCATGCTGACGCCAGCTTCAGTCTGAATGATTCAGAAACAAGGTGGGGCTTTCATCGTTTTGGAAAAAAAAATGTTCTAAACCAATGAAAAGTGTTATTTTTAGGTCATATGACCAAGCCTTCCATCTTTAGGAAACCAAAAGTAAAATGAACCAATGAAAAGTTTTATAAACAAGTCACATGACCTGTTATGCGGCATAGGGCTACAAAAAGCGTAGAAAATCCGTTGGCACGTGAGGCGGCGTCAGTAGCGGACCCATGTGCGAATAGGCCGAAGGCAGCACAACGCGCCGAGATTCGGATGGCACCGAGGTGGTGTCCAGCAAATTGCCGCACTGGTGTGGCCATCCTACAATGCTGCGCTGAAAGACGGCGTGTCCAGCTGAGTTGCGGTCACTGTTGCGGTACAGTGACTCGAACGCGCCGAGATCCGGATGGCACCGAGGTGGTGTCCAGCAAATTGCAGCACTGGTGTGGCCATCCTACAATGCTGCGCCGAAAGACGGCGTGTCCAGCTGAGTTGCGGTCACTGTTGCGGTACAGTGACTCGAACGCGCCGAGATCCGGATGGCACCGAGGTGGTGTCCAGCAAATTGCCGCACTGGTGTGGCCATCCTACAATGCTGCGCCGAAAGATGGCGTGTCCAGCTGAGTTGCGGTCACTCTTGCGGTACAGTGAGTCGAACGCGCCGAGATCTGGATGGCCCCGATGTTGTGTCCAGCAAGTTGCCGCACTGGTGTGGCCATCCTACAATGCTGCGCCGAAAGTCGGCGTGGGGTGCCCCGTTGGCTTATGAGGTGATGTCAGTAGTGGACTGATGTGTGAATAGGTCGGAACCAGCACAAGGCGCCAAGATCCGAATGGCAAGTCCTGGATGTTGAGTGCCTCAGTTGAGAGTTCTGAGCAGTGCTTGTAAGACTGTCTGAAGCTTATTTGCACCTGCTGCAGCTTCACTATTGCCCTGGTGTGGCCAAAGGTGGCACATGACATAGGCGGCCGGCTCCCGAGGTGCGGCGGAACTTTTTTCCTTTTCCTTTCTGCTTCTTTTCCTACAATCCGTTTCATCTGAAGACACGACCAGGTCCCTGAATGTGTGCAGCGGGACGCTATTGATTGAATGAAAATGGCGGCTTGACACAAAGCTGACTCAAGCGTTACTGTTGATGCTATACAGACAAAAATTGGTTTTCAGTTTGTACATTCTTCAGGTTTTTTTTTTCCATCCAAGTCTGATGGCTGACACAACATGTACGACAGGCACCCAGGTGATGTCCAGTAAACTGCCGCACTGGTTTTGGTATCCTACAATGCTGCTCCGAAAATTGGCGTGCGGCGGCCCAGGGGTGGGGGAGGCGGCGTGAACGGGCCTCCGCAGGTGGCGGCCATCTAGCTGAGTTGCGCCCGCTCTTGCGGCTACAGCGTCTCGCTCACCATGTTGTTGAGTTGCTCCCACTCTTGCAGTGCAGCGATAGGCGGCTGCCACATGGCTCTTAAAATGGCGGACGGCTCCTCGGTTTTGGGCCTGGTCCACTGAAATGGCCCTGGGACACCTTGGAACTCGGACGCTTGCCTGCTAGGGCTTGGGCTCCATTCTCGAAAAGCGTCCCCTCAGCCGTGAAGATTCTACAAAAGTCTTGGGGGCCCCCGACTCCCGCAGGCTTCCGGTGGGGAGCGGCTGCCATGATTGCTCGCGGAATGACCACGACGGAGCCACGAGATGGTGGTGCTCTCATGCTGACGCCAGCTTCAGTCTGAATGATTCAGAAACAAGGTGGGGCTTTCATCGTTTTGGAAAAAAAAATGTTCTAAACCAATGAAAAGTGTTATTTTTAGGTCATATGACCAAGCCTTCCATCTTTAGGAAACCAAAAGTAAAATGAACCAATGAAAAGTTTTATAAACAAGTCACATGACCTGTTATGCGGCATAGGGCTACAAAAAGCGTAGAAAATCCGTTGGCACGTGAGGCGGCGTCAGTAGCGGACCCATGTGCGAATAGGCCGAAGGCAGCACAACGCGCCGAGATTCGGATGGCACCGAGGTGGTGTCCAGCAAATTGCCGCACTGGTGTGGCCATCCTACAATGCTGCGCCGAAAGACGGCGTGTCCAGCTGAGTTGCGGTCACTGTTGCGGTACAGTGACTCGAACGCGCCGAGATCCGGATGGCACCGAGGTGGTGTCCAGCAAATTGTAGCACTGGTGTGGCCATCCTACAATGCTGCGCCGAAAGACGGCGTGTCCAGCTGAGTTGCGGTCACTGTTGCGGTACAGTGACTCGAACGCGCCGAGATCCGGATGGCACCGAGGTGGTGTCCAGCAAATTGCCGCACTGGTGTGGCCATCCTACAATGCTGCGCCGAAAGATGGCGTGTCCAGCTGAGTTGCGGTCACTCTTGCGGTACAGTGAGTCGAACGCGCCGAGATCTGGATGGCCCCGATGTTGTGTCCAGCAAGTTGCCGCACTGGTGTGGCCATCCTACAATGCTGCGCCGAAAGTCGGCGTGGGGTGCCCCGTTGGCTTATGAGGTGATGTCAGTAGTGGACTGATGTGTGAATAGGTCGGAACCAGCACAAGGCGCCAAGATCCGAATGGCAAGTCCTGGATGTTGAGTGCCTCAGTTGAGAGTTCTGAGCAGTGCTTGTAAGACTGTCTGAAGCTTATTTGCACCTGCTGCAGCTTCACTATTGCCCTGGTGTGGCCAAAGGTGGCACATGACATAGGCGGCCGGCTCCCGAGGTGCGGCGGAACTTTTTTCCTTTTCCTTTCTGCTTCTTTTCCTACAATCCGTTTCATCTGAAGACACGACCAGGTCCCTGAATGTGTGCAGCGGGACGCTATTGATTGAATGAAAATGGCGGCTTGACACAAAGCTGACTCAAGCGTTACTGTTGATGCTATACAGACAAAAATTGGTTTTCAGTTTGTACATTCTTCAGGTTTTTTTTTTCCATCCAAGTCTGATTGAGAGTTTGTAGAAAAATGGCTTCAGATTTTCCACATACTACTCTTCAACATTCTTCCTAAATGTAACAATGTGAAACTCACTAGGAGAATGGCTGTTTCTGTTTCCTTTCAAAATGCTGCCAACACTATTTTCTGAATGGAAGACACCATCTTGTAGCATAAAGGGCCGAAAGGGGTTCTGGTCTGGCCGATGGTTGGTGGAGACATTTTGACTATATCTTGGACCTGCCCGGCCTCGCCCAAAATGGCGCCGGTATAAATGGGACTCGTAACTCCTTGCCCGCAAATGTATATCTAGAAAATGTTATTGTAAGTGGCTGTATCGTATTTTAATTACAAAATGTACGTCCACCGATTCCGCAACTGTTAGACACCTTTGTTCTTGCAACCTAATGGCCCGCTTGTTACGTTCTTCTACAGTGTAAATGTCTCCTCATCATATACGATTTCAGTTTGCTCCGTGGCCGGCCCACGTGGTTATAGGCCCGTATTTGTATACTGACATTTTCACAATAAAGGTTTTTAAAACAAAACACGGTAGTAGTATTTACATTGGTAAAGTTTTTACTTTTAGTCACTGTTTTCGAATCAGTAAAGGCAAGTGAAATAAAGCAGTCCAATTACATGACGGATAAAAGGTATAATATGTAGGAACGCAGTAAAGATAAATGCTTAAGGGCAGTTGTGTTTTTCATGTCTGCAATATAAAGTGATCGATAAGAATCTGATAATCAGGCGTATCGGCGACTAAGATAGCAGGCCGAATCTCTTTTACTCAACGGCTCCGTTATGGAAGGAAGAAACGCCCTTTTTCTCGAAAAAGGAATATATTTTACTTACAAGACAGTTGTAAATTTTCCGGGAAAGTACATTAGCCTGGAATATTATAACATATGTTTGAAAAAAAAATATTGTTCGAAAACAATAAAAAGCGTAATTTTTAGGTCATATGACCAAGCTTTTCATCATTAAATTAACAAAAGTAAAATGAACCAATGAAAAGTTTTATTAACAAGTCACATGTCCTGTTATGCTTACGTTACGCGCTGCGCGCCGCGCCGCGGATCACTTCCGGGTGCGGTAACGCGGCGTGTCATATAACGCATTACGCGACAACGTAGGTCAAGAATATAGTCAAAATGTCTCCACCAACCAGCGTTCGGAACACAACTCCTTTCAGCAGTCCAAAAAGTTCTGTTAAATGACAACAGAGGGGACAGGCAACAAGAACCATCAGTCAAAGAGGGGAGGGCAAGTTCTTCTCTTCCGGGTCATGTTGGGGCGCTACCGGAACTGATCGAATTGGTAGTCTACAGTGTTTCTGGATGTTTCAGACTAAAGCTGGCGTCAGCATGAGACCACTACCATCTCGTAGCTCCGTCGTGGCCATTCCACGAGCAATCATGGCAGCCGCTCCCCACCAGAAGCCTGCGGGAGTCGGAGGCCCCCAAGACTTTTGTAGAATCTTCACGGCTGAGGGGACGCTTTTCGAGAATGGGACCCAAGCCCTATCAGGGAAGCGTCCGAGTTCAAAGGTGTCCCAGGGCCATTTTAGTGGACCAGGCCCAAAACCGAAGAGCCGGCCGCCATTTTGAGAGTCCTGTGGCAGCCGCCTATCGCTGCACCGCAAGAGTGGGCGCAATTCAGCTGGATGGTGGGCAAGACGCTGTAGCCGCAAGAGTGGGCGCAACTCAGCTGGATGGGACAAGGTTCAGAATTGAAGAGTCATCAAAAGGCAAAAAGTTCCGCCGGATCCCGGGAGCCGGCGGCCTATGTCGGGGGCAATCTCAGGCTACACCAGTGCTATAAGACTTGGGGAGGGTGTCGGAGCCAAGCGTCTTCTCCGAGTCCATGGCCATCACACCGCCCCTCAGGGGCCTCCGTCAAGCTGTTTAGGAAGGTAACATATTACATTGTTTTCTAATGCAGTCAGGTCCACAAACGACACTCACTTACTTTGAGAATAGTGAAGCTGCAGTAGGTGGAAATAAGCTTCAGACAGTGTTACAAGCGCTGCTCAGAACTCTTAACTATGGCACCCAACATCCAGAACTTATGCTATTTGAGAATGGCAGTGACATCGAAGCATCTCAGGGACCAAAACCATTAACGTACTTTCACGTATGAAAATCTTACTTGGGGAGGGGGCAGGAGCGAAGCGCCCCCTCCCAGTCAGCGCCACCACACCGTATGTTGAAAATTTGAAGCCATCGTTCTACAAAGTCAACCAAACTTGGATTAAAAATCTAGAAAAATGTACAAACTGAAAACCAGTTTTGGTCTGCATAGCATCAGTAGCAACGCTTGAGTCAGCTTTGTGTCAAGCCGCAAATTTGATTCAACAAAGCACAGACATTCAAAAAGGCTCAAATTCAGAACTCTAAACTATGGCACCCAACATCCAGGAGCTTGCCATCCGGATCTTGGAGCCTTGTGCTGCTTTCGATCTATTCACACATCGGTCCACTACTGACATCATCTTATAAACCAACGTTATGTAAATAGTTTTTTAATAAAATGTTTTACCCTGTTTCTTTGCTGGTGTGTTGTCTATATTTTTAATATTTGCATACGGTTTGTCGTTATTTTGTGCGGGATGGGTGATGGAGCCGAGCTGTCTTGCAGCCCTCATGGTGTGGAGCTCAGTTCATCTCACTATTTTCGTATTTCTCATGAAGGGTTGTTCCTAATATTTCTATTTTAGCGAGGTCAAAAAGAGATCCAATTAGTGGCCTACTGATTTTGCTCGATTACTTTTATTTTTTTTACACGATTTTTCACTATCTGCAAAGACTAAACAGAGTATTGCGACTTTGTGCTTGTTTGTAAATAGAGAATGATCCAAAGAGAACCAATTCTAAAACAGTAAATGCTTGGACAACAATCAATCAAATGGAGAGACAAGCAGCCACGACGGATTACAACGGGGGTAAAGGCCTGCGTTAACTACCCTTCAGTATCTGCAAAGAGAGAGTACTACTAAGACAAAAGAGGGGAGGGGGGGGTGCAGCGTTCAAAGCACATCAGCGTGCATAAATACGAAAATGTTTTTATTTATCACGTACTTGACATTTTAAAGCTTTTCATATTTGCTATTAAAAAACCAATGAAATTCACAGAAAAAACCATAGGTTATAGTGGATATATAGTTAGGAATTTGCATTTACAAAACCTTGAAAATTCAATGAAAAAACCATTGGTTTTAGGCCATATATAGTTAGGGATTTGCATTTACAAAACCTTATTTTACTCGCATAAAACCATTGAAATTCCATATATAGTTATAAGCGCTAACTATATATCGCGCACCCGCAATCCACTGCTGATGATGTCACATATTACATCATTCATGACATGGTTAGTGACATCACTGATGACATCACTGATGACATCTCAAATGACATCACTGATGACATCACTGAAAACATCTCATTTGACATGACTGATAACATCACTGATGATATCATTCATGTGATAATACGATGAACCTCTTCAGACTCTAATATAACCTTAGATACAATCAGTGTAAACAGACACTCACAGACTGTCACTCATCCATGGAGTTACTCACACACCTAGTCAGTCATGCAAAGAATCAATCACACCTCCATTTCCTCAAATATACAGTTATACAAACTTTACTTATTCAAACATATACTAACACATATTTACTCTCTTATACAATCCCTGATACAAGTTCACAATGATCCATACAGCCACTCACACATTCACTGGCTCTTATGCACAGTTATTTATATATGTCAACTCTCACATGTACTGTGTTTTACATATGTACTTACTTTGACATGTAGCACTGAGATATCCATTCACTCACCAATACACTCATGCACAGTCAACCGCCCATACAGCTGTTTCCACATGCACTTTTGAAACCATACATCTAGTGAATCAACTGCTCACACATCTATGCACAGAGTCACACACCTCCCAGCCACCCACACACACACTCAGTATCCCATACAAATACTTGGGCAACCAATCAATAACCCATATAGTTACTCATATAGCTACTTATCAACACATGCAACAGTTTACAGAACAACAGACATAATGATGCACAAATTAAGACAGTTTAGTCACTAACCCATGCACTCAGTGAGACACATTTAATCACTCACTCATACAGTCAGTCATGCACCTACTAAATCCTTCATCCAGACACTTATATATCCACTCATTCTTCAATATGTAAGAGATATTTTAACTTTACAGAAACATACAGTTACTGGATGATGTCATCAGTGATGTCATCAGTGATGTCATTTGAGATGTCATCAGTGATGTCATCAGTGATGTCACTAACCATGTCATGAATGATGTAATATGTGACATCATCAGCAGTGGATTGCGGGTGCGCGATATATAGTTAGCGCTTATAACTATATATGGAATTTCAATGGTTTTATGCGAGTAAAATAAGGTTTTGTAAATTCAAATCCCTAACTATATATGGCCTAAAACCAATGGTTTTTTCATTGAATATATATATATATATATTCCTGGTGGTGTTTGTGTTGGAAACGCAATAAGCGGCGCCCCCTCGCCCAAGACGCTGTTCCTGGTTCGAGGAGAGAGCGGCAGCTTGCTGCCGAGTTGGATGGAGTTGGGAGACGATTTTGCAACCTTGGTCCCTGAGGCGGTGGATGAGCAGACTCACGTGCCAGCAACAGCTGGGGCATTACTACATGCATGAACGGATCACTGTATCGAAGTTCACAAGGTGAGGCTGTGACCAGGCTTTGTGGGACCCAAACTGACTCACTGGGACTACATGCACCAGCATGCTTAGCGAACACTGCTTGCAAAGGAAATCTTTGGCCTGTGATTGGGTGCATCGGCACCAATGGGAACATCACGAACACTAGTTAAAGTCCCAAACTGTAACAACATGGTTTTAGAACACGGAGCTGGCAATGAATAAGGCACACGCCGAAACGCGTCTGCCAGGTGTTTTTAATCCTACTTGTCAAGAAGGTGGCGAAATAAATCTCCTGACCCCTCCAAAACGCATGTGTCGGTCCCGTTTCTTGTCAAGAAGTGGGAGTGGTGGTGGATATGTATGCAGCAGTCGACGCTGCAGAACCGGCACGCCTCTCGATCTGGTGCTCCGCTTCAAGTCGGCATCCTGGTGGTGTTTTTGTTGGAAACGCAATAAGCGGCGCCCCCTCGCCCAAGACGCTGTTCCTGGTTCGAGGAGAGAGCGGCAGCTTGCTGCCGAGTTGGATAGAGTTGGGAGACGATTTTGCAACCTTGGTCCCTGAGGCGGTGGATGAGCAGACTCACGTGCCAGCAACAGCTGGGGCATTACTACATGCATGAACGGATCACTGTATCGAAGTTCACAAGGTGAGGCTGTGACCAGGCTTTGTGGGACCCAAACTGACTCACTGGGACTACATGCACCAGCATGCTTAGCGAACACTGCTTGCAAAGGAAATCTTTGGCCTGTGATTGGGTGCATCGGCACCAATGGGAACATCACGAACACTAGTTAAAGTCCCAAACTGTAACAACATGGTTTTAGAACACGGAGCTGGCAATGAATAAGGCACACGCCGAAACGCGTCTGCCAGGTGTTTTTAATCCTACTTGTCAAGAAGGTGGCGAAATAAATCTCCTGACCCCTCCAAAACGCATGTGTCGGTCCCGTTTCTTGTCAAGAAGTGGGAGTGGTGGTGGATATGTATGCAGCAGTCGACGCTGCAGAACCGGCACGCCTCTCGATCTGGTGCTCCGCTTCAAGTCGGCATCCTGGTGGTGTTTGTGTTGGAAACGCAATAAGCGGCGCCCCCTCGCCCAAGACGCTGTTCCTGGTTCGAGGAGAGAGCGGCAGCTTGCTGCCGAGTTGGATGGAGTTGGGAGACGATTTTGCAACCTTGGTCCCTGAGGCGGTGGATGAGCAGACTCACGTGCCAGCAACAGCTGGGGCATTACTACATGCATGAACGGATCACTGTATCGAAGTTCACAAGGTGAGGCTGTGACCAGGCTTTGTGGGACCCAAACTGACTCACTGGGACTACATGCACCAGCATGCTTAGCGAACACTGCTTGCAAAGGAAATCTTTGGCCTGTGATTGGGTGCATCGGCACCAATGGGAACATCACGAACACTAGTTAAAGTCCCAAACTGTAACAACATGGTTTTAGAACACGGAGCTGGCAATGAATAAGGCACACGCCGAAACGCGTCTGCCAGGTGTTTTTAATCCTACTTGTCAAGAAGGTGGCGAAATAAATCTCCTGACCCCTCCAAAACGCATGTGTCGGTCCCGTTTCTTGTCAAGAAGTGGGAGTGGTGGTGGATATATATATATATATATATATATATATATATTACCTACTGGCGGTCGCCAGTAGGTATATATAGTTAGGATTTTTTCTCTATGGAACTTTTGAAAATTCTATGTCTAATAACTTTGGCGTTTGTGGACGGAATCGGCTGAAATTTTCAGGAAAAGGGCACATTTTGTTTCTGATCAGCCCCTGAAAATATGGGGGGGGTTTCGTCAAGGGGGGGCCGAGAAAAAAGGGGGGTCCCAAAACGCGTTTTTCCCATGTTCATTTCCATAGGGTGTTTGGCCTCACTTTTAGCTCGAACGGCTGAATGGATTTACACGAAACTTGGCAAAATTGTAGGGACTGTTAGCCCGATGTGCCTTTGCTGGGTCTCAACATATGTGCTCCAGTGGATTTTGAGAAATTAACGTTTAAAAAAACAGATATATCTGTGGCAGCGTCCTGGATAGCGCACCAGTTCGCGTACTTTTCGCGTAACGGAGCTTTGCAAAGCGAAGCTGATTGGCTCTCCGGTGTCTGTCAACATTCTAAACAGTCCGTAGCGGCCGCCATCTTGTCTCTCGGTAGGATTGAGAGACAAGAGGAGGCCAAAACGAAGGGGGAAATGAAGGAAAGGGGGCAAGGTAGACCCCTTCTGACCCCCTAGAATGGATGAGGGGGATATTAAAGTGCCCCGCGGGGCCAAAAAAAAAAAAATTGTTTTTTTCGTGGGGTGCGCCCGGTTCGCGTACCGGAAAGCAATCTGGGGAGCGTACTATAAGGAAACAAGAATGATTGACTTTTAACTTATTGTATGTTTATTGATTGTTCGTTTTTTTTTTATTTATTTTTTTATTTACGTAGCTACATGTAGGTTTCAATGTAGAGTCAATAATTTAATAAACACCGTCTCCTTTGTAGATATCTTGCTTGTTGTTAAAGAAGTTATTGTGGTATATGGAATTCATACCAGAGTCTGTCTGGAAAGCCGAAACAACATGGTGGCAGGAGATGATAAAGAGATGTTAAGTACACATTGGGGATTATATAGTGGGAGAAAGGAAGTAACTATGAACAAAGTTAGTATGTAACACAAAAAAGTTGCACAGTATATTTTAAGTCTCACTTTATATTATATCTATTTTGGCACTATTTCATAATTTACATATAAAAAAGAACAATGTCTCAAACTATTTTTAATTTTTAAATAAAAATGTATTGTTGTGATTTTTCAAAATCTAAAAGAATTTTCAACATTAATTCATCAGGTATGTCCTCCTTTTCATTCCATGATTCAATTTCTTCTACACAATTAATTAAGTCTTGGTCCAGAGAGTGATCCATAAAGTCTATTTCCTCTTTGTCTTCCTTAGGATTGTTTTCCATATTAATTTCAAATGAAATATTAATTTCATTTTGTTGTCCTTCCATTTTCTTGCTGTAAATTGCATAAAAAATAAATATATCAGTACAGATAGGGCACTGTTGGGTTTCAGTACAGACAGGCAGTTTGGATATTTAAACAGTGTTTTTTTCTTTGGGCAGTGTATGGTATCAAATTGGAAGTAGAAATATGAAGAAAATTATCAAATAAACTCTTAGTCAATTCTGAATTATACTAGAGAAGTCTAACTCTATCCTTAACTCAGGGCCGGCGCTAGGCATGGGCAGCGTGGGCTGCCGCTCAGGGCCTCGCACTCAGCCCACCAGCATGGGGCCATGCACTGGTGATGTGTCCTTTTGTTTTCCTGGAGATCTATCACAAAGAAAGGTGTCGACTGCAATTAAGGTCCATTGGCGGGGGCCTCTCATGGATGGTGTCAGGAGGTATAGGGGAGGAAGAAGGAGACGCTCCTTCAATTGCAAGGAGACCATTCACAGACACTGTGGGGGGCCCATTGTCCAGCATTTTGGCGCACCCTCAGTTTTAACTTTTAGACCACAATCAATTCTCACACCTATGAAGGTGTGAGAAATGCGTGTGGATTAAAAGTTAAAACTGTGGGGGCGTCAAAATGCTGGACAATGGGGCCCCCACAGTGTCTGTGCATGTTCTCCTTGTAAGTGGCCAGTTATGTAATTTGGAGGGGGCCTTGCGCACGTTCCCTTTTAGCCCAGGGCCTCGCAAATCCTTGGACTGGCCCTGCCATAACTAAAACAGAAAAGTTTATTTTATTCTATAAGTATTACAGAGTGAAAGAATAAAACTGTCTGAAAATGTTTTTCTAATTAGCTTTCAGTACAGAACATACTTTAGTTTTTAAAATAATATCTTAGCTTTTAAATATAACTTGAAGTTATCAGTTGATTTTTTGTTGTTCTGCACTTCACGAAGTAGTAGTCAAAATGGCTGTGTTTCTCTCTCTTTGTTTATATATATTCAGGTACATAACCAATCAAATGTCATGATATAATAGTAGAAATTGAAAGTAATATTTTAATTGGTTGTCATTTCCAACACTTCCGATATGTTTTGTGAAGTAATTTACCTCAGGGATTTTACAGAGTTCTACATGCTAAATGGCTAAATGGTATTCCAACTAAATTTGTGAAAATGGTAGGGATTGGTATGTAGTATGAGCTACTGTTTAATTGGTGAAAGTGTCTTCAGTGGTTTTTCTGTAAATTACTTTCCCACCTTTTTTAAACGAGTGCTTGTCAGTGCGTTTCCCGGTACGCGAACTTGCAGTGTTACGGGAGTCCTCCATTTTGTGTTTCGGTAGAATTGAGATATAAGATGGAGGGTAAATAATGTTCAGAATGGGTAGATTGGGGTACTTTAGACGTATGCTGTTTCCCTAAGTTTTCTGAGGGTGGCTGAGGAGGCTCATATATGTCGATAAAAAAAATTGTTTTTTTTCGCGTGGTTAGCTGCCGGTACGCGAACTGGGTAGCGTACCGGGAAGCGGATATAGGTGAAAATACGTGAAAAAAAGGTACATTCGAAATTTCAAAAGAGTACACTAAGTTAAGGTAGCTCTGAAAAGAGATTTTGGGTTCTGTGTATGTTCTAGAAACTTATAAGTAGGAACATTCTTAAATTTAGTATGAAAACTCTGTTTCCCTCATCTGAGAAATGCACGCCATCTCCTCTGTAGATATCTTGCATGTAGTAACGCAAGTTATTGTTGTAGATGCAGCCCATTCCATTGTCCCTCATGTAAGCTGAAACAGACTTATTTACATGCTTCCTCGATTTCTCAATTTGTGGACAAAATTGATTGGACCACCTCCATTTTTGTCTTTGGCATATATTAGAATATACCAAGGCAGTTTGAGGAAAAAGTGTCATCAATTGCTCAAAGGTGTCCTTTAAAAGCATTTCCAGACCTACCCCAGTCAAAGTGCCCAAATCGTTTCCTCCACAGTGCACTATTATGAGGTCAGGGGTTGGCAAATGTAAAAAGGTTTTCACCAATGGTATCAATTGGTGACATTTCAATCCTCTTCGACCAATCCATTTGATTTCCACATTTTGTAAATCGAGGTTGTGTAAATTTCTGTTATCAGCATACCTGTGAGCCCAGTGGATGTAGCTATGTCCAAGAATCCAGACTGAAAACATAGCTAGAGGAGTTTTTGCTGCAGTCAGATGAAGTGTGGGAATGAAATGGCAGTTGAAATAGGGATGTTTGTAATGTAAAAAACTGTGAAGTTTAAGTGCAAATGATTCATTAGCAGTGATTTGTGTATTTCCATTGCTGAAAACAGAAAGTTAGGGTGCATGGATGTGTTCTTTGAAAGATGAATTTTGAATGGTTATTTAAAAATGTTGTTATGAACGATTGCAGTGGATTAGCAGGTGTACTGAGAGTTCAGAGTTCATTTGAAACATTGTTGTGTGAAATTGTGACCATGACAGGTCAGGCAGGCGGTAGTTGCTATGGAAAAGAGGTAGAATGGGCAGAGGGGGGAAGGGTGTTGATTTGAAAAAAGTGAGGGAAGAGTTTTTATTGGCTGACATGAGAGATATGTGTGTTGAATATCAGCGTTTCGGTGCCTTTGTTGGTTCCAGCCTCTGGAGTGCATACCTTTAATTCTAGTACAGAATAATTGGTGTGTTTCTGAGACTGTTTTCAATTTCAAAAAGAATTTGTAAAGGTGAGTTATATTTTATATATTTTAGTTAAAGAGTAGTATGCTTTTTTGCGTAAATAAGAAAGTCAGCTGTGTATTTAAAATGATGTTTTGCGTCAAGTGTTTGCATTCTGCTTTCAATGGCGATTTTGCATTCTTCATTTACAAAATTGGAAAAATTATTGGTTCGGTAAAATACCGAATCGGTAATTTTACCGATTCTGTAAATTTGCTATGTAGGGGGGAGTCTTCTGAGTCTCAAATGACTTAATGAATCGGTATTTTAGCATGAAATCAAACTTCATGGTAAAATACCGATTCCGATGTGCATGCACATTTGTGCATGCACACGTATGTCATGTGAAAGGCAGACCTGCCCTTACATGAATGTAGGTGTATTATTGTTTTACATAAAAGGTTTTAAAACTTTGTTTGAAATCAAATGCATGCACACTTAGGGCCCGATGTAGGTGGTCGTTTAGGCCATTTACCGACCGGTTACGGCCGATTTCGGTCATTTCCGACCTGTAAATGGCGAAAAGGTATGTAGGCGCCTAAATCCAGGGCCACATGTAGGTAAATCTACATTTACAGAATCGGTGAAATTGTTTTTGATGGTAAAATGATGTGACTCCTGCAGTGCGTCGCTTTTGCGGAACAGATATATGATGTAATTGTGTTGTTAATGTTACGGTGTACATGTAAAAAATGATGCATAAGTGTTGCACGGGAATTGTAGATACTCTCCTATGTGTGCTTAGCAATTTTAAGTCACTTCCCCTGGGTTCAAGGGCCTTGTAAATACGTCCCCATGTGTGTTTGGTCATTTTAAGTCTCTTTCCTCGTAGTGTAAGGCCCTTGTAAATACGCCCCCATGTGTGCCTGGCAAATTTTCATTTTGATTGTTTGAGTTACATAGCCATGTTAAAAGTTATTGAAAAAAAGGTGCAAGTTCCTTAAAAAAAAGTTTTCATGTGTATTAGGGCATTTTTAGTCTGTTCCCCATGAATGTAGGGGCCAGATGTAGGTGGCCGAAAATAGCCATTTACCGATCGGTAACGGCTGAATTCGGCCGTTACCGACCGGTAAATGGCCATTGATATGTAGGGGCCCTTAAATGTTGCATTATCGGTAATTTTACCGAATCGGTAATTTTAACGATTCAGTAATTTTACCGATTCGGTAATTTTACAGATTCGGTAATTTTACCGAAAATGCAAGATTGAAATGTGGGTAGCCAATTTTCCATTGGCACATGGCTTTCAGAATCGGTATTTTACCATGGAATACAAATCCATGGTAAAATACCGATTCCTGTGTACATGCACATCTGTGCATGTACACATGTACCATGTGACAGACAGACGTGCCCTTAGGGCATGTCTGTGTGCCACATTGCACACATGCCCGTTTTGGATGTGCTAGAGGGTGTCAAAGTGATACCCCCTGCACCCTTGACAAATTCGATATTTACCGATTCGGTAAATACCGAATCGGTATTTGAATTGAATCCTATGGGCTTCAAGGCCCATAGGATTCAATAGCAAATACCGATTCGGTATTTACCGAATCGGTAAATACTGAATTTTTAAGGAATCGGTAATACATCAGATGTTGGTACCTACATCCCATTTACCGATTTTGAAATACCGAATCGGTAAAATTCAGTAATATTCGGTATTTCAAAATCGGTAAATGTGATTTACCTACATCTGGCCCTAGGTGTATTATTGTTTTACATAAAAGGTTTAAAAACTTTGTTTGAAATCAAATGCATGCACACTTAGGGCCCGATGTAGGTTGTCGTTCCATGCCATTTACCGACCAGTTACGGCCGATTTCGGCCATTTCCGACCGGTAAATGGCCAATTGGTATGTAGGGGCCTAAATCCAGGGCCACATGTAGGTAAATCTACATTTACAGAATCGGTGAAATTGTTTTTGATGGTAAAATGATGTGACTCTTGCAATGCGTCGCTTTTGCGGAACAGATATATGATGCAATTGTGTTGTTAATGTTACGGTGTATATGTAAAAAATGATGCATAAGTGTTGCACGGGCATTGTAAATACCCTCCTATGTGTGCTTAGCAATTTCAAGTCACTTCCCCCGGGTTCAAGTGCCTTGTAAATACGTCCCCATGTGTGTCTGGTCATTTGAAGTCACTTTCCTCGTAGTGCAAGGCCCTTGTAAATACGCCCCCATGTGTGCTTGGCAAATTTTCATTTTGATTGTTTGAGTTACATGGCCATGTTAAAAGTTATTGAGAAAAAGGTGCAAGTTCCTTACAAAAACGTTTTCATGTGTATTAGGGCATTTTAAGTCTGTTCCCCTTGAATGTAGGTGTATTATTGTTTTACATAAAATGTTTTAAAACTTTGTTTGAAATCAAATGCATGCACACTTAGGGCCAATGTAGGTGGTCGTTTCAGGCCATTTACCGACCGGTTACGGCCGATTTCGGCCGTTTCCGACCGTTAAATGGCCAATCGGTATGTAGGGGCCTAAATCCAAGGCCACATGTAGGTAAATCTACATTTACAGAATCGGAAAAAATATTGGTTCGGTAAAATACCGAATCGGTAATTTTACCGATTCTGTAAATTTGCTATGTAGGGGGGAGTCTTTTGAGTCCCAAAGGCCTTAACGAATCGGTATTTTAGCATGAAATCAAACTTCATGGTAAAATACCGATTCCGGTGTGCATGCACATGTGTGCTCGCACACCTATGTCATGTGAAAGGCAGACCTGCCCTTAGGGCTGGTTTGCCTGCCACATGGCACCTGTGCTTGTTTTGAGGGTGCCAGAGGGTGTCAAAGTGATACCCCTTGCACCCTTGTGAATACTTTTATTTTATTTATTTTTATAGCATTGTTGAATCTAGTTCTTACTGGTATTGATTTACTGTTTGGTAATAGTGGCTAATAACATTTTTTATTATATTTCACCACAGATTCAACTGCAGATTATTTGGAAATTAGACAATGCCGTTTAAGGATAGAATTCGAAAGGCTACGAAACGTCAAAGACAGCAGTTACCTAACATTTTGCAGCAGTCCTCTACATTAGTTTTACCTCAACGAACGAAGAGAACACCGGGTAAGAGAACAAAATCATTCCTTAAAAACATTTGTAGAAACAAAAGTATAACTACAGAACAAGTTTTAGTCCAGAAAAAGAGAGCCAATTTAAATGGAAAGGAAAGGCCCGTGAAAAAAGTTTGTGCTAGAGCAGGAGATAACTCTGTGCATGGCAGTAGAAGGGCAAATTTTTTCAGGGACATTCGTAAGAGAATGTTCCGCAACAGGGTAATTGTCAATTTGCTAAAACAATTTAAAAAAGGTCAACAGAAAGTGTCATTTTATAAGAAAAAGAAAAATGTAGAGAAAATTATTGATCAGGCTTTCGAAATCAAGCGAAAGTTATTTATTTTGGTAATTAATAGAATTAGGAAACTAAACAAGGTCATCTATGTTTTCAAATCTAATAGTAGATGGAAGAGAGAAGTTAATCGAAGTAATTTTTGTGAAGTTTTCTTAGGAGAATGGATGCATAGTTCAAATAGTGAGGCATTTTTTAATGAGGAGAGTTATTTTCAGGACAATGTTTTGGTGCATGCAGTTGACAGCAGTGGTCGAGCATATGAGGTAAAAGATGGTCATCCGGTTGAAAAAGAAATACTTGTGTCTGCAGATGCAGAAGAGGCGCTAAGTGATGAGGTTTTAGGGAGACGTCCTAAGGGACCAGTGTATACCTGGAAGTGTAGTTCTATTTGCAGTGTGCGACAGGATTCCATCAATTTGCTTTGTGATTTTATACGGACATTTCATAAGAAAAGTGTAAAGCAAAAAATAAAGTTGTTGCAAGAATTAGATCCTTGCAGAGTGAGACAAGTGACAGGTTTGCGTGGTCATTCACTGGCTTGTCTTTCTAGGAGAGTATGCCAGACTGTATTTCATCATTTCAGGATGCTAGCAGTGCATCATAATAAAGTGAGGAAATTAGCTAGAATGCTGTATTATGCTAAGAGTCCAGCAATTATGCTTAAAAAATTAAGCAGAGCTCTTTTGCATGGTTCTGAAGTAGATGTGAAGAATATTTGTCAAGAAATTGAGTTCTGTTATTTTGCTGGTAAAGAGAACAATGTTGATATTGAACCACTAGAAGATTATAATGTGGAAGACAGTGAACAGATTTTCAGTACAGATAAGTTTCACAAGGAAATTTCCACGTTTATGGTGAAATCAAGTGAGAGGCCTAATTTCACTTGTGTGTGTTGTCGACGGACTTATTATAAGAATCAGACTAAGTTAGTGGATATATATGCAGATAGTGATATGGAAAACAATAGTGAATGGAAGGATTTTGCCACATACTTGATGGTAGAAAATTGTTTTGATTTGGGAGCAGACCAACGTATGTGTACCTATTGCTATAACAAATTAAACCAAAACCAGATGCCTGCTAGAGCGGTTTATAATAATCTGGAATTTGATGACATTCCTTCTGAATTGAAGGATTTAAATACTTATGAATCTATTTTGATTCAAAGTGTCCATCCCTTCCAGGCTATTGTACGAATGGAGCCAAAGACTGGGAAGTTGCCTCCATCAGATTTACAGAGAGGATTAAAGGGAAGGGTTGTTTATTTGCCTTTGGATTTGAAGAAAAACATGAATGCAATTGGAATAGAGAAAGTGGAAGAGGAACCTCTGGTTATCATAGTTAATGGTGTTCCGGCAAAGAGTAAGAAAATCTGGCAAGATTTAGTGGATGTTAGGAAAGTTAAAAAGGCAACATTGTATCTGATAAAAAATAATAAGTACTACAAGAATGTATGTGTTGCAGAAGAGGAAGTAAGTGAAGAAGAGGACAGCGATTTGTGTCCTGGTCAAATTGAGAAAGTAGAAGCCTCTAAAAAGGAAGAAATATATGAACATTATAGTGTTCATCCTTTGCATTCCAAGGAAGTCATGGGGAATGCTATTGAGTTGTTTCAAATGAAACAAGCCAAAGGGAGTCCCATTAGTGTTTGGGAGGAAAGTTTGGAAGCTCAGTGTTTCCCACAGTTATTTCCCACAGGTCGAGGAGGACGTTATGATGAGCGACCTGTTCAAATTCCTGCTTCAGAATACCGGACTTTACGATTGTATACAGAAGATCCTAGGTTTCGACAATGCATTCCCTATTTATTTCATCTATTGTTTGAAAGTGATCTCTCTGGATTGTCTTATGCAGTGAACCACATCTTGAAAAGTGGTATACAACTGCGAAATATCTCGGCAAGGGACTTTATGGATAAAGTCAATGTGCAAGACAGTATTTTGGATTCTCACCTGATTAATCTCATGGCTTGTCAGCGTGGTACTAATGAGTATTGGTACCGCCGTCATGGTGACTTAAAATGTATGCTGAGGAACTTAGGAACTCCCACATGGTTCCTCACTCTCAGCTGTGCTGAGTATGGCTGGGAAGACTTACTTGAATTTCTACGAGAGGTAAATGGAAACATTGAAAATATTGAATTCAAGACACCCGGAGAACTGTGCTCTTTGGATCCTGTGAATGTATGCAGGTACTTCAATCATAGATTTGAAGCTATGATGTCTTTCATCACGAACAAGAAAAATCCACCTCTTGGAGAGGTGTTGGATTTCTTCTGGAGAAAGGAGTATCAAGCAAGAGGTGCTCCTCATATACATATGCTACTATGGATCAAAGATGCACCCAAATTTGGAACAGATCCGGATGACTTAGTGATGAGTTTCATAGAACAGTATGCTACATGTGCTGTTCCAAAGACAAACGAAGACAAAAGTCTAAGAGAACAAGTTTTACGGTTTCAAAGCCATCGTTGTGGAAAGTACTGTTGTCGTAAATTCAGAAACAAGGACAAATACTACACCAAATGTCGTTTTGCATTTCCACGGTCGGTGTTATCAAAAGGAAGAGTTAACAATTTGATGTCATCGCTGCGACATAATGTGACGAGGAAATCACACAAAAACACATACAATTTGAAAAGAAACGAAGAGTCCAAGTACATCAACGACTACAACCCAGTGATTTTGTCCATGTGGAATGCTAACATGGATATACAGTTTGTGGCTGACAACTGTATGGCTGGGGCTCGGTATGTTTCGTCTTACATCACTAAAAAAGAAAAGGCAGAACTGAAGGATATGTGGGAGGATATTTCCCATGAAAAGAGCCTCAGTAAGAAGTTGTACAGTTTCAGTCTGAAGATGTTGTCGCATCGAGAAATTGGAGCTTACGAATGTTCTGACCGGTTATCTTCAGCAAGTCTCTATACCAAATCTAGGAGTATCATTTGGGCGAGTCTTGGTCTTGCTGCAACGCGTAATCGAGTTCTGAAACCTGTACGGGAAATTGAGTATTTGGCGGAGAAGGAGCCAAACAGTACAGATATTTTGAAGAGCAACATGTTGGATACATATTATCCAAATAGAAGCAGTCACCTGGAGAATGCTTGTCTGTATGAAGTTCTTCAAAATTACGTTTTCAAGAGGAACATCAAAGAAGATATTGATAAAGGAGTGTATGCTGTAATTGGAAGTGAGGGATGTCTGGTCAAGCAAAAAAAATGTCAATTGATAAATCATCGAAAATTGGATTGCGAATCTCCCGAAAGAAAAGAGTTTTTCTATTTAGCTCTTTTGCAACTTTTCAAGCCTTGGCGTGCAGAAGAGGAACTGCTTGGGGATTTCCTCTGTTACGAAGACTCTTTCAATGCAGCCAAGGAGTCCATAGAATGTCCTGTTTTTCCAAAATATCTACAAATGTTGAATGCAGAAATTGAGCAGGAAGCAACAATTGCAGCCGAGATTGCTAGAGACAGTTCTCAGGACAGTCAGAGTTCTGTTTCATTGAGTCAGGATCCACTAGGAGAACCAGTTATTGAAAATGAAGCTGCCACTGTCATGATTGAAGTGGAAAGAGCCATGGCACATGCTCAGAAGGATGCGGTTAACTTAGAAGAATTGGAAAGACAACTTAACGTTGAGCAGAGGAAAATATATGTCGAAGTTACCAACCAAATTGAGCTTGGATTAAGTCATGAGAAGGAAGAGTGCTCATCTATGTCGTTGAAGCATGTCCGACTGTACGTGAGTGGAGAAGCAGGAACTGGAAAAAGTTTCCTTATTAAAGCAATTTCATGTTATGTGCAGAAAAGGACTGATTCATCACTGTCTTGTGTTGTGACTGCTCCAACTGGACTGGCAGCTCATAACATTAAAGGGATTACTTTGCATCGGTTACTGATGCTGCCAGTGGAGCATGATAACAAATTACAATACCACAAGTTATCTGGAGATGCTTGTTGTGAAGTATCTCGAGTTTTGAAGAAGATGAAACTTCTTATCATTGACCAAGTAAGCATGGTTTCCAATCTCATGCTTGCTTTTGTGCATTTACGAATGCAGGAAGTTCTTAAAACAGAGTATGATGTGTTATTCGGTGGCAAACACATCATTGTTTTTGGTGATCTTCTGCAGCTGACACCAGTGAAAGGACAACCAGTTTTTAAATTGCTTACACATGAAGATACCAAGAAGTGCCTAGGGAGCATTGGCAACGTTAACATATGGTTAAACTTCAGTTATGCTGAGCTGCGTGAAAATATGCGTCAGGCGAAGGACGAAGATTACAAGAATATTCTACAAGATATTAGAATCGGGAGAGTGACTGAGCGTGGTAAAGAAGCTTTACATGCACGATTACTGTCAAATTTATATCCAGAAGAAGACGTTTTGCCAGAGGATATTTTTCAGAAAATTACTGTGAAGAAATCTGGAATATGTTTGATGCCAATTCTTGCAGAATGTTCCATCTTCAACAACAAAATGTTGAATTTAGAAAAACAAGAGATTGTGAAACTTGAAGCTATTGACAAAATAGAGCATATGGGAGCAACAATTATTTTGTCAGAGAATTTGAAATCTAAATGGGATTCATTAGAGAAGACTATATCTAAAACTGCAGGTTTTGAAAAGACTTTGAATGTGTGCTTAAATTGCTGAATCATTTTGAGAAGGAATTTACATGTTGAAAGAGGTCTGGTAAATGGATCAATGGGTAATGTTGTTGATTTTGAGAAATACAGAAATAGAGATGGAATTGAATTTTTAAAAATTAAATTTGATGGCATTGAGGAAGTACAGCTAATTGGTCGTTGCTCTGCTAGGTTTTTGCTTGTTAAAGACTTATATGTTCGCCGTAAGCAGTTTCCTGTTTGCTTGACATATGCGGTGACTATTCATAAATCGCAAGGTTTAAGTGTAGACACTGCTTTAGTGAATATTGGCAGTTCTGTATTCAAAGAGGGTATGGCTTATGCAGCATTGTCACGAGTCAAAACTTTATCGGGTTTGTACTTGATTGACTGTGATGTCACAAACATTTGTGCAGATCTAGATTGTGTTAAGGAATACAATAGGTTAAGAAGAGAGTATGCGCCACATTTGCCTCAATATCCTGTGATTGAGAAACGTGTGGTAGGCCGGAAACGAAGAAATATCAGTAATAGTAGGGAGGTTGTAGCAAAAAGACCAAAAGTCGATGAACCCAAAAGTGGAAGCAGGAATAAAATGAATTCTGTTGAAAATGTTGTTGGTTTTAAATTTGAAAATGGTTCTGGTGTCAACTGCTATGCTAATGTAGTTGTTAATGTTCTCTTTTCACTAGAGACTTTCAAAGAACAGATTGTAATCAATTCGGAACAAAGTTTATGCTGTTTGTTGAATTCTGTGTTAGAGAAATGTTGTGCTGATAAAACGAGAGTAGAAAGTGTGTCTGAAATTCGTTTTCTGTTAGACGAATGTTCAGGTCAAACAGAATTCTCTGAAAATATTCAGCAGGATTGTCAGGAGTTTTTAATGTATATGGTTGATGTATTGCAAGATGAGGGTGTAGATGTAGATTATCTATTTGGCCTTTCTTATCAATGGCAGCATGACTGCGAGAACTGTAGGCTATCAAGTACTAATAGTGTAGACTCAGAAAGATTTATATATTTAACTTTGCCTGACAGTAAATCAGTATCCTTCAATAAGCTAGTAAAGGCAGCCGATCAAAAAATGAAGTGCAGCCAATGTAAGTCTGGAATGCTGTCCACGTTAATTTTACGAAGTTATGGCCAGTATGTCATTTTAATGTTCCAATGATGTAGGCCTGATGGAACTAAATTGACAACTTTAATTAATAATTTTGTGGCTTCGCAGTTGTCAATATCAGGAAGGACTTTTAAAACTACTGCAATTATATATCATAACGGTCCTTCAACTAATTCAGGACATTACACAGCTTATTTGAAATCTGGAAACGGTTGGTCATTCTGCAATGATTATGTTTTAACTTTCCAAAAAAGATTACCTTTCCACCTTCAAAATTCTTACCTGGTGTTCTTACAACCAAAATTTTAGGAAAAAAAGCTTGGGATTTGTTCAGAGGAATTTCAAGATGTTCTAATGGCTCCTACTCTATATGGCCTTGTGGATAATTGTAGTACAGAGCGAAAACTGTTTGTTTTTATAAGCAAAGTCAAGCAGCAGATCAAAATAAGGAGTAGAGGAAATGTAAGTCTGCAATGCTGTCCACATTATTTTTGAAAACTTATGGATGAAATGGCATTTTACAATTTCAACTACATAAACTGGAAGAAAATAAGTTGTCCAGTCTAATTAAAAATGTTTTTGCTACACAGTCATCGATTTCAGGAAGAACATTTGCAACTGCAGTTATTACATAATATGCTGGTCCTTTGACAACATCTGGATATTACACAGCTTATTTAAAATTTAAGAAATGGCTATTCTTTCACCAAACAATTCTAATTGCGAATGAAGCAATGTTGCCTTTTAACTTGATTTTTGAAGTCAGAATTTAGGGTATGTAATTGGACTGCAATGATTCTAGGTGTTGCTGTAACTTAGTGTGCTGTTTCAAATTGCTTTGTATGTCTCAGTTTTCTTAAAACAATTGAGTTTATCTTTCAGAAAGTGGCGGGCAGAAAATAGTAACAGCACAACAGAGTATAAGCTGTTCATAGGATATCCTTTGACGTCATAGAAAGTAAGCGACTTTGGAGAAGTTCCTATTTCTGCTTATTTATATTATTTGGGTTTTTTAAACACAATCATTTTGATTGTGTTTTTTTTCCCCGCTGTTATATGATGAATACCCTCCTTAATCAAAAATAGAATGGACACTAGTTTCTACAAAACCATTGGTTTGTACTCGAAAACCCTCATAGACATCCTGGTATTGTCGTTTGAGGTGTATCTTTTTTCCGCCCCATCAGGAGTCATGGCGTATTCATCGGGTGATCGATTGACGTGCTGGGTGCCTGCCTCACCTGAGGCTACCTCTGGTGATAGTAGAAGTGTCCAGAGATCAAAATTAAGTACGTGAAGGAGTAGACTAAAAATAGTGTCTAAAAAAGGGTTTGTTTATTCTGGGTAGTTTAGGCACTATGGTTAAAAAGGAGTTTGCGTTACAAGGTGGTCGGGTTACTGGATCACCATATCTTTTAGGGTACTTGTCTGTGTATGATGAATACCTTCAACTCACTGTTTTCAGTGAAATTTGATTTTTTCTGATAACAGCAAAAATAAACCATTAAATATGTTTAATTAATTTTCTACTTTGAATTGTGATTTCTAATATGTATATGGATTGGTGTGGCTCACTGATTAGAGGCAGCAGACCCAGAAGCAGAGATTGGCCTGGGACCAGGGTTCGATTCCTGACGTGGCAGGATCTTGGGCCTTGGTCAGCGGACTCGATAATTCTCCCCTCGGTGCCTACTCCAACTATGGGTCCCACTCAGCAACTTTGGGTAATAGCTTGCTTAATCTCAACTAACAGCCCCATCAGCGCCGGGGATGCCTGGCATCACCTTGGGGATGCTCAGGAGGGACCATCTCACAGGGAAAGCCAGGATGGGTTCCCCAGTGGTATACAGCGCCGGGACGCCTCTTTGCTGGGTCAGCTGTACGCTTTACTAGTATACCACATTTAACATTTAACATTCATTTTGTCTTATGCTCACTCTTTTTTTACCATCTTGTATTAATTTAAATTTTTTTGTTCTTTCTTACACAGATTAAAAGTATGAAAATGATAATACAGTACGGTAATGACAATTATAAGGTAAGCGTTTAGTACTCTTTACGTTACATGTCTATCAGATTTAACTTTTATTAGTTCCTCTGCTTCTTTTTTTTAACCCTTAGTTTCCTGTCTTTGCTACTTCCTTCATTTCTTTTTCTATTACTTATTTATACTACTCTTTTCACTTCTTTTATCAGTCCCTCTTTCAACAGTAACTGTGTGTTACTCCCTCTATTTTTCTTTCTTTTCACATTACTCTCTGTTTATTAACTCATCTTTTTTTTAAAAATATTTTTTTTACTTCGCTCCCGGTTCGCGTACCCGAACGCTAACCGGGAAGCGTATCAAAAGAAATAGAGGATGCTAGAGTGCTAAACATTCTAGCAATTTTTTTTAAAAGGGAAGGTAGTTCTGAAAAGAACTTTTTTTTATTATTTTTGATGTTTTATATTTTTTTTGTATTTTTTTTGAGGAAGGGAAAACAAAAACGATTTACTTCAAAGGGCTCAACAGGAGCAACAACAAAAAAAAATTACTTTCTAGGACGTTTTGGACATTGATGATTTTCATATGATCTATTTATTAAAGTAATACTCATTTCTCCGCATGAAATTAATTTTCCACACTCTACACAAGTCAATCTCATCTGCCCAAAGTTCTTTTGCAGATTTGGAACCGTTTCCCTTGCCTCTGACTCACTTATTGCTAAGTCATTGGTGGTTATCCACCAAATCTCGAAATTGCGCTTTGGAATAATTAAGAGGGTGCCAAGTCTCCATGTGCCGATGCATGGTATGATTACCAAAGCTATATTTTTTTTCGGTCCCTCTCGAGAGTGTTTTTTTGCAGATGAGGCAGGTAACGTACCTGGCATTAACTTTCTTTTCATGAGAAGGAAAAAAAAAAATTGCCAGATAAAATTCACTTTCACACGGGACGTTCTTGGCAATTCTTTCAGAAAGCCACTTGTCCCTTGCTCCTGTTCCTCGTCTTCCTCTTCTTCTTCTTCCTTGTCGAAGATGACCTGGCTAGTCGGTCCTCTCTTCTTTGGTGGTGGTGGAGGTGGTGGAGATCCACCAGCTGCAGCTAATAGAAATGCCATGTCTTAGCAAACAAAAACAGGTCTTTCTCTCATAAAAATGAAAGTCGGAGTGAGGAAAAAAGGTGGGACTTTCATCGTTTGAGAAAAGAAAATGTTCTAAACCAATGAAAAGTGTTTGTTTTACGTCATATGATCAATCGTTCCATCCTTAGGAAACTAAAAGTAAAATCAACCAATGAAAAGTTTTATTAACTAGTCACATGACCTGTTATGCTTACGTTCCGCGTTCCGCGCCGCGCCTCGGATCAATTCCGGGGCTTACGTTTCGCGCCTTGGTTCGCGTTCCAGAACGCTTCCGGGTGCGCTAACGCAGCACGTCATAAGGGGCATTACGTAGTAACGCGATATGTTGCGTTTACGGGACGCGTCACGATGTGCCTTTCTAATGCGGTATTTGCACTAACGGAACGTTTACCGGTTCGCGGACCGGAAACGAAACAAGAAAAAATAATTTAAACTATAATATAAATTGAATAAAAAAAATATAATACAAATATATATAAAATATATTTGTGAATTAGAATAAAAATATATGTTACAGCTATAGAAATTAGCTTTTAAAAAAACAATGAAATTCACTGAAAAAACCATAGGTTATAGACCATATATAGTTAGGGATTAGCATTTAGAAAACGAAGAAAATTCACTGAAAAAACCATTGGTTATAGACCATATATAGTTAGGGATTAGCATTTACAAAACCATAATTTACTCGCACAAAACCATAGAAATTCGCATATATAGTTAGTTGCAATAACTATATATCGCGCACCCGCAATCCACTGCTGATGATGTCACATATTACATCATTCATGACATGGTCAGTGACATCACTGATGACTTCACTGATGACATCTCAAATGACATCACTGATGACATCTCAAATGACATCACTGATGACATCACTGATGACATCTCAAATGACATCACTGATGACATCACTGTTGACATCACTGATGACATCACTGATGTCATCTCAAATGACATCACTGATGACAACTCAAATGACATCACTGATAACATCACTGATGACATCTCAAATGACATCATTGATGACATCACTGATAACATCTCATTTGACATTACTGATCACATCATTGATGATATCATTCATGTGATAAAACGATGAACCTCTTCAGACTTTAATATAACCTTAGATACAATCAGTGTAAACAGACACTCACAGACTGTCACTCATCCATGGAGTTACTCACACACCTAGTCAGTCATGCAAAGAATCAATTACACCTCCATTCCCTCAACTATACAGTTATACACACCTTACTTATTAAAACATATACTAACACATATTTACTCTCTTATACAATCCCTGATACAAGTTCACAATGATCCATACAGCCACTCACACATTCACTGGCGCTTATGCACAGTTATTTATATATGCCAACTCTCACATGTACTGTGTTTTACATATGTTCTTACTTTGACATGTAGCACTGAGATATCCAATACACTCGTACACAGTCAACCACCCATACAGCTGTTTCCACATGCACTTTTGAACCCATACATCTAGTGAATCAACTGCTCACACATCTATGCACAGAGTCACATACCTCCTAGCCACCCATACACACACACTCGGTCTCCCATACAAATACTTGGGCAACCAATCAATAACCCATATAGTTACACATATACCTACTGATCAACACATGCAGCAGTATACAGAACAACAGACATAATGATGCACAAATTAAGACAGTTTAGTCACTAACCCATGCACTCAGTGAGACACATCTAATCACTCACTCATACAGTCAGTCATGCACCTACTAAATCCTTCATCCAGACACTTATACATCCACTCATTCTTCAATATGTAAGACATATTTTAACTTTACAGAAACATACAGTCACTGGAAGATGTCATCAGTGATGTCATCAGTGATGTCATTTGAGATGTCATCAGTGAAGTCATCAGTGATGTCACTGACCATGTCATGAATGATGTAATATGTGACATCATCAGCAGTGGATTGCGGGTGCGCGATATATAGTTATTGCAACTAACTATATATGCGAATTTCTATGGTTTTGTGCGAGTAAATTATGGTTTTGTAAATGCTAATCCCTAACTATATATGGTCTATAACCAATGTTTTTTTCAGTGAATATATGTGTATATATATGTATATATATTACCTACTGGCTATCGCCAGTAGGTATATATAGTTAGGATTTATTCCCTATGGGATTTTTGAAAATTCTATGTCTAATAACTTTGGCGTTTGTGGACGGAATCGGCTGAAATTTTCAGGAAAATGGCACATTTTGTTTCTGAGCAGCCCTTGAAGATTTGGGGGGTTTTGTCGAGGGGGGGCCGAGAAAAAAGGGGGGTCCCAAAACGCGTTTTTCCCATGTTAATTTCCATAGGGCGGTTGGACTCACTTTTAGCTCGAACGGCTGAATGGATTTGCACGAAACTTGGCAAAATTGTAGGGACTGTTAGCCCGATGTGCCTTTGCTAGGTCTCAATATATGTGCTCCAGTAGTTTTTGAGAAATTAACGTTCAAAACAAGATATATATCTGTAACAGCGCTCCGGGCTGCGCTCCGGTTCGCTTACTTTTCGCGAAACGGAACTTTGCGCGCAGAAAGCTGATTGGCTCTCCGGTGTCTGTCAACATTCTAAACAGTCCGGAGCGGCCGCCATCTTATCTCTCGGTAGGATCGAGAGAGAAGAAGAGGTGAAAAACGAAGGGGGAATTTAATGAAAGGGGGCAAGGTATACCCCTCTTGACCCCCTAGGAATGTTGTTGGGGTTATTAAAGGGTCCCGTGGGGAAAATAAAAAAAAAATGATTTTTCACGGTAGAAGCGCTTCACGGGCCGCGAACTGGGCCGCAAACTGGTAGCGAAACGGGAATTCGCCATTTTGTGCTTCGTTTCAATTAAATTACTAGGTATAAGGGGGTGCGGGAGACGTATCCTAATCCCCTATGTTTCCTGAGGGTGGCTGAGGAGGCTCATATATGTTGATACATCTCTTCCAGCGGCTGTGCGTGAGCTTTTTTTTTTTTTGCTGCGTGACGTCTGTTAACGTTCGATTCGATGGAAATCAGGAAGTGTTGACCGCCAATTTGTCACTGCGATAAAATATTTTGTTATAAATGAATCCTTATTGATAAACATTGTCTGCGCCATCTTGCCTTTTTTCCAATGCCACAATTTTGTCGTGCACGGCAGCCATTTTAGATGCCAGGCTGGTCCCAGGCTATCACCTACCCCTGCGGATGTAGTTTATGGCCCCAGCTGTAGAGAATCCAGACATGCCAACCCTCCCGATTCAGGCGTGAGACTACTGATTTCAGTGCTAGTCTCCCGCCTCCCGATTTCTGCAAGCAAAAACCCGGGGGCATATTACCAACAACTAGCGTTAATTTTTGTCTCTAACTTGTTTAGAGACAAAAATTATCGCCGCACATCGGCGATTTTTATCGCAGATAAATCTTGCTATTAGCAAGGTTTATCGCAAATGCGATAAAAAACGGCTGCAATGCATGAATATCGCAGAAAAGTCAGCGATATTCATGTATTATCGAGCAAATGCTCTTAGCCATGTTATCCACCTCCCATTGGATAACATGGCTAAGAACTGCTCAGGTCAGGTGTTAGCTTTTGGAGATATTCGCGCTTAGCGCGAATATCTCCAAAAGTTGGTAATAGGAGATAGCGATGTTAGGGACTGTTTCCAGTCGCTAACATCTTGGTACGCCCACTTTGCATGTCATTAGTGATAAGTATCACTGACATGCAAAGCGGGGCCCAAGATGGTCGCTATCTCCTTTTAGCTGTCACTAACTGGTGTTAGCGACAGCTTGGTAATAGGGAGATAATTTTATCTCCGCTTTCTTGGCTTTTAAAGCCAAAAAAGCGGAGATAAACCCCCTTGATAATATGCCCCATGATTCCTCGGGGGTTTCAGCTGACAGGGCTTGGTATTGTGTTACGTGGTAATTCTTCCAGGAAACGTCAGAGGCTCGATGCAGGGGTTCTAGAAGGGGTGATAAACCATTTAAGCCTCATGAACAAGCGCATGGTCTTTTAAAGATCTGTGAAGTACTCGGGGCGGAGGTGTGTGTGTGTCCTCTTTCAGGAGCGGGCGGGGGCGGGGGGGGGCACTGCCAGCAACTTCCAGGCCAGGCAGTGTTCAACACTTGCATCACCCTTTCTCTGCCTGCTATTGCGCTCCATGCTTCGGAAAGGTAAGAAAAAGAACGTGCATTTGAGTTTGAAATGTCCGATCCTGTAGCAGTACACTTGCAAAGCCCACACATGACAATAACCCGATTCAAGGCCCCATTCACCCGTTTTTAAAAAATATATAACACTCCAACAAAGTAGGATTATAAAACTTTATTAACTTTTAAATATAACGAACGGAACAAAAACTGTAAAAACATTTAAACATTTTTCACAAAAAAAAGCAACAATGGTCAGAAGCTGTCTTTTGTGCGAATAGTCCCAAGGCAGCACAACGTGCTGAGTTCTGGACGGCACCCAGGTGATGTCACCTGGGTGCCGCACTGGTTTTTGGGATCCTACAATGCAGCCAAGAAAAACAGCGTGGGGCGTCCAGGGTGGTGCGGAGGGAGGCCTCGTCAGTAGCGGTCTGTTGTGCGAATAGTCCCAAGGCAGCAGAACGCGAGATGTTGATGGCACCCAGGTGATGTCCAGTAAACTGCCGCACTGGTTTTGGTATCCTACAATGCTGCTCCGAAATTTGGCGTGGGGCGGCCCGGGGGAAAGGGGCGTGGGGGAGGCGGCGTGAACGGGCCTCCCCAGGTGGCGGCCATCCAGCTGAGTTGCGCCCGCTCTTGCGGCTACAGCGTCTCGCTCACCATGTTGTTGAGTTGCTCCCACTCTTGCAGTGCAGCGATAGGCGGCTGCCACATGACTCTTAAAATGGCGGACGGCTCTTCGGTTTTGGGCCTGGTCCACTAAAATGGCCCTGGGACACCTTGGAACTCGGACGCTTGCCTGCTAGGGCTTGGGCTCCATTCTCGAAAAGCGTCCCCTCAGCCGTGAAGATTCTACAAAAGTCTTGGGGGCCCTCGACTCCTGCAGGCTTCCGGTGGGGAGCGGCTGCCATGATTGCTCGCGGAATGACCACGACGGAGCCACGAGATGGTGGTGCTCTCATGCTGACGCCAGCTTCAGTCTGAATCATCCAGAAACAAGGTGGGGCTTTCATCGTTTGGGAAAAAAAAATGTTCTAAACCAATGAAAAGTGTTATTTTTAGGTCATATGACCAAGCCTTCTATCTTTAGGAAACCAAAAGTAAAATGAACCAATGAAAAGTTTTATAAACAAGTCACATGACCTGTTATGCGGCATAGGGCTACAAAAAGCGTAGAAAATCAGTTGGCACGTGAGGCGGCGTCAGTAGCGGACCGATGTGCAAATAGGCCGAAGGCAGCACAACGCGCCGAGATCCGGATGGCACCGAGTTAGTGTCCAGCAAGTTGCTGCACTGGTGTGGCTATCCTACAATGCTGCGCCGAAAGTCGGCGTGGGGCGCCCCGTTGGCCTGTGAGGTCGCGTCAGTCAGTGGGGGCTGTGCGTCTCCCCCAAGATGGAGGCTCCTCGGCTGCAGTGCGGCGCCCCTTAGCGTTTCACTCGCCGTCCAACTGAGTTGCGTCTGCACTTGCGGCTACAGTAGGCCGAAGGCAGCACAACGCGCCGAGATCCGGATGGCACCGAGGTGGTGTCCAGCAAATTGCCGCACTGGTGTGGCCATCCTACAATGGCCACACCATTAAAACCTGGCTTTTCAACACTTAATTCTATGGTCTATTATTTCTTCACGTCTCTTACCGTTTAGTTTGCCTTAGCGCCGGGAAACCTCCGGGTAGCTGCGCGCTTAATAAATGTAATTATATATATATATATATATGCTGCGCCGAAAGACGGCGTGTCCAGCTGAGTTGCGGTCACTCTTGCGGTACAGTGACTCGAACGCGCCGAGATCCGGATGGCACCGAGGTGGTGTCCAGCAAGTTGCCGCACTGGTGTGGCCATCCTACAATGCTGCGCCGAAAGTCGGCGTGGGGTGCCCCGTTGGCTTATGAGGTGATGTCAGTAGTGGACCGATGTGTGAATAGGTCGGAACCAGCACAAGGCGCCAAGATCCGAATGGCAAGTCCTGGATGTTGAGTGCCATAGTTGAGAGTTCTGAGCAGTGCTTGTAAGACTGTCTGAAGCTTATTTGCACCTGCTGCAGCTTCACTATTGCCCTGGTGTGGCCAAAGGTCGCACATGACATAGGCGGCCGGCTCCCGAGGTCCGGCGGAACTTTTTTCCTTTTCCTTTCTGCTTCTTGTCCTACAATCCGTTTCATCTGAAGACACGACCAGGTCCCTGAATGTGTGCAGGGGGACGCTATTGATTGAATGAAAATAGCGGCTTGACACAAAGCTGACTCAAGCGTTGCTGTTGATGCTATGGAGACAAAAATTGGTTTTCAGTTTGTACATTCTTCAGGATTTTTTTTTCCATCCAAGGCTGATTGAGAGTTTGTAGAAAAATGGCTTCAGATTTTCCACATACTACTCTTCAACATTCTTCCTAAATGTAACAATGTGAGACTGACTAGGAGAACGGCTGTTTATGTTTCCTTTCAAAATGCTGCCAACAATATTTTCTGAATGGAAGACACCATCTTGTAGCATAAAGGGCCGAAAGGGGTTCTGGTCTGGCCGATGGTTGGTGGAGACATTTTGACTATATCTTGGACCTGCCCGGCCTCGCCCAAAATGGCGCCGGTATAAATGGGACTCGTAACTCATTGTTGTGTACTAGTTGAACAACCTTGATATCACGAGATATGAATGCAGTTTTGATGCTCATGGCGGGTGGGGACGAGAATTGATTGAATATTTCGACATCCCTATTGATATTAAGTTCTGATGTGTTATTGATTACTGTACTATTGAAAGTTCGAATTAACGTCACCCATGGTACTTGCACGCAAATGTATATCTAGATAACTTTTTTGTAAGTGGCCCTGTCGTATTTTAATTGCAAAATGTACGTCCACCGATTCCGCAACTGTTAGACACCTTAGTTCTTGCAACCTAATGGCTCGTTCGTTACGTTCCTCAATAATGTAAATGTCTCCTCATCATATACGATTCCAGTTTACTCCGTGGCCGGCCCACGTGGTTATAGGCCCGTATTTGTATACTGACATTTTCACAATAAAGGTTTTTAAAACAAAACATGGTAGTAGTATTTACATTGGTAAAGTTTTTACTTTTAGTCACTGTTTTCGAATCAGTAAAAGGCAAGTGAAATAAAGTAGTCCAATTACATGACGGATAAAAGGTATAATATGTAGGAACGCAGTAAAGATAAATGGTCAAGGGCAGTTGTGTTTTCCACTTCTGCAACATAAAGTGATCGATAAGAATCTGATAATCAGGCGTATCGGCGACTAAGACAGCAGGCCGAGTCTCTTTTACTCAACGGCTCCGTCATGGAACGAAGAAACGCCCTTTTTCTCGAAAAAGGAATATATTTTACTTGCAGGACAGTTGTAAATTTTCCGGGAAAGTACATTAGCCTGGAATATTATAACATATATGTTTTTAAAAAAAAGTTCGAAATCAATAAAAAGCGTATTTTTTAGGTCATATGACCAAGCTTTTCATTATTAAAATAACAAAAGTAAAATGAACCAATAAAAATTTTTATTAACAAGTCACATGACCTGTTATGCTTACGTTGCGCGCTGCGCGCCGCGCCCCGGATTACTTCCGGGTGCGCTAACGCGGCGTGTCATATAACGCATTACGCGACAACGTAGGTCAAGAATATAGTCAAAATGTCTCCACCAACCAGCGTTCGGAACACAACCCCTTTCAGCAGTCCAAAAAGTTCTGTAAAATGACAACAGAGGGGACAGGCAACAAGAACCATCAGTCAAAGAGGGGAGGGCAAGTTCTTCTCTACCGGGTCATGTTGGGGCGCTACCGGAACTGATCGAATTGGTAGTCTACAGTGTTTCTGGATGTTTCAGACTAAAGCTGGCGTCAGCATGAGAGCACTACCATCTCGTAGGTCCGTCGTGGCCATTCCACGAGCAAAAATGGCAGCCGCTCCCCACCAGAAGCCTGCGGGAGTCGGGGGCCCCCAAGACTTTTGTAGAATCTTCACGGCTGAGGGGACGCTTTCGAGAATGGGACCCAAGCCCTATCAGGGAAGCGTCCGAGTTCCAAGGTGTCCCCGGGCCATTTTAGTGGACCACGCCCAAATCTGAAGAGCCGGCCGCCATTTTGAGAGTCCTGTGGCAGTCGCTTATCGTTGCATCGCAAGAGCGGGAGCAACTCAACTACATGGTGAGCGAGACGCTGTAGTCGCAAGAGCGGGCGGTAAACAGCTGAATGGCGGAAGAGGCACAGTGTAGCAAAAGCGAGCGGAATGGCAACTAAAACGGTAAAGGGGCGCCCCACTACAGCGTGTCTTCAGGTCAAACGGATTGTGGGACAAGGTCCAGAATAGAAGAGTCATCAAAAGGCAAAAAGTTCCGCCGGACCCCGGGAGCCAGCCGCCTATGTCGGGGGCGATCTCAGGCTACACCGGTGCTATAAGACTTGGGGAGGGGGTCGGAGCCAAGCGTCTTCTCCGAGTCCATGGCCATCACACCGCCCCTCGGGGGCCTCCGTCAAGCTGTTTAGGAAGGTAATATATCACATTGTTTTCAAATGCAGTCAGGTCCACAAACGACACTCACTTACTTTGAGAATAGTGAAGCTGCAGTAGGTGGAAATAAGCTTCAGACAGTGTTACAAGCGCTGCTCAGAACTCTGAACTATGGCACCCAACATCCAGAACTTATGCCATTTGAGAATGGCAGTGACATTGAAGCAAGTCAGGGACCAAAACCATTAACGTACTTTCACGTATGAAAATCTTACTTGGGGAGGGGGCAGGAGCGAAGCGCCCCCTCCCAGTCCGCGCCACCACACCGTATGTTGAAAATCTGAAGCCATCGTTCTACAAAGTCAACCAACCTTGGATGGAAAAATCTAGAAAAATGTACAAACTGAAAACCAGTTTTGGTCTGCATAGCATCAGTAGCAACGCTTGCTATCAGAGTGCATGAGTTTCATGCTCGATCGATTGAGCTAGCCGGATCGGGCAATAAAAAGTATAAAATAGTTATGTAAATAGTTATTTAATAAAATGTTTTACCCTGTTTTTTTGCTGGTGTGTTGTCTATATTTTTAATATTTGCATAGGGTTTGTCATTATTTTGGGCGGGGTGGGTGACGAAGTCGAGCTGTCTTGCAGCCCTCATGGTGTGGAGCTCAGTTCATCTCACTATTTTCATATTTCTCATGAAGGGTTGTTCCTAATATTTCTATTTTAGCGAGGTCAAAAAGAGATCCAATTAGTGGCCTACTGATTTTGCTCGATTACTTTTATTTTTTTACACGATTTTTCACTATCTGCAAAGACTAAACAGAGTATTGCGACTTTGTGCTTGTTTGTAAATAGAGAATGATCCAAAGAGAACCAATTCTAAAACAGTAAATGCTTGGATAACAATCAATCAAATGGAGAGACAAGCAGGCACGACGGATTACAACGGGGGTAAAGGTCTGCGTTAACTACCGTTCACTATCTGCAAAGAGAGAGTACTACTAAGAGAAAAGAGGGGAGGGGGGGTGCAGCGTTCAAAGCACATCAGCGTGCATAAATACGAAAATGTTTTTATCTATCACGTACTTGATATTTTAAAGCTTTTCATATTTGCTATTAAAAAACCATTGAAATTCACTGAAAAAACCATAGGTTATAGTCGATATATAGTTAGGAATTTGCATTTACAAAACCTTGAAAATTCAATGAAAAAACCATTGGTTTTAGGCCATATATAGTTAGGGATTTGCATTTACAAAACCTTATTTTACTCGCATAAAACCATTGAAATTCCATATATAGTTAGATGCGCTAACTATATATCGCGCACCCGCAATCCACTGCTGATGATGTCACATATTACATCATTCATGACATGGTCAGTGACATCACTGATGACATCACTGATCACAACATCCAGTGACTGTATGTTTCTGTAAAGTTAAAATATGTCTTACATATTGAAGAATGAGTGGATGTATAAATGTCTGGATGAAGGATTTAGTAGGTGCATGACTGATTGTATGAGGGAGTGATTAAATGTGTCTCACTGAGTGCATGGGTTAGTGATTAAACTGTATTAATTTGTGCATCATTATATCTGTTGTTCTGTAAACTGCTGCATGTGTTGATCAGTAGCTATATGAATAACTATATGGGTTATTGATTGGTTGCTCAAGTATTTGTATGGGAGACTGAGTATGTGTGTGAGTGGCTGGGAGGTGTGTGACTCTGTGCATAGATGTGTGAGCAGTTGATTCACTAGATGTATGGTTTCAAAAGTGCATGTGGAAACAGCTGTATGGGCGGTTGACTGTGTGCATGGGTGTATTGGTGAGTGAATGGATATCTCAGTGCTACATGTCAAAGTAAGTACATATGTAAAACACAGTACATGTGAGAGTTAACATATATAAATAACTGTGCATTAGAGCCAGTGAATGAGTGAGTGGCTGTATGGATCATTGTGAACTTTTATTAGGGATTATATAAGAGAGTAAATATGTGTTAGAATATGTTTCAATAAGTAAGGTGTGTATAACTGTATAGTTGAGGAATTGGAGGTGTGTTTGATTCTTTGCATGACTGTCTAGGTGTATGAGTAACTCCATGGATGAGTGACAATCTGTGAGTGTCTGTTTTCACTGAGTGTATCTAAGGATATATCAGAGTCTGTAGAGGTTCATCGTATTAACACATGAATGATGTCATCTGTGATGTTGTCAGTGATGTCATTTGAGTTGTCATCAGTGATGTCATCAGTGATGTCATTTGAGATGTCATCAGTGATGTCATTTGAGTTGTCATCAGTGATGTCATCAGTGATGTCACTGACCATGTCATGAATGATGTAATATGTGACATCATCAGCAGTGGATTGCGGGTGCGCGATATATAGTTAGCGCATCTAACTATATATGGAATTTCAATGGTTTTATGCGAGTAAAATAAGGTTTTGTAAATGCAAATCCCTAACTATATATGGCCTAAAACCAATGGTTTTTTCATTGAATATATATATATATGCTGAATAAACCCGCCTTACCTGACCCCTCGAGGCTCCTGCTTCTTTTGTTATGGAGGAAGAGTTTGTGCAATAGTTTCCTGGGCCTGCCGGCGGCACAGTTCTGGAGCTCCGCCACAATCGAGGAACTGGGCAATTGCTGGCACACGCTCCTCGGAGCCTTCATTTTCCTGGTAAGGACAGCCCAGTTCTCGCTTCGCGCACAAGGGACTGTTAGCAGTGAGGCACCTGCCTCGTGTGGACATTGTGCAGTGCACCCTTGACCCCTGTGGATGGAAATCTGTGCGTGGGGCTGTGGTGTTACGAGGGGACAGGAGGACGGATTGCTCGGCATTGGGACAATACAAGCCCGGTCTCCGTCTGCCCTGTGGCCGCGGTGGAGACTATACTCCACATCTTCCCCACTTCACCAGCCCGACTTGCTCTAAACATATGGCTTGCTGGGAGCTGTAGTCCTTGGATGTTATTGGACTGCTGCAGGTGGGCTCGACAAGTAGCAGGGGGAGGAGCGGTCCACGCCTAGATGTACTTAAGAGGCAGCGGACATTAGACTCATGAAGGACTTTGGTGTAGGGTATTGAGAAAGGCGTTTTTGCCGAAATGCATTTGCCGCCACCAAGTTGCCCTTTTTGCTGAATAAACCCGCCTTACCTGACCCCTCGAGGCTCCTGCTTCTTTTGTTATGGAGGAAGAGTTTGTGCTATATATATATATATATGTCCTATGTTAGATAACCAGCAGATTGGTCCTTATTTAGTATTTTCAGCTTGACCAAGGTGTTATTTCAAGGACTCATGTACATAGATTGTGTCATTGTCCCCATTCAGTGATCCTACTGTTTCAGTCTTACAGATAAGATTATACTATACTCAGCTTTAAGAACTAGGGTATAATCGGATTTGGATCTGTTTTTTAAATATACTTTAATCACATTCACTTTCAATTGCACTTTTTTCGGTTTCCAACCAGTATGAATTTAAAACATGTCAATGATTTAGATGTATATGCATTTGCACTTTGAAATCGTGGTTATTAATCATGCATGCTCTTCAAAGCAAGGCTAAAACTAATAGGTGCACTAGGCAAAATGACAATGTGACATGAGTTGACATGTGGATTTATCCAGGTATTAATGAATTACAATTAATGAGGGTAACCTCTGTCTTTAATCCATTGTATATGCGTGCATGGTAATTGTCTGCTTATGTGCTTAGCCTTCGTGCCCAATGCAGCCAACGGATTGATCCGGGGATTTTTTTAAAAGTGGTTTTGCATTTACACACATGCATACAGTATGAATCAATGCTTATTCAGTATTTTTGAGCATGGGATTGATCCCAATACTGTTTTATGACAAACCATGATTAATTGTGTGATTTAGTGCGTGACATTTTTTAAAACGAATGAAATGTCATAGTATTTCAACTATGTTGATTGCACCATGCACTTTACTCTGTTCTGGTTGGCTCCCGTTTACAGCACTAGCACTTTAAATTCTGCCTGATGACTGCATAACACCATGTGATCAAGGCCTGCGAGAGGCCGAAACGTTATGCTGCCGTTTGTTGCGCAATAAAAACTTCAACTCACGGATTTCCTGGTCCTGCCGTCTTTTCTTCAAGGTAGCGTGGCTTACTGCGGCTCTGAGTGCCTTGGTGGGGACTCGTGGTGGATTGCTTAGCCGGTTGAAAGCTTCTCCGGCGTGGCAGGACCCTCCTTCAACTGTTGGCGTGGCGGCAGGAAGCTACTACCTCCGGTGACCCGGAGGGATTGTTGACTCCCGTTGGGGAGCAACCGCCTTGCCCCGGAATAACCTGCAACAGGCGCTGGTTCGAAGAGGGAGTTCCGGTTCAGCGTTCTTACGGCGGTCGGGCGCTCGGGCTGTTGAGCTCGCTTATGGTGATCGGCGCCTCAAGGACACTTTCCGTGAAGGAGTATTCCCAGGTGTGTCGGATATCTGCATTGGTTTCGATAAGCGACATTACCAGTGAGTGACGCGCACATATGCGTTTTTTGAATTGACTATATTGCAACATGGCAGCTGGTGGCAGACGAGGGAGGGAGGTGGCAGCCCTCGATGTATTTGATGACTCCCCGGCTGGGGGGTCGACTACAGTGGGTTCAACTGTGGACAACAATGACGGTGCTGTGAATTTACGCGGCCTTTATAAAAAGCTGGAGAAAATGGTTAAACGCGAGCAGGCTAAGTGGTGGGAGCACCGCTCCTTGAGCAGATATCTAGAGGTCAATCGGATACCAAGGGGGCTGCGTGTATTGTTGGCTCCCAGTTATGACCAGCCTGACCCAGAGATGCTCAAGGAGTGGGCGGAGTGCAACTTAGAGTCTTCCAGGAAGTTGGTGCAAATATTAGTCCGGTATGCTGAGTCGGACCGCCAGAAAATACAGAGTGAAATTGATGCACTGAACCTCGAAATCGAGGAGCTAAGCTCTGATAAGGCGGAGGAAAACACCAAACTACGTGAAGAGATGATGGTTCGTGTCCAGAAGGAGGAAGACATCATTATAAGGCGCAAACAGTACAAATTCCAAAGGGACAAAACAGACTATCTGGAGGGTCGTATATTCACGTTTGCACGAAAGTATGACGCCAGAAAAGCGTCCCAGCCGCCGAAAAGCACGGGGCCTCTCAGAGAACAAGGTACCCAGCGTGCCACTTCATCAGCCAGCTCATCCAATGCAGACTTAAGTTCAAATGTGGACAGCGGCTCTGAATATGAAGGGGGCAGAACCCGGTCGGGGTTGGGGTTTACCAGGCTTACGATGGCGCAGGAAATGGGGATGGTGAACGAGGACAACAGAGATATCCTACGCCCCAGAGCAAATCGCCAAAAAACAACAAAAACCCCAGTGCCAAACGCCGACAGCGGCGAAAGGCTAGAGCAAGACGACGCTCCAAAACGCAAGCCATACAAAAAACAATGGAGCAAGAAAAAGAAGCAGCCATGGAACAGACAGGTGTGTCTAATTTTTCTATCATCAACCTTACCTCGTTACAATTAACAGATTCCGAATTGAAAACATTGTCTTTGGGCTTATCATTTTGTCCACCAAGAAATTTTAATTATGCGGACACTAGAATAGACTTATTCAAGTTTACTAGAAAATTGAAATTACAAAAACATTTTTCAAATATCAAGCCCAGGAATCATGATGTAAGTGTTATTGATACCGACACGCCACTAACTGTTCACGATTTGCCACTTGTCCAGGATATGGAAAGCCTCAGACAAGAGCAATTTTTGTCTCAACAAATGGATGGGGACAATGCTTCCCATTCCAGTAACATCATGGCCAGCCGCTCAAAATTCAAACCCAAAACTACATTCACCCCACAGATGCTGCATGATAACCTGGATATTTTCCAGGAGGCCGTAGTGAAGGATATTAAGACTCTATATTCACAGACACTGAGGAGCAATCATCACAGAAACATCTGTAACAAAAGATATACTGATTTGGTTGTCAAAATCCAGAAAGCGGGCAATGTGATTGTTCGTCAATCGGACAAGGGGGGCAATATTGTTTTATGGGCAAGGGAAATGTATATGGAAGAGGCTACCGCCCAGCTGAATGACACTTTGTGTTACAGACATTGTGATTTGGCGGTCATCAAAAATGCCCATGGTAGTTTCTATTCATTGCTGATGGGTTGGCGTTCATCAGGCCTGATCAGCATGGATGAATTGAAATATCTAAAGAATGACTTTCCTATTATGCCCGTACTTTACCTGATCCCCAAGGTCCACAAAGACTCCCAGAAACCCCCCGGTAGACCAATCATTTCTGCATGCGGGGGGTTACTAGAGAACACTACAATCTATGTGGACTCTTACTTGCAGGAATATGTGTTAGGACTACCCTCTTATGTCCAAGACTCCAGTGACTTTTTAAGAAAGCTAAGCACTGTGCAGTGGGATCCTTCATACCTGCTTGTAACCCTTGATGTCTCTGCCCTTTACACCAGCATCGTCCATGCGGACGGCCTTAGGGCAGTAGCTTATTACTTGGGGTTCCGCCCGATTGCCTTTGTAGAACATAACAAGATGCTGTTATCAATGATAAAATTCTGTTTGAACAATAATTACTTTATGTTCAACAAACAGCATTTCCAGCAAGTCAGGGGTGTGGCCATGGGGGCCTGTTTTTCTCCCAGTTACGCCTGTCTCCATATGGGGTACTGGGAGAGACAGGTCCTCAATGGCGAGCACTCTGAAACTTGCAGGAATCACATTGTTCGGTGGTTCAGGTACATCGATGATGTCTGTATGATATGGAAAGGAACCACCGAACAGGCCACGGAATTTATCAACAGGTTGAATAACAACAACTTCAACTTGTCATTTACATCTGATATCAGCTCCACAAAGGCCACCTTCTTGGACATTGCAATCAACATCACTAATGGAGAAATTCATACATCCTTGTTTAGAAAGCCAACGGCAGGCAATACAGTGCTGCATGCACAGAGCCACCACCCGCCTCACCTGATTCGCAGCATCCCCTACGGGGAAATGCTAAGAATCAGGAGAGCATGCAGCACGGAGGCACAGAACCAGCTAGCCCAGGAAGAGTGTAAAGAACGTTTCCTGGCCCGGGGTTATGACAAAAAGGTGATCCTAGCTGCCATCAGGAAAGCCAATGCTATACCCCGATCTGAAGCCTTGGCACACAGGAGGAAACAGACCTCCGCCACAGCCCCAACACAACCTCCCACTAGACTCATATGGGCCTTCAATAATCAGCATGGGGCGCTCAGGAAAATTGTAAATAGACATTGGGGTCTGGTTAAATGTGATCCAACGATAGGTAAACATATGCCCACAAAGCCTGCAATTACCTATAGGAAAGCATTTTCCTTGCAGGATGCACTTGTAACATCAAGCCCTGAGTTGGTTAACACACAAAATTGGTTGGCGGGGAGCAAAGGCTTCAGAAAATGTGCTTCTTGTAAAGCCTGTGTCCAAGGAGTCAACAAGTCTGAGTACCACATCCCATTTTCGGACACCCCTTATAAGATTAAGCAAAAAATCACATGTAAGAGTGAATTTTGCGTGTATGTTTTGGAATGCCCATGTGGCCTTCGCTACGTGGGCAGCTCGAAACTACAGGTGCACAAAAGGGTCCTTCAACACCTACGGGCCATCAAATCTAACGACCAGACATACCCAGTCGCCAGGCATTTCAGAGAGAAGCACAATAGCAACAGCTCTCTTCTGAAATATTATGCCATCGATACGGTTGCACCAATGAGAAGGGGTGGCAATAGGGAAACTGCGTTGAGAAGGTTAGAAACACGCTACATTCTCATGCTAGATAGCAAATTTCCCAATGGGCTGAATACTTCAGAAGATATGTACACCTGTCTATAATTTCACTTTCTGACAATACAATCCCCAAGTTTCAGATTTCTGTGGTATAATTGATGGTGTCCTATGTTAGATAACCAGCAGATTGGTCCTTATTTAGTATTTTCAGCTTGACCAAGGTGTTATTTCAAGGACTCATGTACATAGATTGTGTCATTGTCCCCATTCAGTGATCCTACTGTTTCAGTCTTACAGATAAGATTATACTATACTCAGCTTTAAGAACTAGGGTATAATCGGATTTGGATCTGTTTTTTAAATATACTTTAATCACATTCACTTTCAATTGCACTTTTTTCGGTTTCCAACCAGTATGAATTTAAAACATGTCAATGATTTAGATGTATATGCATTTGCACTTTGAAATCGTGGTTATTAATCATGCATGCTCTTCAAAGCAAGGCTAAAACTAATAGGTGCACTAGGCAAAATGACAATGTGACATGAGTTGACATGTGGATTTATCCAGGTATTAATGAATTACAATTAATGAGGGTAACCTCTGTCTTTAATCCATTGTATATGCGTGCATGGTAATTGTCTGCTTATGTGCTTAGCCTTCGTGCCCAATGCAGCCAACGGATTGATCCGGGGATTTTTTTAAAAGTGGTTTTGCATTTACACACATGCATACAGTATGAATCAATGCTTATTCAGTATTTTTGAGCATGGGATTGATCCCAATACTGTT